>NC_053390.1:394198251-395430991 GCF_905171765.1 Bufo bufo
TTGGTCTGTGTAGACATGTTTTCTGGATGGCCAGAGGCTTGGCCCGTTAAAAAAGCTAATGCCACAACGACCGCCAAAAAGATCCTTTCTGAGGTTGTCTGTCGATGGGGAGTACCCAAAGCCATTGAATCCGACCGGGGGACTCACTTTACTGGACAAGTTTTCAAGGAGATATGTGAGGCTCTCCACATCAATCAGGGTCTCCATACTCCTTATCATCCCCAAAGCAGTGGCAAGGTGGAGAGACTAAACGGTACTATCGAGAACAAGATCTCTAAGATCTCTGCCGACACGGGTAAACTGTGGCCCGAGTGTTTGTCCATTGCTCTGTACTCTGTGTCCAATGCACCAAGACGGCCTCATGGGCTGTCCCCATATGAGATTCTGTTTGGGAGTAGACCAAAGACAGGGTTGTACTTTCCCCAGCAGCTGTCATCTTTACATTCTCAGCTGACGGGGTATGTGCAGTCTCTTCAACAGGAACTCCAAAAGATACACCAGAGAGTTTATGAATCTATTCCCGGTCAATTAGGGCGACCCCAGATTTGTTTTAATATCAGCTCTGGATTTGGAGCTAAGTCCATGGGTCGGACCGAATGCCCATCTGGGATCACTGTCCAGATCGACCATAGAATCCCTGACCGTAACAACCTAACCACCAGACACAACTATATCTGCTGGGGGGAGGGTGTGACATTCAGGACGGTGCAGCAATCCCTTTATCCATCCAGCTGTTGCTCAACTCCCGTAACCGGAACCCTAATGAGGCCCTAAACGTCTCCTTACCAGACATTCTGACCTCCTCCCTTAAAGCCTCTTTTTTCCTTCGCTTGGCCACCAAATGGAATAACATATCTTGTAATAAAAATTACTGCTGATCTCTCACGGCTCCACAAGCTAAATTTCGCACCTCTCCTACAACAGTTCTAAAAAGATCTGGATGGTTGGCGAGATTTCTCTTGATTTGGTAGGATTAGTATTTTAAAAATGACCCTGTTACCAAAACTACTTTACCTCCTGCAGACTATCCCCCTTCGCATCCCATCCACATTCTGGTCACAACTCCGTAGATGTTTCACGCAATTTGTGTGGGCACCCGGTCGGCCACGATTA
This sequence comes from Bufo bufo, assembly GCF_905171765.1. Classification (NCBI taxonomy): domain Eukaryota; kingdom Metazoa; phylum Chordata; class Amphibia; order Anura; family Bufonidae; genus Bufo; species Bufo bufo. Next base: position 394,199,365 of record NC_053390.1, read on the forward strand.
AAATAGGAAATAATGACCCACACTAAGGAAGCTGGAGGTGTGGGTCTCCCAGACTGTCGATTTTACTACCACTCTACTGCTTATGCTCGATTACTGGACATGGCACGTACTGACACATCCAAATCCTGGGTGCAAATTACATGGGACTCTTCACCGTGCTCCGTAACAGTCCTCCCATGGCTGGTGGGCTCTCCGCGCCCCACGCCATTGCAACTATCTTTTACCACCCACCAGACCCTCGCAATTTTAGCAACCATAGGTCGATCTACCTCACTGATTGACCCCAAAGGCCCTTTGGTACCGGTAACTGACCACCCAAGATTTCCTCCAGGACATTCATCCCGACCCTTCCTCCAGGGCACGAGAACCCGCCAGATCATGTTCTGGCATGTTCTCTCAGGCTCCGCACTGAAACCTCTGTCCAAATACTTGAGATCCCGACCCCATCAGCCCGTAACTCCTTTGAGTATCTGCATCTCCAGCATTTCTACTTCTCTTTAAACAAGACTCCTACCCTGACCCGAAAACGTACGGAGTTTCAGCAGATGTGTGTCTCTCCCTCAGCGGTCCTACATGCCATATCCTCTGTGTACAAACTACTGATAAACCGGCGCTCCTCGTGCCTTCCTACGTATTGTCAGGCCTGGGAGCGGGATCTGGGTAACCACTATACACCAGCTCAGTGGAACAAATGCTTCCTACTATCTCATAAATCAACAATTTTCACCAAAGCTCAAGAAACGAGCTATAAAATCATATACAGTATAGATGGTATAGAGTACCAGCGTTACTCCACAAATGGTTCCCGGCAGTGTCGGATTGTTGCTGGAGATGTCTTACGGAGGAGGGCACGATGATCCATGTTTGGTGGCATTGTAGCGGCTTGCGCCCTTTCTTTGTGCATAAAACAATTAAGGAAATCAGGGGCGTCCCCATTCAGAATTCCCCAGATGCCTTTCTACTGTTTGACTGCGTCCTGATGTCCCAGAATATAAGAAATCCCTCTTAAAATATATGGTGCAAGCGGCGAAAGAGGTGATTCCTAGGCATTAGAAATCCACCTCTCCTCCCTCACCTGAGGAGTGGTTTGATGAAATCGCCATATATCAGAGATTGAAAGATCTCATCAGCATTACGTCCTCAGACACCTCACGATATATGAAAATGTGGGGCCCCTGGGAAGCATTCCGTTCCTCGAACTCATTTCGGAATGCACAGGTCTAGACTCCCCATGGTCAACTGCAGCCGTCTTTCCATTTCCCTCTTTCCCTTTCCCCTCTCCAATGTGCAGGTAGCCTAATGGTCCCTTGCAGATGACTAAACCTTTTGGAGAGAGGTGATTACAGTGATACTGTACAGACCCCACTCAAAAACCACACTGCACTGCCAACCGCTATGCACAACGACCTGTAGCCATGAACAGGGCCGTTTCTACAGCCGGGCGAGGGGTGCGACCGCACGGGGCGCGTGTCTCCAGCAAGAAGAGGTGGGCGCCGTCGGCGTCTATTTACAGGCTGGCAGCGCAGGCTAAGTTAAAAGTGCTACTGCGCTCCATTGCTAATCTCTGGCTGCAGGCTTGGCTGCCCTGTAAGCTGTAAGGGGCAGGGCCTGGCAGCATGTCCAGAACACCCCCAGACCAGTGCCCTGTGCGAGGTTACGTCACAGGCAGCGCTGCTGCGTGCGTCCATTACTTCAAGCGGGAGTGGAAGAGCGTGGCGGGTGCCATTTTCTTAGTCTCTCTGCTCACTCACTCACTGCACTGGGACAGAATCCAGGGTGTCAGTCTCTTCAGCCTCCGGTCCTCCACCAGCAGATTCAGTCGGGAAGTGGCACTAGGCCAGCCCGGGCCTCAAGTTAGGTACGGTTAAAGAAGTATTAAGTGTAAAATACAGACAGTATGGCTGCATAGTACATGTGCATATATATAATTATGTTCAGTGCTGTTACTGTATATATAGTTATACTCAGTCTCAGATAATACTATAGATAATATACTGAGTATAATTATTATTTATATGTACAGTAACAGTGCTGAGCATAACTGTACACATGTACTATGCAGCTGTATAAGCCTGCTATATACTGTGTATATATATATATATATATATATATATATATATATATATATATACAGTCAGGTCCATAAATATTGAGACATCAACACAATTTTAACCTTTTTGGCTCTATACACCACCACAATGGATTTGTAATGAAACGAACAAGATGTGCTTTAATTGCAGACTGTCAGCTTTAATTTGAGGGTATGTACATCCAAATCAGGTGAACGGTGTAGGAATTACAACAGTTTACATATGTGCCTCCCACTTGTTAAGGCACCAAAAGTAATGGGACAATTGGCTTCTCAGCTGTTCCATGGCCAGGTGTGTGTTATTCCCTCATTATCCCAATTACAATGAGCAGATAAAAGGTCCAGAGTTCATTTCAAGTGTGCTATTTGCATTTGGAATCTGTTGCTGTCAACTCTCAAGATGAGATCCATAGAGCTGTCACTATCAGTGAAGAAAGCCATCATTAGGCTGAAAAAAAACAAAACAAACCCATCAGAGAGATAGCAAAAACATTAGGCGTGGCCAAAACCACTGTTTGGAACATTCTTAAAAAGAAGGAACGTACCGGTGAGCTCAGCAACACCAAAAGACCCGAAAGACCATGGAAAACAACTGTGTGTCACGGATGGTGTTACAGAAAACTAGAAGACACAAATGAAGATCCGACTGACTTGATCTAAAACTAAGGAACAAAAGGGTAAGCCCTGTAACAACGCTAGCTCTCTCCCTTACTGCTCAGCCTATGCAAAAATCTCAATGGTAGAAATTTACATACCCCCGTTCCTCGACTGTATGACACCTGAACACCCTATAATAGTGAGGGGACACGACCACCGGCTCCCTACACTTAATACGGAGGGAGTCAGGGTCACCTAAGATCAAGCCCACAGGAAAACAGAAATAAAGAAACAGACTTATCTTGTGGATGCAGTAGTAACAGCTTCTAGCACACTCCAGGAAGTTGTTTTTTAAAACAGGGGTACCAAAAACAGATCTATGGATATGGCAGGTGAACTGTACTAGTTCCACCTACCTGCCACAGCCTTGCTGACTGGATCCCTGTACTGACACGCTGATGTCCACACCAAACTTAAATGGACACAGCCAACACACATACACACACACAGGAACCCAGATCCATAGCTGCATTAAATAACAAAAGGTATACAACATCAACTTAACGTATAAACATCTATGACCACAAGGGTGGCCCTCACTGGCAGATGGTATAAAGTAGAAGGATGACTCCAGCAGACCATGGCTGAAGTACCCCTCTGACTACTGCTCTCAGCAGAGGCTAAATAGGCCCAAGTAGCCACACCCACACAGACACACCCAGTGTTCACACACACAGAAGGGAGTTAACCCTTCCTAGACCAGGCAAGGGAAAACAGCCACATACAGGGGAAGTGTACAAACCCTTATCACACTGCAGCTGTTACCGCAGGCAACGACATGCTTGGCAACCGTGTCCTGGGAGTCAGCCAGAAGGCCGAGACACTGCCACCACATGTACACAATACAACACGTTGCCTCGGGCAGCCACAAGTGAAGGGAAACTATCACAGTGCACACACCCAAACTTCGTGCACACCAAACATATAAAAAGGCACAACTACAAAGACAGGTTGCCAGGTGCAACCGCATGCAGATTGCAGCAAGCTGCCAAGCACAAACATGTTGCCAGCGGCAACCACATGTGAGGCAACAATCCAGCCGCCCTCACCATGTGATTGACAAAAACCAAACCGCAGGCAGCTAACCATGGTCGTGACACTCCCACCCCTCAAAGCCCCCCCACCAAAAAAAAGGGAAAACTAGAGAGGGACCCATGCAAGGGGATAGGAGAAGGGGTATCAGTGTCATAATATGCACGTCTCCCCAGGACTGCTGCCGGCCCCTGGAGCAACACACAGGAACCAGGAGCTGACTGCCAGGCTCCGGAGCAACACATAGGAACCGGAGACCAGCAAAGAAACAGCCTGGGGAGAGCGCACTAACAATGCGTCCACTCTCCACTCACGTTCCCACTCCAGTCGCTGCCAGCAGACACTCCCAGCCAGCACGCAGCCGGAACACAAACGGAATGCTGCCAGCAGACGACCAGAGATAGGAACATGGAGAGGGACGAGGGATCACCAACACGGACACGGAAGGTAAGGTGGCGGGGAATAAGCCACCAACCGCGCCGTTAACGGTGATCCCCAAGATGCTCTCCCTCCGGAGAACGCGCATGCACCTCAAAAGAGATGAGGATGCATGCTGAACCCTCTTTCGAAGGTGTGCAACCACACACCAAACAAAAAAGGGTAAAAGAGTAAAAAGTCAGGGGACACCAAAACAGGCAACGGTGAAGAAATGGCGGGGAAAAGCCACTCACTGCGCCATCAGTGGCAAAACCCCAAAACGCTCTCCCTGCGAAGAACGCGCATGCACCCCATAACATATGGCGATGCATGCTACACCCTCTTTCGAAGGTGCAACCGCATGCTGAGGGGTGGGAGTGTCACGACCATGGTTATGGTCGTGACTCCTGAACCACAGGCAACTGCATGCGGATCAGGAGTCACGACCATAACCATGGTCGTGACACTGTGGTGAATGACCGAATAATTCTTTCCCTGGTGAAGAAAACACCCTTCACAACAGTTGGCCAGATCAAGAACACTCTCCAGGAGGTAGGTGTATGTGTGTCAAAGTGTAAGATGTAAACCATTGGTGAGCTTCAAAAACAGGAAGACAAGATTAAGGTTGGCCAAACAACATCTAAAAAAGCCTTCACAGTTCTGGAACAACATCCTATGGACAGCTGAGACCAAGATCAACTTGTACCAGAGTGATGGGAAGAGAAGAGTATGGAGAAGGAAAGGAACTGCTCATGATCCTAAGCATACCACCTCATCAGTGAAGCATGGTGGTGGTAGTGTCATGGCGTGGGCATGTATGGCTGCCAATGGAACTGGTTCTCTTGTATTTATTGATGATGTGACTGCTGACAAAAGCAGCAGGATGAATTCTAAAGTGTTTCGGGCAATATTATCTGCTCATATTCAGCCAAATGCTTCAGAACTCATTGGATGGCGCTTCACAGTGAAGATGACAATGACCCAGAGCATAGTGCAAAAGCAACCAAAGAGTTTTTTAAGGGAAATAAGTGGAATGTTATGCAATGGCCAAGTCAATCACCTGACCTGAATCCGATTGAGCATGCATTTCACTTGCTGAAGACAAAACTGAAGGGAAAATGCCCCAAGAACAATCAGGAACTGAAGACAGTTGCACTAGAGGCCTGGCAGAGCATCACCAGGGATGAAACCCAGCGTCTGGTGATGTCTATGCGTTCCAGACTTCAGGCTGTAATTGACTGCAAAGGATTTGCAACCAAGTATTAAAAAGTGAAAGTTTGATTTATGATTATTATTCTGTCACATTACTTTTGGTTCCTTAACAAGTGGTAGGCACATATGCAAACTGTTGTAATTCCTACACCGTTCACCTGATTTGGATGTAAATACCCTCAAATAAAAGCTGACAGTCTGCAGTTAAAGCACATCTTGTTTGTTTAATTTCAAATCCATTGTGGTGGTGTATAGAGCCAAAAATGTTAGAATTGTGTCGATGTCCCAATATTTATGGACCTGACTGCATATATACAGTACAGACCAAACGTTTGGACACACCTTCTCATTCAAAGAGTTTTTTTTATTTTATGACTATGAAGGCATCAAAACTATGAATTAACACATGTGGAATTATATACATAACAAACAAGTGTGAAACAACTGAAAATATGTCATATTCTAGGTTCTTCAAAGTAGCCACCTTTTGCTTTGTTACTGCTTTGCACACTCTTGGCATTCTCTTGATGAGCTTCAAGAGGTAGTCCCCTGAAATGGTTTTCACTTCACAGGTGTGCCCTGTCAGGTTTAATAAGTGGGATTTCTTGCCTTATAAATGGGGTTGGGACCATCAGTTGCGTTGAGGAGAAGTCAGGTGGATACACAGCTGATAGTCCTACTGAATAGACTGTTAGAATTTGTATTATGGCAAGAAAAAAGCAGCTAAGTAAAGAAAAACGAGTGGCCATCATTACTTTAAGAAATGAAGGTCAGTCAGTCAGCCGAAAAATTGGGAAAACTTTGAAAGTAAGGGCTATTTGACCATGAAGGAGAGTGATGGGGTGCTGCGCCAGATGACCTGGCCTCCACAATCACCGGACCTGAACCCAATCGAGATGGTTTGGGGTGAGCTGGACCGCAGAGTGAAGGCAAAAGGGCCAACAAGTGCTAAGCATCTCTGGGAACTCCTTCAAGACTGTTGGAAAACCATTTCAGGGGACTACCTCTTGAAGCTCATCAAGAGAATGCCAAGAGTGTGCAAAGCAGTAATCAAAGCAAAAGGTGGCTACTTTGAAGAACCTAGAATATGACATATTTTCAGTTGTTTCACACTTGTTTGTTATGTATATAATTCCACATGTGTTAATTCATAGTTTTGATGCCTTCATAGTCATGAAAATAAAGAAAACTCTTTGAATGAGAAGGTGTGTCCAAACTTTTGGTCTGTACTGTATATATATATATATATATATATATATATACATGGATGCCGCATAGCTGACACGTATATTGTCACATTAATATATATATATATATATATATATATATATATATATATATACCGTATTTTTTGCTTTATAAGACGCACCTAGGTTTTTGAGGAGGAAAATAAGAAATAAATATTTTTAACCAAAAGGTGTGCTTTTGGTAGGTTTTGAACTAATGGCGGTCTGTGGATGCCGCACTGTTATGGGGGGATCTGTGGATGACGCACTGTTATGGGAGGATCTGTGGATGACGCACTGTTATGGGAGGATCTGTGGATGACGCACTGTTATGGGAGGATCTGTGGATGACGCACTGTTATGGGAGGATCTGTGGATGACGGAGGGAGCTGGGGTAGGCGGCGCATGACCGACGGAGCTGCTGGTCTGCGCCGTATTAATGCTATACATAAGGTACTACAGTAAGTAAAGTACAGTAATTGCGGACCCATTCGGATTGAATGTACTTAACAGCTGCGGTGCCCGGTGTATTAGAGTAGAGTCACTGCACTGGGCCCCGCCATGAGTGTCCCCGCCTCCCCCCTCCACACTGATACTTCGCTGGCCGCGCTGTGCAGCATAGCGGCCAGCGAAGTATCCGCTTTATAAGACGCACAGCCATTTCCCCCCCACTTTTTTTGGGGGGGGGGGGAGTGCGTCTTATAAAGCGAAAAATAGGGTATATATCTCAGCTATGCAGCATACATACATGTCACATTATATATATAATGTGTATGGAAGGCTTATACTGTGTGTAATATATATATATATATATATATATATATATATATTACAGTGCCATGTAAATAACATCAGCCCCTCCAATGCAGCCCCATGTAAATCACATTACCCCTCTCTCCCTTCAGCCCCTCCAACATACAGTCCCAGAAGCAAAGTGTACATGAATGAGATTTATCTAATCTCATACACATTTCTTGGACTGTATTTGGGTTCATGCATACGGCTGTTGACCAGTCGTTCCATTCATTCGGACCGCAATTTGCGTGCGTTTTCCACTGATCCATCCACACCACAAAAAAAAGAAAACATGTCCTATTTTTTAATGGTGCGGAAGCATGGTGAGAAACCACATGGAAGCACTCCATAGTGCTTCTGTGCCTCAGTTCTGCACCACACCTTTTATTCGTGATGTGGTACACAAACGGTTGGGGCCCGTATACTGTGGACCCGCTGTTTGCGGCCTGCACACTTGTGCGTGAGCCCTTAACCGCCTCCGGACCGCATAACGCAGGATTGCGTTCCGGAGGCGGTCGATTCATTCCTCCTTGACGCGCCGATGCGTCATCTCGTGAGACGCGAGATTACGCTCACAGCCGGCCCGCGCATGCACATCACGGGCTGGCAAAAGTTAAAGGACAAGTTCGTCATCAGCCTGCCAGCCAATGATCGTCGCTGGCAGGCTGATGATTTTCAAAAAACGAATCACAAGCCAGTTAACACATTATATTTATAAATATAATGTGTTAAATGGCTTTTGTGCTCCTCTGCTGGTCCTTTTCGTCGGTTGGTCCCAGCAGAGGAGCACACATCACTGTGAGTACACACCAAACACTTCACTTAGCCCCAGATCACCCCCCATCACCCCAATTAACCCCTTGATCGCCCCTGTCAATCACCTAGTGAAAGGGAAAAAAGTGATCAGTGTAAACTGTCACTTTTTTTTCACTGGTATTGACTGTTAGGTTTTAGGATAGTTTAGGCCCCTTTGTTAGGTAGTTAGCGTCGGTTAGCGCCAGCCCACCGCACCGCAGTCACTGTTTCGCTGATTAGCGTATCGCTGAATCAGCATTTGTACTTTTATAGTATCTGTAAGTGATCAGAACTGATCACAGTCAGATCTATAATAGTGTTAGTGTCACCTTAGCTCGCCCTCCACCCAAAACGCAGTGTTTGCCCGATCAGGCCTGATCGGTCGCCCACACGTGGGTTCACCCACGCCCGCCCCGCCGCAGTGACAAAAAAATTATTATTTTTTGATCACTGCACTTTACAAGCGCTGCGGCAACAAACAAAAAAAATCAGTTTTGATATTTTTTAGCAATCGCAGCGGCTTCCGGTACTTCGCTAGCCTCCCATTTGTAAGACAGGCTTGCTTTTTTTCTTGGGTAGTCTCAGGGAATACCCCCTAAATTTAGTTGACCAAATGGCAAATAAGGGGTATTCTTCTGAATACAGGATACAGGCCTACAGGATTCTGACCCAGTCGGATGAGGAATGGGAACCCTCATCTGACGAATCTAGCGGGTCAGAATATGAACCTGTCCGGTGGAAACCCGTCCAAGTTTCCAAAATTAAAAATTTTCTGGGCCTTCTCCTCAACATGGGCCTCACAAAAAAGCATGAATTGCGGTCATACTGGTCCACGAACCCAATTCATCACATGCCCATGTTCTCTGCTGCCATGTCCAGGACACGATTTGAGACCATCCTGCGTTTCCTGCACTTTAGCGACAACAGCACCTCTCGTCCCAGAGGCCACCCAGCTTTTGACCAGCTCCACAAAATTCGGCCCCTCATAGACCACTTCAACACCAAATTTGCAGATTTGTATACCCCTGAGCAAAACATCTGCATAGACGAGTCCCTTATACATTTTACCGGGCGCCTTGGCTTCAAACAATACATCCCAAGCAAGCGTGCCCGGTATGGGGTCAAATTGTATAAGCTCTGTGAAAGGGCCACAGGCTATACCCACAAATTTCGGATCAATGAGGGTAAAGATCAAACCCTGGAGCTGGTCGGTTGCCCTGACTACCTGGGAAGCAGTGGGAAGACAGTCTGGGACTTGGTGTCACCCTTATTTGGCAAGAGGTACCATCTTTATGTGGACAATTTCTACACAAGTGTGCCCCTCTTCAGGCATTTGTTCCTAGAACAGATTGGCTGCTGTGGCTGACACGACCGCCATCCCAGCAGCAGTCGTGTCGCACCAGACGGAGGGGAAGGGGGACCCTTATCTACGGATGGCCCCAACCTCCAGTGTAGTGAGCCGTCTACACGAGCGACATTTCCCCAGTGTCGTTGCTGGTACCTCAACCCAAGCGTCACCCCGAAAAAGATGTTGTGTCTGTAGCAGGAGTGGAAAAAGAACTCAGCTGCCTTGAGCCCATCCAAATGCCTGATGGATGTATACAGCGACTCAACGTCGCATGTCGCCAACAGCATATCAGGGTCCAGATGTAAATCTTCCACCTTTCTGAGCACATCCATGGTGTCCTTCAAGTGTGACGGTAGCTCCTCAACCAATGGGTGCAGGAAAGAATCGATATACTTGCATACTGCCTCATTTAGACTGTTATTCCCTGACACGATCGGGCGTCCCCGGGGTTCTTGTAGGTCTTTATGCACCTTAGGAAGAAGATATAGGGTGGGGATTACCGGATATTCCTGCAACAGATAAGACGCCTGTTTAGCCGAAATTACACCTTCCACAACCGCCTCATTTTATAGTCGGATTGAAAGTCAATTTGACATAATAGTCCTTGTCATGCAGCTGCCTCCAGGCCTCCTTTTCATACATGGTGCAGGGCCAGATGACAATATTGCCCCCCTTATCGGCCCCTTTGATCACCACATCATTCCAGGTCTTCATTTCTTTCAGGGCAACCCTTTCCCCCTTAGTGCAATTATCAATGGCATTGGATGCCGGAATTTTGGTCAAATCATTACACACCATTTGTACAAATAAATCAATGATGGGGAAAAGTGATAGTGGTGGAAATTTCTTAGATCTAGGACATAGTTTCTTCGGAAAATCACCCGTATCCGCAGATACATCTTGCTCCTCCAGTAGGGACGTCAATATAGTCAATGCCTCTTGCTCCTGTGGGGTTGGGAAATTGGGATCCGGCCTCTGATAAAATAACTTCTTTAAAACCAGCTTGCGTGCAAACAAGTGCACATCTCTCACTGTCAAAAACAAATCATAATCACTACTGGGGAAGAAGGAGAGACCCTTCCCCAGAATAGACCTTTGATCATCCCTCAGTGTACGGGTAGACAGATTGATTACCTGTAAAGTTCCAGATGTCCCATCCGTGCGTCTTTTTCCTGCCGGCCCCAGAGGGCCCAGAGGGTTCACGTCCTTAAGTTTGTTGGATCTGTGGGGGTACCTCCTGGAGTCAGAGAACCCAGAGCTATCATCCTCACTTCTTGACGTAATAGAGGTTACCGATGCTGATCTTAATCTTACACCTGGGTCTTTGTGTTTCCAGCGATATACCCTATTCATCTCAACATCTAGGCGGTCCCTCTGTAATTTTTCATCTTAGTAGTTTTGATTTGCTCCTCCCATTTGACAAATAGTGCGTCCACCTCTTTTTTAAAGGCTTCCAATTCACTTGTAGACTTTTTTTGAGACAATGATGATTCCACTTCCCCAATTTCTCCCTCAAGCTGGGATAAAGTTTTGGTATTAAGTTCAATAATTAGCTGCATCTGGCTGCGTGAGCAGCCATCACAGGTCGCCTCCCATTTGGCACAGAACTCATTATCCTCCCAACCGTAAGAGGGAAATGTCTGCACCCTCAAGCCCCTTGGAATTAGTGATTTGAGGATGTATTGTTCCAGTGTTGCCTTGTTCCACCACGTTCTAATACGTTTATGCAATCAATTTTTAAACCTTATCTTGAGCTCCCTCGTGCTCTGCTGACCAGGATCCTCCACACCTCCTGCCCCTCCTGAGAATACTGCTTCCACCTGGGCAATCCAGGTTTGATCACGTGATCGATAATCCATATTAGATTCTTCTGTAATGCAACAGGGAAAATTTGTAATATACCAACAAAAAGGCTGAAAACTATATGCACCGCTCGGCCACAAAATATTAAACTCCTGTAAATGCAAAACACACCAGCGGTAATGTTCATACAAATCTTTATTAAACATATATGCATACAAACAGCATGAATAAATAATACATGATTAAAACCCAGTAGGGAAATACAGAAAAGTGTGGATGAAACCCCCCCAAAGCCAGTACATATATCAATACATTATACTTGTATCAGGTTGCCCTTTAGACGGTCCAAAAATCTTAAAGACCACCTGGTACGAAGTCATCACATGGTGAGACAACCTGGACTCTTCGGGTCCAAGGTCCCCAAATGGGGCAACAAACCATGTGGGAAATGTGTTGCCTGCTGTAATATGGATAAGGCAGACACCTTTTGGGACACCGCACATAGGAAAGAATATCGGATCACCTATCCAATCGACTGTGGCACCACTAGGGTGGTATACTGGGCTTTATGCCCATGTGAGAAGATCTATGTGGGGTTGACGACACGCCAATTCAAAAAACGTATTCGTGAACATGTACTGGCGATTATAGCTGTAGCCGATATCACGGATGATGATCTCCTTACGACAATACCAAGACACTTCAAGGAAGTACATGGCTGCAATGGTTCCCTCCTGAGGTTTAGGGGTATTGACCATGTCAAAATATCCCCTAGGGGTGGGAACTGGAAAAGGATTCTTGCTCAACGCGAATCCCTGTGGATTTTTACCCTTAATTCCCTTGCACGGATTGAATGATCATAATAGTTTTGTGCCTTTCTTGTAGACCCCCTCGTGCTCCGCTTGCTGCGATCCTGACATTCACTAGGTGAGTTCTGGTTTTTAGCAGTATATGGTTTTTGTTTGTCTGCTTAATATGTTTTTATCAGTTGTAGTGTTTTGTCTGGTCACCTGCCTATGACCCTAACCCTTTGTTTGTTTAGTTACTTCTAGACGCTGCGGATTGTGCGGTGTGGTCTCTAAAAAGCACTGCGTGGTTGTGCTGTCCCAGCAACGGTTTGCCTACGCAGAGATATAACTATTTATGGACATCTTACTCTTAGTTTCATGTAGAGTGCATCATGAATTTATCTATCCTGCATTTTTCAGTTGTTATGTAACTTACCATCATGTTTGGTCAGGGTCTTTGCGGACATGCATAAAGTGCATAGAGCAAAGAGCTGTATATACAATGTTTACCTGAAGGTGCGGGATAATGGGATTTTGCCACCACCATTGGAGTGACATGGTATATGTAGTCATACATCGGATGTTTAGGGCTGTATTCCATGCACTAGGCCTCTTGTTTTAGAACGTACAAATATTGCACTGTATGTACACTGCGTGCAGAATTATTAGGCAAATGAGTATTTTGACCACATCATCCTCTTTATGCATGTTGTCTTACTCCAAGCTGTATAGGCTCGAAAGCCTACTACCAGTTAAGCATATTAGGTGATGTGCATCTCTGTAATGAGAAGGGGTGTGGTCTAATGACATCAACACCCTATATTAGGTGTGCATAATTATTAGGCAACTTCCTTTCCTTTGGCAAAATGGGTCAAAAGAAGGACTTGACAGGCTCAGAAAAGTCAAAAATAGTGAGATATCTTGCAGAGGGATGCAGCACTCTTAAAATTGCAAAGCTTCTGAAGCGTGATCATCGAACAATCAAGCGTTTCATTCAAAATAGTCAACAGGGTCGCAAGAAGCGTGTGGAAAAACCAAGGCGCAAAATAACTGCCCATGAACTGAGAAAAGTCAAGCGTGCAGCTGCCAAGATGCCACTTGCCACCAGTTTGGCCATATTTCAGAGCTGCAACATCACTGTAGTCCCGAATGGCCAAGGTAAGAAAGGCTGAAAGACGACCACCACTGAACAAGACACACAAGCTGAAACGTCAAGACTGGGCCAAGAAATATCTCAAGACTGATTTTTCTAAGGTTTTATGGACTGATGAAATGAGAGTGAGTCTTGATGGGCCAGATGGATGGGCCCGTGGCTGGATTGGTAAAGGGCAGAGAGCTCCAGTCCGACTCAGACGCCAGCAAGGTGGAGGTGGAGTACTGGTTTGGGCTGGTATCATCAAAGATGAGCTTGTGGGGCCTTTTTGGGTTGAGGATGGAGTCAAGCTCAACTCCCAGTCCTACTGCCAGTTTCTGGAAGACACCTTCTTCAAGCAGTGGTACAGGAAGAAGTCTGCATCCTTCAAGAAAAACATGATTTTCATGCAGGACAATGCTCCATCACACGCGTCCAAGTACTCCACAGCGTGGCTGGCAAGAAAGGGTATAAAAGAAGAAAATCTAATGACATGGCCTCCTTGTTCACCTGATCTGAACCCCATTGAGAACCTGTGGTCCATCATCAAATGTGAGATTTACAAGGAGGGAAAACAGTACACCTCTCTGAACAGTGTCTGGGAGGCTGTGGTTGCTGCTGCACGCAATGTTGATGGTGAACAGATCAAAACACTGACAGAATCCATGGATGGCAGGCTTTTGAGTGTCCTTGCAAAGAAAGGTGGCTATATTGGTCACTGATTTGTTTTTGTTTTGTTTTTGAATGTCAGAAATGTATATTTGTGAATGTTGAGATGTTATATTGGTTTCACTGGTAAAAATAAATAATTGAAATGGGTATATATTTGTTTTTTGTTAAGTTGCCTAATAATTATGCACAGTAATAGTCACCTGCACACACAGATATCCCCCTAAAATAGCTAAAACTAAAAACAAACTAAGAACTACTTCCAAAAATATTCAGCTTTGATATTAATGAGTTTTTTGGGTTCATTGAGAACATGGTTGTTGTTCAATAATAAAATTAATCCTCAAAAATACAACTTGCCTAATAATTCTGCACTCCCTGTATAAGTGTGTGTAGCAACTTTGCTGCATGTATATTTCATCTGTGTTTTGTACTTGCACTTTCGCACTGCGCACTATCACTTGCACTTTTTTGTATTGCACGGTACTTTATTTATATTTATTATTATTTATATTTATTCTCATTAATATGGGTATCCATATCCTCTTATGAATTTTAATATTTGTTTTTATCAATTTATATGTTCAATCATGTGTTGTCACATTAAGCATAATCATTGGTATAATCACTATGTATTCATTATTAATTTATGGATAAGGATAAAGCACTATATTATTCTCCCAACAAAGGGGGTTGCATGGTTCGCATTCATCTGGTTATATGTGCGGACTTTAGTGAGCACAGGAGCGACAGACATATGGGAGATTGGTTCCACCCACCTGCTGGTCAGGTGGTTGTTGTTGCTGGGTTACTGCAGACGCTATGTCCCGATCATGTGATGTGCGGCGGCGCGTCATCCTCACCTCCAGTCGTGAGGTCATATCCGGTCCGCTAGGCAGAGCCGATGTGGCACGGGCTGGGGGCGGGGTTGCCTCGCTCCTGCGATAGGTGTTCTAGTCGAGTGCGCATGCGCGGCGGTGATGTCACATAGGACATCCACCGGATGCATGTAATAGGATAGAGGTTAGCACGCTTCAGGTGCATAATGTTAGCAAATTGATGGCCGCACCTAATTGGTTCATGCAGACAGTCAGGGTATAAAAGGGAGGGTCATATGGCAGGTTCATTGTGCCCTGTGAAAAAGCCAGCGAGCGAAACGCACGTCGGGCCGCCCCCCAGCCAGGTTTGGTATTTGTCCTTTGTTATGTACTTTATATGCCGATATTGCTGCCTGTTGGTGTCACCGGGACTAAGCTGTTCTGTGCATAGTAGCATGCTCATCAGTCGTCTCAATCCACCCAGGGTTGGCTGCTGCACTTATCGAGGTGACTGATATTTGAGCACACTGACCATTCCGTTCCATTCTGTCTTATACAGTCTCCGATGCACTATACAGGAAGTGGCAACCTGATACAAGTATAATGTATTGATATATGTACTGGCTTTGGGGGGGTTTCATCCACACTTTTCTGTATTTCCCTACTGGGTTTTAATCATGTATTATTTATTCATGCTGTTTGTATGCATATATGTTTAATAAAGATTTGTATGAACATTACCGCTGGTGTGTTTTGCATTTATAGGAGTTTAATATTTTGTGGCCGTGCGGTGCATATAGTGTCTGTTTTCAGCCTTTTTGTTGGTATATTACCAATTCGGATCCGGAATTGCGGATCTGCCCTTCCGTTCCGCAAAAATATAGAACATGTCCTACAAGAAAAGGCATTTTCTATATAGTTCTGGCAATGTGCGGATCCGCAAAATTCGGAAAGCACATTGCCGGTGTCCGTGTTTTGCGGATCCGCGGTGTATGTGTTTTGCGGATCCGTAAAACACATACGGACATCTGAATGGAGCCTTACAGGGGGGTGATCAATGACAGGGGGGTGATCAGAGAGTCTATATGGGGTGATAAGGGGTTAATAAGTGACAGCGGGGGAGGTGTAGTGTAGTGTGGTGATTGGTGCTACTTTACAGAGCTGCCTGTGTTCTCTGGTGGTCGATCCAAGCAAAAGGGACCACCAGAGGACCAGGTAGCAGGTATATCAGACCCTGATAACAAAACAGCGTCTAATATACCTTTCTGATGCGATTATTTTAACATCTACAGCCTGCCAGCGAATGATCATCGCTGGCAGGCTGTAGAATAACTTCCGAGTAGCGCGCCGCTGTGAACGCGCGCGCATGCGTTCATGCGAAATCTCGGGCCTCGCGAGATGACGCCAATCGGCGTTAGTGTGACCTGAGAGAGCCGCCACACTGACACCGATCGGCGCTAGTGTGAGGGGAGATGGTTAAGGGGGCGCTTTTTTAAATTTTCGCCCTCGTGGTAAAATTCCCTGGAAACGGCCCTGGCCATGAGCCTCTTTCCTAATAGAAATGTGGGTGACTAATGGTCTTTTATCCTGCCCTACCCTTGACCTCCACGCACGGCCACGCTCCCAGCACTCGCTCGCTGCATGACGTCACCGCGCCGCCTCACCAGTCAGCTGAGTCGGGTGGGCGTGGTTAGGCGCCTATAAGTACGCGGACTCGCTGGGAGCAGTTATTGTTTCCTTGATTCGTTCTGCATACGGCTGTGGAGGCGCTTCGTGGACGCTTGTCAGTTCTTGCGGTTGATTGTGTGCTTTGCCTTTTAACTAGCACTATGGCTGACGTGGTGGTGGAGCAGCAGCAACAGGTAACTAGGAGGGGTTTAGGAATGGGTGAAAGTGAAACTAATCTCTAACGGTGTCCTATGATTAGGGGAGGCTGGTTAGTGTCAGTGTTGCCCCCAGTTCTATAGATGCTGGCCGTGGAGTGTGCCTAAGGGCATATAGTTCCTGACTGGTACTGCCATCTGTGCGAATTACAAGGGCTTCTTGGCAGAGAAAAAACCAAGGCTGCGGTATTTGCTGGAAACGGTCACCAGATGTGAATGTAGTCCAAATGGCCAGCTGAGAAACTTGTGACAATGTCTGACCCTTGGTTAGAGGATCATGGTTGCCCAATTGCTTACAAAGTATTAGATCAAATATAAAAATAAGAAAATCCATGGCACTTCCAAAAAACTGTTTATTACACCAGGTGTGATGTTTCAGTCTTCTCAATGGAACTTTTTTTTTTTTTTTTTTAAACAAAAAATTCCATTGAGAGGACCGAAATGTTGCACCTGGTGTAATAAACACACCTGTTTTCTGGGAGTGCCATGGATTTTTATATATAATATATAAAACCTGTAGGAGGAGTGTATGTATACTGCTGGATAGCCTCTGCTCCAGTGTATGCATTACATATCGATGGCTTATTCTTAGGGGCCCAGTCACCTTCAATAGGTTTTGCTGACTGCTAGCTCTCCTGGGTCTGCTGTACTCAGTTTAGTTAGGCGTGCTATGTTCTTAAATATGGAGGGAGGAAAAAGCTACTGCCAGACACCCCTGTGGTAGATCATCTCTGATAACAAACTGTTTAGTGGGGTGACAGATGGCCCTTTAAAGTTTTTTTTTTTGCTACTTAAATTCCTTTCACTGCGACTTTTCTATATATAATGCTCTTACTGATTTTCGTTCTGTAGTTTCTTCAAAAAAGACTTTTTTATAATATGTAAATTACCTCTCTACCAGCAAGTAGGGCGGCTACTTGCTGGTAGCAGCCGCTTCCTCCTTTCATAAAGACGCTCCCTCATTTCGATTGACAGGGCCAGCGAATGTGCTCGTCCTCTGACTGGCCCTGTCTGCGTTAAAAATTTTGCGCCTGCGCCGTACTGGTCTTCAGTCGGCGCAGACGCACTGAGAGGAAGCCGCTCCATTCTCAATGCGCCTGCGCCGATGACGTCATATCTACACCCGGAGCAATGAGGATGGATCGGCTGAGCGAGCGTCCTCCTATCAGTGCGCCTGTGCCGACTGAAGACCAGTACGGCGAAGGCGTGAAATTTTGAACGCAGACAGGGCCAGTCAGAGGACGAGCGCGTTCGCTGGCCCTGCCAATCAAAATGAGGAGGGAGCGTCTTTATGAAAGGAGGATGCGGCTGCTCTACTTACTGGTAGAGGTAATTTACATATTATAAAAGTCTTTTTTGAAGAAACTACAGAACGAAAACCAGTAAGGGCATTATATAGTGATATATCACAGTATAAGGAATTTAAGTATGTCTATGTTTTATATGTAGTGTATGTGCCTTTACCTGGCATTCAAACACTCTTTTGCACCTGGTAACCTCCATCACATGGTCTGATATGGGTGTGGCTTACAGTCTGGCTTTGTTCACATTGCACTAGTTGTCCTGCTAGGCGTTTGTGTGGAAGCTTGGCTGTGAGCTGGATTTCATCACCTTCAGACCTTGTTCACACAATAGTTAGCGTAGTGGTAGGACCCCTTGCCATGCTGAGTGACCGTGACGTGGTGCATGATGGGCTCCGATATTTTCCTGACAGGAATATATTGGCAAAAGTCTCAGCTTTTAATACCTGCATTTATGACTAGCTAGTATAGTCAGTGGCATATCTGTTTGGTGCATTTATTTTTTTCCTGTGATTTAAGTAGCCAAAAAAAATGACTCTAGTGGGGTGACAGAAGCCCTTTAAAAAAAAAAAAAAGTGCCACTCAGATCTTTCCAGGAATCAGACCCCTGCCGATCTGATATTGATGCCCTATCCTGAGGATAGGGGATAACCCCATTTAACTGCAATACAATTAGTCTGTCTTCTGACTCTTGGCATCCTGCTAATCAGCAGAACCAGGGTGCTCTGGTGGTTCAGTGGGCACTGCTGCACACCTATCCATGATTACTGGGCTCCGTCACTCTGGCTTTCCAGGAATACATATTGATTCTTATTCTAAGGTTCCACAATGAAAATGGCTCCTTTGAATATCTTGTAGCTCTACTTGAATTTTAGTGTTAATTTAGCTTAGAGCAGGGATGCCCAACCTGTGGCCCTCCAGCTTTTGCAAAACTACAACTTCCAGTATGCATGGACAGCCTACAGCTAATTAAGGCATGCTGGGAATTAGGGGTGGGTGATATAAATTTGTGCCATGATATGGATTTTGTGTATATCGCCGGACCGCAATATGATCGCACTCTTTTGGCGCGCACCATGGTTTCCTGAGCCGACACAGTGGAGAAGGAGGGAGTCCCTCCCTCCCCACTGTGCGCGGCTGCTGCTGGCCAGTACAAACAGTAGGAGGAGGGGAGGGGCTGTGCCACTGCGCCACCAATGAATGCCTGAATACCAATGTGCCAGCCATATCCCGGCCCCTATGGCTGCATGCTGTGATCCGCGCGATTAACCCCTCTGAGGGTTTAATCGCGCAGATCACAGCGTCCTGTCAGAGGTCGG
The DNA here is from genome assembly GCF_905171765.1 of Bufo bufo. Lineage (NCBI taxonomy): Eukaryota > Metazoa > Chordata > Amphibia > Anura > Bufonidae > Bufo > Bufo bufo. The sequence continues at coordinate 394,218,649 of NC_053390.1, forward strand.
GTGCCGGGAATGTTCTTCAGTCTCTGCATTGGGCAGTTCTGATCGGAGTCCCAGCAGTGTAATGCTGGGGCTCCGATCGGTTACCATGGCAGCCAGGACGCTACTGAAGTCCTGGCTGCAATGGTATGTTAGTGAGCAGCATTATACTCGTGGCCGCCAGTCGCTCCTTCTGTCTGTGCGGCGCATTGCTAATGCTCATAACCTTAGCAATGTGCCGCACAGACCTATGAGAAGGAGCGCCCGGTGGCCACGGCGCATGTGAGTATAATGCTGCTCACTAACATACCATCGCAGCCAGGACTTCAGTAGCGTCCTGGCTGCCATGGTAACTGATCGGAGCCCCAGCATTACACTGCTGGGACTCCGATCGGAACTGCCCACTGCCACCAATGATGGAGGGGGACCCTGTGGCCACTGCCACCAATGATTTAATACTGGGGAGGGGGGGTGGGTTTGAGTTACCAGAGGGGGCTGATAAGGGGGAGAGGCTGGGTGGCACATGAGAGGCTGGCTGCCATGGTCAGCTCCCTGCTGTGTGCACAGAGCAGCAGGGAGAGTGTAAAGTCCTATTCACCCTAATAGAGCTCCCACCCCTACTGGGAATTATAGTTTTGCAACAGCTGGAGGGCTGCAGTTTGAACATCCCTGGCCTAGAGTAATCATGCATTTTGTATACAGTCTTGGCTTATTACTTCCAAGTACTTGAGGATTTGTTTTTGATTTTTGTCCTTTTTAGAATGTGGTTGTAAGGTTGATTAACCTGCCATTGGTGAGCTCAACATATGACATGGTATATTCTGCCTATGTGAACACTAAAGACAACCATCCCTACCTGAAGTCTGTATGTGATGTTGCTGAGAAGAGTGTGAAAACGATCACTTCTGTGGCTCTAACCAGTGCCAGGCCCATCCTACAGAAACTTGAACCTCAAAGTATGTTGAATGGAGTTCCTTGCTTTTTTACTATTAAGGTTGTGGATTAGGCTTTTTGTCTTGATAGTTTAAATGTTTAGGTTTTCTCTAGTTTGCTTGGTCATGGTATGTTTACCAATGAAAGTGGTATTCCTATCTCGGAATATATCTCCTTATCTGGAAAAGGCAGCCAGACGTGGTTGGGACAATCAGCTGAGCAGAATGTAGGCTGTTGCACTAGGAGTTGTAGTAATGGTGGAGCTCGGGCTACTTGGTACAGACCACCTCTGGCTCCTGCATACAGGGGAGACTGGTATGACAATGTCTATCACACTTGTTTGGCTATGCCAGAAGTGTTTGGGATGAGACTACCCCTTGAAGGCAGTCTAAAAAATTAGGAGGGAGGGGGGGGGGCACAAGGCAATGTGCTTAACAGGTGTATGTGATATACAGGCTTTGCTTTAGACATGCAGTGTTCATTCCCTCCTGGCATAGGAAGTAGGCCAAATGTCAACTTGTGCAAACAGTCCTAGTATTCACAGGAACTCTGCTGGCTTTGTACTGATGACTAGGAGTTGCATCAGACTTTTACATAATCTTTATTCCTCCATCTTCAGTTGCCTTGGCTAATAACATTGCCTGTGTTGGACTGGATAAGATTGAAGAGAAGCTGCCTATTCTCTATCAGCCATCTGGAAAGGTAAGCTATTAAGATCATGGGAAGCCTTAGAAATGTCACTAACTAGAAAGCAAGACTGGGTGAAGGCTTTCTTTAACAGGCAAGTATCATATATATTTATTTTATACTTAGGTTGTGGCTAATGCCTCAGAAGCAGTTTTTGGAGTCAAAGATGCAGTTATCCAGAGTATTGCGGGAGTGGTTGACAAAACAAAGGGAGCTGTGCAGGATAGTGTGGAGATGACCAAGGCTGTCGTGAATGGCAGCATTAACACCGTTCTGGGAAGTGGTGTAGTAAAGGTCGTGAGCACCCGTGTGGACACTGCACTCACAAAGTCGGAAAGTCTTCTGGAACAATACCTGCCACCAACTGATGAAGAGTTGGGTAAGCGGCAACCTACCCAGCTGAAGTGTGGGTGAAGGGAAGCATCTGCTATACACCGGATACACTTTTCTTTTTATAGGAGTGAAATGTGCTTTCTCTGTAAGATTTCCACGTCACCCGGTTCAGAGAACAGAACATTTCACTCCAATGCAAAAAGGAAAAGGAGCACTACTCGCCAGGTGTGCAGAGACCATGCATCTCGTAACCCAAGGTTTTGTTGCGCTTGAAGAAAGTATGTAACCTCAACTGTCATTTCTTTGCATTTTAGCTAAGGAAGCAACTAAAACCGAAGGTTTTGAATTGTCTATTAAGCCCAGCTATTATGTTCGCCTTGGATCCCTTTCTACGAAGACTCGCAAACGTGCTTACCAACAAGCTTTGACCCGGATCAAGGATGCAAAGTGCCGAAGCCAGGAGGCCATTGCTCAGCTCCAGAACACAGTTGACCTGGTTAGTAAATGTGCTTTCATCTGTTAGTTTTGACATTCTTAATGATTAATAAAAAAAAATATTGCAGTAGTATAACTCGCTTGTGATGTATTGCTCCTTTTACATGTACTGATGTTATAGGCAATTATTGGGAACAAGTTTCTATGAATTCACTTCCCATAACTGACCCAGTCATTTGTCCTTTTTAAAAAAAACATCAATATGCACACAACAGTAAGGCTACATGCACACGACCATTATGTGTTTTGCAGTCTGCAAAACATGGATGGCGTCCGTGTATGATCCGCAATTTGCAGAACGGCACAGACAGCCTTTAATATAACTGCCTATTGTCCACAAAGCGTGGACAAGAATAGGACCATGCAACTGATTTGAACAGCACAGAGTGCTGCCCGCATCTTTTGTGGCCCCATTGAAGTGAATGGGTCTGCATCCGAGCCGCCAAAACTGCAGCTTGGATGCGGACCAAAACAGCTTTGTATGAGGCCTAACTTGGAGGATGTCTGAAGTTTCCACACCAAATTTGTGGGTTTGCCTAGGTCTTGGTTTGCATTGCAACAGGTGGACTCTGCACAATTCACATGCTGTGACATTCAGAATATGGTGCCACAAGTCAATTTCTGCCCAGAAAACCTCATATTTATGCAGTGGCTTTACATTAACCTTTGCTGGCTTGATACAAAAATCTACATCCATATAGTATAAAATGTGGATGCCTTCAGTGAACCTGCCTTGCATTTTAATTCATTTGGTAGTTAATGATGATTCCTAAATACACATTGGAAGCTCCATTCTTTAATTTACATCTACAGTCTACATCTAGTTATCTTTATTCATTTATAGGTTAACCTACCTTACAATCTTATCACCAGATGAGTATCATTTCTTATAGAGCATGTCATAGATGCTGTTGCTTAAATGGACTCACCTTGGACCAGCCCTGTATTAAATACAGTAATGCGTGTGCTGGTGACTTCATAATATGGAGATCCGAATTACTGATGTGGTTTCCCACAATGTGCCTGTGAACGACAATGGCATGCAGAGGGTCGCCTCCAGAAATGGTCCTATGCACTGCATGGCCGGTTTGAAGGCCAATCTGGACTGAATATAGTGATGAGAATTACTGATGTGACGTGAGCCGCATGTTTCTGTAGTTAATAGGGCTTGTATGGATGGAGTGTGTCCTGGTGACCCATTCCCTTTAAAGATGTCAATCCACTTCTAGAAAATGAGGTTATGATTTTGAGGAAACTCGTGTTCATAGAACTTAAACTGATACGAGTTGCATGTTAAACTTGCCTTGTTATCTTTAAGATGGAATATGCAAGAAAGAACATGAATGATGCAAATCAGAAAATCCATGATGCTCAGGAGAAGATCTACAATAAGTGGGTGGTATGGACAAAAGGCACAGGGCAAGATGCCAGTGGAGAACATGAAAGCACAGAGGTGATTATGGTCCTGTATACTGTATGGTAGGCAATACCTGTACACTGGGAATGCTATAACCTTACAATTTGTCTCTGCAGCAAATTGAATCCCGCACTCTGACTATTGCCCGGAGTCTTACTCATCAACTGCAAACCACATGTCTGTCTCTGGTCTCCAGTGTTCAAGGCCTTCCACAAAATATCCAGAACCAAGCTCACAATGCTAGTGCCATGGCTGCAGATGTCTATCAAAATTTCCGTTCTGCCTCTTCCTTCAGAGAAATGTCTGATGGCCTCTTAAACACATCTAAGGCACAGTTCACAAAAATGAAGGATTCTATGGATGATGTGATGGACTACTTGGTTAACAACACTCCACTAAATTGGCTGGTAGGTCCCTTTTACCCACAACTGGCTGCTAACCAACATGGGGAGCCAGAAGTTGATGGGGGAGACTCTGCCAACAAGGAGGACTGAAAAGTTCACTAAACTTTGCACTTAATCACCTAAATGGGCAAACCCCAACCACAGTTTACCATAGCACTGCCCATATCCTTGTGCTCCACCTTAAGCTGAGGGACAGTAACGGTGGTGACAAGCCATTTGACAGTTTAAATGCTTTGTCTCAACATTGGACTTTGTCTTACTCTTGGCGGTTGCTTTTCTTCACATTCCGCCCAAATGTAACTGCATCACTGATGTGTAAACCCCACTATGTACACTAAACTTTTCATGCACTTTTGTATTAATAAAATACCTGCATCAACTTGTCTGTGTCAAAGGTTCGTGTACACACAACTACTCTACCAGACTTAATATCTGGTTGTGCCTTAACTTGCACTCATGGGTCTAATTTTAAAAATTGTGCTGCTACAGTAAGACAAATCCTCAATATGAGGCAGTCACTAATCCAGTCCCTTAGGATGTACTTGTTCCCTAACTATCAATCACCCTGAGGTCATATTGAAGACCATTGTTAGCATCTATCAGAGCTTAGCTAAAAACATGCTTTAAACTGAACTGAAACTACACGTATTCTTCACAATTGAATGCCGAATAAGGCTCCACTTAAGGGACTGTTGCTAAATTAGGATAAGGCAGAGAGCAAAAGGAAACTATTGGTGAGATATGTTAAGTGACCTCTAACATTCCAGCAGGCTCAGTTTTATGGATCCTCGCCCACCACAGTACTTGGTGCTGGAGTCTAAGGTTAAATGGGAACCTTATTTCAAAAGTGCAGCATGCAACAACCTAAGAGTATTTGGATTTTCAAAGAATTCCAGCAGTAGAAAAATCTGTGGCTTTCAAGGCATGCTGCAGATTTGTGGTTGAATTTCCCTCCCCCCCATGCACCATTGTTTTAAGCAAGAATAGGACACTTGTCTTCAGATATTGCCTTTATGAGGTCTTTAAAAAAAAGTGTTTCCAATGTCTCTAACAAAGTGAAACTTCTCTTTTATCAGGTGCCTGACTTCAGCATCAATGACCTTGCTTCAGAAACAGATGGCAACGCAGATGTATTGGTAGAGGAAGAAATGCAAGATTTCTCTGGAGCTAATGGCCGTGTAATAAACCAAGAATGAGCTGATATATTCACATGTACTGCTTTTGTATACCACTAGAAGCAGTCTCAGCCCTTCACATAATAAATATGCATTAGAAAAGTAGTGGTGAAATGGCATGGCTACTATAAATCCATTTGAAATCACATTAGCTTATAGTAAAAATACTTTGTAGGAGAGGAAGATACAGAAAATATGTTGAAAGTCAAAGGGGTTTTCTGAGTCATATATTGATGTCCTATCAGCTGGATATGCCATCTATGTCTGGAAGGGGTATGACTCCTGGCATCCCTGCCCATCAACTGTTTTGAAGGGGACGCTCACTACTCACCAAGCTCCGTGCTGCACATAGTATAGTGGCTGTTTTTGGTATTGTAGCCCAAGCACGTTCATGTGACCAATGAGCATTAGGCCAATGGCCTATGCACACGACCGTCTGCTGACTGGGCCGGTGCTGTGGACCACAAATTGTAGTCCACAATGCATGGGCAGCTGCATGCGGATCGGTGACCCATTCTCTTGAATGGGGTCCGCACCGTGAAAATATAGTGCCTGCACTACTTTTTTTGCGGTGCAGAGGCACGGCCAGAAGCACCCTGTTCCACATCTCTGGGTTTGCGGACCCATTTAAGTGAATGGGTCTGCATCCGTGATGCGGGGTGCACACAGCCAGTGGACCGCAATACAGCCACAGCTGCAGTGGACTAGTGTGTCCTCTGCAGGTAACATGCTCTGTGTGGGAGTGTGATTTGCTGTTTAGGACACTGCTCCTGTGACATGACCACACACCAAGATGATTTATAAGGCTCCATTCTCACGTCTGCAAGTGTGGTACACATCGTTCTGCAATTGTGCGGAGCCATTAATTCTCTATGGGGATGGAATGGATGCAGACAGCACACTGTGCTCTCCCGAAAAAAATAGAACATGTCCTATTTTTGTCCGCAATACACTACGGATGTGAATGGATCCTAATAGTGTGTGTCTTTGCCTGACCGGCAATGATTTGTACTGGCAATTATAATGCTGTGTGCTCTTGTCACAGGAGCAGACTATATAATGGGAAATCACGCTGGCACACAGTGAGTTTCTGCAGTTGACATACTCATCTAAACTTAGCCTAAGAAGAAGCCTCGTCAAACAGCTTACCAGCTGGAGTACCGGGAGTCTGACCCCCACCGATCAGGTATTAATGATCCATTCTGAGGCAAGACCATCAATAGGAGTCCCGGAAAACCTACTTAATGTGATTTATAACCTTCTATAGGCATTTCACTGCTGCCTTGCCAGCATGTTGCCCTGAAGGGTTGTGTGGCCTTTTTTGTGATCCATTCCCCCCACTGGTCTTTACTTCCTGGTCCCTCGTGACATACAGACAATGGTTTCTGCTATGGCAGTCCATTCCTGTGTTGAGTCAATTAAGTAGAGACCAGTGGAGGCACCTGGGAAACATCAAGTGGGGGATTGGTGAGGTTAATATCGCTTTTTTTTTATTTATATATATATATATTTTTTTTTTATTTAATGCAATTGTGACTTTGTTGTAATAACTAAAAAAAAAACTACCGGTGGAATAACACCTTTAATACCAACCATGAGCATCACATAGTGCTTTAAAGTTTTTTTTAGCTTTTCTTTAACCTGCCCCCTGAAATAAAAGATTCATACTTACCAGCTCCACAACGCTCCAATCCTGCTTTTTTCATCTTCCGCTTCCTGCACTGTTTTACATCAGTGCGTGGTCCCATACACCGCTCCAGCCAATGACTGGCTTCAGAAGGGACATGCTGCTTGTGGCCACATCACTGCTGAAGCCAGTCAATGGCTGGATGTAAACCGTGCGAGGACCGGAGTGGCATGGAGCATTTAAGTATGAATCTTTTACTTAAGGCAGGCTACGGGCCCTTGCTTAAAAATTTATATCTTTGTTTTTGTTTTGTTTTCTTGACTCCTTGCATTTTGTATTACATATTCTATAATAAAGGTTTTTATTCTCGGCAAAATATACCAATGTTTTCTGTGTTTTTTTTTTTATTTTTAGAAAAGTAGTAAGAGATGTCCAGCACCGAGATAAATAAAAATCTTCAGTCTTCATTTCAGGTAGCGTCACCATCATCTATGAAGAAACTGCATTCTTTTAAATTTATGAAATAAAGACTGAAGATTTTTATTTATCTCGGTGCTGGACATCTCTTACTACTTTTCTGGACCTGTACGGACTGGACTGTAACAATTTGGGTGGCTGAGAAGTGCTAGTTAGAAAAATTTATCAAAGTTGGGCTCAAATAACAATAGACAATCACATTTAGGCTACTTTCACATGGTCGGTATTTATCAGTCAAAATAAGAAATGGGTCAGACACATACGAGCGAGTTCAATGCAAGGAGCTCATAGTGTGTGTTAGACTGCACACGACCGTATGTGTTTTGCGGTACGATGACATCCGTTTTTTTTGCAGATCCATTGTAACAATGCCTATCCTTGTCTGCAAAACGGACAAGAATAGGACATGTTCTATTTTTTTTGCAGGAATATGGAATGGACATACAAATGCGGACCCATTAATAAGAATGGATCTGCATCCTATCCACATAAATACGGAGCGGACACGGACTGTAATTCAGTATATTCCAGGACTCTCAGGGTCACACAGCATTATAAATCATTATAATGCTTTGTGATCCTGTAAGAGAGACTCCCTCTGTATTCTGATCAGATGCCTCCGCTGCAAAATCGTGGTTACAGTTGGTTGTTATGGTAGCCAGGAGCGTCTTGAAAGCTCCCAGGTTTGCCATAGCAAACTGCCTGTTAAACCCTGGCAAAATACCTAAATTAAGTCATCATGTATTGTTTCAATAAGCAAACCCTAGGAAAGGATGGAAGGGTCATGAGGAACACCCTCCAATCAATCTCTAGAATTTTCTTCCAATAGTCATTCGACCGTGTATAGTCCCTCATCATATGTACTAAGTTATAACATAGTATATAAGGCTGAAAAAAGACATTTGTCCATCTAGTTCAGCCTGTTATCCTGCAAGATGATCCAGAGGAAGACAAAAAAAAAAAAACCTGTGAGGTAGAAGCCAATTTTTCTCACTTTAGGGGAAAAATAATTCCTTCCCGACTCCAATCAAGCAATCACAGTAACTCCCTGGATGAATGACCCATCTCTAATAACTATAACCTGTAATATTATTAAACTCCAGAAATACATCCAGGCTCCTTTTGAAATATTTTAGTGAACTCCCCATCACCACCTCCTCAGGCAGAGAGTTCTATAGTCTCACTGCTCTTACCGTAAAGAGTCCTCTACTATGTTTGTGTACAAACCTTCTTTCCTCCAGGCGCAGAGGATGTCCCCTTGTCACAGTCCTGGGGATAAATAGATGATGGGAGAGATCTCTGTACTGATATATTTATACATAGTTATTAGATCTCCCCTCAGTCGTCTTTTTTTTTTTTTAAGTGAATAACCCTAATATCGATAATCTTTCAGGGTACTGTAGTGCCCCCATTCCAGTTATTACTTTAGTTGCTCTCCTCTGAACCCTCTCCAGCTCTGCTATGTCTGCCTTGTTCACAGGAGCCCAGAACTGTACACAGTACTCCATGGTCTAACTAGTAATTTGTAAAGTGGCAGGACTATGTTCTCATCATGGGCATCTATGCCCCTTTTGATGCAACCCTTTATTTTATTGGCCTTGGCAGCAGCTGCCTGACACTGGTTTCTACAGCTTAGTTTGTGGTTCACTAAAACTCCTAGGTCCTTTTCTTATGTCAGTGTTAGGGCTCATGCACACGGCCGTTGCCCCGCATACGGCGGGTCCGCAATACACGGGGCACCGGCCGTGTTCATCAAGGATGCAGAACCATTCACTTGAATGGGTCCGCAAACCCGGAGATGCGGTGCAGAAGCACGGATCGGAACCCCGCGGAAGCACTACGTAGTGCTTCCATGGTGTTTCTGACCGTGCCTACTTTTTTGTGGTGCGGACCGTCGGATGCGAATCACGGACCCCATTCAAGTGGATGTGGCTGCCCCACGGTTGGTGCCCATGCATCGGCACAGGCACGGCCAGCACATGGTCGTGTGCATGAGCCCTTTCCCAGTGTTTTACCATTTAGTATATACTGGTGAATTGCATTATTCCTTCCCATGTACATAACCTCACATTTGTCAGTGTTAAACCTCATCTGCCACTTATCTGCCCAAGCCTCCAATCTATCCAGATCCATCTGCAGCCGTATACTGTCCTCTTCAGTGTTAATTACTTTACACAGTTTAATGTCATCTTCAAAAATTGAAATTTTACTGTGCAAGCCTTCTACAAGATCATTAATAAATATATTGAAGAGAATAGGGCCCAATATTTACCCCTGTGGTACCCCACTAGTGACAGTGACCCAATCTGAGTGTGTACCGTTAATAACCACCCTGTGTTTTCTATCACTGAGCCAGTTACTTACACACATACAGACGTTTGCTCCCAGTCCGAGCATTCTGATTTTATATACTAACCTTTTAATGTGGTACAATGTCAAATGCTTTGGAGAAGTCCAGATATACGACATCCATTGATTCACCGCAGTCTAGAACTTACAGTACCTCCTCATAGAAACGGATTAAATTAGTTTGGCATGACCGATCCCTCATGAAGCCATGCTGATATGGCGTTATTTGCTTATTTTCATTGAGGTACTCCAAGATAGCATCTCTTAGAAAACCTTCAAACAGTTTACCCATGACAGATGTTAAACTTACCGGTCTATAGTTTCCGGTCTCTGTTTTTGGACCCTTTTTGAATATTGGCACCACATTTGCTATGCGCCAATCATGTGGAACACTCCCTGTCAGTATAGAGTCCTTAAATCTCAGAAATAAGGGTCTGGCTATGACATTTCTTAATTCTCTTAGGATATGGGGGGGGTGTAGGCCATCTGGTCGGGCGATTTGTCTATTTTAATCTTTTTAAGACGCCGCTGTACTTCTTCCTGGGTCAGACAGGGCACTTTTAATGGGAAATTACTTTTCCATTCTTCATTTCATCTGACAGTTTATTTTCTTCAGTGAATACAGTGGAGAAAAAAATATTAATTAGCTTTGCTTTCTCCTCATCGCTCGCTGCAACTCCCCCCTCATTACTCTGTAAAGGGCCGACACCTTCAGAGTTATACTTTTTAACATTTATATAATTGAAGAACATTTTAGGGTTAGTTTTACTCTCTCAGGCAATTAATCTCTCGGTCTCTAGTTTGGCTGCTTTTATTTGTCTTTTACATACTGTATGTATTCTATTTTTTTTCCTTATAGTTTTTCAATGCTCCCTCGCCCTGCTTTCTTTTTGTCATGTATTGCATTTTTATTTATCCACATTGTTTTTTTCTTGTTCCTTAAAGGGATTCTGCGGGAATTAAGAAAATGAAAATACGTAAATATTACTTTATTATAAATATATCCCCAAATACCTTTCATTAGTTATAATGGCTTGTTTTGTCTAAAGAGCAATAATCATGAGAAACAAAATGGCCGCTGTCCTATTAGTGCACACAAAGCCTGTCCTAGTCACACAGCTGGACAAGTTACTTCACAACACTGAGGTAAAGAGCTGCCTCATCCTACTCTACTACTTGTCAGGGATTTTGATACTGAATACAGATGAGAAGATCTTCAGCTGAATCTGTGTAGGAATGGAGTTCATGAGGAGACATGAAGTATATAGAGGACGGACAAGACAGACTCTGATAACGTGGGGCTGTGGTAATGGAGACTGCAGATGCTGCTGCTCATTAGCCACATTTGCTCATGAACTAAATTCCTACAGAGATTCAGCTGATGACCATATTAAACTGTATTCAGGATAATAATCCCTGACAGGTACAGCGGAAAGGAAGATGAGGCAGCTCTTTACCTCAGTGTTATGAAGTAAAGTGTCTTCCTGCGTGATTAGGACAGGTTTTGTGTGTATTAATAGGACAGCTGCTATTGTGTTTTTCCTAATGATTGCTCTCCAGACAAAACAAGCCATTATAACTAATGTAATATATTAAAAATATATTTTTAATGAAGTAATATTTAAATAATTTTCATTTTCTTAATTCCCGGAGAACCCATTTAACCTTTTATTCCCATAAGGTATTGTCACGGATGGTGTTGCAGAAAGCTGGAACTTATAAATAAACATCCGACTGGCTTGATCCCAAACTAAGGAGCATATGGGTGAGCCCTATAAAACCCCTAGAGCTCTCCCTGACTGCTATGCCCATGCAAAGGTCTTTATGGTAGACGATTGCATGCCCACGTACCTTATACTATGTGACACCTGAAAACCCTATAATAGTGAGGGGACACGACCACCGGCTCCCTGCACTTAATACGGACGGAGTCAGGGTCACCTACAATCAAGCCAGCAAGGAAACACAAATAAAGGAAACAGACTTATCTGAGGAATCAGGAGAAGCAGCATCCAGCAGTGAACAACTCATCCAGGAGGAAGTATAAACCGCAAAGTGAGGCAGTATGGGAGGGAATATAAAGGGAGACAATCAGTGCAAATAGGTGACAGCTGGGAGAAGGAAAGGAGATGACAAAGTGAAACCAAAAAAAAGAACGTCATGCAAGAGGTATCGAAGAACGTCTAACAGACCTTCTCACAGAGCTGGCGGTGACAGGTATGTACCTCTCACAATTAGATTTTAGGATGCTTTTAAAAATATTACATTTTGTGGCTGTATTTTTATTTTTGAAGACTTTGTCCCAGTTAGTTAGGCCTATGGCCTCTCTTAGCTGGCTAAATTTAGCTTTTTTGAAGTTTGGTATTTTTGTTCCTCCCTGAAGAAACACTTTTGAATGACAATTGGAAGGTTATTACTTTATGGTCACTATTTCCAAGGTGTCCCCCAACCTGCACATTTGTTGTTCTGTCAGGTCTATTCAGCATGGTCGTCCCTCTAGTCGGGTCCTGAACCAGTTGGGAAAGGTAATTGTCTTTGGCTATTGCCAAGAACCTGTTTCCTTTATGAGATGTACAGGTTTCAGTTTCCCAGTCTATATCTGGGTAGTTGAAGTCCCCTATAATAATGACCTCATTATGATTTGCAGCCTCGTCTATTTCATTTAGAAGTAGATTTTCTGTGGACTCTGGTATATTAGGTGGTTTATAATAAACTCCTATTAGTTTGGCATTAGTATACATACAATTAAGAGGTTTATGTATATTTTTTACCCTACACCTTTCCTTCTGAACTGTTCTAGTCCCTCCTTCCATTCCTCCCCCAGTCCCATTACCTTGCCCCTGGTCTTTATCTGCACTATCTTCCCATCCTATAACGTAATTAACCTCCACCCCAGTCCTTAGTTTAAACACTCCTCCAACCTTCTAGCTATCTTCTCCCCCAACACAGCTGCCCCTTCCCCTACGATAGAGCCTGTAGCTGACAGAGCAGTCAGCCCAGTTCTCCAGGAATCCAAACCCCTCCTTCCTACATCAGTTCTTGAGCCACTTGTTAATCTCCCTAATCTCCTGATGCCTTTCTGGTGTGGCTCGTGGTAGAGGTAATATTTCAGAAAACACTACCTTTGAGGCCCTTGCCCTAAGCTTGTGACCTAAATCCCTAAAATAATTTTAAGGACGCTCCACCTACCTCTATCTTTGTCATTGGTTCCGATATAGACCATTACCGCTGGATCTTCTCCAGCCCCTCCCAGCAATCTGTCAACCCGATCTGAGAGGTGTCGAACTTGAGCGCCAAGAAGACAACACACTGTTCGACGATCCCGGTCTTTGTGACAGATCACCCTATCAGTACCCCTAATAATTGAGTCTCCCACTACCAGCACCTGTCTGGCCTGCCCTGCTCTCCTGGTCCCTTGCTTACTGGAGCTGACATTCCCCTGACAGGCAGAGGAAGTGTCCGGCTGCAGCAGTGCTCTCCCTGAACTGACATCCCCCTCATCTGCCAACCGTGCAAACTTGTTGGGGTGTGACAGATCAGGGCTAGCCTCCCTGGCACTCTTCCCTCTACCCCGCTTTCTAACTGTTAGGCTCCATTCACACGTCCGCAATTTCGTTCCACATTTTCTATGGGGCAGCACGATGTGCTGCCCGGACACGGAATTGCGGGTCCGCACTTCTGTTCCGCCAAAAAAATAGAACATGTCCTATTCTTGTCCGCAATTGCGGACAAGAACAGGAATATTCTATTAGTGCCGGCAATGTGAGGTCCGCAAAATGCGGAACGCACATTGCCACTTTCAGTGTTTTGCGGCTCCATGGATCCGCAAAACACGTTGCGGAGTGTGAATGGAGCCTTACCCAGCTACCTACCTCACTTTCCTGATCCTCAATGCTACCTCCCTCCTCCACATCTACCCCATAGAGTGCCTGCTCAATGAGCAGCAAACTCTGTTCCAAATTACCAATGCTTCTCAGTGTTGAAACTTGCCTGGTTAGATAGCCGATGTGTGATTCCAAACGGGTAATTTTCTCACATTTTGAACAAAGATATGCACCCTCAAACGGCTGTTACAGGACTGCATACATTAGACAAGATGTGCACTGGACTGTGCTGTCAATAATGGAACACATACTAAATGGGGGTTATGCAAGAAAAGAGAAAAAAATACAATACAGTGCAGGGATAAGAAACTGATTTTCTGTAGTCCCCTTCTAAAGTCCCTGAATCTCAAGTCACTTCATCTTAAGTCACACACTTAATACAAACACACACTGGAACTCAAACACGCGAACGCTCACAAACTCGCGTTGTTTGTCTGTGTTGTGGCAGGCCAAGGGTCAGCCACGTGATGATCGTTGCCTCGTGTTCAGGTGAATGACGTCGACGGAGGAAAATGACAGAAGTCTGAGTTTAGTTCAAAACCTTGTCAGGACCCTAACATAATGTCTCCTGCATCCTTTATTTATACACAGTTCAAAAGGGTGTAACCCCTCAAAGTAAAACATGATTGGTTTACAGACATTTCAATAATGGCTTTTGAATCCATCTATTGATTGGTTAGCATTTTACCAGTTTCACTTTAGCAAAAATGTGTTAACTAATGAGTTTAGATTTTCTAACAAGAGATGCAGATTTCTGTTAGTAGTACGTACAAACCTTATCTTATCTTAACACACACAGCTCACTCTTATAGGTTTTTTAGCTTATGCTTGTTCTTTTCCAAATGTCACTACATTGTATCACGTATACAGAGAAAATGAAAACATCTTATGAATTTTATATCCACTTTCAGAAAAGCTGGATAATTTCCTTAACATTTCCCTCCTTTTTTTTCCATTTTTCTGTTCACGTGGTAGACATTTTGTTCTGAAGGCTTCATTGTATCATGTGTGTGTTAACTACTAACCTGCCTGGACAAACAAATGACCCCTTAGACAGCCCATACTTCACAGAGTATACAGATAAGCTGCATAGACCATGCGATGCAAGCATCGATTCCAGTCTGTCTAGTAGTTGTCATTTGATTAAGCATACATTTTATTAAAACCACATACAACACACAAACACACAGTGGATGTAGGTGCAGCATTGTTGTTCCATGCATCTTTGTCCATAGTTCTGGATACACCTTCTTCTGCTCCTGTGTTGGAATCTCTAGGAGCTGGTCGATCAGCTATACCTGCTAGGAGCATCAGCAGTAAGCCTAAAAGTTTCTGTGTAGCTGTGGTCCTCTGTTGTAGAATCAGGAAGATGAACATCATCTTGGGCGTTGCTGTCTCTTGGTTGGACAGTGCTGTCAATCATAGCATATCCCTTGACCAATATGGTAAGTAGGCCTGGAACCGCCTTGAAAGTCCACCTCCATCCTCCTCTAGTCAACGTTATGGACACTTCGGTGATAGGAAACCTGGGATGGACACTTCCTTCCTGCCAAAGATGCGTCTCCATCCGAACTTCCACTTAGGACCTAGAGCTACTTAATACAGAACAGAAAGTAATAAACGCAGTAACCGTACAACATGAGTGATTCCATCTGGGACCACCACTATAGTGACTCCATACTGTTGAGAATGTAGAGCTTGTGCGATCCCTAGGGTCTTCAGTATGTGTCCCATTTATCTCCCCAGTGAAGTGGTTCTGTCTGATTCTATCACTTCTGGAATCCCATATCTGCAGACTACCTCTGACAATATTTTCTTAGCAGTATTTTTGGCTGTAGCCGTAGTTACTGGCCAGGCTTCTGACCAGCCTGAGAATACATCAATGGCTACAAGGACATACTCATATGTGCTCACCTTGGGTAGCTGTATGTAATCCACCTGCACTCTTTGAAACGGGTACAAGGGTTTGGGAGTGTATTTCTTGGGGGTCTTTACAAACTTCCCAGGGTTATGTCTGGCACATGTAAGACAACCCTGAACAAACTTTTCAAAGAGGGTCTGAATTCCAGGTGCAAACCAATGTTCTAACACTAGTACGCTCATAGCTCCTTTCGACAAATGAGTAGGGCCATGTGCTAAATTGGCCATCATCGGATACAAACTCCGAGGCAAACATGTTCTGCCATTTACCTGCCAGAGCTCTCCTGTCTTCGTAGCCCCCGCCTCCATCCATACCTTTTTGTCTTGAGGCGTTATCTGGGCCTGTAATTCCTGCAAGAGCGACAAATCTGGCATAGTTGGAAAAAACAATGTCAGGAGCGGCAGACCGGCTGCTTGTTTGGCTGCTTGGTCTGCTTGAGCATTTCCCACAGCTAGCGGATCATCTTGCTTCACATGGGCTGGCACTTTAACAATGGCTACCTCTGTGGGCAGCTCTAGGGTCTCTATGAAGCTCTGTACTGCTTCTGAATTTTTGATTGGTTTGCCCGATGAAGTCAGAAATCCCCTAGTTTTCCAGATAACACCAAAGTCATGTGCTACCCCGAAAGCATACCTGGAATCGGTGTAACAATTTATTCTCAGTCCCTTACCCATTGTACATGCGTCAGTGAGTGCCTTCAACTCCGCCTCCTGTGCAGACGC
Source organism: Bufo bufo (assembly GCF_905171765.1). NCBI lineage: Eukaryota > Metazoa > Chordata > Amphibia > Anura > Bufonidae > Bufo > Bufo bufo. Next base: position 394,235,049 of record NC_053390.1, read on the forward strand.
ACAAGATGGGAGTGGTTTTTGTATGATTACCTTACCATCCTGGATTACCGCATACCCGGTGACAAAGTGTCCTTGTTCATTATTCCACCATCTGGAGCCATCTACAAAATACTAAAATACTCAGCATCAGGAATAGTTAATGGTGTTTCAGTAACATTTGGTAACCCTTTTGTTTCTGCAATCATCAATTCATGACAGTTATGATTTGCAACTGGATCAGACATTTCTACTACTCCCACTCCCCCCTCCTCTTCTAAATCCACCGGCATCAAAGTAGCTGGATTTAGAACAGTACATCGCTGCAAGGTAATGTGGGGACTGAGTAGTGTCATCTCATATTTTGTGATTCTGGACAAATGTTTCAGTTTGGTGGTGTGTCAATACAATCCAAACTGGTAGAATAGTATGCTATGGGCCGCATACGGTCCCCGTGTTTCTGCGTCAGTACACCTGAGGCAAATCCCCCTTGCTCATGACAATACAATGTAAAAGTTTGTTTGTAATTGGGGATGCCCAATGCTGGTGTTGTGGTGAGAGTGAGTTTTAATGCATGAAATGCACTCACAGCTTCTGATGTTAGTTCAAAGGTCTCTCCTTTGAGGCAGTCATATAGTGGCTGCATCATCTGAGAGCAATCCTTAATTCAGGGGCGACAGTAACTGACAAGTCCAATAAAGGCACGCAGAGCCCTTGGAGTACTTGGCAGGGGGTGCTGCTGTATAGCAGTAACCCTCTCAGATGTAAGGTGTTTAGTACCTGGAGAAATACAGTGACCTAGGAAAATCACAGTAGATTTACAAAGTTGAGGCTTCTCTTTGGAGGCTTTACAACCATTTTCAGCAAGGAAAATAAGCAAAGATAAAGTCTCTTCATTACACTGTTCAGAGCTGTGACAACAAAGTAACAGATCATCAATATATTGTAAAAGAACAGTGTCCGAATAGGCCGGCTGCTAGGACTGCAACACAGAGTGTAAAGCAGTAGAGAAAATATATCTGAGCTTACCAACACACGTGTGACAATAGATAAGGCATCATGAATGTTAAGTTTAACAGTCTTTGTTAGTGGGAGTTTAACAGTTGTTCCCTCAACCCCTTGACAATAAATGTAATCTGAGGAGATAAGCTCCTCAGGCACATATTTTTCTTGTATTTTGGTATGGGATGCTCCTGTGTCTACCAAAAATTCAATTGAATTCCCTGTGTCCTCACATGTGGATGTGATGATTAGTTGTGGACCTGGGGTTGCGTCAAGGGGGTAGCTAACGTTGAGGGAACTCACAGGATTGCCGTCACTTCATTGAGAGGTCCGGGCAGTAGCCTGACCTCTCCGGGGACATTTGACTGAGTAATGCCCCTTTTTCCCACAATTCCAGCATGTTACTTGGTCCCAGTTACGTGGAGACTGATCCCCCACCTGCCTTTTCTGAAACCTTCCCTTAGGTTTAAAAGGTTGGTTAGCCATTATTGGCTTCTTTTTTTATTTTGCAAGTCTAGCTCAGCCCCCTTTGCTATGGCCACTAGGTCAGGGAACTGGCAGGTCCGCCAATCAGGGCGAGCCTTCTTTACAGCATCCTGTATGGGTGCTTTTAATCCAGACATGAATGTATGTTTTAGTAGTCTCATGTCCTTACTGTCTCCTGTCTCCTACCCATAGTCAAGCCAGAGCTGTTCTAAAGCTGTGGCATAGTCAGCTACAGTCTGCTTAGCGTCTTGTGTTTGCGTCATAAAAGTGTCAGTCTGATTGTCCTGTTGCTCTTTTACCCAGGGTTTAAGGGCCATGATAAATTCCTGGCCTGACTGGTCTGTGGCCTTATCCACAGGGACAGTACCAGGGGCCTTTGCCATCATTTGATTCTTAAGTACTTTCCCTCCTTTAGTCTCTAGAAGACTCTCCAGATCCGCCAAGTGGCTTTATATGCGGTCTGGATACTTTCCAATTTACGAAGGAAAGTAATGGGGACAGTAAGGGGGTCTGGCAAAGTGTTACACATAGCCAGCAACTCACTAGGAGTCCATGGCCTATAAACCTCATAATCATGTGTTTCCAGTTGCCCAGCTTTTACTGTGGGGAGGGTTTTATTGACTAATGGGTATAAGCCCACACGAGAGTGTGGCTTGGGCCTCCCACAGGCTGAGCATCTCTCTCTTGAGTCTGGGTTCTGTTGTCCACAATTAGGACAAGTCCACCCCTCCGGGCCATTATATGGAGGTGGTGCTGTGGGAGGGAGAGCTTTTTGTGGTTTATGGGGGATAATACACCGTACTTCAGAAGGGATGTTTAATTCTTTTGTTGGCAATTTAATTTCATCCCATATGTCATACATAGTCCCTTTGTCAGTGTCTTTTGCCTTATGGGCAGTCAAAGTCATTCCCTGGGCTACATCATACCACATTGTGGCCTGGTCATATTTGTTATGGTCTTCCAACCACCCCTTAAAATTTGTGAGAAATGTCTGCCATACTGGTTCATCCAATGTTCCATTCACACCTGCTCCCAATTTCTTTAGCATTTGTCTACAGTCTTTGGTTGCTTCAGTGCCCTTTGCGTATTGCATAATATCAATTGCAGAGACCCATTTCTCTGCTCCCTTCTCAGAGGAACGCTTACTCTGTGTAGCCCCCATCCCGTGGGTGGCTCCTTGTAATTCACTATCCAGGGACGCGTACACCTGGTGAATTACAACAGTGCTGTGGACACACTTCCGAGGCAGCACTATCAGTAGTGCCGTGGACACACTTCCGAGGCGGCACTACTAGTGGTGCCGTGGACACACTTCCGAGGCGGCACCACTTTTTCTACTACCAGTGGTGCTGTGGGCACACTTCCGAGGCAGCACTGATCCACTGGTCTGGCAATACTACAATATAGTCTTGCCCTCACACAGAGTAATTCACACGTCCTCTCTGGGGTTACTCGCTGGAAACCCCTTAAACCCTTCTACGTTCTTTCTATGGCACAGGAAGCAAACAAATACTGCAATCCAAATGATTATAACTGCAACCACCCAATCCAAACTGGTATCATAATACCCACGCATGTATACACTATACAGCACAGGAATTGGCAACAATGCAGTAATTCTTCCTCACACAATATCAGCAGGCACTCAGTACATGTGAAACCACACAGTATGACATAACATTGAAACAACCCCTGACCTCAGGCGCCTTTTCAGGTACCAACAAGGAACTGCAGGGCCCCTATCCAATCTTACTGGACAGCTTTATACACTGCCACTTCTCACAGCCTCCTCCAGGATAGGTCTGTCAACCCTTTCTCCACCAGAACCAGAGGCCTCCAGAGTCAGGGACCGGACAAGCCAGTCAGCGAGCTCTAGACTTTCAGCTTGGCTCAGGAGGAGCAGGGTCAGACCCCTCCAAGATTCAGCTTATCTCAGCCACTCACACAGTTCATGGCACTTTGCTATACGTCTACATTAGAGTTGTGCCTAAACTAGCACAACTCTATCAGGTGAGCCTCCCCAGTGGAGTTACCTTTTTATTTATATACTCTCTACGGTATTACCCTATGGTGCGCCATTCTTTTTTTGTTCTCTAGTGGAACGACGCCTGTTATCTGACACTCACACATTCGTGCATTCATACGCCTAAAGACAGTTTTGCACATATAGGGGAAATAATTCATTCACCAGAACACGGTACAGGCACCACGTTCACACACCACACTGCAGAACAGCGAGCAGAGCTCAGGAGACAGGTAGTAACACAATGGGTTACTTACCGCGGTCTTCCTGGGTCCTGGTCTCCGTATCGCGATCTGCAGCTAGGAGCGTTGTTGTAGTGTCCGCAATTCTCCACCAGAAAATGTTGTGGCAGGCCAAGGGTCAGCCACGTGATGATCGTTGCCTCGTGTTCAGGTGAATGACGTCGACGGAGGAAAATAACAGAAGTCTGAGTTTAGTTCAAAACCTTGTCAGGACCCTAACATAATGTCTCCTGCATCCTTTATTTATACACAGTTCAAAAGGGTGTAACCCCTCAAAGTAAAACATGATTGGTTTACAGACATTTCAATAATGGCTTTTGAATCCATCTATTGATTGGTTAGCATTTTACCAGTTTCACTTTAGCAAAAATGTGTTAACTAATGAGTTTAGATTTTCTAACAAGAGATGCAGATTTCTGTTAGTAGTACGTACAAACCTTATCTTATCTTAACACACACAGCTCACTCTTATAGGTTTTTTAGCTTATGCTTGTTTTTTTCCAAATGTCACTACATTGTATCACGTATACAGAGAAAATGAAAGCATCTTATGAATTTTATATCCACTTTCAGAAAAGCTGGATAATTTCCTTAACATCTGCTTGTATAAATGCAGCTTCAAACCAGACTGCTTTTTTCCCCGCTGGATTCTAAGGACCTAGCTGCCCTCAAGACTGGCTATTTATCTTCTCCTAATTATCCACACCCTAATTACTCACCTGTGCAACACCAAACTCGCGTTGTTTGTCTGCTTGTATAAAAATTCAGCTCCCAAACAGCTTCAAACCAGACAATTTTTTTTTCTCTGAGCTGAATCAAACTCACATCTGGGGCAGGTGTCATCACTCTGGATCCCAATCCTATACATAAAGAGGAGCTCTTGTATACCCTATGAATTCTCATCAATTGTGACATTCACTGAGCTTTAGGTAAGGTTAGGTGCAGGGCGAGTGTAAGTATGGCAGAGCATTGTTCAGAAGTGAGCACTAAGGCGGGGTACCCAAACAGAAAGAGAAAAAGTCTCTGATACGTTGCCTGGACTCCTCGCGCTGCCGATCCTAATATAGTGATGTGGGTCAAGTTCACTTAAAAGTCCAAACTGTACGAAATTGGATTGCGCTGCAAATACTCCTGCAGTCCTCTTTCACACCATGTGGTTATACATCAACAGATCCAGGCATAGGAGGGAATGCAAGTGCACATAAATATTCCTCCCCTCATATAAAACCTATAAAAGCCAAGGGGTCAGGGGCATGGCCAGCCATGCAGGAGTGAAGACGCTCGTGGCGCGAGCTCCTCCACAGCCCCAGAGAAAACACTCTCCAGCCACCCACCACCGATAGGGAAAAACATTGAAAAAGGACAGAGCCCGTTCCGTGGCTCCCCTGGCATCCTCCCAAGGGGACTTAGCGAGGCTCTTTGCCAAACAGCCCGCTGGGCCGGGTCCCGACATGAATGAGCGCACCAAGCGCCTGCAAGATGGCGCCGCTGGCCCTGCCGCGTGCTCGCCTGCAGTGCCTCCAGCTGCGCCCCGGGTCTCCTCACCCCTCACCAGACCGGCGCAGATCCCAGTCTGCATCTGTACCGACCCTGTGCACCTCTCTGGATCAAGGCCAGCAGCTCCGGAGCCCGGAAGATGCCATCCCTGAGCCTGAATCTCCTTACCGGCGGGAATCCCTGACAGCCGCTGCGCTGTCCCCACGTCCTTCAGGTCAGTGCAGGGGATCTTCCCCTACCACAGAGGTCTCCTCAGCCGCTCTCTCACCCTGTCATTCTGGGACCCAAAGCCCTCAGGCCATCCGCAGCATCATTTTACCCCATGGCAGGGACACCCACCGGACCCCCCTGCTTATGCGCTCCAGATAGTCAGATGGGGCCCTCCCTCGCCTGGATCAGCTCCGGAGTGATCACCAGGGGACCCAGATTCAACCACAGAACGCGGCCTCTCCTCCACACCTGTCGCAGGAGCCCCTCCACCCCCCTTCCCACTCCCCTGGGCCATCCCTGGCGGTGTCCCCGCACTGGTCCACGGGCTCCTCGTGGAACAGATCCCATCCACGCCTGTATGGCACCGCTTCACCAGACCCACAGGCCCCAGCGGTCTCTGCAGCTGCAGCCCTCTACAGCCCTTTCAGAGGCTTCCATCCCCTGCCCCTCTGTTTGATGAGTACTCTTGGCCACCCACTTTGGCGGACTTACGCAACCTGATATGTTCGCTACCTTCCAAGGCAGACCTCTCCGGCTTTGCCGCCAACATCTTACAAGAATGTAAAAGAGAGTTTACTTAAGTACGCTCTGAGATGGCCCTACTCGATACGAAGGTGGACTCAGTTAAACAGGACCATGCTTCCTTGTCCGCAGCTGTTCAAACCTTAAAAGACAAAGTACAGTCCTATGATGCACAACTGCACGCTCTGCAAAATCATCTGGATTACATTGAAAATCGAATCCATCGCAACAATCTGCGGATCAGAGTCCTCCCTGAGTCAATATCACAGGTGGTCCTCCTACCCACAATTGTAAAAATCTTCAATGGTCTCTTGGGACGACCGCCAAGCTCCAACATCGAAATCGACAGGGCTCACAGAGCTCTGAGACCCCCCAACCCTGATCCCTTGAAACCAAGGGATGTCATTTGCAGAATTCACTTCTATGCCATCAAGGAACAGATCCTGCTTAAAGCTCGACAGATGTCCCCTCTGTCTTATGAAGGAACCCCCTTCGTCTTGCTACAGGAGCTGTTCCGTCACACCTTTGTGCAACACGCTGCCCTGCGCCCGCTCTTGAACCTCCTCAAAGATCGCGGCATTCCTTACCGTTGAGGTTATCCTTTTGCTGTACTTGCGGGTCCCAAGGAACAGGTTGTCACCCTCCATGACCCTTCAGATCTACCCCACTTCCTACAACAGCTGGACCTGCCACCGGTGGATTTGGGACCCTGGCAATCTCTCCTTCCACCTGCTCCTGCGTCATCGGGACGACCCCGTCCACCACCTGCTGACGGCGCTTCTAGATCTTCTGCACCGACCCCACAGGGACGACGTCAGAAAAGACCAAGCAACCCACAACGTGGATCCCCATCCCACCTCGTCGCCTGAAGAGCTTCCTGTGATACCTGTTTGGAACTACTAACGCCTATGCATATTAGTCTCTCCCCATTAATTACTTGATATTTACCTGTCCTCTTCACCGGTTCTCTTGCTCTCAAATAGCTGGTGATCTTAATTTTCTATCTGTAGCTGTTGGGGCTGTGGTAGGCCGGCTCCTGTCTGGCTGCTACTTTCCCCCAAATAACAAGAAACTCTCCCTTGGGGTGATATAGTCCCGAGTGATAGCCTCTTTAGACCTCTTGGTCACTCTAACTACCTTATCTCTCTCAGTTTTTCTCTTTCCCTTTATCCTTCTTATTCTTAATCGTTTCCTTTTCGTTTTTTGTTGGCCATCCTCCCCCTCTCCTCTTGTGTTTTTTCCTCTCCCCTCAGTAATGGAGTCACTGAAGGTTGCATCATTTAACGCGAAAGGCCTTAACACTCCCGAAAAGAGGGCCCAGGTACTCCATCACTTTCATCGCCAAAAGGTACATGTTGTTTGTTTTCAGGAAACGCACTTTAAAGGAGGGTAGCACCCCGAATATACGCCATCGGCAGTACACAACCTGGCACTTTGCAAACAATTCGGTGAACAAGACAAAAGGAGTCGCCATAGCGATCCACAAATCTTTACCTCACCAGGTGCTGGGATGTACTGTCGATCCGGGAGCAAGATATCTGGTCCTTGTACTACTTATCGGGGGACAAGAATTCACCTTCCTTAACGTGTACGTCCCCAATCAGAACCAAGCATCCTTCATTGTAGACCTAATTGACAAAATCGCACCCCTGACCTGGGGGACTATTATACTTTGTGGTGACCTTAACCTGACCCTTGACGACCCTACACTTGACAATTCAACCGGGCGCCCTTCCCTCACATACTCCACTATTAAAAAGGTCAAACGGGCACTACTTCAGCTGCAATTACGAGACCCCTGGCGTCTCCAACACCCAGCTGACAAAGATTACACCTTTTACTCGGCCCCTCATGACTCTTATAGCCGTATTGACCACATTCTTATTCAGCAACCAGCATTATCCTGGCTGTATAGCACACAAATAGGTAACATTTTGTGGTCAGACCATGCCCCCATATACTGCTCCCTGAATCTCCCCTTTCTTGCCAGACAGGAATGGACGTGGCGGTTGAATGAAACTCTCCCCGACAAGGAGTGTGCTGCTGACCTTACAAGCTGTATAACAAAATTTTTGTCAGAGCACAAATAGGATACCAACCCACTCCCGGTCCAGTGGGAGGCCCTTTCATTCCTTTTACTCACAGCTCTATGACTTACCCTAAACATCTTTACAACGAATGGGCAATTCCCCTGATCCCTCTCTTCTACTTCCCAAATTATCTGCACTTGACTCTTCCAGTTTGGAGACCCCATTCACGGACAATCAACTCCAAATAGTTCTTAAGTCTCTACCAGGTGGCAAAAGTCCTGGCTCCGATGGGTTCACAGCTAGATTCTACAAGTTTTTCACTTCTGCTCTTTCTCCTATTCTGCTCCAAGTCTTCAATGCGGTGTCTCCTTCCAGGCGCAGGCCACTGCGGCCCATATCACTGTCATCTCGAAACCGGGAAAGGACCCGCACCTCTGTGCCAGTTACAGTCCTATCTCCCTCTTTTATGTAGATCTTAAGATCTTTGCCAAATTAATGGCGAATAGATTGAATACTTACCTACCTTCATTGATCTGCAATGACCAAGTTGGGTTTGTCCGGGGAGGGAGGCCCGGGATAACACTCTCAAAACCCTAGACATTATCGACTATGCTAAATCAAAAAAGATCCCCCTCATGATTCTTTCCTTAGATGCAGAAAAGGCCTTTGACCGGATATCTTGGCACGCCATCGATGCTGTTCTTTTACACATAGGTGTAGGCCCGATATTCCTGTCAAAGATCCTAACACTATACCAACATCCCACAGCTCGAGTTAAAATGAATGGTGCTCTTTCCTCCCCCCTTCCCAATCCACAATGGGACACAACAGGGATGCCCATTATCCCCCTTGCTATACATCTTGGTCATGGAGCACCTACTGGCCTCCATTCGCTCCAATCCAGATATCTCAGGAATAAAGATTAGATCGCACGAATATAAGTGTGCGGCATTTGCCGATGATCTCCTTCTCTACATAACCAATCCATGCATCTCTTTGCCATCTTTGTTTCGGGAGATACCTCTCTTTGGCGCTTTGTCCAATTTTAATTAATATGCCCGAATCAGAGGCCCTAAACGTCTCCTTGCCAGACATTCTGACCTCCTCCCTTAAAGCCTCTTTTTTCCTTCGCTTGGCCACCAAATGGAATAACATATCTTGGAATAAAAATTACCACTGATCTCTCACGGCTCCACAAGCTAAATTTCGCACCTCTCCTACAACAGTTCCATAAAGATCTGGATGGTTGGCGCAGACGAGATTTCTCTTGGTTTGGTAGGATTAGTATTCTAAAAATGACCCTGTTACCAAAACTACTCTACCTCCTGCAGACTATCCCCCTTTGCATCCCATCCACATTCTGGTCGCAACTCCGTAGATGTTTCACGCAATTTGTGTGGGCAACCGGTCGACCACGATTAAAATAGGAAATAATGACCCGCACTAAGGAAGCTGGAGGGGTAGGTCTCCCAGACTGTCGACTTTACTACCACTCTACTGCTTATGCTCTATTACTGGACATGGCCCATACTGACACATCAAAATCCTGGGTGCAAATTACACGGGACTCTTCACCGTGCTTCGTAACAGTCCTCCCATGGCTGGTGGGCTCTCCGCGCCCCACGCCATCGTAACTGTCCTTTACCACCCACCACACCCTCGCAATTGTAGCAACCATAGGTAGATCTACCTCACTGATTGACCCCAAAGGCCCTTTGGTACCGGTAACTGACCACCCCAGATTTCCTCCATGACATTCATCCCGACCCTTCCTCCAGGGCACGAGAACCCGCCAGATCAGGTTCTTGCATGTTCTCTCAGGCTCCGCACTAAAACCTCTGTCCCAAATACTTGAGACCCCAACCCCATCAGCCCGTAACTCCTTTGAGTATCTTCAACTCCAGCATTTCTACTTCTCTTTGAACAAGACTCATACCCTGACCTGAAAACTTACTGAGTTTGAGCAGATGTGTGTCTCTCCCTCAGCGGTCCTACACGCCATATCCACCGTGTACAAACTACTGATAATCTGCTCCTTGTGCCTTCCTCCGTATTGTCAGGCCTGGGAGCGGGATCTGGGTAACCACTATACCCCAGCTCAGTGGAACAAATGCTTCCTACTATCTCATAAATCAACAATTTCCACCAAAGCTCAAGAAACGAGCTATAAAATCATATATAGATGGTATAGAGTACCAGCGTTACTCCACAAATGGTTCCCGACAGTGTCGGATCGTTGCTGGAGATGTCTTACGGAGGAGGCAAGATGATTCATGTTTGGTGGCATTGTAGCGGCTTGCGCCCTTTCTGGAACTTTGTGCATAAAACAATCAAGGAAATCAGGGGCGTCCCCATTCAGAATTCCCCAGATGCCTTTCTACTGTTTGAATGTGTCCTGATGTCCCAGCATATAAGAAATCCCTCTTAAAATATATGGTGAAAGCGGTGATTCCTAGGCATTGGAAATCCACCTCTCCTCCCTCACCTGAGGAGTGGTTTGATTAAATCACCCTATATCAGAGATTGAAAGATCTCATCAGCATTACGCCCTCAGACACCTCACGATATATGAAAACGTGGGGCCCCTGGGAAGCATTCCGTTCCTCAAACTCATTTCGGAATGCACAGGTCTAGACTCCCCATGGTCAACTGCAGCCTTCTTTCCATTTCCCTCCTTCCTCTCCGATTGTCTATTGTCTTATTTGTATGTTTCTCCTTGTTAGTCCTTCTTTCTATCATCATGTCCACTTAGGGCATTTAACTCCATTACTTGGTTCATGTTGTTCAACACCAGGTTGTATATACCCTTTACAACTTTATAAGTACCATAACTGAAGTGTTCATGCCACATGACTTTGAAATCGTTCTAATGTGTTATGTTGAAAAATGTTAATAAAATCTAAATGAGAAAAAAAAAAGCCAAGGGGTCGCAGAATAGTGAAGCACTTTCACATATAAAGTACAGACCAAAAGTTTGGACACACCTTCTCATTCAAAGAGTTTTCTTTATTTTCATGACTATGAAGGCATCAAAACTATGAATTAACACATGTGGAATTATATACATAACAAACAGGTGTGAAACAACTGAAAATATGTCATATTCTAGGTTCTTCAAAGTAGCCACCTTTTGCTTTGATTACTGCTTTGCATACTCTTGGCATTCTCTTGATGAGCTTCAAGAGGTAGTCCCCTGAAATGGTCTTCCAACAGTCTTGAAGGAGTTCCCAGAGATGCTTAGCACTTGTTGGCCCTTTTGCCTTCACTCTGCAGTCCAGCTCACCCCAAACCATCTCGATTGGGTTCAGGTCCGGTGATTGTGGAGGCCAGGTCATCTGGCGCAGCACCCCATCACTCTCCTTCATGGTCAAATAGCCCTTACTTTCAATGTTTTCCCAATTTTTCGGCTGACTGACTGACCTTCATTTCTTAAAGAAATGATGGCCACTAGTTTTTCTTTACTTAGCTGCTTTTTTCTTGCCATAATACAAATTCTAACAGTCTATTCAGTAGGACTATCAGCTGTGTATCCACCTGACTTCCTCCTCAACGCAACTGATGGTCCCAACCCCATTTATAAGGCAAGAAATCCCACTTATTAAACCTGACAGGGCACACCTGTGAAGTGAAAACCATTTCAGGGGACTACCTCTTGATGCTCCTCAAGAGAATGCCAAGAGTGTGCAAAGCAGTAATCAAAGCAAAAGGTGGCTACTTTGAAGAACCTAGAATATGACATATTTTCAGTTGTTTCACACTTGTTTGTTATGTATATAATTCCACATGTGTTAATTCATAGTTTTGATGCCTTCAGTGTGAATCTACAATTTTCATAGTCATGAAAATAAAGAAAACTCTTTGAATGAGAAGGTGTGTCCAAACTTTTGGTCTGTACTGTATCTCCCATAAAAAGGTTTATTGTAATCACAAAATTACACTTGTAATCAGCATATTACAAATCTAAAATTTCCACGCTGCCCGACCCATGTTTCGCTGCTTGAACTTAGTCAGGGGCGTCTGCTTAGCCTACAACATGGCTGTTCTTAATCCCTTCATTATCCCTCCCTCTCCCAGCGTGTAACACTCTAGGACATTCATTAATCTAGTACCATCAATACATAATACAAAAATTGCTAAAAATAAATCCAAGCCTAAACATCTTATTTTAAAATCATTGCTTTAAACTTCTTTTTATAAAACTAGCTACTTAATTTGTATGTAACCACTACATATTGGATCACATGACCGGACTCCGTGACTCAAAATTTAGCTCACATGGCCACGATCACATGGAGATGGTAACCACTCACAGAATTACCCCGCCCACACCAAGGTCCTCTATCCAACCTACCTATGTGATACCTAAATGGTCCAAAACCAGTAAGATCAAGCAATACACTGTCTAATATCGCACTCTATATTCAACCCACTCGCAATCCTGTAGGGTTCTTTTGGTGTACCTTTTTGAAATGCAAAGACACACTATGCGTCTCTAGACCTTTTCTTATGTTGCGGATGTATTCTTGTATCCTAGTTTTTATACTGCGGGTGGTTCTTCCAACGTACTGGAGGCCATACGGACACTCCAGTACGTATACAACACCAATATGGTTGCATGAAAGATTACCTTTTATTTTGAACGACTGATTTTTACTATTGGAATGCACTACATCAACTGTCCTCATTCTCTTATCAGATGCCCCATTTTTACATGGTATACAGAACCCACACCAAGTATGTTTGCTCTTAATTTGACTGTTAGTCTGTATATTTGTGGTAGTGGGTCCCATACTGTGTACCAGACTATTCCACAAATTTTTAGCTTTTTTAAAAATTATCATTGGCATCTGATAAGAGAATAATGACAGTTGATGTAGTGCATTCCAATTTCTTTGATTTCCACTTGTGTTAGGACTAATTTTCTGTTTAGTTTCTTCTCAAAATTGAGGAATTGAGCTTCTGTTAATCTCGCTTTTAGTTCCTCTTTCATTTTCAGCAGATCCTCATTCACAGCTGCATATTCAGCCTCATCTCTCTGAAGCACCAGCTGCAAGATCTGCATTGAGAAACTAGCATGCAACTCCTTCCATTTGATAACGAACATTTCGTCCTCTTCATACTGCATAAGTTCCTTATAAATTCTCAGTCCTCTGGGAACACTTTGACTCTCTTTATACGATGTAAGTGAGTTGACTGTCCAAAAAAGACGCACCTTCTTATCGGCCAACTGTTCGATTTTAAATTCCAGAGTTTTGATACTCATGGATTGTAGTGCGTCCTTATGATTACAGTCCGTGAAAAACGCACCTGCTCCTTCTCTGTCCATATTCAGACAAGGTGTTGATTCCTCGGACGCCATTAGTGCAAAAATAATATGAGTGAACCCAACAATAACGGCGTGCTCTACCTATATAAGTCCATAGAATAATAGTAGTAGTAAAAGAGCACAAGCAGGCGGCTCTGCAGAGTGTCTCAACTAAGTGCACCGGGTCCTCAAACACCTGTCCCTTTAAAACACATAAGGTGGTGCACAGCACCAGACTTAGATGCAATAACAATTCGGAGTAAAAAATAGCAGAGGCGGCACTCACCAGTGCTGGTAAAAAAATCCTTTATTCGTCCAATACAATATTCGGGCAGGAGCATGCGGTGACAGAATACACGGAAAGGATTCGCGACGATGGCAGTTTCGCGCTGGTTTGCACTTCGTCTGGCCACTGACCTCATTGCGCTGATCCACGCAATATGTAACGTCATTGCGCCTGGTTACCCAGGTAACCCAGATGCGTCTCTTACCCTAAACTATAAGTGAGAACCACAACAAATTAATAAAAACAAGCACACTGGACAGGTAAGTTCTAAATGAACACACTCAAGTCGTTTCTGTCATTGAGTCCCAGGGGATCTAAAGCTTCGGCTTTCATTATCCACCTGGCTTCCCTTTGCAGGAGTGCCTGGTGCCTGTCCCTGCCTCGGGGCATATACGGCACCTGCTCTATCCCAGCAAAGGAAATACAGCGTGGATCTCCACCATGCATACTGCGGACATGTTCGATCAATCTCTTTATACGATGTGCATCCTTTGCTGGTCTTGAGGGAATTAAGGTGTTCTCTAAACCTTTCAAATAAAGGGTGGATGGTTTTCCCTATATAAAAAGGCTCCACACTGGCACTTTACCAAATAAACGACATAGTTACTTTTGCAGGTGATGAATTGCATCACTCTATGGGAGACCCCTCCAAAGGATAGGTATTTAATTTGACTATTGTCGCTGCAAAAAGAGCAATTGCCACATTTGTAATTGCCCAACGGTTTATTGGAAGATAGCCAGTTTTCCGCCCTCTTGCCCCGAAACCTGCTTCTCACTATTTTGTCCTTTATGGTATTGCACTTTTTAAATGCTATGAGTGGTCTTTTATCAACTATGCTTCCTAAACCTTCCTCATTCTTCAAGATGTCCCAGTTATTATAAATGGTACGTTTGATCAACTGCAGGACTGTATTTAAAAGTGAATACAAATCTCTCCCTTTCATCACGGACTCTGTCTCTATTCCTATATAACAATTCCTGTTGTGTGAATGACCCTGCTTTCCTTCTAGCTGCTTCTACATCCTTTTCTCTATATCCTCTACCAAGTAGTCTACTCTTAAGTTCTTCTGATTGTCTATTGTATCCTTCTTCAGTGTTGTTAATTCTCTTAAACCGTATAAATTGACCATAGGATACAGATCTCTTGGTCTGTAAGCCATCCTCTCCAACCAATAGGTACACATCTAGGAACTTAAGGGAGTTGCGCCCAAAAATTGAGGGTAAATCTCATGTTCATGCTGTTGCTGCCATTCAAATAAGACACAAAGTCCCTACACTGCATCTCAGTACCTTACCAAATTATGAATATGTCATCAGCATATCGTAAAAACAACTGTATATATTGTAGATGAGGGTATTATTAATATTTATGTGCACTTGCATTCCATCCCATGCCTGGATCTGTTGATGTATAACCTTATAGTGTGAAAGGAGTATTTGCAGCGCGATCCTATTTTGTACACTAAGGTGGGGTAAACCAAATTCCTCCCTAAGTTTATCAAAGGATTTAGGTACGCCACCTAACCTGTATCGAATGTAGAAAAATATACACCTTTCTTGCCACTGAGACAAGTCTTCAAGACTAAACATTTCAGGGTGTTGGGATTATGCCAAAGTGGGGTTGCTATATTAAGACCTTGTACTTGTAATAACTCTTAGAAGTTACTCCAAATCCTAATCACATGATTAATCGTTGGAGTTAATTGAGAAGTTGAACCAGCTCCCCCAACTTTAAAGCAATTATCTGCTGAGAAGTTAAAGAGGCCATCAATCTCCCAGAAAAGTTTATTCTCTGCTTCTGACCCAAACCTTTAAGATGCTGGGGCGGAGCAGAAGCAAAATACAACCAGGTATATTTAGTCCTCCAGAGACTTTTCCCTTTTGGAGGGACTCCAGTTTAATTCTAGCCTGTTTTCTCCTGAGAAGGGTTTGAAAAAGCCCTTGTACTTTGAACAAAAATTTGTTGGTGTATGTAAACTGAGGAGTTAAGAAGGATATAGAAAAGCTGAGGCATGGAGGCAAATGGCACCCTTAACAATGCTATAACTTAACGCTAAAAATAAACACACAACTTCTTTGGAATAAAATGGCCACAATGCTTTATTAAGGGTAACACCATAATAAATAATTTAATAAATAATTAAAAACCACTATCATAATAATTTAACAAACCATCAAATCATTAGATAAATACCGGAATCCACTCAGAAACACTGAGTGATACAGCCCCTCTAATAAAGCAAGAAGAATTAATTAGGGAGGGAGGGTAGGCGACGATCCGGTCCTCTTCAGACTGACCCAGAACGCCGCCAAACACCTCAATTTAAAGCAGAAATCCTCCCACAGCATCAGCCAATCAGCTGTGGAGCTACAGTTGCCTTGAAGATCTTGTCCAAACCAGCTGGAACTGGACCATACTTCATTTTGAGGTAAAATCTGACATAAAAGAGCGGGAAAGGGGGAGACACAGAAAAGAATGGGGGGGGGGGGACAACCATATATACCCTATCTAACTAAAATAATGGTGCCATTGCCCCCATGTGTCCCCCAAGCTAAACGCTCTGGGGGGCCCATAACATTATTATCATTTTAAGAACTATGTCCAATCAGTGTCAAGGTAACTTACATCAAGAATTAATCTTCCCAATCAATTTAGAAAGTATGATTCCAAGTTATCCAGTATGTAATCTTGTGGGTTAGTTGAGGTTATGGCACCAAAATATTTACATTTCTGCACTACCTGTAAACAGGTGTGACTCAACTGGATGCTCAAAGGAAGCGGGTCCAGAGGAAGCAGGACAGATTTGTCCCAGTTAATTTTGAGGCCAGATCTTTTCCCGAACTCCAAAATAAGATTCGTAATAGGGCTGATAGATTTGGCTAAGTCTCCCAGGTAGAGCAAAATATAATCTGCATATAATGGTATACTTTCTTCCGCTCCTCTGTATGGTAAACCTATAATATCAGGGGCCTTTCTGATCCGACATGCCAGGGATTCTATCACAATAGCGAAAAGGAGGGGGGATAAGGGATAGCCCTGCCAAGTGCACCGGTTTGAGGCAAATCTGTCAGATGCCCCCATTAGCCCAAAACCTAGCTCCCGGCAAGGTATACAGTAATTGCACCCAGGAATGGATATTAATTCCTTACCGAATCCCATGACACACAGTGCAGTCCATAAGTAGTCCCACTCAATGCTGTCAAATGTTGTGTGCGGCATCTAGTGAAAGTATTGCCCTGCAACCAGTTTTCTAGTCTGATTAATAAGAAACAGGCATCTAAGATTAATTGATATGGCCTTCTCAGGCATAAACCCAGATTGATCATTGTAAACAAGATAACTGTATTTAACCTGGTCGTTAATAGCAAGACCAGCCTATAAGAATTCAGGTATTTCTGGTCCTTTCCAAGTTTAGGTAATGCCACCACTACAGCCTCTCTCATTGAGAAAGGCAAAATTCCCTCAACTAGTGCAGCTTGGAATGTAGATACCGTGTGTGGCATTAAAATATCTTTGCACCATCTAGGCCAAGTGTCTTCTCATTAGAGAAAGAAAGAAGTGCTTTTTCTAATTCTTCTGTTAGGGCCTATTGAGAAACTGTTGATGCTCCTCAGAAAGGGAGGATAATACCAGCAATATAGTTCTATCAGATTTTCCTACCTCCAATTTAGAATTATAGAGATCCTAATAATAAGAGTATAACACTCCTATGATAACGCTGTCTACTGTAACAGTAGTATCTGCACTATTTACAAGTTCAAGAATTGTACAGGGACCCTCCTGCGCCCTAGCAATCCTCATCAATAGCCGACCAGCCCTTTTCCTGCCTCAGAGAATTGTTGTATGACAAAGAAGCGTTTGTTGTCAGCCAACAGAATTGAATGATCTTTCAGTTGAGTTTGTGTCGCCACCGAAGCACTTTTAGTCACATTAGGTGGACTGTCTATCTAGAAACAAAAGTTCCTTGGAAAGGAGATTTTGTTGAAGATCATGTGTGGACTGTTTTGTTTGAGATTTACAAAGTAAGAGTGCGTCTGATCCCCGACGCGCTCTTACTTTTCTTTCCGCTTCGAACTCTGACAGGAATAAGGAGACAGGTTGCAGAGACAGAGTCGGAGCAGGGAGCGTGCGCTGCTCTTATTAGGAAAATCAGCGCATGTGCAGTTAGAATAAAGCCATGGACAAGCTTTCTCTAAAGCACCGCCATGTCGCGTGCAGCCATGGACGAACTGGCTGCACGCAGATCGGGACTGAGGGGGCGGGGCTCATTATAAAAACATTACCATTCAGAAGTATATTAGGAAACTCTTTTTTACCCTACCTCCCACTATATAGTGGAAAGTACTTATATAGTGGCCAACCCCTTTAACCTCTTCAGGACACATGACGTACCGGTATGGCATGTTGTCCAGGTACTTAAGGACACATGACGTACCGGTACGTCATGTGTATTTCCGATCACCGCCGCCCGGTGATCGGAACAAGGTGCCTGCTCAAATCATTGAGCAGGCACCTTGGCTAAATGCGCGGGGGGGGGAGGGGGTCCCGTGTCGGCGATCGCCGCAAACCGCAGGTAAATTCAGACCTGTGGTTTGCGGCTTTTACCTGCAGTTGCGGCAGCGGGCGGTGCCATCGGGTTCCCATGCGGCTGTAGGGGGGACCCGATGGCATGGAAGGCATCGCGATGCCTAAGGAAGGCATCGCGCTGCCTTCCGGTGACGACGAGCCTGTGAGATCCAGCCCCCTGGATCTCACAGGCCGGAAGCTGTATGAGTAATACTCACTGTATTACTCATACAGCCAATGCATTCCAATACAGAAGTATTGGAATGCATTTTAAAGGGATTAGACCCCCAAAAGTTCAAGTCCCAAAGTGGGACAAAAAAGAAAGTGAGAAAAAAAGTGAAAAAAAAAAATCCCCCCCCAAAATTTTGTTTTGTTTCAAATAAAAATAAACAAAAACGTCATTTTCCCCAAATAAAGTTAAAAAAAATTGGTAAAAAATAGGGGAAAAAAAAGTATACATATTAGGTATCGCCGCATCCGTATCGACCAGCTCTATAAAAATATCACATGACCTAACCCCTCAGATGAACACCATAAAAAATAAAAACTGTGCTAAATAAACCATTTTTTGTCACCTTACATCACAAAAAGTGTAATAGCAAGTGATCAAAAAGTCATATGCACCCCAAAATAGTGCCAATCAAACCGTCATCTCATCCTACAAAAAATTAGACCCTACCTAAGATAATCGCCCAAAAACTGAAAAAATTATGGCTCTCAAACTATGGAAACACTAAAACATGATTTTTTTTGTTTCAAAAAAAGAAATCATTGTGTAAAACTTACATAAATAAATAAAAAGTATACATATTAGGTCTCACCTCATCCGTGACAACCTGGTCTATAAAAATACCACATGATCTAACTTGTCAGATGAATGTTGTAAATAACAAAAAATAAAAACGGTGCCAAAACAGCTATTTCTTGTTACCTTGCCTCACAAAAAGTGTAATATAGAGCAACCAAAAATCATATGTACCCTAAACTAGTACCAACAATACTGCCACTCTATCCCGTACTTTCTAAAATAGGGTCACTTTTTTGGAGTTTCTACTCTAGGGGTGCATCAGGGGGGCTTCAAATGGGACAAGGTGTCAAAAAACCGTATGGCATTCCTTTCCTTCTGCGTCCTGCCGTGTGCCCGTACAGCAGTTTACGACCACATATGGGGTGTTTCTGTAAACTACTGAATCAGGGCCATAAATATTGAGTTTTGTTTGGCTGTAAACCCTTGCTTTGTTACTGGAAAAAATGGATCAAAATGGAAAATTTGCCAAACAATTGAAATTCTGAAATTTCATCTCCATTTGCCAATAACTCTTGTGGAACAACTAATGGGTTAATGACGTTTGTAAAATCAGTTTTGAATACCTTGAGGGGTGTAGTTTCTTAGATGGGGTCACTTTTATGGAGTTTCTACTCAAGGGGTGCATCAGGGGGGCTTCAAATGGGACATGGTGTCAAAAAAACCAGTCCAGCAAAACCTGCCTTCCAAAAACCGTATGGCATTCCTTTCCTTCTGCGCCCTGCCGTGTGCCCGTACAGCAGTTTACGACCACATATGGGGTGTTTCTGTAAACTACAGAATCAGGGCCATAAATATTGAGTTTTGTTTGGCTGTTAACCCTTGCTTTGTAAAAGTAAAAAAAATATAAAAATGGAAAATTTTGAAATTGTATCTCTATTTTCCATTAATTCTTGCGGAACACCTAAAGGGTTAACAAAGTTTGTAAAATCAGTTTTGAATACCTTGAGGGGTGTAGTTTCTAGAATGGGGTCATTTTTGGGTGGTTTCTATTATGTAAGCCTCGCAAAGTGACTTCAGACCTGAACTGGTCCCTAAAAATTGGGTTTTTGAAAATTTCTGAAAAAAAACTTCTAAGCCTTGTAACATCCCCAAAAAATAAAATATCATTCACAAAATGATTCAAACATGAAGTAGACATATGGGGAATGTAAAGTAATAACAATTTTTGGAGGTATTACTATGTATTATTGAAGTAAATTTGCCATTTAAAAAAAAAATGTGGGTAAATTTGGTAGTCAAAGCGTTTTAAAGTTATCACCATTTAAAGTGACACTGGTCAGATTTTCAAAAAATGGCCTGGTCCTTAAGGTGAAATAAGGCTGTGTCCCAAAGGGGTTAAGTTGGTAATTGGAGAAAAATAAACAGACAGATCAGCCACTTGGGTCTATGTGGGAGGAGTGACTTATGAAGGAGATGGCCCTGTGTATTAAAACACATCCCCTATAAATGAGTAGAATAAGTAGAGCGATAGGCATGTGCTATCCACTGTTTATGTTAGATGTTAACCACTTACCGTCACGCTAACGCCAAAAGGCGTCATTTCTGCGGCGCTCCCAGGTCACACTAACGCCAATAGGCGTCATCTCGCGTGATCCGAGATTTCCTGTGAACGCGCGCACACAGGCGCGCGCGCTCACAGGAACGGAAGGTAAGAGAGTTGATCTCCAGCCTGCCAGCGGCGATCGTTCGCTGGCAGGCTGGAGATGTGTTTTTTTTAACCCCTAACAGGTATATTAGACGCTGTTTTGATAACAGCGTCTAATATACCTGCTACCTGGTCCTCTGGTGGTCCCCTTTGTTTGGATCGACCACCAGAGGACACAGGTAGCTCAGTAAAGTAGCACCACGCACCACTACACTACACTACACCCCCCCCCCGTCACTTATTAACCCCTTATTAGCCCCTGATCACCCCATATAGACTCCCTGATCACCCCCCTGTCATTGATTACCCCCCTGTCATTGATTACCCCCCTGTAAAGCTCCATTCAGACGTCCGCATGATTTTTACGGATCCACTGATAGATGGATCGGATCCGCAAAACGCATCCGGACGTCTGAATGAAGCCTTACAGGGGCGTGATCAATGACTGTGGTGATCACCCCATATAGACTCCCTGATCACCCCCCTGTCATTGATTACCCCCCTGTAAAGCTCCATTCAGACGTCCGCATGATTTTTACGGATCCACTGATAGATGGATCGGATCCGCAAAACGCATCCGGACGTCTGAATGAAGCCTTACAGGGGCGTGATCAATGACTGTGGTGATCACCCCATATAGACTCCCTGATCACCCCCCTGTCATTGATTACCCCCCTGTAAAGCTCCATTCAGATGTCCGCATGATTTTTACGGATCCACTGATAGATGGATCGGATCCGCAAAACGCATCCGGACGTCTGAATGAAGCCTTACAGGGGCATGATCAATGACTGTGGTGATCACCCCATATAGACTCCCTGATCACCCCCCTATCATTGATTACCCCCCTGTCATTGATCAACCCCCTGTAAAGCTCCATTCAGATGTCCGCATGATTTTTACGGATCCACTGATAGATGGATCAGATCCGCAAAACGCATCCGGACGTCTGAATGAAGCCTTACAGGGGCATGATCAATGACTGTGGTGATCACCCCATATAGACTCCCTGATCACCCCCCTGTAAAGCTCCATTCAGATGTCCGCATGATTTTTACGGATGCACTGATAGATGGATCGGATCCGCAAAACGCATCCGGACGTCTGAATGAAGCCTTACAGGGGCGTGATCAATGACTGTGGTGATCACCCCATATAGACTCCCTGATCACCCCCCTGTCATTGATTACCCCCCTGTAAAGCTCCATTCAGATGTCCGCATGATTTTTACGGATGCACTGATAGATGGATCGGATCCGCAAAACGCATCCGGACGTCTGAATGAAGCCTTACAGGGGCATGATCAATGACTGTGGTGATCACCCCATATAGACTCCCTGATCACCCCCCTGTCATTGATTACCCCCCTGTAAAGCTCCATTCAGACGTCCGCATGATTTTTACAGATCCACTGATAGATGGATCGGATCCGCAAAACGCATCCGGACGTCTGAATGAAGCCTTACAGGGGCGTGATCAATGACTGTGGTGATCACCCCATATAGACTCCCTGATCACCCCCCTGTCATTGATTACCCCCCTGTAAAGCTCCATTCAGACGTCCGCATGATTTTTACGGATCCACTGATAGATGGATCGGATCCGCAAAACGCATCCGGACGTCTGAATGAAGCCTTACAGGGGCATGATCAATGACTGTGGTGATCACCCCATATAGACTCCCTGATCACCCCCCTGTCATTGATTACCCCCCTGTAAAGCTCCATTCAGATGTCCGCATGATTTTTACGGATGCACTGATAGATGGATCGGATCCGCAAAACGCATCCGGATGTCTGAATGAAGCCTTACAGGGGCATGATCAATGACTGTGGTGATCACCCCATATAGACTCCCTGATCACCCCCCTGTCATTGATCACCCCCCCCTGTCATTGATCACCCCCCTGTCATTGATCACCCCCCTGTCATTGATCACCCCCCTGTAAGGCTCCATTCAGACATTTTTTTGGCCCAAGTTAGCGGAATTATTATTTTTTTTTTCTTACAAAGTCTCATATTCCACTAACTTGTGTCAAAAAATAAAATCTCACATGAACTCACCATACCCCTCACGGAAACCAAAGGCGTAAAATTTTTTAGACATTTATATTCCAGACTTCTTCTCACGCTTTAGGGCCCCTAGAATGCCAGGGCAGTATAAATACCCCACATGTGACCCCATTTCGGAAAGAAGACACCCCCAGGTATTCCGTGAGGGGCATATTGAGTCCATGAAAGATTGAAATTTTTGTCCCAAGTTAGCGGAACGGGAGACTTTGTGAGAAAAAAAAATAAAAATATCAATTTCCGCTAACTTGTGCCAAAAAAAAAAAATTTCGATGAACTCGCCATGCCCCTCATTGAATACCTTGGGGTGTCTTCTTTCCAAAATGGGGTCACATGTGGGGTATTTATACTGCCCTGGCATTCTAGGGGCCCCAAAGCGTGAGAAGAAGTCTGGTATCCATATGTCTAAAAATGCCCTCCTAAAAGGAATTTGGGCACCTTTGCGCATCTAGGCTTCAAAAAAGTGTCACACATCTGGTATCGCCGTACTCAGGAGAAGTTGGAGAATGTGTTTTGGGGTGTCATTTTACATATACCCATGCTGGGTGAGAGAAATATCTTGGTCAAATGCCAACTTTGTATAAAAAAATGGGAAAAGTTGTCTTTTGCCAAGATATTTCTCTCACCCAGCAAGGGTATATGTAAAATGACACCCCAAAACACATTCCCCAACTTCTCCTGAATACGGCGATACCACATGTGTGACACTTTTTTGCAGCCTAGGTGGGCAAAGGGGCCCATATTCCAAAGAGCACCTTTAGGATTTCACAGGTCATTTACCTACTTACCACACATTAGGGCCCCTGGAAAATGCCAGGGCAGTATACAGTGGGGGAAATAATTATTTGACCCCTCACTGATTTTGTAAGTTTGTCCAATGACAAAGAAATGAAAAGTCTCAGAACAGTATCATTTCAATGGTAGGTTTATTGTAACAGTGGCAGATAGCACATCAAAAGGAAAATCGAAAAAATAACTTTAAATAAAAGATAGCAACTGATTTGCATTTCATTGAGTGAAATAAGTATTTGAACCCTCTAACAAAAAAAGACTTAATACTTGGTGGAAAAACCCTTGTTTGCAAGCACAGAGGTCAAACGTTTCTTGTAATTGATGACCAAGTTTGCGCACATTTTAGGAGGAATGTTGGTCCACTCCTCTTTGCAGATCATCTCTAAATCCCTAAGGTTTCGAGGCTGTCTCTGTGCAACTCTGAGCTTGAGCTCCCTCCATAGGTTTTCGATTGGATTAAGGTCCGGAGACTGACTAGGCCACTCCATGACCTTAATGTGCTTCTTCTTGAGCCACTCCTTTGTTGCCTTTGCTGTATGTTTTGGGTCATTGTCGTGCTGGAACACCCATCCACGACCCATTTTCAGTTTCCTGGCAGAGGGAAGGAGGTTGTCGCTCAGGATTTCACGATACATGGCTCCGTCCATTTTCCCGTTTATGCGAATAAGTTGTCCTGTGCCCTTAGCAGAAAAACACCCCCAAAGCAAAATGTTTCCACCCCCATGCTTGACGGTGGGGACGGTGTTTTGGGGGTCATAGGCAGCATTTTTCTTCCTCCAAACACAGCGAGTTGAGTTAATGCCAAAGAGCTCTATTTTGGTCTCATCAGACCACAGCACCTTCTCCCAGTCACTCTCTGAATCATTCAGGTGTTCATTGGCAAACTTCAGACGGGCCTGCACATGTGCCTTCCTGAGCAGGGGGACCTTGCGAGCCCTGCAGGATTTTAATCCATTGCGGTGTAATGTGTTTCCAATGGTTTTCTTGGTGACTGTGGTCCCTGCTAATTTGAGGTCATTAACTAACTCCTCCCGTGTAGTTCTAGGATGCTTTTTCACCTTTCTCAGAACCATTGACACCCCACGAGGTGAGATCTTGCGTGGAGCCCCAGAGCGAGGTCGATTGATGGTCATTTTGTGCTCCTTCCATTTTCGAACAATCGCACCAACAGTTGTCACCTTCTCTCCCAGCTTCTTGCTAATGGTTTTGTAGCCCATTCCAGCCTTGTGCAGGTCTACAATTTTGTCTCTGACATCCTTGGACAGCTCTTTGGTCTTTCCCATGTTGGAGAGTTTGGAGTCTGCTTGATTGATTGATTCTGTGGACAGGTGTCTTTTATACAGGTGACTAGTTAAGACAGGTGTCCTTAATGAGGGTGACTAATTGAGTAGAAGTGTCTAACCACTCTGTGGGAGCCAGAACTCTTAATGGTTGGTAGGGGTTCAAATACTTATTTCACTCAATGAAATGCAAATCAGTTGCTATCTTTTATTTAAAGTTATTTTTTCGATTTTCCTTTTGATGTGCTATCTGCCACTGTTACAATAAACCTACCATTGAAATGATACTGTTCTGAGACTTTTCATTTCTTTGTCATTGGACAAACTTACAAAATCAGTGAGGGGTCAAATAATTATTTCCCCCACTGTAACTACCCCACAAGTGACCCCATTTTGGAAAGAAGACACCCTAAGGTATTCCGTGAGGGGCATGGCGAGTTCCTAGAATTTTTTATTTTTTGTCCCAAGTTAGTGGAAAATGCTTATTTTTATTTTTTATTTTTTTTTCATACAAAGTCTCATATTCCACTAACTTGTGACAAAAAATAAAACCTTCAATGAACTCACTATGCCCATCAACGAATACCTTGGGGTCTCTTCTTTCCAAAATGGGGTCACTTGTGGGGTAGTTATACTGCCCTGGCATTCTAGGGGCCCAAATGTGTGGTAAGGAGTTTGAAATCAAATTCTGCAAAAAATGACCTGTGAAATCCGAAAGGTGCTCTTTGGAATATGGGCCCCTTTGCCCACCTAGGCTGCAAAAAAGTGTCACACATCTGGTATCTCCGTACTCAGGAGAAGGTGGGGAATGTGTTTTGGGGTGTCATTTTACATATACCCCTGCTGGGTGAGAGAAATATCTTGGCAAAAGACAACTTTTCCCATTTTTTTATACAAAGTTGGCATTTGACCAAGATATTTATCTCACCCAGCATGGGTATATGTAAAAAGACACCCCAAAACACATTCCTCAACTTCTCCTGAGTACGGCGATACCAGATGTGTGACACTTTTTTGCAGCCTAGGTGGGCAAAGAGGCCCATATTCCAAAGAGCACCTTTCGGATTTCACAGGTCATTTTTTACAGAATTTGATTTCAAACTCCTTACCACACATTCGGGCCCCTAGAATGCCAGGGCAGTATAACTACCCCACAAGTGACCCCATTTTGGAAAGAAGAGACCCCAAGGTATTCGCTGATGGGCATAGTGAGTTCATGGAAGTTTTTATTTTTTGTCACAAGTTAGTGGAATATGAGACTTTGTATGAAAAAAATAAAAAATAAAATAATCATCATTTTCCACTAACTTGTGACAAAAAATAAAAAATTCTAGGAACTTGCCATGCCCCTCACGAAATACCTTGGGGTCTCTTCTTTCCAAAATGGGGTCACTTGTGGGGTAGTTATACTGCCCTGGCATTCTAGGGGCCCGAATGTGTGGTAAGGAGTTTGAAATCAAATTCTGTAAAAAATGACCTGTGAAATCCGAAAGGTGCTCTTTGGAATATGGGCCCCTTTGCCCACCTAGGCTGCAAAAAAGTGTCACACATCTGGTATCGCCGTACTCAGGAGAAGTTGGGGAATGTGTTTTGGGGTGTCATTTTACATATACCCATGCTGGGTGAGAGAAATATCTTGGCAAAAGACAACTTTTCCCATTTTTTTTATACAAAGTTGGCATTTGACCAAGATATTTATCTCACCCAGCATGGGTATATGTAAAAAGACACCCCAAAACACATTCCTCAACTTCTCCTGAATACAGAGATACCAGATGTGTGACACTTTTTGCAGCCTAGGTGGGCAAAGGGGCCCATATTCCAAAGAGCACCTTTCGGATTTCACAGTTCATTTTTTACAGAATTTGATTTCAAACTCCTTACCACACATTTGGGCCCCTAGAATGCCAGGGCAGTATAACTACCCCACAAGTGACCCCATTTTGGAAAGAAGAGACCCCAAGGTATTTCGTGATGGGCATAGTGAGTTCATAGAAGTTTTTATTTTTTGTCACAAGTTAGTGGAATATGAGACTTTGTAAGAAAAAAAATAAATAAAAAAAAATCATCATTTTCCGCTAACTTGTGACAAAAAATAAAAAGTTCTATGAACTCACTATGCCCATCAGCGAATACCTTAGGGTGTGTACTTTCCGAAATGGGGTCATTTGTGGGGTGTTTGTACTGTCTGGGCATTGTAGAACCTCAGGAAACATGACAGGTGCTCAGAAAGTCAGAGCTGCTTCAAAAAGCGGAAATTCACATTTTTGTACCATAGTTTGTAAACGCTATAACTTTTACCCAAACCATTTTTTTTTTACCCAAACATTTTTTTTTATCAAAGACATGTAGAACTATAAATTTAGAACAAAATTTCTATATGGATCTCGTTTTTTTTTGCAAAATTTTACAACTGAAAGTGAAAAATGTCATTTTTTTGCAAAAAAATCGTTAAATTTCGATTAATAACAAAAAAAGTAAAAAAGTGAGCAGCAATGAAATACCACCAAATGAAAGCTCTATTAGTGAGAAGAAAAGGAGGTAAAATTCATTTGGGTGGTAAGTTGCATGACCGAGCAATAAACGGTGAAAGTAGTGTAGTGCAGAATTGTAAAAAAGGGCCTGGTCTTTAGGGGGGTATAAACCTGTGGTCCTTAAGTGGTTAATGTTCTCTCTCGTCAAGTGAGTTTCAGAAAGACAGACTATGGCAGGTTGATAGTCTGCAAGGCAAGAAACACAGGATAGCGGTTCAAAGTACTTTCCATACCCCGCACATTCCATGAAATAAGATGACATTTACTATCTGTAGTATATGTTATAATGCAGATATAACAGATGACTTATACCATAATGTATATGGAACGCATATTCAAATACTGCAGATTAGACCGTCTCTCAAAAAAAGGCCAAAAATAAACCACGGAATACTAGACAAGCAATGATAAATCTATAAGATACATTTCCCATATAAATGGTAGCTGGAGGCAAATAAAGTATCTGAGCCAAGTGAGTTTTTATCATAAAGAGAAAAAAGTGAAATTGTAAGGAACCTTATAACACTCAGACTGAGCTCCTGAGAAATAATATAAAAAACTCCTAAGATCTTTTCAACTACGAATAGATGTAGGCATCCAATAAAACCCAACTAGAGGACAGGACAAAGCCCTAACAGGGCTCTAACCCCGATACAAATCTGATGACAAAAGAATAGTAAACTCCTGTTGGTAGCTTAGGTATCACAGACAGAAGGACCAGCATAGCCTTCATATCCAGAGCTGGCGGCATTACGTATTGATTGCTCATTAGCATCCAACCATTGGGAAGCCAAAGGAGGTGTTTCAGATTCGGTGTATTTCACCAAAGGCAATAACTTTAAGCTTGGAAGGATGAACACAGAGTAAGGATAGAGTAGCTCTCCTAGCTAATGCTCGATAACTTTAAGCTTGGCTCTCCTCTTCTGCATCTTAGCAGAGAAGTCCAGAAGGTTACAGGCTTTACAACCAGTAATCTTTATAATATCAGGCATTTCCCATGGTCTGGGAGGGGCCCCTGGTGGAGGGGAGCAGAATGGCACTCTGTGGGCTCTCAATTGCAAATTTCAATGAACACCACAGGATTAAGGCCCGTAGATTTTACAGGAACTCCCACCAATCTAAGTTTTTTTCCCCCCTCTGCTTTGCTGATTAGCAGCAACATATGAACCACCTTGCCAAGATCCCTCTCGACTGGGCGAATTTGATCCTACATTACTCTAATTCTTTCTTCCATTTCGCTGATGCAATCATTCACTTTTCTGGGGTGTTACCATATAAGCTACACATTCTCTTTTAAGCTGACCATATAGGCATTCAGAACCACTAAAGCTTTACTGCAATGTGTCACTGCAGAATAGACATCTGTAAAAGTGGGGTCCCTCTTGCCAGAGGACTAGCATGAGAAGGGCTGTCTCCCGCCATCGCCACATGTACTGCCTCAGATGATGATCCGGGAATGTCTTCGCCTGACAGGTCAGTGCTCTTTCGACCAACGGGCCCTCCTGTCTCTCACCACTTCATAGCAACTGCGATTCGGCTGGAGAATATCAAGCACGGTGTGGGCATACTGTTCCAGGTGGGCAGCTACATCTGCACTATTTTGCTTCATAGGGGTAGAGAGCGGGCCCTCTTTCACCAACTTTTCTTTCCTGCCACTCTGGGTCATATCAGCAGATTCTTGTTCTCACTGGGTTAGAGAGATGTTTAGAGCATGTGACAGGTGGGTTAGGCCTTTAGCAATGTTGGATGCCAAAGGATTTCAGGAGGTTAGCTCAGGAGCCTCAGATCTAGTATCTCCTCACATTGCCGTTCAGGCCACGTCCCCAAGAGGCCTCAGCAGTCACGTTGTCCAATTATGTAACCACATTCTTTCCCATCCACAAGCGCATGTGTGCACATTATAGTCTTTGGGTCCGTAAAAAGCCACGGACGCAACATGGATGTGTTTGGTCTGTGGTTTTCATGGATCATTGCTAGCATACACTCGGGAAATCAATTTTCTGCCTAGCAGTGTCTGGAATACAGATGAGACACAGAGGGCAAAAACAGACACATGGACCAAATACTGATTCTTCATGGATGAACCACCGACCATCTTGTCACAGATGTCAACACAGACACAGTCATGTGAAAGAGGCCTAACCTGGAAGGTTTTATATAGGGCACATGTATAAATCTATTTTTACCCATGGAAGCAAAATATGTTGCGTGACAATAAGTCATGTGACAAAAAGCTACACTGCGGCATGTGTCGCGTGACATTCATGTTGCACCAATGTTGCGCAACATTTTCTGTAATGATAGTCAATGGTGTCGCGCTGTGACATGCTGCGACTAGGACATGACAGAGGCACAAAAATCCAACTTACGACACTATTGACTATCATTATAAAAAATGTTGTACAGCTTTTCTGCGACAAGAAGTCACTCGACAAATGTCGACATGTAGCCAAAGCCGCCCATAGACAGTTGAGTCATCTAAACTAGACGACCACTTTGGTTCCAGTCATCTTTCTGGCATGTTTTTCAGCAGAAACAACCAGGGCTGGAGACAAAGATAGTCTATTATTATCTGTCACAACTGTTTTCCAGTTTGTTGGAAAATTTTGTCTGTGGCGAGTGGTGGTTCCTTGAAAGAACAGGCAGGATCCATCTAATTCACCACCTTATTGGTTGTGTTCACTTGTATGTACAGCAGATCTCAATAGTACATTTTTCCCTAAAATGTCCTTGGAGAAGTTGGATGTACAACCTGTCACACAAAACTAGTTGTGTCAATTTTGACGTAAATTTGTTTTCCCTTAGTCCTAACAGCAGCACAAGTGGGGTATTTGCCCCTGTGAAGCTGGTCAGGACAGGCGGAATTTTTATTGAAAAAAATTTCGGCCTAAGTATCCTAATTATTAATTAACTAATTAAGCCGCTACCCCATATAACCCGTCCCCTAACTGGACGGGGTTGCTTTATAACAAGTAACTGATAATAAATCACACAAAGGGAGGGAAATTTGTGTGCTGCTGTTAGGACTAAGGGAAAACAAATTTACGTCAAAATTGACGCTTCCCTTTCGTCCTAACAGCAGCACAAGTGGGGAAGTAGCAAGAAACCTCACCCCAATTGGGAGGGCTCCCTACTCCCCTCTTAGGAGAGGGCGGCACTTAAAACAGATTGTCCAAAGGCCATTCCCTCCGCACGTCTGGCCTCTAGACGATAATGTGAGATGAAGGTGTTCTGGGAACTTCAAGAAGCGGCTGCACAAATCTGGTCTAAAGGGATCAGTTTCTTTTCAGCATAAAAGGTGGATACAGCCATGGTAGAATGGGCGGAGACAAAGGAAGGAGGCGTCAAGTCTTGGGACAGAAAAGCCAGACGGATTGCTTCTTTAATCCACCTGCTCAGAGTGGGTTTGGAGGCCTTCAGACCCCTGTTCTTCCCTGAATAGGTCAGAAGGAGGTTTTCCGATCTTCTAAAATCGCTTGTTCTGTCCAAATACACCCTAAGACCTCTTGAGATGTCCAATGTACGGAGCCTTTCTTCCTCATGAGAAGACGCAGCCGGTAAAAAAGTGGGTAGACATATCGTCTGATTGATATTAGAAAAGGTAGGAACCTTTGGCAAAAAGGTTGGCAAGAACCTTAACAGGACCTTGTCCTGAAGGAAATTTAAATAGGGCTCGGAAGCCCCCAGAGCCTGAAGTTCCCAAACTCTCTTAGCTGATGTGATAGCCAGTAAGAAGGTGACCTTTAGAGATAAGAACCTCAAGTCTACCTCATTCAAAGGCTCAAAAGGGGGAACACATAACCCTTTTAGAACTACTGTTAAATCCCACTGCGGGATTGGTCTCAAGATTCTAGGTTTAAGCCTCTCGGCTCCCTTCAGGAACCTCTTGATTAGGTGGTCCTGAGAAATCGGTCTGCTAAGGCATGCCGATAAGGCAGAGACGTGAGCTCTGAGTGTAGATGGGCTTAGACCCTTGTCTAGACCATCCTGGAGGAATTGTAGAATAGCGGAGAGAGGAGGGTCTGAGGCAACTACCTCTCTGTCATTACACCATTGCAGGAATATTCTGTAGATTCTAGAATACTTTTTGCTTGTAGATTCCGCTCTGGAGTGAGAGATTGTTCTCAAGGAACTTCCTGAACGCAGGAGTAGCCAAACAGCAGATGTCAGTTGAGCTCAGAAAACTGAGAGCAACACTGACCTGCCTCACACAGGTGCCTTAAATAGAGCAAGGGGGAGGAGCTATAGCCACTCCCCCTCCCTGGAGGTGGCTCTCCAGACTTTTAATCGCAACCTTAATTAAAATAATATAATTTCTCCATGTCCCCCAGTTAGGTGCCCCTGCCCTACCTGAGGGCACCGACCTACGAAACTTTATGCAAAAGAAGCGCTGAACACAGCGCTGGAGGACGGAGCCGAGGACCGGAAGTGACGTCAAAGACGCACTTCCGGTTCTCGCGAGACGACGGAGGAGCGCGGAAGCGAACTGCTTCTGCGAAGATACACAGCGGAGGTAAGAAAAGCGTGGCACTAGGACTGACTCACCAGAGGCAGGAGAGGGCAGGACACCGCTCCGGATACCTAGAAGATAAGAGATGGCAGAATTAAAATTATAATATTATAATACTACAAGTATAACAAATGGGAGACTCCAGTAAGGAGTCTAGCCTGTCCTGGAGTCCACAGGACAATAAAAAAAGCAACCCCGTCCAGTTAGGGGACGGGTTATATGGGGTAGCGGCTTAATTAGTTAATTACTAATTAGGATACTTAGGCAGAAATTTTTTTCAATAAAAATTCTGCCTGTCCTGACCAGCTTCACAGGGGCAAATACCCCACTTGTGCTGCTGTTAGGACGAAAGGGAAGTCAATGTGGTCCATGAAGTATAATGCCTACGGGTAGTCAGTTTTCCCACTGAAATAAGTATGCAGCTGAATGCTTTTGTATCATACTTTACTCACAGTTTTCATATGGTCAGACTGCACTTTGCTAACAGGATAAATCAGTGTGAAAAGTAGACGTTCACAATTGTCACTAATTCTCAGGCTGGTAACGAACGTTAAAATAAAACAAAAACTAACTTTATTGCGGATTCAATACTAAAATCTGGGGCAGTACAGCCCACCTAAAGCATCAAATGCAGGCTAGGGTGCAATAGTTAATGAGAGGTATGTCTATAAATTTTCCCCTCAATCCTATTGCTCCCCATAAGGTGTACGGATACACTAAGGGCTCTTTCACACAAGCGGATCTCGTGCGGGTAATCCGCTGCGTGAAAGAGAGTAAAGCCCCATTCTGGACAGCAAAGACACGGAGCATTAACATGATTGATAATGCTCTTTGCCTCTCTGTGACCTTTTTGCTACAAAATCAGTGACAACTTTATCTCACTGTGATTTTGTAGAAAAAGATCACAAAGAGGCAAAGAGCATTATCAATCATGTTAATGCTCCGTGTCTCTGCTGTCCGGAACGGGGCTAGGCTCTCTTTTACGCAGCAGATTACCTGCACTGCATCCGCTCGTGTGAAAGAGCCCTAACAGTGTGTCAGCCAGGTAGTTTTCCACACTGGTAAACAACTCAGCTAAGGGTCCATTCACACGTCCGCAATTCTGTTCCGCATTTTGCGGAACGGAATTGCGGACCCATTCATTTCTATGGGGCCACACTATGTGCTGTCCGGATCCGGAAATGCAGATCCGCAATTTCGTTCCCGAAAAAAATAGAACATGTCCTATTCTTGTCTGCAATTGCGGACAGGATTAGGCATTTTCTATTATAGTGCCGGCGATGTGCGGTCCGCAAAATGCGGAACACACATTGCCGGTGTCCGTGTTTTGCGGATCCGCAAAACACATACGGATGTGTGAATAGACCCTAAGTATCAGCTGCTACAAAGAGCAGCAATCACGACCAGCCATGCTAGTAAACAGCCCAGTCTATACCAGTGAGGTTTTAGGTAGTAAGGGTACTTTCACACTTGCGTTGTTTGATTCCGGCAGGCAGTTCAGTTGCCCATTGAAAGGCATTAATCCAGATCCGGCCTTAAGCTAAACGTCGTTTCGGCGCATTACCGGATCCGACGTTTAGCTTTTTCTGAATGGTTACCATTGGAAGCTAGAAAGTAAGGTTGTCTGTTCCAGCGCAGAGAGATAAGTGTGGTTTCTTGTTTGATTGTTTGGTGTCATCTCTCCCATCCAGGTTCTGTGCGAGCAGGCTGCTCCTATTTCCCCTCTTCACCATCTCAGGGAATTTAGGGTGTTTCAGTCCAGGCACGAGGATACATCATACCTACCACAAAGGTCTGCATGTGGGCTGAGCAGTGCAGGGAGAGAGGTCAGGGATAAGTTAGGAGGTGACCCTTCCCCTGCCTCTCGCCTAGAGCCTGGTTGGTGGTTTAACTGTTAGTCTGAGTGCACGTCCGCCGTTACAATAACCCCCGAATTGACCCCTCCAATTCTAAATGACGATGAGACCAACCATTTACAACTGGCATAAATTTCTCCAAGCCTCGATTTATCCTCCTACGAATCCTATCCAAAAATCTTAACTGAGGATTATTCCACAAAAAACGAGGGATAATTTCTGAAAAAATCAACACCACCCCCGGAATGAGCTCGCTAATGTAAACTAAATCTCTTTTCATTTCTGCTAATAAATCTAACGTTTTATTCCTATCTAAATCATTTCCACCTACATGGAAAATAATTACCTGCGGAGGAAGATGGGATTGTAATTCCCCTTTTAAAATGGGAACTACCTGCCTCCATTTCAGCCCTCTAAAACCAAACCAATATAAATAAACAGACGGGATATTAAAAAACACTTGTTGGGAATAATTAGGAACCGAAGATCTCCTTTCAGCCCAGAAAATGAACGAATGTCCCATAATCCAGACTCTAACCTCCTCAGAATCTGAAAAAGAATTATAATCATAACACTAAATTAGGTCTAACATATAATCTATAACAATCCGAATCCCACCTACCAATTCTTTTTATCAGAGCTTTATCCAAACCCATCCGAGAAGCTTCCGTAGCTGCTCCAATACGAAAAGAATGGGATGAATAACGCTCTGAACCTAAACCTAGCAAGCATAAACATTTCTTAAAAACTGCATTAAACTGAAATTTGGATAAAGAAGAACCATCCTCATGAACCAAGAAAGAATTACTGCCCACTGGACGAACCATTAAAAATTCTTTAACCGCCTGGACGGGACAAACTTCCGAATTCCCTAACTTATTCAAAGAAATAACCGAACACCTCCCCAACTGATCTGTTTTTGACTTTAAAACTGAAATTAAAACTGAATCAACACCCAACATAACATCAGACAAACACAACTGAGAAACTGACCGCGTATTTGCTTCTACTAACTCACTCAACCTAAACGCACCAAAGAATGCTAACACAAACGCTAATTTAAACAGCCGAAACTCAAAAACCGAAGACGCTACCTGACTCAACACCGACACCAACCTCCCTAAAAGCTCAAACGTAACAGGCCTGCGCGTATCAGCTACAAACGTATCTTTCCTAACACCCTTCAACAACTGCTTCACTATAAATGAATTATTAATCAGAGCAAGACCTGCCAACTTAAAAAAGAAAGATATACCAGCTAATGTTTTCTGAATAGCAGAATACCCCAATCCCATCCTAACTAAACCACAGCTAAAATCTAACACTGATCCAATATCTCCCTCAAAAACCCCTAAATTCTTATCATTACAAAAAGCCAACCATTTATTCCAAGCTAAATCATACCCACTCCACGTATTAGGTGCCAACGAATTCTGAATGAGTTCACTCATCAATGCCAAATTATTTCTCACAAGTAGGCCGGACAAGGGATGCCTTCCTTCTTCGCGTCTGGAACCAGCACTTGAAACTCCTTCCACTGTGCACGAGAGAGAGAATCAGCTATAATATTTTCTTTACTTGGTATATATTTAGCCTTCAACCAAATATTCCTAGCAAGGCAACATCTAACCAAAACCTGTAATAACTTAACTACTAATTTATTATTAGATGACAAGCAATTTACTGCAAACATCACACCCTTACTATCAGTGTGCAACAAAACCCTCTTGTTAGCCAGCTCGCAACCCCAAATCACCAAAGACACTACTACCGGAAATAATTCCAATAAAACTAAATTCTTTGTAAGCCCCACTGTTCTCCAAGATTCTGGCCAAGGCTCCGCTGACCACTGCCCGTTCAGAAAGGCCCCATATCCCCATGATCCTGACGCGTCCGTAACAAATCTAACGCCGCTGCCACCACAAAATCCCCCTGCCAAATACTAGCTCCATTAAAATTAACCAAAAATTCTTCCCAAACTCTAAGATCATCTTTCAATTCTTTATTCAAACGAACATGTGCTCCCGGAAACTTCAAACCGCTCGTAGCCATATATAACCTCCTAGAAAAAATCCTGCCCACAGGAATTACTCTAGACTCAACATTCTTTTTATTAATGACAGTAACCTAGCAATTTTCTCCCCTGGCAACCTAAACTCCATTTCCACAGTGTCAATGGTTATACCTAAAAACTCTATAGAACAACAGGGTAAAACAGTCTTCTCCTCAGCCAACGGAACGCCGAAACACTTACAAACTTCATAAAAACGACCTAACAAACTAGAACAAACCTCAGAACCTGCTGGACCAATAAACAAAAAATCATCTAAGTAGTGCAACAAACCACCAACCTTAACATCATACTGTACATGCAAACCCAATGAATAAATGAAGAAAATGATTCAAAATAAGAACACCATAACGAGAAACCCATGGGCAAACAAATATCATAATAAAATTTCTCCTCAAACTTAAAACCTAAAGAATTAAAACCCTCAGGGCATACTGGTAATAAGCGAAAAGCATATTTAATATCTGCTTTCGCCACTAAACAATTCTTACCAAACGAATTCAATAACTTTATAGCATCGTCAAATGAACTCTAAGAAACTGAACATAGCTGATCATCAATTTCATCATTCAATGAGAATTTCTCCGGAAAGGATAAATGGTGAATAATCCTAAACTCATTACTAGCTTTCTTAGGCACTAAACCTAGAGGGGAAACACGAAAATCTTCAAAAGGAGGAGAAATAAAGGGGCCTGCCACTCTGCCTGCTAGCACTTCTTTATTAATTTTCTCTCTAACTATTCCCATATTTACTGAAACAGAATTCAAATTCTCACTCATAAGACAACCTGGCCCTTTAAATTTTGGAACGAAAAAACCAACAGAAAAACCCTTAATTAACAGATCGGCTTTCTCCCTGCTTGGGTAAATTTCTAGCCATGGCCGCATGTTTTGCAAGCTCACCGAAGTCCGCGCCTTTTGAATACTCCCGGTTAATGTCAACCTGCTGTGATCCAAAGGGCATTTTAAAACATCTAAACATTGGATGCGGACCCGCACAAACAGAGCATTCATGCCTATACCTGCACGAACTTAACCATTTGCACGCCGACTCGTTAAAAGCAAAACACAAGCCCTTCTTAATTAAATTCTGTGTACCCACAACCTGCTGCCTATCAGCTGCAACCGCCCTTTGAGGTAGCATCAAACTCAACCATAACCCCACATCCTTGTTACCCCATTTCAAACCAGGATGAACCGCTAGCTTTTGCCTAAAAGTTTCATCATAATGAAACCATGAAAGCCCACCAAAATTACGATAGGCTTCCAAAATAATATCAACATGCTGAAACAGACCCACTCCTAGCTGAGGATATTTAGCAACTAAAATAGAAGCATATATGGAAAAAGCCTGTAACCAATTGTTAAAGGATTTAACAATACCTCTTTTCCTTTCTTCATCTGTCTTTTCATCCATCTTTTTATCTACTTTAACCACCTCAGCCCCCAGTGCTTAAACACCCTGAAAGACCAGGCCACTTTTTACACTTCTGACCTACACTACTTTCACCGTTTATTGCTCGGTCATGCAACTTACCACCCAAATGAATTTTACCTCCTTTTCTTCTCACTAATAGAGCTTTCATTTGGTGGTATTTCATTGCTGCTGACATTTTTACTTTTTTTGTTATTAATCGAAATTTAACGATTTTTTTGCAAAAAAATGACATTTTTCACTTTCAGTTGTAAAATTTTGCAAAAAAAACGAGATCCATATAGAAATTTTGCTCTAAATTTATAGTTCTACATGTCTTTGATAAAAAAAAAATGTTTGGGTAAAAAAAAAAATGGTTTGGGTAAAAGTTATAGCGTTTACAAACTATGGTACAAAAATGTGAATTTCCGCTTTTTGAAGCCGCTCTGACTTTCTGAGCACCTGTCATGTTTCCTGAGGTTCTACAATGCCCAGACAGTACAAACACCCCACAAATGACCCCATTTCTGAAAGTACACACCCTAAGGTATTCGCTGATGGGCATAGTGAGTTCATAGAACTTTTTATTTTTTGTCACAAGTTAGCGGAAAATGATGATTTTTTTTTTTTTTTTTTTTTCTTACAAAGTCTCATATTCCACTAACTTGTGACAAAAAATAAAAAGTTCTATGAACTCACTATGCCCATCAGCGAATACCTTGGGGTCTCTTCTTTCCAAAATGGGGTCACTTGTGGGGTAGTTATACTGCCCTGGCATTCTAGGGGCCCAAATGTGTGGTAAGGAGTTTGAAATCAAATTCAGTAAAAAATGACCTGTGAAATCCGAAAGGTGCTCTTTGGAATATGGGCCCCTTTGCCCACCTAGGCTGCAAAAAAGTGTCACACATCTGGTATCTCCGTACTCAGGAGAAGGTGGGGAATGTGTTTTGGGGTGTCATTTTATATATACCCATGCTGGGTGAGAGAAATATCTTGGCAAAAGACAACTTTTCCCATTTTTTTATACAAAGTTGTCATTTGACCAAGATATTTATCTCACCCAGTATGGGTATATGTAAAAAGACACCCCAAAACACATTCCTCAACTTCTCCTGAGTACGGGGATACCAGATGTGTGACGCTTTTTTGCAGCCTAGGTGGGCAAAGGGGCCCATATTCCAAAGAGCACCTTTCGGATTTCACTCCTCATTTTTTCCTGAATTTGATTTCAAACTCCTTACCACACATTTGGGCCCCTAGAATACCAGGGCAGTATAACTACCCCACAAGTGACCCCATTTTGGAAAGAAGACACCCCAAGGTATTCCGTGAGGGGCATGGCGAGTTCCTAGAATTTTTTATTTTTTGTCACAAGTTAGTGGAAAATGATGATTTTTTTTTTTTTTTTTTTTTCATACAAAGTCTCATATTCCACAAACTTGTGACAAAAAATAAAAACTTCCATGAACTCACTATGCCCATCAGCGAATACCTTGGGGTCTCTTCTTTCCAAAATGGGGTCACTTGTGGGGTAGTTATACTGCCCTGGCATTCTAGGGGCCCAAATGTGTGGTAAGTAGGTAAATGACCTGTGAAATCCGAAAGGTGCTCTTTGGAATGTGGGCCCCTTTGCCCCCCTAGGCTGCAAAAAAGTGTCACACATCTGGTATCTCCGTACTCAGGAGAAGTTGAGGAATGTGTTTTGGGGTGTCTTTTTACATATACCCATGCTGGGTGAGATAAATATCTTGGTCAAATGCCAACTTTGTATAAAAAAATGGGAAAAGTTGTCTTTTGCCAAGATATTTCTCTCACCCAGCATGGGTATATGTAAAATGACACCCCAAAACACATTCCCCAACTTCTCCCGATTACGGAGATACCAGATGTGTGACACTTTTTTGCAGCCTAGGTGGGCAAAGGGGCCCATATTCAAAAGAGCACCTTTCGGATTTCAAAGGTCATTTTTTACAGAATTTGATTTCAAACTCCTTACCACACATTTGGGCCCCTAGAATGCCAGGGCAGTATAACTACCCCACAAGTGACCCCATTTTGGAAAGAAGAGACCCCAAGGTATTCGCTGATGGGCATAGTGAGTTCATGGAACTTTTTATTTTTTGTCACAAGTTAGTGGAATATGAGACTTTGTATGAAAAAAAAAAAAAAAAAATAAGCATTTTCCACTAACTTGTGACAAAAAATAAAAAATTCTAGGAACTCGCCATGCCCCTCACGGAATACCTTGGGGTGTCTTCTTTCCAAAATGGGGTCACTTGTGGGGTAGTTATACTGCCCTGGCATTTTCCAGGGGCCCTAATGTGTGGTAAGTAGGTAAATGACCTGTGAAATCCTAAAGGTGCTCTTTGGAATATGGGCCCCTTTGCCCACCTAGGCTGCAAAAAAGTGTCACACATGTGGTATCGCCGTATTCAGGAGAAGTTGGGGAATGTGTTTTGGGGTGTCATTTTACATATACCCATGCTGGGTGAGAGAAATATCTTGGCAAAAGACAACTTTTCCCATTTTTTTATACAAAGTTGGCATTTGACCAAGATATTTCTCTCACCCAGCATGGGTATATGTAAAATGACACCCCAAAACACATTCCCCAACGTCTCCTGAATACGGAGATACCACATGTGTGACACTTTTTTGCAGCCTAGGTGGGCAAAGGTGCCCAAATTCCTTTTAGGAGGGCATTTTTAGACATTTGGATACCAGACTTCTTCTCACGCTTTGGGGCCCCTAGAATGCCAGGGCAGTATAAATACCCCACATGTGACCCCATTTTGGAAAGAAGACACCCCAAGGTATTCAATGAGGGGCATGGCGAGTTCATAGAAATTTTTTTTTTTTGGCACAAGTTAGCGGAAATTGATATTTTTATTTTTTTCTCACAAAGTCTCCCGTTCCGCTAACTTGGGACAAAAATTTCAATCTTTCATGGACTCAATATGCCCCTCACGGAATACCTGGGGGTGTCTTCTTTCCGAAATGGGGTCACATGTGGGGTATTTATACTGCCCTGGCATTCTAGGGGCCCTAAAGCGTGAGAAGAAGTCTGGAATATAAATGTCTAAAAAATTTTACGCATTTGGATTCCGTGAGGGGTATGGTGAGTTCATGTGAGATTTTATTTTTTGACACAAGTTAGTGGAATATGAGACTTTGTAAGAAAAAAAAAAAAAAAATTCCGCTAACTTGGGCCAAAAAAATATCTGAATGGAGCCTTACAGAGGGGTGATCAATGACAGGGGGGTTGATCAATGACAGGGGGGTTGATCAATGACAGGGGGGTGATCAATGACAGGGGGGTGATCAATGACAGGGGGGTGATCAGGGAGTCTATATGGGGTGATAACCACAGTCATTGATCACGCCCGTGTAAGGCTTCATTCAGACGTCCGGATGCGTTTTGCGGATCCGATCCATCTATCAGTGCATCCGTAAAAATCATGCGGACATCTGAATGGAGCTTTACAGGGGGGTAATCAATGACAGGGGGGTAATCAATGACAGGGGGGTGATCAGGGAGTCTATATGGGGTGATCACCACAGTCATTGATCACGCCCCTGTAAGGCTTCATTCAGACGTCCGGATGCGTTTTGCGGATCCGATCCATCTATCAGTGCATCCGTAAAAATCATGCGGACGTCTGAATGGAGCTTTACAGGGGGGTAATCAATGACAGGGGGGTGATCAGGGAGTCTATATGGGGTGATCACCACAGTCATTGATCACGCCCCTGTAAGGCTTCATTCAGACGTCCGGATGCGTTTTGCGGATCCGATCCATCTATCAGTGCATCCGTAAAAATCATGCGGACGTCTGAATGGAGCTTTACAGGGGGGTAATCAATGACAGGGGGGTAATCAATGACAGGGGGGTGATCAGGGAGTCTATATGGGGTGATCACCACAGTCATTGATCATGCCCCTGTAAGGCTTCATTCAGACGTCCGGATGCGTTTTGCGGATCCGATCCATCTATCAGTGCATCCGTAAAAATCATGCGGACATCTGAATGGAGCTTTACAGGGGGGTAATCAATGACAGGGGGGTGATCACCACAGTCATTGATCATGCCCCTGTAAGGCTTCATTCAGACGACCGGATGCGTTTTGCGGATCCGATCCATGTATCAGTGCATCCGTAAAAATCATGCGGACATCTGAATGGAGCTTTACAGGGGGGTGATCAGGGAGTCTATATGGGGTGATCACCACAGTCATTGATCATGCCCCTGTAAGGCTTCATTCAGACGTCCGGATGCGTTTTGCGGATCCGATCCATCTATCAGTGGATCCGTAAAAATCATGCGGACGTCTGAATGGAGCTTTACAGGGGGGTAATCAATGACAGGGGGGTAATCAAT
Source organism: Bufo bufo (assembly GCF_905171765.1). NCBI lineage: Eukaryota > Metazoa > Chordata > Amphibia > Anura > Bufonidae > Bufo > Bufo bufo. The sequence goes on from NC_053390.1 coordinate 394,276,552, forward strand.
GACAGGGGGGTGATCAGGGAGTCTATATGGGGTGATCACCACAGTCATTGATCACGCCCCTGTAAGGCTTCATTCAGACGTCCGGATGCGTTTTGCGGATCCGATCCATCTATCAGTGGATCCGTAAAAATCATGCGGACGTCTGAATGGAGCTTTACAGGGGGTTGATCAATGACAGGGGGGTAATCAATGACAGGGGGGTGATCAGGGAGTCTATATGGGGTGATCAGGGGTGATTAGGGGTGATCAGGGGCTAATAAGGGGTTAATAAGTGACGGGGGGGGGGTGTAGTGTAGTGTAGTGGTGCTTGGTGCTACTTTACTGAGCTACCTGTGTCCTCTGGTGGTCGATCCAAACAAAGGGGACCACCAGAGGACCAGGTAGCAGGTATATTAGACGCTGTTATAAAACAGCGTCTAATATACCTGTTAGGGGTTAAAAAAAACACATCTCCAGCCTGCCAGCGAACGATCGCCGCTGGCAGGCTGGAGATCAACTCTCTTACCTTCCGTTCCTGTGAGCGCGCGCGCCTGTGTGCGCGCGTTCACAGGAAATCTCGCGTCTCGCGAGATGACGCGTATATGCGTGACTGTGCGCAGGGCTGCCACCTCCGGAACGCGATCCTGCGTTAGGCGGTCCGGAGGTGGTTAAAAACTGATCCATTTTGGACCGCTTGTGAGAGCCCTGAACGGATCGCCTAAACGGAAAGCCAAAACGCCAGTGTGAAAGTAGCCTAAGAACAGACTCCGTAAAACTGTGGTGGAAACGTTTTTTTCCCAATTCCACTGTATTTGGAATTTTTTTCCCAGCTTCCCACTATATGTAATGCAGTAGTTAAAGGGGTTCTGTAGCTTTTTATTACTTTCCTTTGGATAGATCATCAGCGGGGGGTCAGACACCCGGGACTCCAGCTGTTTGAGAAGGCAGTGGCACTACGGCCTACTCGTTGTTTCTCACAGGCCAGTGACGTCACGATTACTATCACTGGCCTGGGTATGGCACAACCCCATCCACTTCAATGGTGTGCTCAGGTCAGTGATAGTAGTCATGGGAAACAGCGAGAAGACCTCGGTGCTACTGCCTTCTTAAACAGGTGATCAGTGGGGGTCCCAAGTGTCGGCCCCCAGCTGATCACATGCTGATCTATCCAGAGGATAGGTCATCAGTAATAAAAAGCTGCAGAACCCTTTAAACGATTAATTTAGAAAGTGCAACTTGTCCTGCAAAAAACAAGCCTCAACAGCTATGTGAACGGAAAAATTAAACAGCTTATGGCTTAGAGTAGAAGGGAGTGAAAAATAAAAAAAGCAAAACAGCAATGGTTAAACGCTTTGTCCAAATCTGCACAGTGTGAACTTGGAAAGACAAGATACATATAGCACCCTATTCCCAGCAATTTTGTACTGAATTCCTCCAGGCAAACTGCACTCCCTCTAGTGCAGGGGGCCAGCACCTTCCGAACTCCAGCTGCTGTGAAACTACAACTCCCAGCATGCACACTCACTCAGCTGTTCTTTTTAACTCCTATAAGAGGTGAATGAAGCATTCTGGGAGTTGTAGTTTATGAACAACTGGAGGTTACTGCTGATCCTGTTAAACCCTACACGTACATTCCGCCAGGCCGCCACTGCGCAAAGCCATGTGACTTTAACATATCACGTGACCATGTGACGTCACAAGGCGTTTACGGCGCAGCCATCGCATAATCTTCCTATGCCCCGCCTACCGGTGCTTTCCTGCTCTTCCATTGGCTGCATGGGAGAGCCACTTGTTGAGCGCGCTAGGTGAAAAGACTGTTTTGGCGGTTTGGTCGGGAAGATGGCGCCTCCCTCCCCTCCTGTAGAGAAACGGTTTCGGTGTTTCCTGAATGGAGCGGATGCGGGCGGCGGCCGTAATCTTGGGGCTGGGGAGCAGACGGTGGGGGTGCACGGGGCAGCGGGTTGTAATCATGCAGTGTGCCCCGCGCTCGCAGGCGGCCTGCAGAAGGAATACCTGTGGCTGATGCTGCAGGCTCTGGGGTTTGATGCTGGAGCAGAGGCAGCCACTGCTGGCAAGACGCTTATCCATGTCACCTCTGGAATGTGAGTGCCCCCTCAGTGCTGTGTGGCCCTGCCAGGGCAGCTGTTGTCCTGTTCTCATGCCTTTGTCTCGTCTTCCCAGGAACATGTTTGACAAGCCAATAAGGATGCCTTCTTCGTTGTGTTCCACTTCCTGTTTGCCAAGCTGGACGCCGGGCGCTGTAAGGAAGTGTTCAGGTAAAGTAACGCCATGCGATGGCGACTAACCAATCCGTCTTGTGGCCTCCGTTCAGTCTCATGCCCACGGCAGTGTGGTGCTGCCCAGAGTCCCGTTGGGTTCTGTGTGCTGCAGTATGGTGAAGTAGTGCCCTTCGGGTGGACTGCCTCTGAACTTGGAAACATTATGCCACCCTTTTATTTCCTGCAGGATGTGAGACCTGAGTAAGGGTAGGCCCATTGCATTCTATGGATGCCATTTTTAGAGTTCTGCACTTGTATGTGTCTATCTCCTAAACCCCTTCATGACTGCCGTACGGCTATATACGTGCTATCTGCACCTTCCCTGTGCCGATAGCACGTGGATATATACGTTATGGCACCGGTTTAATCCAAGTGCTACAAAACGCTTGGATTAAGACTTCTGCCACTGTCAGGGACCGTGTACGGTCCAGTAATGCTGGCAAGGACCACTTAGAGTGGTCCCTTGCCGGCGAAGCTCCAATTGGTTAGTCTGCACAGACTAACCAATCGGATATCGGCAGTGTAAAAATGCTGTTTTCAGGATCGGATCTCTGCTCTGCCACTTGCTGCTCCATGCCCTGCTTTGTGCCCCCTGATGTCCGGGTGCTCCATATGTTCTGGCTGTGTTTATTCCCTGGAGCGTCCCCCCTGCTATTTGTGATGGCGGCGGCTCCGTTCCTGCCTCAGTGATGGCTTTCCCTGTATGACTGCGTAGGGATGGCTGCCGGTGACAGTGGGACCATCCACTGCTCAGCTTCTCCTGCTTTATGGGCATTCTTCCTGAAGATTGCTCTGCATTTTCATTGCGACAGGTTCTCTACTAATCGGTAAGTGCCCCTGTGCACTCATTCATTCAGATCCATTGGAAACAAGGTAACTACAAATCTCTACAGCTCCTATGCTTTTACCATGGGTGCAGGTTTTCACAAGCTATATAGAGGCTGTGCCTGACTACTGCAGCTCTGCTCCCTTTCACTTGTGTGGCACTGCAGTAACGAGGCAGTGTACTTCTGGCACCACAGTTGCTGTCGGGAGTCTGAGCTTTTCTAATTAAGGCCTTATTCACGTTCATTGTGCTCTCCAAAGACAGTACATGTACCCATTGACTTGTAATGTTTGTCCATACATCAGTAGTTTTCCACTGAATGAGTCAGTGGAAATAATTAGAATATGCACTATTGTGGTCTGGATCCCGGCACTTCTGCCGCTGCATCTCCTTATCACACAGATCAAAACATCCGGTAAGGAAAAGGGGTTGGTGGTGGAGAGGAGGCTGCTGTTGGCTGTCAGCAACCCCCTAGGAGGGGCCTGGTCCGGGGGTACTATTGGATAACCCCTTTAAAATTGTATTAGGCGCTTCCATATGCGATTATATTATGCTCTGTCTCTATGGCACAGGCTGTGGTTAGGGCAACACTAGTGTGCCTAGCGACATGATGACTTAACGTACACTCCTGTGGTCCTTTCTAGGTCTGCAGAGGGCTTGCCCATTCAGATTGGGTCCTAGTGACCTAATCAGCAGATGAGATGCCCTTTGTTCGTGCTGTGATCAGATGGTGGTAATCAAGGGTTAAGAGTTGAGATTGGAGCTAATGACTGCTCTAAGAACCGGAGCTGTTACAGTTCATTGGTAGAGCAGGATTGCGCACAGAGTAATCTAGCTTCTAAAATAGCAGTGGCTTATCATTCGTCATAGGTATTGCTGGCCTCCGCTAGACAAGAAGAAAGACGCAGAGTTTAGGAAAAGCGTCCTGGTGAATGGCTAAAGAGAATTTCTGTAAGTATCTTATGCAGTCCTGTTCCACACTATTCCACCCATTGTTCTGTAGAAACAATGTTAACTGTGCTTCCTTTCCATAGGAGGATGTGGGTAATGGCTTTCCTCAAGTTGTGGCATCCCTGTTTCTGTCTCCTGGGGGTCCGAAGTTTGTCCAACTCTTGTATCATTTGCAAAATATGTTATGCTTCAGCATATCCGAAGAGATGTCGATGGTGAGTTGTGGTTATCTGCTGCTGACCAGAGCACCTCTGCAGTTGTCTTACTAGCTTTGTATGTGATCTTTAATTTTTTATTTTATTTTTCTCTCTATAGATGAAAACCCTTTATTCCAGCTGCCCTGCAGTGTAGAATTCATGACGCCCAGAAGGCTTTGGCCCGGAATAAAATGGCTCGCAATAAATTCCTTCTAACATTACAAAGGGAGAACTTTTTGATCAAGAGTACAGAAAAAGCACAGTTAGTATTACCACCTTTTTATTTATGCTTCTAGGGTGCAGTGTGTGGGCAGTCTTTGCCAGCAATTCAGGCCAGATAAATGTCTGATTTTCAGCCAACCGTCTAATGCAGGGGTGCACAACCTTTTCTGCTTGGGGGCCACATTGTCAGCCTGAAGGAACCCCAAGGGCTGACAATAAAAATTAAAGGGGTATTACCAACTGAAATACTGTGCTCATGGCGTATTGTACATGCAGTATATACTATAAATGTGTGGTATAAACCTCTGGGATTCCTAACTAATGGGACAAGACATAGACATACATGTCTGTGGAACCAGATGGTTGGGGGCTGCACAGATATCAAGGGCCGCCTGTGGCCCCCGAGCGCAGGTTGTGCACCTCCTAGTGTAATGTGTACGGGCGGGCCTCTCAATGCTGCTGCAGTGGCAGGCATAGGGCTGGTTTCAGATGATGAATAACTGCCTGAAAAGAACGCTAAAATAGATAATTTATTATATGATTAAATATAGTGGCTACCCGCCAACAGAACAAAACAGGCTAGGTGTGCTGAGCTAGTGGACTGTGTATATATAATCAGCCACTATTCCCAATAACACCACTAGGTAAAGTGAACTGTATGTGGTGCTAGGAGATGCGGTTTCCTCCCCAACTGCACCACAATACCTCAGATACACTGTATCAATAGTTTCCAGACAAATGTGAGTTTCAGATCCAGCACATTTGTATGATGCATTGAAAAGACATGAGTATTTCAATCCTCCTCTGTCTAGGCCACAGGTGTAGCTAACTCATGGGGCTCTAGTATTCTGTTCAGTGCAGTGAATCTCCACAATCGCATTGTGATTTGCAACCTTACAGCCAATTGTTGGGTCTCTTATGCTGGTTCTCTACGCTACAACATCGATTGGCTTCATATATGGGCAGCACTGTGGCTCAGTGGTTAGCATTGTGCCTAGCAGCGCTGGGGTCCTAAGGCAAACATCTGCATGGAGTTTTGTATGTTCTCCCCGTGTTTGCTTGGGTTTTCTCCCACACTCCAAAGACATACTGATAGGGACCTTAGATCTGAGGCCCCATGGGGGTCAGTTGGATGCTAATGTCTGTAAAGTGCTGTGGAATATAGTAGTGCTATATAAAATAAATATAAAGGGCCTTTAACACTGCCAATAGAAACTAAGTAGGGGCGGACAAATTATTTAGTGTGGTCATTCAACCTCTGTAGTTTGACTATATGGTGAATGTTTGTGCTGCTATAGAAATGGATGTATATGCAAACTCATTTTATTTTCCACTCCAAGGTTGCTTGTAAAAGAGATAAGGGATCTTGGCGCTCTGAATATGCATCATTGCAGACCCAGTTCAGGTATGCTGACTTGTTTAAAACAGGCTTTTATACACAACCTCAAGTGTTTAAATTAATGTGTTAATTTCTATACTGTTGAAACCTGGGCCATTTAGAAGGCCTGCTAGGCTGTCTACAGGTAGGGACTGAAGGGGCTCTCTTGCAGTTTTTCAACTGACCTATATAATATATTGCAATACAAAAGTATTGCGGTATATTATGTAACTAAACGATGGTTATAAATACTTCTGGATCTCCGATGCGTTGCCACAAAAGACAATATGCGTTTTACAATTATTTCCATTACTACATTTTGCACAATAAGATTACATGAATTTAGTATCGCTGTAATCTTAACAAGCACAAAGTAAAATGAACCCTCTGTGGATCTCCAGTGTACATGTTTGGCGTATTCCAGTCCTTAAAGAGGACCTTTCACCAGAATAAAACATCTAAACTAACTATACAGCCATGTAGAGCGGCACCCAGGGATCCCCCTGCACTTACTGTTATACCTGGGCGCTGCTCCGTTCGCCCGGTATAGCCTCCGGTATCTTCATAGTTAGGCTCCACCCAGGGGAACCTGATGGCGTCTTTCTCCTATGCTGTAGCGCTGGCCAATCGCAGCGCTCAGCTCATAGCCTGAGGTTTTTTTTGTTTGTTTTTTCTGTCTATGAGCTGAGCGCTGCGATTGGCCAGCGCTACAGCATAGGAGAAAGAGACGCCGTCAGGTTCCCCTGGGTGGAGCCTAACTATGAAGATACTGGGCGAACGGAGCGGCGCCCAGGTATAACAGTAAGTGCAGGGGGATCCCTGGGCGCCGTTCTACATGTCTGTATAGTTAGTTTAGATGTTTTATTCTGGTGAAAGGTCCTCTTTAAACATGGCGCAGGGGTAATGTCTGCAATCGGAGGTAATGCTGACTGTTGGCATTTAACTCCTCAGGTGCTGTGTTCAAATGTGATCACAGCATCTGGGAGCTGCACACTGCCTGGGCCGACTTACCCTGGCTGAGATCAGGAAAGGTGGCCTGTACTAGTAATGGGGCTAAGCCTGCGCAAGGTTTACAGGTCAATTACTAGTATATTCCATTGCAGGCCAGTAGGTGATGGCAGCATTGTAGTGGAATACACTGAATTCAGTATTCTATAATGCATACATATGCATTTACTGAACACATGATTCAATCCAATGATTGCATGTTTGTCATCTTGGGTGACTTAAAGTGGGGGGGGGGGGAAGCAAAAGTTTTAAAATATCTAAGAATTCAAATCCTATCTAATTTCCATAGAATGAAAAAAATAAAGCACCATTGGCATAGCTGTGTCAGAAAATGCCCATACTATTAAAATAAAAAAAATCCCATGTGGCGTTACAAAGGAAAACGAAATGGCTGATTTGGCTTCTTATTTTATGGCAGAATACAACTCATCTGCAAAAAAAAAGCAGTGACAGTTACTTGGTGGGAGAGGAGCTAGGAACAAACTAATGGGAACAAAATACTGTCTTGTTATCAAGGCCTGAAATAGCGGTGTTCCTAAAGGGGTTGCTTGCAAACAATATTTATTACCTAGCCACTGGAGTGGACTGAATAGGCGTTGAACGGAGCAGTAATGTGCAATGCGTGACCACCACATCAGTCATCCAATTCTCTTGATTTGGGTGTCCCAGCTAGGGTTGTTTTGGGTATCGAAACTTAGATACCCATCGATACTTTTTCTACCGGTTTTCATAAGATACCAGGATTTCCAATTATTTTTCAATACTGGGCTGCGCAGTCTAGTATCACCGAACTTGGGAGCGTGCTACTGTCAGTGCGCTCCAAGTTCCTTCAGCAGCACAGGGGAGAAGGGAGCTGCCAATGAGGAGGAGCCGGAGGGGCACTGCGCCACCAATGAAAGTTAACTTCTAATACAAATACAGGAGACGGCAGAATCGCATAGCTGGGCACCCTGCCTCTGACGGGGCGCTGCGATCAGCCACAGTTAACCCTTCAGGTGCTGCACCTGAGGGGTTAACTGCCACTGATCCCAGCGCCCTGTAAGAGGCAGGTTGTTGCTATGTGATTCTGCCGTCACCGCCTCTGTTTTAGAGGTTAACTATCATTGGTGGTGCCCATTTGTATCGCCTGCCCCTCCCCAGTATTAAAACACTGGAGGTGTACTGTGCCCCCCTGCACCTATCAATATGCCACCAATATATAAGATGAGACAATTCCTTTAACTGGCTATTTTTTTCATTATAAGTAGGAATACTTTTCTATTTCAGTGCAATACAGAGTGTTCAGTCTGATAAGTCCAAGAGAGATGTCAAGATAGAAGAGGTAAGTAGTTTGTTTTCTTCCAAATGTTAAATACTTTCTCCTGTACGAGGAGTTTAAATGGGGCACATTTATTAAGGGGTGGCGTTTTAGACAACGGTCTTATGCCCTATACCTGGCGGGTGGATCCTCTAGCGCAGCATGCTCAACCTGCGGCCCTCCAGCTGTTGCAAAACTACAACTCCCAGCATGCCCGAACAGCCTACAGCAGGGCATTGTGGGAGTTGTAGTTTTACAACAGCTGGAGGGCCTCAGGTTGAGCATGCCTGCTCTAGAGTTATGAAGAGGCACAGATCCACTGCCCTCTTCTAAATGTAAGACTGCTTCCCAGCTGTCTTACTTTAGACCATTTTCTACACCTAAAAACAGGAGTAGAAAATGGTAAATGAGACGGGCCTACCTGCCAGCCCCCTTTCCACCCATGCCCACTCTTAGACCTCGCGTGATCAGGGGCAATGTCGCAGATTGCGGCGTAAAAGACCTTTTGTTTCACAATCTGTGCCAAAAAATACATTTAAAGGGAACCTGTCCATCAACTTTATGCTGTCCATACTAACAGCAGCATAAAGCAGAGACAGGTGAGTTGATTTCAGCGGTCTGTCATTTATAAGGTAAAAGTAAGTGGTTGCCGAGAACCAACATCACAATCATTGCAGACTGGGTCTGGAAAAGAGTCACGGCCACCTGAGAAGAGTCCTGGTTATTTATGAATTCCTGCTCTCCTGCCCACCTGCTGATGATTGACAGGCTTCTACCTAGTTTTCTCCCTATCTCTCTAGGAGAGAACTGCCAATCATCAGCAGGTGGGAGTGAGAGCAGGAGATTAGGAATAACCAGGACTCTTCTCAGGTAGATTTGACTCTTCAAGACCTTTGCTGCAATGATGATGCTGGTTCTCAGCAACCACTTACTTTTAGCTGATGTGTGACAGTCTGCTGACATCAGCATTTCTGTCAGTATTTTATGCTGCCCTCAGTGAGGTCAGCTTAAAGCTGATGACAGGTTCCATCTAATTTAGGCATATTTCTGTTTACAAAATTACCCCCTTTGAACATGTGCAATTTTATTTTAAGGTCCGGTCTATGTGGAACACTATTATGCACACATTGAAGGCTATGGATGATGAAATGGAGGTTGTCGATTCTGTTGTTGGGGGGAGATGTAGATCAGTTCTCTCTGGATGGATCTAATATTACTTTAAACATTCCCAACGTACTGGTGACTAGAATTGAGAGGGAAATGAACATGGTATGTGTTTTATTTATTTTTACCGATGGCAGAAAAATTCGTTTTTCTTTGATTCCTAGGGACTTGAGACATTACCTCCTTCTCACTTTCTGGTGTTCAGTGGACCATCATACTACTTGGAGCTAGGGAGCCCCACCCATAAGGATGTTTATGGCATATTCTGTGAATATGCAATAGATATATTTAATGGACAAAACCCCTTTATGTCTGTCATACAGGATCAAGCAAAAAAAAAAAATTATATATATATAGGAGTCTGTCACCCACTATATGACCATATACATAGCTTACATGGCACTGTAGCACACCTATAAATGAATGTAATGGTACCTTTTTGTTTTCTTTAGACATCCAGAAGCGGGAAAAACAATCTTTATTTCATATGCAAATGAGCACTCGCAAGTGCCATGGGGCGCTGTTCAGTGTGTAGGTGCCCAGGCTGCTCTGGCTTCTTTCAGCGTTACTCCTCCCTACCCTCTTCCTTTTGCCCTCCCTCTGAATCCCTTGTATCATCCCTAGGTCTGACCGAGATCCTGCACACTGCAATGTCCATTTTGGGTACGGCATCAATTCAACCAGTGCGCAGGCACAGGATCTTGGCCGGACCTAGGGATGATACAAGGGAATAGGAGGGCGGGCAAAGAAAGAGGCTGGGGAGGAGTAACGCTGAAAGAAGGCAGAGCAGCCTGGGCTCCTACACACTGAACGCTGCCCCAGGGCACTTTTGAGTGCTCATTTGCATATGAAATGTTGTTTTTCCTGCTTCTGGATGCCTAAAGAAAATAAGGGTACCATGACATTCATGTATAGGTGTGCTACAATGCCATGTAAGCCCTGTATATGGCCATATAGTGGTGACAGACTCCCTTTTAACCATTTTCAGTTTTACCTGATAACTCCCACAAATGCATGCTACTTTCCTATTCTGCAGCCTCTTCTCGCAGCATTGTCATGTGCAGGCCGTCTCCCCTGTATTATAAACAAGAGCACCTGGGAGGAGCACAGCCCTGAGTGCTTCGGCACGGGCAGAAAAGTGGAGGTCTGCTTCAGATGGTGATATCTCCTGAATGTAGCAGCTAGAAACATGTAACTGGTCTTGTTTAAAGAGCTGAAGTCCAAGCACCAGAGGAGAAATCACTGTTAGAAATGGAGTCGGGAATAATCGTGGGTAAAATCTGGTTTTATTTTCACTGCATCCCGATTTTTCTATCATTGATATCTCCCCCTGTACTGAATAGATTGCTGTCATTCTGGTATTGTCTGAAAGCTTGGAATGTCCGCTTTCAAACAATACAAAGCCCATCTCTACCAAACCTGAGATATGAGCAGTTAAAGCAGTCTCCTCCCCTGTCAGTGTGGAGGAGATTAAGGGAGCAGCTGCAGAGCAGACAGGTGACATTAAGAGGCTAAAACAAATGCTGTGGGGGAGGTATCTGCATTCTGATTGGCCCCCGTTAGTTCATGTAAGGGTACTTTCACACTGGCGTTATTCCTTTCCGGCATGGAGTTCTGTCCTAGGGGCTCAATACCGGAAAATAACTAATTAGTTTAATTCTAATGCATTCTGAATGGAGAGCAATCCGTTCAGGATGTCTTCAGTTCAGTCTTTTTGCCTCTTCAGAACTGAGATAATACCGCAGCATGCTGCGGTTTTTTCTCTGTCCAAAATTCCGGAACACATGCCGGATCCGGCATTCTTTTCTCATTGACATGCATTAACACCAGATCCAGCTCCAAATGTTCAGACCGCAAAAATGTGGAAAACAATAAATGCCGGATCCGTTTTTCCAGATGACACCGGAGACACGGATCCGGCATTTCAATGCATTTGTCATACGGATCCGTCTGACAAATGCCATCAGTTTGCATATGTTTTGACGGATCCGGCAGGCAGTTCTCGCGAGTGTGAAAGTACCCCAAGGAGAGCAGGGGGTTATGGGAAGTGAGGGAAATACAGGATGGCTTCAAGGACATGGCAAAGATCACCACAGGAAATGCAGCGGAGGCCAACTTAGGAAGACTGAAATAGAGGCACAGAGAAATAGGGTTGCTAAGGGCTGAATACAGACATCAGTAAAATTAACTGAAAAATAAAGATTTCTGATGTATTGTGCACTAGTTTTTTGATGCACATGTTAAATGAGTTGAGCCATGGAGGTCCTGCCTGTGGCCTGCATTTTCTTGCCCACTTTTTGAAAAAGTTTCAAGGGTGCTGGAGAAAGCTAATATGTTGCAAACAACCTGCCCTTAGTACCAGACTTTGCTCACGTGGATGTGTACTTCCCAATAATACAGTACATGGTGGATGTGATGTCTGTGTAAGGGCTCATGCACATGACCGTATGTATTTTGTGGTACGCAAAAAAATGACATACTAATGACATCCGTGTGCATTCCGTATTTTGCGCAACGGAACAGCTGGCCCCTAATAGAACGGTACTATGCTTGTCCGTAATGCGAACAATGATAGGATTTTTTATTTATTTTGGAACGGAAATATGGACATACGGAAATGGAATGCACATGGCGTAGCTGCTTTTTTATTTTCTTTTGTTAACCCATTGAAGTGAATCGGTCTGCAAAAAAAAAAAGGAACGGACACTGAAAGAAAATACGTTCATGTGCATGAGCCCTTAACATGATGCTACTACACTGACTAGATCTTGTGTCGGCACAGCTTCATTGCTGGACTTGTTCCCCCTATGCACATGCTGATGCTACTAGCTTATTTAGATTTTATGGTATAAAATACCGTTATACAGTTGGCTCAATTTCTCTTAAATGCAGTTGCAGTTGGAAAATGTTTACGAAGCTGGGAAAGTGAATCTTGTAACCATTATACGGCTACTTAATGAAGCCTTAAAAATAGTTAAACAGGAAAATTCCTACAAAGGTGGCAGAGAACTCCAAGTAGATCTCCAGTATCTGTCGGCAAAATTGAAGTTTGAAACTGAAATTCTTCAAAGGCTAAAGCACATGAGGTGAGTTTGTTTGGTAAGTCTTTTGAAGTGTTTTTTTTTTTTTTTTGCCCGTGTATGGGAGATTGATACACAAGCCAGACTGAAACTTGCTTGGTTTGTCACAAAATCTCCCTAAAGTAAAATAGCTTTTTGATGACCGGGACGAAATGAGAGAAATCGTAACGGACAGATACGGAGCAGACACGCCTGTGTTTAGTTACTTGTAAGACTGTATGTTGTATAACCTTACTTGATTACTCTCAAATATTGCAGGCATAAAATAAAAAGGGAGGATGTTGTTTCTGTTAACAAATCAATTGCCGATAAAGAGCGAGACTGGGAGAAGAAATGGAAGAGGATTTTAGGAAAGTGTCCCTTCAGCCTTTTTAAAGGATTGAATCCAGTAAGTATATATTTTATTTTTTTTTTTTACGGAACGTAAACGGGGAAAAAAATAAAACGTTCGTGTGCAAGAGTCCTTGGGCCTCTTTCACACGAGTGTGACAGATTGGCTCAGAATACGTTCAGTGAAATTTTGCAAGTTCAGTCAGTTTTGTCTGCAATTGCGTTCAGTTTTTTCCCCCGCGTGGGTGCAATGCGTGTGATAAAAAAAAAAAAAAAAAGGTTAACAACACAATTTAGCAACCATCAGTGGAAAACTCATTGCTTGCAGATGCGATGCGCTTTTTCACTGAAGCCCCATTTATTTCTGTGGGGCCAGGGCTGCGTGAAAACCGCAGAATATAGAACATGCTGCATTTTTCACGCAATACAGAACTGATGTGTGAAAAAACCGCTCATGTCCACAGACACATTGAAATGAATGGGTCAGGATTCAGTGCAGGTGCTATTAGTTCACATCACGCATTGCACCCGAGCGGAAAACTCACTCAAGTGAAAGGGGCCTTATTCACACAGTCGGTGATTTCCATCAGTGATTAGGAGCCAAAATCAGGTGTGGGTCTAAACACAGACCAGGTGCAGATCTTTCCCTTATTCCTTTATGGCCCCTTTCAGACGAGCGAGTTCCACTGATTGGACTTGGAGCAGCTCCCATCCTGACTTACCAGTGCTGACGGGGTTGTGTAGCATTATATTAATTAATGATGCTATGTAACCCTTACGGCTGTCTCTCACGAGCGGATGCCGTGCGTGACATCCGCTCCGTGAATGACGGCCAAGACCCCCTGCAGAAGCACGGAGCATTAACATGACTGAATGCTCAGTGCCTCTCTGTGACCCCTTTACTACGAAATCAGTGAGATAAAGTTGTCACTGTGATTTCGTAGTAAAGAGATCACAGAGAGGCACGGAGCATTATCAGTCATGTTAATGCTCCGTGCTTCTGCAGTCTGCATCGGGTCTTGGCTGTCATTCATGGAGCGGATGTCACGCATGGCATCCGCTCATGTGAAACAGCCCTTAGAGGTCTGGAATATATTGGATAAGGCCTCATGCACCGGCCGTGTGTTCCAACCCACCCCCCCCCCCCCCCCATCACGGATGCGGACTCATTCACTTAAATGGGTCTGCAATCCAGAGCTGCGTTTCGGAACGGAGGCATGGAAGCACTAGAGTCCTATGTTCTAGTATCTGTCGGAAAAATTGAAACTGAAATTCTTTAAAGGCTAAGGCCTCATGCACCTGACCGTTGTGTTCCGTTCCGCAAAATGGGGTTCCGTGATCCATTTCCTTGTGTCTGCCTTTATTTTTGGAGGACCACCAGACATAAAGAAATGTAAAAAAAAAAAAAAATCTGACAGGTTTGCCATGCAAATGATAGGGAAAAAAAAAACGGTGACTTGAATGGGTCCGCGAACCGTTTTACGTGGAAATAATAGGACAGGTTATATTTTTTTGATGGACTGGAATCACGGACGCGGATGGCAAACGGTGCATTAGCCGGGTTTTCAACGGACCCTATGAAAATCAATGGGTCCGCAGAAAATCACAAACTGCACAACGGACATGGAATAAAACAACGGTCGTGTGCATGAGGCCTAAAGCACATGAGGTGAGTTTGTTTGGTAAGTCTTTTGAAATGTTTATTTTTGCCTGTGTATGGGAGATTGATACACAAGCCAGACTGAAACTTGCTTGGTTTGTCACAAAATCTCCCTAAAGTAAAATAGCTTTTTGATGACCGGGACGAAATGAGAGAAATCGTAACGGACAGATACGGAGCAGACACCTCTGTTCAGTTACTTATAAGACTGTTGTATAATCTTACTTGATTACTTAAAATATTGCAGGGACCTTTCTGAGCAGATCTCGGTGTGGAGAAACTTTAAACATAGTGATTTTATCTGTAGATGCTCTGCTGTCAATGAGAGGGGGAGGGGTGTGCAGAGCAGTGCTCAGAATATTCAGCAACCAATAAACCTTTTCCCTTCTATGTATATATCACCCAATATCAAAACAATTGGAACTAATAATAGAGCATATATGGATCAAAGTTTAAACAAACGAAATATCAGGATCAATATTGCTGTTACTAATGTTATGCAATTGTTATGCAAAAAAACCATGCTATACCATATAAAGTTAGCATAATGCAGTGCATACTGACCCAAATGTAAACCAGACCGTGCCCCAGAATATTCAGCCCCGCCTCCTGATGCTCGAAGTGCTCATTTGCATATGAAAAAAAGCTGATATCTCTGTAGCTGTTTACCATACAGACAAATGAAAGGTATAGTTTAATCAGCATGATGAGCCCTACCAGGCGGTATGTCTGGTTTAATGGGGTTGATCCTGGTGACAGAGCTGCTTTAAAACCACTCTATTTATCCTGTGTATCATGTGATAGTAGCTGCTCCTAGTCTGTGCCCTGAAATGCTGTCCTCCACACAAGGAAACTACCTTTTTAAACTTAAGGGGTTGTCACTTCAGCAAATTACACTTGTCATGTAAAGAAAGTTAATACAAGGCACTTACTAATGTATTGTACTTGTCCATATTGTCTCCTTTTGCTGGCTGGATTCATCTTTCCATAACATTATACACTGCTTGTTTCCATGGTTACAGCAACCGCTGCAACGCAGATACGAGGTAGTCGAGATGGGAGCTGTTTGTCATGCATGCCTGTGCATGTTTCCACAGTTCGAGAGGCCAGTGTTTATTATAGTTTTTTTTATTTTCCCTATATAGTATGCGAGCATGGCCACCAATACTGAATTGCTGGGTGGTCGTAACCCCTGGATATGAGCATTGTATAATGTGAACCCAGCAAAGGAGGCAATATGGACAATTGCTATACCTTAGTAATGGAAGGCACTTAACTTTTATGTACATAATAAACAACTTTTTTTTTTTTTTTTCTCTCCCACCCAGAGTTTGACTTGTTCACAGAATATAGTTATATTGTGGTCACTGTTGCCATTTGTGAAACACTTGTTGTTCCAGCTCTGACTATTTTTTTTCATGGTAAATCCACAGCCTATTTATTCTTTTCCAGATTCTTGAACTTCAACCACCTTTGGCTCCTCTTTCATTTGATCCTGCAGCAGATGATGCTTTAAAAAACAGCGTTTTTAGTCAATATCCAGTATCTCTTCCAGGTGAGAAATCTCAAAGCATAAATAATTAAAGGTGTATTCCCATCTGAGACAATGAGGGGCATATCAGTAGGATATGCCCACATTGTCTGATAGGTGCAGGTCCCAGATGTTGAGGGGAAGGTGGTGGCCAGAAGACCTCTGGGTCAGCCACCACCAAGCGCTCTCCCTCTTTCCTGTCCCTAAGGCCTCCTGCACACGACCGTTGTGTGCACCCGTGGCCATTGTGCCGTATTCGGTTTTTTTTTCGCGGACCCATTGACTTTCAATGGGTCCGTGGAAAAATCGGAAAATGCACCGTTTTGCAGCCGCATCCGTGTTTCCTGGCCGTGAAAAAAATATGTCCTGTCCTATTTTTTTTATTTTTTATTTTTTCACGGCCAACGGTTCACGGACCCATTCAAGTCAATGGGTCAGTGAAAAAACACGGATGCACACAAGATTGTCGTCCGTGGCCGTAGGCTACTTTTATGCAGACGGATCCGAAGATCCGTCTACATAAAAGCTTTTTCAGAGCTGAGTTTTCACTTTGTGAAAACTCAAATCCGACAGTATATTCTAACACAGAGGCGTTCCCATAGTGATGGGGACGCTTCTAGTTAGAATATACTACGAACTGGGTACATGACTGCCCCCTGGCAGCACCCGATCTCTTACAGGGGGCTGTGATCCGCACAATTAACCCCTCAGGTTACACACCTGAGGGGTTAATTGTGCGTATCTTGGCCCCCTGTAAGAGATCAGGTGCTGCCAGGCAGGAGGGGGCAGACCCCCCTCCCTCCCCAGTTTTAATTTCATTAGTGGCCAGTGCGGCCCGACCCCATCCCCCCCCCCCCCCCCATTGGAATATCATTGGTGGCCAGTGTGCGGCCCTCCCCCGGCCCCCCCCCCCCCCCTCCCTCTATTGTATTATCATTGGTGGCCAGTGTGCGTACCTGTCCCACCACTTTCACCTTACACCTTATTTCTCCCCAAATATTCAAGGGAAATTAAAGGATACTCATTCTGTCCTACCTTTGGCGCCCTGCGTAGTTAACCCTGGACCATTGTTTTGAAGGCCCAGTGACTAACCCTCTCTTTTTCCTTATCCTGTCTCTGATAGTACAGGATACCCATGTGCTATGGCAGGAGTTATTAATCCTCCGAGGAGCACAGGCGGGAGCAGCAATATGCTCTCCTGCCCGTACTTGCAGCGCTGCAGACCCATTCATAAAGTGTCTACAGCCCGTGCTCCGTACACCGGTGTACAGACAAGTCAATTTTAAGCCCACGGGGAGTGCTGAGCTTTAGGGAGGGGAAACTGTAATAATAAAAAAAAATCCATTAATAAAGTATAGAAAAACTATTAGGGACATCTTAAAAATTTTATTCAAGGGTTTAGTTACTCTTTAAAGATATTTAGCTTTCAAATAAAGACAGATCTTAAAGAAATTTGCAACATTATCACTCCAAGGGGTTTGGAGGCCGCCGCCCCTTTCCCCCGGGTATCTTAAAAACTGACGTCTAGACATATTTAAAGGTGCACTAAACTTTTCAAATGTGATACACTATTTCATAACTTTTCTGCAAATAGCGATGCTGACTCATGATAAATTCACCCCATGACATACAAGAAATGGTCTGTCATGATGATAAACCTTCACCTTTAGAATTTGAATAATATTCAAGTGGTTGTTCAACCTTCAGGGTCCTTTTTGGCAGCATCCCTTCCTCCCACATAGCCGATCCTTTGGAGAGAAATGTGCTGGGAGCAGCTATGCAGGATTCTGCTTGCCATCATCCAGTTTGATGGGGGTCACCTGAGCTGATGCAGCCATTGACTGTGTGGGGGAGGGGGGGCCTCAAGGTTAAAACCTCTTTAAGATTCTTTAGAGCAATGGGTACATATCACTATTTTCCCTGCTGCATACTTGCGCTTTTTTTTTTTTTTGGGTGAATGTTCACAAACTTCATGATCAGGAAGGCATTGCTATTTGTCAGAGAACTTGGGGTACTTTCACACTAGCGGTTTTTTCTTTTCCAGCATAGAGTTCCGTCAAAAGGGCTCTATGCCGGAAAATAACTGGTCAGGCTTATCCCCATGCATTTTGAATGGATAGAAATCTGTTCAGTTTGCATCAGTATGCCTTCCGTTCAGTCACTGTCAGGCTTTTTGGCTGGACATAATACCGCAGCATGCTGCGGTATTATGTCTGTCCAAAATGCCTGATCAGTCGCCGGATCTGGCATTATTTCCCTTTGCCTTGCATTGGTGCCAGATCCGGCATTGCAAAACAACTGAAACACTGATCCTTGACAAGCGAAGAGATGGATCTGTTCTTGCAATGCATATGTAGACTGATCCGCACCTGGATCTGTCTACAAATGCTGTCAGTTGTCACACTGATCAGCGGATCCGGCAGGCAGCTCCGACGATGGAACTGCCTGCCTGCCGGATCACACTAACGCTAGTGTGAAAGTATCCTTAACCACACAGGGTGCAGCATGGACAAGATTTTGCAGAAGCAGTTGCATCAATGTTTCAGTCATGTTTATATATGGAATATTTTTTTAAAATTTTTTTTTGTGAATGAATTCTGGTTGCAGGACCTACTAATGCATTTTTTGTATACTGTTTTTATCAGAATTATCAAATACTGATTCTAGTGTTAAGAGCAAGGAACCCAGTGATTCCTTCTTGAGTTTCATGGATATTGCTTTATTCACACCTGCTGGAAGGTATGTATTCCTGAAGTCTCCTTCAATTTCTAATTGCCCTTTCAAGTTTACTGGAACGAAAGCTATAGTTTTAGATGCAGATTTTGATTTAAACCATAGTGCATGTAATATTGCAGCTTCTCTTGGGAGCGTAGGCAGTACGTACACAATTTTACTATGTATGTAAAGCACTCCAGAGTTCCATGTTGTGATGCAACTGATGTCCTGCTGTTCCAGAAGTTTGCCAACATGAATGTCATCGGAGACCTTCGTGTTCCTTTTAGATCCCATTTAACTTTTGAACAGGCCCCACTGATTTGAAAGGAGTTGTCTCCCTTCAAAATTGCATTTATCATGTAGGGAAAGTTAATAAAAGGCAGTTACTAATGTACTGTGATTGTGCATATTGCTTCCTTTTCTGGTTTGATTCATTTTTCCATCGCATTATACACTGCTTGTTTCCAGTTTTACATTGCCTATGCGCACTTCTAGTTCCTGGCCACCAGAGAGGCTATCCGGCCACTGCTGCTGGATTGTAGGGTGGTTGTAACCCCTGGAAATGAGCAGTGTATAATGGGATGAAAAGGGTTACTGTGGATAATCGTAATACATTAAGTGCCTTCATATGAACTTATTGTACATGTTAAATGGCATTTGTCGAAGCGAGACAGCTCCTTCCAGCTTCATGGCTGTACTATGTTTATTGAGAAATGTTGTAATGTGTTTGAATAACTATTTT
Source organism: Bufo bufo (assembly GCF_905171765.1). NCBI lineage: Eukaryota > Metazoa > Chordata > Amphibia > Anura > Bufonidae > Bufo > Bufo bufo. The sequence goes on from NC_053390.1 coordinate 394,295,911, forward strand.
TCCTCTCCTTAAGGAAATCTCTACTCTTTAAGAACAAAATGTCTCCCAGTATGCGTAGAATGTCTCTAAATGAAAAGGTTAGTAGTTTTTCTTTGTCATTTAACACTGATCAGATTTCTTGTGTTCTATACTGCATATGTACTTCTAATTCACCCAGTGAGTAAAGTAAATAAGTATAAATACAGAATCTGAAGACTGGTATTTATCATTTAACTGGCAATTAAAGGGAATCAGAAGTGTTTGACAGGGAAGTGACTGATTACCTCATAATCCACTGTGGATGTTACAAATGAAACAACTTCAACCTCAGTTCTTGCTGCTTAACCCCTTAGATTTCATGATCAGTGCTGATTTTGCACTTGGGACAGTCTGGTAAATGCATCACGTTCACTGAGAACTTTTGTGACATTGGTCAGTGTACTTGAAGTCCTGTCGCCACAAAATGCAGTGCAGTCTGCTGACAGCATGTTATAGAGCAGGAGAAGCTGAGCAGATTGGATAGATTCAGTAACACTTGTAATTTATACAGTTATGGTAAATCAGTTTTTTCAGACTTCGTTGTTCACTTCGGAGGTGTTATCAGTGGTGGCATTCTGTGTAAGTGTTTACATGTCAGTCACTGATAGTTGTACACAGGGAGGTGTTACCAGTGATGGCATTCTCTGTGTATGGCTGAGTTCACACGAACGTGTGTGGCCCGTGCAGCGGGCCACAATGCACGATCGCTGGCCGTAGGTCAGCCGCATTGGATCACGGACCCATTCACTTTAATGGGTCCGCTCGTTCCGCAAAAAGATAGGACATGTTCTATCTTTTTGCGGAACGGAAGTACGGGACGCAACCCCACGAAGCACTCCGTAGTGTGCGGAATGCACACTGAACTGTGGCAGTGTATTGCGGCCCGCAATACGGCCACGGATCGTACACGTTCGTGTGAACTAGGCCTATGTCTGTATACATGGATAGATGTCGGTCACTGATGACTGTACACGGGGAGGTGTTACCAGTGATGGCATTTTCTGTGTGTGTATATACATAGATATCAGTCACTGATGGCTGTACTTAGGAGCTGACTTAAATTCTGAAAAAGCAGAGGTATAAATTATGAGCTTTACCAAATCTTTCCGCACAAAACTATGTATCAATCTGCTCAGCTCCTCCTGCTGTAAAACATACTGCCTGTATTGGATTTTGTGGTGAGAGGTTCTCTTTAAATGTACTGACGCTATGATGTATACATAACAATAGTATGTACGAATTGTATTTCGACAGGAATTTCGAACGCCTACCTCTAATGGAAAAGAGGGTTTTATACAAAGATCTAACTCTTCAGTGAAGAGGTGGTCTGACACCAGCTGGAGAACTCCTCCTTCAAGCAGCTTACTGCATCATACCCCAACACCATGTAAACAGGATGCTAGGAGTACAGCACGTTTACAGCTTGCGCAACAGGTTTAAAAAAACTTATTTTCTTAAAGTTGCATGTCCTAGCATAGTTGTCAGATTCAGTGGCAGTGCTTGCTTCAGTAGAAAGTCATACAGAATCATGTCTGTAGAATGAGTCCGCACCCGTTCCACAATTATCTGGAACGAGTGTGGACCCATTCATTCTCTAAGGGGCAGGAATTGACAGTGTGCTGTCTGCATCCGCATTTCCAGAGCGAGGCCCCGAACTTCCAGTCTGCGGCTCTGGGAAAAAATAAAACCTGTCCTATTCTTGTCCTCGCTTGTGGACAAGAATAGGCAGTTCTATGGGGGGTGCCTGCCGGGTGTATTGCAGAGCCGCAATCCACTACGGATGTGTGAATGGACCTAACAGTCACTTTGATTTCAGTGGAAGAAGCCTCTAATTTGAATTGGATAACAATTCATGAAATTGTGTCCTCCCTATAGGTAAGGGACTTTGTTGGTTCTGCCCTGTTAAAGCCCAACATGGTCCATCTGCGCTAGGCTTTAGGAGAGTGGGGCTGGTACAGGCAGGAGCAGCAATATGTTATGGAGTTCCAGCGCTCCGTGCAGCTGTAGGAGAATCTGTACTCCAGTAGACAGCGGTGTATAGGAGTACGGATTCTAAACTTAAAGAACCTATTTCAAGAAAATTTTCAGCACATTTGCCATCTGTTTTAATAACTAGTGTTGTATGTTTTAGGTACACTTTAAGTATCGCTGTCTTCTCATGCTTTTGGTCTTGAGTAAATCTTTATCTGACAGTGTTATTGTCAATCTGTGTGTGTTCTTATGATGTTATAGGGTGTATAAAATGTGAGATTTGTTCCTTTTTTTTCTGGCTGGTAAAAATGTGTGTTAATCACTGCTGATCTGTGGATGACACTGATGCTGCACAGCGCAGCCGGCGATGTATAGTGGCCGTCGGTGTATCAGTGTTAGCAGAGTTGGCATTCGCCTCATAAGGCGCACTGCCATTCACTCCCCTCCCCACACACTTTTTTTGGGGGAAAAAGTGCATCTTATAGGGTGAAAAATACGGTAGTTATTTAAATCATATTTGTGGCTTGTAGGTTTACAGTACAGAACCCTTTTTTAAGGCACACATGCAGCATTTTTTTAAGTTGAGTTTGTAATCAATTAGTCTCTGACGATTGTGGGTGGGTTGTGTGTTTTTTTTTTTTTTTGTGTGTAAATCTGCCTTTCCATTTTTATAGTAATTGCGGTACCTTAGTGACCTCCCTCACATTTCCCTTTTTATCTAGGTTGCGGATTACATAGTTAACGAATCACCAAAGTCTGTGAGCCGAGGAATGGAGCTTGATGATTTAATTGGCATGCTATCTTCAGATCCTTTCTTTTCTAGAAAGGAAATTCCTAGGACCCCAGAAAATTTGAGTAAGTTCATTACTATGAAAACAAGTAATATGCAAGACACTGCAGCATTAATTCCGATGTCTTGGGATTTTGGGTCTTAATTCTTTTTGGTGCGCCCTCAACTTCCTTTCCTCACATGGCAGACCTGCAACTAATTACATTCACTGGCCTGGACTGGAGCAGTTTGGATCACTTTGTCTAGGACAGTGTAGGCAAGAGTTAAAGCTAAAGCAGTATGACTCTAAGGTGGATGGGAATGGTAGTAAAGCGAATGTAGACTCTCGATGGAATAATCCAGGATTCTTTGCACTGCAGGTCACCAAATGACGTATGTGCAGTGCTAGCCTACAAAAATATAAAGTCCTTCACACCCCTGCAGCCTCCTCGATCGGTGCTACATATACACAGGTTTACACTATACATGGCGCTACCTATGCATCTACTTTCTATGAAATGCCTTGATGGAGTCAATCTGTCTCTGCTTCTACTGCTGTAGGGTGGTGAGACAAGGAACAGGTCTGCTGCCCTTAGAGGAGAAGAGCCAGCTTATGATGCCAGTGACCCCAGGGCAGGAGAAGGATGGAGCTGCTGCTCCTGTGGGCAGTCGGGATGATTATCTGCTGGACAGTCCACTTTCTCAGTTTGCTGCGCACATCAGTAGCAGCCAGTGAGAAGGGTCAGGTCACACAGGTGGCATTGTGGGTATTTCCATGCAAATACACCAGGCGTGCTCACATTATACAAGGTCGCACCAGGTGATGACTCCCTTCAGCAAGAAAGAGAAGTGGTGCTGCGTACATGGGGAAAGCTCTGTCCTTCCTGCAGCCGCCTTTGCTGCTGTGCTCTACTCTGACTACGTTGCCACATGCAGCCGCTGATGAGAACATGGCTTATGCAGGTAGTGCGGAAAACAGACCATCTCTGTATTGAACTGGGCATAAAAGTATTAAGACTTTGATACCCAGTGTAATACTAGTACTAACGAGTACAAAACTGGTCAGACCGTTCATGGCCAAGCACTGAAATCTATGTAGGCTGGCTGATCCGTTGATGTGCACTTGGCAGCTGAAGGCATTTATGTTGGTCCTATGGTCATATGTTCCCGCATTACTGAATATATGCAAATGAGCCTGTAGCATGAATGGGGAGTTGCCATTACACAGAGGCTCAGCTGTCTCTAACTGCCACTCCCGTTTTATGTGACCGCGCCTGACCCTGCCATGAGCGATATGGAATGTTGGGATCTGTTCAGTGAATAACTGATGGTTTTGCAAGCTGAAACATTTTTATTTTTTTTCCCTTCTGTATCTCACACAGCCCCATTCATTTCTATGGGTCAAGAGCTGTGTGGAACTGGGCAATCCAGAATATGCTCCAAATTTTGATCAGTGAAAGAATGCTTATGTCACACATATAGAAACAAATGGGTCGGGATGCTGTTCGTTAGTAAAACTTGCTCGTGTGAAATTATTCTTATGTTTTAACCGTTTTTTCAGTTTCAGATATCCGTACATGTTGGAGAAAAGCTATCCAAACTGAAGAATTTTCTGGTGTGTCTAATCCATTGGAAGTTCCAGGTATGGATTCCCTGGCTGAACCAGAACCTGGACACTGCAGTCAGATAGACCTAAGCATGGCTTGCTTCTTGTCTACCTCTCACTCGTCTGAGCAGAATGATTCTCCAGATGCACGAGCTCCCACAAGCACTTTGGATCCTTCATCGCTCCAGGAGGCGGCACTTCTGAGTCGGAGAACTTCACTGCAGCCAGAAAAGGTTAACCTCTTAAAGGAATGTGAGAACTCAAGCATTGTTTCTCCATTTGTAGAAAAGAACCAGACCTATATATTGGAAAACCAGTCATCTGGTGACATAATGGGCAACACAATGCTTCTGTCGTCTCTTTGCCACGATAATGCTTCTGCTCACACCACCCTGTCCTGGAATTCTTCAAACGTGGTAGATTATAGCAATCGTTCAGACAGTCACGAGGTGATCCAGTTTGGTATACTGCATGAAACCCTTCCAGAAGGAGCCTGTAACTTAAGTCTTAACAGTACAACTAGCCTAGAGACTCCAGAAGCAAACAAGAATGTGGCCAGAGGTGAGCAACTTCTGCACAATACGGACTACAGCTGGAAGAGTACAGAGCGTAAAATGGATCTGGACTCTATACGCGTTCGTTATGAAGCTCTTAAAAGAACTTTTTACACCTCTTTAACAGAGGGTGAGAATGCTCAAGGACAGACTTCTTTAACAAGGGTTGGGAAACCGAAATCAGAATCTAGCTTGCCAACAGACTCTGGGAAGGTGTTTAGTCCTTTAGACAAAGTTTTGTCCTTAGATTCAGAGTGTTTAATGACCCCTTCACCAAAAGGTAGAAAGCTCTCGCTTCCACAGCTAATCTCTTTTTCTCCCACCGAAGACTTTGTAAGGTGCACCGAAGACATGTCAGATGTGTTTGATTCGCACGGTGAGTTTACTTTACACTTTCTTTAGCGTTATTAATGTACTAGTTTAACTTTCATGTTAAAGGAGTTTTAATGGCTGCCTGGAGGAGGTGCAGCAAATGTACTAAAAATTAGGGGGGGAAAATTATTTTCTTACTGTCACATAGGATCTTTTCAGACCCTTTTCTGCAGCATTGGCACAGTTGACATTAACCCTTAGGATACCAGAGGTTTTTTGTTTTTGAGTTTTCATTTTTCTTCCCTATCTTCCTTGAGCCATAACTTTATTATTTTTTCCATTCACATAGCTGTATGAGTGCTTATTTGTTGCGTGACAAGTTGTACTTTCTATTGCCACCATTTAATATGGCATTCAATGAAGTGGGAAGGAATTCCAAATGGTGTGGAATTGGAGGGGGGGGGGGGGGGGGAGAGAACACGCTCAATTTCTACAGTTTTACGAGTTTTGTTTCCACTGCGTTCAGTTTGTGGCAAAACTGACTTCTTCCCTTCATTCTCTGGTTCAGTACGATTACAATGATACCACATATGTATAGTTTTTTTTACCATATTCTGACCCCATAACTTTTTTGTATCTACTGAGTTGTGTGGGACAATTTGTAGTTTTTGATACCATTTTGGAGTGACTTTTTGTTCACATTTTATTAACCTTTTTTCAGTTACGCCAGTCGCCGTATTGGAATTTTTAAAAAAAAATATTTTAACCCCTTCCTGCAAAATCATGTACGTGGGGGAATGTGGTGCCAGAGTTGCACCTGCCCGATCCGCAGCACGGCCCCGGCTGTTACTGATAGCTGGGCCCCTGCTGAATCCGCCGGCATTGCTGAATGCAGTGATGCCGGCGGATTAACCCTTTCACATGCCGCAGTCCCCGCTAACCGCAGCACGTGCAGGCTTTTTACAGAGGGAGTGGGCGCCATCTGACTCAATCGGCCCCTCGCGCTGACCTCTTGGAGCCGATGGTTGCCATGGCAGCCCCGATGCCTTTACACAGGCATCGGAGCCTGCCAGCTACGGAAGCCCAGGAGTTCCAGCCTGAGAGCTGGGTCTCCTAGGCAACTGTCATCCACTGTGTAAGACAGTTCAATTCAGTACTGTACTGAATTGGGGATCAAACCCTAAAAAAGTGAAGTCCCACAGTGGGACAAATATAAAAAATGAATTATTTTTTTTTTTTATTAGTTTCAAGTTCCAAAAAAAATAAAAATAGGGAAAATAAGATTCTTTTCCGTAACAACCTGCTCTATAAAAATACCACATAAGCTAACCCCCCAGGTGAACACCGTAACAAAGATAAAATAAAAACTGTCAAAGCCTTTTTTTGTCACCTTACATCACAAAGTGTAATACAAGCGATAAGTCATGTTCACCCTGAAATAGTACCAATCAAACTGTCATCTCATACCGAAAAAAGCTCCTACAGAAGACTGTCGCCCAAAAAATAAAACTATGGCTCTCATTCCTCTTTACAAAACCTCTTTAGTTCATTCAGGTTTGATGGCTTCCGAGCATGGACAGCTCTCTTTTAAGGCCTCATCATGCACACGTTGTGTGCATCCGTGGCCGTTCCGTTTTCCGTGATTTTCTGCGGACCCGTTGACTTTCAATGGGTCCGTTAAACTCGGAAAATGCACCGTTGTTCATCCGCGGCAGTGATCTGTTTCCTGTCCATCAAAAAATAGGACATGTCCTATTTTTAAGACTGACAACGGTTCACGGACCCATTCAAGTCAATGGGTCCGTGAAAAAACACGGATGCACACAAGATTGGCATCAGTGTCTGTGGCCTTTGGCAACTTTCACAGACGGATCGCAGATCCGTCTGCATAAAAGCTTTTTCACATGAGTTTTCACTTTGTGAAAACTCATATCCGACAGTATATTCTAACACAGAGGCGTTCCCATAGTGATGGGGATGCTTCAAGTTAGAATATACTGAGAACTGTGTACATGACTGCTGCCTGGCGGCACCCGATCTTTTACAGCGGGCTGTGATCTGCACAATTCACCCCTCAGGTGCTGCACCTAAAGGGTTAATTGTGCGTATCATAGCCCCCTGTAAGAGATCAGGTGCTGCCAGGCAGGAGGGGCAGACCCCCTCCCTCCCCAATATTATATTCATTGGTGGCCAGTGCGTCCTGGTTGCCATGGTTACCGATTGGAGCCCCAGCGATTACTGGGACTCCGATCGGAACTCTGCACTGCCACCAATGATGGGGGAACGTGATTTTAACTAGGGGGAGGGGAGATGTGAGGCCGCACTGGCCACCAATGATGGGGGATTCGGAACGTGATTTTAACTGGGGGGGGAGAGGAGAAGAGGCCGCACTGGCCACCAATGAATATAATATTGGGGAGGGAGGGGGTCTGCCCCCTCCTGCCTGGCAGCACCTGATCTCTTACAGGGGGCTATGATACGCACAATTAACCCTTTAGGTGCGGCACCTGAGGGGTTAATTGTACGGATCACAGTCCCCTGTAAAAGATCGGGTGCTGCCAGGCAGCAGGGGGCAGTTATGTACACAGTTCGTAGGATATTCTAACTTGAAGCGTTCCCATGGGGATGGGGACGCTTCAAGTTAAAATATACCATCCGATTGGAGAAAACTCCAATCCGATGGTATATTAACTCCTGACTTTACATTGAAAGTCAATGGGGGACGGATCCGTTTGCAATTGCACCATATTGTGTCAACGTCAAACAGATCTGTCCCCATTGACTTGCATTGTAAGTCAGTACGAATCCGTTTGGCTCCGCACGGCCAGGCGGACACCAAAACGACTTTTTTTTTATGTCCGTGGATCCTCCAAAAATCAAGGAAGACCCACGGACGAAAAAAAACTGTCACTGATCAACGGAACCCTGTTTTGCGGACCGTGAAAAAATACTGTCGTGTGCATGAGGCCTAAGTCACACCACAGATTTTCAATTATATTCAGGTCTGGGGACTGAGATGGCCATTCCAGAACGTTGTACTTGTTCCTCTGCATAAATGCCTTAGTGGATTTTGAGCAGTGTTTATCCTTCACCTAAACCATGATGGTGAACAATCTGTCTTCAGGTCATTTGAGAGTTGTTTTGAGACCCCCATGTTGCTACTCTTCAGAGAAAATTAAGAGGAGGGAAACTTACAATTGACCCCCTTAAATACTTTCTCAGAATTGGATTCACTTGTGTATATAGGTCAGGGGTCACTGAGCTTACCAAGCTAATTTGAGTTCCAATAATTAGTTCTAAAGGTTTTGGAATCGATAAAATGACAACAGTGCCCAAATGTATGGACCTGCCTAATTTTGTTTAACCCCTTAAGGACACAGCCTTATTTCACCTTAAGGACTAGGCCATTTTTTGCAAATCTGACCAGTGTCACTTTAAGTGGTGATAACTTTAAAACTCTGACTTATCCAGGCCATTCTGATATTGTTTTTTCGTCACATATTGTACTTCATGACACTGGTAAAATGAAGTCAAAATTATTATTTTTTGCATAAAAAAATACCTAATTTGGAAAAATTTGCAAATTTCAAAGTTTCAGTTTCTCTACTTCTGTAATACATAGTAATACCCCCCAAAATTGTGATGACTTTACATTCCCCATATGTCTACTTCATGTTTGAATTATTTTGGGAATATTTTATTTTTTGGGGATGTTACATGGCTTAGAAGTTTAGAAGCAAATCTTGAAATTTTTCAGAAATTTACAAAAACCCAATTTTTAGGGACCACTACAGCTCTGAAGTCACTTTGCGAGGCTTACATAATAGAAACCACCCAAAAATGACTCCATTCTATAAACTACACCCCTCAAGGTATTCAAAACTGATTTTACAAACTTCGTTAACCCTTTAGGTGTTGCACAAGATTTAATGGAAAATAGATACAATTTAAAAATTTCACTTTTTTGGCAGATTTTCCTTTTTTAATATTTTTTTTCCAGTTACAAAGCAAGGGTTAAAGGGCTTCTGTCACCCCACTAAAGTGATTTTTTTTTTTTTTTTGGGGCTAGTTAAATTAGTTATATAGCGATATATGAAAATATAATTGTGTTACTTTACATTGATCCAGCAGTTTATTCAAAAAACTAAGTTTTATCATATGCAAATTCGGTCTCTACCAGCAAGTAGGGCGTCTACTTGCTGGTAGCTGCTGCAGAAATCCGCCCCCTCCTCTTGTTTGACAGGGCCAGCCGGGATCTCCTCCTCCGGCCAGCCCTGTCGGCATTTCAAAAATCGCGCGCCTGTGTTGATTCGGCGCAGGCGCTCCTAGATGAGGAGGCTCGTCTCCTCAGAACTCCCTCAGTGCGCCTGCGCCGATGACGTCTTCTATTTCGGTGATGTCATCGGCGCAGGCGCACTGAGGGAGTTCTGAGGAGACGAGCCTCCTCATCTCAGAGCGCCTGCGCCGAATCAACACAGGCGCGCGATTTTTGAAATGCCGACAGGGCTGGCCGGAGGAGGAGATCCCGGCTGGCCCTGTCAATCAACAAGAGGAGGGGGCGGATTTCTGCAGCAGCTACCAGCAAGTAGCCGCCCTACTAATGCGCCTTACGCGATGCCGGCCTGTCTGCTCTCCCTCCCGTGTGCGGGAGGGAGAGCAGACAGGCCGGCATCGCGTAAGGCGCATGCGCGATTCTCTTACATGGTCGCGCTTTTGTCAGCAAGAAAGACGGGATCGCGCGGCGAATCAGGAGGACTGCACATGCGCAGGTTTCGGAAGCGCCGTCCCGGCGACTGAGCCGGCTGTTAGTTAAGGAGCATAGAGGAGGGGTTAGGGCAGGGGCGGTACGGCCAGAGGAGATGGAAGGGCTACCCCCTTGACTGGTTGCATGACTGTTGGAGCACCGAATGTGAAGTTTATAAGACGATTTTTTGAAGTATAAAGAGCCCAGGAAAGCGGCACTAACATGGATAACAACACACTCAAGATAATCTATAAGGTACTGTTGCTAGTTTATAAAGTGAAAATGAGGTGAAAGGTTCGCTTTAAGGCCTCTTTCACACTTGCGTTGTTGGGATACGGCATGCACTTCCGTTGCCGGAGGTGCCCGCCGGATCCGGAAAAACGCAAGTGTACTGAAAGCATTTGAAGACGGAACCGTCTTCCAAATGCTTTCAGTGTTACTATGGCACCCAGGACGCTATTAAAGTCCTGGTTGCCATAGTAGGAGCGGGGAGCGGTATACTTACAGTCCGTGCGGCTCTTGGGGCGCTCCAGAATGACGTCAGAGCGCCCCATGCGCATGGATGACGTGATCCATGCGCTTGGGGCGCCCTGACGTCACTCTGGAGCGCCCGGGGAGTCGCACGGACGGTAAGTATGCTGCTCCCCCGCTCCCTGCTACACTTTACCATGGCTGCCAGGACTTTAGCGTCCCGGCAGCCATGGTAACCACTCTGAAAAAGCTAAATGTTGGCTCCGGCAATCCGCCGAAACGACGTTTAGCTTAAGGCCGGATCCGGATCAATGCCTTCCAATGGGCATTAATTCCGGATCCGGCCTTGCGGCAAGTGTTCCGGATTTTTGGCCGGAGCAAAAAGCGCAGCATGCTGCAGTATTTTCTCCGGCCAACAAACGTTCCGGAACTGAAGGCATCCTGAATGGATTTCTCTCCATTCAGAATGCATTAGGATAATCCTGATCAGGATTCTTCCGGCATAGAGCCCCGACGACGGAACTCTATGCCGGAAGACAATAACGCAAGTGTGAAAGAGCCCTAAGTAAAAGCTTTTTAACTGCCTTTGGACCGCCTAATAAGGCTACTTTCACACTTGCGTTGTTCTTTTCCGGCATAGAGTTCCTTCACAGGGGCTCTATACAGGAAAAGAACTGATCAGGTATGTCCCCATGCATTCTGAATGGAGAGTAATCCGTTCAGTTTGCATCAGGATGTCTTCAGTTCAGTCGTTTTGACTGATCAGGCAAAAGAGAAAACCGTAGCATGCTACGGTTTTATCTCCGGCCAAAAAAACTGAAGACTTGCCTGAATGCCGGATCAGGCATTTTTTCCCATAGGAATGTATTAGTGCCGGATCCAGCATTCAGAATACCGGAATGCCAGATCCGTCCTTCCGGTATGCGCATGCGCAGACTGAAAAAAAGGTGAAAAAATAAATGCCGGATCCGTTTTTGCCGGATGACACCGGAAAGGCGGATCCGGCATTTCAATGCATTTTTTCGACTGATCAGGATCCTGATCAGTCTTAAAAATGCCTGATCCGTCTTACTAATGCCATCAGTTAGCATACATTTTGCCTGATTCGGCAGGCAGTTCCGGCGACAGAACTGCTTGCCGGATCTCTCTGCCGCAAGTGTGAAAGTAGCCTAACGCAGATTCGCGTTCCGGAGGCGGCAGCCCTGCGCAGAGTCACGCATATATGCGTCATCTCGCGCGAGCTGAGATTTCCTGTGAACGCGCGCACAGGCACGGAAGGTAAGAGAGTGGATCTCCAGCCTGCCAGCGGCGATCGTTCGCTGGCAGGCTGGAAATGTGTTTTTTTTTTTTTTTTTTTGTTTTTTTTTTAAACCCCTAACAGGTATATTAGACGCTGTTTTGATAACTGCGTCTAATATACCTGCTACCTGGTCCTCTGGTGGTCCCCTTTGTTTGGCTCGACCACCAGAGGACACAGGTATCTCAGTAATATGTTGCACCACTACACTACACCCCCCCATGTCACTTATTAACCCCTTATTCACCCTTGATCACCCCTGATCACCCCATATAGACTCCCTGATCACCCCCCTGTAAAGCTCCATTCAGACGTCCGCATGATTTTTACGGATCCACTGATAGATGGATCGGATCCGCAAAACACATACAGGCGTCTCCCTGGAGCCTTCCGGGGGGGGTGATCACCCCATATAGACTCCCTGATCACCCCCCCCTGTCATTGATCACCCCCCCCCCCCCCTGTCAGGCTGCATTCAGATGTCCGTATGATTTTTACGGATCCACGGATACATGGATCGGATCCGCAAAACACATACGGACATCTGAATGGAGCCTTACAGGGGGGTGATCACCCCATATAGACTCCCTGATCACCCCCCTGTCATTGATCACCCCCCTGTAAGGCTCCATTCAGAGTACTTGGTGAACAACTCCAAGAATTTGCGAAAGAGTATTGAAACTAGGAAGGGGGGGGCAAAACAGTGAAAATAAGAGTCCAATTGCCCCCCGAAACAATGCCAGAACAGGCCAGAAGCACTGAGGTTAAGAAATGATAAGCTCAGAGTCCTGTCTACAAATGCTCGCAGTTTAGGTAAAAAAATCAATGAACTTGGGTCAATAATGGCATCTGAGAATGTAGATTTAGTGGCTGTTACGGAGACATGGTTTAATGAAAGAAATGACTGGGACATAACCATACCAGGGTACTCTTTATACAGAAGAGACAGAGAAGGCAAGAAAGGAGGAGGAGTGGCCCTGTATGTGAAAGATAGCATTAAATCTAACCTAATACAAGTTGGTGAGGCCAACATAGAGTCAGTTTGGGTTACGTTGCAGTTTGCTAACCATGCAGTAACTCGTGTAGGTGTGATATATAGACCACCTGGTCAAGTTAAAGAACTAGATCTACTAGTTGAAGAAATAGCTAAAATGACAATGAAAGGAGAAGTTATCATTATGGGAGATTTCAATCTTCCAGATATAAACTGGAAAACCAAAATAGCAAGTTCTACCAGGAGTACAGATATTCTAAATTCCCTACTGGGGTTATCTCTACAACAAGTGGTTGAGGAGCCAACCCGGAGGGAGGCCATTTTGGATTTGGTATTCACAAACGGGGATTCGGTATATGATGTCATTGTAGGCGAAACCTTGGGATCTAGTGATCACCAGTCAGTGTGGTTTAATATAAGAACTGTGAAAGAGTCCCACCACACAAAAACAAAAGTTTTAGATTTTAGAAAAACAGACTTTTCAAAAATGAAATTAGTCATAAATGAGTCCTTATCAGACTGGAACGGATTACATGGAGTCCAGGAGAAATGGGACTACTTAAAAGGTGCATTATTGAAGGCAACAGAAAATTGCATTAGACTCGTCAGTAAAAGCAAAAAAAGGAGGAGACCAATGTGGTACTCAGCAGAAGTGGCCCAAATCATTAAAAATAAAAAGCTAGCATTTTGTAATTATAAAAAAACCCAGAGCAATGAAGATAAGGAAATCTACAAGATTAGGCAGAGAGAGGCCAAGCAAGTTATAAGAACTTCTAAAGCGCAGGCAGAAGAAAAACTAGCTCAGTCTATGAAAAAAGGGGATAAGACATTCTTCAGATATATAAATGAAAAAAGGAAATTAAAACAAGGAATAACTAAATTAAAAACAAAGGACGGAAGGTATGTAGAAGAGAATAAAGGGCTAGCCGACTGCCTTAATGAATACTTCTGTTCAGTTTTTACAAAAGAAAAAGGAGAAGGACCTCCACTAGAAAGAATGACTATTAAATCGTTTGATGCATGTATCTTTACAGAGGAAGATGTTCTAAGTTTGCTGTCTAAGGTGAAGACAGATAAGTCACAGGGGCCTGATGAGATACACCCAAAATTATTAAAAGAGCTTAGTGGTGAGCTGGCAAAACCGTTAACAGATTTATTTAACCAATCATTAGTAACAGGAGTCGTCCCGGAAGATTGGAAATTGGCAAATGTCGTGCCCATTCACAAGAATGGTAGTAGGGAGGAATCGAGCAACTATAGACCAGTGAGTCTGACATCAATAGTAGGCAAATTAATGGAAACCCTATTAAAGGATAGGATTGTGGAACATCTAAAATCCCATGGATTGCAAGATGAAAAACAACATGGGTTTACTTCAGGGAGATCATGTCAAACAAATCTTATAGATTTTTTTGACTGGGTGAATAAAATAATAGACGGTGGAGGTGCAGTAGACATCGCATATCTAGATTTTAGTAAGGCTTTTGACACTGTCCCACATAGACTTATCAATAAACTGCAGTCATTGAGCATGGACTCCCATATTGTTGAGTGGATTAGGCAGTGGCTGAGTGACAGACAACAGAGGGTTGTAGTCAATGGAGAACATTCAAAACAAGGTAATGTTACCAGTGGGGTTCCACAGGGATCTGTACTGGGACCGATTTTGTTTAATATCTTCATAAGTGATATTGCAAAAGGCCTCGCTGGTAAGGTTTGTCTTTTTGCTGATGACACAAAGATATGTAACAGGGTTGATGTTCCTGGAGGGAAACGCCAAATGGAAAAGGATTTAGGAAAACTAGAAGAATGGTCAGAACTCTGGAAACTGAAATTTAATGTGGATAAGTGCAAGATAATGCACCTGGGGCGTAAAAACCCAAGGGCGGAATATAGAATATTTGACACAGTCCTGACCTCAGTATCTGAGGAAAGGGATTTAGGAGTAATTATTTCAGAAGACTTAAAGGTGGGAAGACAATGTAATAGAGCAGCACGAAATGCCAGCAGAATGCTTGGATGTATAGGGAGAGGTATAAGCAGTAGAAAGAGTGAAGTGCTTATGCCGCTGTACAGAACACTGGTGAGACCTCACTTGGAGTATTGTGCGCAGTACTGGAGGCCATATCTCCAGAAGGATATAGATACTCTAGAGAGAGTTCAGAGAAGAGCTACTAAACTAGTACATGGATTGCAGGATAAAACTTACCAGGAAAGGTTAAAGGACCTTAATATGTATAGCTTGGAAGAAAGAAGAGACAGAGGGGATATGATAGAAACTTTTAAATACATAAAGGGAATCAACTCGGTAAAGGAAGAGAGCATATTTAAAAGAAGAAAAACTACCACAAGAGGACACAGTTTTAAATTAGAGGGGCAAAGGTTTAAAAGTAATATAAGGAAGTATTACTTTACTGAGAGAGTAGTGGATGCATGGAATAGCCTTCCTGCAGAAGTGGTAGCTGC
The DNA here is from genome assembly GCF_905171765.1 of Bufo bufo. Classification (NCBI taxonomy): domain Eukaryota; kingdom Metazoa; phylum Chordata; class Amphibia; order Anura; family Bufonidae; genus Bufo; species Bufo bufo. The sequence goes on from NC_053390.1 coordinate 394,311,113, forward strand.
AAATACAGTGAAGGGGTTTAAGCATGCATGGGATAGGCATAAGGCCATCCTTCATATAAGATAGGGCCGGGGGCTATCCATAGTATTCAGTATATTGGGCAGACTAGATGGGCCAAATGGTTCTTATCTGCCGACACATTCTATGTTCTATGTTCAATGAAATACCACCAAATGAAAGCTCTATTAGTGAGAAGAAAAGGAGGTAAAATTCATTTGGGTGGTAAGTTGCATGACCGAGCAATAAACTGTGAAAGTAGTGTAGGTCAGAAGTGTAAAAAGTGGCCTGGTCTTTCAGGGTGTTTAAGCTATGGGGGCTGAGGTGGTTAAAGTTATAATTATTATTTATTTTATTTATTTTTTCCTTTCCTCCTGCAGGCTATTGGCTCTGCAACTGCTCTCCACCAGACTGCATATGTCAGGTTTGGTAGCAGAGAGATAGGCTTTGTATTGTTTGAAAGCTGGCATTCCAAATAATACTAGACCTGGCTTTCAAGGAATACAAGAATGCCAGCATTATCTTCACTACATGCGAAGATCTCACTTTTAGGGAGCATTCACACAACCTTGTTGGTTTTGCGGTCCGCAAATCACGGATCCGTGTGTTCTGTATGTTTTCAGTTATCGTTCCGTAAGTCCGTATAGTATGGACATGGTGTGTCATCCGTTTTTTACGATCGGCGAAAAACTGAAATGGGGTTTCCTAGAATGTTTTCAGTCCAGGGGTCCACAAAAAACGGATGACATACAGATGCATTTCCTTGTGCTATCCGTTTTTACGGACCCAATAACTTTCTATGGGGCAACGGACCGCAATTTGCGGCCAAGTATAGGACATGTTCTAAAATAAAAGGAACGGACAGCACACGGATGACAATGAAAGGCATTCCGCAATTTTTGAGGACCCGTAGAAATGAATGGGTCTGTGCATTGTCCGCAAAAATTGCGTAACTGACACGGAAGAAAAACATGGTCGTGTGAATGCTCTCTTAGAATTTGGGATCAGTGAATGCAGCTGAAGGTAAAAGCAGGTTTTACTGCGATGATTCCCAACTCAATTTCTAACAGTGATATCTCCTGCTTATCTTGGGCTAATGCTCTCATTTTGGTCTTGTATCAAAGCAGCCCCCCCCTTCCACTTCAGTTAAGTACTTTTCCCACAGGCAAAACAGGTGGTTAAGGCTAGAGCAACCCCTGCCACCACACCTTAAAAAAAACTGAAAACAAAAGACCCTTTTATAACAAAGGGGTTTATTGTCCACCAGTGGTGTCTTTAGTGATTTCCATTCTAAACTAAGATATAATTGCACTTTGCTTTGTTTCTTTTGCACCTGCTTTTGTAATGTAGTAATTTTTTCCCTCTGCTTGTCATTTAGGAGTTGAAGCTTTGAGTGAGACCTTTGACTTCACAAAGCCAGCAATAGACCTTCAGAAATGTACAGAAGAAGGTGTGGGGCAACTAATAAAACTGTAGCAGCATCATAAGTGGAATGGACAATAAATGTAACAGTCGGAGCAGTGTCGCACATCAGCCAGGTGTTATAACAGAAGGCCAACTTACTGTAGAACACTTAACAAGTGACTTGTTTTCTATGTTAGGCTACTTTCACACTAGCGTTCTGCTGTCCGCTCGTGAGCTCCGTTTGAAGGGGCTCACGAGCGGAGCAGAACGCTTCCGTCCAGCCCTGATGCAGTCTGAATGGATGCGGATCCGCTCAGACTGCATCAGTCTGGCGGCGTTCAGCCTCCGCTCCGCTCGCCTCCGCACGGCCAGGCGGACAGCTGAACGCTGCTTGCAGCGTTCGGGTGTCCGCCTGGCCGTGCGGATCCGTCCAGACTTACAATGTAAGTCATTGGCAACGGATCCGCTTGAGGATGACACCATATGGCTCAATCTTCAAGCGGATCCGTCCCCCATTGACTTTACATTGAAAGTCTGAACGGATCCGCTCAGGCTACTTTCGCACTTAGAAATTTTTCTAAGTTATTAATGCAGACGGATCCGTACTGAACGGAGCCTCCGTCTGCATTAATATGATCGGATCCGTTCAGAACGGATCCGATCAAGCGCAAGTGTGAAAGTAGCCTTATCCTGTGATTATCATTACAGCTCTGTTTTTGTTTGGTAACCGAACCATGAAGTTGGATTCAGAAGCACTTTTTGGGCTATTCACGCCATCACAATTTATTTGCACTTAACGTATTTTATATATGTAAAATTATAAATGTCCTAATTGCTCAACCCTACGTATTTCTGACAAACTAATGGCTTTTTCCTAGGGTAACATCTTTTCAAACTAAACGTTAGTTTAAGCCCAACGCATTTATTTTTCTTCTAAAAACTGCATGTGCTGAATTGAAGTCAACCATTAAGTTGTGTGGGACATGCTATTTCTAATTTTATAGGCCGGACTCCATCTATAGGAGTTTAGCTGCACTGCTGACACTGGTGGATCATGTCCTAGTTCAGCTTCCGTAATGCAGTGACTTGGTCCCTTATCCTTCTTTGGATATATTGTTGAATACTTATGATATTCATGATCTTTCCCATTTGGAAAAATACCTGAAGTATAAGTTAAAGGTGTGTGTGTGTGGAAGAAAAACAATTTGGTTAATACTTGCCTATCCCTCACTCTGCTTCCACCTAAATCTTGACCAGATGTGTGCGCATTTCTTGTTCAGCTGCATTTACCATTTATGCAGATGAATAAAAAAAAAAAACTGGCACATATTCGGTTAGGTCTCAGCAGGAAGAGCCCACAGCAGCATTGGCAGAGCAAGGGATCGATAAGTATTAACCATTGTTCTACAGGTTAGAAGAAGGGTAAGCAGTTCTTATAAAAAAAATTAAAAAAAAACACACCCACACAGCACCACTTTAATTAAAGGAGTTGTCCCACAAAAATAGTCTGCAGTTTTCAAACACCTGGCTCTAAATACTTTTGTAGCTGCATTTAATTAAAAAATTACTATAGCTAGTGAGCTATTGAATAAAATGTCTGTGTAGCAGCTTTATTTCTTATTTCTCTCTCCACATCTCTGAAGCGGACGCACATGCTTAATTCTATCCTGCCTACTGAGCTGTAATAGAGGGAGAGAGCTTCAGCAGAAAGGACACATACCCTAAGGCTCCATTCACACGTCCGCAAAATGGGTCCGCATCCTTTCCGCAATTTTGCGGAAAGTGCGGACCCATTCATTCTCTATGGGGACGGAATGGATGCGGACAGCACACAGTGTGCTGTCTGCAGCCGCAATTGCGGAGCGCGCCCCCGATTTTGGGTACGCAGCTCCGCAAAAAGATAGAGCATGTCCTATTCTTGTCCGCAGCTTGCGGACAAGAATAGTCATTTCTATGGGGGTGACGGTCTGGTGTGTTGCGGACCCGCAATTTGCGGGTCCGCAACACACCACGGACGTGTGAATGTAGCCTAATCTGCTAACTTGATATAAATCTAGCAGAGAAATGAATGGGGAGATCTTGGGATCCATGGGAGGTACAGGGCTGGTTCTGAGTTTGTTCAGAAAGCAGGGATGCTCAACCTGTTGCAAAACTTTTTGCTGTCCAGGCATGCTGGGAGTTGTTTGCAGTGGTTTGGGCATCCCTGTTATGAAGAGATCTCGCATCTCAAATTCATTTTTACATTAAACATGGGATAACCCCTTTTTAAAATATTTTTTTTATAACAGGAAGCAATCTCTGTACAGATCTGGCACTATATAACACATGACTTGTATACCTTTATGTAAAGATAAAAGAGGAAATATAAAATAAGAGTTTAGTATGCTCTAATCAATTGGTAAGCTGTCTGCGTTAAAAAATTTATAAAATTGCACTCTAACTTCCTAGTTACTATATGGAAGTTTAAGTAGCACTCGATTTATTTAGGTTCATGAAAAATATATAAATTGTATTAAGTGTAATCTTTCCAGTGGCTGTTAGCCTCTCCCTTCAGGTCCTCTGCTGTGGCATGTGGCCAGCACTCTGACTCTCCAGGAGACATAGCATCTTACGCTGCGTACAGGATAGAGCGCTCTGTATGCGCGATTGTATGCGCTTTTAGATGCGGCTCCGGAACAAGGGAACGCCCATGGTCGCGCGTTCCCAGAAGTCTATGTACGGGAACGCGCGACAAGACGCCCCAAAGAAGCTCCTGTACTTCTTGGGGCATCAGGCATTTTACAGCGCGATGGTATGCACTGTAAAACGCTCAGGTGAGAACCATTCCCATTGGGAAACATTGGTTTTTGCCTGTTGAGCGTTTTACAGCGCGTAGGAACGCGCTGTAAAACGCTCAGGTGTGAACCCAGCCTGAGGGTACTCTCACACCAGCTGTTTTCCTTTCTGGCACTGAGTTCCGTCAAAAGGACTCAATGCCGGAAAAGAACTGATCAGGTATATCCCCATGCATTCTGAATGGAGAGTAATCTGTTCAGGATGTCTTCAGTTCAGTCATTTTGACTGATCAGGCAAAAGAGAAAATCGCAGCATGCTACGGTTTAATCTCCGGCGAAAAAAAACTGAAGACTTGCCTGAATGCCGGATCTGGCACTTTTTCCCATAAGAATGTATTAGCGCCGGATCCATCCTTCGCGCAGACCGAAAAAAATAAATGCCGGATGACACTGGAAAGACTGATCCGGCATTTCAATGCATTTTTCTGACCAGGCATTTTTTAAGACTGATCAGGATCCTGATCAGTCTTACTAATGCCATCAGTTTGCATACATTATGCTGGATCCGGCAGGCATTTCCTGCGACAGAAGTGCTTGGATCACTCTGCCGCAAGTGTGAAAGTAGCCTTATGTGTGGACAGGAAGACAGTGTGGGTTGTTGTTGTGGTGTGTGTTTTTTTTTTTTTTTTCTTTTCTATTCATTCCTATGGGAGTCTTAGGCCCCTTTCACACGAGCGAGTATTCCGCACCTATGCGATGCGGGAGGTGAACGCATTGCACCCGCACTGAATACCGACCCATTCACTTCTATGGGGCTGTTCACATGAGCGGTAATTTTCAAGCATTACTTGTGGGTTGCGTGAAAATCGCAGCATGCTCCTCTTTGTGCGTTTTTCACGTAACGCAGGCCCCATAGAAATGAATGGGGTTGCTTGAAAATCGCAAGCAAGTGCGGATGCGGTGCGATTTTCACGCACAGTTGCTAGGAGACTATCGGGATGGAGATCCGATCATTATTATTTTCCCTTATAACATGGTTAAGGGAAAACAATAGCATTCTGAATACATAATGCATAGTAAAATAGGACTGGAGGGGTTAAAATAAAAATAAAACATTTTTTAACTCCCCTTAATCCACTTGTTCGTGGCCCGGCATCTCCTTCTGGCTTCATCTGATCTCTGTGCAGCAACAGGACCTTTTGGTGACGTCATCACATGATCCATCACCATGGTAAAAAGATCATGTGATGACCAGAATGACTTCACCAAAGGTCCTGTTGCTGCACAGAGATCAGATGAAGCCAGAAGGAGATGCCGGGCCGCGCACAAGTGGACTAAGGTGAGTTAAATTTTTTTTTTTTTTTTTATCCCCTCCAGCGATGTTTTACTATGCAGGCTGTATTCAGAATGCTATTATTTTCCCTATTTACAGAACACCGATCCCAAGCCCGAACTTCTGTGAAGAAGTTCGGGTTTGGGTACCAAACACGTGCGTTTTTTTTTTTTGTTTTTTTTTCCTCTCACGCAAGTGGAAAACGCATTACAAAGTTTTGCACTCGTGCGGAAAAATTGCGGGTGTTCCTGCAACGCACCTGCACATTTCCCCGCAACGCCTGTGTGAAAGGGGCCTTAATGTCAGTTTAGGCATGCATAGAGAAACTGACTTCCTGTCCATATAAAAGGCTGTCAGTTGGGGGTCTGTCGATCACCTGACACAGCTGAGGACCAGAAAGGAGAATTCAGCCACCTGTAAGCTTACCTTCACTAAATCACCATAATTTACATAATTTAACTTTCTAACACACTATAAAGAATATATATATATAAAAAATTGTGCTTGTGTTCTGAACTTCTGACAGCCATAATACAGGCTTTTTTTTTGTGCCTAAATTGTAAACTCTATTAGGACTAGTTTGTGCACAATTGGTTTTTATGACACTAACTCCAGTTCAGATGAGGTCCTGGAGGTCTGTTATTTGAAAGCACCATTAATTCCATGGTGCTATACATCAAGGGGTTACATATATGTAATATAAATATGATAAACATGAAAGTATTAACAGACTGGTACAGAGGGGTCATGGACCCTGCCCACACGAGCTTACAATCTACAATTAAAAGGAAAATGACACAGTAGATAAGGGGGGGGGGGGGGGGGGCATGTATCTGAAAAGCAGAGGAAAGATGTAAGCAGGGTCCTGGTTGTGGATGGCCTTATATGTAGTTTAATATTTTAAACTGAATTTGCTTGGCAATGGGAATCCAGTGAAGGGATTGGCAGAGGAGAAACCATGGGAAAGGTGGATTAAACAGGTAGCAGAGTTGGGAATAGATTGAAAGGGAGCAACAGTGCTAGATGGGAGGCAACAGAGAATGTTGCAGTAGTCCATGTGGGAGATGAGGGGATGTGCTAGTGTTTTAGTTGACTCTGGTGAGGAAGGAGCAAATACGAGAGATGTTCTTGACTTGAAAGCAGCAGGTGGAGGTAAGGGTTTGGATGTATGGCTTGAAGGACAGGGACAATAAAATGTTATCTATCCCTAGGCAGCGGACCTTCAAGACTGGAGAAAGTGTGGTACTGTTATCTGCTAAGTGACATGGTGATAAATTCAGTTTTCTCCATGTTGAGTTTTAAGAGTGGGAGGAGAAGAATGAAGGTATAGCTGATAGACATGTCACTTCCCTGCTATCCAAAATTTTAACATCAGCATAGAGGTGGAATTGGAAACCATGAGACTCTGTGCTCCCAGGCCGAATGTATTAATTGAGAACTAGGAGACCCAGGACAGAGCCTTAGGGCTCATTCACACAGACGTGGCTTGGCCATACCAATTTGCAGTACCCAATGCACAGGTAACATCCGTGTGTATTCTGCACACGGATCCAAATTGAATGGGTCTGTGATCTGCCGGTGGCCATATTGCTGGCTGCGGTATGGACATGGCCAAGCAATGGCTTTGTGCATGAGCCCTTAAAGCATCATTCATGGTGCAAAAAAAGCTACCTGTATTATGGCTTTCTGAAGGTTTCCAGGAAAGCATTGTTCACTTGCTGATACTGTCTGTCAATAGAATGCTGTGTTTAATGCATTTTGCAAAAATATGAGGAACATCGCTTCCTGTCACTTACAAAAAAGCCACATGTGATCATGGCCTAAAAAGGAATAGCTTTTTAAAGGGGTTATCCTATAACACATACTTACTTATTCTTTGTAAGTATATATGCAAGATAGGGCATAAGTGTCTTGTCAGTGAGTGTCCAACAGCTGGGGTCCTGTATTTGCCATACTTATGTGTCCATCTATGGAACTGCTGCAGACAGCCAAGCACTTGGATCTGGCCATCTCTGGCTGACCCATAGGCTTAAATAAAGTAGCAGTGTGATGCATGACTGATGCTCTATTCAAGTGGCGGAACACAGGTTCCAGTGGTCAGACCCATGTCCCCAGTCTTGTAAGGGGATAAGTGTTTGTTGTGGAACAACCTCTTTGAAGTGAGCATTATTTCAGTTGTCCAAATGGAAATGTTCAGTTTGCAGAACAGTGTAACGCCATCTAGTTTGCATCTAAAGCATTAGGTTTTATTGCACTGGCAGGGTCAGTTTGGCACAAACACTCAACAACCCAAAATGCATGCAGCATTCTAACATTAGCCTGACACTAGGTCTCTCTTTTTTTTTTTTTTTAAGGCAGGCAGTTTTTGATTTTGAATTGGATTGTTTTGCGCAAAGCCAAGAAAGTAATGCAAGCACCAGATTTAAATATCCTTGTGCATTTCAGCAGGAACTACAGCTGTTTGACAGGACAGTTATGATGGGCACTTAACACTTTTATTTGGCTGTGTGTCCAGGTTTGCTATATTTTTTATTAAACAATAAAGTGTAAAATAAATAAATGGACTACATTTATTTTTGTTTGTATTGTATGTGTCATCAGTTTCGCATAAAGACCATATTTGAATCTCCATTTGTCATTTAGGAAAAAAAAAACTTAAAAATTCAGTTATTAGTAAACTGTGTTAGTCTGTTGTAGACTGAGATTTTCAGATGAGTAGTTGTCATCGAAGCCTATAATTTGGAGGGAGGGATTTTGATTTTTTCCAAATAAATATCTTAATTCTAACAGCTATAATTGCATGGATAACCGTTCTAAGATTTTGGGGGAAGATGTCCAGTGTGAGGAGGGCTTATTGCGGTGACAATGAAATGAGTACTACATACCTTATTATTATTTAGTTTTTTTTTTAACTATAAGATGCACCTAGGATGTAGAGGAGGGGGGAAAAAGGTCACCAGACCCCCCCCCCCCCCCCCCCCCCCAAAATGTGCTTAAGAGCATGGCAAATGCTCTGCAAACAAATGTGGATAGGGAAATGAATAATAAAAAAAAAGACCTTTAAAAAAAATAAATAAATGAATGATGTAGGAGGTTGAGGAGGCAGTGAATGGGTGGATGTGGCGGTCTAGGTGGAAGGGGTGGCGAAGGAGGAATAGATAGCCAACACAGATGTTTTATTTTGCATTTTTACATAGGGGTATCCCCCAAAATATTGGGACATATATAAAAATAAAAAAAAAGAATAAGTGCACTTGAGTACAAGTATGGATGGTTGAGGCTGTTAGAACTGTCTATTCTGCACAAGGTACAGACAAGTCTTGTGGCATCCAGGCCTGGTTTATTTTAATGAACGTGAGCTTGTCCACGTTGGCTGTGGACAGGCGGCTGCGTCTGTCTGTAATGACGCCTCCTGCCGTACTAAATACATGTTCATAGAGCACACTGGCTGCAGGGCAGGCCAGCACCTCCAAGGCATACAGGGCAAGCTCTGGCCATGTGGACAATTGAGACCCAGAAGTTGAATGGGGCAGAACCATCAGTCAGTATGTGTAGGCGTGTGCACAGGTACTGTTCCACCATGTTGTTAAAATGCTGCCTCCTGCTAACACGCTTCATATCAGCAGTTGGGGCTGGTTGTTGCGGCGGCGAGGTGACAAAAGCTTTTCCCCTCACCCATGACGGCACCCCATGCGACCAGGGACCTCCCATCCAGGACAGGAAACCTGAGAAGATAAAAGGTTCACACCCCCACCAAGCACCAGTTCAGGTTTCCTGTCCTCCGGATAGGAAGTCCCTGGGAAGCTTCACGCTGGTTCTCACCTGCAGCCGGGGGGAGGCCCAGGTTCTTATCCGGTGGGTGGCCTCCCCCAGGTGGCGTTATGCTCTCCGGGGCTGCTGCCTATAGTCTGGGCTTCTTCCCCCACATCCCGGCGCTGGCCTGAGGGAGCCGCTGTGGCCGTGTTCAGGCGGCTTCCCTCCTTGCTCCCGGGTTGCCCGTCTTCCTGTCGGCGTTGGAAGGAGCGTCTGCCCCGACGCGGGGGGGCGGGGCTTGACCGGAAGTCGGGTTAAGCGCCGATGTGTGCCCTGGCGCGTCTTTTAAAATATAAATGGGGCAGAGGGGGGGAACCCAGCCGGCTGATGTGGCACACAGTGTGGTGCTGAAGAGCTCTTTGTTTTCAAGCAACATGTCAGAGCCGGCAGACGGACGCGCCGAACCCCTGGAACCCTCAAGGCCCGTGAGTCCGGTACCAGTCCTGAGGAGTGGGGGCTAAAAAAGGTGGTGAGATATAGCCTTTTTATTAATGGGGTGTTATCTGCTTGATTTGTGTAGGTGGCAAAGCCCCCCAAAAAAGCGGCCTCTAAAACGAAGCATAAGGAGTGTGCAGGATGTAAGACCCCCCCCCCCCAGCTTCCTCCTATTCTAAGCCGTTATGCACCCCTTGTATTGATAAGTTGGTGGCGGAGGAGTCACGGAGCTTTTCCAGGAATATGCGATCTTTAATAAGATCTGAAGTGAAAGCCTCCTTAAAATCCTTAAGTACGAATCGCCCGCGGTCTCCGGGAAAATCTCCGGATATTAGGGATTCGGATATAGACCATTCTGACGTGGAGGAAAGAGAAGCAGGCCAGTTACTCTCTAATGACACTACTTCGTCAGCAGAAGAAGAAACAGGGGGTTCCTACTTCTCGCCCGAAGATACCCAAAACCTCCTTAAAGCGGTCAGAGCAACTATGCAGTTAGAAGAGGTGAAACAGACTAAGTCGACAGCAGACGTTGCCTTTCAGGGGTTAGGTCCCAGGAAGCAGAGGGTTTTCACCATTCACGAGAATGTGCAGGCATTAATTAAAAAGGAGTGGAATCCTGATAGGAAGTTTTTTATTCCAAGCTCTGTTAAAAGGAAATATCCCTTTGATGAGAAGGCAGGAGCCTGTTGGGACAAGGCCCCTACTGTTGACGCTCCGGTGGCGAAGATTGCCAAAAAGTCTGCTCTACCGTTTGATGACCTGGGCAGCCTGTCTGATCCTCTGGATAAAAAAAGCTGATTTTTATTTGAAGAAGGCCTGGGAATCATCCTCTACCTGCTTGAGGCTGGCGGTTGCAGCGTCATGGGTCTCTAGGTCACTACATATCTGGCTGGAACAGTTAGAACAGCATCTCAGTGAGAAGAAGCCAAGAGAAGAAGTTCTGGCCTCTCTTCCCACCTTTTTTAAGGCTGTTGATTTTTTAGCCGATGCCTCCACAGATATAGTTAGGTTTTCAACCAGATCATCCGCCTTGTCCAATGCAGCTAGAAGAGCTATTTGGCTGAAGTCCTGGAAGGCTGATCAGGGTTCTAAGGCTAGGTTATGCTCTATCCCCTGTGAGGGTGACAGGCTCTTTGGATCTTCCCTCGATGATATACTTGAAAAGGCCTCAGACAAGAAGAAGGGTTTTCCAGCTCCTCAACGCCCCCCCTTTATTCGTAGATACCAAGGCAAAAGGGTAGGCAGTATGATAGAAGGGAAAAGGATAGATTTCCTAAGAAATCCGGAGGTTTCCTTTTTAAACCCCAAGATCAAAGACCCAAAGAAGAGCAATGACGCCGAATCCCAGGTAGGGGGAAGATTATCTCTCTTTCTCCCAGCCTGGAAGAACATAACCAAAAACGGCTGGATCCTGGGAGGGATTGGAGAGGGGTTCCGGCTGGAGCTTCTGACCCGTCCCCAGGACTCGTTCAGGCTGACAGATTACCCCAAGGATCTAGTCAAGAGACAGGCCTTAGAGTCAGAGGTCCTGCTGCTTCTGCGAAAAGGGGTGGTTGTCCCGGTTCCACAGGCAGAGAGGGGCAGGGGTTTTTACTCTCCTCTTTTTTTAGTAAAAAAACCCAATGGCTCCTTCCGGGTAATTCTAAACCTGAAGAAATTAAACAGATTCCTCAGCTACAAAAAATTTCGCATGGGGACCATAAGGTCGGCCATAGATCTCCTATCAAAGAATTGCTGGATGGCGACTCTGGACTTAGAGGACGCGTACTACCACGTGCCAATCCATGTGTCCTCCCAAAAATATTTGAGGACAGCAGTCTGGGTTCAGGGGGAATGTCTACACCTGCAATACAGAGCCCTCCCCTTTGGGGTTTCTCAGGCCCCCAGAATCTTCACCAAGGTGATTGCGGAAGTAGCCTCCTTCCTAAGGTTGTCAGGGGTTCCGTTGCTGCCATACTTGGACGACTTCCTGTTTATTTCCCAGACCAAGGAAGGCTTGATTCAAAACATCGAGGTTTCCTGCGCCCTGTTAAAGAGCCTGGGCTGGAAAATAAATTGGAAAAAGTCTTGCCTAACACCATCCCAGAGTTGTGTATTTTTAGGCATCCTTTTAGACTCCCGAGTAGAAAAGTCCTTCCTCCCGTCCGCCAAGATATTCTCCATCAGGGAGCATGTTTTGGATCTTTTCAGATCCTACCTCTGCTCGTTCAGGAGGGCAATGGCAGTGCTGGGCCACCTGACAGCTACCTTTCCAGCGGTCCTATATGCACAGGCTCATACAAGGAAGCTACAGTCATGCATCCTGCGCCAATGGGACGGCTGCAAGCAGTCGTTGGACCGGCTTTTCCACTTATCCGCAGAGGCGAGAGTGTCCCTTCTTTGGTGGACTGTGACAGAGAATCTCTCAGCAGGAGTACCATGGGCCTTTCAGGATCCGATAGTAATAACAACGGACGCCAGCCCATGGGGTTGGGGGGCCCACTCAGAGAACAAGGGTTGGCAAGGGAGGTGGGATTTGAATACCAGGAAAGCCACCTCGAACTTCAAAGAACTGAAAGCAGTAGAAATGGCCTTAAAAGCGATAGCTCCATACGTATCCTTCAGAAACATAGTTCTATACTCAGACAACTTGACTACAGTGGCATACATCAACCATCAAGGCGGAACAAGAGTACCTTCTCTGGCAATACTCTGTCACTAGATCTTTCAGCTAGCAGAACAGAAACGTCTATCCCTGTCGGCAGTCCACATAAAGGGGAAAGAGAACATAGTAGCCGATTTTCTGAGTCGCACCCAGCTAAAGCAGGGGGACTGGTGCCTAAACTCAGAGGTCTTCTCCCAGTTAACGCAGAAATTTGGCCTCCCTACGGTCGACCTATTTGCCTCCAGAAAGAACAGAAAAGTGGAAAGGTTCTTCTCCATAAATCGTCTGGACGATCCAACAGCTTTAGACGGATTAGCACAGAACTGGACTCAGGAGGAGGGTTATGCCTTCCCTCCGTTTTCCCTAATTCCGCAGGTCCTGAAAAAAGTCCAGAGGGAGAAAGCAACGATTACCCTAGTGGCCCCAGTGTGGCCGAAAAGGTCCTGGTACTCCTGCCTCCTAGACCTAGCAATAGCCCCCCCTTGGATTCTGCCCCCTCGGGAGGATCTATTGTATCAAGGCCCGATCCTGCATCCCAATCCAGGAATTTTGCATCTGGCAGCATGGAGGCTGAGAGGGAGATTTGGTTAGGTCGGGGTCTGTCCCAATCTGTAGTTTCCACCATTTTGGGTAGTAGGAAAGCCACCACGGCCAGAAAATATAATAAAATCTGGGAAGTGTTTTCCTCCTTATACCCAGGTCTTGGACGACAAAGTTATTATTAGGCCTCTCCCGTCCTTCCAGCCAAAGGTGGTTTCGGACTTCCATAGAAGTCAGGATGTTGTCCTTCCATCTTTTTGCCCTAATCCCTCTAATAGTTTAGAAAGGGAGTATCATTGCCTGGACGTCAAAAGATGTCTGCTTGCTTATTTAGAGTCTACCTCGGCCTGGAGGTTGGAAGAAAACCTCCTTATTCAGTTTTGGGGTAGAAATAAGGGGCGGAAAGTGTCCACGGCGGTTATTGCTAGATGGGTTAAAAGGGCCATTTCCGAAGCCTATTTAGCGCAGGGTCTCTCGCCCCCTTCAGAGTTTGGAGCCCACTCCACCCGAGCGGTAGCTACGTCCTGGGCCAAAAAGGCGGATGCCTCCCTGGCCCAGATTTGTAGAGCAGCAACTTGGAGCTCTCAACATACCTTTTTAAAACATTACAGGCTCCAACTTCACGCGGATGCCGCCTTTGGTAGGAAGGTGCTTCAGGCGGTTGTCCCCCCCTAGTTTCTCTTTAATAGTCTATCTCGCATGGGGTGCCGTCACGGGTGAGGGGAAAACAACATTGCTTACCGGTAATTGTTTTTCTCGATACCCATGACGGCACCCCCAAAATTTTCCCTTCCCTAATATAAAAAAAAGAAAAAAAAAAAACTAAAAAGCTTTTAGTTGTCCTTTATTAGGTTATATGCGGAGTAGTCCGCTACTTCCTTATAGGTTTCTGAGAGTTTCTCTCTTAAATATTGTAGAGATATAATGTACCGTATTGGATCTCTCTCTCTCTTTTTCTTACGTGTATTCACCTCCGGAGTACTGTTTATTACTATCACTGGTGCTTGGTGGGGGTGTGAACCTTTTATCTTCTCAGGTTTCCTGTCCCGGATGGGAGGTCCCTGGTCGCATGGGGTGCCGTCATGGGTATCGAGAAAAACAATTACCGGTAAGCAATGTTGTTTTCCACATGTCGGCCATGCTAACCCAGCCTTCTGAGGTGCTGGCGCTGACACAGCTGCGTTGGCGACCTCTTCCTCCTCCCCTGCCTTCGCCTTGTGCTTCCACTTGTTCCCCGGCGTCAGTCGGGAATGCTCTCAGGAGCGCGTCTACCAGCGTTCGCCTGTAGTCGCGCATCTTCCGATCACGCTCCAGTGAGGGAATTAAGGACGTTACATTGTCTTTGTAACGGGGATCCAGCAGGGTGGCCACCCAGTAGTAAGCACACGTTAAAATGTGGGCAACTCTGCAGTCGTTGCGCATTCACTGCAGCATGTAGTCGCTCATGTGTGCCAGGCTGCCCAGAGGTAAGGACAAGCTGTCCTCTCTGGGAGGCGTATCGTCTGTGTCCTCCGTATCCCCCCAGCCACGCACCAGTGATGGGCCCGAGCTGCGTTGAGTGCCACCCTGCTGTGAACATGCTTCATCCTCCTCGTCCTCCAGTAGTGGGCACTGGCTGGCCAAATTTGTACCTGGCCTCTGCTGTTGCAAAAACCTCCTTCTGAGCCACTTCTAAAAGACTGGCCTGAAAGTGTTAGAAATGACCCCTCTTCCTCCTGGGCGACATCCTCTTCCATCATCCCCCTAAGTGTTTTCTCAAGGAGACATAGAAGTGGTATTGTAACTCTGATAACGGCGTCATCGCCACTGGCCATGTTGGTGGAGTACTCGCAACAGGGCACACAGGTCTCGCATGGAGGCCCAGTCATTGGTGGTGAAGTGGCGCTGTTCCGCAGTGCGACTCACCCGTGCGTGCTGCAGCTGAAACTCCACTATGGCCTGCTGCTGCTCGCACAGTCTCTCCAGCATGTGCAAGGTGGAGTTCCCCCTGGTGGGCACGTCGCATATGAGGCGGTGAGTGGGAAGGCCAAAGTTACGCTGTAGAGCAGACAGCCGAGTGGCGGCAGGATGAGAACGCCGGAAGCGCGCACAGACGGCCCGCACTTTATGCAGCAGCAGCAGCTTTGACATGTCTGGGTAGTTGTGAATGAATTTCTGCACCACCAAATTCAGCACATGCGCCAGGCAAGGGATGTGCGTCAAACCGGCTAGTCCCAGAGCTGCAACGAGATTTCGCCCATTATCGCACACCACCAGGCCCGTGAAGGATCAGACACCTTCTTCAATTACCGTACTGCGCTGGCGCACAGCGCCGCTGCTGGACGGGGAGTGTGTGTGGAGGTGCGGGCGGCGTTTGGTGGAGGGCGCACTGCGCTGCGGGGAGAACAGTCTACCACACCATATGCATCTAAGCGACTGGACATGTAAGTCCTACCACTAACAAATATCTAACACACATACGCTTGTGCACTAACACATTGGACACCCATCTAAGCCCCACAGAACTCTCCATTTTTCAGCTGAAGTATACCAACCCAGAGAATCGCAACGTAAATTGCAAAGGGCTGCAGTCTAAATATCACACTGCAAGCTATGAGAGCTCCGCAGCTTAATTTAAATTTTAAGGAAGGATTGTGACTATTATAGCCACACTGCTATTTGATTTTATAATTATTAATTGGTTTTTATAACCGTATTGCTCATATATTGCTATATGTCTGTGGTGGGTGGATGGTCTTCTTTGTGGCGCTGTGCGCTTCTTGCCGGGTGCGTGTGGTGGCCCGCGGGAGGGCGCCTGTTGGTGTGCGTCGGCGGCTCTGCGGGTGTTCTCCGGCTAACAGCACGCGCTCCAGAGCGCTCACCCATCATGCGCACCATCAAACACTCATCTAGCACCCTCCTCAGCCTAAGGAATACCACCACACCACTTCCAATCACCCCCCAAACAATACTACGGAAAGAACAACTTCTAAGAACTAACTTGCAACTACCGACTCAAAACAGGACCACACCACTTCCAGCACAACACCTATCATGCGCCCTAATCAACACCAGATCAGCAGTGAAGCACAAACATGAAATCCACGATTTCATCACTCAACACAACATGGACTGTCTCTTTATCACAAAAAGCTGGCTGACGCCGGACTGTAACACCATCTTAGAAGAACTAGTGCCGAAGAACTAATCCATCCTAACTGAGCATAGAGTCGGTCAAAGAGGAGGCGGCCTATCGGTGATTTACAAATCTCATCTTATCCTCACCAAACCAACTCTACAGAGCACATTGCCATTTATGGAAACACTCACACTCCAACTCCAAACAACACCCCAGGACACCATCCACATATTACTATGCTACAGACCACCGGGACCGAAGATACACCTCACACCCCTCACGGAATTCATCTCTTCACTCACTTTGAAAACCAAAAACCTCCTGCTACTCGGGGACTTCAACCTCTGGGCCAACTCCTCCCAGGACCCCATTGCCACCGCCTGCATTAGCCAACTGAAAACACTAGGTCTGCAACAACTGATAAGGGCCCCTACACACGTTTCGGGCCACACTCTCGACCTCATCTTTAAACAAAACATCGACATCAACACACTGGACAACATGCCACTACCATGGACTGATCACCATGCGATCAAATTCAAAATAATCATTCACACCATTTGTCAAAAACCAACACACTTAAAAACTACACACTGGACAAGATCACAAAAGAAATTATACTTACAACTTTTCAAAACCACACTATCTAACAAAATAGCTGCACTAACACAAAATTGCACAACTGAAGACACACTGAACACTCTTAACACAGCACTATTACAGACAGCAGACACAGTCGCACCAATACGCAGAGCACCCACCCGCAAAAATAATTCAGGTTCGTTCAACGACTCCCTTACTTAGAAGAATGCAGAAGAGCTGAAGGAGCCTGGAGAAGGAACCCAACAATGGAATACAACACAAACTACAAATCACTTACCAAAAAATACCACAGAGCCATCTTCATAGCAAAAAAAGAACACTTCTCCAACACCATTTCAAAAGCCATAAACCGTCCCCGTGAACTCTTCAAACTAGTCGCTCAGACTATGAACCCTAATTGTCTAGAGCCTCCAGCAAACGAAACACAAGAATTCTGCAATGAGCTATCTGACTTTTTTATTGACAAAATCAGAAACATTCGAGAAATAAATCAACAGAACATAGCAAGCAACCTAAACTGGCCAAAACAAGAAGACAAAAACTACACAAATACTCTACAATCACCGAAATTTACTCTGGTCCCAATCACCATTGACAACACCAAAACCATTATCAGAAACCTCCGAGACAGTACATCCCCAAATGACATTATTCCCACAAAACTTTTGAAAGAATGCACTGACATTCTGGCACCCACCATAACACACCTCATAAACCAGTCATTCAAAGAAGGAATAGTCCCGATCTTCCTCAAGCAAGGCATAATTAAACCCCTCCTAAAGAAGCCCAACCACGACCCCAAAGACCCAGATTACTGCAGACCGGTCACAAGCCTTAACACCATCTCCAAGATAATCGAGAAAGCAGTAGTACAACAGCTACAACTCCATCTGGATACCCACAAACTCTTGGACCCACTTCAATCTTGTTTCCGCCCTGGCCACGGGACAGAAACGGCGCTCCTCAAAATCTGGGATGATGCCCTCGAAGCAGCAGATGAAGGAGAATCATGTCTCCTGGTGCTGCTAGACCTCAGCGCAGCTTTCGACACAGTGGACCACCAAACCCTGCTCACTCGTCCCACAGAAATAGCCGGAGTCGCAGACTCGGACCTACCCTGGTTCACATCCTTTCTGGAGAACCGAACCCAGAAAGTGAAACCCAGAAGCAAGTAAAATCACATGCGGAGTCCCTCAAGGATCACCCCTGTCGCCCGTGCTCTTCAACATCTACCTCCGACCACTCCTCAAAATCATCAGCAAGCAGGACCTGCTCTATCATTCCTACGCTGATGACACCCAACTTTACCTACGCATTACCAACAAAAAAGACCAATACCATGCCCTGGAAACCTGCCTCTCATTGATTGACGATTGGATGACTGAGAGCTCTCTTAAACTCAATGGTTCCAAAACAGAACTCCTTTTCCTCCATGCAAACCGAAACAAAAACCCTAGCACGACATGCACGTCACTCACCATCCTTGGACAAACCATCACTCCCAGCACCAAAGCCAAAAGCCTCGGAGTCATCTTTGACTCAGACATGACAATTGATGCACAAATAGGATTAGTAGTTAGCGTGCTGCTGCGTAGACTCATCCCCTTCATCCCTGATGGAGACGCAGCAGCAGTAGTTGGAACAACCATCAATTCCCGACTTGACTACGCAAACTCCCTCTATCTAGGACTTCCCAAATACCAAATTTCACGTTTACAAGTTGTCCAGAACACAGCCGCCAGACTGATAACTGGAAAAAAAAAAACTGGGAATCTATCACCCCGTCCCTGAGGACCCTCCAGTGGCTATCCGTGAAGGATCGGATCACATTCAAGACCCTCTGCCTCACACACAAATGTACACAAGGGAAAGCACCCCAATATCTCTGTGACAAAATAAAGCACTACACCCCAGGTCGCCTCCTCCAGTCAGCTAACCAGAATCTCCTTCATATCCCCCAAGACCCGCTACAAATCAAAAGGCGAACGAAGGTTTGCAGTCCTAGGACCCCGACTATGGAACACTCTCTACCTGCGGAGATCCGCTCAGAAGAAAACCATCTGACCTTCAGGAAGAAGCTCAAGACCCACCTGTTCTGAAGGCACAGGCGGTTAATGGCTGCAAAAAAGCGCCTTGAGGCGATTTAGTTCGCAATTGTAGCGCTATACAAGTTATTTATTCATTCATTCATTCAGGCCGGGCTTGAGGCTCACTGGCAGAAACCACTCGTCGGTCTGTTGTTCTATACCCCGCCACAACTCCTGCGCGGTGTGGGGCCTGTCCCCCAAACACATCAGTTTCAGAACGGCCTGCTGACGTTTACCCCTGGCTGTGCTAAAGTTGGTGGTGAAGGTCTGTCGCTGACCGGATGAGGAGGTGGTAGAGGAGGAGGAAGCCGAGTAGGAAGAGAAGGCAACGGGAGGCAAAGAATGATGCCCTGCGATCCTTGGTGGCGGAAGGACGTGCGCCAAACAGCTCTCCGCCTGGGGCCCAGCCGCCACTACATTTACACAGTGTGCAGTTAGGGAGATATAGCGTCCCTGGCCGTGCTTACCGGTCCACGTATCTGTGGTTAGGTGGACCTTGCCACAGATGGCCTTGCGCAGTGCACACTTGATTTAATCCGATACTTGGTTGTGCAGGGAGGGCACGGCTCTCCTGGAGAAGTAGTGGCGGCTGGGAACGATGTACTGTGGGACAGCAAGCGACATGAGCTGTTTGAAGCTGTCCGTCTCCACCAGCCTGAATGACAGCATTTCAAAGGCCAGTAGTTTAGAAATGCTGGCATTTAGGGCCCGGGATCGAGGGTGGCTAGGTGGGAATTTAAGCTTTCTCTCCAAGGTTTGTGAGATGGAGAGCTGAACGCTTCCGTGTGACATGGTGGAGATGCTTGGTGACGGAGGTGGTGGTGTTGGTGGCATCCGTAAAGAGGTGAAATGGCTTCTGATAATCCGGGTAACCCAGGACAGGGGGTTCAGTCAGCTTCTTCTTTAGGAGCTGGAAGGCAATCTCCCGTTCTTCATTCCATTCAACAGGGACAGGAGTCTTTGGACTCTTTTTGGGATGCCCCCTTAGGAGTTCCTGGATCGGATCCGAAATCTATGCAAAATGCGGGATGAAGCGTCTGTAATATCCTGCAAAGCTGAGGAAACTTCTCACCTCCTTCACGGTGGATGTGCACTTGTTCCTTGGCCAGCAGAGCTGCCTGATAATATTTTCATTGCAAATGTAGATGTATGTGCCTGCTTTGCATTTTTGTCTTTCAGGTTACAGTTTCCAGCTGGGCGGGCCCCTTGCGTTGCGCCGAGGACAGGTAACCTCAAAGTAACAGGGTATGTAGTGTCCCACTACGTAAAGGTGGGCACTACTAAGGGTTATGTTGCTCCCACCTCCTGTGGGAGAATGGTGTTTTGTATTGCATTGTAATGCCATGTTAATTACTGTGTACCAGGCCTGTTAGGGGTGTAGTTTCTCCTCCCAAGCTGCAGAGGGAGCTAGGGCACCCCCTAGTATATATAGTTAGGCCCAGACAGGAAAGGGGCAGTGCAGTATATTCCAGGAGGTTAGTGAGTACAGTCTAGCCTGCCTGAGGGTCCTGAGCAAAAGAAGCTCAGAAGTTGCACCAGGAGAAGAGTCTGCCTCCTGAGAAACTAAGTTCCTATAAAAGTACAGTGCAGATCCAAGTTTATTCCAGCCAAACAGAGAGCTGAAGGGCAGAAGGATATATTTAAAGCAAGGAGACATATACGCGAGGAAGTTTTCCCTAACCAAGGATAAAGCCAGCAATAGGGCATACGGGCCTTGGAGAAGGACAGACAGGGTCCTGAGGAAAAGTGCAGCCTGATCTGTAAGTGTTTAACCCTCTGAGTATCTTGCAAAGAACATTGCCTGCCATTTGATGTAAAGCCTGCCTGTCACCACCTTTTACATGTGGAACTGACCAAAGACTGTAAATAGTTGAATTGTTCAGTAAAAGGAAGTTTTGGTTCACTGCAACGTGTGTTCCTCAATTATTACTACAAGAAATCGGTGTGCCACCGTTACAGGCACTGGCGTCATGAACTTAAAGGGATCTTGCCACCGGCACATTAAACCTGCAACACCCAGGGCACCTCACCTACTACCTGGCCCGGCCCCTATACACAGAGAGTGCCCCAGAGCAGCGGTCCCCAACCGCCGGGCCACGGCCGAGGACCGGGCCGTGGAAGATTGTTAGCTGGGCCGCGGCGATCAGGGCAGTCTTTAACTCTGTACTAATGAAGCGCTTCCATTATGGAAGCGCTTCATTAGTACAGAAGGACCAGGGAGCGGTGAAGGATCTGTACTCACCACTTCCTGGTCCTCGGCTCGGCTATCGGCTGTGCATGGCTGCGCACAGCGCGAGGTCTCTCTGTGACCTCACGCTGTGCGCCGCTATACACAGCCAGCCGACAGCAGAATGAAGAATGAAGAGGATCGCGATGGTGACCAGGAGCAGGAGAGGTAAGTGTTTTATTTTATTTTATTTCACTGGGGGCTGATGGCTGACATGGGGCTGACATGAGGGGCTAATAAGGGGCTTATGGCTGACATGAGGGGCTAATGGGGGGCTTATGGCTGACATGAGGGGCTAATGGGGGGCTTATGGCTGACATGAGGGGCTAATGGGGGGCTTATGGCTGACATGAGGGGCTAATGGGGGGCTTATGGCTGACATGAGGGGCTAATGGGGGGCTTATGGCTGACATGAGGGGCTAATGGCGGGCTTATGGCTGACAGGGGCTAATGGGGGGCTTATGGCTGACATGAAGGGCTAATGGGGGGCTTATGGCTGACATGAGGGGCTAATGGGGGGCTTATGGCTGACATGAGGGGCTAATGAAGGGCTTATGGCTGACATGAAGGGCTAATGGGGGGCTTATGGCTGACATGAGGGGCTAATGGGGGCTTATGGCTGACATAAGGGGCTAATGGGGGGCTTATGGCTGACATTGGGGGGGTTTATGGCTGACATGGGGGGGGGGGGGGGTTATGGCTGACAATGGGGGCTGATAGATGGCTAAAGGTTTGGGGATTGATCTGAGCCATTGGGGGTCTAATCTGAGGTTTGATTAACATTGGGGGTCTGATTGCTGGTCTGACCTGAGGTGTAATGAAAAATATTTTTCTTATTGTTCTCCTCTAAAACTAGGTGCATCTTATAGGGCGAAAAATACGGTACAGTGCAGCAGAGACCAGTGCAGCAGAGACCATAGTCAGTTTATATAGTAATTATATAGTGTTATATATTTTAATATGCACCTTGTGTTTTGTTATGCGCGTGATTCAGTTATGCACCTATAATCCTAGATGTGCACTATATGAAACAGAGGGGTTTGTTTCACCCAGTATGCCAAAGCCGTATTTCTGGCCTCAATGTGACACTCACTTATGCACCTATAATCCTAGATGTGCACTATATGAAACAGATGTTTTTTTTTCACCCCAGTATGCCAAAGCCGTATTTCTGGCCTAAATGTGACACTCACTGTCACATTTAAATTTGGAGAGGCTAGGGTGGACAGAGTAGGGCCAACAGCAATAGGAAAGTAAATCCAGCTCCTCTTTTGTTCCTACCCCTTGGTGCACGGAGAGGTACAGATCGGCCTCAGTTTTCAACATAAAAAAGAGAGATATCCGGCACGTAGTAATTCTTTTAAGTTGATTTGGTTTTTATTTTCAAACGTTAAAATACATCCAGTGAACACCAACTTCCCTCTCACCCACGTTGACGCGTTTTGAACAATGCAGTTCTTATTTGTAACCGTTACGAATAAGAAGTGCATTGTTTGAAACTCGTCAATGTGGGTGAGAGGGAAGTTGGTGTTCACTGGATGTATTTTAACGTTTGAAAATAAAGACCAAAGTAACTTAAAAGAATTACTGCGTGCCGGATATCTCTATTTTTTTATGTTGAAAACTAGGGCCAACAGCACACATCATAAAAAACATACATCACAAAACACATACGGTCATATGAATGTAGCCTAAACATAGGCCAGTGTGTCTCACTTTTTGATGACCCCCTCAGGCTCCAATGCTCTTTAGATAATTATGGGACAGAATTCAGGCAGGGTTGGTACTTACGGCCACTGAGATGTTATCTGGATCCTTCTCTGTTTAATTCTCTGTGCTGAATCCAGCCTCCTATATTATAGCATGCATGCTATAGTACAGGGGGCTTGTAGAGCAAGGAGTGGGCAGAGGTTGGGATGGCTACCTGGCAACTGCATGCTGAAGACTTCAGCAATATCAGGGAATGTTTTCCTCCATCCAAAAGGGATGACCAAATGACATTATTACCATGAAGCACTGTGTCTCTGCAGCTTTCGGCAAGCAGACCCTGCTGCCAGCGTATCTGAAAGGGAAGCCTCTCTCCGTCCCATGCAGAATCACCCACCTCCCGCTGCCACAAGCAGCAGAAGCTGCAGCAGCAGCCAGTTTAGTCTCCTCCTACATGATGGAGCAGTTTTTTCACGTGCCACATCAGTCTGAGGCAGATCAGCATGTGGAGACCTCCCACCTCAACACCCAGGTTCAGGCCTACCTACACTATAGCCTGTCTTACATCCTCTTTCCTGACCCCATGGACTTCTGGGCAGGCAAACTGGAACAGTGTCCCAAACTACTGTAGCACAGTACACTCTCTTTTTTCTTTCTTGCCCAGCCTCCAGTGTCATCTCAGAGAGAGTTTTCAGCGCTACAGGGGGTGTGGTGACACCCAAACGGACCAATTTGTCCTCCACCACTGTCCAAAACATCACTTTTGTCAAGACTTGGGGGGATCCTTGTTATAGACACCTCTTATTACCTTAAGGAGATTAGAAGGCAACTATCAGATACTAGTACCTATGAGCCCATCAACCTCAATCCTACACCTAGGGTAAGAAATGATATAAAAGTTTTTCTTGATCACCATCTTAAAGAAGGCACCATAGATAAGGCCATCTATATCTTTTTACAAAATGAGAATCTGAGTATACCAGTTTTTTATGTTCTACCTAAGGTACACAAGAATCTGCAGGAAGCACCTGGGAGACCAATTGTGCCGTCCGCAGACTCCATTTTCTCACCAGAGAGGTTCTAACTCCTTTAACTCGACAAACCACATTCTTGATACCTCTAATTTTTTACAGATCATATCTTACTTACAGAATATTTCTTTAGAAAGTTTATTGATTACCCTAGATGTTACTAGTCTGTATATATCCATTACACACAAAAAGGGTATACAAGCAGTAACCTCATTATTATCCACTTCTACTTTATCCTCACCTGAACAATCATTTTGTATTCAATTATTGAAGTTTGTACTTCATGAGAATTTCTTCATGTTTGTTGAGGACTATTACAGAGAAAAGGTACTGCTATGGGGTCCAATGTGCTGCCCCCCACCCCCGTATGCTAATACATTCATGGCTAAATTTGAAGAGGATTGGGTGTACTCCTATAACCTGTATCAAACACATGCCATCACGTGGCATAAATACATTGATATCGTATTCTGTATTTGGAAGGGGAGTACACATTACTTTGATGAATTTCATCACTTTCTAAATAACATGGACAGGGATTTACAGTTTGCAGCACACGTCAATCCCAGTAGCATTAGTTTTCTTGACACTATGGTCATCAAGAAAGAGGCAGGTACATTAACAACAGATCTCTTGACTAAACCCACGGACAGAAACAGTCTACTTCTTTATTCTAGTTGTCACCCGAGCACCAAAGAGTCTATACCTACAATTCAAATGAGTAACTAGGATAGTTAATACCCCTGACCTACAAAAACAACGTTTCACAGAGATGGCTAAAAAGTTTGAAGATAGGGGTTATCCCAGGCAATTGTTACTTAAATAACAATCTTATGTGTCACAGAATAATACAACCAAGAAAGATACATGGATTCCCTGATTGCCATTGGTGATTACATATCATCCTTTTGTTTCTATAATACGATACATAATTCAAAAGGATTGGTCCTTACTCAAAAAATCATTACCTGAAGTATCTGAATTTCAACATCTGGTTATAATGTGCTACAAGAGACACAGAAATCTTAGATAGTTTAGTGAGAGCAGATGTTGGCTCCTTCAAAACTACTAAACAAACCACCTTAGCGCCCAAAAAAACTGGAACATTTCCTTGCTTGAACTGTTCACAATGCACAAATGTAATGAGGGGTAATAGGATTATCCATCCCCATTCTGGAAAGGTCTACCTTTACATGTGCTACGTGTACGAGACCGCTTTTCTAAACATAAATCTGACATTAGATGCCAGAAGACTGAGTTGCCAATTCCGTAACACTTTATTAATGCTAAACATCAAATCAGACAGTTGAAGTTCCAAGTACTTGAACATGTCCCATTAGTCAGGAGTGGTGGTAATAGGAAGTTAACCTTAAAAAAAACATGAAGCCTTTTGGATTCACAAATTGAAAACGTTTTCCCCTTATGGCCTCAATCGCGACTTTGATTTATGTATCCCTTGATATAGTTTTTTATTAAATGTGTGCTAATTTCTCTTCGTTTTCCAGACCAAATGATGTCATAGATCAATGTACAGGTTATTATCACTTACTCTATGTGTACTACTGACTAATATAACTGTTACCATGTATTTGCTAACTAAGGGTACTTTCACACTAGCGTTTCTATTTTCCGGTGTTGAGATCCGTCATAGGGTCTTAATACCGGAAAAAAACGCTTCTGTTTTGTCCCTTTTTCATTGTCAATGGGGACAAAACTTAACTGAACAGAACTGAATGCTCCAAAATGCATTCCGTTCCGTTTGGTTTTGTTCCCATACCGGAGAGAAAACCGCAGCAAGCTGCGGTTTTCTTTCCGTTGTGGGATGTGGAGCAAGACAGATCCGTCATGACCCACAATGCAAGTCAATGGGGACGGATCCGTTTAACTCTGACACAATAGAAAACGTATCCGTCCCCCATTGACTTTCAATGGAGTTCATGACAGACTGGCTATGTTAAAGATAATGCAATCGGATATGTTCATAACGGATGCAGATGGTAGTATTATAAGTAACGGAAGTGTTTTTGCTGAACTTTGACATCCAGCAAAAACGCTAGAGTGAAAGTAGCCTAACTTTGCTTCACTAACTCACTCTAATTAAATCCCTCCTACCCCCTACTGTCATTTTTTATAACTACTGATGCTCAGGTATAATTCACTCATATTCTTACTGGTCTCTTATATTCACGATCCTAATATATACTGTAACGGATCTCCTAGCACCCCGACCGGGTACCTCTGTCTATGGATGCGCCTAGTGCTTCCCGAGAACTCCAAGCACTCTACTTGACACCGTAAGCGCCGCAGACCCCACGAACCGCCGAAGCTTGGTTGAGGTCTCGCCGTCTCCTACCCACCCTGGACCTACGACAAGGCTCCAGGCTCCAGTGGGTGAACCTCTCCTAAATCCAGAGAGCAGGAACAGCTCTTACAAGACCTAGTAGTTATAGCCAGGGGAGTATAACAAATCTCCAGCGTATAGCAATCCCCCAGTGTTGATCAGGTACCCAAACACCAGCCTCAACATGATGAAGGGTAAAAACAGGAACTCTTTATTGAACACACAGCATTGAGTTATATACACATGACATACTGAGGACATGACATAAGCAGACAATCCTGTACAGTTTAAACACAAAACTAACCCTATTCAACAAACACAATGGCATTGTCTGTGATGCAATTAACAAACACACTGGCATTGTCTTTGACGCAATCAACAATTAACATGCAAACAGATATCTTCCCCCCTCCATAATGAATGAATAGGGGACGAGGAGACACATGTGATGGGATTATCTCCTGAGTGTATCATAGGAGTCGGCTGCTATTATAATCAACTATCTTAATCCCATCACTAACACAATCAGTGGGAGTCTCAGTGCAGAGTTAACCCTTTTTGTGTTGCTGAATCCACACCATGCCTTTTTAATGGGCCATAGGAAATATGTGGCATATAAATTACACACATAAATCAGGGTTCATAGTTCCTTGTAACCCCAAAAGGTCTGAGGGGGTCTCCATTGTTCTCGGTCCATAGTCTGTAGGATGGAGGCTAGCCCTCAGGCACCTCCAGCAGCCCCAGTGACGGTTCAGTCCGTCACATATACATACCATTCCTGGACTGTAAATTTATCTCCAGACTTGAGTATATGCCTAAGTTTATTGCTAAAAAATGAGGTGCGCTTTAAAAGTATACGCTGTTATCTGCTGTTGCTAGGAATTGGACGCTTGCCCTCAATACCACTAGTGCTTATGCGCACATTGTCACGTGATGCGTGCTCGTCGCCACATGATGTACATACAAGGTTTCAGTTTCTCGTGGCCATATACCTTTAGCCAGCAGTCCCTGACATACTGCCACATACAGCGCATGCGCACACTTCACATTGACGTCAGACGTCATTCTGCCCGGACACCTTGAAGACGGACATGTGCATTAACAATTGCAGAACGCCATCCACTCCTCGCTCTACTACTAGACACTCCGGTATGCAAGAGCTTTGTTCTTTTTCTCTATACAGCCTCACTCTACAAGTACCAGTGGGATTGTTAAATATAATCTTTCCCTCATATCATCTCATTCATTTTTTACCTTCTTCTGATGTGTTTATTCTTTGATATTCCTCCTTAATTTTTCCTTTCACATAATGAAAAATACATGCTGTCTACTTATGTAGCTCCTTTGAGCAGCACTTAATGCAGCTACAGTATATATAGTATATATTGTGGATGTTATGTCTTCTCCAGTACAGACCGTACATGTTACTGTCACAGACCCTCAGGTGACTGATGTCAGGAAATCAAGAAGATTGGCTGAGCGTGGAGGAATCAAACAGCCTCCTTGATTCTTCTTGATTCAGCATTGATAGGGTTAATGACCACTTACCTTTTCTCAGCTGTTGCTCAGTGGTCAACACTTCTACACTTTATAGTCTGACCCCACCCTTCTGACTATGTGGTAGTTATCTTCATTTGGGTTTGACTGAGCTGATGTGAGGTTGTCTCTGGTGTTCCTGCTCGTCTGTCTCTACAGAAGTTAAGTGTCGCGTTTGTTTGTGTTTGTTATATTCCCTATTGTTTGTATCTGGGCCTGAGACATAGACTTCCATTCGTCCATCTGGGGAGGAATGGGTTGTCTCTGGTCCTAACCTTTTCCAGGGCCTTATAGGATATAAAGGTGTAACGGGGTTCCGAAGGTGCACTCGGTCTCCCATTAGCCGCAGACCTGCTGCTTAGCTTCGGGAGCGAGGATCTGTGTTTGACCTCGTTCCCAGGGCGGCTTTGCTAGCTGGGAGGCCCTCTGCTCCTAAGTCTGCCTTGAGCGCCGAGCTGATCACTCGGTGCTCGACTGGTTGGTCTGTCGGTCATGTGACGCTGGCCACGTCACATGACCCTCACTCCCCACTATAAATACAGGCAGCCTGCTGGCCACAGGTTGCCTGTTAATTTAGGTTCCACCTGTGACTTTGTCTTTCCTGGCGTACTTACCTCCTGCTGAATTCCTGACGATTCTCTGCCTGCTCCTTGTGTACTTTGCTGCTCTCCTGGTATTTTGACCCCGGCCTCCCCCTGATGATCCTCTGCTGACTCCTTTGGTACTTCACGACTCTCCAGGTATTTATGACCCCGGCTTCTCCTGACAATTCTCTGCTTGCTCCATTTGTACTTTGTAGCTTTCCTGGTATTGACTCGGTCCGTTCACGTTCTGTTGTTTGTCTGTCTGTCATCCCTGCACTTATTCCAAGCTAGGGATTGCCGTCCAGTTGTCCCCTGTCATTAGGACTCGCGAGGCAAGTAGGCAGGGCCAGGGGTAAGGGTGGAGCGCAGTGGTCACTTCCCTCCCCCCTGTGTGTGTGTGTGTGTACGCGACCGTTACAGATTAACAGGCCCAATAACCACTGTATAATGAATCCTCTGGTGACCCTGACTGACCATGTCTCTAATCTGACGCAGATGGTGCAGGAGTTAGGGGAAAAACTCAGTTCTTTTGAGTTAAGGCAAGGTTCTTCCACTCCTCAGGCCTCCAGTCCGCATTTTGAGCCCCAGATTAAGCTCCCAGAACCCTTTTCTGGAGACCGGAAGAAGTTTCTCTCTTTTAAGGAGAATTGCAAACTTTACTTCCGTTTGTGCCCCGTGTCCTCTGGCACCGAGAGTCAACGCGTGGGCATTATCATTTCCCGACTACAGGGTGATCACCAGGACTGGGCGTTCTCTTTACCTGCTGGCGCCAGTTGTTTATCTTCTGTGGAGGGGTTCTTTCAGGCCCTGGGTACCCTCTATGATGAACCAGACAGGGCTCTAGTAGCCGAGACGGCTCTAAAGGCACTGGTTCAGGGCAATCTACCTGCGGAGGATTATTGCACCCAATTCAGAAGGTGGTGTGTCCCCTCAGGATGGAACGAACCAGCCCTGAAGAGTCAGTTCAGGTCAGGTCTGTCTGATAATTTAAAGGATCTTCTGGTCAGTTATCAACTTCCAGAGACCTTAGAGGAGATGATGACCATTGTTGTCCGACTTGACCGACGGGTTAGAGAGAGACGACAGGAACAACAGTTCTCTTCCCAGATGGTGGTCCAGCCAGAGGCCTATCCCAGAGACAATGCTGAGGTCTCCACCAAGGAACCCATGCAGGTTGGCATGACCCGAGGGAATCTTCGCCGCAGACGTGGAGAATGCTTTTACTGTGGAGATCCTGACCATTGGATCAACCAGTGTCCTAAGAAGGTCCTCTCTGTTAAGTCTCCTAAGGCAAGGCAACCTAAAGACCCTGATTTTTCTAAATGTAAGCTTTTGGTACCCATTACGATTTCTCTGGGATAAGAGAGAAGTAGATAAATGGCCGGGTAAGGCCTTTATTGATTCTGGCTCAGCGGCCAGCTTTATTGACTCTGAGTATGCTGTAAGATTGGGTATTCCAATGTTTGCTTTACCAACTCCTATCCATGTCATGGCTATTGATGCTACTCCTCTTATTGGTGGTACGGTGAGCTCATGTACCTCAGAGATTTCTCTAACCGTGGGTGTGTGCCACTCAGAGAGATGTTCCCTTTTAGTCCTGGAGAACCTACTGGCTGAGGTGGTACTAGGGTTGCCTTGGCTCCGACTACATAACCCCACTATAGATTGGTCCAATGGGGAGTTGGTGAGATGGGGGCCTAAGTGTGACTCGTGCTTGTCCGTGGTACAGGCTGGGGTCTCAGTAAAGTCTGATACTTTACCCACTGTTGTTAGGGAATATTCTGATGTATTCTCATCACCAACCCCGGAGGTTCTACCCCCCCATAGACCTTATGATTGTACTATAGAGCTAGTAGAGGGGGCCAAGTGGCGAATTTATAATCTTTCTAAGCCCGAACGCAAGGCCATGGAAGATTATATTAAGGAGAGTCTTGGTAAAGGGCATATTAGACCTTCTGTCTCTCCTATGGGGGCGGGGTTTTTCTTCGTTAAGAAAAAAGATGGTGGTCTTAGGCCATGTATCGATTACCGGAGATTAAATAAAATCACTGTCCAGAATAGATACTCCCTCCCATTGATTCCGGATTTATTTAACCAGGTTCTGGGGGCAACCTGGTTTTCCAAAATTGACCTGAAAGGGGCATATAATCTAATCCGAATCAAGGAGGGAGACGAATGGAAGACGGCATTCAATACTCCGGTAGGACACTTTGAATATCAGGTGATGCCTTTTGGACTCAGCAATGCCCCAGCTGTGTTCCAAAACTTCATGAATGACATTCTTAGGGAGTTAGGTAAATTTGTTATTGTCTATCTTGACGACATTTTGATATTCTCTCCTGACTTCGAATCCCATGTGTCTCATGTTAAACAAGTATTAGAGGTGTTGAGGGAGAATCAGCTATCAGCTAAGCAAGAGAAATGTGTCTTTGGTGTACAGGAGATTCTGTTTCTAGGGCATGTTCTGACTCCTCACGCCTTCAAGATGGATCCTGGTAAGGTACTAGCAATTAAGGAATGGGTAAGACCTTCATCCTTAAAGGCTCTACAACGGTTCTTAGGTTTCGCCAATTACTATCGTAAATTTATTATGAATTTTTCCGTAATTGCTAAACCGTTGACCGACCTTACTAAGAAAGGGGCGGATTTGGAGAATTGGTCTACTGAGGCCATTTCTTCATTTGAAAAATTAAAAAAGGCATTCAGTAGCGCTCCCATTCTGATCCAGCCTGATCAGGAGAAACCTTTTATTGTGGAGGTGGATGCGTCCGAGGGCGGCACAGGAGCAGTCCTTTCACAAGGTCCTGCTAGACTCACTAACCTGAGACCATGTGCCTTCTTCTCCAGGAAATTCTCTCCCACGGAGAGAAACTACGACATAGGGAATAGGGAGCTGCTGGCCATTAAATGGGCATTTGAGGAATGAAGGCATTTTCTGGAGGGGGCAAGGCATTGTGTAACTGTTGTCACTGACCATAAAAACCTTACGTTTCTCGAGTCTGCTAAGAGGTTGAATCCCCATCAAGCCAGATGGGCTCTGTTTTTTACTCGTTTTGATTTTTCCATTACGTTCAGGGCGGGAAGTAAAAATGTGAAGGCGGACGCATTATCTCAGAGCTTCCATGCTTTTCAACCTACTGAGGTACCACCTGAATCCATCCTACCAGCAAAAATCTTCATAGCAGCTCTAACCCATGATATCTCGGCTCGCATTAGGTCTGAACAACATCTGGCACCGGTAACCACCCCAACAGATAAGTTGTTTGTTCCCGTACAATTTAGTCTCCAGCTGTTGGGTGAATGTCACGATTCTGCCTTTTGTGGACATCCGGGTGTTGAGGGCACTAAGGATCTGGTTTCTAGATCTTATTGGTGGCCCACTCTAACTAGGGATGTCAAGTCCTACATGTCAGCCTGTGAGGTTTGTGCCAGGTCCAAGACACCTAGGACTCGCCCTGCTGGTAACCTACGACCCCTACCCATTCCCAGTAGACCCTGGTCCCATATCTCGATGGACTTTATAACTGACCTACCGCCAGCAGAGGGTAAGACTGTAGTTGTTTGATTGCATGGTATCCCGGAAAATATTGTTTCTGACAGGGGTGTGCAGTTTGTGTCCAAATTCTGGAGGGCCTTCTGTCAAAAATGTAAAATTTCATTGTCTTTTTCCTCTGCCTACCACCCTGAGAGTAATGGGCAGACTGAAGGCCTTAATCAGTCTGTGGAACAATTCTTGAGGTTGTATGTTGCTGATGACCAGCAATTATGGGTGAAATTTCTTCCATTGGCTGAATTTGCTTTGAATAACCGTGTCAATTCTTCTGCTGGGGTTTCACCTTTCTTTTGTAACCATGGTTTCCATCCCCGTTTTCATTCTGGGTCATCCGTCTCCTCCTCTAACCCTGAGGCGGATAGGCTCTCCTCGGAACTGTGCACAGTTTGGGCCCGGGTTCAATCGAACTTAGAAAAGGCTTAACGTTCTCAGAAACTCAAGGCCGATAGGAGACGTTCAAGGGGGGTGAATTTTCAGGTTGGGGATAAGGTATGGTTGTCCTCCAAGAATCTCTCTCTTAAGGTAGATTCTAAAAAGTTTGCTCCTCGTTTTATTGGACCATATAAGATCACGGAGGTGATTAACCCGGTATCATTTAGGTTGGAGCTGCCCGAGTCATTCCACATTCATAATGTGTTCCATAAATCTCTATTTAAAAAATATTTTGAACTGGTAGTACCATCGAAAGCCTCGCCTCTGCCGGTTCTTGTTAATGATGCTGTCGAGTATGTGGTGTCTAAAATAGTGGATGTCAGGAAGGTGCGTAATTCCTTGCAGTACCTGATTCACTGGAAGGGGTATGGACCTGAAGAGAGATCTTGGGTACCTGCCAGGAAGGTTCATGCTCCTAGACTTGTTCGAAAATGTCATTTAGAACACCCTGAAAGGCCATCGCCTGAAGTCTTGGGTCCGGTGGCCCCTCGTAAAAGGGGGGGTACTGTAACGGGGTTCCGAAGGTGCACTCGGTCTCCCATTAGCCGCAGACCTGCTGCTTAGCTTCGGGAGCGAGGATCTGTGTTTGACCTCGTTCCCAGGGCGGCTTTGCTAGCTGGGAGGCCCCCTGCTCCTAAGTCTGCCTTGAGCGCCGAGCTGAACACTCGGTGCTCGACTGGTTGGTCTGTCGGTCATGTGACGCTGGCCACATCACATGACCCTCACTCCCCACTATAAATACAGGCAGCCTGCTGGCCACAGGTTGGCTGTTAATTTAGGTTCCACCTGTGACTTTGTCTTTCCTGGCGTACTTACCTCCTGCTGAATTCCTGACGATCCTCTGCCTGCTCCTTGTGTACTTTGCTGCTCTCCTGGTATTCTGACCCCGGCCTCCTCCTGACGATCCTCTGCTGACTCCTTTGGTACTTCACGACTCTCCTGGTATTTATGACCCCGGCTTCTCCTGACAATTCTCTGCTTGCTCCATTTGTACTTCGTAGCTTTCCTGGTATTGTCTCGGTCCGTTCACGTTCTGTTGTTTGTCTGTCTGTCATCCCTGCACTTATTCCAAGCTAGGGATTGCCGTCCAGTTGTCCCCTGTCATTAGGACTCGCGAGGCAAGTAGGCAGGGCCAGGGGTAAGGGTGGAGCGCAGTGGTCACTTCCCTCCCCCCTGTGTGTGTGTGTGTACGCGACCATTACAAAAGGCCTAGGTATCCTGCATATGAATATTCCTATCTTCAAGGTCTATTCATATTGATAGATAGTTAGGGCCCGGATTAGGGTTGTCTAGGAGGTGACCTGTTTCTTCCCTAGTTTCCAGGCTCAGCTACTGTTCCACTTCCCTCCTGAGTTCAGTGTGAAGTTTCCCCACACACTGATCGTGACAGTTGCACTATTAGGCAGCTTTCTGTGCAATATGAGCTACAGCTACCTATTTAGTTTATTAGGAATCACTATGAATCCCATATTTCTATATTTATATGTGTTCCTCTGAATTTACATTTATTTAATTTATGAACCTGAATATTTACATTTTGCTAATCTTACAACTCATGGCTGGAGTTATTTAGACTTATTGTATACATCTTGTCTCTATATATAGACCTATATGACTTATTATTTACGTTTACATTATGTATGCCGTGAACAAGGTCCAGATGGGACCGAAACGTTGGCCGTGTCATTATAACAATTTTTGATGGAAGTAATAAATACCTAAATAAAATTTTAAAAAATCCAAGTGCCGTGGAATTTTATAACACTAGTAATGCCCACATTGTGCCCCCTCACAGTTATAATGCCCACATTGTACTTCCTCACAGTAGTAATGTTCATATTGTGCACCCTTCACAGTAGTAATGCCTACGTTGTGACCCCTTCACAGTAGTAATTACCACATTGTGCCCCCTCACAGTAATTATGTCCACATTGTGCCCTCTCACAGTAGTTATATCCACATTGTGCCCCCTCACAGTAGTTATATCCACATTGTGCCCCCTCACAGTAGTAATCCCTACTGTGATGAACCGCACCTCAACTTACATCAGGATCAAGCGGTACGGCCTCGTCACTTTGACCAAGATGTGACATTCAGCATTCCCTGGGAGTACGTAAGGTCAGCTTGGCAATGTTTTACACATACCCCCCTGTCCACATGGGCACAGGGAGGCACGTGGAGTAAGTGAAGGATTGCCAACGTGACCTCTGGTGTGGCACAGCATTTGCTCACAACCCTGACAGAGAGCCCTTTCACTGCCCCAGTGAAACAGAGCCCTGGTAGACTGCCAGATTCGTCCTGTCAGGTGAGTTTGTTTTCAGTTGTTGTCTGGTTGTGTACTGCATGTGACAACAATGTCCTATATTCATCATATGTCTGGGCTGTGGGGTAGGGTGGCAAGATGGAAGCCTTTTCTTACAAAGAAAAACATCCAAGCCCTGCTATGTTTTACCAAAACCTACATAGTCTGCCAAAGGATTGTGGAAAAGGAAAAGACCAAGGTTGAACTTTTTGGCCATAATTCCAATAGGTATCTGTCACGGATGTAGTAGGGGAGAACACCAAAAGACAACAAGAAGGAAGGGAAAAGACACTAGGCCGCACCGCTAGGGAAGGAAAAGGGTCACCACCTATAAAACCCTGCTCCTGGCCATAACTCCTATCCGTATGGGCACCTCTCGATGGTAGAGATGCCCATACACAGGAACCTAGAAAACCCTGGTGGCCCTCGGATGCCCTAATGGTAATGACAGGGCAGAGACAACCCGCTCCTTCCCTGGTGAAGGAGCCAACGTCTCGCTGAGGCCTAGTAAGCTACAAAGGTGGGGGGGGGAATACAAAATACAACAAGCGGAACACTTTACTTCTGAGGCTGATGGATGATGGATGAACAGGACTTCAACTAGAACCACACTCCAGTTCTTCCAAAAACCAAATGAAGCTATCCAGAGCAAGGAGTGATGGGTAAAGTCAGACTAAATAGGGGAAGGTAAAGGTCACAAGGACTCTGTCTGAAACATCTGTTACATGCCTGACCTATGCATTGTATCACAAGCTTTTAATTGGATGTGAAATCAAAGTTGGTTTTTATTAATCCCTTTGCTCCTGCTGCTGGATGCTGTCTACAATATGATATATTCTTGGTATCAATGCTCTCCTTCTTTCTTCCCTCACTAAATAACATATCCCCTTTATGTTATA
Source organism: Bufo bufo (assembly GCF_905171765.1). NCBI lineage: Eukaryota > Metazoa > Chordata > Amphibia > Anura > Bufonidae > Bufo > Bufo bufo. The sequence goes on from NC_053390.1 coordinate 394,346,471, forward strand.
CTCCATTATTTTCCTTTTCCCTATTCTCCCTCATTGTGTCCTGTGTTTTCCTCTTGTGGTCTCTGTCTTTGTCCTTGTCTGTCTGTGTGGTTCTAGTTTTTGTTGTTTAAGTCTCTGGATTTGCAATCAGTAACAGTAGCCTTAAGGCTTTAGGTTTGCCTAGGCAGTCTCTACCATTTTTCTAGTTTGGCTGCCTTGGGGTGCCACAGGAATCCTGAAGTCAGGACAAGGTGGTTGCGATCCCTTGTTTTTTCCTTTATTTTACTATTTGCTTCAGGGAGTTTTTGTACATTGTTTGTTTGTTCTGTCATTGCATGTACCCTGTATTATCGGGGCACTTATTTTCTTGTCTGTTCAGTTATATGATGCCTATTTCTATTCATACTCCTCGATGACCCTCGAGATAGTTGTGTTTAAATTTTTTTTATACATTCCTGTTCTTTTAAATTAATAAATTCGTTATTATGTTATACTGAATAATTTTTTCATAATGTATATCAATCTGCTCAGCTTCTGCTCTACAATATGCTATCTGCAGATAGGACTGCACCTACATGGTGCAAATAGAGACTCCCACAGAGCAAAGAACCAATCTTTGGTGACGACACAAACTTGATTTAATGGTTTAGCAGATGGTACAATGCGTTTCGGGGAAGGAAGCACCCCTTCATCAGGTACAGACTGCTCATACAATACAAACATCTTCTAGACACACTTAAATACATAAAAAAACGGCAAAAAGGCACAGATGGGGGAGAGGAAGGGGAGGTCCTGACCCTCCACATGTTCCAGTAATGCACATGCGACGTGGCATGCAAATTAAAATAATATTTATATAAGGGTCACTAATAGGTGAAACATTGGTGGTCCAAGTGGATTGTGCAAAGAAATAAAAAAAAAAACTTGTTTTAATCAGTGGAGCGGTGTCCGGCTGAAAGATAAAGCCGGAACACATGGCTCTGCTGGGTGCGGTCACATGACTACAGCGGCGGTCACGTGACCGCTCAGTAACCCAGCGACCAGACGCTACTCCTCCTGCCCAGTTAGAATGCATGGGCGGGCAGGAGGAGGAACGCATCAGTGTATTTTAGTGGGGACGAACGGTGTTCACAACACTGAGCCCGCTCGTGGGTGGAGGGAGAGTTGGGAGGGGGAAACATAATTACCAGAAATAGAAAGGGGAGGGGATAAAACACCCCTGGACGATGTAAGTAGTAAATAATAGTAAAAAGGGAGGCTGACTAAGAGGGGTGGAGCGTTTGGGAATAAAAAACGCCACCCATTGCATGACAACACATGACCAAAATGATGACAATAAATAAATTAATAGTGAATAAAATAATTATTAATGAATAAAAAATACTAAATAACAGGAACAATTAAAAATGGGATAAAACTATAGTCAAATTGATGTCTAAGATGAACTATACGTTCCTGATCGCATTTGCGGGATAAGGCGATCCATAGGAGTAAAATTTGCATTATGAATAGTATACTGTAACAGTGTTTCAAGTGAAGATAAAAGCGATGAGCGTACAAGATAATAACATGGAATGGTATATAGGATGGGTAGGGTGTCTCAGTGCGCGAGTTAGGGGCACTAATGTCAGAAAGCATTTGAGAAAATTCGAGGGTTGTGTATGAGGGCAAAGGGAAAAAATCTGGGGGTTGACCATCTAGAGCCAAAACCGTACCGTTGGTGTTCTTACGGTTCAGAGATCTCTATCATAAGTTAATCTCAAATGCTTCATTGAGGCCGCATGGATTCAGACAGTTAAGCTTATAGAGCCAGAACATTTCTCGCCTCCGAAGGGTTTGGATGATGTTGTAACCATTAGATTAAATCTGCTCTATTGGGATAATGGTAAATCCGAAGAATGAGCCTTGATGATGTTCAGTGGCATGCCTCGAGATACTGTGCTGGAGAAATCTTTTTTTAACGTTAGATGTGTGCTTATTTAATCTGCTGCGGAGGGTCTGGATGGTCCACCTATCATACTGGAGGCCACATGGGCACTCGAGTACATAAATTATGTTTGAAGAGCCACAATTCAGATGTCCTTTGATAGAGAAGGTATTGCCGCTGGAGTTGTGGACAGTAGTAGTAGTGAGTCCTGAATCTGAGGCGGGGTCTCTCTGGAAGAATCTTGTTCAGGATGGGGTCTCGTTTGAGAATGAACCAGTGTTTGGAGAGGATCTTTTTAATCATGGTATGGTTACTGTTAAAAGTAGTTAAGAAGATGGTACTATAACTTCCCACGGAAGGGTCCTTCTTGGTGGTCATGCTTTCGTTACCCGGTAGGCAATCTTCATGTGTGAGCGCACGGGCTCTATTGAAGGCCGCTTCTATTATCCCAGGGGAGAAGCCTTTCTGTGTGAATCTGGTGCGGATAATCTCACTCTGGGTAATAAAGTCACTGTCTTTTGAGCAGTTCCCGCCTGACACGTTTGAACTGGCTAAATGGAATATTAATCTTCTATTTCTTGTAGTGGTTACTGGCAAAGTCAAGGTAGCTGTTATAGTCGACCTTCTTAAAATATGTACGAGTGATTATTTTTTCACTGGTACAGCTGAACTCTAAATCCAAATATTCGGTAGTTGAGTTGCTGTGGGTCCCTGAAAGTGTGATGCCCCAGCTGTTGTTATTAATATGTTTGATAAACCCCTCCACCGACGCACTGTCGCCTTCCCATACAAAAATCAGGTCGTCAATGTAGCGACGATAAAAGATGATATTGTTGGTCCAATATCCTGAATTGTAGATGTGGGTCTCCTCAAACGCCCCCATAAAAAGGTTGGCGAAGCTGAGCGCGAAGCACGTGCCCATCACGGTCCCTTTGGTCTGAATGTATAGGGTGTCTTCAAATCTGAAGACGTTGTGGGTGAGGATAAAATGGATGCATCTCAAGAGGAAGGATTTTTGTTCTTCAGGCATGGAGTCATCATTATCGAGGAAGCATTTGGTACAGCTTATACCCAACTCATGTTCAATGTTTGAGTAGAGGGCTGTTACGTCCAGAGTAAGCCAACGGTATGTGTCCTTCCAGGTGATTCCTTTCAATGCTTGTATCAAAGATGTTGTATCCTTCAAATAGGACGTCAACTAAACTACATGTTTTTGCAGGAAAATATCCACATGATGTGACAATTGCACGTGAGGGATGATATCCCTGAGATGATAGGTCGACCCGGTGGTTTGGAAATGTCTTTATGATTCTTAGGTAAGTGGTAAAACAGAGCAATAACCGGATCTGTGATTAGGATGTATTCTTGTTCCTTCTTATTCAAAATATGGGATGCAGAGTCTAACAGCTCCTTGAGCGACTTCCTATGTTCCGCCAGGGGTTTTCCTCTAATCTCCTGTAGTATTCTGTGTCCGATAAAGTGTGATATGCTTCCTGAATGTAATCGATCCTATTTTGCAGCACTATTCCTCCACCCTTGTCTGCTTTCCGAGTGATTACTTCCATGTTGTCCTGTAGCTGTTTGATGGCTAGTCTCTCCTTGGCACTAAGATTGTGTTTCAGTATGGGTGTCTGGTCGATGGTCTGGAAATCTTCCATGACTAGGTCATAGAAAGTCTCTATGAAGTTCCCCCTGTGATTTAAGGGGTAGAAATGAGAACGCGGTTTCAGGTCCGTTGAGAGGTAATGTGTACCGGAAACTGGAGTAGGGCCTCCCTGGTATTGCCTGGTAAGTTGAAGTGCCTTCTTAAAGTCAACTTCCAAACAAAGTTATGTAGGTCCAGGAATATATCAAATCCCTTTACTTTGGACAACGGACAGAAGGAGAGGCCTCTAGATAGTATTGCAATCTCAGCGGGGTTTAGACAATAAGTGGACAGATTGAAGATTGTTACTTCTTTTACTGGTGTCTTGGGAGGTTTCACATTTTTCTTTTTGCCCTTGCCTCCTCTGCAACCTCTTCTGAGTTTTTTCTTTTTGCGGGTCTTGTCCCCAGTGGATGGAAATAATTTGTTATTGCCTTCGTCCCTGGGCCTTTCAATATTGGATATGACGTCACTGGGTTCAGTATGGGAGGTAGGGATAAAAAAGAGGATGGACAGATGCTGGTAGATATTGAGATGTTGGAGTGGTCTTCCAGAACGGAGTTGAGACATAGGGTGTGACCCATATGCACGGGAGCTGGAGGAGCGTTTGGGATATGGCATGGAGAATCTCCATGAAGGGTGATGAGTGAGTCCAGTTCGAGATCAATGGGTGTGGTAGGAGAGCCCGGGCTGGGTACTGTGGATGGTATGCACCCAGTATCGGGCGTAGTTGATGGAAAAACTGTGGGTGGTAACTTAAGGGAGGCACAATTAGAAATTCTAGTGTGGTGATTGCTGGAGGTTTAGTATAGAGAGGCTCATGATATTTCTTGCTGTCCTGGGGCTCTTTATGGGATGGCGCTAGGTTTGGAGAAGGAGTCCTAATGTGGGCGTAAAGAATTGACCTTCTGGTGTACCTGGTGGTTGACGTACGGCCGGTGTATGAGGATTCCGATGCCGCACCATACCAGGATGATGGTCATGTGTGGACTTGTTGGTGCGGACTGTGTGATAGTGGGATCTGTGGGAGCCGTTCCTGTTGCTATGTGTGAATGTGACCTTGTGTTGGGGTCTGGAGAGGGCCGGACTGGCTGGTGGTGGATCAACAAGCTTGGGGGTGGCTTGTTCTTTGAGCCAGAATTGGATATAACCCGTGCTGAAATCCACCCGATCCCTAGAGAGTTTACCCGCTTTCCTGTTCAAAATATCTTTTTCATGCTGTGTGACACGTGTGGTGATAAGGCGGTCAAATTTCAAGAAAGCAATATGATCAATATACTTTAGGATATTATTGTAACCCTCAGTGATCTTAAACCCGAGTTCCTGGGCTACTGCTTGCCTTTTAGATTGTAGTCTTGACATCAGGCCTTTAGCGCATTCTAATAAATAGTTGTCCCAATCATCGCTAAAGTCATTATCATCTACAAATGAATGTTTGAACCGTAAGTGCAAACTTCTGCGAACCAGACTCTCAGCGAGGTATAGTCCCAGGAATTTGGCATCAAGTTTTTCTCAAGTTCAAAGAAAAATGAAGATAATGATTTCTCGTCAAAACTTTCCTGACTCAGGGAGGGTTCCTCTGGTAGGTCCCTAGCCGCCAGAGGTTGAGGTTGCGCATATTGCTGGATCAGGCGAGGCGATTCAGGATGTAGTTCATCCTGCTGGATAATAGGATGTTCCTATGTGCTGCCGTGTGGTTCCCGAATGACCAGTATACAATTCGACGTAACAGGTGGTGTTTCTCTATGAAAAACACAATAGGCGCACCTTAGGGTAGTACAGTCCAGATCAATAAACAAACATGAAGCACTCCAAATTGGAGGCTCACCTTAATGGGTTGTGAGATAAATAGGCACAACACTACTGAAGGCTTAAAAGGGGTGTAATGGACCCCCGAAGCAGATGGTCATGTAGCCAGGGAGGTACGCACAATCTGCTGCGGAGGGTCTGGATGGTCCGCCCAACATACTAGAGGCCACATGGGCACTTGAGTACATAAATTATGTTTGAAGAGCCACAATTCAGATGTCCTTTGATAGAGAAGGTATTGCCGCTGGAGTTGTGGACAGTAGTAGTAGTGCGTATGCATTTACAGGCTGCTTACACTTAAAGCTTCCCATTGGACCAGTGCTGCCAAAATGCAAATCGCATTACTGGAACATGTAGAGGGGTCAGGGCCTCCCCTTGCACTCCCCTGTCTGTGCCTTTTTGGCGTTTTTTTTATGTATTTAAGTGTGTCTAGTAGATGTTTGTACTGTATGAGCAGTCTGTACCTGATGAAGGGGTGCTTCCTGCCCCGAAATGCGTTGCACCATCTTTCTAAACAATTAAATCAAGTTTGTGACGTCACCAAAGATTGGTTCTTTGCGCCGTGGGAGTCTCTTCTTTCTCTTTGGATCTATCCGCCTTCTTGGGGAATCCAGGCATCCCTACGTGGAAGTGCGTATATCCCTGGCTGCCTGACCATCTGCTTCGGGGGTCTAATACACCCCTTTTAAGCCTTCAGTAGTGTTGTGCTTATTTATCGCACAACCCATTAGGTGAGCCTCTAATTTGGAGTACTTCCTGTTTGTTTATTGACCTGGACTGTACTAACCTATGGTGCGCCTATTGTGTTTTTCATAGAGAAACACTGTCTGTTACGCCGAATTGCACCTACATGGTGACAGGTTTCCTTTAGTGCCTCTCGGCAAGCTATAGGGTAATTACACAATCAGATAATGTTTTTAAACAGGCTCCTATCTAGCCAAATCTCAGACATGACTTCTCGAAAATGTTGGTGTTATATGTACAGTCGTGGCCAAAAAATTTGAGAATTACATAAATATTGGAAATTGGAAAAGTTGCTGCTTAAGTTTTTATAATAGCAATTTGCATATACTCCAGAATGTTATGAAGAGGGATCAGATGAATTGCATAGTCCTTCTTTGCCATGAAAATTAACTTAATCCCAAAAAAACCTTTCCACTGCATTTCATTGCTGTCATTAAAGGACCTGCTGAGATCATTTCAGTAATCGTCTTGTTAACTCAGGTGAGAATGTTGACGAGCACAAGGCTGGAGATCATTATGTCAGGCTGATTGGGTTAAAATGGCAGACTTGACATGTTAAAAGGAGGGTGATGCTTGAAATCATTGTTCTTCCATTGTTAACCATGGTGACCTGCAAAGAAACGCGTGCAGCCATCATTGCGTTGCATAAAAATGGCTTCACAGGCAAGGATATTGTGGCTACTAAGATTGCACCTCAATCAACAATTTATAGGATCATCAGGAAAAGTATAAAAACTTCAAGGAAAGAGGTTCAATTCTTGTTAAGATGGCTTCAGGGTGTCTAAGAAAGTCCAGCAAGTGCCAGGATCGTCTCCTAAAGAGGATTCAGCTGCGGGATCGGAGTGCCACCAGTGCAGAGCTTGCTCAGGAATGGCAGCAGGCAGGTGTGAGCGCATCTGCACACACAATGAGGCGAAGACTTTTGGAAGATGGCCTGGTCTCAAGAAGGGCAACAAAGAAGCCACTTCTCTCCAAAAAAAACATCAGGGACAGATTGATCTTCTGCAGAAAGTATAGTGAATGGACTGCTGAGGACTGGGGCAAAGTCATATTCTCCGATGAAGCCTCTTTCCGATTGTTTGGGGCATCTGGAAAAAAGCTTGTCCGGAGAAGAAAAGGTGAGCGCTACCATCAGTCCTGTGTCATGCCAACAGTAAAGCATCCTGAGACCATTCATGTGTGGGGTTGCTTCTCATCCAAGGGAGTGGGCTCACTCACAATTTTGCCCAAAAACACAGCCATGAATAAAGAATGGTACCAAAACACCTTCCAACAGCAACTTCTTCCAACAATCCAACAACAGTTTGGTGAAGAACAATGCATTTTCCAGCACGATGGAGCACCGTGCCATAAGGCAAAAGTGATAACTAAGTGGCTCGGGGACCAAAACGTTGACATTTTGGGTCCATGGCCTGGAAACTCACCAGATCTTAATCCCATTGAGAACTTATGGTCAATCCTCACGAGGCGGGTGGACAAACAAAAACCCACTAATTCTGACAAACTCCAAGAAGTGATTATGAAAGAATGAGTTGCTATCAGTCAGGAATTGGCCTAGAAGTTGATTGAGAGCATGCCCAGTCGAATTGCAGAGGTCCTGAAAAAGAAGGGCCAACACTACAAATACTGACTCTTTGCATAAATGTCATGTAATTGTCGATAAAAGCCTTTGAAACGTATGAAGTGCGTGTAATTATATTTCACTACATCACAGAAACAACTGAAACAAAGATCTAAAAGCAGTTTAGCAGCAAACTTTGCGAAAACTAATATTTGTGTCATTCTCAAAACTTTTGGCCACGACTGTACATTATTATAAGATAGTCTTGAAGTCGGGGCACCAACCTCTCCTCTTCTGACTGGCATCTCCTCAGTCACTGTATGTACAGCCTCCATCAGGGAGATGTGAATCAGTAGAGGCGAGGTCGGAACGTTGACTATGTGACCATTCCTAATCTAGACACTGCCCAGATACTGTATCTATTCTATGGTAATTTACATATAGCACAGATCATATTATTAAAGGGAATGTGTCATCCAAAAATTACCTATTGCTTAAATCATGTTTTTATATCAAACATTTTTTTTTTTGAGTTTTTGGTGATTTATTTTCATTCTATATTTCACTTTCTGTATTTTCATTTTCTATATATATAAAAAAAAACTAAAATCATGCAGATTTCCCACTGACTTCACTGACTGTCTTTCTGTTCTGTACAGGTAACTTTTCAGTAGCCATTGCATTATCATCACAGGCAAAATTACAATGACAGATAACACTTTTGTATAGATAACATAAAATAGATGATGTCACAGCTTATCTACTCCCTCCTGACCTCTGCACAGGCCACAGAGGTTGCCTAGAAAACTCACCCATAGAAGTCAATATGTCCCTTCCAGTCTATTATGTCTGTGGTCCATGTGGCTGCTCTCAAAGAACAGGAAGTCTTGGAATATTTTTAGTCTATTGACCAGTGCGAAAAACTGTACGATTTTAGGATATTTTCAAATATCAACATATAGAAACATTTTTAAAAAATCACTGAAAATTAAAAAAAAAAAAAAGTTTTAAAATAGGCTATTTCCTGATTACCATTCCGTTTAAGTGGTTTTTGAGATTTGGATAGATCGGATTTAGCATATAGGGAAATGGTTATGCTGATTTTTCATGAGGCGGACCATAGCCATCTAACTGTTTTGCCAGATCTCAGGGTTTTTTCGTGGTTTAAAAAAAAAGATGACCTACTCTCAGGATAGGATCCTCAGGATCTGTATCAGATTGGAAGGGGTCTTACTCTTGGAAACTCGCTAATCGTCTGTCTGTATGGGCCGTGGCACTGTTGCAATTGCTTTGGACACTGTATTTTACATAAAGGCCTGTCTACTTGCACACCGTACATTTAGTAGTCACGATGCAGAGTATTGCATTGGACTATTACATTATTATAGAAAACTATGTCAATCACTCATTCAGGGTTGAACATTGGAAGACATTTGAAATATTCTTTTCTTGCAGAATATTGTAAAAAAAATATGGTAGATGTGTATTTCTGCCCATGTATAGTCTCATCTAACTGCTGAATAGTCTTCCTTGTTGAAGTGAAAAATAATCCCTGTGTTTTTTGGTCCCTGTATTATGTAAGACCTTATGCAAACAACCACATTTTTCATCTGTGTGCAATTCACATATTTTGAAGGTAGCACAGTGACCCATTTGGTTCTAATGGGCCCTGCCATGCATACATCCATATTTTTTTCGGATCCATGTGGCTTTTGCGCAAATTATAGAACATGTCATATTCTGGTCTATATTGTGGACGAGAATTTCTATTAATGAGAAAAATGCAAAATTAAGGACAAAGCAATGTGCATTAAAGGGAACCTGTCACCGGGATTTTGTGTATAGAGCTGAGAACATGGGTTGCTAGATGGCCGCGAGCACATCCGCAATACCCAGTCCCCATAGCTCTGTGTGCTTTTATTGTGTAAAAAAACTGATTTGATACATATGCAAATTAACCTGAGATGAGTCCTGTCCCTGACTCATCTCACATACAGGACTCATCTCAGGTTAATTTGCATATGTATCAAATCGTTTTTTTTACACAATAAAAGCACACAGAGCTATGGGGACAGGGTATTCCGGATGTGCTAGCGGCCATCTAGCAACCCATGTCCTCAGCTCTATACACAAAATCCCGGTGACAGGTTCCCTTTAAGCCTGTGTTCCATACATTCCAAGTCTCACTGAACATGAAAGAAAAAAAATTACACATAACAGTAAGTGCTTGCATAATTGCATCCCCATAACAGTAACAATCTGTAACCTTAACCCCTTCAGGACCCTGCCATTTTTCACCTTAAAGGGCTTCTGTCATCCCACTAAAGTCTTTTTTTTTTTTTTGGGCTAGTTAAATTACTTATATTGCGATATATGAAAATATAATCGTCTTACTTACTTTGATTCAGCAGTTTCTTCTAAAAACGAAGTTTTATAATATGTAAATTAGGTCTCTACCAGCAAGTAGGGCGGCTACTTGCTGGTAGCAGCTGCAGAAAACCGCCCCCTCGTCGTGTTGATTGACAGGGCCAGCCGGGATCTCCTCCTCCGGCCAGCCCTGTCGGCATTTCAAAAATCGCGCGCCTGTGTTCATTCGGCGCAGGCGCTCTGAGATGAGGAGGCTCGCCTCCTCAGCACTCCCTCAGTGCGCCTGCGCCGATGACGTCTTCTATTTCGAAGAAACTGCTGAATCAAAGTAAGTAAGACCATTATATTTTCATATATCGCAATATAAGTAATTTAACTAGCCCAAAAAAAAAATATGACTTTAGTGGGGTGACAGAAGCCCTTTAAAGACCAGGCTATTTTTTGCAAATCTGACAAGTGTCACTTTATGTGGTGATAACTTTAAAATGCTTTTACTTTAATGCAGTTATTACATTTCCCATGTCTGCTTCATGTTTGGATTATTTTGTAAATTAAATTTTTTTTTGGGGGGATATTAGAAGGCTTAGAAGTTTAGAAGCAAATCTTGAAATTTTTCAGAAAATTTCCAAAACCCACTTTTTAAGGGTACATATGATTTTTGGTTTCTCTATATTACACTTTTTGTGAGGCAAGGTAACAAAAAAATAGCTGGCACCGTTTTTATTTTTTATTTTTTACAGTGTTCATCTGAAAGGTTAGATCATGGGCTATTTTTATAGAGCAGGTTGTTACGGACGCGACAATGCCAAATATGACAACTTTTTTTGGTTGTTTGTTTCAGTTTTACATAATAAAGCATTTTTGAAAAAATTAATTTTTTTAGTCTCCATATTTTTATTTATTTTTGGGCCACTGTCTTATGTAGGGTCTAATTTTTTGCAGGATGAGATGACGGTTTGATTGGTACTATTTTAGGGTGCTTATGGCTTTTTGATTGCTTGGTATTACACTGCTTTTTTGCCATTTTTATTTATTTATTTTTTACGGTATTCACCGGAGAGGTTAGGTCATGTAATATTTCTATACAGCAGGTTGTTACGGACGTGTCAATACCTAATATGTATACTTTTTTTTTATTGATTTAAGATTTACACATTAAAATTTTTGAAACAAAAAAATAAAATCATGTTTTAGTGTCTCCATATTCAGAGAGCCATAGTTTATTTTTATTTTTTTGGCAATTGTCCTAGGTAGGGTCTCATTTTTTGAGGGATAAGATCATGGTTTGATTGGTACTATTTTGGGGTACGTATGACTTATTGATCCCTTGGTATTACACTTTTTGTAATGTAAGGTGACAAAAAATGGCTTTTTTGACACCGTGTCAATATTTATTTATTTTTTATGGTGTTCACCTGAGGGGTTAGGTCATTTGATATTTTAATAGACCTGGTTGTTACGGACACGGCGATACCTAATATGTCTACTTTTTTAAATTCACTTATAATGCAATAAAAGCATTTTTGGAAAAAAAAAAAGAGTCTCCATATTCTGAGAGCCATAGTTTTTTTTGCCTGATTGTTTTATGTAGGGGCTAATTTTTTTGCGGGATGAGGTGACAGTTTGATTGGTACTATTTTGGGGGGCATACACCTTTTTGATCGCTTGGTGTTGCACTTTTTGTGATGTAAAGTGACAAAAAAATTATTGTTTTAGCACAGTTTTTATATTATTTTTTCTACGGCGTTCAGGTGAGGGGGTGGATCATGTGATATTTTTATAGAGCCAGTCGTTATGGACGCGGCAATTAATTGATTTTTTTTACTTGAATCTTTCTTTTTTTTTATTATGAAAAACACCTTTTTTTTTACATTTTTTTTGTCCCAGTATGGGACTTCAACTTCTGGGGTCTGATTCCCTCTGCAATGTATTACAATACAACCTGTATTGTAATACATTGCATGTCAGCTTGTATGCTGACAGCCTGCCTGTGAGACCCAGCCTCAGGGTTAAATCTCACAGGCTTCTGTAGAAGGCAAGCTCCGATACCTATGGAAGGCATCGGGATTGCCTTCTCTGCCATCTGCCACTGCAGTGCGGGGACCCGATGGGGAAGTGGAGGGCACCCGTACCATCCGCGAACCCTCTGCATGCCGCGGTCACCTTTGACTGCGGCATACAAGGGGTTAATATGCCAGCATCAGTGTTTTCACCGATGCTGGCATATGCAGCAAGGGCCCGGGTCCGTGCCCCTGATCGGGCGTGGGCAGCTCTTGCACCTGCCCGATCAGCCCACTGTACAGGAACGGAGCTGGTCCTTAAGTGACGTCCACCAGTGCCGTAGTTGTATGGCGGTGGTCCTTAAGGGGTTAAAGGGGTTGTGCCATAAACTAATTTTCACTCAAAAGTTTATTTTCATCAAGTACTCTAGCTCCCATTCCTCTTTTGGTTTTTATCCTATTTCTTTTTTTAAACGTACCTAATTTGCAGTTTTCTCTTATCCCTATGTTTTAATCCTTCTTCCTGATCTGTCATGTGACCGCTGTCCCATCATGCATAAGGGCAATGAGATGTGTCCAGACATCAGCAGGACACATGACACTAACCAGTTTATTTTATAAATCTATATATTCAAAATGCCCTGTGCAACTGGATTTATAACACACACAACTAGTGTTCATCATTTTGTCTATTGATCTATCTATCTATCTATCTATCTATTAGTCTATGTATCCATCCATCCATCCATAACTGGCACGTAACACTACACATAGAGGAGTCGTTATTAAAGGGAAGAAAAAGAAGCGCTGTGAGCTTGTGCGTCCTATAATACAAGGCTCCACTACAGGACGTAACCAACAGCAACTGAAATTGAAACAGATTTGCCACAGGGTGCCACGACCGGCTAATAACTTTAATAAGGCAGTTTTTGTAAATGGTGGTATGTGGGGAAAGTGTAATATATAACAGCAATATCTGTTGGGTCGGATATATTTATTTTAGTGACACCAGTCCTTTAACACATTTAGTGGGAAAAAAAGCATGTACCAAATTGGTAAAGATTTAAAGAAGTCCATTGGTCAGTTCCATACAAAGCATGATTACTAGCGTAGTCTATGGTACATTGTGTATGACCACTAGTTACAGTTGTGTTCAAAATTATTCAACCTCCACTAAAATTGAGTGTTTTGGCCAGTCTGACATTGATTTTGATCATTTCAGTCATCTTGTTTACAATTAAATCAAAGAGGCACTTGTAAGTCAGACAAATATAACATAACATTTATAATGAAATAACCACAAATGTCTTTTCTGCGCTCACATCATTATCAGTTTTATTCAACCCCCAAGTGACATTCAATCTTAGTACTTAGTACAACATCCTTTTCCAGTTATAACAGCTTTTAAACGTATAGCATAGCTTGACACAAGTGTCTTGCAGCGATCTACGGGTATCTTCGCCCATTCTTCATGGGCAAAAGCCTCCAGTTCAGTCACATTCTTAGGCTTGCGCGCTGCAACTGCTTTCTTTAAGTCCCACCAGAGGTTCTCAATCGGATTTAAGTCTGGTGACTGCGATGGCCACTTCAAAATGTTCCAGCCTTTAATCTGCAACCATGCTCTAGTGGACTTGGAGGTATGCTTGGGATCATTGTCCTGTTGAAAGGTCCAACGTCTCCCAAGCCTCAGGTTTGTGACGGACTGCATCACATTTTCATCCAATATCTCCTGGTACTGAAGAGAATTCATGGTACCTTGCACACGCTGAAGCTTCCCTGTACCTGTAGAAGCAAAACAGCCCCAAAGCATGATTGACCCCCCGCCATGCTTCACAGTAGGCAAGGTGTTCTTTTCTTCATAGGCCTTGTTCTTCCTCCTCCAAACATAGCGTTGATCCATGGGCCCAAACAGTTCTAATTTTGTTTCATCAGTCCACAGAACACTATCCCAAAACTTTTGTGGTTTGTCCACATGACTTTTGGCATACTGCAGTCGACTCTTCTTATTCTTTGGAGAGAGCAAGGGGGTGCGCCTGGGAGTTCTGGCATGGAGGCCTTCATTACGCAGTGTGCGCCTTATTGTCTGAGCTGAAACTTCAGTACCCACATCTGACAAATCTTTTTTCAGTTCCTCAGCAGTCACACGGGGACTTTTCTCCACTTTGCGCTTCAGGTAGCGCACAGCAGTCGAAGTCAGCATCTTCTTTCTGCCACAACCAGGTAGCGTTTCAACAGTGCCCTTTGCTTTGAATTTGTGAATGATGATTCCTATAGTGTCTCTTGGTATGTTTAACATCTTTGCAATCTTCTTATAGCCATTGCCCTTCCTGTGAAGAGAAATCACCTCTTCTCTTGTCTTCCTGGACCATTCTCTTGACTTCACCATATTTGTAAACACACCAGTAAATGTCTAGAAGGAGCTGAGTATCACAGTCCTTTTAAATCTGCCTAATTGGTGCTTATTATGCTTGATTGCTGCTCCTTGACATCCACAAGTGTTTTCAATACCTGATCGAAAACACTTGAATGAACCTCTGTTCTTAAGAGTGGTAGTCTTTAAGGGGTTGAATAATTGTGTCAATGAAGAAATCACAAAAAAACATTTAATACTGTATTACAAAAACAATTGATGTCATTTTAGTTGCATTTGGTTCTTTAAAAAGTCCTTGTAAGATTTCATTCTGAACACAATTACAAATGTACACTAAATTCCCTAAAACCCTTTACAGCATTGGGGGTTGAATAATTTTGAACACAACTGTACATATGTATGATTCCTGTAAATTGTAGTAATTGCTTCCCTTATTGCCAGCGACTATAATGAAAATCCTGGCAGCGGTCTGTACTTTGAAGAAGAAATGCAATAGAGAGAACCTGGTAACATCAAGTATAAAAGCGGTGCAGTTGTGATGTCACCACAGTTGCCTTGGCAACCATCATGCGTCTATGAGAACAGCAGCATCCAGCAGAGCAGTGAGGGGATTAAGTATTGTAGATCCTGAACTGGAACAAGCCAGAGAACAACTACGATAAGTCTGTCATGAAAATCATCTGTACAGATCTGCATGTGTGGGTAAGTACTAAGTGCCTGTCTGCCACCTGCAGTTCATTTTAGGACTGTATTGCTCATTCTAGTACTGTACATTATGATGTTACACAGCTACTATGCCCTAAGCAAATCAGTACAATGCATAAACACACTAGAAGTTTATTCCTGTATGTATCATGTGTAGAGATATACTATATACTATCTATTTATCTATCTATATATAAAAAAGGCCAAGGCAGCACTCAAATATCCGTGAAAAAAGGGGTATTTTAATCACCCATGTGAAAGACAGCAACGTTTCAGCTCACTCCATGGAGCCTTTGTCAAGCCATAATACATAGTGCAAAATAAAGTGCTTATATAGCGGACATAATTGGCAAAGTGATTACATGATTATACATCAAATTTTACAAAAACACTATTAAGAACAGTATAAATCAAGTGTACATAATTAAATCTCACTAAAAACAGATCATATATCATAAAGTGCTAAGTGTCGAAAAATTCTGGTCATGAATTCATCTGGTTACAGTGCATAACATCATTAATCAATAATTCAAATCAAGTGTACATGATCGTGCTGAATAAAAACAATAATTCATCTAATAGAGAACTCTCACATGCAGCTCGAGACGGCAGGACTCAGTCGGCGTCCGGAATTGAGTAGTGCGCAGGCGTGGGAAACTCCTCGTCCCGCGAGACTATCTATCACATAGAACACATAGACGCCCGCATCCAAGATGGCGACCCAGCACCAAACAGAAACTGAGCATGCTCGTTCCCGAATCAAGGTGGAAACAGTCTGACATGACCACCATTTCATAGCAATGGACCGATCATACTACACCATTTCTTTAATAATAACTCAAGCGACGGGAGTCAAACACTGTAAAACGGGCAATGGCATACCGCCACTATCACCCTTGTTCACATACTCCCACTTCCTCAAATATTGGGACATTGACACAATTCGAACATTTTTGGCTCTATACACCACCACAATGGATTTTAAATAAAACAAACAAAATGTGCTTTAACTGCAGACTGTCAGCTTTAATTTGAGGGTCTCTACATCCAAATCAGGTGAACGGTGTAGGAATTAAAACAGTTTGCATATGTGCCTCCCACTTGTTAAGAGATCAAAAGTAATGGGACAGAATAATAATCATAAATCAAACTTTCACTTTTTAATACTTGGTTGCAAATCCTTTACAGTCAATTACAGCCTGAAGTCTGGAATGCATAGACATCACTAGACCCTGGGTTTCATCCCTGGTGATGCTCTACCAGGCCTCTACTGCAACTGTCTTCAGTTCCTACTTGTTCTTGGTGCATTTTTCCTTCAGTTTTGTCTTCAGCAAGTGAAATGCATGCTCAATTGGATTCAGGTCAGGTGATTGACTTGGCCATTGCATAACATTCCACTTCTTTCCCTTAAAAAACTCTTTGGTTGCTTTTGCAGTATGCTTTGGGTCATTGTCCATCTGCACTGTGAAGCGCCGTGCAATGAGTTCTGAAGCATTTAGCTGAATATGAGCAGATAATATTGCCCGAAACACTTCAGAATTCATCCTGCTGCTTTTGTCAGCAGTCACATCATCAATAAATATAAGAGAACCAGTTCCATTGGCAGCGATACATGCCCACGCCATGACACTACCACTACCATGCATCACTGATGAGTTGGTATTCTTAGGATCATGAGCAGTTCCTTTCCTTTTCCATACTCTTCTCTTCCCATCACTCTGGTACAAGTTGTTCTTGGACTCATCTATCCATAGGATGTTGTTCCAGAACTGTGAAGGCTTTTTTAGATGTCGTTTGGCAAACTCTAATCTGGCCTTCCTGTTTTTGAGTCTCACCAATGGTTTACATCTTGTGGTGAACCCTCTGTATTCACTCTGGTGAAGTCTTCTCTTGATTATTGACTTTGACACACATACACCTACCTCCTGGAGAGTGTTCTTGATCTGGCCAACTGTTGTGAAGGGTGTTTTCTTCACCAGGGGAAGAATTCTTTGGTCATCCACCACAGTTGTTTTCCGTGGTCTTCCCGGTATTTTGGTGTTGCTGAGCTCCCCGGTGCGATCCTTCTTTTTAAGAATGATCCAAACAGTTGTTCTGGCCACGCCTAATGTTTTTGCTATCTCTCTGATGGGTTTGTTTTGTTTTTTCAGCCTAATGATGGCTTGCTTCACTGATAGTGACAGCTCTTTGGATCTCATCTTGAGAGTTGACAGCAACAGATTCCAAATGCAAATAACACACTTGAAATGAACTCTGGACCTTTTATCTGCTCATTGTAATTGGGATAATAAGGGAATAACACACACCTGGCCATGGAACAGCTGAGAAGCCAATTGTCCTATTACTTTTGGTCCCTTTACAAGTGGGAGGCACATATGCAAACTGTTGTAACTCCTACACCGTTCACCTGATTTGGATGTAAATGCCCTCAAATTAAAGCTGACAGTCTGCAGGTAAAGCACATCTTGTTCGTTTCATTTCAAATCCATTGTGGTGGTGTATAGAGCCAAAAATGTAAGAATTGTGTCGATGTCCCAATATTTATGGACCTGACTGTATATCAATGGTTATGTCCCTAATGGTCCACAAGTCATAGGCAGTCACACTTTATCTCAAATGGTGTGGCGCCTCCGCCGGGGGTCACCCGAACAGAGGCAGCACACCCAGATAGGGGCCACAGACGCAGCCGTCGCCGCGAAGCGACTCCGCATCCCGGTCCTCATCATGAGAAGACCATCCAATCGCATGCAGACTGTGTGGTATCCTAAGGAACCAATGTACACAAATAAATGGCCTGTAGCACCGGCCATCTACACTGTGCCAAAGGTCCCATAATGTATGGAAAATATTGCAAAAATGTGTGGTATTGGGTCACATCCTGTCTGCGTCATCATATGTTCCATTATGATTACATACATCTAACAATAAACATTAAAGATAAAATATGAAAAAATCTTTTTCCACAGATCCATAATTGCCGGTACGGTCCTGCTGTCTTATAGCTTCCAGGGAGGTAATTTAGTATAGAACAGAATTGCATGTCCATCTATATAGAGAATATATAAAAAACTAAAAATCAGTTGTTGGATTGAATACAATAATTGCACATATATAGAACCCATACGAGAGAGGCGAACAGAGTTGATCAGAACCATGAAACAGAAAAAGGAAAGGAAAATGAAAAAAGGGGGAAAGGGGGGGGGGGAAACAAACATAAACACAAAAAATACAAGAAAACAAAAAACTAAATTGTGAGAGATATTCATATAACCCTGAAATCAACATTGAGCCCTCTAGGTTTGAGAGTTTGTAACTCAAAGATCCAATAGAGTTCTTTTTAACCACTTCCCATCTGGGCCCTTTGCCCCCTTCCTGACCAGGCCAAATTTTGCAAAACTGACATATCTCACTTTATGTGGTAATAACTTTGGAACGCCTTTATTTATCCAAGTCATTCAGAGATTGTTTTCTCGTGACACATTGTACTTCATGATAGTCATAAATTTGAGTCAAAATATTTCACCTTTATTTATGAAAAAATCCCAAATTTACCCAAAAATTTGAAAAATTCGCAATTTTCTAAATTTCAATTTCTCTGCTTTTAAAACAGAAAGTGATACCTCATAAAATATTTATTATTTAACATTCCCCATATGTCTACTTTATGTTGGCATCATTTTGGAAATGTCATTTTATTTTTTTAGGACGTTAGAAGGCTTAGAAGTTTAGAAGGAATTCTTCAAATTTGTAAGAAAATTGCCAAAATCCACTTTATAAGGACCAGTTCAGGTCTGAAGTCACTTTGTGGGGCCTACATAGTGGATACCCGCATAAATGACCCCATTGTAGAAACTACACCCCTCAAGGTATTCAAAACCGATTTTACAAACTTTGTTAACTCTTTAGGCGTTCAACAAGAATTAAAGTAAAATGGAGATCAAATTTTTAAATTTCACTTTTTTGGCAGATTTTCCATTTTAATCAATTTTTTTCTTTAACACATCGATGGTTAACAGCCAAACAAAACTCAATATTTATTACCCAGATTCTGCGGTTTACAGAAACACCCCACATGTGGTCATAAACTGCTGTATGGGCACACGGCAGGGCGCAGAAAAAAAGGAACTCCACATGGTTTTTAGATGCCATGTCCCATTTGAAGCCCCCTGATGCACCCTTACAGTAGAAACTCCCAAGATGTGACCCCATTTTGGAAACTAGGGGATAAGGTGCCAGTTTTATTAGTACTATTTTTGGGTACATATGATTTTTTGATCATTCATTATAACACTTTATGGGGCAAGGTGACCAAAAAACTGGTTGTTTTAGCACAGTTTCTATTTATTTATTTTTACAGCGTTCACCTGAGGGGTTCAGTCAAGTGACATTTTTATAGAGCAGATTGTTACGGACGTGGCGATACCTAATATGTATACTTTTTCTCATTTATTAAAGTTTTACACAATAATAGCATTTTTGAAACAAAAAAATTATGTTTTAATGTGTCCATGTTCTGAGAGCTATAGTTTTTTTATTTTTTGAGAGATTTTCTTATGTAGGGGCTCATTTTTTGCGGGATGAGGTGACGGTTTTATTGGTACTATTTTGTGGGACATATGCGTTTTTGATCACTTGGTGTTGCACCTTTTGTGATGCAAGGTGACAAAAATTGCTTGTTTTGACACTGTTTTTTTTTTTTTTTTTTTTTACGGTGTTCACCCGAGGGGTTAGGTCATGTGATATTTTTATAGAGCTGGTTTTTACGGACGCGGCAATACCTAATATGTATACTTTTCTTTATTTGTTTCACTTTAACACAATAATAGCATTTTTGAAACCAAAAAAATGATGTTTTAGTGTCTCCATGTTCTAAGAGCTATAGTTTTTTTATTTTTTGAGAGATTTTCTTATGTAGGGGCTCATTTTTTGCGGGATGAGGTGACGGTTTTATTGGTACTATTTTTTGGGACATACGCGTTTTTGATCACTTGGTGTTGCACCTTTTGTGATGCAAGGTGACAAAAATTGCTTGTTTTGACACAGTTTTTTTTTTGTTTTTTTACGGTGTTCACCCGAGGGGTTAGGTCATGTGATATTTTTATAGAGCTGGTTTATACGGACGCGGCAATACCTAATATGTATACTTTTTTTTTTTTTTTCTATTTTTAACTTTTTTTTTTCATTCCTTACTTGGGGACTTTTTTTTTTTTTACATGTGAAACTTTTTTTATTTTTTTATTTTACACTTTTCGTCCCCCATAAGGTCATACAAGACCTCTGGGGGACATTTACTTCACTTTTTCTTTTTTTTTTCACTGTTGATTTCTCCTGTAACTGGGGCTGACATAGTAGCCCCAGTTACAGGACAAATGCACCCCTAGAGAGGCTGTACAGCAGCAATCCAGCGCTGTACAGCCTCAGAGCAGGGCTGATCGAGGTCTCTGAGAGACCTCACACAGCTCCTGCACACTCCGGTCACGGCGGTCACATGACGGCCGGGCCGGAACAGGAAGCGCACAGCGCTTCCTGCTCTGCAGACACAGCGCTCGGTGAGCGCTGTGTCTGCAGCGATCGTGAAGGCAGGGACACCTGGGAACTGTCCCTGCCTTGTCTTAGGGTTGCCCTGCTGTCACTGACAGCGGGCAACCCGATCAGCAGCTGCACGATTAGCGTGCAGCTGCTATTTCTGACAGGACGTTTTAAAACGTGCTGTCAGAAATAGACGTCCACCCATAGGACGTTTATAGTCTATGGGCGGACGTGAGGCGGTTAAACGTATCGTCCTATCTCCACCCCTTCTGGACAAGGGCACTTGCTCAAGTATTCTAAATTTCAAATCACGCTCGCAGTGTCCTGCCTCCTTAAAATGTTTGGGCACAGGTAAATCCAGTCTCTGTTTTCTTATAGTGTATCTATGTTGGTTTAGGCGAGTTTTAACATCCCAAGTTGTTTCACCAACATACCACAGTTTACACGGACATGATAATAGATAAATCGCATATGTAGAATCACACGTAAGGTATCGTTGAATTCTGATTGTTTTACCAGAGGCTGGATTTACAAAGGAATCACCTCTGATCATGTAGGAACAGTTAACATAATTGCAGCACGGATAGCAGCCCTTGCGTGTAGAGCCGAAATACGTGCTGCAATCAATTTTGGAGGACCCAACATCAGCCCTGACCAATTTGTCTCCTAAATTGCGACTCCTACGAAAGGAGCACAAAGGGGGAACCCTGAATTCCTCTATATTGTCGAAACCACTGGCCAAAATCGACCAGTGTTTCCTGACAATAGAGGAAACCTGGGGACTGCTGATACAATAATCCGTGACAAAAGGAATCCTCGACATCCCAGTCTTAGACTTCCTGGGGTCACCATCCTTCATTCTGATTTTAGTTTTGCTAATACTATCAGCAATGAGTCTCTTGGGATAGCCTCTGGTCTGAAACTTGGTGGCCATTTCTGATAGTCTATGGTCCCTGACTGGGCCCTCATCTATTATCCTGGCTACCCGTAGCATTTGGCTGAGAGGATGGGACTTGATCATTGGCCGTGGATGATGGCTTTCAAACCTTACAAGAGTATTTTTGTCAGTGGGCTTCACATAAAGATCAGTGGACAAACAATGTCCACTGATTGAAACCTCGGTGTCTAAAAACTGTAGCTTGTCTTGAGAATGTACTTTATTTTGCACTATTTTGCACTATGTATTATGGCTTGACAAAGGCTCCATGGAGTGAGCTGAAACGTTGCTGTCTTTCACATAGGTGATTAAAATACCCTTTTTTTCACGGATATTTGAGTGCTGCCTTGGCCTTTTTTATATATCTAACAGGACCGGGTCCATGGTCTGCTTCAAGGAATTGCACCGCTGTGGATTTGTGTGCTGCTCATCAACTTTTTTTTATACATATCTATCTATCTAGATATTAGAGCATTATTCTATTACCAGAAAAATCCCAGAAAATAATGCACTTACACAATAGATGCAAACAATATATATGGACTAAGCCCTTACTCTGATATGATAAAATCCGAGACTCTCAGCCAATATATTTTGATCAAAACACATCTGTGCCCCCCTACCTGCGCCAAGGTGGTCTCAGTCAGGCAGGTCTTACTCTAAATCTTCCTATGCTGTTGGGCATCTACATTCAGGAGAGCAGACCCTGTACATATAGTGTGCTTCTCCTAGTCACCTCTATGTGCATCCAGCAACCGATGAGAGGAGGAGCACGCACAGCTATATGTACCACCCTAATCATGGATGCCTGTTTGATAGGGGGGAAAAGTGCACGTGAATGCTACTCCCAGGATAGAAGCGCATTCACACCTGAAGGTGCAACTCCTTCAAAGGTATACTGCAAACTAATAAAAAATAACAGAAAAAGATACAAAACATCCTACACGATATGATAAATTAATATGTGGATGTACATGGTTCTAATAATAAAATCTGAGACTCTCAGCCAATATATTTTGATCAAAACACATCTGTACCCGCCTACCCATGCCAAGGTGGCCTTCTTTAGGCAGTACATCCGCATATTTATTTATCATATCATGCAGGATGTTTTGTATCTTTTTTTTTTTCATTATTCTATTACCAGATTTACCATGTAGTGACAGGTGGCCTCATAATCTAAAATAGATATAATCCTATTACAATCTGTAGCCATGACAAGATCTGTCTATAAGGAACAGTTGCTGAATTAGACATAATGGAGCTCTTTACACTGTCTAAGAATACAAATCACAGTTGTTAGGTTAGACTAATTTACTCATCTGGCACATCGCCCCCATTTGCCCCCTTCCTGACCAGGCCTAATTTTGCAAATCTGACATATCTCACTTTATGTGGTAATAACTTTGGAACACTTTTACTTATCCATGCCATTCAGAGATTGTTTTCTCGTGACACATTGTACTTCATGATAGTCATAAATTTGAGTCAATATATTTTGCCTTTATTTATGAAAAAAATCCCAATTTTACCAAAAATATCCCATTTGAAGCCCCCCTGATGCACCCTTACAGTAGAAACTTCCAAAAAGGACCCCATTTTGGAAACTAGGGGATAAGGTGCCAGTTTTATTGGTACTATTTTTGGGTGCATATGATTTTTTGATCATTCATTATAACACTTTATGGGGCAAGGTGACCAAAAAATTGGTTGTGTTAGCACAGTTTTTATTTATTTATTTTTACAGCGTTCACCTGAGGGGTTAGGTCATGTGACATTTTTATAGAGCAGATCGTTACGGATGCGGCGATACCTAATATGTATACTTTTTTCTATTTATTTCGCTTTAACACAATAATAGCATTTTTGAAACAAAAAAATGATGTTTTAATGTGTCCATGTTCTGAGAGCTATAGTTTATTTTTTATTTTTGAGGAATTTTATTATGTAGGTGCTTGTTTTTTGCGGAATGAGGTAACGGTTTCATTGGTACCATTTTGTGGGACATACCTACGCCTTTTTTATCACTTGGTGTTGCACTTTTTGTTATGTAAGGTTTTTATTTTTATTTTTTTATGGTGTTTATCGGACTGGGTGGCTGATGTGATATATTTATAGAGCCGACCGTCACGGACGCGGCAATACCAAATATGTCTATTTTATTTGAATTTTTTCTATTTAAAAAAAAAAATATTTAATTCCTTACTTGGGGAATTATTTTTTTTTACATGTGAAACCTTTTTTTATTTCTTTATTTTAACACAGAATTTTTTTTATTTTACACTTTTCGTCCCCTATAAGGTCATAAGGTCATACAAGACCTCTGGGGGACATTTAACTTCACTTTTTTTTTTTTTTTCACTATTGATTTCTCCTGTAACTGGGGCTGACATAGTAGCCCCAGTTACAGGGGAAATACACCCCCCAGAGAGGCTGTACAGCACTACACAGTGCTGTGCAGCCTTAGTGCAGGGCTGATCGAGGTCTGTGAAAGACCCGACAGCTCCTGCATTCACCCGACTCCGGCGGTCACATGACCGCTGGGCAGGAACAGGAAGTGCATAGCGCTTCCTGCACTGTGTACACAGCGCTCGGTGAGCGCTGTGTATACAGCGATCTAGAGGGTTGCCCTGCTGTCACTGACAGCGGGCAAACCGATCTGCAGCTGCACGATTAGCGTGCAGCTGTGATCTTTGAATGGACTTTCAGAAACGTCCATTCAGAGATCGAGAACCACCTCCCGGATGTTTATAGTCAACGCGCGGACGGGAGGTGGTTAAACTAATTGACGGAAGTGCACCACCAGGAGTGGAGCCTGCAGCTTAATTTGACTCAACATGGCAAACCTCACCCGAGCCGGACACGGAAAGGATTGACTGATTGATAGCACTTTCTCGATTCTGTGGGTGGTGGTGCATGGCTGTTCTGAGTTGGTGGAGCGATTTGTCTGGTTAATTCCGATAACCAACGAGACTCCTCCGTGCTAATTAGTTACGTGACCCCCGGCGGTGAGGATTGTGTTGACCAGACTCTTATGGGAGAGTACCTGCTGCTTAGCTGATCATCTAAAAAATTATGGTTGAGGGCCTGCAGGTGAGCTGACCATCGCAATCATTATGGGCCTGCTGCCGCCTTGTTGGCTCTAGATAACTTCTGCCTGATCGCACGTCCCTGTGACGTCGATGATCCATTTGGATGTCTGCCCTATCAACTTTCGATGTTCTTTTATGCGCCTAACATGGTGACAACAGGTAAAGGGGAATCAGTGTTCGATTCAGGAGAGGGAGCCTGAGAAACTGCTACCACATCCAAGGAAGACAAGCGGGGGGCGCGCAAATTACCCACTCCCGACTGTCAGAAGAGGACACCGTCTATTAAAAAATTACATTTTATGTCCCAGAAAATTTTTAGAAGCGCACACGTTACACAGCAGATGTGAGCCTGGTCAGGTAACTGTCAGAAGAGGACACCGTCTATTGAAAAATTACATTTTATGTCCCAGAAAATTTTTAGAAGCGCACACGTTACACAGCAGATGTGAGCCTGGTCAGGTCAATGTCAGAAGAGGACACCGTCTATCGAAAAATGAAATTTTATGTCACAGAAATATTTTAGAAGCGCACACGTTACACTGCAGATGTGGACCTGGTCAGGTCACTGTCAGAAGAGTTCACTGTCTATTGAAAGATAATATTTTATGTCACAGAAATTTTTTAAAAGCGCACACCTTACACAGCAGATGTGGCCCTGGTAAGGTCACTGTCAGAAGTAGAGTTGAGCGGACACCTGGATGTTCGGGTTCAACGGGTTCGGCCGAACTTCAGAAAAAAGTTCGAGTTCGGGACCCGAACTTGACCCCGGACCCGAACCCCATTGAAGTCAATGAGGACCCGTACTTTTGAGCACTTAAATGGCTGTAAAAATGTCATGGAATGGGCTAGAGGGCTGCAAATGTCATCAAAATGTGGTTAAGAGCATGGCAAGTGCTCTGCAAACAAATGTGGATAGGGAAATGACTTTAAATAACATAAAATACGTAAAAATAAAAAATAATAATCTTGATCTAGGAGGACGAGGTCCATATGGAGTAGGAGATTGAGGAGGCGGTGGATGTGGCGGTGTAGGTGGAAGTGGCGGCGGCGGTGGAGGAGGTAGCCTACACTGCTTTTTGGTTTAAATATATATATATATTTTTTTAATTAGGGTAAACCTCAAAACATTGGGAAATATAACCCTCCAGTCATGCTAAACACACGTTCAGACAATACACTGGCTGCAGGGCAGGCTAGCACCTCCAAGGGGTAAAGGGCAAGCTCAGGCATATGCCCAATTTGGAGACCCAGAAGTTGCAGGGGCTGACAGTCAGTTCGTGTAGTCGTGTGCATACTTACTGCCCCACCATGTCGCACGTCCCCGTGATGTTCATGATCCAATTTGATATCTGCTCTATCAACTTTCGATGTTCTTTTATGCGCCTACCATGGTGATCACGTGTGGCAGGGAATCAGGGTTCCAGGCTGGAGAGGGAGCGTGAGAAAGAGAGACCACATCCAAGGGAGGATTCATTTTTTCAAATTTAAAATTATAGAGCGGAAATATGGGACAAAGTATTAAAGCGTAAAAGTGGGACAACTTTTTAAAGTTTAAGCATTGAATGAAAGGATGTGTCGCGCATCAATTAATGAAGAATTTCTTAAATTTTATTCCCTG
The DNA here is from genome assembly GCF_905171765.1 of Bufo bufo. NCBI lineage: Eukaryota > Metazoa > Chordata > Amphibia > Anura > Bufonidae > Bufo > Bufo bufo. The sequence goes on from NC_053390.1 coordinate 394,372,755, forward strand.
TCAACTATGCAGAGCAGGGGTCTCTATCCGCCAAAATTTGAAAAATGTCATCTGACAATGTAATTGACAATTTTTTAAAATTTATGTTCCTGTCACCTATGTAGAGGTGCCCCAGTGACATCCACCATCCATTTGGATATCTTCTCTATCAACTTCCGATGTTCTTTTCTGAGCCTACCATGTTGATCACAGTTATCGGCGAATCAGGGTTCCACGCAGGAGAGGGAGCGTGAGAAAAAGAGACCAAATTTAAGGGAGATAAATTAATTAAAAAAAATTGGGATCGAGCAGAAATGTGGGAAAAGCTATTGAGGCGCAAATGTGGGACAAATTACAGAAGCCCAAATGTGGGCCAAAAGAGTCAAGCGGAAATGTGGGAAAAGCTATTAAGGCGCAAATGTTGTACAAATTACAGAAGCCCAAATGTGGGCCAAAAGAGTCAAGCGGAAATGTGGGAAAAGCTATTGAGGCGCAAATGTTGGCCAAAAGAGTAAAGCGGAAATGTGGGACAAATTATTGAAGTGCAAATGTGGAACAACTTGTTTAAGTTTAAGCATTGAATCAAAGGAGGTGGCGCGCATCAATTAAAGAAACATTTCAGAAATTTTATTCCCTGTCACCTATGCAGAGCAGGGGTTTATTCACGTCTAAAATTGTATAATGTCAACCCAAGAAATTTTTTAACCTGTCTACTTGATAGAGCAGGGGTCTATGACAGAAAAAAATTGTTTATTGTCACCCGAAAATGTAAAATAAAAATTATTGAAATTTATTAAGCTGTCAACTAGGTAGAGGAGGGGTATATTACACCCAAAATTGGTGAATTTGACCCTAAAATGTAACTGACAAATGTTATTTTTTTGTTTTTACCAGTCTAATAGGTATAGTAGTGGTACATCACACCAAAAAATTGCTAAATTTCACCAGAAAATGTAACTGACAATAATTTTTCTTTTTTTACCGTTCTACTAGGTATAGCAGTGGTACTTCACACCCAAAAATTGGTGAATTTCACCCGAACATGTAACAGACAAATTATTTAATTTTTTTTACCTGTCTACTAGGTATAGCAGTGGTACATCACACCAGAAAATGTAACAGACACATTTTTTTTATTGTTTAACCTGTCTACTAGGTATAGCAGTGGTACTTCACACCCAAAAATTGGTGATTTTCAACAGAAAATGTAAATTACAATTTTTTTTTTTTTTTAACCTGTCTACTAGGTATAGCAGTGGTACTATACACCCAAAAATTGGTGAATTTCACCCGAAAATGTAAATGACAATTATAATTTTTTTTTTTTTTTAACCTGTCTACTAGGTATAGCAGTGGTACTATACACCCAAAAATTGGTGAATTTCACCCGAAAATGTAAATGACAATTATAATTTTTTTTAACCTGTCTACTAGGTATAGCAGTGGTAGTATACACCCAAAAATTTGTGAATTTCACCAGAAAATGTAACTGACAATTTTTTTTTACCGGTCTACTAGGTATAGCAGTGGTACTATACACACAAAAATTGGTGAATTTCACCCGAAAATTTAACTGACAAAGTAGTGAAATGATATAAAATAAAATACTTACAAATAAAAAATAAATATTTGATTTATGAGGTGGAGTTCCATATGGAGTAGGAGTTTGAGGAGGCGGTGGACCTAGCGGTGTAGGTGGAAGCGGCGGTGGAGGAGGATGAGGTAGCCAACACAGGTTTTTGGTTTTAATAAAAAAAATTAAAATTAGGGTACACTCTAAAAGAGTGTGAAATATCCAAAATACAAGAATGAGCAATTGCGCTGCAGTATAACAATGGCTGGTTAGTGCCAGTATACATGTCTATTCTGCACAAGGTACGGACAAGTCCTGAGGGATCCATGCCTGGTTCATTTTAATGAACGTGAGCTTGTCCACATTGGCTGTGGACAGGCGGCTGCGATTGTCTGTGATGACGCCCCCTGCCATGCTAAACACACGTTCAGATAATACACCTCCAAGGCGTAAAGGGCAAGCTCAGACCATGTGCCCAATTTGGAGACCCAGAAGTTGAAGGGGGCAGACCCGTCATTCAGTACGTGTAGGCGTGTGAACACATACTGCTCCACCATGTTGGCGAAATGCTGCCTCCTGCTAAGACGTTCCATATCAGCTGGTGGTGCTGGTTGTAGTGGCGTGCTGACAAAGCTTTTCCACATTTCGGCCATGCTAACCCTGCCTTCTGAGGTGCTGGCGGTGCCCCAGCTGCGTTGGCGTCCTCGTCCTCTGCCTTCGCCTTGTGCTTCCACTGTGCCCCCGCTGTCAGGTGGGAATGCCACCAGCAGAGCGTCTACCAGCGTGCGCTTGTACTCGCGCATCTTACGATCACGCTTCAGTGAGGGAATTAAGGACGGTACGTTATCCTTGTAACTGGGATCCAGCAGCTCGGCCACCCAGTAATCAGCACAAGTTAGAATGTGGGCCTACTTGGCGGTCGTTGCGGAGACACTGCAGCATGTAATCGCTCAAGTGTGCCAGGCTGCCCAGAGGCAACGAAAAGCTGTCCTCTGTGGGAAGTGAATTGTCTGTGTCCTCTGCATCCCCCCAGCCACGTACCAGTGATGGCCATGAACCTGCTGTGAACATGGTTCCTCCTCCTCCATCTCATCCTCCACCTCGTCATCCTCCAGAACTGTGCCCTGGCTGGACAATTGTGTACCTGGCGTTTTTGGGTGCAGTAACCCACCCTCTGATCCACTTGGGAATGACTGGCCGGAAACCCTACGAAATGATCCCTCTTCCTCCTCCTCCTCCTCCTCCTGTGCCACATCCTCTTCCATCATCGCCAGGAGCGTTTTTTCAAGGAGGCATAGAAGTGGGATAGTAACGCTGAGAACGGCGTTATCGGCACTGACCATGTTGGTGGAGTACTCGAAACAGCGCAACAAGGAACACAGGTCTTGCATGGAGGCCCAGTCATTGGTGGTGAAGTGGTGCTGTTCCGCCGAGCGACTCACACGTGCGTGCTGCAGCTAAAACTCCTCTATCGCCTGCTGCTACTCGCACAGTTTGGCCAGCATGTGCAAGGTGGAGTTCCACCTTGTGGGCACGTCGCATATGAGGCGGTGAGCGGGAAGGCTGAAGTTATGCTGCAGCGCTGACAGGCGAGCAGCAGCAGGGTGAGAACGCCGAAAGCGCGCACAGACGGCCCGCACTTTATACAGCAGCTCTGACATATTGGGGTCATTTTTAAGGAATCTCTGCACCACCAAATTCAGCACATGCGCCAGGCAAGAGATGTGCGTCCAACCGGCTAGTCCCAGAGCTGCTACGAGATTTCGGCCATTATCGCACACCACCAGGCCGGGCTTGAGGCTGACTGGCACAAACCACTCATCGGTCTGTTGTTCAAGGTCGGTCCACAGCTCCTGCGCGGTGTGGGGTTTGTCCCCCAAACAGATAAGTTTTAAAACTGCCTGCTGTCGTTTATCCCTGGCTGTGCTGAAGGTGTTACGCTGACCGGATGAGGAGCTGGTAGAGGATGAGGAAGCAGAGTAGGAGGAGGAAGCAACAGGAGGCAAACTGAAGTGCCCTGCAATCCTCGGTGGTGGAAGGACATGCGCCAAACTGCTATCCGCCTCAGGCCCAGCCACCACTGCATTTACCCAGTGTGCTGTTATGGAGATATAACGTCCCTGACCGTGCTTACTGGTCCACGTATCCATAGTGAGTTGCACCTTGCCACAGATGGCGTTGCGCAGTGCACACCTGATTTTGTCCCCTACTTGGTTGTGCAGGGAAGGGATGGCTCTCCTGGAAAGTAGTTGTGGCTGGGCACGACGTACTGTGGGAGAGCCACCGCCATAAGGCCTTTAAAACTATCCGTCTCCACCAGACGGAATGACAGCATTTCAAAGGCCAGTAATTTAGAAATGCTGGCATTCAGGGCTAGGGATCGCAGGTGGGTAGGGGGGTACTTCCTCTCCAGCGTTTGGGAGATGGAGAGCTGAACGCTTCTGTGGGACATTGTGGAGATGCTTGGTGACCCAGGTGTTGGTGTTGCTGGCAGATCCTCTGTTTGCGGGGTGGCAGGTGGCACTGTCACTCCAGAGGTGGATGAAGAGGCCGAGACTGCAGCAGAAGAGGAAAGAGGAGGAGCCAGAGACCTTTCTTGGTTTTTGATGTGTCTACTCCACTGCAGCTCGTGCTTTGCACTTAAATGCCTGGTCATGCAGGTTGTGCTCAGGTTGAGAACGTTTATGCCTCGCTTCAGGCTCTGATTGCATAGCGTGCAAACCACTCGTGTCTTGTCGTCAGCACATTGTCTGAAGAACTGCCACGCCAGGGAACTCCTTGGAGCTGGCTTTGGTGTGCTCGGTCCCTTGCTGCGGTGGGCAGTAGCAGGCGTACTGTCTAGAGGACGGCCGCTCCGCTTTTGCACCCTGCTCCCTCTTCTGCTGTGCTGGTGGCTCTGTGCGACCACCGCCTCTTCCTCCGAACTACATAGGTCACTCGCATGACCTTGATTCCATGTGGGGTCGAGGACCTCATCGTCCTCCACATCATCTTCCACCCAGTCTTCACCCCTGCCTTCCTTGTCGGTCTGCACACTTTCAAAAGCCCCAGCAGTTGGCACCTGTGTTTCGTCATCATCCGAGACGTGCTGCGATGGTCCTCCCATGTACTCATCTTGAAAGATAAGTGGTTGGGCATTGGTGCACTCAATCTCTTCCACTTCTGGGGCAGGTCTAGGTGGATGGCCCTGGGAAACCCTGCTAACAGAGTCATCAAAAATCAGAAGAGACTGCTGCATGACTTGGGGCTCAGACTGCTTGGCTGATTTGAAAGGGGGTGAGGTGAAAGACTGATTGACATTGGCTGCAGGTGCCAACTGTGGTCTTTCAGCAGGAGACTGGGTGGGAGACAATGTGAAGGAACTGGATCCACTGTCAGCAATCCAATCTACTATCGCCTGTACTTGTTCGGGCCTCACCATTCGTAGAGCCACATTAGGTCCGACCAAATACCGCTGCAGGTTTTGTCGCCTACTCGCACCTGAGGATAGGTTTTCACTTGTGCGTGTAGCTGGAGCAGATCGACCACGTCCTCTCCCTGCAACAGGAGCTCCACCAGCAGCACCACAACCTGAACCACGTCCCTTATTTGCCGCTCTCCTCATATTTCTCGAATTTAGGATCTTGCCCTAAATGGGTGTTTAATTAATAGTAGAATAGAACAACAGTATGTAAAGGGTGTATCTCACACAGCCTGAACCGGACTAGGCTTCAATTAAAGATTTGTTTGCCCAAAATGGCTGTATTTCAAATACCTGAATCAAACCCCTGTATTTAAAGGGTGTATCTCACATGGCCTGAACCAGACTAGACCTCAATTAAAGATTTGTTTGCCCAAAATGGCTGTATTTTAAATACCAGAATCAAACCCCTGTATGTAAAGGGTGTATCTCACACGGCCTGAACCAGACTAGGCCTGAATGAAAGATTTGTGCACCAAATGGCTGTATTTCAAATACCTGAATCAAACCCCTTTATTTAAAGGGTGTATCTCACACGGCCTGAACCAGACTAGGCCTCAATTAAAGATTTGTTTGCCAAAAATGGCTGTATTTCAAATACCTGAATCAAACCCCTGTATTTAAAGGGTGTATCTCACACGGCCTGACCCACAGTAGGCCTGAATGAAAGATTTGTGCACCAAATGGCTGTATTTCAAATATCTGAATATAACCCAAATGTATAAAGGGTGTATCTCACAATGACATATGCAGCAAAGGCTGCCAAATAAACTATTTTTGCCCCAACGGGTGTTTGTTTAATAACTGAATATGGCAGCAGTATATAACCCTGGAATTTCAAACGTCAAGATGCTGCAAGGCCTGAAATATTGTGTATTTTGCCCCAAAAAGGGTGTTTTTTTAATAGAAGAATATAAGCCCTGTATATACAGGGTGTATCTCACACGGCCTGACCCACAGTAGGCCTGAATTAAAGATTTGTGCACCAAATGGCGGTATTTCAAATATCTGAATATAACCCCTGTATATACAGGGTGTATCTCACACGCCCTGATCCACACTAGGCCGCAATTAAATTTGTTGGCCCAAAATGGCTGTATTTTAAATACCTGAATAAAACCCCTGTATTTAAAGGGTGTATCTCACACGCCCTGATCCATACTAGGACGCTATCAAAGAATTGTGCCCAAAATGGCTTTATTTCAAATAACTGAATAGAAAGACAGTATGTAAAGGCGGTATCTCACAATGACATCTGCAGCAAAGGCTGCCAACAAATTTTTTTTTTGCCCAAACGGGTGTTTGTTTAATAACTGAATTTGACAGCAGTATATAACCCCTGGAATTTCACACGTGCTGATGCTGCAAGGCTTGAAAAATAGTGGAATCTGGCAAAAAAATGTGTTTTTAAAAATCAAGAAAATGATGGCTGTATTTCTAGCTTAAATTGCACACTGACTAATCCAGATGTTGTATATTGCCAAAAAAGTGTTTTTTTGGTAACAGAATATGAAAGCTGTATATATTAAACTTGAATTTAACACTTGCAGATCAGGAAAATAGTGTTTTTTGCCAAATGAGTGTGTTTTTAAAAACCCAGAAAATGATGGCTGTATTTCTAGCCTAAATTGCACACTGACTAATCCAGATATTGTATATTGCCAAAAAAGTGTTTTTTTGGTAACAGAATATGAAAGCTGTATATATTAAACTTGAATTTAACACTTGCAGATCAGGAAAATAGTGTTTTTTGGCAAAAAAGTGTGTTTTTAAAAACCCAGAAAATGATGGCTGTATTTCTAGCCTAAATTGCACACTGACTAATCCAGATGTTGTATATTGCCAAAAAAGTGTTTTTTTGGTAACAGAATATGAAAGCTGTATATATTAAACTTGAATGTAACACTTGCAGAACAGGAAAATAATGGTTTTTGGCAAAAAAGTGTGTTTTTAACCCCTTAAAAAATTGCAAATTTACAAGTTTCAATTTCTCTACTTCTATAATACATAGTAATACCTCCAAAAATAGTTATTACTTTACATTCCCCATATGTCTACTTCATGTTTGGATCATTTTGGAAATGATATTTTATTTTTTGGGGATGTTACAAGGCTTAGAAGTTTAGAAGCAAATCTTGAAATTTTTCTGAAATTTTCAAAAACCCAATTTTTAGGGACCAGTTCAGATCTGAAGTCACTTTGCGAGGCTTACATAATAGAAACCACCCAAAAATGACCCCATTCTAGAAACTACACCCTCAAGGTATTCAAAACTGATTTTACAAACTTTGTTAACACTTTAGGTGTTCCACAAGAATGAATGAGATACAATTTCAAAATTTCAAATTTTTGGCAGATTTTCCATAAAAGCAAGGGTTAACAGCCAATCCAAACTCAATATTTATGGCCCTGATTCTGTAGTTTACAGAAACACCCCATATGTGGTCGTAAACCGCTGTACGGGCACACGGCAGGGCGCAGAAAGAAAGGAATGCCATACGGTTTTTGGAAGGCAGGTTTTGCTGGACTGTTTTTTTGACACCATGTCCCATTTGAAGCCCCCCTGATGCACCCCTAGAGTAGAAACTCCAAAAAAGTGACCCCATTTTAGAAACTATGGGATAGGGTGGCAGTATTGTTGGTACTAGTTTAGGGTACATATGATTTTTGGTTGCTCTATATTACACTTTTTTTGAGGCAAGGTAACAAGAAATAGCTGTTTTGGCACCGTTTAAATTTTTGGTTATTTACAACATTCGGCTGACAGGTTAGATCATGTGATATTTTTATAGACCAGGTTGTCACGGACACTGTGATACCTAATATGTATACTTTATTTTTTTTATGTAAGTTTTACACAATAACATCTTTTTTAAAACAAAAAAAATGATGTTTTAGTGTCTCCATATTCTGAGCCATAGTTTTTTTTTTATTTTTTGGGTGATTGTCTCAGGTAGGGGCTCATTTTTGCAGGATGAGGTGACAGTTAGATTGGCACTATTTTGGTGGGCAAACGCCTTTTTGATCGCTTGCTGTTGTACTTTTTGTGATGTAAGGTGACAAAAAAATGGTTTATTTAGCACAGTTTTTATTTTTAATTTTTACGGTGTTCATCTGAGGGGTTAGGTCATGTGATATGTTTATAGAGCCGGTCGATACGGACACGGCGATACGCCTTTCCGTGTGCATTCCTCATCACGGATGCGGACCCATTCACTTGAATGGGTCCGCAAATCCGGAGATGCGGAATGGTGCGGCACGGAACCACGGAACTCAACCCTATGGAAGCACTACGGAGTGCTTCCGTGGGGTTTCGTCCTGTACTTCCGTTCCGCAAAAATATAGAACATGTCCTATCTTTTTGCGCAACGGCCGGATCGCGGACCCATTCAAGTGAATGGTTCCGCGATCTGCTGCGGCTGCCCCACGGACTGCGCTCGTGCATTGCGACCCACATTTTTCAGGCCGCAGCACGACCATGGGCCGCACACGCCAGTGTGAAAGAGGCCTTATCCAGATGTTGTATATTGCCAAAAAAGTGTTTTTTTGGTAACAGAATATGAAAGCTGTATATTTTAAAATTTAACACTTGCAGATCTGGAAAATAGTGGTTTTTTTTGCACAAAAAGTGTGTTTTTAAAAACCCAGAAAATGATGGCTGTATTTCTAGCTTAAATTGCACACTGACTAAGCCTGCAAATGCACCAGATGTTGTAAATTGTCACTAGGCTCAGGGCAGGATAAAAGAATTGTGCCCTGCACCCACAAAACACAATGTATGTAGATCGCTGAGTTAGATTCAGATTTTGAGCAAAGATTCAGTCCTATTCTCTCCCTGAAATCACCAGCAGCATCCTCTCCCTACACTAAGCACAGCAGAGTGACGTGCAGCGCTATGTGACTCCAGCTTATATAGAGGCTGGGTCACATGCTACACTGGCAGATCACAGCCATGCCATTAGTAGGCATGGCTGTGATGGCTTCTAAGGTCAGACAGTTAACCGCTTGTTGATTGGCTGCTCTGCAGCCTTTCAAAAAGCGCCATGAAAGTGCCGAACACCGAACCCGAACGTTTACTGAAATGTTCGGGTCCGGGGTCCAAAAATCCTAAAGTTTGGTACGAACCCGAACTTTACAGTTCGGGTTCGCTTAACCCTAGTCAGAAGCGGACACAGTCTATGGAAAAAGTGCCCTGGATGTCACTGATATTTTAGGGATGTGCACACTTTAAACAGGAGATGAGGCGCGGATAATTTAACTGTCCGCAGCGGACACCGTCTACAGAAAAAGTGTACTGGATGTCACTGATATTTTAGGGATGCGCACACTTTAAACAGGAGATGAGGCGCGGATAATTTAACTGTCCGCAGCGGACACCGTCTACAGAAAAAGTACACTGGATGTCACTGATATTTTAGGGATGCGCACACTTTAAACAGGAGATGTGGCGTGGATAATTCAACTGTCCGCAGCGGACACCGTCTACGGAAAAACTGCTCTGGATGTCACTGATATTTTAGGGATGCACACACTTTAAACAGGAGATGTGGCGCAGATAATTTAACTGTTCACAGCTGCCTATTACACGGTATTTAGCGCAGGATGCGCTAAAAATATATATTGCTGCTGTCACGCACAATAGTCCTTAAAAGGACATTTGGGTCTCTGTAAAGTTTTTTGTATAAAAATCTTCCTATTACACTCCCTACACTGTCTGTCCCTTCTTATGCACAGCTCTCCCCAACACTGAGCAATTTAGCGCAGGTTGCGCTACAAAATATATTGCTGCTGTCACACACAATAGTCGTTACAAGGACTTTTGGGTCTCTGAAACATTTTTGTACACTTATAATATTCGATTACACTCCCTACTCCCTACTCTCTGTCCTTTCCTATCCTCAGCTCTCCCTGACTTAGAATGAGCTGAACATGCGTCATCGGGTGCTATATAGCACCCGATGACGTGTTCCGGGACAGCCAATCACTGTAATGCCAGTAGCCAACATGGCTACTGGCATTACATTGAGGGCAGTACTTACCTGCCTATTTATTGGCTGCTTAGTAGCCGCAAAACGTGCGGGGAGGAGACTCAAGCATTGCGCACGAACACATGTGGTACTCGGCCGAGCATAGCGATGCTCGAGCTGAACTGGTATTCGGTTGAGCATGCTCGCTCAACACTACTGATGACCTATCCTTTAGTTGTGCAATTGATTTGCTAAATAATATGTAGATTGTTAAAGAAAATATTAATTATTAATATTTGAGATTAATATTAGTGATGAGCGAGCACCAAAGTGTTCGGGCGTTCGTTCCGAACACATCGCAATATTCGTGCGCTCGGCCGAGCACCCAAGTATAATGGAAGTCAATGGCAGACAACCAGGCACCCCCTGCTCGGATGAGGGGAGGGTGCCTGGACCATAGGAAAAGATCTTAAAGTGATGGAAACACCTCTGAAATGGATCAGGAACAGCAGGGGGACCATGTCTGGATGCATCTTGGACACCAATGTCGCTGCTTGGAACCATGTTGTCCAACTTGTACGCCACTTTAACAGACTGAGAAAAAAACTGACAAAACCCCTCCCTCACAAAAAAAAAACATTTTTAGAGGACAAATTGTTAGGAAACATTATTTCCTGTAGATTCAATTGTATATACAGTGTAAGTGCTGTCAAAAATTACAAGGAAGAAGAGATACAGCTTGTATATAACATAAAGGAGGGCCTCATTCACATGGTGCTACAATTGTTCAAGTAGTGGGACTCCTACACTCATAAAACCTATGCACTAAGTGAAAGGGCTGCCAAAAATTAAAAGGAACTGGCACTACAATGCACCCTTTATTACACATAAAGGAGGGCATCATACACACCCTTTAAAAATTATCATTGATGACCTGCTGGTGACCCTCAAAAACATTAGGAGCAAGGACTGCTGATCTGACCACCTAAGAATTTAATTGACCCGGTCAGCACAGGCTACCAAGAAAGAATTACCCATTTCTAATCGTATTGTTACTTTGGGTTCCAGAGAACATCACATAGCAGAGTTAGCGCAGGGAATGGCGGTCAGCAGAGGCTACCAAGAAAGAATGACCAATTTCTATTCTTAATGTTCCTTTGGGTTCCAGAGAACTTCACATAGCAGAGTTAGCGCAGGGAATGGCGGTCAGCATTTGTTGCCTCTTTACATTATAGGACTGTACTACAATTACAAGCTGCTATCTGACTATCTTGGAATTCTATTGTCTACCCCAAAGAAAGATCTAGGGAAAGTGGCACATACAATGATAAAAAGGAAAAAGGAATACAATTGTAATTCCTCCAGGCCCCAAATGCGAAAGGGTCTAATATCTCCTGAAAAGGCATCTGCAAAGGAGTGAGGAGAAAATGGAGTCAAGTCTGACATATTTAACCCTTAGCCCTATTTCACCTTAGGGACTTGGCCATTTTTTGCAAATCTGACCAGTGTCCCTTTATGTGGTGATAACTTTAAAATGCTTTTACTTATCCAGGCCATTCTGAGATAGTTTTTTCGTCACATATTGTACTTCATAACACTAGTAAAATGGAGTAAAAAAAAATCATTTTTATTTATAAAAAAATACCAAATTTACCCAAAGTTTGGAAAAATTAGCAAATTTCCAAGTTTCAATTTCTCTACTTCTATAATACATAGTAATACCTCCAAAAATAGTTATCACTTTACATTCCCCATATATCTACTTCATGTTTGGATCATTTTGGGAATGCCATTTTATTTTTTGGGGACGTTACAAGGCTTTTTTGGGGACGTTACAAGGCTTAGAAGTTTAGATGCAAATCTAAAAACCCACTTTTTAGGGACCAGTTCAGATCTGACGTCACTTTGTGAGGCTTACATAATAGAAACCACCCAAAAGTGACCCCATTCTAGAAACTACACCCCTCAAGGTATTCAAAACTGATTTTACAAACATTATTAACCATTTAGGTGTTCCCCAAGAGTTGATGGCAAATGGAGATGAAATTTCAGAATTTTAATTTTTTGCCAAATTTTCCATTTTAATCCATTTTTTCCACTAACAAAGCAAGGGTTAACAGCCAAACAAAACTCTATATTTATTTCCCTGACTCTGCGGTTTAAAGAAACACCCGATATGTGGTCGTCAGGGCGTAGAGGGAAAGGAACGCCGTGTGGTTTTTGGAAGGCTGATTTCGCTGGACTGGTTTATTTACACCATGTCCCATTTGAAGCCCCCTGATGCACCCCTAGAGTAGAAACTCCAAAAACGTGACCCCATTTTGGAAACTACGGGATAAGGTGGCAGTTTTTTTGGTACTATTTTAGGGTACATATGATTTTTGGTTGCTCTATATTACACTTTTTGTGAAGCAAAGTAACAAAAAATAGAAATTCTGAAATTTCATCTCCATTTGCCATTAACTCTTGTGGAACACTTAAAGGGTTAAAAAAGTTTGTAAAATCAGTTTTGAATACCTTAAAGGGTGTAGTTTCTTAAATGGGGTCACTTTTTGGAGTTTCTACTCTAGGGGTGCATAAGGGGGGGGGCTTCAAATGGGACAATGGTGTCAAAAAACAAGTCCAGCAAAAACTGCCTTCCAAAATCCATATGGCATTCCTTTCCTTCTGCGCCCTGCCGTGTGCCCGTACAGAGGTTTACGACCACATATGGGGTGTTTCTGTAAACTAAAGAATCAGGGCAATAAATATTGAGTTATGTTTGGCTGTTAACCCTTGCTTTGTTACGGAAAAAAATGGATTAAAATTGAAAATTTGAACTGAGAAGTGACATGCTTAGCAGTAGTGTCATGTGGTGAGCATGACTGCAGCATGGGCAGCGTGCTCATCACACTGTGCCATCTCCTGTCCGGGGGCATGGTCAGTGGCTTCAATCTGGATGTCACACACACCCTGGTGAGGGAGGTTTGAGGTTTGATTGAATGATTTAATAATGACATGATACTACTACTCACTCTCACAGTAGCGTTGTGTTACGTAGCAGGCAGGCGCAGCGTAACGTCACTCACTACGTCACAGACTCACACGCCTGCTCCTCCCACTTTATTAATGAAGCAGGCGGAGCAGGCGCATGATGAAGTGAGTGACGTCACGTTACGCTTACGCAGCCATCCGGCCAGGCATGCCTGCTACGCTGCTTTGATAGTGAGTAGTACTAGTAGACAGTAGACCCGGCAGTGTACTAGTAGTACTAGTAGACAGAAGCCTCTCACGGGGCCCCCTAGTGGCCGCGGGCCCTCTGTCCAAGCCTGAGTGCCCGAATGTTCAGTCCGCCCCTGGATGTGTTAGAAGGTGACCTGCTCCCTTTATTCCTGTTTCCAAGCCTGGTGGCATATCCCGCCAACCTACATTGTACGATGTGGAGTTTTCCCCCACTCCCCACCGTGACAGTATGTCCAACAAGGTAGCCCTCAAACTGGGCAGATGGAATAAGCTGGACAAGAGCAAGCTCCAGCACACACCAAGGCTGGAGGACAGCTGACTCCAGCCTGCCAGCCACAGGCAATATAAACACCAAGTGGCCACACCCAGCCAGGAAGTTAACCCCTACAGCACCAGAGAGGGAAGGAACTAAGATATAAGGGGCAGTGCACACACATGCAGACATTGACACATTGCCCCTGGCAACAGCATGCACGGCTAATGTGTCACGGCGTACAGCAACAAAGCCATGACACAGCCAGAGCGCATTTAGCGAGCCTGACATGTGCTGTAGCATGTACAGGCAAATGGCTGCCATCTTAAAAGAGGGACAAAGTAAGGGCAAATCGCTCTATGATAGCTAACAGAAGTGCTGACTACATAATGGCCAAAAGAACTCACTCTCAAAAGAGACAGAAGCAAAAATTAAAGGGCTGACATAGCCATGACACGTAACCAGACACTTAGATTCTTAAGTGAGCCAGAAAAGAAGGATCTCCTCATAAAGTGGCACTGGAGTGAAGAGAGGGATTATCCCTCCAAACTAGAGGGACAATCCCCATCTGTCGGGGAGACAGAGGGTAGGACAACCCCACTACCGTGGAATGACCCCCTCCAAACCCCAGATTACACCACAATAATATATATTATATGCAAACAGTCATACATCATGTAGGTTGAAATTAAAGGAATTCTAGACCCCAAAGTGGGTCTAGATGTCCTTTGTAATGTCTGTTGTCTGTCAAGAGCAAGCACCTTGGACTGTGGTTGTAATATTGTATTGGGGTAACCCCTCTCACGAAATTTATGTACTATATTGTCCAAGGTACTGTTAAGTATCATATCATCTTGAGACAATACATCTTGCACGCAAAAATTGACCAAAAGGTAAATGTTGAATTATATTTCTAGGAAGACAACTGTCATATCTAAGCATAGAATTATTATCTGTTGGTATAGAATATAACTCGGTTTGTAATCTGCCATCAATTAACCTAACAGTAGTGTCAAGGAATTCAATATGACTAAAGGAGTGAACAACAGTGAACTTCACCCCCGGATCAATATCATTAAAAAAAGAATAAAAAAAACATAGGGATTCAAGAGATCCTAGCCAAATGAGGAAGAAGTCATGCAACGCCACTGTGGCGAAACCAACCTCGCCACTGGGTTTTGGAGGGGCCTGGCTACCAGCCTCTTGCCTCAGGATTATGGCCCATACTAACTTTAAAGGAGCAGACAGACCGGCCGCACAGCTTAAATCTGTCTTTGCAATTGTATTTTGTTATGTGAGGGTACCCAGATAGCTAATTTTATTGTATTTGTGTATTCTGAGTGCCATTCACCTAATGATATGCACTCAGACTTGAGCTATCTGTGAATATGTTAAATGTCTGTGTTTGCTGTGGGGTGTGACATTGTGTGTTTGGGTGGTGATTTCTGTTCTGTTGTCCCTACATGTGTATTGGCGATTTCCCTTTGTCTTGAGAGATAATTGGATTACTCCTCGGGTGTCTCCAGGGCAGAGAGGAGGAAACCATGATGCATTGTGGGGATGTATTGTGTCTGTGTATCCTGCAGTGCTGCATATCTGTCCTGTGTCACAGCTTTCATTATGGTCCCCTTGGGGCGTGTCCACCAGATGGGGACCTGCATAAATACGGGCGGGTAGCCCTCAATAAAGTGTTCCTGTTTTACCCTTTATCATGTTGAGGCTGATGTTTGGGTAACTGATCGACACTGGGGATTGCTATACGCTGGGAGATTTGCTATACTCCCCTGGCTATAACTACTAGCTCTTTTAAGAGCTGTTCCTGCTCTCTGGTTTTAGGAGAGGTTCACCCACTGGAGCCTTGTTGTAGGTCCAGGGTGGGTAGGAGACGGTGAGACCTCAACCAAGCTTCGGCGGTTCGTGGGGTCTGCAGTGCGTACGGTGTCAAGTGGAGTGCTTGGAGTCCTCGGAAAGCACTAGGAGCATCTATCAACGGAGGTACCCGGTCGGGGTACCAGGCGTTCCGTTACATTTGGTGGCAGCACGGAGGAGTCTGGTATGATGCCCTGGAAAATGCCCAGCGGCGGCGAGGTGAGAGTCTACCCAGTTATGAGCAGCGGCTACAGAAGCGTGTGGCGATGTGGATGGGTCTCTTGGGAGAGCAGCCCCTGGATGACTGGGTAACAGAGCTCCAGAACCTGGTATGTAAGGAGCTTTGGCTAGAGGACGCTTACCAGGCCCTAAGGTGGCATGTCATTCAACATTCCCCCTGGATGGCTGAGCACGACAGACCCGAGGGTGAGGAGTTTGATGGACCGGGGTTACTATGGGATGCCTTGGAGGAGGACATTGATCTTGGCAGCACGGAGGAGTCTAGGTTTTGGGATATCTACAACTACCGGATGGGCATGCATGTTTATGCTGACGGAAGGGAGGTGAGCAAAGACATGACCCACCTGGTAACAAGGGAGTGGGAGCTGGAGCAGACCTACCAACACCTGCTCAGCTCCATTCATCCCCAACCTACTCGACAAGCAGAGCCAGATCTGCCCTCCTGCAACTGGGAAGACTTGCCGGCGATACCCCCTGCTTCCCTACCAACTCCTAAAGTAGGGAACTTCATCGACTGGTTCTGGGAAGACCTCCCGATGGCGGGTGGAGATGGGACCGAGGTCTCTCCACCGGCCCTACAGAGATGCTGGACGGCCGGTTCAGATCCCCCACCAACCCTGCAGGAATGCCAGGAGGAGGAGGTAAGCGATTCCTCCTCTCCACAGCCGATCTGCAACAAGGTCCTGGGGATAGGATTCCCTGACCACATCCCAGTAGAAGACCTGGCATCTGGGCAGAGTGCAGTCAGCCTCTTCCCTCCCCTATCCTCTTCGACAGAGCTGGACATCCCACAGGCTACCCCAGCGGAAGAGCTGGCATCTGGGCAGAGCGCAGTTGGCCTCTGCCCTCCCCTATCCTCTTATCCAGAGCCTGACTCCCCACAGGCTACCCCAGCAGAAGAGCTGGCATCTGGGCAGAGCGCAGTCAGCCTCTGCCCTCCCCTATCCTCTTCTCCAGAGCCGGACATCCCACAGGCTACCCCAGCGGAAGAGCTGGCATCTGAGCAGAGCGCAGTTGGCCTCTGCCCTCCTCTATCCTCTTATCCAGAGCCTGACTCCCCACAGGCTACCCCAGCAGAAGAGCTGCCATCTGGGCAGAGCGCAGTCAGCCTCTGCCCTCCTCTATCCTCTTATCCAGAGCCTGACTCCCCACAGGCTACCCCAGCAGAAGAGCTGGCATCTGGGCAGAGCGAAGTCAGCCTCTGCCCTCCTCTATCCTCTTATCCAGAGCCTGACTCCCCACAGGCTACCCCAGCAGAAGAGCTGGCATCTGGGCAGAGCGCAGTCAGCCTCTGCCCTCCCCTATCCTCTTCTCCAGAGCCGGACATTCCACAGGCTACCCCAGCGGAAGAGCTGGCATCTGGGCAGAGCGCAGTTGGCCTCTGCCCTCCTCTATCCTCTTCTCCAGAGGCTGACTTTCCACAGGCTACCCCAGCGGAAGCGCTGGCATCTGGGCAGAGCACAGTCGGCCTCTGCCCTCCCCTATCCTCTTCTCCAGAGCCGGACTTCCCACAGGCTACCCCAGCAGAAGAGCTGGCATCGGGGCAGAGCGCAGTCGGCCTCTGCCCACCAAGTACCTACAGCTCCAAGCTAGAGAGCAACAAGGAAGCAAGGAGTAGCAGATGCCCCCTCAACAGCTGGGGACATACAGAACAGAGCCAGGCCCCAAAATTCAACAGGTCCAGTATTGGGTTGTGGGTGGACTGCCAGACTAACTCAGATACCGACCGGCATGAGGTCAGGTATCTGGTTAGTCTTCCCTGGGAGGGGGAGATGTGTGGCGAAACCAACCTCGCCACTGGGTTTTGGAGGGGCCTGGCTACCAGCCTCTTGCCTCAGGATTATGGCCCATACTAACTTTAAAGGAGCAGACAGACTGGCCGCACAGCTTAAATCTGTCTTTGCAATTGTATTTTGTTATGTGAGGGTATCCAGATAGCTAATTTTATTGTATTTGCGTATTCTGAGTGCCATTCACCTAATGATATGCACTCAGACTTGAGCTATCTGGGAATATGTTAAATGTCTGTGTTTGCTGTGGGGGTGTGACATTGTGTGTTTGGGTGGTGATTTCTGTTCTGTTGTCCCCACATGTGTATTGGCGATTTCCCTTTGTCTTGAGAGATAATTGGATTACTCCTCGGGTGTCTCCAGGGCAGAGAGGAGGAAACCATGATGCATTGTGGGGATGTATTGTGTCTGTGTATCCTGCAGTGCTGCATATCTGTCCTGTGTCACAGTTTTCATTCTGGTCCCCTTGGGGCGTGTCCACCAGATGGGGACCTGCATAAATACGGGCGGGTAGCCCTCAATAAAGTGTTCCTGTTTTACCCTTTATCATGTTGAGGCTGATGTTTGGGTAACTGATCGACACTGGGGATTGCTATACGCTGGGAGATTTGCTATACTCCCCTGGCTATAACTACTAGCTCTTTTAAGAGCTGTTCCTGCTCTCTGGTTTTAGGAGAGGTTCACCCACTGGAGCCTGGAGCCTTGTCGTAGGTCCAGGGTGGGTAGGAGACGGTGAGACCTCAACAGTGGCGTAGGGATCGCCATAGCAACCATAGCAGTGGCTATGGGGCCCTACGCCACTAGGGGGCCCGTCCGACCGCATTCCAATTTTTTTTTTTTTTTTTATTAACACACACAGACACTACACACAGGCAGCCAGGAGGTGGCGTAACTACCGGGGAAGCAGCTGCTTCGGGGCCCGACAGTTTATTTTCAAGTTAGTTAAATATCGATGTCTTATTGTTCAGGGCCCCTTCACAGCAGCGGTCTTAATGTTCCCTCGCTAATGTGCTCTAATCTTACTGTATATACTAAAGTCTCCTGATGTGTCTGGGATTCGAACCCACAACCTCCAATGTATCAGTGTATCAGAGGCAAAGCATTAACCCTTACAGCCATAAAGAAGGCATTGCAACTGACTGAAAAAATTTGACACTTCTACTGTTATAGCTGGCTAAGTGTACATCTATACACATGACAGCTGCCCCAACACACCCAGCACTGCTATATCTCTATATGACAGCTATCCCAGCACACTCAGCTCTGCTATATCTCTATATATGAGCAGCTATGTGTATAGATGTACACTTAGCCAGCTATAACAGTAGAAGTCTCATAATTTTTCAGTCAGCAGCAAGGCAGCTGTTATGGTCTTGAGGGTAGGTGCTCTGCCTCTGATACAGAAGGTCGTGGGTTCGAATCCCAGCAGAAACCTTTTCTGAAATACAAGCAGTGACTCCATATATGGACATACAGGGCGGGACACAGGAAGAGGCTGACATGGAGGTAAGTAGAAGTGTTTATTTTTTTTATTTTTTTAATACCCGACTGTTACTGCCATGGGGGGAGCGGGGGGGGGGGGCACTTGATACTGGCACATGGGGGGAGGGGGGTTGGCACCTGACCTGATACTGGCACCTGGGGGGGGGGGGGGTTTGGCACCTGATACTGGCACAGGGGGGGGGGGGGCGGGGCCCCTGATACTGTGGATGGCCCTGTTCAGGGGAGGGGGATCTGTGTATGGCACTATTTAGGGGAGTGTGGATGGCACTGTGGATGGCACTATTTAGGGGAGGGGGGATCTGTGGATGGCACTATTTAGGGGAGAGGGATCTGTGGATGGCACTATTTAGGGGAGAGGGATCTGTGGATGGCACTATTTAGGGGAGAGGGATCTGTGGATGGCACTATTTAGGGGAGGGGGGATCTGTTGATGGCACTATTTAGGGGAGGGGGGGATCTGTGGATGGCACTATTTAGGGGAGAGGGATCTGTGTATGGCACTGTTTAGGGGAGGGGGATCTGTGGATGGCACTATTTAGGGGAGGGGTGATCTGTTGATGGCACTATTTAGGGGAGGGGGATCTGTGTATGGCACTGTTTAGGGGAGGGGGATCTGTGGATGGCACTATTTAGGGGAGGGGTGATCTGTTGATGGCACTATTTAGGGGAGGGGGATCTGTGGATGGCACTATTTAGGGGAGGGGGATCTGTGGATGGCACAGAGGGGGGGGGGGGGGCCCATAATTTTTTTTTGCTATGGGGCCCATGCATTTCTAGCTACGCCCCTGGACCTCAACCAAGCTTCGGCGGTTCGTGGGGTCTGCAGTGCGTACGGTGTCAAGTGGATTGCTTGGAGTCCTCGGAAAGCACTAGGAGCAGCTATCAACGGAGGTACCCGGTCGAGGTGCCAGGCGTTCCGTTACAGCCACCACCTCAGAACCTGAGAGAAATGGTGGGAAACATAGACCCTCGCAGCCAAGGCAAAATAGGGGAATGTTTTCCTCTGGCAGAAAGAGAGGACAAATTACATTACTACCAGGAAGCACTGTCTACGCAGCTTCATGCGATCAGACGTCTGCCACCAGCGTGTCTCAAAGGAAGGCCCTCCTCCGCCCCCTGCAGAGTCACCCCCTCCCGCCATCACAAGCAACAGAAGCCACAGCTGCAACACAAGCAACAGAAGCAGCTGTCGCATACCCAGTTCCCTGACCCCATGGATTTCTGGGCAGGCAGAACGGAACAGTGGCCTGAACTGGCACAGCACGCTCTATATCTTCTTTCTTCTCCTGCCTCCAGTGTAATCTTGGAGAGGTTTTTCAGTGACGCAAGGGATGTGGTGACAAAGTTGTCCTCTGGTAGTGTCCAAAACATTACTTTTGTCAAAATGAACCATGCCTGGCTTCTGAAGAATTCAGCGCCATATCTAAATGTAACACAGCTTCCTAGCTTACACCTAAAACAGCCGTAGAAAATGATGAATGAGACGGTCTTGCCAGCCCATCCCCTTTCCCGCCCATGCCACGCCCACAATTTTAGACCTGGCATGAACGGGGCGAAGTCGCAGATAGCAGTGCCGACATCTGCGCCTGAAATACGCCTAATTTAGGCGTATTTCAGATTAGTAAATGACCCCCATAGTTTTCCAAATTTTTAATAAATAAAAATATGGAAAGGTTGGTGTCCATTTGTATTCAGCACCCCTGAGTCAGTATTTTGATGGACCACCTTTCGCTGCAATTACAGCTGCAAGTCTTTTTGGGTATGTCTCTACTATCTTTGCACATCTAGAAGCTGAAGTTTTTGACTATTCCTCTTTGCAAAATAGCTGAAGCTCAGTGAGATTGGATGGAGAGCGTCTGTGATCAGCAATTTTCAAGTCTTGGCACAGATTCTCAATGTGATTTAGGTCTAGAAGTCTTTGACTGGGCAATACTAACACATGAATATGCTTTGATCTAAACAATTCCATTTTAGCTCTGGCTGTATATTTAGGTAGGGTCGTCCTGAACATACATTTTTATTACATATAATATAATATAATATAATATAATTAGAGCTTGACAAGAAATTGTTGCGAATTAATTTGTAACAAATCGCTATAAATCAGGTATACCCAGGCCAAAAGCAGCCTAAAAGCAGTGTTTTAAATTCCTACATAAAAATGAATTTCAGACGAAATTGGAGCAAATGACATCCAACCTCCATGGAAGTGTAGGTAATGTTTGTTTCCGTTTTAAAGTATAGGCAAGCGGATCTGTTGGATAGAGATGTCGCGAACATAAAATTTTCCGTTCGCGAATGGCGAACGCGAATTTCCGCAAATGTTCGCGAACGGGCGAACCGCCATAGAATTCAATAGACAGGCGAATTTTAAAACCCACAGGGACTCTTTCTGGCCACAATAGTGATGGAAAAGTTGTTTCAAGGGGACTAACACCTGGACTGTGGCATGCCAGAGGGGAATCCATGGCAAAACTCCCATGGAAAATTACGTAGTTGACGCAGAGTGTGGTAAGTTTCATTCGCAATGCGATTAATATAACCTGCATTAATCCCATTGCGATTACAACTTAGAGCTAAGTTCCTAATGGTTGTATTGCTAGAATTGACGAATATAACGAATATAGCACTATATTCTCAATCTTCGTTATATCCTAGCAATACAACCATTAGGAACCCAGCTCTAAGTTGAATTCGCAATGCGATTAATATAACCTGTATTAATCGCATTGCGATTACAACTTAGGTCTGAGTTCATAATGGTTGTATTGGTCGCGCCGTCACGTGGTAAAGGGGGGCGGGGGGGTGACTCACTGCAGCCTGGTGAGTGGTGGGGCGCCGCGGCAGCTGCCCTGCAGGAGTCTCTGGTGCCGGGAGGAGGAGGTAGGTAGAGCGGCTCTGACTTTATAGACCAAATTATTTTAATAATACCCCAATAATAATAAGTTAATAACCTAACCCCATTCATAAATTACTGTGGATTATTATAGAGACGGCCCCAGGCCAGGAGACATAAGGGGTTGGGTTGAACTGTGGGCTGGGGCCACCCGGCCACATTTACTAATCTTTGCTCAGGGGGGCCCTCATAAATATAGACCCACATGGTGTGGACTGGTCATTTTTACTAAGGAATATAGTTTAAACGTTTATGTGCAAAATAGAAAATAAGAAGTCAGCTCCAATCAGATATCTGCACATAGACAAAGACTCTGGGTCTATGCAGATATCTGATTGGAGCTGACTTAGTGACTTCTTTTTTTCTCTCTTTATCTCTTTATTATGGCTTCGGGGGGGCGGGGGTGACACCATTTTCTACCACACCGGGTGACACCAGCCATTGCAACTGTAACCATTAGGAACCCAGCTCTAAGTTGAATTCGCAATGCGATTAAGGCTACTTTCACTCTGCCGTTCAGAGCGGGTCCGTCTGATGTTTCCTCAGACGGATCGGCTCCTATAATGCAGACGTTTGTATCCGTTCAGAACGGATCCGTCTGCATTATAACTTAGAAAATTTTTTAAGTGTGAAAGTAGCCTGAACGGATCCGTCCAGACTTTACATTGAAAGTCAATGGGGGACGGATCCGTTTGAAGATTGAGCCATATTGTGTCATCTTCGAACAGATCCGTCCCCATTGACTTACATTGTAAGTCTGGACGGATCCGCTTGCCTCCGCACGGCCAGGCGGACACCCGAACGCTGCAAGCAGCGTTCAGGTGTCCGCTTGCTGAGCGGAGCGGAGGCTGAACGCTGCCAGACTGATGCATTCTGAGCGGATCCGCGTCCACTCAGAATGCATTAGGGCTGGACGGATGCGTTCGGGGCCGCTTGTGAGCCCCTTCAAACGGAGCTCACGAGCGGACACCCGAACGCAGGTGTGAAAGTAGCCTAATATAACCTGTATTAATCGCATTGCGATTACAACTTAGATCTGAGTTTCTAATGGTTGTATTGCTAGAATTTACGAATATAACGGATATAGCACTATATTCTCAATCTTCGTTATATCCTAGCAATACAACAGCCATTAGGAACCCAGCTCTAAGTTGAATTCGCAATGCGATTAATATAACCCGTATTAATCGCATTGCGATTATAACTTAGTCAAATTTGTGACACTGCAGCTTCAGAATGAATCTAAGATGGATGCTGTCCCTAAAATGGATGCTGTCCTTGCTATTTGATAGGAGGTGGGAGGGTCTGGGAGGGAGGGTATGCTGATTGGCTGGAATGTGTCTGCTGACTGTGAGGTACAGGGTCAAAGTTTGCTCAATGATGACGTATAGGGGGCGGACCGAACATCGCATATGTTCGCCCGCCGCGGCGAACGCGAACAAGCTATGTTCGCCGGGAACTATTCGCCGGCGAATAGTTCGGGACATCTCTACTGTTGGATAGAAGGCTGAAAACCAGAGAAACGTTGGCTTGATATATTCTTCCCACTTCGTGGCCCAATCTCAGTGTGAAGGCTTGGAAGTTACAGCTGCATAATGCAGTATTTTTAACCAACTTGGGAGCCCAATCCCAATCCCAATGTGCTTGCCAAGGGTCTAATAAATTTCATAAAAAGTAGAATAAAGTAGTGGCCCCATGACAGAGTGGGGGGGGTGGGACCAGCAGTGACAGTAACAGTGACAATAGTGGCCCCATGACAGAGTGGGGAGGCTGGCGGCAGTAACAGTGACAATAGGGGGCCTATGACAGTGTGGGGAGGGTGGCAACGGCAGTAAAAGGGACAATAGTGGATCCATGACAGAGTGGGGAGCGTGGCAGCAGCGGCAGTGACAGTAGTGGCCCTATGACAGAGCGAGGTGGGTGAGAGCAGCAGCAGTAGCAGCAGTTAACAGTGACAATAGTGGGCCCATGACCGTTTGGAGGGTGGCAGCAGCAGCGTACAGCACAAGGTGGTGGCAGATCACAGTAGTAGCAGAACCTAACAGGAGTGTGATCCTTTTAAAAACGTAACATGTACATATCATTAGGCCAAGGTGGCAGCAGCACGTGGCCAGAAGTAACAGCCCATTTTGCACAATATTCCATTGTGCCAGCACACTACAGTATGATCATTAGTGGCAACATGATCTATTTTGTTGCATCAAGCGTTGTTGTCTGGAAATCCTGGTTGATCCATGCTTAATTCATCTTTATAAAGGTTAGTCTCTCAACATTTTGGGAGGAAAGGCAAGTTCTCTTAGGGGCAACTAAGCCAGTTCTAATCTACAACAGTTTGATAAATGACCCCATAAGTGTTTGAATGAATCGACTTCGGATCTCTGACCCAAAGATCAATTCGCTCAAGCCTATTGATGATGCTCTTCTTCACCCGGGTCCCATGTGTGATTGACTACATCATCATCTACATATGTTTGAGAGTCCCTTGTGTCACCCTCACCTGTCCCTGTCTCACAACATGTGCTACCACCTGACTATCATCATCAGTAGTTGCACACATAAAGTAGTCTGCAGCTGACCTCTCCTATCATAGTTTTATTCCGGCAGCCTCTTGCCGTGCTCTGCCGTGCCTCTGTCAGAACTCCACCCCAGCCCCCATTATAGTCAATGGGGATGGAGCGGCAGTCCAGGGGCACACGGTCACTAGCGGCAGGATGGATCCGACAGGCTGTTCACCCGACGGAACAGCCTGCCGGAGGTCCATGCCGCTAGTGTGAAAGTAGCATAACAGAACTAATTAGCTAGGAATCTGGGTGCACTGCAGTGCACACTTATGTACACGGCAATAAATTTGACTTGCCTGTAATACTGTCGTACAGTAACTGTACAGCTAACAGAATGGATTAGCTATGATTATTGCTGCAATGCAGTGCACAATTATGCACACAGCGATACATTAGACCTGATTGTAATACTGACGCACAGTAACTACAGCTAACCGAACAGATTAGCTATAAATCTTGTTGCACTGCAGTGCACACTTATATATATGGCAATAAATTAGACCTGCCTATAATACTGACGCACAGTAACTCTGCAGCTAACAGAACGAATTACCTATGAAAATTGGTGCACTGCAGTGCACACTTATATACACAGTGATAAATTTGACCTGTCTATAATACTGACACACAGTAACTCTACAGCTAACAGAATGGATTAGTTATGTATCTTGGTGCACTGCACACTTATGTAAATGGCGATAAATTAGACCTGCCTGTAATACTGATGCACAGTAACTCTTCAGTAATAGAACAGATTAGCTATGAATATCAGTGCAGTGCACACTTTTGTACACAGTGATAAATTGTAGCAGAGTCTGTAGTTCATCAGTCTCCTACACTATCCATGCTCTCTCCTTTGCACTCTCCCTGCACTTTCCCTCTCCAATATTGTCCTACACTCTGTTAACCCCTTAGTGACCAGCCTGTTTTGGGTCTTACTGACCAAGCGTTTTTCTTCCTTTTTTCATCGTCGTGTTACAAGAGCTATAACTTTTGTATCTTTCCGTCTATATAGCTTTATGAGGGCTTGTTTTTTGCGGGACAAGTTGTAGTCTTCAACAGCACCATTTTGGGGTACACATAACTTTATGATTAACTGTTATTAACTCTTTCTGGAAGGCAGATGGGAAAAACAGCAATACAGCGTTTTTACATTATAAATTTTAAGGCGTTAATTTTTTTTGTATATATAACATAATATCTTTATTCTCTGTGTCAGTAACATTACAGGGATACCAAATACTTATAGTTTTTTTTTACATTTTACTACTTTTTTGCAATAAAACCCCTTTTTTTTTAAAGAACAAAATGTTTTTGCATTGCCGCTACCCATAACTTTTTTACTTTTATTTCTATGGAGTTGTGTGAGGGCTTGATTTTTGCGGGACAACTTGTTTTTTTCATTGGTATCATTTTGGAATGAATGGCACTTTTTGATTACTTGTTATAAAGTTCTTTCGGTGGCAACTAAGAATAAATTAGCAATTCTGTCCTTTTTTGAATTTTTTTTTTTTTACGGTGTTCACCGTAGGGGATAATTTACATGATATTGATGTAGTCTAGGTTGTTACGGATGCGGCAATATTAAACATATGGGGGAGATTTTCTTTTTGCCTTTTTTTTTTTATTGAAAAGCGTATTTTCAATGGAAAAAAGGCTTTTTTTTACCACTTGATAGTCCCACAAGGGAACTTTAGCAGACAGCTTTTTGAATTATTTTAAAAGGCAATGCATTATCCCCATTGCCCGCGGCATGTAAAGTGTTAAACAGCCCGGATCGGCACTCCTGCCAGTCTAGGCTGTTAGAGCAGCATAGTGACCGCCGTAAAAAACACTGTCCCTAGTGCAAGAGCGGCTTGTCACGTCTCTCCCTATGTTTAGCTCACAGGAAAATGGAGGCGACCATGCGGGATCAGTGTTTTATAGGCCTCCGCCTAACTGTGACATCACATGGGGATGGTTACCTGTGGATTGACTGGCTGCACGGAATTACGGGTGATCTTGTGTTCTCGGGCTTGTCTCCTCTACGCTAACTTTCACTTGCAGCACACAGTTTCATATTGCCCTTTTTGTGTGGCACACACTATTTGTGCCTCCACACAACGATGAAGCCTCCTTAGTGCTCTCTAACAGTAGTGATGTTCCATAGTGCCCCACTTACAGTATGGATGCCCCTTAGTGTCCTGAACTCATTGAGGTGTGCATGCCAGGGGTCAAAAAGTAAGTGATGGAACAGGGACCTATTAGCTCCTGATGATACAGATAGAGTTGAAAGTGGGCACATGTGGCATGCGAGATATGTGCCAGGCTTTACTAGACCGTGCCCAAAATCTGCTCAGTGTAAATGTGCCTTAAGACTACTTTAAAAAATAGCCATCAGTCATCAATAGCCATCAAAAGCCAGGAGAGATGGACATGACGTGATGGCGTAGGTAGGCTACGTCGCGCCTCCCTCCTCTTGTTCCACCTCGCCACGCGGTGCACGCTGTGCTCTGCTCCGCTCGGCCCGCAGGATGCATCTGCTTCTAAGCTCTGGAGGCTGTGTATGCGGCTGGACCTTCTGAATGCCTTCTGTGTTTCTGTGCTGTGACTACTTGATGTTCGTTCAGTGCTCCTTGGATGGTTGATGCGTCCAGCTCCCTCTGGCTTCCCTCGATTCCTCCACTCTTCGTCCTTCCGTTCCCTCCCTCTTCGCTCCTTGCTGGTCCCTGGATGGAGGTTTGAAGTGATCTTGCCTCGTGTCCTCCCCTGCTTTTATGTTTAATCCACCTAATCCACCTTCCTCTCTGACCCTCCTGTGTTCATCGCTTCCATAGTCCGTTGCCTGTTGTTTCCCTGACTTGATCTTGCCTCGTGTCCTCCCCTGCTTTTATGTTTAATCCACCTTCCTCCCTGCTCCCTGCATCTACCTCTCTGACCCTCCAGTGTTCATCGCTTCCATAGTCCGTTGCCTGTTGTTTCCCTGACTTTAAAATTGGACCTGTATTGGTTTTGCCTTGGATTAATGTTTTTTTAGTTTTTTTTTCTTCTCCTTTTTAACTCCATCTATTATAAGAAGACTGGTCAGATTTGTTTATATTTGTTTGGTCTAAAGTAAGTAGGATCAAAAGTAAGGAAGAAAAGAGAGAAAAAAGGTAAGAGAAAAGAGAGGAAAAATAAAAAGAAGGAGAGAGGGGGGAAAGAAAAGAAAAAAGCAGGAGGAAAAAGAAAGGAGGAGGAAAAAAGAGAAAGAAAGGAGAGAAAAAGAAAATGGCTCCCAAGCAAAATAGGCGATCTGCGGATTATTCATCTTCCAAAATGGGGCAGAAACCAATAGAATACGCAAAAATTTTGCAGTTTTTGAAATTTCCAAATGTTACAAGAGCAGGACAAAAAGGGTCGTATGATTTGAATGTTTAAAAAATGCTGGATCTAGAGTGGAAGAAGTATTGGATGATTACACTCAGGAGGAGGGGGCGGAGAGGAAGGATGTAAATGACTTGCCTAAGGATGGATCTTCTCCACTAATGGAAATTCTGGCTGTGGTTAAAAAGAATGGAGAACTAATACAAGATATCTCAAAGCAGCTTGGGGTAATTCAGTCCGACCTGGTCCTGATAAGGGACGATGTTACAAAGATATTAGACAGAGTTACTACCATAGAAAAAATGTGGGGGTCTTGACGTTTAAAACTGAAATCCCCATGTTAAGAATGGAGGGTAATACCTTAAAAAAAAAAAAGGTGGTGGATTTGAAAGACAGGACGAGTTGATGCAACGTGAGAATCGTGGGCCTACCAGAAGGAATGGAGGGAGATAATCCTGGTGATATGATACAGACTTTAATTTTGAAGTTTGGAAAGGAGCATTTTTCTCCATTATTTCTTGTGAAAAGGGCCTATCGGGTTCTAGGGGGTAAACCGATCCCTGGAAGGCACCCACAGATACTCCTGGCGAAGATACTTGTTTCACGAGATAGGGATATGACCTTGAGAAGGGCAAGGGAGTTCCCCCTATCTTACACAATGGAAATAAACTGTCCTTCTGGGTGAGAGGAGGAGAGGTGGTCTCAGTTGAGAGATCTGCTACAGGAATGTGGCGGATCAAGAAGTTGGGGGTGATTATAGTTTGGGGGGTGGGTTGCGATGCATCTTCCAGGTTGGAGGGGGGGTAGGAATTGTGAGTAATTCTTCACTATTGGAATCTGCTGGCTGATTGATGTCTGTTAGAATTTTAACTTGGAATGTTCGGGGTCTTGGCGATAAGTTAAAAAGACAGGCGGTCTGTGATTTGGTTCAAAGACATCTTCCAGCAATTGTCTGCTTAGTGGAGACTCACTTCACTGAGGGGCGATCCCGCGTCTCGGTGGAGTGACAGTATTAATCCATAAAGGGATCGATTTTGTCTGCCGGGCATCCTCTGATAAGCAGGGGAGATTTGTTCTTCTTTATGGGAAAGTCATTGGGAGGTTATGTATTTTGGCCTTTATTTATACCCCCCTTTTCTCTTTATATACGTAATTGTTTATTAACTTTTATGGATCAGTGGCCTGACTGTCCTTCCATAGTAACTGGGAACTTTAACAGTGTTATTAATCCAGAGATGGACAGGATCTCCATGGGGGGAAATATCTATATCTTGGCTCAAGGGTCCCCTTTGGCACGTTTTTGCACGATGTATGAGGATATTTAGGAAAGGGGAAAAGAGCATATTCCAGTGTAATCAAATCCGGAAATTCTATGTCCAGGATAGATTTGTCTCTGATAAATAAAAACTATTTGAAATACATAAAACGGATGAAATATGAGGCTAGGTCTGTATCGGACCATGTACCTTTCTCTATTGAGCTATGTATGGTGGATAATAAGCACAGTGTAAGACCCCCATTTAGATTGAACCCCCACAGGATTTCCATAATGGATAACCATAAATTGATTAAACAGGATATAGGGTTCTTTTGGGATAGCAATTATAACTCAGCGAAGACCTGCTTGGTATGGGATGCATTCAAGGCCTTTATAAGGGGGGTATTTATTAGTAATATTTCTAATCTAAGGAAAAGGTATGGTATGAAAGAGAGGGATCTAAAAGAAGCAGCAGCTGCTGGTATGAACGAGTTTTCCAGGGATAAAACAAAAGAAAATAGGGAAATTATGCAGAAGACAAGTCAGGCGTATTCCGATTTTCTCCTGGATAAGGCCCAACAAACGCTTTTTTTTAGGGGACAAAAATATTTTTCTGAAAAGGGTCGTCCAGGGAAAATGTTGGCAAGGGTGATCTCCAATCAGGAGCAAAAAAAAAAAGAGATAGTATTCACTCTTCTGAATGTATAATTACTGAAGATCCAGATTCTATAAAATAAACATTTTTGAATTACTTTTCGGAATTATACAAATCAGATAATAATGTTTCAGATAACCAAAGAGAATCTCTTGAGGCTGATTTCTCCATGCAGGAGTTAGAACTTGCAATAAAGGCTTGTGTGGGAAACTCCTCCCATGGATCGGATGGACTCCCATATGAATTTTATCGAAAATATAGCAAGGTTATTCTCCCTCGTCTTTTGAAGGAATCAGAGGATGGTATCCTCCCGGAATCAATGACAGAAGCAGTAATAATAGTGATATTGAAAAAGGGCAAGGATCCCCTAGATTTGGGGTCATGTAGGCCAATTTCTCTATTGAATACGAATATTAAGCTTCTCTCAAGGATTCTTACTATATAAGGCTGTCTAAGGTTATTTAATCAATTATACATCCTGATCAAAATGGGCTTATTCCTAATAAGGGTACTCACTACAATTTGCATTGCCTGTTTGCGAATATACAGTCCTCCTGGGGAGTTTCTCGTTCCATCCTGTCTTTAGATGCCTCTAAGGCCTTTGACAGGGTGGACTGGAGATTCATCTGGAGGGTGTTAGAGAAGATGGGATTTGGTATTAGGTTTATAAACATGATTAAGCTTCTGAATAGGGAAACTGGAGGTACAGTCGTGGCCAAAAGTTTTGAGAATGACAAAAATATTAGAAATTGGAAAAGTTGCTGCTTAAGTTTTTATAATGGCAATTTGCATATACTCCAGAATGTTATGAAGAATGATCAGATGAATTGCATAGTCCTTCTTTGCCATGAAAATTAACTTAATCCCAAAAAAACCTTTCCACTGCATTTTATTGCTGTCATTAAAGGACCTGCTGAGATCATTTCAGTAATCGTCTTGTTAACTCAGATGAGAATGTTGACGAGCACAAGGCTGGAGATCATTATGTCAGGCCGATTGGGTTAAAATGGCAGACTTGACATGTTAAAAGGAGGGTGATGCTTGAAATCATTGTTCTTCCATTGTTAACCATGGTGACCTGCAAAGAGACACGTGCAGCCATCACTGCGTTGCATAAAAATGGCTTCACAGGCAAGGATATTGTGGCTACTAAGATTTCACCTCAATCAACAATTTATAGGATCATCAAGAACTCCAAGGAAAGAGGTTCAATTCTTGTTAAGAAGGCTTCAGGGCGTCCAAGAAAGTCCAGCAAGCACCAGGATCGTCTCCTAAAGAGGATTCAGCTGCGGGATCGGAGTGCCACCAGTGCAGAGCTTGCTCAGGAATGGCAGCAGGCAGGTGTGAGCGCATCTGCACGCACAGTGAGGCGAAGACTTTTGGAAGATGGCCTGGTGTCAAGAAGAGCAGCAAAGAAGCCACTTCTCTCCAAAAAAAACATCAGGGACAGATTGATCTTCTGCAGAAAGTATGGTCAATGGACTGCTGAGGACTGGGGCAAAGTCATATTCTCCGATGAAGCCTCTTTCCGATTGTTTGGGGCATCTGGAAAAAGGCTTGTCCGGAGAAGAAAAGGTGAGCGCTACCATCAGTCCTGTGTCATGCCAACAGTAAAGCATCCTGAGACCATTCATGTGTGGGGTTGCTTCTCATCCAAGGGAGTGGGCTCACTCACAATTTTGCCCAAAAACACAGCCATGAATAAAGAATGGTACCAAAACACCCTCCAACAGCAACTTCTTCCAACAATCCAACAACAGTTTGGTGAAGAACAATGCATTTTCCAGCACGATGGAGCACCGTGCCATAAGGCAAAAGTGATAACTAAGTGGCTCGGGGACCAAAACGTTTACATTTTGGGTCCATGGCCTGGAAACTCCCCAGATCTTAATCCCATTGAGAACTTGTGGTCAATCCTCAAGAGGCGGGTGGACAAACAAAAACCCACTAATTCTGACAAACTCCAAGAAGTGATTATGAAAGAATGGGTTGCTATGAGTCAGGAATTGGCCCAGAAGTTGATTGAGAGCATGCCCAGTCGAATTGCACAGGTCCTGAAAAAGAAGGGCCAACACTGCAAATACTGACTCTTTGCATAAATGTCATGTAATTGTCGATAAAAGCCTTTGAAACGTATGAAGTGCGTGTAATTATATTTCACTACATCACAGAAACAACTGAAACAAAGATCTAAAAGCAGTTTAGCAGCAAACTTTGTGAAAACTAATATTTGTGTCATTCTCAAAACTTTTGGCCACGACTGTAGTACTCTATTAAAACTTATCATTCATTTCATTTTTAGTTAAAAGAGTACAGACAATATGCAAAGTATTAAGTGTATGCACACCACCAATCGAGCAACAAAAAGACAAAAAAACTGACAGTATTGCCTTAGGTGTCTTGTATTGGCAGCACCAACCAAATGGCAAAACTACCAACCGGATATGAATGCAAAAGTGTATAAGGAAAGGTCTTACCGGTAAATGGGAGTCATCTGGACACCGTCGTGAAGTTCCAATGGTTTCTGTTTTTAAACAAAGGGCAAGGTCCTGATACCAAACTCTATCACTAGATTGCCCTGTCAGTTCTAGAATTCCCTGATGTCCTCCTAATACGGAGTCATCGCCCTGACAAGGGCGGTCCCGTCTGGAACCTCTCCCTAAAAAATAGGAGGCCCTGGACGTCCCTGCCTCGGGATACTAATAAATGAAGGACCCCTGAGAGCAGGATCAATCCCTATGCATTTTGTGAATAGCCCTAGACTCGTCAGGGGATTAAGGGCTTAAGAGGGTTGGCCAGTTACATCTAATACATATATAGTGTGCCAACCTCAGTTAAAGATAGATCAAATTAGATAGCGCCTAATAAAGAGATGCTAGGCTAAATGGGAAAAAGTATAGACAAAGTAGAAACCAGAGGAGTCAATTGGGGCATATGGCTCTGTTCCTATTCCCACCACTGGTTCAGGATAATGTCTATTCTCAAGTAGGGGTAGCGTGTGGCCTGCCCTCTGCAATATTTTTGGCTCCTCCTGTATAAGACATTAGAGAGTTGATGTCTATTAGATGTACAATTTTTACAATTATTATTTACACTTCATAATATATTTTTAGAACTTA
The DNA here is from genome assembly GCF_905171765.1 of Bufo bufo. Lineage (NCBI taxonomy): Eukaryota > Metazoa > Chordata > Amphibia > Anura > Bufonidae > Bufo > Bufo bufo. The sequence goes on from NC_053390.1 coordinate 394,405,445, forward strand.
CACAAACGTCCACTAGGTGGCAAAATATACCCACGATAAATGTCGACATAGAACTGTGTATCTTTTAAACCACCGCTCTGCAGTCTTACTGGCTGTTGTAATGACTGCTGTGGAATAGTTCTACTTGTAGTTTTAGAACAGTTTGAGAGCTTCAAATTGTAAATACATTCTGTATCCTTTACTTTTTTTCCCTTCTCAATATTAGAGGACCCATTATGGTCCTCATAAGCAGTAACATAATATTTACTTTGTAACATCAAAAAGAGGGATTTACACATACCAGACCCGACTAAATACTGGACATTACCTTGTGAATGTGTGCAGCTAGGTACACCAGGCTCACCTGAAGGGCATGATTCTACTGTTTTTCTGATTCCATGATTCCATCCAAGTGGACAAATAACTACAGCTCAGCTGCTAGCCCCTACTCCTCATATTTCTAAAATGTACTCCAGTCCCTGTTGTTGTGGTCCATAATGTTTGGACCCTGTTGTTCACTGCTGATACGAGCCTGCTAAAAGGATAAGGATTGGGCAGAGTAAATTGCCACCTTTTATTTTTTATTAGTGGTAGTACTACCCTACCAAACACACAGAAATGGAGGAGAAGCAGTACATGAGCAGATACATAAGTTATAACTATACACTAGATATTAGAGTTGAGCAAACTTTTTGAGATTCGATTTGTTTCAGGTTCACCGAATTTAAAAAAAATCTGTGCTACCCAAATCAAAGTTGCTCCAATTGCCCTAAAATTGGCATAGACTCAGAATTTTTAATCTATTTTTAATTTTTTTTATTTATTATTTTTTGCATTTTCTTTCCCCCTTCCTCCTCACTAAGCTCTGGACCATAATGACTGCAGTAGCAAGTAATATCAGAGTGACACTTAGATATATAGTTATGGATAAATCTATGGTTGACAGCATTAACAATCAGCGTGTTTAAAAGTGCACTCTAGAATTATGCTTAACCGGGCAAAAATCTAGTGGCAGCAGCAGCAGCAGCAGCCATACGATATAGAACATGATGTTAAGATGGCAGACAGGGGCAGTGGAATAAAGGGGTCAGTGATCAATGTCTACAGTCAGCAATGGCAGATTAATTCATTGGCCTCAGCTGGAGGTGTGTGAAAATCCTCACTGATCTATGCCTCTTTCTTTTTGAAAAATACTATGTTTTCTACACTGGTGGAGGTTTGTCTGGGTGTGACAATGCCACCTGCTATGTTAAAAAAAACCCTCTCCAAGATGACACTGGAGGCTGGACAAGAAGCAAACTGGGCCCGTTCCAGTCACTGTTCCATTCTGCCTGTCCAAAAGTCTATGGGGTCAGGGAACATGATATGTGCCAGAGAAAGGCCACAGTCCAGGTAAGACTGAACCTGGTTGTCCAGGTGGTACGTTTCAATTTGCTGAATTATGTCAGCCTGGCACAGCATGTGAAAATAATGCTTCATCTTGTTAATGAGACTGAACTGGCTGCTGCTGCAGCTTCTATTACTTGTGGAAGCAGAGAAGGCTTCAGGGGGTGTGACCCGGCAGGGGGCAGAGAGAGGCCAGACACACATGGACAGCAGGCATCTGCTCATCAAAAGGTAAGGCAAGCTGTGTATACAGTTTATCCTGGTAATACAGCAATTTGGCTTCCCTTTCGTCAACAAGAAAAAAATTCCACAATTTTGCTTTGCCATGCTTGCCAGCGTGCCTGAGGACCCCCACTGCGATGATTGATCGTCATGGCCAATTTCTTCATCATCATCAGCATCAGCCTCATGGTCCTCCACCACCAACTCCTTCACCTCCTCCTCCAATGGTAGCGCCTCATCCTCCACTTCCTCTTCCATGGCACTTTGTCTGTGTGGGTCCCCCACATCTACAGGGCAGGCATCAAGATGCATAAGCTGTTCTTTTTACACCATTCCTTGTTGCATCAGTGTATGAGTTCTAATATAACTACTGAGGATGACATCATTGATGCCGTAGTTGTCCCTTCTGACAAATTTGGTGGCCTCTTCTAAGGGCGTGAGTACGCAACATACATCACTGATGAACTGCCACTGCCTGAGTTCAAAACAACACATACTCCTTGTTTCTTTGGTCTGGTGCAAGATGAAATCATTCACAACTTTACAACTTTATACAAGTGCTCCAGTATATGCACAATGGAATTACATTATATTGATTTAACCCATAATAAAAGGCTATAGCCTTGCTATATGGAGAATAGAGGTTTTCTGTGCTTAGAAAGCTAATACATAATTATGGTTTATTCACAGGCACAATATATGATTATAAAGACACCAGTAATATGCTTTCTAAGTATGGAAAACCTTTATTCTCCATATAGTAAGACCGTAGCCTTTTATTATGGGTTAAATGAGGGAGAGAAAAAATAACTGAAGAAAAAAATCTACAACTCTCACCTGGGACACCAACATGCAAGGCTGATCACTTACCCACAGGCTACACACAGCAATTTTCTTCTGGCTGCAACCTGGCACATTTGCCTGGTTGCAGCTTCATCAGAGAGATCAGGCAGGAAGCCTGAAAGATGCTAAGCGCTTATATCTTTATGATATATTGTGCCTTTGAATAAAACAATAATTTGTGCTAGCTTTCAAAGCATAGAAAACTTCTAATCTTAACATAGTAAGTTTAAGTCATGGTAAGTATGGTAAGTAGCATATTGTCACGGTGGGGAAAGGGGGGGGGGGAACCCCCATCGAACAATGTCAGGAATAAAATGGAAGCAGCTAGGCCAGGACGCCAGAAATAGGGAGCAGGTCACCTCCTAAAGCGTCCCTAATCCTCAACCTAACTCCTCACCGTATGAGCAGACCTGGATGGTAGGATGGCTCATACCAGGATGCCATTGGCCTTGAGTCGCCCTGATAATCCCTCACATAGGAGCAGGGGAGAGACGACCTGTTCTTCCCAGACACGGATGAACAGGAGTCTCAAATGGCCTAGCAGCAGGGAAAGGAAAAGACCATAAGCAGCAACAGAGTCGGCAGGTAAAAACACCAGAAACACACTTACCTGCCGCAGCCACCACTACTAGAACCCGTGCAAAAGTACAGGTGCCCACACACCAAATAGGACACTGTACAAACAACACCACACACAGGTATCCAGCACACCTGATACTGCCTGGGCCCTATACAGAAAGGTGCACGGCAGCCCCAGGCAGCACTGCATCCAGACTTATGGTTCACCCCTCCGGGAAACCAGCCTCCTTCCAGAGGTATCAACATACCGGGTGACGTATAGCATACATGCAGGGCCAACACCAACAAAAGCCCAGACATGTAACAACCAACAAAACGCTTCACACACCCAGAACATAAACCCACACCACACATACAACTAGTGAGGGTAAAGGTACATGGAGGGTACATGAGGGAGGGCAATTTATGTACCATAAGGTGGCCCTAAAGAACTGGGCAAAAACACCCAGGCAAGGAGCAAAGCTCCAATACCAAGCAAGGCTGTAGTACAACAGACTCCAGCCAGGAAGCCACTGGAGATAAAAGCCAAGTGACAACACCCAGTCAGGGAATTAACCCTTACAGCACCAGACAGAGGGAAGCTACAACTTAAAGGGGAAGTGCACACATCAGCCAACACGCAACACATAACCACAGGCAACAGCATGCGTGGCCACCATGTCACGACGCACACAGCAAAAGCCGAGACACTGCCACGACATGTCATAAAAGCAACACGTTGCCAACGGCAACTGCAAGTGTGGCAAAAGTGTCACGGCGTACACATAGCAAAGGCCGTGACACATATATTATATGCACATGCTAGGACACAGCTCTTCCCTCAGCTTACTTATGTCTAGTCCTGTCAATCAAGGGTATGGGGAGTGTGAAGAGCACACGGGTGTTACAAAGGCAGTGCTTCAAGTATTCAGCCCCACACACTGGTGCTCCAACATGCTCGTTTGCATATGTATAAAAACACAGATATCTCTGTAGAAGTTTAACATACAGACAAAAGAAAGGTATAATTTGTAATCAGTATGATCAACCCTACCACGTAGTATGCCTGGTTTAATAGGGTTGATCATGGTGACAGAGGCTCTTTAAGCTTACACACCAGCAGATTGCTGGGCACGTAGAATAGTTTCATGGCTACACAATCTGTTATCAATGGCTGACAATGGACTGGAGTACAAGAAGGAATAGTCTGTGTCGAAAAAGCTGTAAATTATGATGAGGACAAGGACACTGTACTGCATGTGGATGTGGCCTGGCTGCCACAAGGGAGACTGTGAGAAGTAGGACACTCTTGTTTGATTACTGGTGGTCAGATACATTTTCCCACTGGCTCGGGTAATGCCTCTTCATGTGCTGCAACAGTGCTGTGGTGCTTATGATTGTGTGTTAATGGCCACAACTTATTATTATCCTGCAGATCTTACAAACTACATTAGTTTTGTCTGCTGGCATTATGGAGAACAATTTCCATACAGGACATACTCAAACAGGGCTAGTGGCAGCCAAGCTTGACTTAGATCTAGCATATTTTAGGCCTGTGCCAACAATCAGCGGCATCACCAGTTCCTGAGATGACTATAATAGAAGCAGATCTGGCCCTGGCAGCTTTTTTGGATGTTTTGGACATTCATTGGCTCTGCTCTCTATTGCTGACGCAATGGCTCCCGCCCTCCTCCTCAGATATCACCTTCTCCTCAGCACTCTGATCATTGCTACTTTTATCAGACTGTGATATGTCATTTTAATTTGAATTTATACAGCTACCATTGAACCTAATGGCATCTTTAAGAATCTCTATGCATTGATCTCCCCCTGTTGGTGGCTGCCAGAAAATGTCATGGAGTTATGCGAACAGAAGAAGTTCAGCACCAGGCCCGCATATCCCGGAGCCCCATTGCAGTAATGTGGTCTGTCTGCTTGTCTACCTGCAGAATATTGTAACTAAGTCCCATTCAGTTGATGTGTCGGTAGACGGACCTTTGAAAACAATGAAGAGACTGCGGCGCTTGTATGAGAGACACTGCCTCTTCAAACTGTTTATCAAAGGGGTGCCAAGAGTAAGACTTCCACAGATTTGAAATTGATGGCCTATCTTGATTCAATATCCTGAACCCAAAACCTTTTAAAGATAATTCAAAATAGTTAAATAATAGACCTTTGTACAGTATAATACACTGCCTGTCGCCACAAAAAAAAAAGTCGCCACAAAAAAAAAAAGCCTTTAGCTTTGATTATGGCACGCATTCGCTGTGGCATTGTTTCTGCAATGTCACAAGATTTATTTCCATCCAGTGTTGCATTAATTTTTCACCAAGATCTTGCATTGATGGTGGAGTCTAACTGCTGCGCAAAGCCTTCTCCATCACATCCCAAAGCTTCTCAATGGGGGTTAAGGTCTGGACTCTGTGGTGGCCAATCCATGTGTGAAAATGATGTCTGATGCTCCCTGAACCACTCTTTCTCAATTTGAGCCTAATGAATCCTGGCATTTTCATCTTGGAATATGCCCGTGCCATCAGGGAAGAAAAAATCCATTGATGGAATAACCTGGTCATTCAGCATGTTCAGGTAGTCAGCTGACCTCATTCTTGGAGCACATACTGTTGCTGAACCTAGACTTGACCAACTGCAGCAACCCCAGATCATAGCACTGCCCCCACAGGCTTGTACAGTAGGTACTAGGCATGATGGGTGCCTCACTTCTTCTGCCTCTCTTCTTACCCTGATGCGCCCATCACTCTGGAACAGGGTAAATCTGCACTCATCAGACCACATGACCTTCTACCATTGCTCCAGAGTCCAATCTTTATGCTCCCTAGCAAATTGAAGCCTTTTTTTCTGGTTTGCCTCACTGATTAGTGGTTTTCTTACGGCTACACAGCTGTTCAGTCCCAATCCCTTGAGTTCCCTTCACATTGTGTGTGTGGAAATGCTCTTACTTTCACTATTAAAAATAGTGTTGTTTTTCTTCGATTTGATTCTGCCAAACGCTTAAGTGATCACCGATCACGATCATTCAGGATTTTTTTCCCGCCACATTTCTCCCTCGAATACGATGGGTCCCCACTATCCTTCCAGTTTTTAATAATGCGTTGGACAGTTCTTAACCCAATTTTAATCGTTTTTGCAATCTCCTTAGATGTTTTCTCTTGATGCATGCCAATGATTTGACCCTTCTCAAACAGACTAACATCTTTTCCACGACCACGAGATGTGTCTTTCGACATGGTTGTTTAAGAAATGAGAAGCAACTCATTGCACCAGTTGGGGTTAAATAACCTATTGCCAGCTGAAAGATAATCGCCCATGCAGTAATTATCCAATAGGAGGCTCATAACTATTTGCTTAGTTAAATCCACGTGGCAACTTTTTTTTGGGACAGGCAGTGTACATCTCCATTAATGAAAAAAAGCTTCTGCTATTTATCAATATACATTTCTCAGCATTTCCAAGTGCTAAAGCTTCTCATAACTGAGGGTTTGCTACAGTTGTATTTAATCTAATCAATCATATGAGAGCTAAACAGCCTTAACAACACTGATATTACAGAAAGACATTAGTGCTAATGAGAACTGCCTATACTGGATATACTGTATTTTTCAGGCTATACAACGCACCAGACTATAAGATGCACCTAGGATTTAGAGGAGGAAAAATAAGAAAAAAATATTTTTCATGATCTCAAATCAGACTCACAATCTTCATCAGCCCCCCCAAATCAGCCCCCCATTCTTTATCAGACCCCAGATCAGACCCCCCAAGCTCCATCAGACCTGAGATCAGACTCATTAAAGACTACCAGTTTCCATTACACTCACATCAGGCCCCCCAACCTCTTTCAGCCACAGATCAGAACCCAATCAGACTCCCCCAGCCTCGGATCAGACCCCCATCAGCCTCAGATCAGACATTAAAAAAAAAATTACCTCACTTGCTCTGTATGGCGCTACCACTCTGTAGATCAACTCACCATTCCCTGGTATTCTTTCAGCCCGCGCTGCACTGTGATCCAATGTTGCACTGGATCATGTCATAGTGCATGCCTACGTGCACTACATCCTGATGCTGTATGCAGGACACAGTGCAAAGCGTAGCCTGGAAGAAGACCAGGGAGGGTGAATACAGCCACACAGCGCTTTCCTCACTGCTCCCCGCACCTCCTGCATGCTAATAGTGAAAGCGGTCATTAGCATATGGACTATAAGACGCACTACCATTTTCCCCCCACTTCTGGAAGACAAAAACAAGCAGAGATAATAAAAATGATGAGGGTTTGAAACCTAAAGTATGATAGAAGTTTTCATAACAAGAAAACCATTTAATTTCCCATGATGAGTTAAAGGGAACCTGTCATGTGGAACATGGTGTCTGAGCTGAAGGCAGCATGTTATAGAGCAGGCGGGGGTGAGACGATTGATATACAGTTTTGTGGGGAAAGATTCAGTAAAACCTATATTTTATTCATTTAAATTCCTGCTCATTCTCTGGGTTTTGAAGTAAAGGAGTTGGTCCTATCAGCAATTGACAGTCTTCCCTCTATGACTGTATATACAGAGATAGCTGTCAGTCACTGATGGGACCTTCCCTCTATGACTGTGTATACAGAGATAGCTGTTAGCCACTGATAGGACCTTCCCTCTATGACTGTGTATACAGAGATAGCTGTCAGTCACTGATAGGACCTTCCCTCTATGACTTGTGGATACAGAGATAGCTGTCAGTCACTGATAGGACCTTCCCTCTATGACTGTGTATACAGAGATGGCTGTTAGCCACTGATAGGACCTTCCCTCTATGACTGTGTATACAGAGATAGCTGTCAGTCACTGATAGGACCTTCCCTCTATTACTGTGTATACAGATATAGCTGTCAGTCACTGATAGGACCTTCCCTCTATGACTGTGTATACAGAGATAGCTGTCAGTGACTGATAGGACCTTCCCTCTATGACTGAGTATACAGAGATAGCTGTCAGTCACTGATAGGACCTGCCCTCTATGACTGTGTATACAGAGATAGCTGTCAGTCACTGATAGGACCTTCCCTCTATGACTGTGTATACAGAGATAGCTGTCAATCACTGATAGGACCTTCCCTCTATGACTGTGTATACAGAGATGGCTGTCAGTCACTGATAGGACCTTCCCTCTATGACTGTTTATACAGAGATAGCTGTCAGTCACTGATAGGACCTTCCCTCTATGACTGTGTATACAGAGATGGCTGTCAGTCACTGATAGGACCTTCCCTCTATGACCGTGTATACAGAGAGAGCTGTCAGTCACTGATAGGACCTGCCCTCTATGACTGTGTATACAGAGATAGCTGTTAGCCACTGATAGGACCTTCCCTCTATGACTGTGTATACAGAGATAGCTGTCAATCACTGATAGGACCTTCCCTCTATGACTGTGTATACAGAGATAGCTGTCAGTCACTGATAGGACCTTCCCTCTATGACTGTGTATACAGAGATAGCTGTCAGTCACTGATAGGACCTTCCCTCTATGGCTGTGTATACAGAGATAGCTGTCAGTCACTGATAGGACCTTCCCTCTATGACTGTGTATACAGAGATGGCTGTCAGTAACTGATAGGACCTTCCCTCTATGACTGTGTATACAGAGAGAGCTGTCAGTCACTGATAGGACCTTCCTTCTATGACTGTGTATACAGAGATAGCTGTCAGTCACTGATAGGACCTTCCCTCTATGACTGTGTATACAGAGATAGCTGTCAGTCACTGATAGGACCTTCCCTCTATGGCTGTGTATACAGAGATGGCTGTTAGCCACTGATAGGACCTTCCCTCTATGACTGTGTATACAGAGATAGCTGTTAGCCACTAATAGGACCTCCTCCTTGACTTCAAAGTCCAGAATGATCAAGAATTTAGATGAATAAAACTGAATCTTTTCCCACAAAACTACAGGGAGTGCAGAATTATTAGGCAAGTTGTATTTTTGAGGATTAATTTTATTATTGAACAACAACCATGTTCTCAATGAACCCAAAAAACTCATTAATATCAAAGCTGAATATTTTTGGAAGTAGTTTAGTTTGTTTTTAGTTTTAGCTATTTTAGGGGGATATCTGTGTGTGCAGGTGACTATTAATGTGCATAATTATTAGGCAACTTAACAAAAAACTAATATATACCCATTTCAATTATTTATTTTTACCAGTGAAACCAATATAACATCTCAACATTCACAAATATACATTTCTGACATTCAAAAACAAAACAAAAACAAATCAGTGACCAATATAGCCACCTTTCTTTGCAAGGACACTCAAAAGCCTGCCATCCATGGATTCTGTCAGTGTTTTGATCTGTTCACCATCAACATTGCGTGCAACAGCAACCACAGCCTCCCAGACACTGTTCAGAGAGGTGTACTGTTTTCCCTCCTTGTAAATCTCACATTTGATGATGGACCACAGGTTCTCAATGGGGTTCAGATCAGGTGAACAAGGAGGCCATGTCATTAGATTTTCTTCTTTTATACCCTTTCTTGCCAGCCACGCTGTGGAGTACTTGGACGCGTGTGATGGAGCATTGTCCTGCATGAAAATCATGTTTTTCTTGAAGGATGCAGACTTCTTCCTGTACCACTGCTTGAAGAAGGTGTCTTCCAGAAACTGGCAGTAGGACTGGGAGTTGAGCTTGACTCCATCCTCAACCCGAAAAGGCCCCACAAGCTCATCTTTGATGATACCGGCCCAAACCAGTACTCCACCTCCACCTTCCTGGCGTCTGAGTCGGACTGGAGCTCTCTGCCCTTTACCAATCCAGCCACGGGCCCATCCATCTGGCCCATCAAGACTCACTCTCATTTCATCAGTCCATAAAACCTTAGAAAAATCAGTCTTGAGATATTTCTTGGCCCAGTCTTGACGTTTCAGCTTGTGTGTCTTGTTCAGTGGTGGTCGTCTTTCAGCCTTTCTTACCTTGGCCATGTCTCTGAGTATTGCACACCTTGTGCTTTTGGGCACTCCAGTGATGTTGCAGCTCTGAAATATGGCCAAACTGGTGGCAAGTGGCATCTTGGCAGCTGCACGCTTGACTTTTCTCAGTTAATGGGCAGTTATTTTGCGCCTTGGTTTTTCCACACGCTTCTTGCGACCCTGTTGACTATTTTGAATGAAACGCTTGATTGTTCGATGATCACGCTTCAGAAGCTTTGCAATTTTAAGAGTGCTGCATCCCTCTGCAAGATATCTCACTATTTTTGACTTTTCTGAGCCTGTCAAGTCCTTCTTTTGACCCATTTTGCCAAAGGAAAGGAAGTTGCCTAATAATTATGCACACCTAATATAGGGTGTTGATGTCATTAGACCACACCCCTTCTCATTACAGAGATGCACATCACCTAATATGCTTAATTGGTAGTAGGCTTTCGAGCCTATACAGCTTGGAGTAAGACAACATGCATAAAGAGGATGATGTGGTCAAAATACTCATTTGCCTAATAATTCTGCACGCAGTGTATATATCAGTGTGCTCAGCTCCCCTGCTCTATAATAAGCTGTCTGCAGTTTACATTGCAATTTCATAGTGACAAGTTCCCTTTAAGAGGTTAATGAATATGGAATGCATATATCACTAGTGACCTTTCATAGAGATGCTGTGAGTTTTAACACCTATTATGTACAGTTACTAAATGTAAGTTGTAATCTAGTCGTAAAATATTTGTATAACTTGTGAGCTGAGTAAATAGTTTTTCTTCAAGGACATTCAATAACTATTGACATCTAGAGCTGCATCCACATTTCTTCCAAATATCAGAATTTATTGTTCTAAAGAGTGCTCTGCAAGAATCACCACATATTCAATTGGCAGAGAGGATTTGTTCTGGGACACACTAAGGAACATTGCTTGTTTGGCTAAAGGTTCTTGTTTGGCTAAAGATTTGGCCATTGTGTAGAGTAATGACCTGATGCTTTTGTGCAATTGTAAAAGCTAATAAGATAAATGAGGCTAGCCAGTGAAGAGGGTAATCAGTTTCAGTGTGAGGTTATGTTGCAATACATATTTAGGTCAAATGTCTGCAAGTGGTCTCATCCCCTCTACGATTGCTTTCTACTAGGGTTGAGCGAACCCAAACTGTAAAGTTCGGGTTCGTACCGAACTTTAGGGTTTTTTGTACCCGGACCCGAACCCAAACATTTTCGTAAAAGTTTGGGTTCGAGTTTGGTGTTCGGCGATTTAATGGAGCTTTTCGAAAGGCTGTAGGGCAGCCAATCAACAAGCGTTTAACTAGTGTGCCCTTAGAATCCATCACAGCCATGCCTACTAATGGCATGGCTGTGATTGGCCAGTGCAGCATGTGACCCAGCATCTATATAAGCTGGAGTCACGTAGCGCAGCACGTCACATCAGCTCTTACTAGTGTACAGGGAGGATGCTGCAGCTGTGAGTGAGAGATTAGGAAACAATGCTGGTGTTCTTAGTATTAAATCTGCAAACTACAGCGATTATTTTTGGGGGTGCTATGCTACATTTTTGTACTCCTGAGCCCAGTGCCCCAGAGAAATAAGCTTTAATCAGTTTGTTAGGTGGGCGTTGGCGACCATTTTTGGCGACACATTACTTTAACCCTGTTCTGGTAGCTCAGTGGGCGACATTTAGGCATTTTTTAAGGACACCTGCACTGCATTTGTGCCAGGGGAAGGGAAAATAATATAGATAATCCGTTTGTGACTTCAGGGTCCCAGGAGAGGGGGGGGGGGGGGGGGCATATTCACATTTGTTTTCTGTGAAGTACCCCTGTGCTGAATATCTGACAGGGAAAATTTATTCATTAAATCCATCAGATTTAGAAGAAGGGTCAAATACAGGTCCTTCTCAAAAAATTAGCATATTGTGATAAAGTTCATTATTTTCTGTAATGTACTGATAAACATTAGACTTTCATATATTTTAGATTCATTACACACAACTGAAGTAGTTCAAGCCTTTTCTTGTTTTAATATTGATGATTTTGGCATACAGCTCATTAAAACCCAAAATTCCTATCTCAAAAAATTAGCATATTTCATCCGACCAATAAAAGAAAAGTGTTTTTAATACAAAAAAAGTCAACCTTCAAATAATTAAGTTCAGTTATGCACTCAATACTTGGTCGGGAATCCTTTTGCAGAAATGACTGCTTCAATGCGGCGTGGCATGGAGGAAATCAGCCTGTGGCACTGCTGAGGTGTTATGGAGGCCCAGGATGCTTCGATAGCGGCCTTAAGCTCATCCAGAGTGTTGGGTATTGCGTCTCTCAACTTTCTCTTCCCAATATCCCACAGATTCTCTATTGGGTTCAGGTCAGGAGAGTTGGCAGGCCAATTGAGCACAGTAATACCATGGTCAGTAAACCATTTACCAGTGGTTTTGGCACTGTGAGCAGGTGCCAGGTCGTGCTGAAAAATGAAATCTTCATCTCCATAAAGCTTTTCAGCAGATGGAAGCATGAAGTGCTCCAAAATCTCCTGATAGCTAGCTGCATTGACCCTGCCCTTGATAAAACACAGTGGACCAACACCAGCAGCTGACATGGCACCCCAGACCATCACTGACTGTGGGTACTTGACACTGGACTTCAGGCATTTTGGCATTTCCCTCTCCACAGTCTTCCTCCAGACTCTGGCACCTTGATTTCCGAATGACATGCAAAATTTGCTTTCATCCGAAAAAAGCTTCTCTGTAGACCAGGTCAGGCGCTTCTGCCGCTGTTTCTGGTTCAAAAGTGGCTTGACCTGGGGAATGCGGCACCTGTAGCCCATTTCCTGCACACGCCTGTACACGGTGGCTCTGGATGTTTCTACTCCAGACTCAGTCCACTACTTCCGCAGGTCCCCCAAGGTCTGGAATCGGTCCTTCTCCACAATCTTCCTCAGGGTCCGGTCACCTCTTCTCGTTGTGCAGCGTTTTCTGCCACACTTTTTCCTTCCCACGGACTTCCCACTGAGGTGCCTTGATACAGCACTCTGGGAACAGCCTATTTGTTCAGAAATTTCTTTCTGTGTCTTACCCTCTTGCTTGAGGGTGTCAATGATGGCCTTCTGGACAGCAGTCAGGTCGGCAGTCTTACCCATGATTGTGGTTTTGAGTAATGAACCAGGCTGGGAGTTTTTAAAAACCTCAGGAATCTTTTGCAGGTGTTTAGAGTTAATTAGTTGATTCAGATGATTAGGTTAATAGCTCGTTTAGAGAACCTTTCCATGATATGCTAATTTTTTGAGATGGGAATTTTGGGTTTTCATGAGCTGTATGCCAAAATCATCAATATTAAAACAAGAAAACTACTTGAACTACTTCAGTTGTGTGTAATGAATCTAAAATATATGAAAGTCTAATGTTTATCAGTACATTACAGAAAATAATGAACTTTATCACAATATGCAAATTTTTTGAGAAGGACCTGTATGTTGGATTTAAACCTGATCCTCTTTTCTAAAGAAAATAAGACTACGCCAGAGCGGTTTGACAGCAAGTAGTTTACTATCCTCTCCCGCTTGAGAACACATTCGCACTCAGCTTGATCGAGCCGAGTATGCATGTGTATGGCAGGTCAGGAGGAGTATTTACCAGTCCACCTGTTACACTTCACCTTGCTGTGTGAATTAGGGTATATTTTTGGACTCTGTGGCACTGTAGGGGTTAAATTCGTCTTCTTCTGTGTGCTAGGTGCTAAGCCAGTGATGGCTAACCTCTGGCACTCCAGCTGTGGTAAACCTACGATGAGTCCAGTAGGTCGACGCAGGCGCGTGACGTAGTGACTCACGCTGCCAGCACCCGTCCTTCCGGCCTGCCTCCTCCCTCCTCTCTGCTACTGAGCGCTTGTAGTTGTAAGTATACAGGCGCTGATTACCTGATTATATACATAGCAATTAACTATTACAGATACGATTATATACAGTGAGCGGGGCCCGTGTAGTAGAATACAGTCACTGCACGGGCCCCGCTGTCATTATAAAAGCAGATGCCGGCCCCCAGCCCCTCCTCCCTCTCAGCTGATACACCCGCCGCGCGGCATCGCATGGGTGTATCATTGAAAATTTGGCAAAATGCAGAATTCGCCCCATAAGACGCACTGCTATCCCCCCCCCCACACTTTTGGGGGGGGGAAGTGCGTCTTATAGGGCGAAAAATACGGTAGTCCTGCTATATATTCTGTGTTTGGTGTCCCACCCCTTGCCTGTGCAAGAGATCTCAATAAATTTGACTGTTCACTCTGGTCTGCGTGACCCAGTAAAAAGCTATGTCCATTTGTCTCTGTAACCAGTCTGTCTGTCTTGTGACCTAACCTGAGCCTGTGATGCTTATCTGTTCATCTGCCTGGTGCCTGTAATTTAACCTAGTTACATCTGCTCTGGCCCTGGGACCTAAGCCTGGTTCTTTCTGTGTGCATTGCCTGTTCCTCTGGTGCTTTGCACTGGTGTCTCTGACCTCCATGGGTCATCTTCCAAATATACCAGGACTTTTCCAAAAGGTAGCGACCTGGTGGCTCATCTGCAGCAAAGATCAGATCCCTGTATAGGGTTTAGAGGTTGAAAACCAAGGGACTTCCAGGAAAACTCCCCCAGGAATAGCTCACAGTCAAACCGGTCATACAAGGTCAAAAAGTCATACATGCACTTCAACATGTGTGGCATGTTCACTATTTTTACATATACATACTAACCATATATAAGCATACTCACTAAATGCATATGTAAATGACCACTTAAAAAGCATACATAAATAACATACACCATGGCATTTCCCATGCATACTACTTCAACAAATGGTACCTGTAGCTAATTGTCACCAATATAAGCACTAGTTAACTTTGTCAGGAATTAATTGTAAAAATGATGATACATTTGTAAGGGGGTCTCCCTTGAGTAATGACACAGCTTTTTAGGAAGTGAAATAGATAAACTTTTACTCTCTTCACAACAGTGGCACAGTATGCGAGACGGTTGCAGAACACCTTGTTACATGCCACGCTTGATGGTTGGAGAACAAATTAATAGCGCATCCAATTCTGAGTGGTCATTGACAGGGGCAAGGGAAGATGAGGTATTCCAACAGGTCCACCACGGTCAGGTTTTGCCCAATATCAGTTTTTGTGTGCCCTACAATGCTGCTGTGGGTCTCTGCTTGTATAGCAAGGGGCCAGTGGTGGACATCTACAGTAGGCACTCTTTCCACAATATCCATTAGGATATTGCTACACATGCAGGTTTTTGTTGGAGTTTTTGAAATAATAATCAGGTGTGGATCATACTAGGAGCGAAAGTATTAAGGACAGATACGAATTTGTTGATCCCTGGTGCGGTTGGGAGGCGGTAGTGGGGTGGTGTCCCCGGCTTGCTGTGCCAGTATCTGCTATGGTTTGCAGTTAGTTACGAGACCTGGGGCTATCATCTGTGGGAGCCGCTGTGTCGCTTGAATCCGAGGTTTGTGGACTCAGCTGAACTGCCCCCCCCCTTTTTTGTGCAAACCATAGAGGAACAAATACTCTCAATAAAGGCCTTTTTCGTTTTGCAGTCTTCTGGACTCTCTCCTTTTTAGTTTTGGATGGACTGGCCCTCCGGATAACCTCAGTCGCCAGTTGGATAATTCGTGGGCCATTTCGATTTTGTTTCTGTGTGGCTGAAAAAACCAAACCCTGGAGTCCGCAGATTGAACTCTAATGGGTGCGCCTACTGAGTACCCTGTTTTCTTTGCACCTGCTTCTGGGACACAGACTTTTAACTCTGCTTTTTTCAATCTGTTAAGAGCCCAACTGGGTTTTGTTCCATCTATATATATATATATGGTCGTTACATAATTGCTGGTATTATATTCTATCTTGCTTTCCGGGGGGAGTTACCAGGTAGTTCGCGTTTTACTTGGGGTTTCTGAAGGATATATATACTGACTCAGCGTTTTCTTTTCTGCTCGTTGTGTATATCCACTATTACCTGTCTCCTTTTTCTATTGGGTCCTGTAAATATTGATGGGTGGTGTTCGTTATTTATTTATATGAGATATTGCTGTGTTGGAATTTTCTACGTAGTTGCAATATATTGACTTATATTAAAATGCCGCCAAAATATCGTAAATCAGGTGGTCTGACCTCTCCAAAAGGTGGATAAGGGGGTAGCCCACAGGCTCGACTTGATACATTTTTGAAGTCCCCTCCACCCAAAACTAGAGGGGTACAGAGATCGGCGCCTCAGGCTGAGTCAGGTTCAGATAATACGGACCGGTCGGAGCAGGGTATACTAAAGACCAGTTCCTCCCATAGTGAAGGCTTTGAGAGCATTAATAATAAACTGCAGGATATTCTGGGAGTGGTAAATGACACTAGTACCTCGGTTGCAGAGTTGACCTCTTCCCTTGCACTAGTACAAGGGGACGTTACCATAATAAGAGATGAAGTGACGAAGTTGAGATTAAAGGTTAAGAAATTGGAGACCGCAGTTAAATCAGTCACTGTAGAGAATGGGGTATTAAAGAACAGACTGGAAGAAGTTCTTTTTTTGAGGTTAAAAAAAGATTGATTTCAGCCAAGATTAAGTACTCAATGTTATACCCTGCCAAATTAAGAGTGGTACATAACGATTCTGTTTGCTTTTTTCCCACACATGTGGAGGCGGCGCAATGGTTGGATTCTAGGGGTTTATGAAATAGTATGAAGAGGTGGTGAGGAGGGAGGTTAATGAGGGGAGGTGGCGGGGGGGAGGTTTGGTGGAAGGAGAGAGGTTGATGGGTATTGTAAAATGCCCTGTCAACCATGCAGGGGGGTTTTTTGGGGGTGGGTTTAAGGGAGGGATTGGCTGCCATTCTCTGTCTCGTGGCTGTGCGTGCCCCCCCGCTGAGATGGGGGTTATTTCTTCGTATATGATATGTCATGTAACATTTTATGTTGGAATGTGAGAGGGTTGGGAGATAGAGTGAAGAGGACGGTGGTATTTGATCTTGTGGTCCGTCATTTGCCTGTGATTGTGGCACTACTAGAGACCCACTGTCACGGCCACGGTTATGGTCGTGACTCCTTGGGAGTCGCATACAGTTGCCCGCGGTTTTGGTTGTTGTGTCAACCGTAGCTGAGGCATTATGTAGTTGGCCTCGGTGCGGTTGCCGCGGACAACAGCCTTGTGTGCGGTTCCCGGGGAGTTGTTTTGGATGCACGTTTGTATGTCTGTTGTGCACTGTGTTTTATGTTTGTGTGCGCACGGACATCATTCCTCGCACTGTGGTTACCCGTGGCAACCTTAGGTGGTATTATGTACATGTGGTGGCAGTGTCCCGGCCTTCGGGCTGACTCCCTGGACACGTGTGCCACCCATGTCGTTGCTTGCGGCAACGGCCACAGTGTGATCTGTTGGACACTTTTCCTTTTTGTGAGTTTCCCTTCTGTGGTGTGTGTAGGGTTAACTCCCTTCCCAGTGTGTGTGTGATGTCACTGGGTGTGTCCTTCCTTTGGGTGTGGCCACTTTGGGCCTATATAACCTCTCTCTGTGGCAGGGCTCAGGAGGTTGCTTCAGCATGCTTGCTGATAGCAGCCTCCTGTGTTTTACATCCGCCAGTGAGAGCCACCACTGTGGTCATAGATTTAGATTTAAGTTTATATTTATGCCTTCTTGTATGTCATGTTGTATGTGATGTTCTGTTGGGACCTTCCTTGTCACTTTTGTGCAGTTTACGGTTCTGGATTCCTGTTGCTCAGGGATCCAGTCAGCAAGGCTGTGGCAGGTTGGAGGAACTTCTAGTTCGCCTGCCATACCCGTAAAACTGTTTGTGTTCCCCTTTTTCCCAACAGCTTGGCCAGTGAGACTCCTGCTCCTCCGCGTCTAGGAGGAGTAGGTCGTCTTACCCTGACTCCTAGCGCAGGGACCGGACGGAGGGTGAGTTAGGGATCCGAGGTTCCTGCGCATGGGTCCTCCTACCTTTAAGGTCGGCCCATGCAGTTAGGAGTTAGGGTCAGGGTAGGGACGCTGTTAGGAGGTGACCTGCTCCCTATCCTGTTCTCCTGGCCGAGTAGGCCTACAGCATCTGGCACTGCACGGCTGAGGATTTCCCCCATCCTCAGCCGTGACAGTATGACCACAGCGGCATCTCATGTGGCGTTTTTCCCTCGAAAGAGGGTAGAGCATGCACCGCTATCTACGGATGGGGTGCATGCGCGCTCTTCGGAGGTAGAGCGTTATGGGGGGTTTCGCCGCTTACGGCGCGGTGAGTGGCTTTTCCCCGCCCTTTCCTCACAGTGTTCGTTTGGCGTCCCCTGTTGTTTTTTATCCCCTCACCCTGGTGTTTTTTGGTGTGTGGGTGTTGTTCGGTATGCGTGTGCATACCTTCGGAAGAGGGTGCAGCATGCAGTGCCATACCCTTGTGGCCTGCATGCGCGTTCTCCGGAGGGAGAACGTCCCGGGGGGATCATCCTTAGCGGCACGGTTGGTGGCTATTCCCCGCCACCGTACCTTCCGTGTCCATGGTCCCTCGTGCCTCTCCATGTTCCCATCTCTGGTCGTTTGCTGGCAGCACTCCGTAAGTAGTCCAGCTGCGTGCTGGTTAGGGGTGTCTGCTGGCAGCGACTGGAGTGGGGACGTGTGTGGAGAGTCCCTTCGTCCATCTCTCAGTGGTTCTTTCCCCTTTGTTGCTGGTGCGGGCTGCAGTCCTCGTCGGACTGGCTAGTGTGAGCCGGGAGAGGATGCAGCTGACAGCGACCCCTTTTTAGAACCGGCACTGAGAGTGGACGTCCCCTTCTCCTATCCCCTTGTCTGAGTCCCTCACGTATTTTTTTTTTGGTGGGGGGGCTTTGAGGGGTGGGAGTGTCACGGCCACGGTTATGGTCGTGACTCCTTGGGAGTCGCATACAGTTGCCCGCGGTTTTGGTTGTTGTGTCAACCGCAGCTGAGGCATTATGTAGTTGGCCTCGGTGCGATTGCCGCGGACAACAGCCTTGTGTGCGGTTCCCGGGGAGTTGTTTTGGATGCACGTTTGTATGTCTGTTGTGCACTGTGTTTTATGTTTGTGTGCGCACGGACATCATTCCTCGCACTGTGGTTACCCGTGGCAACCTTAGGTGGTATTATGTACATGTGGTGGCAGTGTCCCGGCCTTCGGGCTGACTCCCTGGACACGTGTGCCACCCATGTCGTTGCTTGCGGCAACGGCCACAGTGTGATCTGTTGGACACTTTTCCTTTTTGTGAGTTTCCCTTCTGTGGTGTGTGTAGGGTTAACTCCCTTCCCAGTGTGTGTGTGATGTCACTGGGTGTGTCCTTCCTTTGGGTGAGGCCACTTTGGGCCTATATAACCTCTCTCTGTGGCAGGGCTCAGGAGGTTGCTTCAGCATGCTTGCTGATAGCAGCCTCCTGTGTTTTACATCCGCCAGTGAGAGCCACCACTGTGGTCATAGATTTAGATTTAAGTTTATATTTATGCCTTCTTGTATGTCATGTTGTATGTGATGTTCTGTTGGGACCTTCCTTGTCACTTTTGTGCAGTTTACGGTTCTGGATTCCTGTTGCTCAGGGATCCAGTCAGCAAGGCTGTGGCAGGTTGGAGGAACTTCTAGTTCGCCTGCCATACCCGTAAAACTGTTTGTGTTCCCCTTTTTCCCAACAGCTTGGCCAGTGAGACTCCTGCTCCTCCGCGTCTAGGAGGAGTAGGTCGTCTTACCCTGACTCCTAGCGCAGGGACCGGACGGAGGGTGAGTTAGGGATCCGAGGTTCCTGCGCATGGGTCCTCCTACCTTTAAGGTCGGCCCATGCAGTTAGGAGTTAGGGTCAGGGTAGGGACGCTGTTAGGAGGTGACCTGCTCCCTATCCTGTTCTCCTGGCCGAGTAGGCCTACAGCATCTGGCATTGCACGGCTGAGGATTTCCCCCATCCTCAGCCGTGACACCCACGCAACAGAAGATAGGATTTATACATTGAAAAGGAAATGGGCTTCTCTTGAGTACCATGCTTGTTATTCTGCCTATGCAAGAGGTGTTAGTGTATATATCCATCGTGGGATGGAGTTCCAACCATTAGATAGTACCATTGATAAAGAAGGGCGATACGTATTTCTTCATGGGTACTGGAAAGGGCAGGAGGTGATATTGGCGTTTATTTATGTCCCCCCGCCATTTAAATCAACGGTTTTTTCTCATCTAGCCCAATATATATCTACCAAAAATCAATGTGCCTTATTGGTGGCAGGTGACTTTAATGCAGTACCAGACCCTGAGTTGGACCGGTTTTCTTCAATTGCTGGGCGCGGTCGCAGTGGGTCTCCCTTGATCGCTGTGTGCCAAGAGCTGGCACTGGTGGATATCTGGCGCCACCTCTATGGCAATAAAAAAATCTTCTCTTGCTTTAGCCAGTCATACGGGTCTATGTCCCGTATTGACTTGGCCTTTGCAAGTCGGGATCTGTGCGGTCGCGTCCTGAGGATGAAGTATGAACCTCACGGAATATCGGATCACTCCCCAGTTCTGATTGTGTTTACGGAGGCTCCATCCTCCGTAAAAACTTTTAAATTGAACCCACATTGGTTTGAGGTGATAGGGGAGCAATCCCAAGTAGATCAGGATATTCAGGAATTTTGGGGCTTCAACGTTGGTTCGACACACATACATTATGTGTGGGACGCGTTGAAGGCCCACATTCGGGGTTTGTACTTTAATAAAATCCATAGATTCAGAAAGGAATCACGACGAAGGGAGAAAGACCTGACAGACTCAATAAGGAGTTTGCGTACCGCATTGATTGGTTGTCACAGGGAGCAACTTATCACCCAAATAAAGGAGGCTAATTCTCAGCTTAAGACACTTTTATATAAAAAAGCACAACACAAGCTTTTATTTCAGGGCCAAAATCGTTTTTGCGAGTCTGGTAAAACGGGCAGGTTTTTGGCTCGTTTGGTGGCCAACCAGAGAGAGGATAGCAGTATAAAAGAAATTAGGAATCTACAGGGAATTGGAGTGAGATCAGCAGAGGAGATTAGAGAGGAATTCGTGAAATATTATTCTATTCTATACAAATCTGAGTCTATGGTTAGTCGTTCTGACATGGATCACTATCTTCAACAACTGGCGCTCCCCTAGTTATCTATTGAAGCCAGAAAAATGTTGGATTCCCCCATTCTTTTGGAGGAACTTCAGGCGATTCTCCCGTTCCTAAAGTATAGTTCATCTCCCGGCTTAGATGGTTTGCCGTTTGAAATCTATAGGTACCATGCCAAATCACTCCTGCCGATCCTTCTTCAGGTTTTTAATGAATCCTGCGCATTCGGTTCTTTACCACCATCATTTAGAGAGGCAGTGATTGTTTTGGTCTTGAAGAAGGATAAGGACCCATGCGATGTGGGGTCATATAGACCTATATCGCTCCTAAATACCGACTATAAGATTTTCGCAAAAATCCTGGCTAGTCGCTTGAAGCGGGTTATAGCCGGTCTGGTACATCCTGACCAGACTGGCTTTATCCCGGGTCGCCAAATACATACGAGTATATATAGGGTCTATCTGAACCTGTCTGTTGGGGGCAGTGTGGACCACTCCATCCTGTCATTAGACGCCGCAAAGGCGTTTGACAGGATGGAGTGGTCTTTTTTGTGGGCTACAATGTCTTATTTTGGTTTTGGGAAACTTTTTTGGGAAATGACTCAAATGCTATATGAACAGCCGGTTGCATATATTAATATCAACGGTATTGGTACTTCTCCTGTTATGATGCGGAGAGGGATGAGACAGGGTTGTCCCCTGTCCCCTCTCCTCTTCGCTCTTTTTATAGAACCGCTGGCTTGTCGGATCCGTCTAGATAATTGCATAGAGGGCTTTGGGGTCGCGGGAGTGAGCGACAAAATAAGCCTATATGCAGATGACGTGATTCTGTTTCTAGACCAGGGTTGTAAAATTCTCCCGTATGTTATAGAGGTAATAGAACACTACGGTAAATTATCAGGGTATATGATCAACTGGATAAAGTCATCGCTCCTCCCGCTGAACCGGAAAGCTGTAGATGTAGGGACCCGAGTCCGTGTTTTGGCCCCCGATGATACCTTAGACTACTTGGGGGTTAAGATCGGGATTCCAATAAGTAGGTTTTATGAGCTCAATCTGGCCCCAGTGCTGGATAAAGTCAGGATCAAAGTTGGTACTTGGCGCAAATGCACTGATCAGGATGATTATTTTGCCTATGGTTCTGTTTCCAATGTGTGCTTCTCCTATTTGGATTGACGATATCTTTTTTCATAGATTGGAGACCTTGATTAACGACTTAATTTGGGGCAGGAAGAGGGTGCGTATAAAGCAGAGATATCTATGGCTGTCGGAGGAAGATGGTGGGCTGTCATTACCTTTTTTTCAGGGTTATTATTTTTGTGCACAGATTCAGCGGTGCTGTAATTTGAAAGAGAGTTTACTCACACGTTATTTGAATAAAGTTATTAATAAGCCAATAGATAATATTTTTGCAGGTTTGGAAACAGGGATTATGGGAATGAGGAAGTCGTTGTTGATCCCTTTCTCAATACAGAGGGTGTGGAATAGGCTGAAGGAGATCCTTAAAGTCCCCGGCCCGTTTGTCTTCACCCCGCTGTGGGGGAACGGGGGGCTAGAGGAATTTTGCAAAATTACAGATTTCGGTTATTGGTCACGTAAAGGCATCAATAGGGTATCTCACCTATTTTACTTAGGTCGTTTTAAATCACTTTTGGAATTTGGTTTAATCGATACTTCACCATTAGATTTATTCATGTATGCACGTTTGAAACATATATTTGAAGCCTCTAGGAATAGGGGCCGTATTTTTACACAAGATAATATATTTTTTGATTATTGTGACGCTCAGAAGGACGAGAGGGTGAAATTATCTAGTTTATATGCTAAACTTCGTAGGGCACTGGCTACTGTAACACCTTTTAAAAGTCCAAGTAAGTGGGAGCAAGAGCTGAACTGCCCTCCTTTACAGTGGCCCACTATCTATAGGAACGTGAGAAAGGCGACAGTATCCAGTGCTCATAGATTAATTCAATTTAAGATCCTCCATAGACTGTATTATACGCCCAAAACCCAAGGAAAATTCCCCCAAAATAGGGATCGGGACTGTTGTTGCCCTAAATGTCGATATGTGAATGCGAATTATGGCCATTTGCTTTGGAGCTGTAGCAAAGTAAGAAAATTTTGGGATGAGGTCTTTTTTGCTTTACAAAAGGAATCCTCAATGAATTATAACCCGGGGATCTTGATAGTGATCTTTGGAGATTATGGTTCAGAAACAGAAGTTCCCCCCCACGTTAGACGGATCTGGATGAGAGGATTGATGGTAGCGAAAGCTATATTGGTCAGGTATTGGGGCTCTGTCTCCCAGCCCTCGTCAAGGGAGTGGGCTCTATACTTTCAGTAAATTAAAATATATGAAGAGATCGAAAGGAATCGGAGAGTTGCACGCAGAGCCATGTAGAAATAAGTAATTGTGTTTTATGCTTTTCTTGATTGAACTGAGGGGAACGACAGCCAATGGGGGGGGGGGGGGGAGGGTTATAGGGATGTCTATGATTTCTATATTATATACATGATCGTGATTTGTTATGTGATATATTTTTATATATTATACACTAATGTGATTAATATTAGTTATGTATTAATTTTATGTTTTTTTCTAAAATAAAAATAAAGATAAATAAAAAAATAAAAAAAAGGACAGATACAACTTCTTTTTTTAAACCACTCCTACTTTTGGCTTTAAGAACCAGACTATGGCTATACCAACAGGATAAACTTTTTTTTTTTTGTATAGGAAGCCAATTAACCTACAGGATGTTTATTTTTTTGGATTGTGTGAGGAAACTCACAAAGACACAGGGAGAACATACAAACTCCATGCCAATGTTGTGCTTGGTCACATTCTTGGTCACTCTTGGTCATTCTTGGTCACATTCAAACTACAAGCTACTGTGCCAACAACCAGGTACCATACTGCACAACTGTTCTCAGGCTTGTAGTTGGTAGCTTTACTGTTACCTGCAGTCTACCTGCACACTCCATGGTGGATTTGCTCTTGTCTCTCTTCCTCATACACTGCAAATACACAGATTGTCACCAAAACACTTCTCCTGACTACCAACTAGCATCATTGTGCAGTGCTACAACACTTATCACCATGCCAGTGTCATGGTCTGCATGGGCCCCTTGTGAAGCTCTGCACCTCCTCCACTAAGTCCCAGGCCCTTCTGATCAGAAAAGTAACAAAAATTGTAGAAATCCTAATTGTTCCAAAGCACAGCAATTTATGCCACTTTTTAGACAAATTCTAGGTACAGACACATTAGTAATTCTGGGTCACTGTTTTATGAAAGGAGGGAATATACGTGTTAAAACCCTTTACACATCTGGAGGATATGGATTTATCTTGCTATATGGAAAATTATCCCAGGAGAGTGTTGTGGAGTATTTTGCAGGAAATCTGTTATGCATAAAGGAAAACAAATCTTTGAAGGTTTTGGACCATCATCTTAAAACAGCTCCTGGACATGCTGTTTTGGATGTAGGTAGTTTCTTATTACTGAATTTTGCCATCTTGGAGAACTGTGGGGATTAATCAACAGATGGCCTAGTAATCCAGCTACAATGGAACATTAAACAAGTGGAGACTCATCCATGGAAATACGCTATCATACTTTTATTTTTGGCCTTATTTAACCTTGTAAATGTCCTTGCTGCAGTAAATACATAAAAATGCAATAGATTTTATTTCATATACACACTTGTGCTTTTCTCAAATATTCTCTCCTTGGAACTTTGTTGATACATATGGCACTGTAAGAACCCAAAGGCCCAACTGCTTGAAAATAAATACATATATCTTTCATTGGTAGAAAAAAATTGAGGCATAAATTGAAAGAGAGGGAGAGGTAACTTATTTGAGAGACTAGTATACTACTGTGAGTTTCTCGGCAATATATATATGGGTTGTCTGGAGGGTAGGACATGTGCAGAGTATTGTAGGCCAGGCAATGGCCATCCAGGTTTCTGAGAAAGATGTAAAATGGGCTTATTTTCAGATATTTTTCCCCAGAAACCTAGAGGAACATTGACTGGGTTACGATACTCTTCATGCTTACTCGGCCAAGGCCGAAATAGTGCTCCAACTAAGAAGAAATAGTACTCCAACCATGGCCTGTCAGGCAGCCAAGCAAATCTCTCCATAATGAGAAAGAGTACCACCCAAACAATGCATAATATTGCACGTTGCTCGATTATTTTTGGCACTCTGATAGACATGAATGGAGGGCATCTGCGCATGTGTGACCTGCTCTCCTTCTCTTTTCAGGCTCTGTTTTAAAGATCTCCATGACCCACACCTATCAGACCGGGGGAATATTGCATATTTCAGTTTCTTATCCTTTTCAAGCCCTGTATTTGTAGTCTGTGGATAAACATTCTGGTATGCTTACACAGACTGCTCACTGCTGAAAGATAGATACACTTGTTTGCTAGACAACTGCTAGACAATCCTCTGTGTGCAGAATGCATCAGCAGTACAGATTTCTCTTCTAATGGTTTGACTGACAAATTTTGGCTTCAACACACTTGCTGCCACAGTGTTTTTAGAGCTTTTTGTCAGATGTTTCTATGGCATACTGAAGTACAACTATAAGTGCTTAATCAGTTTTGTTTTTAACTTTTATTGATAAATACGTCAAGTTTATGAAAAGACTCATTATTTACAGTGTTGACCAGTCTCTTTCAAGACTTCTGCAAATTGCCCTGGCATGCTGGATATCAACTTCTGGGCCAAATCCTGACTGATGGACACCCATTTTTGCCTAATCAGTGCTTGGAGTTTATAACAATTTCTGTGTTTTTGTTTGTCCACCCACTTTTTGAGGTCACAGGTTCTCAATTGGATCGAGATCTGTGTAGTTTCCTAACCATAGACCCAAAATTTTAATGTTTTGTTCACCAAGCAACAGAGTTATCACTTTTGCCTTGTGACAGGGTGCTCCATCATGATGGAAAAAGAATTTTTCATCACCATTGCTCCTGGATCTTTGGGATAAGTTGCTCTTGGAGGATATTTTAATATCATTCTTTATTCATTCATTCATTCATTCATTCGTGTTCTTAGGCAAAACTGTAAGTGAACTCACTCCCTTTGATGAGAAGCAACCCCACAAATGAAGGGTCTCTGGATGTTTTACTGTTGGCATGACACAGGACTTATGGTAGTGCTCACCTTCATCCAAGAAAATAACTTTACCCCAGTCATCTGCAGTCCAATCCATGTATGTCTTACAGAATTCAGTCTGTGCTTGATGTTTTTCTTAGCAAGAAGTGGTGTCTTTGTTGCCCTTTTTGACACCAGGCCATCCTCCAAAAGCCTTTGCATCAGTGTCTATGCAGATACACTCACAACCGCCTACTTCCATTCCTGAGCAAATTCTGCACTGGTGGTGGGTGAACCAATCCTGTAGCTGAATCCTCTTTAGGAGATGGTCCTGGTACTCGCTGGACTTTTTTGAGCACCCTGACGTCTTCTTCACAGTACTTGAACCTCTCTACTTGAAGTTCTTGATGATCTGATAAATGGTTGGCTTAGGTGAAATCTTACAAGTCGCAATGTCCTTACTTTTGCAGCCCTTTTGATGCAAAACAATGATGACTGCATGTATTACCTTGAAGGTAACTATGACTAACAGAAGAAGACAATGATTTCAAGCACCACTCCCTTTAAAAGCAACCAGTCTGCTCTGCTAACTCAATCTGCATGACAGACTGATATCAGCTGCCTTGTCCTTGTTAACACTTTCTCCTGAGCTAATGAAAAGATCCCTGAAATGATGTTAGCAGGTCATGTTGTGGCAGGGCTGAAATGCAGTGGAAATATGATTTTTCTCACTTAAGTCATTTTCATGTCAAGGAATGACTTTTCAATTAATTGCAATGCATCTGATCACTCTTCATAACAATCTCTAGTTAATATAAATTGCTACCATAAAAACACCCATGACGGTAGGTAAAATGTATTACTGTGGAGTTCAGAGCATTTGTTAGAAGCATTAGCTCTGTACAGGTTAAGATCCTCTGCAGGTTTGTTCCCATTCACTGACAGCAGGCATGCTAAAATGATAAGGAAACACAAAATATACGTATATTGGGACATTGTAAATGTCTCTGAGAAACAAATATGATAATTTAACCTCTTCGTTCTCTGCACTGTAATGGTACATCACAGCATATACTTTGTATTAATGTGCAGGAAAATTATTTAACATCTGCTACATCTGTACTGTTATGTGAAAGTAACTTTTCCCTATTCGCTGATGTACGGGGAGCTGAACTCTTCTGAAGTTGGCTTAGATCTTAAAGAGTTAAATTACAGAGTAATGTTTTTCATTTACATTACAATTAGGGTTGAGCGAATCAAAGAATCCGGAGTGGAATTCGATCCAAAGTTTTAGAAAAATTTGATTCGCAGCAAACCTGTACGTCCTTGCACTTCGTTGTAACAAATGTTTTTTTTCCTAAAATGGTGGCTATATGTGTTACAAAATGAAAGTAAGAAGCCTGGGAACATGAGATCACCCATAATGTCATGCATTCAGAAGCTAGCCAGACCCTATGATGTCACAGCCTTATAAAATCCTCACCCCATGCGGTGTAAGCCATTTAAGGCTACTTTCACACTAGCGTTCAGAGCGGGTCCGTCTGATGTTTCATCAGACGGATCCGCTCCTATAATGCAGACGTTTGCATCCGTTCAGAACGGATCCGTCTGCACTATAACTTAGAAAAATTTCTAAGTGTGAAAGTAGCCTGAGCGGATCCGTCCAGACTTTACATTGAAAGTCAATGGGGGCGGATCCGTTTGAAGATTGAGCCATATAGTGTCATCTTCAAACGGATCCGTCCCCATTGACTTACATTGTAAGTCTGGACGGATCCGCTCGCCTCCGCACGGCCAGACGGACACCCGAACGCTGCAAGCAGCGTTCAGGTGTCCGCTCACTGAGCGGAGCGGAGGCTGAGCGCTGGCAGGCAGATGCATTCTCAGTGGATCCGCCTCCACTGAGAATGCATTAGGGCCGGACGGCTGCGTTCAGGGCCGCTTGTGAGCCCCCTTCAAACGGAGCTCACGAGCGGACACCTGAACGCAGGTGTGAAAGTAGCCTTACTGTGAGCTGATCATAGGGAGAGACATGACAAGCGTTAGGGACAGTGTTCAAGAAGCCTTTAATTGTGGAATACTGGATAAGGAGAGTGCAGGGACAATGTAGGAAGCTCATAGGAAACTGAATTTTTTTTCAATTGGTCACTAAGACCATTGGTTGTCTCTAGATTGACACGTGCTACTGGATTACCAATATTTAAAATTAACATTTATTATTTGCCCTTAAAAGATAACTAGAACTCACACATTAAAATTGTCAGTTTTGCCTGCACTATTGCAATTGAAATCTTGTAATTTATATGTGCTTATAGGCCACTGGGGGGCCTATAAGCACATAATGTATATGTGCTTATAGGCCACTGGTAACACACTCTGCCCCCTGACATGTTTCGCCAAACACTTGGCGTCTTCAGGGGTATGGGCAATGATCACTGCCCATACCCCTGAAGACGCCAAGTGTTTGGCGAAACATGTCGGGGGGTAGAGTGTGTTACATGTGATTTTAGCCAGTGAGTGCTATGCCGAGCAAGATTGTACGACATGACTGTCAGTAACCTAGTGCACTAGGAGGACACTCGATATTTATAGATAGCGCACTGTGGAACTAACAGTGCGCACTAAACTAACTGCAATAACTGCTAAGCAGTGACAGTAGAAATAACTAGGAAAAATAGCCAGGGTGCCCCCCAGTGGCCTATAAGCACATATAAATTACAAGATTTCAATTGCAATAGTGCAGGCACAACTGACAATTTTAATGTGTGAGTTCTAGTTATCTTTTAAGGGCAAATAATAAATGTTAATTTTTAATATTGGTAATCCAGTAGCACGTGTCAATCTAGAGACAACCAATGCTCTTAGTGACCAATTGAAAAAAAATTCTGTGTATTGCGTCTCAACATGTGCTAGCGGGTCTTATGTAATTAAAGATCATAGGAAACAGCCCACTTTGCATCAATCCTTGTGTAGGGCACAGAGCTATATAATTGAACAGTGTCTACTTTTTTATAGATAAGCAATTCCATTAGGCCTTGATTCTCAAATTGGGATGAACAAACTGTGTGATTTAACTGTTATTGGAGTGTCCACCTTGTTAAATAGATAAGCAATTGTATTACGATGCCTTGATTCCCAAATTGGTGTGAATAAGCTGTCTAATTTAACTGTTATTAGGGTGCCCACCTTGTTAAATAGATAAGCAATTCAATTACACCTTTATTCTCAAATTAGGGTGAATAAGCTGTCTAGTTCTACTGTTATTGGAGTGTCTACCTTGTTTAATAGATAAGCAATCCCTTTAGGCCTTGATTCTTAAATTGAGGTGAATAAGCTGTTCTAATTTTATTGTTATTGGGGTGTCCACCTTGTGTAATAGATAAGCAATACTATTATGCCTTGATTCTCAAATTGGGGTGAATAAGCTGTCTAATACTACTGTTATTGGGGTGTCCACCTTGTTTAACAGCCTCCGGACCGCCTAACATAGGATTGCGTTCCGGAGATGGTCGATTCATTTCTCCTAGACGCATATACGCGTCATCTCGCGAGACGTGAGATTTCCTGTGAACGCGCGCACACAGGAGCGCGCGTTCACAGGAACTGCAGGTAAACAAGCTGATCTACAGCCTGCCAGCGGCGATCATTCGCTGGCAGGCTGTAGATCCGATTTTTTTAACCCCTGAAAGGTATATTAGACGCTGTTTTGTTAACAGCGTCTAATATACCTGCTACCTGGTCCTCTGGTAATCCCTTTTGCTTGGATCGACCACCAGAGGACACAGGCAGCTCTGTAAGTAGCACCAAGCACCACTACACTGCACTACACCGCCCCCGTCACTTATTAACCCCTTATTAACCCCTGATCACCCCATATTAGACTCCCTGATCACCCCCTGTAAGACTCCATTCACACGTCCGTATGTGTTTTGCAGATCCGCGGATCCACGGATCAGATCCGCGGATCCACGGATCAGATCCGCGGATCCGCATAACACATATGGACGTCTGAATGGAGCCTTACAGGGGGGTGATCAATGACAGGGGGGTGATCACCCCATATAGACTCCCTGATCACCCCCCTGTCATTGATCACCCCCCTGTAAGGCTCCATTCAGACGTCCATATGTGTTTTGCGGATCCACGGATCCGCAAAACACATTCGGACGTCTGAATAGAGCCTTATAGGGGGGTGATCACCCCATATAGACTCCCTGATCACCCCCCTGTCATTGATCACCCCCCTGTCATTGATCACCCCCCTGTAAGGCTCCATTCAGACGCCCGTATGTGTTTTGCGGATCCACGGATCCGCAAAACACGGACACCACGGATCCGCAAAACACGGACACCGGCAATGTGCTTTCCGCATTTTGCGGATCCGCCCATTGCCAGAACTATATAGAAAATGCCTTTTCTTGTCCGCAATTGCGGACAAGAATAGGACATGTTCTATAGGCTCTACAAAAAAACGCAGTGTTCGCCCGATCAGGCCTGATCTTGTGCGCACACTTGCGTTCAGTCCGCCCCACCGCAGTGACAGAATTAATTTTTTTCTGATCACTGCAAAAACACCGTAAAATCGCTGCGGCGCTATAAAAAAAATACTTTTGAGGGGCATGGCGAGTTCATAGAAGATTTTTATTTTTTTTGTCACAAGTTAGCCGAAAATTTATTTTTTTTATTGTTTTTTTGTTTTTTCTTACAAAGTCTCATATTCCACTAACTTGTGGCAAAAATAAAATCTCACATGAACTCACCCCTCACGGAATCCAAATGCGTAAATTTTTTTAGACATTTATATTGTCTCTAAAATGACAACTTTGTATAAGAAAATGGGAAAAGTTGACTTTTACAGAGATATTTCTCTCACCCAGCATGGGTATATGTAAAAATACACCCCAAAACACATTGCCCTACTTCGCCTGAGTACGGCGATACCACATGTGTGACACTTTTTTGCATCCTAGGTGCCCAAAGGGGCCCAAATTCTAAAGAGCAGCTTTAGGATTTCACAGGGCATTTTTTAGGCATTTGGATTCCAGACTTCTTCTCACGCTTTAGGTCCCCTAAAATGCCAGGGCAGTATAAATACCCCACAAGTGACCCCATTTTGGAAAGAAGACACCCCAAGGTATTTCGTGATGGGCATAGTGAGTTCATGTAAAATTTTATTTTTTGTCACAAGTTAGTGGAATATGAGACTTTGTAAGAAAAATAAAAAAAAAAAAAAAAATCATCATTTTCCGCTAACTTGTGACAAAAAATAAAAACTTCTATGAACTCACTATGCCCATCATCGAATACCTTAGGGTGTCTACTTTCCGAAATGGGGTCATTTG
Organism: Bufo bufo; assembly: GCF_905171765.1. Lineage (NCBI taxonomy): Eukaryota > Metazoa > Chordata > Amphibia > Anura > Bufonidae > Bufo > Bufo bufo. The sequence goes on from NC_053390.1 coordinate 394,436,917, forward strand.
TGGGGTGTTTTTACTATCTAGGCATTGTAGAACCTCAGGAAACATGACAGGTGCTCAGAAAGTCAGAGCTGCTTCAAAAAGCGGAAATTCACATTTTTGTACCATAGTTTGTAAATGCTATAACTTTTGCGCAAACCAATAAATATACACTTATTGCATTTTTTTTTATCAAAGACATGTAGAACAATAAATTTAGAGAAAAATTTATATAGAAATGTATTTTTTTTTTTAAATGTTACAACAGAAAGTGAAAAATGTCATTTTTTTGCAAAAAATTCGGTCAATTTCGATTAATAACAAAAAAAGTAAAAATGTCAGCAGCAATGAAATACCACCAAATTAAAGCTCTATTAGTGAGAAGAAAAGGAGGTAAAATTCATTTGGGTGGTAAGTTGTATGACCGAGCAATAAACCGTGAAAGTAGTGTAGTGCAGAATTGTAAAAAGTGGTCTGGTCATTAAGGGTGTTTAACCACTTCCCATCTGGGCCCTTTGCCCCCTTCCTGACCAGGCCAAATTTTGCAAAACTGACATATCTCACTTTATGTGGTAATAACTTTGGAACGCCTTTATTTATCCAAGTCATTCAGAGATTGTTTTCTCGTGACACATTGTACTTCATGATAGTCATAAATTTGAGTCAAAATATTTCACCTTTATTTATGAAAAAATCCCAAATTTACCCAAAAATTTGAAAAATTCGCAATTTTCTAAATTTCAATTTCTCTGCTTTTAAAACAGAAAGTGATACCTCATAAAATATTTATTATTTAACATTCCCCATATGTCTACTTTATGTTGGCATCATTTTGGAAATGTCATTTTATTTTTTTAGGACGTTAGAAGGCTTAGAAGTTTAGAAGCAATTCTTCAAATTTTTAAGAAAATTGCCAAAACCCACTTTATAAGGACCAGTTCAGGTCTGAAGTCACTTTGTGGGGCCTACATAGTGGATACCCCCATAAATGACCCCATTGTAGAAACTACACCCCTCAAGGTATTCAAAACCGATTTTACAAACTTTGTTAACCCTTTAGGCGTTCCACAAGAATTAAAGGAAAATGGAGATCAAATTTTAAAATTTCACTTTTTTGGCAGATTTTCCATTTTAATCAAATTTTTTTTTTAACACATCGATGGTTAACAGCCAAACAAAACTCAATATTTATTACCCAGATTCTGCGGTTTACAGAAACACCCCACATGTGGTCATAAACTGCTGTATGGGCACACGGCAGGGCGCAGAAGGAAAGGAACTCCACATGGTTTTTAGATGCCATGTCCCATTTGAAGCCCCCTGATGCACCCTTACAGTAGAAACTCCCAAGAAGTGACCCCATTTTGGAAACTAGGGGATAAGGTGCCAGTTTTATAAGTACTATTTTTGGGTACATATGATTTTTTGATCATTCATTATAACACTTTATGGGGCAAGGTGACCAAAAAACTGGTTGTTTTAGCACAGTTTCTATTTATTTATTTTTACAGCGTTCACCTGAGGGGTTCAGTCAAGTGACATTTTTATAGAGCAGATTGTTACGGACGTGGCGATACCTAATATGTATACTTTTTCTCATTTATTAAAGTTTTACACAATAATAGCATTTTTGAAACCAAAAAATTATGTTTTAATGTGTCCATGTTCTGAGAGCTATAGTTTTTTTATTTTTTGAGAGATTTTCTTATGTAGGGGCTCATTTTTTGCGGGATGAGGTGACGGTTTTATTGGTACCATTTTGTGGGACATACGCGTTTTTGATCACTTGGTGTTGCACCTTTTGTGATGCAAGGTGACAAAAATTGCTTGTTTTGACACAGTTTTTTTTTTTTTTTTACGGTGTTCACCCGAGGGGTTAGGTCATGTGATATTTTTATAGAGCTGGTTTTTACAGACGCGGCAATACTAAATATGTCTATTTTATTTTATTTTTTCTATTTTTAATTTTTTTTTTATTCCTTACTTGGGATTTTTTTTTTTTTTACATGTGAAACTTTTTTTTATTTTATTTTTTCAACCCTTTATTTTATTTTTATTTTATTTTACACTTTTCGTCCCCCATAAGGTCATACAAGACCTCTGGGGGACATTTACTTCACTTTTTTTTTTTTTTTACTCTGTTGATTTCTTCTGTAACTGGGGCTGACATAGTAGCCCCAGTTACAGGACAAATGCACCCCTATAGAGGCTGTACAGCAGCAATCCAGCGCTGTACAGCCTCACAGCAGGGCTGATCAAGGTCTCTGAGAGACCTCACACAGCTCCTGCACACTCCGGTCCCGGCGGTCACATGACCGCCGGGCCGGAACAGGAAGCGCACAGCGCTTCCTGCTCTGCAGACACAGCGCTCGGTGAGCGCTGTGTCTGCAGCAATCGTGAAGGCAGGGACACCTGGGCACTGTCCCTGCCTTGTCTTAGGGTTGCCCTGCTGTCACTGACAGCGGGCAACCCGATCAGCAGCTGCACGATTAGCGTGCAGCTGCTATTTCTGACAGGACGTTTTAAAACGTGCTGTCAGAAATAGACATCCACCCATAGGACGTTTATATCCTATGGGCGGACGTGAGGCGGTTAAAGAGGACCTTTCACCAATTATTACACTATGGTGTTGAATCTATTTTTATTGAATAGAAAAAGAACACAACAATCATACATAGCAACCAAGACATTGTATGAAAAATATATCTCCAATTCCATTTCCAAGACCATGTAAAACATAAAATAAAGTGCACAGATGGATTCAGAGACCACCATATTTCTCTGGGACGCAACCATGAAGACCAGAGAAAACAAATGCCATCAAATAAATGCTAAAGGAGAGATTCAGCAACCAATTATTACACTATGAACTAACTATACAGACATGTAGCGGCGCCCAGGGATCTCACTGCACTTACTATTATCCCTGGGCGCCGCTCCGTTCTCCCACTATGTCCTCCGGTATCTCCATTCACTAAGTTATGGTAGGCGGAGTCTGCCCTTGTTCTTCTGTAGCGCTGGCCAATCGCATTGCAGAGCTCATAGCCTGGGAGAAAATAACCTCCCAGGCTGTGAGTTCTGCGCTGCGATTGGCCAGCGCTAGAGCAGAACAAGGGCTGACTCTGCCTACCATAACTTAGTGACTGGAATCTCCGCCTACTATAACTTAGTGAGCGGAGATACCGGAGGGCATAGCAGGAGAACGGAGCGGCGCCCGGGGATAATAGTAAGTGCAGTGAGATCCCCGGGCGCCACTCTACATGTCTGTATAGTTAGTTCATAGTGTAATAATCGTTGAAAGGTCCTCTTTAAGCTAGGGGAGCTGAGGTGGTTAATAGATAAGCAATTCTGTTACACCTTGATTCTTAAATTGGGGTGAATAAGCTTTCTAATTCTATTGTTATTGGGATGTTCACCTGCCGATCCGTCTTGTATCTGCACAGACGGATCCGCACTGATAATGCAAACGGTTCAGAACCGATCCGTTTGCATTATTCATTAAAAAAAAAGTCTGAGTCAAAACGGATTCATCTTGACTTACATTGAAAGTCAATGGGGGACAGATCTGTTTTTAATTGCACCATATTGTGTCAGTGAAAAACGCATCCGTCCTCATTGACTTACATTGTAAGTCAGGACGGATCAGTTTGGCTACGCATAGTCAGACGCTGCAAGCTGCGTTTTAGTGATCGTCTAAAAAACGCAACGGAGACCAAACACAGCCAAATTGATGCATTATGAACGGATCCTTACCCATTCAGAATGCATTGGGGCTCAACTGATCTGTTTTGGGCCGCTTGTGAGAGCCCTGAAACGGATCTCACAAGCGGACCCAGAAACGCCAGTGTGAAAGTAGCCTAACTGTTTCACTACCAGAAAGGACTAGCTATTCATGTTGCTGCAATGCACAGTGATGTGCACTGAGATACACTCTCCGTGCAGGCTGGGATATAGCTGATTTAACGCACTTTGCGACAGATTCATTTGGAACAAAGCAAATTTTTGGGAAATTTTTGAAAACTTAAAAAATAGTCAGGATGTAGTGCACGTGTAGTACCCCGGAGTATGCTTATTTTGCAAATATGAGATTCTTGGCAAATACATTTTGTTTATTTTTTAATTATTTGGGCCCATCTGCCAAACGTCAAGGCGATCTCTGTAAGATGGGAACCTAACACTAAATACTAACTGTTATGTGCCATTACAGCCACCATAACATTCAGGGAGTGCAGGTTCAGGATGTGCTGACTGACCCCCTTTTTATTTGCAGTTTGTACTGGAGGTGTGGCTGACTCCATTTAGTTTTGCACTCCTGACTAGCCTGTCTACCGCATAGGCTGATTTTAACTAGTGTATAGCTGTAGCCTGCTCTCACTGCATTCATTGGAAGCCCTTTGGCCCAGGAGAGGTATAGAGTGGGCTTAGCATGCATGTTGTTACCTGCATTATGTGGATTTAATGGAGGCCATTATGGCACCGAAAATGTTGAACCTGCACTCATGTGGAACCTGCACTCCCTGAATTTTATGGTGGCCGTTATGGCACATAATAGTTAGTATTTAGTGTCAGGTTCCCGCCTTACAGAGTTTGCCTTGACGTTTGGCAGACGGGTCCAAATAATTTTGTACAAAATGTATTTGCCAAGAATCTCGTATTTACAAAATAGGCGTAGCATTAGCACAAGAATATTTTCTATAACTATGCATTACTGTACTTTATTTGGTTTGCAGAGTGCTGTTGCACTGTAAAAAAAAAATTCTTCATAGTTCTGGCAGAGCCTTAGATAGAATGGGACTAACTATTCCATTCTTTTCCCCCATTTTGGAGAGAAGTGGGCTGTCCCTCTTCCCACCAAGGTAGGGTTTTCAGGAAGCTGTAGTTAGTTGGAGTTAGACTATGAAAAAGACCAGACAAAGCGCACTGAGGGAAGCGTTTTCCCTCCTGCTGCAGGAGCTTTGGGAAAGCATCTTGTAGAGCAGTACACTCCTGATATTAATAGGATTTTGTCTCTGTTTGAGACAGTAACCAAAACTTAAAACTAAAGATAGCGTTACGAAATAAACAGTCAAGGCCAACTGCCAGAACTGTTAATACTGCTGGAACCAAGAAAGATAAATATCAAATACTGTTCTGTTACTGCAACTCTATTTCAAGTAAAGAAAATATAAACTTCACAAAGTCTATACTTTATTTCGTTCCTCTCTCCAAATCAATAGAGACTGACCCCCCGGAAGTGACAGCCTGAAGGTAGGAGCACTGTGACACAAACATTAGGCCACAGTACACCACTCACATCCTACACACTGGGCTTACTCCCCTGGGTGGGCAGCCCGCTGCACACATACGTGTGCACTATGATCTGATGTTGTGCGACGTCAGGTCACAGTGCAGTGTGGGCCAGAGGAAGAGCAGGGTGTGGTGAGTGAATCGGAATTGGAGCAAACTAGGTAATTTTTTTTTTTTAATGCCTGTTCTGAAGCTGATGGGGATCTGATCTGAGGCTGATGGGGGTCTGATCTGAGGATGATGGAGCTTGGGGTCTGATGGAGTTTGATTTTGGGGTCTTATCTGAGGTCTGATGAGAAATGGGGGTCTGATTTGGGGGTCTAATGAGGATTGGGGTCTGATGAAAAATACGTTTTTTCTTATTTTCTTCTGCTAAATCATAGTTGTGTCTTATAGTCAGTGCGTACATATTTGAAAGTTTTTATACTCTAGGATGAAAGTTCAGTTTCTTTGGAAATGGTCTCAAGTTACTAGATACCCTTGATTGATAGTAACAGATAAAGCATGCTTTACAGTATAAAGTACTAAGTGCAACTTTGTTAGATTAGTGGAAAATGCATGATGTTAATTGGCGTGGACATTGAACTAAGTTGACTTTTGTTTCATAAAATGTAAGGAAACATGTGATAGCTATCTCTTTCATAATCTTCAAACAATTAAAGACTTGCTAGGAAAATACAAAGTTTAAGATCTGTGAAATGTGAATGAACAGTTTCCTGGCTGATATTCCCTTGATTGTATGGGAAATGCATCAAATTAAATCTTTTATTGTTTATTTGATGTTTAGCCAAGTTAATCATGGATTTCCTTCAAACGGCCTCAATTCAAACCGGCTCTTGTGGTTTCCTGGATGAAATAGTGTTGCTATATTGTTTGTACACACATTTTATATGAAATCTATAATGACAGAAAGTTATTTAACGCATTAAAATGTAAAGAGCCAATATAAACTGCACTGCATGTCACATTCAGTAAGGCAAAACATTTGTCCTAATCTGCCGTTCACCTTGCTGCATGTATAAAAAATGCATTTACTTTAATGTAAAGCATCTGGGGTGTCATTTTTAGCATTGCTCTGTTTAACACTATAAATGTATAATGGAAATGCTTCCTTTAATAGTTTTTCTAGTAAAAAACGCTGTGTCCTGATGTTACATATTGGGCCAACATCGGCCGGGACGATGCACGAACGCGATCAAATGTTTGCGAACCGCAAGTTCGCGGCGGGCCCCATTCACTTTAATGACAGGCGAACCTGAAAAACCTCCAGGTCATATTTGCAGCCACCAAATACTTACTAGAAGTGCACAAATTGTCCCACAACATGGACAGTGACATACCAAAGTGGTATCAATGGCAAAAATTCCCACAAAAAATATGTATTTTAATCAGGGGCCATTTTTATGCGTCTTAAAGGGAAACTGTACAGGCCCCAAAAATTAGGCATTCACCGGACAGAAAACAAAGTGATTTTGTGGCTGGAGGTATATTAGACGGTCATTGGATATCAATTTTACTGGGAGGCCAGTGGAGCACAGGCCCCAAACATTAGGCATTCACCCGACAGAAAACATAAAGTGATTATGTGGCTGGAGGTATATTAGACGGTCATTGGATATCAATTTTACTGCAGGCCAGTGGAGTACAGGCCCCCAAAATTAGGCATTCACCGGACAGAAAACATAAAGTGATTATGTGGCTGGAGGTATATTAGACAGTAATTGGATATCAATGTTACTGCAGGCCAGTGGAGTACAGGCCCAAACATTAGGCATTCACCGGAAAGAAAACATCAAGTGATTATCTACCTCGAGGTACATTAGGCGGTCACCGTATAAAATTTTTACTGTTGGCCAGTTAGATTACAGGCCCCAAAAATTATGCATTCAACGTACATAAAAGATCAAGTGATTATGTGGCTGGAGGTATATTAGACGGTCGATGGATATAAATTTTACTGCAGGCCAGTGGACTATAGGCCCAAAAAATTATTCATTCATCGGACAGAAAACATCAAGTGATTATGTGGCTAGAGGTATATTAGACGGTCATTGGATAACAATTTTAATGCAGGCCAGTGTAGTACAGGCCCCAAAAATGATTCATTCAACATACAGAAAAGAACAAGTAATTATGTGGCTGGAGGTATATTAGACCAGTGTTTCCCAACCAGTGTGCCTCCAGCTGTTGCAAAACTACAACTCCCAGCATGCCCGCACAGCCAAAGGCTGGAGGCACACTGGTTGGGAAACACTGTATTAGACGATCATTGGATTTCCATTTTACTGCAGGCCAGTACAAATACATGTCGAATACATATGTTTAAAAGAACTAAAAATATAAAATTGGATTAAAAACATGGCTTACGAAATCCCCCTCTTGAAAAAAAAACAAATGATAATAGTTGAAATTCAATAACACATGGTCGTCACAGGTGTTGAATTCCTCCGTGGCCCCAAACATTAGGCATTCACTGGACAGAAAAGGCCTTTTATGCCGCTGTTTTTACATAGGACAGAGACCATTCTTTGTTCTGTGTGGTGGCGGATATGTGTGGGCCGGCATGAGGAAATTCAATTAAACGTGTTCGTCACTGGTGTTGAATTCCTCCGAGATCCATGCCTCATTCATTTTTAGAAATGTGAGGTAGTCCACACTGTTGTAAGCTAGGCGAGTGCGCTTATCGTTCACGATCCCCCTGCTGCGCTGAACGTCCTTTCGGACAGGACACTCGACGAGGGGCAAGCCAAGAGTTCCATGGCAAATTGTGCCAGCTCAGGTCAAGCCTGCACACCCAGTATTCCAGGGGTTCCTTGCTTCTCAGAGCGTCCACATCGGCCGTTAACCCGATGTAGTCGGACACCTGTCGGTCTAGGCATTTCCTGAGGCTGGATCCGAAGGGCGGCTGTCGATGGATTGTCTGCAAAAATGATCTCATATCCGAAGTGAGCAACACATCTTCAAACCGCCTTCTTCTTGCATGCGCGGTAGGATTGGTACCCACAGCGGTTTCTCTCTGTGGGTGGAAATTCCTCTGCCAGCGCCTGCAAAAGCAGAATGCAGCATCTTTCACAGCAAGGCCTGGAAATGCTGCATTCTGACAGACCTCTGTGATGCTGGTAACATGTCTTGTGCCGGGGGTCTAAGTACGTTGCCACCCAGTACTGTTTCTTGCCCTTTATGCTTTTTATACGGGGGTCCCTCGTCAAACACTGGAGCATGAAGGCCCCCATTTGCACTAAACTGGAAGCAGTGGAGTGGCCTGGCTCCTGCTCATCGTCCAGGATAATGTCGTCCTCGGTCTCCTCCCCCCAGCCACGGACAACACCAGGGATCCCAGAAACGTTTAAAGCATGCTCGTCTTGCTCCTCCTCTGCCCCGGCACCATCCTCCTCTGACTCCTCTTCAGACTCCTGTTGACTTGTCTCAGATGGAGTAGCCCCCCCTGGAAATTCATCCAGCATTCTGACTTCCTCATCTTCCTGCTCCTCGATGGCTTGATCAATGACACGACGCAATGCACGCTCCAGAAAGAAGGCGCAAGGTACGATATCACTGATGGCGCCCTGGCTGCAACTGACTAGTTTGGTGATCTCATCAAATGGCTGCAGAAGTCTGCATGCATCACGCATGAGCAGCCACTGGTGCGGTGAAAAAAAAACAAGCTCCCAGAACCTGTCCTGCCGCAGAGTTCGTACAGGTAGTCGTTAACTGCACGTTTCTGCTGGAGCAGCCTATCAAGCATATACAATGTGGAGTTCCATTGCGTCGGGCAGTCACGAATCAGACGTCTGACGGGCAGGTGGTGTCGCTGCTGAACGTCAGCAAGGCGAGCCATGGCCGTGTAAGATCTTCTAAAATGGCTAGAGATTTTCCTGGCCTGCTGCAAGACGTCCTGGACCCCAGGGTATTTGGCAACTAATCGCTGTACGACTAAGTTCAGGACATGTGCCATGCATGGCACGTGTGTCATTTTGCCCTGTTTCAGCGAGCTCAGCAGATTGGCACCGTTGTCGCACACCACTTGGCACTGATCGGCCTGTGACCGCAGAGCTGAAAGCAGTGCATGTCGAATAGGTTCTAGGAAGCTTGGGGGGTGCAGCGGAAGAGGCGGTAGCAGTGGAAAAGGAGGAGTCTGCCGAGGAGGAGACGGAGGACGGAGTAGGAGGAGGAGAAGAAGAGGCAGGCCTGTATGCAATCTGTGGCGGTAACACCAAAGCCACACAGGTGCCACGGGTTGCATGCTTGACAGCCGTCAGAAGGTTCACCCAGTGGGCAGTAAAAGTTATGTACCTTCCCTGCCCGTGTTTGCTAGACCACATGTCTGTGGTCAGATGTATCTTGGCACCGACACTGTGTGCCAGAGATACATTCACTTGCCGTTGAATGTGGCCATATAGCTCTGAGATGCCCTTCTGGGAGAAATATTTCCTTCCGGGGACCTTCCATTGCGGTGTGCCAAAGGCCACACATTTTCTAAAGGCCTCAGAGTCCACCAGTTTATATGGCAGTAGTTGGCGGGCTAGCAGTTCCGACAAGCCAGCGGTCAGCCGTTGGACAAGAGGGCTATCCGGCGTCATCAACTTTTTACGTTCGAACATTTGGGCCACGGAAGCCTGCCTTTTGCCAGATGAACGCGACAACGGCACGGTGGAAGGTGGAGTGGAGGACAAATGGGAGGAGAGAGGAGAAGAGGCAGAACGTGGAGTGCCTGTAGTGTGGCTTTGTAGGTTCTGACTGTGTTGCTCCCCCTGGACTCGGTGATGGGAGGCCAGGTGCCTTCTTAAGACTGTTGTCCCTAGGTGAGTGTTGGGCTTTCTGCGATTTATGCGTTGACACAGCACAGGCTGCAGATGGCAACACTATTGTCAGCAGCTGACACGTTAAAAAAAGCCCACACTGCGGAGCCATGTGCCGGCATCCTGGGAGTGGTAGATGTGACCGTACATGGTGGATGGCTCGCTCCAGATACATTTGCAGTCTGCTTTTTGCCTCCTGTGCACTGTGAGTTCTGCCTGCTTCTCCTCCTTCTACCCCCTATCCTTCTACCCCTATCTGCTGCTCTGTCTCTCCCTCTGAACTCTCTTGTGGGCACCCATGTGACATCCATTGACATGTCACCCTAGTCACCTTCACCACCACTGACATTAGAGATCTCGGAGTAGGCAGCAACAGCAGGGACCTCCTTCCTTGGGCTGATCTGGGTACTGTCATCAGACCGTTGAGTGGCGGCCGTTGCTACCTCCTCTTCCTGATCCGATGCCAAGAATGGCTGCGCATCGGTAAGGTCTGGGAATGGATGGGAAAATAATTCCTCTGACTCGAGTGAAGGGGCTATGGTCATGGTGGTGGTGTCTTTGAGGGTGCACACAGCAGAGTGAGGAGGGTGCTGATACAGATGATGAGGAGGGTGCAGAAGCGGAAGACTGAGTGAGCCACTCAACCAACTCTGCTGCGTCCTTTGACGTAATCGCATGCACCTTCTCCAACTTCCCACTTAGTCCTCTGCCTGTCATTTTCAAAATGACCCTGTGACAAAGCCCCTATAGAAGAGCAATAATTGCTGGAAGTCGGTATATCAAACCCCTTAATCAATATTTGGTGGAAGCGGGTGTAACGCAGGCCTCAATCAATATTTGGTGGAAGCTGGTATATGAATCCCCTCTATCAGTATTGTTTTGAATAAAGTATATAGAACCCCTTAATGAGTTTTTTGCTGGAAGCTGGTATATCAAACCCCTTAATATATGGTGGAAGCTGGTGTATCGCAGGCCTCAATCAATATTTGGTGGAAGCCGGTATATCTATCCCTTCTATCAGTATTTTGTGAAACAGGTGTATCACACCCCTCAACCAATATTTGGTGGAAGCTGGTGTATCACACCCCTCAATCAGTATTTTGTGGAAGCAGGTAGATCAAACCTCTTAATCAGTATTTTGTAGAAGCAGGTATATCGCACCCCTTAATCAGTTTCTTTTGGGGGCAACAGGTATATCACACCAGTTGCAATTAGTTATTCTAATAGCGTTTGTCCCTCTATCCAGCTGCGGTATCTCAGCAGAACCGCAAACAACTGCTGCACAATACAAATGCACTATAATATACTTTCTATGTTAGAAGGTATATTATAGGTATATCGCACCCCTCAATCAGTTTTCTTTTGGGGGGCAACAGGTATATCACACCAGTTGCAATTAGTTATTCTAATAACGTTTGTCCCTCTATCTAGCTGCAGTATCGCAGCAGAACCGCACACAACTGCTGCACAATACAAATCCACTATAATATACTTTCTATGTTAGAAAGTATATTATATCACACCCCTCAGTATGTCACACCTATCGATAGAACACCTATACCAGTCCTTAAAAGGACTTTTGTGGACCGATTAGCTAGCATTTGGTGTCCCTAACAGTCTGTCCCTGCTCCACACAGCAACCTCTCCCTACATTGGCGAAAAACAGAATGTAAAATGGCGGCCAGATCAGGTTTATTTATAAGGTAGGGAGTATGTCCATGTGCTGAAATGTCTCAATTGACTGTCCTGTCCCACCTGATGGATGTGTCATGGGTCAAAGTTCGGCGCTATGCAAAAAAATATGGCGCGTGCAAATATCGCCATATGCGAATCACGAATGAGCAAAGTTCGCCGCAAAACGACCGCCGGGTAAACCGCAAGGCCATCTCTATCTGTCACCGCAACCTCCTTATCAAAATTTTTTCATAGACACATAGCTGTGGTTCACTTGATTAAAAGACTGTTTTTCTTTTGTTTTTTTTATGCAAAATAGGTCTTTGTGTAAATAATATCCAAAAACAATGGTCTCTTTGACCAATCAAATTCCACTAGGGGTCCACTGTTGCATATGGTCTGTAAAACGAAACTTTTTATTAATTTAACCATTCCGCTAAATAGGGCTATTAGGAAGATAGGTCACAGAAGTAAATTACCTCTAATAATGATAATCGGATACATAGAGATAATTATGGATAAATAGGAGGAGGCAGGGCACCAATTACATAATGAACATAATGAACAGATACCGTATATTAGGGATTAATAACCTATAGTAGCAGAGCGGCTAAAAATACATAACAGGATTTATATAACTGTTAGGAGCCATGTGCTAGTTACTCACGGTACCCAGGTATGATTTAGTGGTGATCACAGATGAAAGGATGTTAGTAGTCGATGATTGAAAATTCCTTTTCACCTTGATGCTGGTGACAACTAAATGATGCGGAGGTGGTATAGTTGAAGCCAGCTGAGTGAAGGTCTGGGAAGCTATAACCCTAAATATCCCTAAGGGTCTACCTACCTAACTGTGGAGCACCCGCCACGAAAAGGGCGACCCCACTCAATCGACGGCTCACCCTAATGTGCCCTGTATGCCCCTAAACAAACCACATAGATAATGCTAAAATACGTCCCGACGCGTTTCCCCAACAGGTAGCGAAGGTTCCTCAGGGGACAAGTAGTAATCTGGTAGTGATGTCCCAGAAACTGGCCGCCTAGATGATAAGAGGTGCAAAGAATGTCCAAACAAGTCATACCTTTATACAGACGCCACTCTCCAGGTGCCACCGCTCAAAAATAAAAAAATGGAAGTGACAATACATCACTTCCGGTATTTGGAACGCAAGATGCGTTCCACCGCTGATGTACTTCTGGTATATGGAACGCAAACAGCGCTCCAAATGCACAGGACATCGGCACAGAGGGATTAATACCCAGAATCAATGTGCAACATTGCATAAAGCATAAACAACAACATGAGGGGCTGAGAGGCATATGGTATGGAGTCAATATCCATGTAACATATATTGATTAGATTATTAAAAATATGAATGGACAAACTGGAATAGGAGCCAGTGGGACATGAAACAGAGGGTATGTATGTAGAGAGAGGATAATATAAACGGGGGTCAGGGATATAATAACCATGAACCCACGAATCCTCATAGATAACAACAAAACGCACAAGACCTATTTTGGTCTGATGAAAAAGGCAGATAAATATGCGTGGATAAATATAGGAGGCAAGATACATTAAACACTTAAGTAGTTATATAAGGGTGTGCTCTCAGAGAAAGCAGGCAAAAGATATCTGTTCATGTAGGCCAGAGGGAGACACTGTTTTGAGACGATGGATCCATTGAGCCTTTTTACGTAGAATTTGTTTGTCCCAGTCACCGCCATGGGCGGATTTGCGAACAACCTCAATGACTTGAAAAACAATAGCTCTGGTGTCTCCCTGGTGGAATTCAGTAACATGTCGAGCAATTAAGGGTTTCATTGCTGGACTAGTTTAATTATGTAATTATTACCCTTTACTATCCATCATTGTACTTCTGCTGGACTCGCAACATGTCAAGCAATGGGTTTATCCCGTTTATGATTGATGTCACTCAAATGGTCGCCCACCCTACGTCAAAGTTCCCTTTTAGTTTTCCCAACATAGTTGAGGGGACAGGTACATGTACAGAGATAGACCACACCCTGTGTCTTACAATTTGCAAAGTCCCTAATTTGATAGGTTTTATTGGTAGAGACACTGCAAAAAGTAGATGATTTGTGGATAAAAGGACAGCAAATGCACCCATTGCCACATTTAAAGGTGCCAAGGGGTTTGCGGTCCAGCCAGGTACCACTAGGGCGTGGTCTGCATAAGACGGTCACCAATCGATCTCCCTCTCCTGTATGTAATCAGTGGTCGTGGAGGGATGAGGTCTCCAATATCAGGGTCCGATCGTAAAATCCCCCAATATCGTTTCAAAATGCCCTGTACCCGACAGTTTTGCTCATCAAATGTACCAATAATATGTAAGTTATCACAGGGCTCCAGATGGCGACCAAAATGGTCGCCAATGCGACTTAGAATTCACAAATGGCGACAAGACTTTTTAGTCTTGTCGCCATTTGCGACTAGACCCGCCGCAGCTCTGCAGTTGAATACAGGCGGGCACAGGAGCTGATAGTTCTCTGCCCCGCCGCCGATGTTCTTCTCAGCAGCGCAGTGGAGGATTCTCTCCCTCCCCCTGTGCTGCTGCCACCACTGCCAGTAACAAGAGAGACGGGAGGAGGAGGGGAGGGGCTGTTAATACAAATACAGGAGGCAGGTGCCGGAATCAAATAGTCGGCACCCGACCTCTATGACAGGGAGCGGTACCTGAAGAGTTAACTGCCGCTGATCGCAGCTCCCTGTCATAGAGGTCGGGTGCTGGCTATTTGATTCCGGCATCTGCCTCCTGTATTTGTATTAACAGCTCAGTTATCTTCATTGGTGGCACAGTGCGTCCCCCAGTTTAATAAACATGGGTGGCGCAGTGGGAAGTGCCAATGAGGGTTAAAAAATAAAAATAATAATTAACTCACCTCCTCCAATTGATCGCGTAGCTGCCGGTCTCCTGTTCTTTCTTCAGGACCTGTGGTGACGTCACTGAGCTCATCACATGGTCCATTACCATGGTGATGGATCATGTGATGAGCACAGTGATGTCACCACAGGTCCTTTGACAGGTCCTGAAGAAAGAACAGGAGACCGGCTGCTACGCGATCAATTGGAGGAGGTGAGTTTTTTTTTTATTTTTTAACCCTCATTGGCACTGCCCACTGCCCACCACTGTTTATTATACTGGGTGGGGGCACTGTGCCACCAATGTTTATTACACTGGGGTGTTGGGGGGCACATTATACTGGGGTATTGGGGGGGCACACTGCGCCACCAATGTTTATTATACTGGGGGGGGCGCACTGTGCCACCAATGTTTATTATACTGGGGGGGGGCGCACTGTGCCACCAATGTTTATTACACTGGGGTGTTGGGGGGCGCACTGCGCCACCAATGTTTATTATACTGGGGTGTTGGGGGGGGGGCACACTGCGCCACCAATGTTTATTATACTGGGGGGGCGCACTGTGCCACCAATGTTTATTATACTGGGGTGTTGGGGGGGGCACACTGTGCCACCAATGTTGATTATATTGGGGGGGGGGCGCACTGTGCCACCAATGTTTATTATACTGGGGTGTTGGGGGGGGCGCAGTGTGCCACCAATGTTTATTATACTGGGGTGTTGGGGGGCACACTGTGCCACCAATGTTTATTATACTGGGGGGGCACACTGCGCCACCAATGTTTATTACACTGGGGTGTTGGGGGGGCGCAGTGCGCCACCAATGTTTATTATACTGGGGTGTTGGGGGGGCACACTGCGCCACCAATGTTTATTATACTTGGGGGGGCGCACTGTGCCACCAATGTTTATTATACTGGGGTGTTGGGGGGGGCGCACTGCGCCACCAATGTTTATTATACTGGGGTGTATACAATGTTTATTATATTGACCTTCTACTTAGCATTCTGTATTAAAGAATGCTATTATTTTTCCTTATAACCATGTTATAAGGAAAATAATACAGTGAATAGACTTTCATCCTAGCAACCGCGTGTGAAAATCGCACCGCATCCGCACTTGCTTGCGATTTTCATGCAGCCCCATTAACTTCTATTGGGCCTGCGTTTCGTGAAAAATGCACAATATAGAGCATGCTGCGATTTTCACGCAACACACAAGTGATGCGTGAACATCACCGCTCATGTGCACAGCCCCATAGAAATGAATGGGTCCGGATTCAGTTCGGGTGCATTCCGGTATTTTGAATGCCGGATCCGGCACTAATACATTCCTATGGGGAAAAATGCCGGATCCGGCATTCAGGCAAATCTTCAGTTTTTTTCGCCGGAGATAAAACCGTAGCATGCTGCGGTTTTATCTTTGTCCTGATCAGTCAAAATGACTGAACTCAAGACATCCTGATGCATCCTGAACGGATTACTCCCCATTCTGAAAGCATGGGGATATGCCTGATCAGTTCTTTTCTGGTATAGAGCCCCTAGGACGGAACTCAGTGCCGGAAAAGAAAAACGCTAGTGTGGAAGTAGCCTAAAATATTAAGTTTAAATCCCCCTTTCCCAATTTTACATATAAAATATATAAACAATAAATAAATAAACATAATTACATAGCGCTGCGTCCGAAAAGTCCAAACTATTAAATTATTAAAAACTATCTCCTATGCAGTGAGCATTCGCCATTTTTTAGTCACCCCAAAAAATAGGATAGGACTGTTCTATTATGGGCCGAACGTTTCATAAAATGCGAAATGCACGCAGCTTTATTTGTTTTTTTTTTTTTTTTTCGCTGTATTTATGGTGACAAAAGCGAATCTAAATTTTGGTATCGAAACAACCCTACGCCGATCTGATCGGCGTAGCGTTGTCACGATACCAAAATTTTGATTCGCTTTCGATTTGGCGACTAAAAATTTTATTTGGCTCCTAAATTTTAGTTCAGGAGCCATTGGCTACTAGGTATTTTTTTTAGTCTGGAGCACTGTATCATCCTCCCGTTTTACACTCGGGATGTTGTGCAACAGGGTGTGTCTATCTCTGTCCAGTGAATGTTGGAAAGCGTCCCTAGGAGTTTCTAATGGATAACCACGCTGTGAAAAACGAGTCCGAAGGTCCCCTGCTTGTGTCTTGAAAGTTTGCAGAGAAGAACAATTTCTTTGTATACGAAGGTATTGTCCCTTCGGTATGCCTTTTTTCAAACTCGGGGGATGATAGCTATCCCACCTTAAGAGGCTATTAGTGGATGTCGGTTTCCGATAAGTCTCTGTACATAATTCTCCATTTTTCTTAGTAATAAGAATATCAAGGAAGGCGATACATTGATTATTGATCTCGTGGGTGAACCTAAGGCCAATGTCATTGATTATGAGTTGCTGAATAAATGCCTTAAGCAATTCAGCAGACCCATCCCACAAGATCAAAATATCATCGGTGTATCACCCCCAAAAGTCCATCGTTCACACGGTTCATTGAAAACAATAGTGTCTTCCCACCAGCCCAGGAGGAGATTCGCATAACTGGGCGCACAGGGGCTATCCATTGCGGTCCCCCTGAGCTGGTGGAAGAAACGGACTTCGAACAAAAAGTAGTTATGTAATAATATGAATTCAAGAATTTCCAGTACATATTGGTTATGTGTTCTATATTGAACACCCCTTGTTTTAAGAAAATATTGTGTAGCCTTCAACCCTGATTTATGTGGAATGCTGGTATAGAGGGCTTCAACATCAATCGAAGCTAATAAGATATTGTCATCAACCTCAATATTCTCGATTTTTTTCAATAAATCTTTGGTGTCACGGATGTATGATGGTAAAGAAACAACAAAGGAATTAAGTATTCTATCAATATAAATACTGCTATTCTGTGTGATGGAACAGATATCTTTTTCCTGCTTTCTCTGAGAGCACACCCTTATGTAACTACTTAAGTGTTTAATGTATCTTGCCTCTTATATTTATCCACGCATGTTTATCTTCCTTTTTCATCAGACCAAAATAGGTCTTGTGCGTTTTGTTGTTATCTATGAGGATTCGTGGGTTCATGGTTATTATATCCCTGACCCCCGTTTATATTATCCTCTCTCTACATACATACCCTCTGTTTCATGTTCCACTGGCTCCTATTCCAGTTTGTCCATTCATATTTTTAATAATCTAATCAATATATGTTACATGGATATTGACTCCATACCATATGCCTCTCAGCCCCTCATGTTGTTGTTTATGCTTTATGCAATGTTGCGCATTGATTCTGGGTATTAATCCCTCTGTGCCGATGTCCTGTGCATTTGGAGCGCTGTTTGCGTTCCATATACCGGAAGTACGTCAGTGGTGGAACGCATCTTGCGTTCCAAATACCGGAAGTGATGTATTGTCACTTCCATTTTTTTTTTTTTGAGCGGCGGCACCTGGAGAGTGGCGTCTGTATAAAGGTATGGCTTGTTTGGACATTCTTTGCACCTCTCATCATCTAGGCGGCCAGTTTCTGGGACATCACCACCAGATTACTACTTGTCCCCTGAGGAACCTTCGCTACCTGTTGGGGAAACGCGTCGGGACGTATTTTAGCATTATCTATGTGGTTTGTTTAGGGGCATACAGGGCACATTAGGGTAAACCGTCGATTGAGTGGGGTCGCCCATTTCGGGGCGGGTGCTCCACAGTTAGGTAGGGAGACCCCTAGGGATATTTAGGGTTATATCTTCCCAGACCTTCACTCAGCTGGCTTCAACTATACCACCTCCGCATCATTTAGTTGTCACCGGCATCAAGGTGAAAAGGAATTTTCAATCATGGACTACGAACATCCTTTCATCTGTGATCACCACTAAATCATACCTGGGTACCGTGAGTAACTAGCACATGGCTCCTAACAGTTATAAGTAGTAAGAGGGTATATGGTTCGTCAAAGTGACAGGTACCACGCCCCCTTTTACACGCCCCCTTTTATATCGCTTGATATAAATTTTATATCGCTTGATATAAATTTTATATCGCTTGCTTTATATCGCTTGATATAAATTTTATATCGCATCATATTAGGTTTATAATAGTTATCACTTCGCCGATGTCTGTTAATATCAGTCAATTCACAATTGCATTTAAAAAGCAAAATGATTAGCTCATGCTTTTGTCATGATTTTGTCAGACCCCCGTCACAAGACGTGCTCTACAAGGGCATGACAGAGATCACAGGGTGTATTCTTGTAATCGAGCCGTATCTAATGCAATGGTCATGACACCTTAATACAAAGGCTTTGTTCTACAAGCTCGTGACAGTTGTTTTAGACTTTCTATAGACATGCTCGTGAAACCCTCTGGACATATGACACCTTAATACAAAAGCTTTTTTCTACAAGCTTGTGACAGTTGTTTTAGACTTTTCTACAGACATGCTCGTGAAACCCTCTGGACATATGACACCTTAATACAAAAGCTTTTTTCTACAAGCTCGTGACAGTTGTTTTAGACTTTTCTACAGACATGCTCGTGACACCCTCTGGACATTCCACAGACTGTATTTGTGTAATCGAGACGTTTCTAATGCATAGGTTACCCCATCTATCTAAATTCTATCTATCAATTTATCTACCTATCTATCCTTATATCTATCTATCTATCTATCTATCTATCTATCTTTCTATCTATCTATCCATTTTATCTAACAATTTTATCCATTTATCTATCTATCAATCCAATTTTTATCCAGACAACTGTCTATCTATCTATCTATCTATCTATCTATCCATCTATCTGTTAGCTATCCATTTATCTATCCAAATATCTATCTATCCAGCTATCTGTTATCTATCTATGTATCTATACATCCATATACCCCATCTATCTAAATTCTATCTATCATTCTATCTATTATCTATCTATCAATTATCTATCGACCTATCTATGGTCTATCTTTACATCTATCTGTTAGCTATCTATGTATCCCTTTATCTATATATCTTTCAATGTTTCTATACATCCATATACCTCATCTATCTAAATTCTATCAATTTATCTATCTATTCTGTCTATCTACAGACATGTCAGGACATGTCCTAATATAAAGTCTATACATATATCTATCCAGCTAGCTGTTATCTATCTATGTAGCTAAACAACCATATAACCCATCTATCTAAAATGTATCTATCAATTTATCTATATATCTAGCTAGCCATCTATCAATTATTTATCTATCTATCTATCTATCTATCTATCTATCTCATATCTATCTATCTATCTATATCTCTATCTATCTTTCTATCTACCTATCTATAGTCTATGTTTCCATCTATCGGTTAGCTATCTATCTATCTATCTATATATCTATCTATCTATCTATCTATCTATCTATCCCTTTATCTATATATCTATCTATGTTTCTATACATCCATATACCTCATCTATCTAAATTCTATCAATTTATCTATTTATCTATATTTCTATCTACATATCTATGTATCAATTACCTATCTATCTATCTATCTATCTATCTATCTATCTATTCTGTCTATCTACAGACATGTCAGGACATGTCCTAATATAAAGTCTATACATACCTCTATCCATCTATCTGTTATCTATCTATGTAGCTAAACAACCATATACCCCATCTATCTAAAATGTATCTATCAATTTATCTATCTATCTAGCTAGCTATCTATCAATTATCTATCTATCTATCTATCTATCTCATATCTATCTATCTATACATCCATATACCCCATCTATCTAAATTCTATCTATCCTTCTATCTATTATCTATCTATCAATTATCTATCTATCTCTCTATCTACCTATCTATAGTCTATCTAGCCATCTACCGGTTTTCTATCTATCTATCTATCTATCTATCTATCTATCTATCTATCAATTTATCTACAGCTCTATCCTTCTATCTATCAATTATCTATCTTTCTATCTATCTACCTATCTATGGTCTATCTTTACATCTATCTGTTAGCTATCTATGTATCCCTTTATCTATATATCTTTCAATGTTTCTATACATCCATATACCTCATCTATCTAAATTCTATCAATTTATCTATTTATCTATCTATTCTGTCTATCTACAGACATGTCAGGACATGTCCTAATATAAAGTCTATACATATATCTATCCAGCTAGCTGTTATCTATCTATGTAGCTAAACAACCATATAACCCATCTATCTAAAATGTATCTATCAATTTATCTATATATCTAGCTAGCCATCTATCAATTATCTATCTATCTATCTCATATCTATCTATCTATATCTCTATCTACCTTTCTATCTACCTATCTATAGTCTATCTTTCCATCTATCTGTTATCTATCTATCTTTCCATTTTATCTATCTATCTATCTATCTATCTATCTATTTATTTATCTATCTATCTATACATCCATATACCCCATCTATCTAAATTCTATCTAACCTTCTATCTATCTATCTATCTATCTATCTATCTATCTATCTACCTATCTATAGTCTATCTATCCATCTAACTGTTTTCTATCTATCAATTATCTATCTATCGATCTACTTATCTGTAGTCTAGCTTTCCAGCAATCTATATTTATAGTGCTTGATATTAAATGTTATATTGCTTGATATTAAATTTATATTGCTTGATATAAAATGCATATACTGTTGTGCACTGTCACAGATGTCCTAAGACATATCCTACACAACCAACCCCCAACACTCTGGGTCAATACACACCTTAGTATTTCTCTGTGTCAACCATCCCCACCACTCTGTGGCAATACACACCGCAATGTTGCAAAGTTGTATTCATTTAAAATGTTTACACAATACAAAATTTCAAAAAATGTTGTACAATATGCTGTAAAAATGTCAAAATGATCAATTTATCCATTTATCTATCTTTCTATCAATCTTTCTATCTATCTAACGGTCTGTCTTTCTATCTTTCTTTCTATCTATCTATTATCTATCTTTCTATCGATCTATCCATTTTATCTAACAATTTATCCATTTATCTATTTTCCTATCAATCTATCCATTTATCTAACAATTTATCCATTTATCTATCTATCTTTCTATCTATTTCTAACCATCTAGCTACTATAACATGGCTAGCTATCAAACATCTATTTACCTTTCTATCAAACATCTATTTATCTTTCTACCTATCTAACTGGCTGTCTTTCTATCTTTCTTTCTATCTATTATCTATCCATCTTTCGATCTATTATCTATCCATCTTTCTATCTATTATCTATTTGTCTTTCTATCTATTTTATCTATTTATCTAGCTTCTAATATCTATCTAACGTCCAATCTTTCTATCTATTTTCCTATCAATCTATCCGGTTATCTAACAATGTATCCATTTATCTGTATTTCTATCTTTCTATCTATTTCTAACCAGCTAACTAACAAAATGATCAATTTATCCATATATCTATCTACCCCAATCTAACGTTTCAATAGATAAATATTTTATCTATTCACCTATCAAGCTATCTAACAATTTATCCACTTATCTGTCTATCTTTCTATCTATTTCTAACCAGCTAGCTACTATAACATGGCTATCTATCAAACATCTATCTATTTACCTTTCTATCTATCAAACATCTATTTATCTTTCTATCTATCTAACTGGCAGTCTTTCTATCTTTATTTATATCTATTATCCATCTTTCTATCTTTCTATCCATTTATCTAACAATTTATCAATTTTTTATTTTATTTATTTATTTTTTGTCTAGCTACCACATAGCTATTTATCTAATTATCTACCAATCTATTTTATCTATCTATTTATCTAGCTTCTAATATCTATCTAACGTCCAATCTTTCTATCTATTTTCCTATCAATCTATCCATTTATCTAACAATGTATCCATTTATCTGTCTTTCTATCTTTCTATCTATCTTTCTATCAATTTTTCTATCTATCCAGCTATCTAACAATTTATCCATTTATCTATGATCAATTTATCCGTATATCTGTGCCAATATAGACAGACAAACACCACCACTCTGTCAATACACACAGCAATGTTGCAAAGTTGTATTCATTTGAAATGTATACACAATTCAAAATTTCAAAGTGTTGTACAATATGCTGTAAAAAGGTCAAAATGATCAATTTATCCGTATAGCAATCTATCTTTCTATCCTTCTATCAATCTATCTATTTATCTTTCTATCAAACATCTATTTATCTTTCTATCTAACCGTCTATCTTGCCACAATCTTTCTAGCTAGCACATATCTATTTATCTATCTATCAGTTTATCTATCAATTTATCTATCTATTCATCCATTTGCCTATTTATCTAACAATTTATCTAGACATCTATCTAGCTATCAATTTATCTATGAACAATCTAACTATCTACCAATCTATCTATTTTATCTATCTATCCATTCTGTCTTTCTATCTATCTATCTTTCTATCTATTATCTATCTTTCCATTATCTTTCCATCTATAACATATCTATTTATCTATATATCAATTTATCAATCAACAATCTATCTAAATATCTGCCAATTTATTTATCTAGCTTCTAATATCTATCTAACAGCCTATCTTTCTATCTATCTTTCTATTATCTATCTTTCCATCACATATCTATTTATCTATCTATCTATCTATTTATCTTTATATCTATTGTGCCATTAAGATGTCTATATATCCACCTATCTTTCCACTTTCTATCTATCCATAGATAGGGTTTTACGGGACGCCGATCCGGGTGATTTCATACAATTGTGTTTAGACGACGGCGAAACGTTTGATTCGATTTTTTCTAATAGGTATTCTAGAGATGGATTTAGAGCCGAAACATTTTTGGACAATATCGCTAACGCTTTACAGAGTAACGCGGTGTGCATAGCGGGTAATACACTTAAACTAGTTGTCATCATTGTCAGGTGTCGCCGTGGTGGGTCCTGAAGACGTTTGGGCGGTATCGCGTATAGTCTGATTATTGATCGTAAAAAACAGCATTTATACGATTTTAATAATTACGATAATAACGTCTGTCTGGCAGCTAGTGTTTACGCTATTTTGGAGCGTGCTGCTTTGAGTGACGTCGCCTTGTTAGAAAAAGCTCAACAACTGCATGGAGACTTACAAATACCCGAGGGGTATTTGGTGTCTTTTACCGACGTTGCTGAATTTGAAAAATTAAACAGCACAATAAAAATTTTGTAGCACAATAGGGGGCAGTGGCGTTATTATCACACAGCCCGCACAGCTAAAGAAAAGACCGTCTATATATTGCACCATGAAAAGCATTATTATGGCATAAAAATTCTAAAAGCTTTTATCGGTTTCGATTATTTTTACGACGTTTGTTGCACTGTATACAAACATAAATATCGACACGGGTGTATGCAGTTTTGTAAAGCGTGCCAGAGCCCGAATTGTGTTGAACAGTCTAATAATACACGTTGCCCGATATGTAGGACGTATTGCCGTTCAGAGGCTTGTTTTGAAACACATAGAAACCTGGCACTTAGTGCTAAAGCTCTTTGTAAGAAAAAAAAACTTTTTGCAGATTTTGTTACAAATATATAGACTGCGGCGATGAGCACAAATGTAACGGTTTAAAATGCACCATCTGCGGCGGGCAGGTTGACAAATTTGACGACCATGTTTGCTACATGCAGCCATACAACCCCAAAAAAATGACTGACAAGTATATCTTTTACGATTTTGAATGCATGCAAGAAACAGGCGTACACATACCCAATTTCATTTACGCAACCACACTATACGGCCCTAACTCCTGGCAATTTAGCGGAAAAATCCTGTACGCGAGACTTTGTGCGATTTTTTGCCGTCGGTAAGTTTTCGGGTTACACGTTTATAGCTCACAATGCCGGACGCTACCAGGAGTTAGGGCCGTATAGTGTGGTTGCGTAAATGAAATTGGGTATGTGTACGCCTGTTTCTTGCATGCATTCAAAATCGTAAAAGATATACTTGTCAGTCATTTTTTTGGGGTTGTATGGCTGCATGTAGCAAACATGGTCGTCAAATTTGTCAACCTGCCCGCCGCAGATGGTGCATTTTAAACCGTTACATTTGTGCTCATCGCCGCAGTCTATATATTTGTAACAAAATCTGCAAAAAGTTTTTTTTTCTTACAAAGAGCTTTAGCACTAAGTGCCAGGTTTCTATGTGTTTCAAAACAAGCCTCTGAACGGCAATACGTCCTACATATCGGGCAACGTGTATTATTAGACTGTTCAACACAATTCGGGCTCTGGCACGCTTTACAAAACTGCATACACCCGTGTCGATATTTATGTTTGTATACAGTGCAACAAACGTCGTAAAAATAATCGAAACCGATAAAAGCTTTTAGATTTTTTATGCCATAATAATGCTTTTCATGGTGCAATATATAGACGGTCTTTTCTTTAGCTGTGCGGGCTGTGTGATAATAACGCCACTGCCCCCTATTGTGCTACAAAATTTTTATTGTGCTGTTTAATTTTTCAAATTCAGCAACGTCGGTAAAAGACACCAAATACCCCTCGGGTATTTGTAAGTCTCCATGCAGTTGTTGAGCTTTTTCTAACAAGGCGACGTCACTCAAAGCAGCACGCTCCAAAATAGCGTAAACACTAGCTGCCAGACAGACGTTATTATCGTAATTATTAAAATCGTATAAATGCTGTTTTTTACGATCAATAATCAGACTATACGCGATACCGCCCAAACGTCTTCGGGACCCACCACGGCGACACCTGACAATGATGACAACTAGTTTAAGTGTATTACCCGCTATGCACACCGCGTTACTCTGTAAAGCGTTAGCGATATTGTCCAAAAATGTTTCGGCTCTAAATCCATCTCTAGAATACCTATTAGAAAAAATCGAATCAAACGTTTCGCTGTCGTCTAAACACAATTGTATGAAATCACCCGGATCGGCGTCCCGTAAAACCCTATCTATGGATAGATAGAAAGTGGAAAGATAGGTGGATATATAGACATCTTAATGGCACGATAGATATAAAGATAAATAGATAGATAGATAGATAAATAGATATGTGATGGAAAGATAGATAATAGAAAGATAGATAGAAAGATAGGCTGTTAGATAGATATTAGAAGCTAGATAAATAAATTGGCAGATATTTAGATAGATTGTTGATTGATAAATTGATATATAGATAAATAGATATGTTATAGATGGAAAGATAATGGAAAGATAGATAATAGATAGAAAGATAGATAGATAGAAAGACAGAATGGATAGATAGATAAAATAGATAGATTGGTAGATAGTTAGATTGTTCATAGATAAATTGATAGCTAGATAGATGTCTAGATAAATTGTTAGATAAATAGGCAAATGGATGAATAGATAGATAAATTGATAGATAAACTGATAGATAGATAAATAGATATGTGCTAGCTAGAAAGATTGTGGCAAGATAGACGGTTAGATAGAAAGATAAATAGATGTTTGATAGAAAGATAAATAGATAGATTGATAGAAGGATAGAAAGATAGATTGCTATACGGATAAATTGATCATTTTGACCTTTTTACAGCATATTGTACAACACTTTGAAATTTTGAATTGTGTATACATTTCAAATGAATACAACTTTGCAACATTGCTGTGTGTATTGACAGAGTGGTGGTGTTTGTCTGTCTATATTGGCACAGATATACGGATAAATTGATCATAGATAAATGGATAAATTGTTAGATAGCTGGATAGATAGAAAAATTGATAGAAAGATAGATAGAAAGATAGAAAGACAGATAAATGGATACATTGTTAGATAAATGGATAGATTGATAGGAAAATAGATAGAAAGATTGGACGTTAGATAGATATTAGAAGCTAGATAAATAGATAGATAAAATAGATTGGTAGATAATTAGATAAATAGCTATGTGGTAGCTAGACAAAAAATAAATAAATAAAATAAAAAATTGATAAATTGTTAGATAAATGGATAGAAAGATAGAAAGATGGATAATAGATATAAATAAAGATAGAAAGACTGCCAGTTAGATAGATAGAAAGATAAATAGATGTTTGATAGATAGAAAGGTAAATAGATAGATGTTTGATAGATAGCCATGTTATAGTAGCTAGCTGGTTAGAAATAGATAGAAAGATAGACAGATAAGTGGATAAATTGTTAGATAGCTTGATAGGTAGATAGATAAAATATTTATCTATTGAAACGTTAGATTGGGGTAGATAGATATATGGATAAATTGATCATTTTGTTAGTTAGCTGGTTAGAAATAGATAGAAAGATAGAAATACAGATAAATGGATACATTGTTAGATAACCGGATAGATTGATAGGAAAATAGATAGAAAGATTGGACGTTAGATAGATATTAGAAGCTAGATAAATAGATAAAATAGATAGAAAGACAAATAGATAATAGATAGAAAGATGGATAGATAATAGATCGAAAGATGGATAGATAATAGATAGAAAGAAAGATAGAAAGACAGCCAGTTAGATAGGTAGAAAGATAAATAGATGTTTGATAGAAAGGTAAATAGATGTTTGATAGCTAGCCATGTTATAGTAGCTAGATGGTTAGAAATAGATAGAAAGATAGATAGATAAATGGATAAATTGTTAGATAAATGGATAGATTGATAGGAAAATAGATAAATGGATAAATTGTTAGATAAAATGGATAGATCGATAGAAAGATAGATAATAGATAGAAAGAAAGATAGAAAGACAGACCGTTAGATAGATAGAAAGATTGATAGAAAGATAGATAAATGGATAAATTGATCATTTTGACATTTTTACAGCATATTGTACAACATTTTTTGAAATTTTGTATTGTGTAAACATTTTAAATGAATACAACTTTGCAACATTGCGGTGTGTATTGCCAAAGAGTGGTGGGGATGGTTGACACAGAGAAATACTAAGGTGTGTATTGACCCAGAGTGTTGGGGGTTGGTTGTGTAGGATATGTCTTAGGACATCTGTGACAGTGCACAACAGTATATGCATTTTATATCAAGCAATATAAATTTAATATCAAGCAATATAACATTTAATATCAAGCACTATAAATATAGATTGCTGGAAAGCTAGACTACAGATAAGTAGATCGATAGATAGATAATTGATAGATAGAAAACAGTTAGATGGATAGATAGACTATAGATAGGTAGATAGATAGATAGATAGATAGAAGGTTAGATAGAATTTAGATAGATGGGGTATATGGATGTATAGATACATAGATAGATAGATAGATAAATAGATAGATAGATAGATAAAATGGAAAGATAGATAGATAACAGATAGATGGAAAGATAGACTATAGATAGGTAGATAGAAAGGTAGATAGAGATATAGATAGATAGATATGAGATAGATAGATAGATAATTGATAGATGGCTAGCTAGATATATAGATAAATTGATAGATACATTTTAGATAGATGGGTTATATGGTTGTTTAGCTACATAGATAGATAACAGCTAGCTGGATAGATATATGTATAGACTTTATATTAGGACATGTCCTGACATGTCTGTAGATAGACAGAATAGATAGATAAATAGATAAATTGATAGAATTTAGATAGATGAGGTATATGGATGTATAGAAACATTGAAAGATATATAGATAAAGGGATACATAGATAGCTAACAGATAGATGTAAAGATAGACCATAGATAGGTAGATAGATAGAAAGATAGATAATTGATAGATAGAAGGATAGAGCTGTAGATAAATTGATAGATAGATAGATAGAAAACCGGTAGATGGCTAGATAGACTATAGAGGGTAGATAGAGAGATAGATAGATAATTGATAGATAGATAATAGATAGAAGGATAGATAGAATTTAGATAGATGGGGTATATGGATGTATAGATAGATAGATATGAGATAGATAGATAGATAATTGATAGATAGATAGCTAGATAGATAGATAGGTAATTGATACATAGATATGTAGATAGAAATATAGATAAATAGATAAATTGATAGAATTTAGATAGATGAGGTATATGGATGTATAGAAACATAGATAGATATATAGATAAAGGGATAGATAGATAGATAGATAGATAGATAACCGATAGATGGAAAGATAGACTATAGATAGGTAGATAGAAAGATAGATAGAGATATAGATAGATAGATATGAGATAGATAGATAGATAAATAATTGATAGATGGCTAGCTAGATATATAGATAAATTGATAGATACATTTTAGATAGATGGGTTATATGGTTGTTTAGCTACATAGATAGATAACAGCTAGCTGGATAGATTTATGTATAGACTTTATATTAGGACATGTCCTGACATGTCTGTAGATAGACAGAATAGATAGATAAATAGATAAATTGATAGAATTTAGATAGATGAGGTATATGGATGTATAGAAACATTGAAAGATATATAGATAAAGGGATACATAGATAGCTAACAGATAGATGTAAAGATAGACCATAGATAGGTCGATAGATAATTGATAGATAGATAATAGATAGAATGATAGATAGAATTTAGATAGATGGGGTATATGGATGTATAGATAAATAGATAGATAACAGATAGCTGGATAGATAGATATTTGGATAGATAAATGGATAGCTAACAGATAGATGGATAGATAGATAGATAGATAGACAGTTGTCTGGATAAAAATTGGATTGATAGATAGATAAATGGATAAAATTGTTAGATAAAATGGATAGATAGATAGAAAGATAGATAGATAGATAGATAGATATAAGGATAGATAGGTAGATAAATTGATAGATAGAATTTAGATAGATGGGGTAACCTATGCATTAGAAACGTCTCGATTACACAAATACAGTCTGTGGAATGTCCAGAGGGTGTCACGAGCATGTCTGTAGAAAAGTCTAAAACAACTGTCACGAGCTTGTAGAAAAAAGCTTTTGTATTAAGGTGTCATATGTCCAGAGGGTTTCAGGAGCATGTCTGTAGAAAAGTCTAAAACAACTGTCACGAGCTTGTAGAAAAAAGCTTTTGTATTAAGGTGTCATATGTCCAGAGGGTTTCACGAGCATGTCTATAGAAAGTCTAAAACAACTGTCACGAGCTTGTAGAACAAAGCCTTTGTATTAAGGTGTCATGACCATTGCATTAGATACGGCTCGATTACAAGAATACACCCTGTGATCTCTGTCATGCCCTTGTAGAGCACGTCTTGTGACGGGGGTCTGACAAAATCATGACAAAAGCATGAGCTAATCATTTTGCTTTTTAAATGCAATTGTGAATTGACTGATATTAACAGACATCGGCGAAGTGATAACTATTATAAACCTAATATGATGCGATATAAAATTTATATCAAGCGATATAAAGCAAGCGATATAAAATTTATATCAAGCGATATAAAATTTATATCAAGCGATATAAAAGGGGGCGTGTAAAAGGGGGCGTGGTACCTGTCACTTTGACGAACCATATACCCTCTTACTACTGTTATATAAATCCTGTTATGTATTTTTAGCCGCTCTGCTACTATAGGTTATTAATCCCTAATATACGGTATCTGTTCATTATGTTCATTATGTAATTGGTGCCCTGCCTCCTCCTATTTATCCATAATTATCTCTATGTATCTGATTATCATTATTAGAGGTATTTTGGATTGATCACTAAATCACGCCGATCCAGGCGGATTTTTCTTTATATCTGTGTATATATATGTATCACTTGTTTGAGGGAATATCTATTTTATTATCATATTAAATAAAAGTTATATTTTAAGGGTAATTTACTTCTGTGACCTATTTTTATTAATTTAACTTACATCTCAATATAATAATAAAGTAATAGAAAAAAAAAAGGAAGTGCCGAAGTGAAAGGAATATTTAAAACTATCAACTAGCTATATATAGTGTGTTGAGCTATTTGCATGGGAGGGCGACAGTATTGTCTGTGTGCGTGACCTCAGAAGCTTTTTAGTATTCATAGCGTCTGATTCTTGTTGTTTTTATATTTTTGTTATTATTTTTTATTTTTAAGTGTTTGCTTTTTGCCTGTCCCCCCGTATATCTATATTATTTTCACCAATTATAATTCTTATCACTGAAATAAAGCTGCTGAAAGAATCTTATAGTCCTGTGTCTTATGTAATTAGACTGGTACCTTTATTGGTAAGCGGTACACCCTATACTCCTTTGGGATATTAATAATTCATGCAGCTAATTCACTCTTTGTGGTCAGACCTTTCTCGGCTGCTTTGATTAACAGGGCCAGGTAGTAGCAAAACAGCCAGGAAGCGTCTGGCCACAGAAAGAATTGGAGCTTGGGTGCATCAAGAGGAATGTAGCGGTCCTCATTGCACCAAATGCCTAATTTACATATTAAGAAATAGTGTCATAACTTGGGAATGGAGCCTCAAATCAACAAAAGATCGGGTGATCCACAGCTATGTGTCTATGCAAACAGATTGGTGGTGATAAACACAGTAAAGACAGTATTAATGTTGAAAGATAGTACCTTATTGCAGTACTGGAATAGTAAACCATGATGTTGCAATAGAGAAAATAACAACTGTTATTATCTTATGTGGCAGAGTTGGTATGTTTAGTTTCATTTTGCAGGTGTTGCAATTCAGAGATTTCACATAGGTCAATACAGTCTTATATGGTGGTTTACTTTGATATAATCTCTTTTCTGAAGTAGTTTAAAGCACATTTTTGTGGGGAAGGAACTGCGTGACCACCTGCACAAGTGTCAGTAGAGGGAAGAAGAAAAGCAATTCTCCTCTCCTTCTTATTATAAAGTAACCATAGTGCTGATTGATGAAACAGCGGTCAGCAGGGGCTGTTCTCCATTGCCCTATTAATCATAGAGCAGAATGCCCCAAGAAGGAGGCTGCAGCTGCTAGACCAACTGACTGAACACTGTTTGCTGCAATACTTTAGAACAGGGGTCCCCAACCTTTTTTGCACCAGGGACCAGTTTCATGCAAGACATTTTTCCCATGGACTGGGGGGATACATATTGGGTGATGTAGCGGAAGTTAGTCACGCACATAACAAAATACAATATTGCCAATAATAACACTTTATAAAGGCCAATAATACTGCTACACAATAATCCCGTTTAGACCCCCCACTCAGTGACTTACAGGTGATGTCTCCTCTGGCTGGAGTCGTTCTCTTTCCTTTTTTTCTTCAGTCTTGCACAGATCACGCATGTTGACCATAACATCCTTCTGCAAAATTGAACACACCTACTTAGTATTAATGCCTCAGTTTATGCCCCTACTTGGTAATCAGCCCCATTTACTCCCCAGTAGATATAATGCCCCACCAGTAGTGCCCTATGTGCATGTTAATCCCCCCAGTAGTTCCCTATTTACATATAAACCCTCCAAGTAGTGCCCTCTTTACATATAATGCCCCCCAAGTAGTGGCCTCTTTACATATAATGCCCCCAGTAGTGGCCTCTTTAAATATAATGCCCCCAGTAGTGGCCTCTTTGCATATAATGCCCCCAGTAGTGGCCTCTTTACATATAATGCCCCAAGTTGTGGCCTCTTTACATATAATGCCCCCAGTAGTGGCCTCTTTACATATAATGCCCCCAGTAGTGGCCTCTTTACATATAATGCCCCCAGTAGTGGCCTCTTTACATATAATGCCTCCAGTAGTGGCCTCTATACATATAATGCCTACCAGCAGTGGTCTCTTTACATAATGAGCACCCCAGCAGTGGCCTCTAGACATATAAACTCCCCCAGTAGTGATCTCTTTAAATATAGCCTGGCCCCCCAGTAGTGCCTCATTACAAATAGTACCCCCAGTAGTGTCCATAAACCAAATAATAATAATAATAATAATAATAATAAATAAAATAAAAAAGCAAAGTACTCACCTCGCTCCTGCTGTCATTCTTCCAGCCTGCTGCTGCTTTGGCTGCCTGCGTTACGACACAGGGTTTCTGCTGGCGTGATGTTGTCATGCCGCCTGTGACCCGACGTGGGAGGTCGCAATGATGTCATCACGACCTCCTGCACTTTATCACAGACTCATAGGCCTCAGGCCTAGTGGCCTTCAGCCTATGAGGCTAAACAGCGGGACACAGGAACCAATAGTTCCCGCCCAAGCCTCAACCATGGCACTCCCCGCAGACTAGTACCGGCTGGTACATTTACTCACAGTACAGTACCTTGGAACCGAACCCGAGTTCGGGAAATGTTTTTTTACAGTAGTAATGAATTTATGAAGTTATTATGCGAAGTCTCGCGAGACTTCGCAAAGCAATAACTTCGGCTTATCTGAGCCAATGCATTCTAATACTGTACGGAGCTCCTGCTCTATACAGTATTGAAACAAAGTTTTATGCGCATCAACTTCGGATGTTTCATCTGAAGTCGATTCGCTCATCCCTAATTGTAACGTTTTTGCAATACATGTGAATATCAAACTTTTTAATTTATAAAGGAAAGGATGACTTTGTACAACAACCCGCTGTTCCGCATTCACATCACAGTAAATATTCAGAACCTTCCTCTGTTACTTAAAAGGTTTCAGGTGGGTGGGGGTCATGCTGAGTGTAATGTTCAAGGCTGCAGAAAATTCCATATAGTACGCATTTAATATGTCCATCTCAATTCTAAGAAAATGGTTAATACAGTCAGATCCATAAATATTGGGACATCGACAGAATTCTAACATTTTTGGCTCTATACACCACAACAATGGATTTGAAATGAAACAAACAAGATGTGCTTTAACTGCAGACTGTCAGCTTTAATTTGAGGGTATTCACATACAAATCAGGTGAACGGTGTATGAATTACAACAGTTTGCATATGTACCTCCCACTTGTTAAGGGACCAAAAGTATTGGGACAGCATAATAATCATAAATCAAACATTCACTTTTTAATACTTGGTTGCAAATCCTTTGCAGTCAATTGCAGCCTGAAGTCTGGAATGCATAGACATCATCAGACGCTGGGTTTCATCACTGGTGATGCTCTGCCAGGCCTCTACTGCAACTGTCTTCAGTTTCTGCTTGTTCTTTGGGCATTTTCCCTTCAGTTTTGTCTTCAGCAAGTGAAATGCATGCTCAATCAGATTCAGGTCAGGTGATTGACTTAGCCATTGCATAACATTCTACTTCTTTCCCTTAAAAAACTCTTTGGTTGCTTTTGCAGTATGCTTTGGGTCATTGTCCATCTGCACTGTGAAGCGCCGTCCAATGAGTTCTGAAGCATTTGGTTGAATATGAGCAGATAATATTGCCCGAAACACTTCAGAATTCTTCTTGCTGCTTTTGTCAGCAGTCACATCATCAATAAATACAAGAGAACCAGTTCCCTTTGCAGCCATACATGCCCACGCCATGACACTACCACCACCATGCTTCACTGATGAGGTGGTATGCTTAAGATCATGAGCAGTTCCTTTCCTTCTCCATACTCTTCTCTTCCCATCATTCTGGTACAAGTTGATCTTGGTCTCATCTGTCCATAGGATGTTGTTCCAGAACTGTGAAGGCTTTTTAAGATGTCGTTTGGCAAACTCTAATCTGGCCTTCCTGTTTTTGAGGCTCGACAATGGTTTACATCTTGTGGTGAACCCTCTGTATTCACTCTGGTTAAGTCTTCTCTTGATTGTTGACTTTGACACACATACACCTACCTCCTTGAGAGTGTTCTTGATCTGGCCAACTGTTGTGAAGGGTGTTTTCTTCACCAGGGAAAGAATTCTTCGGTCATCTACCACAGTTGTTTTCCGTGGTCTTCCGGGTCTTTTGGTGTTGCTGAGCTCACCGGTGCGTTCCTTCTTTTTAAGAATGTTCCAAACAGTTGTTTTGGCCACGCCTAATGTTTTTGCTATCTCTCTGATTGGTTTGTTTTGTTTTTTCAGCCTAATGATGGCTTGCTTCACTGATAGTGACAGCTGTTTGGATCCCATCTTAAGAGTTGACAGCAACAGATTCCAAATACAAATAGCACACTTGAAATGAACTCTGGACCTTTTATCTGCTCATTGTAATTGGGATAATGAGGGAATAACACACACCTGGCCATGGAACAGCTGAGAAGCCAATTGTCCCATTACTTTTGGTTCCTTAACAAGTGGGAGGCACATATGCAAACTGTTGTAATTCCTACACCGTTCACCTGATTTGGATGTAAAAAAAACCTCAAATTAAAGCTAACAGTCTGCAGTTAAAGCACATCTTGTTTGTTTAATTTCAAATCCATTGTGGTGGTGTATAGAGCAAAAAATGTTACAATTGTGTCGATGTCCCAATATTTATGGACCTGACTGTATGTACTGTATGTGGGGGGAAAATGTCACTGCGTCTTATGGGCTAAATACTAATGTGCGCTTCCATTATGGAAGCGCTCATTAGTACTGGAGGACCGGGAAGCGGTGAAGGCTCTGTACCGATTCCTGGTCCTTGGCTGTCAGCTGTGGATGCTCCGTGACCTCACCCTGTGTGCGTCGGGTCACAGCACAGCCAACGGCAGGAAGAGCAGGAGGAGCGCTGGAGGTGAGAAGCGGCGGCATCAGGAGCAGGAGTGGTAAGTGTTTTTTTTTTTTTTATGTGATCTGAGGCTGGGGGCTGCATACATGAGGCTGGGGCTGAATAAATGAGGCTGGTGGCTGATATGAGGCATGGAGGGATGATATGAGGACAATAAGGAAAAAAAAATTTTTTTTTATTGTCCTCTTCTAAAACCTAGGTGCTCCTTATGGGCTGCTGCATCTAATAGGGCGAAAAATACGGGATAATAGGGATGGACTGGTCATAGACTCTACCTGGAAACTCCCTAATGGGCTCATGTTCAAAGGGCTGCCTAAGCACTCCTCATGGCCTCCGGTCAGGTACCTAACTATCTGACTCTCCCAGTGATAAAGGGGTTTTCTGGGATTTAAATATTTATAGCCTATCCTCCATCGGTTATGTTCCGATGGTCCGACTCCCAGGATTCCCGCCGATCAGCAGTATGAAGAGGTTGCAGCACTCCATGAGTGCTTAGGCTTCTTCCTAGGCCATGTGACATCATGTTCTTTGATCAAATGACCTAGGTGCAGCTCAGCCACATTCAAGTGATTGGGGCTGAGCTGCGATACTGGAGTTTCCTCAAGCAGTTGATTGGTGGGGGGTGCTGGGAATAAGACCCCTACCAATGTGAGGATAGGCCATCAATATGTAAGTCCCAGAAAACCCCTTTAATTAATACTGGGAGCGTCGGATAGTTATGTACATGGCTGTAGGCCATGAGGAGGGCTCAGACGGCTCCTTGGGCATTGGCACATAAGCGACCCCTGCCAAACTCTTATTGATAACCTATCCTGAGGATAGGTCATCAATATGTAAATCTTGGAAAACCCCTTTAACTGACGGTCACAGATGACAGTATCACTGTCCTCAGGACGTTGATACAGCTGAATACTGTGGCAGAACATGGCTCCCTTCCCCGCCATTAACTAAGGCAGTATATTGTGCCGCACTGCAGTGTTTGGCTCTTCTAGGGTGGTATTTTGTGCTGCACTATGGTATTACTACTTGTGTTGCCCTACCTTCTGTCAATTTGGACCCGCCTACAACATTGGGCACAGTCCACCCTGTCCCATACTAATGTGTTGTTTTAATATAAACCTTTGCAGTTTACCTTAAATACAGCATATTTAATTATTTGCCATGTCACCTTTCTAGATCTTGATCAGACTATTCAGAAATCCCTAGGAGGTACATCTACGTTTGATTGACTGATTCTACGATTATATAATTTACCAACCCAAAATTATTATCTCTGGCAATAAAACAAGGATATAGAATGAATCCTTCCGCACTAATATTACTCGGAGGACACATACTGCATATGAGTGCTAAACGCTGTACAGTCAGTTCCATGGAATCAGTGGAATGCCTGTTGTATGAGTGGTACACTGTGAGAACAAACATCACAGAGAATATACAGTATTTCATATTTAGCAGTCATGCAAACTAGGAATATATTTTACTTCATATTTTGCAGTCAAGCAGACTAACACAACTTTGTGCTACTTAAATTCCAGATTCCTTGGCCCCACAAGTATGTTTTTCATCCTGCGGCATTCCACATTTTTGCTAAGAAAGCATACTATACATTGATGGACAGGTGGACCCAAAGACTTTCCACAACTAGTAACTCTGCCAATTACCGCTTAAATTGTCTCCAGATCTAGTTGAAGGTGTAACTACACACATTTCCTTCTTTACTTACCTTGGCTCCTGCCATTAGATATCCTGAAATTGGTGACTTTTTTCAAAGTTGGTCATCTTGTGCCACTGATCTGAAAGACTCATCTGAACAAGAAGAAGAATATTTCATGTGTTCATACTTACAGCAGCTGTTCCATATAAGTACTGTGGCAGTAGAGCTGCCAGAGGGCCATAGGAAGGCCATTCAAGTGGTGTATCCCACCCAGAGGAAGCTGGATGAGAACAAGAACTGCAGGGAAAAAAGGTTTTTCCCACTGTCTGCAGCAGCTAGGCTGGTAATGAGGATAATTAGCAGCCAGCTGAGGAGCTTGGATAAAGATGGGCTGAGCTCCTCAATCATGGCTCCCAGTCTGAGGAAGGAACAGGCTACGTCAAGGCCTGTAGGGAGCCGGAACCCTCTGTGGGGTAAGCACTGATGTGTTTTGAAGAGGTGGGTGGTAGACCCAGATCCCGCTAGAGAGGGAGATTATACTGTGTAGTCAGTGCCCAGACGGCTGAGGCTTATGTTTGATTTCTTTGTTTGCTTTGCTGGTGTCAAAATAAAAGCACAGTTTGGACACTAAATCCTGTTGTCTGTAAGGAAGTCTGTGATGGCGACTCCCTAAGAGTAGACAATCCCTTACAGTACCTAATAGGTGAGTTCCGATTTTAAAACCCCATACACATTGAGTAGAAGAAAAATTAACAGCAACTTGCTCTTTTGGTTGCAGAAACATTGCAGAATTTGACCATGGACATTACCCTTAGAAATGCTTGGAGCAAATCTGCTGCATCTGTTTTAATACTTTATGCTTCATGTATTTTCTTTACAGTTCCATTTAATACAGCTATGACATACAGTTAGGTCCATATATATTTGGAGACCGACACAAATTTAGTTTTTTTTACCTGTTTACTAAAACATATTCAAGTTATAGTTATACAATGGACATGGATATAAAGTCCAGACTTTTAGCTTTCATTTGAGGGTATTAACATTAAAATTGGATAAAGGGTTTAGGAGTTTCAGCTCCTTTACATGTGACACCCTGTTTTTAAAGGGACCAAAAGTAATTGGACAATTGACTCAAAGGCTGTTTCATGGGCAGGTGTGGACAATTCCTTCATTATTTCATTCTCAATTAAAGGGGTATTCCCATCACAATGATCACTGTTAAATCTGTTATGATTTGACAGTAATAATTTTTGTAAATACATTTTATTACCCAATTCCCACCCTTTTTGAGAAAATAAGTCCCCTCTTACCTGATTGTTGTCTTTCATCTCTCTTGGTTACGGCCACCTCTCGCCTGTCGAATCCCGTGCCCGCGCTTGCTCAGAAGACTAAAGATTTTCTCCCGGCCGAGCCGCGCAATGTCCTGAACCCGCACGCCGCCGCGCATGTGCCATGATGACTTCTTGCTGGCCAGTATAGTACAGAGCCGCGAACATGTCTGTACTATACAGACCAGGAATAAGTCACCATGGCACATGCGCGGCGGCGTGCACGTTGAAGACAGAGCGCGGCCCGGCCGGGAGAAGACGTCAATCAAGCTGACTGAGCCCGCTGAGCCGAATCCAGGAAGTGAACGTCGCGCTCGCCGCAGG
Organism: Bufo bufo; assembly: GCF_905171765.1. Taxonomy (NCBI): domain Eukaryota; kingdom Metazoa; phylum Chordata; class Amphibia; order Anura; family Bufonidae; genus Bufo; species Bufo bufo. Next base: position 394,475,411 of record NC_053390.1, read on the forward strand.
TAAGTATGAAAACTGTTGATGGGAATACCCCTTTAAGCACATACAAGATCTGGAGTTGATTTGAGGTGTGGTGTTTGCATTTTGAAGATGTTGCTGAGAAGTAAACATGCAGTCAAAGGGGCTCTCCATGCAGGTGAAACAAGCCATCTTTCATCTGCGAAAACTGAAAAACCCATCTGAGAAATTGCTACACTATTAAGGGTGGCAAAATCTACAGTTTGGTACATCCTCAGAAAAAAAGAAAGCAGTGGTGACCTCAACAATGCAAAAAGACCTGGACGCCCATGGAAGACAATAGTGGTGGATGATCGCAGAATAATTACCATGGTGAAGTGAAACCCGTTCACAACTGCCAACCAAGTGAACAACACTCTCTAGGATATAGGCGTATTAATACCCAAATCTACCATAAAGAGAAGACTGCATGAAAGTAAATATAGAGGGTCCACTGCACGATGCAACCCCCTCATAAGCCTCAAGAATAAGAAGGCTATATTGGACTTTGCTAAAAAAAAATCTTAAAAAACCAGCACACTCCTGAAAAAACATTCTTTGGACAGATGAAACCAAGATCAACTTTTACCAGAATGATGGAAAGAATAAAGTATGGTGAAGTCATGGTACAGGTCATGATCCAAAACATACTACATCATCTGTAAAACACGGCGGAGGCAGTGTAATAGCTTGAACATGCATGGCTCCCAGTGGCACTGGATCACTAGTGTTTATTGATGATGTGACACAGGACAGAAGCAGGCGGATGAATTCTGGGGTTTTCAGAGACATATTGTGTGCTCAAATCCAGCCAAATGCAGCCAAACTGATTGATCGGCGTTTCATAATACAGATGGACAATGACCCAAAACATAAAGCCAAAGCAACCCAGTAATTTATTACAGCAAAGAAGTGAAATATTCTTGAATGGCCAAGTCAGTCACCTGATCTGAACCCAATATAGCATGCATTTAACTTGTTAAAGACTAAACTTCAGACAGAAAGGCCCACAAACAAACAGCAACTGAAAACCGCTGCAGTAAAGGTCTGGCAGAGCATTAAAAAGGAGGAAACACAGCGTCTGGTGATGTCCATGAGTTCAAGACTTCAGGCAGTCATTGCCAACAAAGTATTAGAAATTAACTTTTTATTTACAATTATTTAATTTGTCCAATTACTTTTGATCCCCTGAAATGAAGGGATTGAGTTTAAAAAATGCTTTAGTTCCTCACATTTTTATGCAATCATTTTGTTCAACCCACTGAATTAAAGCTGAAAGTCTGAACTTCAACTGCACCTGAATTGTTTTGTTCAAAATCCATTGTGGTAATGTACAGAACAAAAATGTGAAATTTTTTGTCTCTGTCCAAATATACAGTACAGACCAAAAGTTTGGACACACCTTCTCATTCAAAGAGTTTTCTTTATTTTCATGACTATGAAGGCATCAAAACTATGAATTAACACATGTGGAATTATATACATAACAAACAAGTGTGAAACAACTGAAAATATGTCATATTATAGGTTCTTCAAAGTAGCCACCTTTGGCTTCGATTACTGCTTTGCACACTCTTGGCATTCTCTTGATGAGCTTCAAGAGGTAGTCCCCTGAAATGGTCTTCCACCAGTCTTGAAGGAGTTCCCAGAGATGTACAAAAGCAATAAATAAACACTCGCGCTGCCGTCTAGATGAAATGGAGTGGAGGTGAGCTCACACAAATGGACTATGTGTGCGCCCCGTCGCTGCAGGGTTCTACTATGGGGTTAATTGCCAAGAAACAGCCCACAGAATAGGAGGAGACCTAATATTGAAAAGTAGAAAAGAAGAACCCGCGCTGACTTGATTCCTACCTATAAGTATGCTAATATTGTCACACTAAATGTAGCATATAACACTATATAGTTTCTATTTGCTGTTTGCATGACTACAGTGGGATGCGAAAGTTTGGGCAACCTTATTAATTGTCATGATTTTCCTGTATAAATCGTTGGTTGTTACGATAAAAAATGTCAGTTAAATATATCATATAGGAGACACACACAGTGATATTTGAGACGTGAAATGAAGTTTATTGGATTTACAGAAAGTGTACTATAATTGTTTAACCCCTTACGGCATGTTTCCCGAGTCCTTAAGGACACATGACGTACCGGTACGTCATGGCTTTAAATAGCGATGCCGGCGCCGCGGGGGTTAATCGGAACGGGGTGCCAGCTGAAATCATTCAGCCGGCATCCTGTAACAATGCAGGGGGGGGTCATTTGACCCCCCCGCATCGACGATCGCAGAAAACCGCAGGTCAATTCAGACCTGCGGTTTTCTGCGTTTCCGGTCCATTCGGGTGTCCTGTGACCCGATGAACCGGAAAAAGACTGCGATCGGTGGCGTAATTATACACCACCTATCGCAGTCCGAGGATTTGGAGAGGCGGTGCTGGCCCTGGTGCTGAATGCCGCTGTCCAGGGTGCTGATTGGTGCAGGGGAGAGAGGCGCGAGATTCAAACTTCCTGCGCTCCTCTCTCCCCTCCTCTTCCTGTCCAGCACCCTGACCGTGCAGCATCGTCCAGCACCAGCTCCTGTGTCCCCCTAATCGCCATCCATCACCCTCCTGCACCCATCGCCACCCAGGTAGGTTAGGGTCAGTGAGGGAGAGGCACCTTTAGAGGCAGGGATAGAAGGGAAAAGTTAGAAAAAGAAAAAAAAAAAAAAAGCACATTTATTCTAAACTTTTTTGTTTCAGCTTTCAGACCCCAGACCCCCCCTGCCACTTGCCCCCCCGCATCCCCCCCACCACCAGCACCCCCCCCACCACCAGCCCCCCCACCCCACCCACCAACCCCCCCCCCCCACCAGACCCTTCCCCCACCACCACTTTTTTTTTTTCTGCGTGCGCTGACTGTCCGGCACTCTTAGCGTCCGGCCACTGTTAGAGCATCGCCCGCCCCACCACCCCACCGACCGCTGATCAGCGTTGAACCGCTGATCAGCAAGTTTGAACTTTTTTTTTTTTTTTTTTCTAACACTTGCCCATTTTTTTTGCCTGGACTTTTTAGTACGTGAACACCCGTGCCCCCACACACACGCGCATAGAATAAAGGTTTACACGCACGCACATACACACGCACACACACACACCCATGGCCCGCCGGATGTTCTCGGTGGAGGAGGCATACGCCCAGATTGCCTCCGACTCCGAGAGCCCCAGTGAGGATGAGGATGAGCCACCAAGGCAGCGGAGACGCCGCCAGGCGGAGCCAGGGGCCCCACATGCAAGGGATCCTGTGGCCCACCCCAGTACGAGCCGCCCTGGGGTTCGTACTGGTTTCCCGGCCCACCAAATAAGCCCACCGGAGCCCCCTGCCGATGAACTTAGCAGGTGTCCCCCAGTGGACTTTGAGCCCGAGATTCCGGATTTTGCTGGCAATCCAGGAATCCAGATTCCCACAGTGGGGTTTACTGAAATTGACTTTTTTAGTTTTTTTTTCAGTAACACACTGGTGAATCTGATGGTGGAGCAGACGAATCTGTACGCCCAACAGTTCGTCGCTCAAAACCCGGGCTCATTTTTGGCTAGACCCGGTGGCTGGACGCCGGTCAGTGCAGCCGAGATGAGGACATTTTGGGGCCTCGTGCTGCATATGGGTCTAGTGCAAAAACCCAGTGTCAGGCAATACTGGAGTGGGGACATACTCTACCAGACCCCACTGTACAGTACGGCCATGACACGCTCCCGGTTTGAGGCCATCCGGAAATGTCTGCATTATTCCGATAATGCAGCATGTCCCCCCCGAAGTGATCCTGCCTATGACCGGCTGTACAAGATACGGCCGGTCATCGATCACTTTGGGGCCACATTTCAGCAGGCCTACGTACCTGGAAGGGAGGTCGCGGTTGATGAGTCTCTCGTTGCGTTCAAGGGGAGACTCAGTTTCCGCCAATACATTCCCAGAAAGCGGGCGAGGTATGGTGTGAAGCTATACAAAATTTGTGAGAGTACCTCAGGGTACACTTACAAATTTCGTGTGTACGAGGGGCGAGATTCCCGGATTCAACCACCATAATGTCCCCCCACTCTGGGTGTTACCGGGAAACTCGTGTGGGACCTTATGTACCCACTGCTGGATAAGGGTTACAACTTGTACGTGGACAACTTTTATACCAGCATTCCCTTGTTCAGGTCCCTTGCCGCCAGATCCACGTTCGCTTGTGGGACCGTGCGGAAAAATCAACGCGGCCTCCCTGCCCACCCCCTCCAGGTACCTATCCCCAGGGGTGAGACCCGTGCCCTTACCAGTGGAAGCCTGTTGCTGGTCAGGTATAAGGACAAGAGGGATGTCCTTATGCTGTCCACAATCCACGGTAACAGCACCACCCCCGTCTCTGTGCGAGGTACCGCGGCAACGGTCCTCAAGCCCGATTGTATTGTCGCCTACAATCGGTATATGGGAGGAGTCTATCTCTCTGATCAAGTCCTCAAGCCATATAATGCCATGCGCAAAACCCGGGCATGGTACAAAAAAGTTGCGGTCTACTTGGTACAGGTTGCCATGTACAACTCTTTTGTACTATCCCGAAGCGCTGGCAGCACAGGGACATTCCTCCAGTTCTATGAGGCAGTCCTCAAAGACCTGATCTTTTCGGACCGGGAAAGAGCAGGCCGGAGTACCTCGGGAACTGGAGGCGCCCGGATCGTCCCTGGCCAACACTTTCCAGGTGTGGTCCCCCATACTGGAAAGAAGGGACGAACCCAAAAAAGATGCAGAGTGTGTCACAAGAGGGGGATACGGAAGGACACCACTACTCAGTGTGACACTTGCCCCGATCATCCGGGCCTCTGCGTTATCGATTGCTTCAGGGAGTATCACACTTCCATGGAGTACTACATTTTTATAATCTCCAACAGTCCCCTAGAGAACATAAAAAACTATGTCTCTCAGACTTTGGAGACAAAGAAACAATTTTTTTCCCCAAAAAAAATATTAGTTTTAGTGCAGGCATCCTCAAACTGCGGCCCTCCAGATGTTGTAAAACTATAACTCCTAGCATACCCAGACAACCTACAGCCATCAGCAGGGCATGGTGGGAATTGTAGTTTTACAACATCTGGAGGGCCGCAGTTTTAGGGTGCCTGCTTAGTGTCTCCAAAGTCTGAGAGCCATACATATTGGGCATCGTCGCGTGCGTAAAAGTCGTCGCTATAAAAATAACATTTGACCAAACCTCTCGGATGAACAGCGTTAAAAATATAAAATAAAAACGGTGCCAAAACACCCATTTTTGGGCAAAATTTCCATTTGAATCCTTTTTTCCCAGTAATAAAGCAAGGGTTAACAGCCAAAAAAACCTCAATATTTATGGCCCTGATTCTGTAGTTTGCAGAAACACCCCATATGTGGTCGTAAATGGCTATATAGCCGCACGGCAGGGCATAGAACGAAGGGAACTCCATATGGTTTCTGGAAGGCAGATTTTGATGGACAGTTTTTTTTTTGACACCATGTCCCATTAGAAGCCCCCCCTGATGTAGCCTAGACTAGAAACTCCAAAAAAGTGACCCCATCTAAGAAACTACACCCCTCAAGGTATTCAAAAGTTACTTTATAAACTTTGTTAACCCTTTAGGTGTTCCACAAAACTAAATAGCAAATGTAGAAAAATTTTTGAATTTTATTTTTTTGTTACCTTGCCTCAAAAAAGTGTAATATAGAGCAACCAAAAATCATATTTACCCCAAAAATAGTCCCAAAACAACAACCACCTTATCCCATAGTTTCCTAGATGGGGTCACTTTTATGGAGTTTCTACTCTAGGGGTGCATCAGGGGGCTTGAAAGGGTACATGGTATAAATAAACCAGTCCAGCAAAATCTGCCTTCCAAAAACCGTATGGCGTTCCCCTTCTTCTATGTCCTTCCGTTTAGCCAAATAGTAGTTTACGACCACATTTGGGGTGTTTCTGCAAACTACAGAATCAGGGCAACCCATTTTGAGTTTTGTTTGGCTGATAACCCATTTTTTTCAGTAATAAAGTAAGGGTTAAAATGGAAAATTTTCCAAAAAATAGAAATTTCTAAATTGTTTCTCCATCTGCCATTAACTCTTGTGGAACACCTAAAGGGTTAACAAAGTTTGTAAACCCAGTTTTGAATACCTTGAGGGGTGTACTTTCTTAGATGGAGTCACTTTTTTGAAATTTCTATTCTAGGGGTGCAACAGGGGGCTTGAAATGGGACATGGTATAAACAAAACCAGTCCTGCAAAATCTGCCTTCCAAAACCCATATGGCGTTCCCCTCTTTCTACGTGCTCCCGTTTGGCCAAACAGCAGTTTACGACCACATATAGGGTGTTTTTGCAAACTACAGAATCAGGGCAACCCATTTTGAGTTTTGTTTGGCAGTTAACCCTTGTTTTACTGCTGGAAAAAATTGATTATATAGGAAAATTTTCCAAAAAATAGAAATTTCTAAATTGTTTCTCCATCTGCCAATAACTCTTGTGGAACACCTAAAGGGTTAACAAAGTTTGTAAACCCAGTTTTGAATACCTTGAGGGGTGTACTTTCTTAGAAGGAGTCACTTTTTTGAAATTTCTATTCTAGGGGTGCAACAGGGGGCTTCAAATGGGACATGGTATAAGCAAAACCAGTCCTGCAAAATCTGCCTTCCAAAACCCATATGGCGTTCCCCTCTTTCTACGTGCTCCCGTTTGGCCAAACAGCAGTTTACGACCACATATGGGGTGTTTTTGCAAACTACAGAATCAGGGCAACCCATTTTGAGTTTTGTTTGGCAGTTAACCCTTGTTTTTTTCCTGGAAAAAATTGATTATATTGGAAAATTTTCCAAAAAATCCAAATTCTAAAAATGTATGTCCATTTGCCATGAAGTGTTGTGGAAGACCTAAAGGGTTAAAAAAGTTTGTAAAAACAGTTTTGAATACCTTGAGGGGTGTAGTTTCTAGAATGGGGTGGTTTCATTTTTGGGTGGTTTCTATTATGTAAGCCTCACAAAGTCACTTCAAACCTGAACTGGTTCATAAAAAGTGGAATTTTGATGATTTCTGAAAATTTCAAAATTTGCTTCTAAACTTCTAAGCCTGTAACATCCCCAAAAAATAAAATATCATTCCCAAAATGCTACAAACATGAAGTAGACATATGGGGAATGTAAAGTCATCACAATTTTTGGGGGTATTACTATGTATTACAGAAGTAGAGAAACTGAAACTTTGAAATTTGCTAATTTTTCAAAATTTTTGGTAAATATGGTATTTTTTTATGCTAAAAAATTAACTTTTTTGACCCAATTTTAGCAGTGTCATGAAGTACAATATGTGACGAAAAAAACAATCTCAGAACGGCCTGGGTAAGTCAAAGCGTTTTAAAGTTATCAGCACTTAAAGTGACAGTGGTCAGATTTGCAAAAAATGGCCTGGTCCTTAAGGTGAAATAGGGCTGTGTCCTTAAGGGGTTAAACAAAATTAGGCAGGTGCATAAATTTGGGCACTGTTGTCATTTTATTGATTCCAAAACCTTTAGAACTAATTATTGGAACTCAAATTGGCTTGGTAAGCTCAGTGACCCCTGACCTACATACACAGGTGAATCCAATTATGAGAAAGAGTATTTAAGGGGGTCAATTGTAAGTTTCCCTCCTCTTTTAATTTTCTCTGAAGAGTAGCAACATGAGGGTCTCAAAACAACTCTCAAATGACCTGAAGACAAAGATTGTTCACCATCATGGTTTAGGGGAAGGATACAGAAAGCTGTCTCAGAGATTTCAGCTGTCTGTTTCCACAGTTAGGAACATATTGAGGAAATGGAAGACCACAGGCTAAGTTCAAGTTAAGGCTCGAAGTAGCAGACCAAGAAAAATCTCGGATAGACACAAGGAGATGCTGTATGCGAGAGTGATGCAGAGGAAGCCTTTTCTCCGCCCACAGCACAAAAAGTGCCGCTTAATGTGGGCTAAAGCACATTTGGACAAGTCAGCTTCATTTTGGAATAAGGTGCTGTGGACTGATGAAACTAAAATTGAGTTATTTGGCCATAACAAGGGGCGTTATGCGTGGAGGAAAAAGAACACAGCATTCCAAGAAAAACACCTGCTACCTACAGTAAAATATGGTGGTGGTTCCATCATGTTGTGGGGCTGTGTGGCCAGTGCAGGGACTGGGAATCTTGTCAAAGTTGAGGGACACATGGATTCCACTCAGTATCAGCAGATTCTGGAGACCAATGTTCAGGAATCAGTGACAAAGCTGAAGCTGAAGCGAGGCTGGATCTTTCAACAAGACAACGACCCTAAACACTGCTCAAAATCCACTAAGGCATTTATGCAGAGGAACAAGTACAACGTTCTGGAATGGCAATCTCAGTCCCCAGACCTGAATATAATTGAAAATCTGTGGTGTGACTTAAAGAGAGCCGTCCATGCTCGGAAGCCATCAAACCTGAATGAACTAAAAATGTTTTGTAAAGAGGAATGGTCCAAAATACCTTCAACCAGAATCCAGACTCTCATTGGAACCTACAGGAAGTGTTTAAAAGCTGTAATTTCTGCAAAAGGAGGATCTACTAAATATTGATTTCATTTCTTTTTTGTGGTGTCCAAATTTATGCACCTGCCTAATTTTGTTTAAACAATTATAGCACACTTTCTGTAAATCCAATAAACTTCATTTCACTTCTCAAATATCACTGTGTGTGTCTCCTATATGATATATTTAACTGACATTTTTTATCGTAACAACCAACGATTTATACAGGAAAATCATGACGATTAACAAGGTTGCCCAAACTTTCGCATCCCACTGTATATTCCCGTTAGTACTTAGGGCACCCAGTGAGTTGGTTAACTTATCCTGTGAGGAGTACATGCGGCAAGTGTGGAAATACAGTATAATACTATTGCGATCTATTATAGTAGTGCTGTACACGTAGTTTAAGGCTGACATGTCAGCCTGCATTTGTGGGAGGGGCGTAGGCGCCCTTAAAAGGAGGCACGCCCTCTCCCCTTTGCGTGCGTTTTTTGGTGCATTTCCCGCCTTTGACGTCACGCCCCGTCCTGCTGTGCTGCTGTGCAGGTAAGTTTGCTGAGGGTTCCCCTCCAACGCTCTTCGCTCAGCTGTCTGGGTAAGTTCACTGTCCTCCTGTACCCCTCTCCGGCTTGTTTCTCCCCCCCGGCCCGATACGCTCGCTACCCACCTTGCACCCCGGGTGATACGGCCGGCACGTCCTCGCTCAGGCGCCGGCCTGGGCCGATCACGTGGGACGCCGGGCAGCGCCTCCGTTGCCTTGACGACGGAGCCTGCGTCCCGGCCTGCCTCTGTTGTCGGGCTCTCTTTCCCGGCTCCGGCCGCCGCAGCAGCTCGCCCCCCTTTTCTTGCTGGTCCAGGTCCTCTCCCCACGGGCGGGTCCGTCCAGACCCAGGGGTGCCGCTTCTCTCCGACGCAGCTGCTGGCCGGCGGCCGGCTGCTGTTCACCATCAATAAAGTTTAAAAAAAAAAAAAAAGGGTTTCACACACACGGGCTCATGTGAATAAGCCCCATTACAGGCTCTCACCAGTCACATACAATCCTAGCTGATTTCCAGGGTCATAGTACGCCACATGGCTCCTATGTGCCCACCCCTGTCATCTTGAGCCGCAGACCAAGTTAACCCTCCACACCACACGGCAGCGGTTCCGCTACCTTCCACGTCAGCTCCCACAAACGCAGTTTCGTTAGTTCACAGCGACATACAGTTCCCTGGGTTAAGGGTCGAGTAAATGGCGCAAGCAGGGGCCACCACCCCTCCCCCCCCCCTCATGCTACTGGTTATTGTTGCAGACTCTGGGTACTCTGCCGTGCTAGCCATCCATCGTCTGCCAAAGGTTCTCAACAGTTCCACCCGCTGCACACACCGCCGTTCTGCTCTACCACATCTACGGACGTTGTTCGGTAAATACTTATTTTTCTATGTCATATCATGCTCACCATGTATGGGGCCTGTTCCGTGTTAGGCTTACGTATCACTTGTTATCATATTGCCCATGACGCTACGGGCTTACGTTTCTCATACCATATCGGTTGCCGGTCACGCTTCAGGCTTACGTTTCAGTTGCCGTCAGAGCCGGTTTCAGGGACATTTAAAAAAAAAAAAAAAAAAAAGCAATCATCATGTCTGTTCCGTTTCAGGCTTACATGTTGTGTTCTTTTCTGTTGCCAGTTACGTTTCAGGCTTACGTATTTTCTCATTCTGTCGTCAGTCACGTTTCTGGCTTACGTTTCCACTATTTCATGTCTGTTGCCCGTCACGTCTTCGGGCTTACGTTTTTCCTTTTCTCTTGCCGGTTCCATCTCCGGCTCACGTTCTAAAATATGTCATGCTGCCTATCACGCTTCAGGCTTACGTTTTTTCTTAAATTATCGCCTGTTACGCTTCAGGCTTACTTATCTACTGTACCCCGTCTGTTGCCTGTCACGTTGTCAGGCTTACGTTTATCTCATGTTTTATTTCCCGTTACGCTGCCGGTTTTACATTTTCCATTACCGGTTACAGGTCAGGTTCATGCGGTTAATCACTATTCTTTGTCGCTATCATTGTTTTCCAGGTTCGATCAAATATTATTTTCTACGGTACGACCCCAGGTTTGGTGTTCTTCCCATGTGTCTAAACCCCTGTCGATAGCCACGTCCTCGTAGCGCTTACGTCTTGTTTTCACTCTTTAGGCTGGTAAGGTCTTCCACAGTAGTACCCCCTTTATAGCTCTAGGCACTCGCCCGCCCCAGTTCTCTCTTCATCACCATTCACGGCTCGGGTGTCGTCCTTCTGTCATGCGGGGCCTCCAGCTCAGCTGTTAACTTTTTGTTTATCACCTCACAGCCACGATATGTCGCAGGTTTCTAACATCGAGGAAGCCCTGTCCATCCCGGAGACACCCGCATCCGAGCGGCCCAGCTCCTCATCACTGAGGAGTTGGACGATCCCTAAATTAATCGCGGAGCTCAACAGAAGAGGGATCCAACACCCCGCTTCCGCCCGGAAAGCCGAACTGTTCAGGCTACTCACGGCGGAGCCAGCAGCCCCGGACTTGGAGCAAGTCTCCATGTCCACTTTGCAAGTGTCTCTGACACAACTGCATGCCATGATGAACACTATTGCCTCCTCAGTCTCAGACGTGCAGTCCAGACTCCTGGCCGTTGAGTCTCATCAGGGACTGACATCCGAGCGTGCCGCCTCTCCATTGCCGGTTGCCCCCACGGCAGGGTTGGTTCCCCCAGGTAGGGTCCTTTGCGCACCCGAGGTAGCTCCAGCCCACTTCATCCCCAGCAACATCAAGAAGGACATTTTAGAGGGCAAGGACGTCAATCTGGCGTCCATCTTGATAGCAACCCATGACACAGTAGAGAGCAAGACCATTGCTTGCGGCGACATGTCCATCGTCCTCAAAACGAGGGACCCCCGCCTCAACAGGAAGCTAACCACCACGGAGTTTGTCCTGGCGTTTAGCTTATTCAGGGACGTCATCTGCTCCGTCCACCCTGAGAGGCGGGAAGAGTTGGATACATACCTCTACAGGGTCACGGACTTGGGCCACAAGTACGGTGCACAGGCTTTCTACGACTATCATCGCTCCTTTTCAGGAAAAGCCGCCGCCTCACTGGTCCAATTCCAGCACCTCACGAACTGGGCGGTCATGGACATGGAGCTTTTTTGCCGATATTTCGCGTGCCTCAGGGCCCCGGCATGTGCGTCATGCCAGTCCATTACTCACTCATCGGATTGGTGCCCCAACTCAGGTCCCTCCACTTCTCAGGGCAGATCCCTCCGTAGTAGCTCCGGGTCCCTCCAATGACCTGGCGCAACCACGGATAAGCTAGGCCAGCCAATAGTTTTCCTGGGCAACAGCCAGGTCTGCAATAATTTCAACCAGGAGGCTTGTCATTATAATAAGTGCAGGGCTCTCCACGTCTGCGCAGGCTGTTTCAGGGCTCACCCGCAGACAGCGTGTCCACAAAGAGCAAGGCCATCCTGACTAAGCGGGGTCAACGTGGTCTTGTTAGAGTCCCTGTTGCGCAAGCATCACAGCCCGCATTGGGTGCAGTTCTTGGTCTCCGGGTTCACCACTGGGTTTCACAACGGGGCTGGTAGCTCTCCCACAAACTTCCTGGGAAGGGCCCAATCTGCTGTCAGCAAGCAGGGACCCTGAGCCGGTGGGGACTCTGATCAAGTCAGAGTTGGAGAAGGGGTTTCTCATCGGCCCCTTCCCCTTCATTCCATTCGACCTCTGGAGGATCAACCCCATTGGTATTGTGACCAAGCAGTTCACAAATAAAAAACGTCTAATCTATGACTTGTCGGCGCCTCATGGCTCCAGCGTACCCAGTCTTAACTCCTTAGTGCCATCCGAGGAGTTCTCCATGAGCTACGCCACCATAGACGAGGCCATACAACTGATCCTCCAAGTAGGTCGGGGGGCTTGGTTGGCAAAGGCAGATATCGCCGACGCCTTTAAGTTGCTGCCCATTCATCCACGGCTCTGGAGGTTCTACGGCATCAAGTGGCAAGATCAGTACTTCTTTGCCAATCGCCTGACGTTCGGGTCCAAGAGCAGTCCCTGGCTGTTCGACCAGTTCGCTCAGGCATTGCATTGGATCCTGGTCAACCATTGCGATTGCCCTATGACCATCCACTACTTGGATGATTTTCTCATCATCGAAAGCCCAGACCGCCAGCCTTGTAAACTCCAGGCTCTGCTGCAACTGTTCGGCCGACTCAACGTTCCGGTGGCAGCTTCAAAAACCGAAGGGCCCGCCACGGTAATCACCTTCCTGGGCATAATTCTAGACACAGGGAAGATGGAGGCCAGGCTTCCAGCCGAGAAGTTGGCAAAGATCAAGGAAGCCATCTCAACAGCGGCAGGCTGCAGGACATGCACCAAGGTCGAGTTGCAGTCCCTTTTAGGCATGTTCAACTTTGCCACCAAAGTCATGCCCCAGGGCAGGGCCTTCATGTCCAGGCTTCTCCAATTACTCCCCTCAACCCCAGAGCAAGACAGCCTCGTCACCTTAGACGCCCAAGCCATGGCCGACCTGGCCATGTGGGAGAACTTGCTGGCCTCTTGGAACGGAGTCTCTTTGTTTGTTCCTCGGGTAGGCCCGGAGTCCACTTTGATTTTCTCGGACGCCGCCGCCTCCGGGGGGTTCGCGGCGATCTGTGGGAACCAATGGTTCGCGGGCCCTTGGCCACCCGAGGTATCAACAGCCAGAGGCGCTTTGCAGTCATCCCCGTTGCTGGAATTCTACCCAGTCGTGGCGGCAGCCCAGGTGTGGGGCAGCCAGTGGGCCAATTCTTCTGTGGCTTTCATCACTGATAATCAAACAGTGGTGGACATTATCACCAAGGGCAGGTCTCAGTCACCCCAGATAATGTCATTTGTCCGCAGGCTGGTCTGGCTCTCGCTGGTGTACAATTTTCACGTGGCATGCAGGCATATCCAGGGGGTTCACAATGTGGCCGCAGATGCCCTATCTCGTTTTAATTACGAAACTTTCTTTCAGGTCATGCCAGAGGCAGACCGTGTGGGGCTACCTCCTCCGACGTACCAATTTCTAGTGTTGGATTAAACCTTTTTATTAATTCAGCAAAAACATTGATGCAGAAGTCTTTGTCTCACAACACTGCCAGGAACTACAGGACCGCCTGGAACACGTTCAACAGGTTCAGGGGCCTACACCCAAGTCAAGACACCAACAAAACCACGTACATCACAGCTTTCATAGCCTTCTGTCATTTCGATCTCAAGCTGTCCTTCAATACCATTAAGTTGTATTTGGCCGGAGTCCAACATTTTTCCATGTTGGAAGACCCCGAAAGCAGGTCGGTTTTTCTATCCCAAGCAGTCAGGGCAACCCTTAGGGAGGTTCAGAAAAGTAGTCACGCAGCCATCCCGAGCAGGCAGCCCGTATCTGGGGAACTATTTAGGAAACTCTCAACCTCCCTAGATAGTCTTCCTTTTGGGCTCCTTCCCAGCACAGTCATCAAGGCCGCCATGTACCTTAGTTTCTATGGGTTCTTAAGACCCGGCGAATTTACCCGCACTTAAGCTAGGTCCAAGGGTCTCACCAGGGGTCAGCTAGTCTGGCACCACGACCATTTCTCCCTGCACCTCCTCACTTCCAAAACCTCGCAGGTAGGTCCACCAGTGGAGGTGGATTTCTTCCCTTCTGCCAACGCATGGTGCCCGGTCCAAGTACTCAAGAGTCTGCTGTCGGCTCTGGGGGACTCCGCCCCTGATCAACCATTGCTCCCGTTTCAGGCCGCAGCCCTCACAGCTTCGCAGTTCATCTCACACGTCCGCACTCTGGCAATGGGCTGGGGTTTCGACCCCAAGGCCATTTCAGGGCACTCATTTCGCATTGGAGCTGCTTCCGCAGCGTCAAAACACAACGTCCCCGGTCACATCATCCGAAAAATGGGTCGCTGGCGCTCCTCATGCTTCACACGATACATACCTAACCCCCAGGTCGAGATATCCCAGGCTTTCCACAGGTTGGTTTTGTAACTCGGTTCACTGCCAATAAAGGTTTTTTCCTCCCTACCTGTTTGTCTTTTTGCCCCCTTTTAGGCTTACCCGCAGCATGGCTAAGGGCACCTCTCCAGCCATATCAGGTAGGCATGGTGGTTTTCCTCTGTCAGGTTCGGCACGTTCAGGCACGAGCTCTGCCATAGCCTTGACCACAAGTAGTTTAAGGCTGACATGTCAGCCTGCATTTGTGGGAGGGGCGTAGGCGCCCTTAAAAGGAGGCACGCCCTCTCCCCTTTTGCGTGCGTTTTCTGGTGCCCCACCCACCCTTCCCTTTTCTCTTTCATACTCCTCAGGGTATGCCCCCTTTTAGGCTTACCCGCGGCATGGCTAAGGGCACCTCTCCAGCCATATCAGGTAGGCATGGTGGTTTTCCTCTGTCAGGTTCGGCACGTTCAGGCACGAGCTCTGCCGTAGCCTTGACCACAATTACTGTTATGGGCCCCGCTCGGTCCGTTCCTGAGAGTTCACTGTTGCTTTAAATCCTCTTGTCTTGTCCAGTTCTGTCTTCAGCTTGCTGTGTAATGCGTGCGCAGCTCCGGCCGGTAGCTTGCGCGCGCACAGAGCAGCCGTGTTAGGTTCGTTGTCCTGGAAACCTGTAATGTGACGTCACACCCGAAGCTACGGAAGCCTCTAGGGTCCACAATTCCTCTGACGCGTTTCGGAATAGACGTATTCCTTCCTCAGGGATAACTGTAGAGCCTGTTTGGCCGATCTTTAAGCATGCAGGTTTCCATGGAGACGTCTTTTGTTTACAAGACAATAGAGGAACAATGCAAAAACTTCAAGGGGTACAGCAGGACATAGAAAAAAAGGGATTATATGTTTGTTTTTTGATTTGAATTGATTTGAGTCCTTTTGGTACTTTTAAACTGTTTCTACCCCCCGTTTAACGCACCGCAAACAACCGCAAACAGTCCCTTTGCACAACCGCAAACTCCCCATTTGCACAAGGTTGGATACCAAGCTAGCCATGTCCCGTTCCTTGTCCTTACTGACGTCATTGAAGGTCTCTTCCTCCACCCAGCCACGTACAACACCGAGGGTCCTCGCAGGTCCAGCAAACGACGACGACAAGGCTGCTTCTGGTGGTGATGGTGACCACAACTCTTCCTCTTCATGCTCATCTACGGCCTGATCCAGCACTCTTCGCAGGGCATGCTCCAGAAAAAACGCATATGGGATGAGGTCGATCATGTTGCCTTGGGTTTGAATGACCAGGTTTGTCACCTCCGCAAAAGGACGCATGAGCCTACAGCCATTGTGCATGAGCGTTCAGTAACGCGGCCAAAAAATACCCAGCTCCGCAGAGGCTGTCCTCTTGTTTTTTTTATAAAAAAAATCTGTTCTTACCAGTTTAATGTGCAATGTACTGTGCCACCCTATATGAGTGGTGTTTTAAGTAATACTATTCCTATCAGTTTAATCCCTGTTACATCCCCTATCAGGGGCCGGTGTATGGAATAGATTTTAGGAACCGGGAGATGGAAAAAGATGGTTGGTCGGTCCTCTTACTTCCAATTTGGGGCACTGCGCGTGCACCGTGCAATGTACTGTGCCACCCTATATGAGTGGTGTGTTAAGTAGTACTATTCTTATCAGTTTAATCCCTGTTACGTCCCCTATCAGGGGACATGTATCGAACAGATTTTAGACAACCGCAAAGAGTTGTCAATAGTTGACACACTCATGACATAAATTTTATTCCTCTATGCGTCAATCTTAGTGTAGTGATGACTGTGCTCGTGCGCACGTTTGGGAGATTGCAGGCAATGGCGGTTTTTCAAAGCCTATGGTCGTGCTGAGGTAGTTCAGTGACAGTTAAGTGACCCACAAAACAACGATTATGCAGTGTGGGCCCATTGTTGGCCTAGTAGGCTTTAATGATCACATTAGATGATCACAAAGAAAATTAATGTTTTTTTCTATGAAAAATTATCCAGCCGATTGCTTTTGGTCTGTTCACCTTATCATCTGGGGTGTGCCAACATTGCCAACACACTCATAGAGGTGATCGCTTCATTGTGATACGCAAGCCCCTTCACCACAACAAGGTAAAGATCACAAAGGGGAATTGACACATGTATGTGCCTTTTTTTTTGTTTTGTTTTCACAGTGCAGCACCAGAGGCCAGAAAAATTAGGCATGTACACATGCCTGAAAAAATTAGGTATTGTTGCAGCCGCTGCAGAAAGTGCACTAAAACATTGCGGCTTGAACCCTAGTTGGTGGCAGAGAAGTCACACAAGTCATCCGGCATGCAGAGATTAAATACAGCAGCGTGTGGACCATTTTTAGCCCAAGGCATCTCATCAGGCCTTTTTTAGTCAAATGCATCCCACACTGTAAGTCCCTTCGGGATCCATGCCTCATTCATCTTAATAAAGGTGAGGCAATCTAGACTTTTTTGACCTAGACGACTTCTCTTCTCAGTGACAATACCTCCTGCTGCGCTGAAGGTCCTTTCTGACAGGATACTTGAAGCGGGGCAGGCCAGAAGTTCTATCGCAAATTCGGATAGCTCAGGCCACAGGTCAAGCCTGCACACCCAGTAGTCAAGGGGTTCATCCAGTGGCGTAACTACCGGGGAAGCAGGGGAAGCGGCTGCTTCGGGGCCCGGGCTGACAAGGGGCCCGGCGCCTAGCAGCGTGTGCCTGTGACTGTGTCAGATGATTGTTTAATACAGCGGCGGCCCCCTTCACATACATCAGAGGCCGGGCCCCTTCACAATTCAGTGATTCACATACAGTGCGGTGCGGGCCGGGCCCCCCCCCCCCCCCGCCAGCATCTCGCTGGTCTAATTAGGCCCGCCTACTGACCTGACCTGAGGAGGGAGCGGCAGGCGGGAGAAATGAAACAAGCAAGAGGAGCTCCATGGCAGCAGCACAGCAGGCAGTGCACATCAGTCACTGGGAGTTTGGGGGAGATACCTGAAAACTTTTGAGGTATGTCCCCACGTAGTGTTGTGCCTCGGGGCTAAGTAGCAGGCAGCTTGTGACCTTGGTTGCTGAGCTGAGCACTATCTGCAGCCGGCCAGTGCACAGCTTCCTGTGTGATCTGTCTGCAGTCAAAGAAGGATTAACCAGCTGATAGCCGGGGAATTGCAGAATCCCTGCACCCTTTTTCCCTCAGCTTCTGTCTCCTGCCGATCTCCTGCTTATTATGACCAAAAATTGTGAGTCTGTGCCCCCTGCCCTGTACTATGCCCCCATTCCTGTACTATGCCCCCCTGTACTATGCCCCCCTGCCCTGTACTATGCCCCCTGCCCTGTACTATGCCCCCCTGCCCTGTACTATGCCCCCCTGCCCTGTACTATGCCCCCCTGTCCTGTACTATGCCCCCCTGCCCTGTACTATGCCCCCCTGCCCTGTACTGTGCCCCTGCCCTGTACTATGCCCCCCTGCCCTGTACTATGCCCCCTGCCCCGTACTGTGCCCCCTTCTCTGTGCCACAAGCCCTGTGCCCCTGGCCCTGTACTGTGCCCCCTGCTCTGTGCCCCCAGCCCCGTACTGTGCCCCCATCCCTGTACTGTGCCTCCTTCTCTATACTGCGGCCCCTGCCCTGTACTGTGCACCCTATGCTGTACTGTGCCCCCTGCTCTGTGCCACAAGCCCTGTGCGCCCAGCCCCATACTGTGCCCCCATCCCTGTACTGTGCCCCCTTCTCTATACTGCGCCCCCTGCCCTGTACTGTGCACCCTATGCTGTATTGTGCCCCCTGCCCTGGGCCCACTACCGTGTATTTGTCCACCACCCTGTACTGTGCCCCCTGCTCTGTGCCACAAGCCCTGTGCCCCCAGCCCCGTACTGTGCCCCACATCCCTGTACTGTGCCCCGTTCTCTATACTGCGCCCCCTGCCCTGTACTGTGCACCCTATGCTGTATTGTGCCCCCTGCCCTGGGTTCTCTGCCCTTGTCTGAGCCCCCCTGGCCTGTGCCCCCCCTTGCGCCTGTCTGCGTTCCACTGGTCTAGATCGTGAGTAGCCAAAGAAGTGGGGTTTACACAGAAGGAGGGACTTGCAAAGCACCCGGGGGGCCCATACAAAAATTTTCTGTGGGGCCCAGTCACTTATAGTTACGCCCCTGGGTTCATCGCTCCTCAGAGTGTCAATATCTGCAGTTAAGGCAAGGTAGTCTGCTACCTGTCGGTCGAGTCGTTCTCTGAGGGTGGACCCCGAAGGGCTGTGGCGATGCGTAGGACTTAAAAAGCTCTGCATGTCCTCCATCAACAACACGTCTGTAAAGCGTCCTGTCCTTGCCGGTGTGGTCGTGGTAGGAGGAGGATTACTTTCACCTCTTCCCCTGTTAGATTCCCGTTGTGCTGTGACATCACCCTTATACGCTGTGTAAAGCATACTTTTTAACTTGTTTTGGAACTGCTGCATCCTTTCCGACTTCCGGTAATTCTGTAACATTTCAGCCACTTTCTGCTTATACCGGGGGTCTAGTAGCGTGGCCACCCAGTACAGGTCGTTCTCCTTCAGCCTCTTCCTCGTCACGCTCATCTACGGCCTGATCCAGCACTCTTCGCAGGGCACGCTCCAGGAAGAAAACAAATGGGATGATGTCGCTCAGAGGCGTAACTAGAACTAACTGGGCCTCACAGCAAATTTTTGTACGGGGCCCCCCACACACACTTACACGCTTCTTCACAAACCACCTCCTCCTGTGCAAACCCCTCTTATATGGCTATTTTGTGACTTTTTATTTACTGTATTTACTGTCATTTTTAGCACGACTTTGAATTTTAACATTTCCAGTTGCTGACGGAGTTTGTATTCAACTCAACCCCTTTAAAACCTGCGCTGCAATTGTAATAGACCTGTCTGATTTACCTCTACATATCCACAAGTATTTTAGCCTCTGTACCTTTCATACTGCAGCCATGGAGGCAGTCATACACGCACTTTCCACATACATGGAGGTAGTCATACACACACTCTCCACATACATGTACGCAGTCATACACGCACTCTCCACATACATGGAGGCAGTCATACACACACTCTCCACATACATGGAGGCAGTCATACACGCACTCTCCACATACATGGACGCAGTCATACACGCACTCTCCACATACATGGACGCAGTCATACACGCACTCTCCACATACATGAACGCAGCCATACACGCACTCTCCACATACATGGAGGCAGCCATACACGCACTCTCCACATACATGGACGCAGTCATACACGCACTCTCCACATACATGGACGCAGTCATACACGCACTCTCCACATACATGGATTCAGTCATACACACACTTTCCACATACATGGACGAAGTCATACACGCACTCTCCACATACATGGATGCAGTCATGCACGCATTCTCCACATATATGGACGCACTCTCCACATACATGGACGCAGTCATATACACACTCTCCATATATACATGGACGCTCTCATACACACACTCTTCACATATACATGGACGCTCTCATACACACACTCTCCACATACATGGACGCTCTCATACACACACTCTCCACATACATGGACGCACTCATACACACACTCTCCACATACATGGACGCAGTCATACACGCACTCTCCACATACATGGATTCAGTCATACACACACTTTCCACATACATGGACGAAGTCATACACGCACTCTCCACATACATGGACGCAGTCATGCACGCATTCTCCACATATATGGACGCACTCTCCACATACATGGACGCAGTCATACACACACTCTCCACATATACATGGACGCTCTCATACACACACTCTTCACATATACATGGACGCTCTCATACACACACTCTCCACATACATGGACGCTCTCATACACACACTCTCCACATACATGGACGCACTCATACACACACTCTCCACATACATGGACGCACTCATACACACACTCTCCACATACATGAACGCACTCATACACACACTCTCCACATATACATAGATGCAGTCATACACACACTCTCCACATACATGGACGCTCTCATACACACACTCTCCACATATACATAGATGCAGTCATACACACACTCTCCACATACATGGACGCTCTCATACACACACTCTCCACATACATGGACGCTCTCATACACACACTCTCCACATACATGGACGCTCTCATACACACACTCTTCACATACATGGACGCACTCATACACACACTCTCCACATACATGGACGCACTCAAACACACACTCTCCACATATACATAGATGCAGTCATACACACGCTCTCCGCATACATGGACGCAGTCATACACACACTCTCCACATACATGGACGCTCTCATACACACACTCTCCACATACATGGATGCTCTCATACACACACTCTCCACATACATGGACGCTCTCATACACACACTCTCCACATACATAGACGCAGTCATACACATACTCTTCACATACAGGGGCGCACTCATACACACACTCTCCACATACATGGACGCACTCATACACACACTCTCCACATACATGGACGCACTCATACACACACTCTCCACATATACATGGACGCACTCATACACACACTCTCCACATACATGGATGCATTCATGCACACAGTCACCACATACATGGACGCAGACATATACAATACACATATATAGACACCCAGCTTTCCTGCTGTGCCTCTCCCCCATACTCTAATGCCTCTTCACTTGTGCCATGCAGGATAGCAGGGAAGCTGGATGACCTTTTTTTGATATAATTCACCCAGCTTTCCCACTGTACTGCATGTCACATGTGCACAGTCTGGGAAAGCTGAATATAACCCCAGTTCCCCTGTGCTACTCACATCACTGGTGCAGTTGTGGCAATGCAACTGATGTTCAGCTTGCCGGGCATGGAAGGTTCAAGCTGCAGGAATCGCGGGTGCAAAAGGGGGCGGGGCTATTATAGCTCCGCCCATATCGGGTTGTTGCTGGTCAGTGTCCATCATAAGAACTGAGGAGGGGGAGAGGCGGAGCAATGTCACTGATGTCAGGTCAGCGGTGCAAGTGCAGGAGAAGTCAGCTGCTCTGACAGGGGCCCGGGGTGACGAAGTACAGTGACTGCTCTCGGGCCCCTTCTGAGCTCGGACCCCGAAGCAGCTGCTTCCCCTGCTTCCCTGATAGTTACGCCACTGATGTCGCTGATGGTGCCTTCGGTGCGACTGACTAGGTTTGTCACCTCCTCAAAAGGACGCATGAGCCTACAGGCATTGCGCATGAGCGTCCAGTAACGTGGCAAAAAAATACCCAGCTCCGCAGAGGCTGTCCTAGCACCCCGGTCATACAAATACTCGTTGACAGCTTTTTCTTGTTGGAGCAGGCGGTCAAACATTAGGAGTGTTGAATTCCAATGTGTCGGGCTGTTGCAAATCAAGCGCTTCACTGGCATGTTGTTTCGCCACTGAATATCGGAAAAATGCGCCATGGCCGTGTAGGAACGCCTGAAATGGCCACACACTTTCCTGGCCTGCTTGAGGACGTCCTGTAAGCCTGGGTACTTATGCACAAAGCGTTGTACGATCAGATTCAACACATGTGCCATGCACGGCACATGTGTCAACTTGCCCAAATTCAATGCCGCCAACAAATTGCTTCCGTTGTCACACACGACTTTGCCAATCTCCAGTTGGTGCGGGGTCAGCCACTGATCCACCTGTGCGTTCAGGGCTGACAGGAGTGCTGGTCCGGTGTGACTCTCCCTGCTTTCAGGCAAGTCAACCCCAAGACGGCGTGACACTGTCGTATCCGGGATGTGGAATAGCCGCTGGGGAGCTGGGGGGGGGGGTGCAGCTGATGTGGAGCAAGACGCAGCAGCAGAAGAGGACTCAGCCGAGGAGGTTAGCGAAGAGGATGGAGTAGGAGGAGTAGAGGAGGTGGCAGCACGCCTGCCTGCAAGTCGTGGCAGTGTCACCAACTCCTCTGCAGAGCCACGCATTCCATGCTTGGCAGCCGTCAGCAGGTTTACCCAATGCGCAGTGTACGTGATATACCTGCCCTGACCATGCTTTGCAGACCAGGTATCAGTGGTCAGATGGACCCTTGCCCCAACACTGTGTGCCAGACATGCCATGACTTCCTTTTCCACAATAGAGTACAGGTTGGGGATTGCCTTTTGTGAAAAAAATTTCGGCCGGGTACCTTCCACTGCGGTGTCCTAATAGCTACAAATTTTGAAGGCCTCAGACTCCACCTGCTTGTATGGTAAAAGCTGGCGGGCTAAGAGTTCCAACAAGCCAGCTGTCAGACGCCGGGCAAGAGGGTGACTCTGTGACATTGACTTCTTACGCTCAAACATTTCCTTGACAGACACCTGACTGTGGGCAGATGAGCAGGAACTGCTGAAGGTGAGAGGCGGAGTGGCGAGTGGTAGAGAGGGGGCAAGGAGGACAGCAGTGGTTGACGTGGCTGAAGATGCTGGACCAGGAGGAGGATGGTGGCTTTGAGTTTGCGTGCTGCTTGTACTCATCATGTGTTGATCCCATAGGCGTTTGTGATGTTAGATCATGTGCCTTCGCAAAGCAGTTGTACCTAGGTGAGTGTTGGACTTCCCACAACTCAGTTTCTTTTGGCACAGGTTGCAAATGGCATCGCTGTTATCAGAGGCAGACACACAAAATAAATGCCACACTGCTGAGCTTTGCAATGACGGCATTCTGGTGGTGGCAACAGCATGCGTTGATTGGCGTGCTGTCTGGCTGACCCCAGGTGCCGATACATGCTTTTCTGACTGTGCCACTAGCTCCTTGTGACAACCTCCCCCTGCTTCCAACTCGTCTCCTCCTCCTCTCTGTCTCCCTATCTGAACTTTCCCCCTGTTCTTCTTCTCTTCGAGCGGGCACCCACGTGACATCCACGGACACATCGTCATCATCAACCGCTTCACTTGTATCTGACAACTCAGCAAAGGAAGCAGCAGCGGGTACAACATCATCATCATCACACCATACGTCCATGTGTGTAATGCTGCCTGACTGAGACATATCCTTGTTATCTACATCCTCTGGCAATAATGGTTGCACATCACTCATTTCTTACAACTGATGTGTAAATAACTCCTCTGACAGATCAAGTGAAGTGGCTGTGGTGCTAGTGTTGGTGGTGGCGGCGGGCAGTCGAGTGGTAACTTGAGAGGTGCCCGAAGCTGAGCTGGAGGAGGATGGTGCTTTAACCCCTTAAGGACCGGGCTCATTTTCACCTTAAGGACCAGGCCATTTTTTGGAAATCTGACCAGTGTCACTTTAAGTGCTAATAACTTTAAAACGCTTTGACTTATCCAGGCCATTCTGAGATAGTTTTTTCGTCACATATTGTACTTCATGACACTGGTAAAATGAAGTCCAAAAAAAAATTTTTTTTGCACAAAAAAATACCTAATTTACCAAAAATTTTGAAAAATTAGCAAATTTCAAAGTTTCAGTTTCTCTACTTCTGTAATACATAGTAATACCCCAAAAAATTGTGATGACTTTACATTCCCCATATGTCTACTTCATGCTTGAATTATTTTGGGAATGATATTTTATTTTTTGGGGATGTTATAAGGCTTAGAAGTTTAGAAGCAAATCTTGAAATTTTTCCGAAATTTACAAAAACTCAATTTTTAGGGACCAGTTCAGGTCTGAAGTCACTTTGCAAGGCTTACATAATAGAAACCACCCAAAAATGACCCCATCTAAGAAACTACACCCCTCAAGGTATTCAAAACTGATTTTGCATACATTGTTAACCCTAGGTGTTGCACAAGAGTTATTGGCAAATGGGGAGGAAATTTGAGAATTTAATTTTTTTGTCTAATTTTTCATTTTAACCCATTTTTTCCACTAACAAAGCAAGGGTTAACAGCCAAACAAGACTGTATCTTTATTGCCCTGACTCTGCCGTTTACAGAAACACCCAATATGTGGCCGTAAACTACTGTACGGCCACACAGCGGGGCGTAGAGTGAAAGGTGCGCGGTTTGGTTTTTGGAAGGCTGATTTTTATGGACTGGTTTATTTACACCATGTCCCATTTGAAGCCCCCTGATGCACCCCTAGAGTAGAAACTCCCTAAAAGTGACCCCATCTAAGAAACTACACCCCTCAAGGTATTCAAAACTGATTTTACATACGTCGTTAACCCTTTAGGTGTTGCACAAGAGTTATTGGCAAATGGAGATGAAATTTGAGAATTTCATTTTTTTGCCTAATTTTCAATTTTAACCCATTTTTTACACTAACAAAGCAAGGGTTAACAGCCAAACAAGACTGTATCTTTATTGCCCTGACTCTGCCGTTTACAGAAACACCCCATATGTGGCCGTAAACTACTGTACGGGCACACAGTAGGGCATAGAGTGAAAGGTGCGCCGTTTGGTTTTTGGAGGGCTAATTTTGCTGGACTGTTTTTTTGACACCATGTCCCATTTGAAGCCCCCCTGATGCACCCCTAGAGTAGAAACTCCATAAAAGTGATCCCATCTAAGAAACTACACCCATCAAGGTATTCAAAACTGATTTTACAAACTTTGTTAACCCTTTAGGTGTTGCACAAGATTTAATGGAAAATAGAGACACAATTTCTAAATTTTCCATTTTTGGCAGATTTTTCATTTTAATATTTTTTTTCCAGTTACAAAGCAAGGGTTAACAGCCAAACAAAACTCATTATTTATGGCCCTGATTCTGTAGTTTACAGAAACACCCCATATGTGGTCGTAAACCGCTGTACGGACACACGGCAGGGTGCAGAAGGAAAGGAATGCCATACGGTTTTTGGAAGGCAGGTTTTGCTGGACTGTTTTTTTTTTACACCATGTCCCATTTGAAGCCCCCCTGATGCACCCCTAGAGAAGAAACTCCAAAAAAGTGACCCCATTTTAGAAACGGCAGGATAGGGTGGCAGTTTTTTTGGTACTAGTTTAGGGTACATATGATTTTTGGTTGATCTATATTACACTTTTTGTGCGGCAAGGTAACAAGAAATAGCTTTTTTGGCACGTTTTTTTTTTTTGTTATTTACAACTTTCATCTGACAGGTTAGATCATGTGGTAATTTTATAGAGCAGGTTGTCACGGACGCGGCGATACCTAATATGTATACAATATTTTTTATACAATAACTTCATTTTTAAAACCAAAAAAATGTTTTAGTGTCTCCATAGTCTAAGAGCCATAGTTTTTTCAGTTTTTGGGCGATTATCTTGAGTAGGGTCTCATTTTTTGCGGGATGAGATGACGGTTTGATTGGTACTATTTTGGCGTACATGCGACTTTTTTGATTACTTTTATTACCTTTTTTGGGAAGTAAGGTGGGCAAAATTTCAATTTTCTCATAGTTTTTATTTTTTTATTTTTATGGCGTTCACCATGCGGGGAAAGTAACATGACCGTTTTATAGATTAGGTCGTTACGGACGCAGCGATACCTAATGTGTAGTTTATTTTATTTTTTTAATTTTTATTCAGTGATAAATGTTTTTTTATCTTAACTTTTTTCACTTTTTTTTTTTTTTTTGACCCAGACCCACTTGGTTCTTGAAGATCCAGTGGGTCTGATGTCTGTATAATACAGTACAGAACCCTTTATAGGGCTCTGCACTGTATTTTACTTACACTGAACAGATCTATGCTTTTAGCATAGATCTGTTCAGCACCATGGACAGCAGGACGCCTGAGCAGGCGTCCTGTTGCCATGGGAACCTTCCCCGTCTGCCACAACTTCGCAGACGGGGAAGGGTAAGCACAGGGCTGAGGGGGGCTGTCGGGGGGCTCTCTCCCTCTCCATCGGGGGGCTGCAACGGCACAGCAGCCCCCCGATGGAGAGGGAGGGAGCTCCCTGACCGATGACAGTTAACTTTTTCCATACAGCGGTCCGTACGGACCGCGGTATGGAAAGGGTTAAACGGCTGACATCTGCACAGATGTCAGCTGTTTATACCAGGGTGCCAGCAATGTGCTGGCACCCTGGTATACCCACTAGAAGCCAACGATCATTCAAGGGGAGGCGGGCGGGGGATCGCGATCCTGCCTGCCGCACCGCCCGCCTAACGCAACGCCCCCACCGCCTGCGACACCCCCCCCCCGCACCACCCGCCGGCATCAAATCGTGCAGGGGTGCAGGGGGGGGGGTGCATAGACCGCGGGGATCAGAAACTGCAAAAAGCGCAGCAAACCGCAGGTCTGAATTGACCTGCGGTTTGCTGCGATCGCCGACACGGGGGGGTCACATGACCCCCCCTGGCGTTGTGACAGGATGCCGGCTGAATGATTTCAGCCGGCATCCTGTTCAGATTAACCCCTGGGGCGCCGGAATGCCTATTTAAAGTTAGGACGTACCGGTCCTTAAGGACTCGGGAAATAGGGCGTACCGGTACGTCCTATGTCCTTAAGGGGTTAAGGTTCCGAGCGGAAGCTGTAGAAGATTGGGTGTCCTGTGTAAGCCAGTCATCTATGTCCTCAGAATTTTTCGAGTTCAGGGTACGTGGCCTCTGAACACTTGGCATTATTCTAGGGCCAAAGGAAATCACAGCACCACGACCACGACGGCCCCTGCGGGGTGGACTGCCTCTGCCTGTCATTTTTTTTAGATTAGTGGTACTATGCGTGCAAGGTACTGTGCCACCCTATATGAGTGGTGGGCAGTGGGCACAGAACAGTCTGTGGGCCTGACACACACTGGCAGGTAACTGCAATTATATTACAGAGGAAAAATTAAATGACTTTTTTATCTGCAAGGTGCTGTGCCACCCGATATGAGTGGTGGGCAGTGGGCACAGTACAGTCTGTGGGCCTGACACTCACTGGCAGGCAACTGCAATTATATTACAGAGGAAAAATTTAATGAATTTTTTATCTGCAAGGTGCTGTGCCACCCTATATGAGTGGTGGGCAGTGGGCACAGTACAGTCTGTGGGCCTGACACTCACTGGCAGGCAACTGCAATTATATTACAGAGGAAAAATTTAATGACTTTTTTATCTGCAAGGTGCTGTGCCACCCGATATGAGTGGTGGGCAGTGGGCACAGTACAGTCTGTGGGCCTGACACTCACTGGCAGGCAACTGCAATTATATTACAGAGAAAAAATTTAATTACTTTTTTATCTGCAAGGTACTGTGCCATCCGATATGAGTAATGTGCACACAGTACAGTTTGTGGGCCTGTGGCCTCTAAAGACATACTGATGTACCAGCCCTAAAAAGGGCTTTTTGGGGTGCTGTCAGGACGCTGTCCTTACAGCAGATGAGTCTTTGAGGACTGGAGTGGACACAGAACACAGGCCTAGCTAACGATTTCCCTATTAATTCAGCAGCAGCAGCAGCAGCACTCTCCCTGCTCTAACTAACACTGCAGCTTCAGAATGAATCTAAGATGGATGCTGTCCTTGCTTTTTGATAGGAGGTGGGATGGTTTGGGAGGGAGGGTATGCTGATTGGCTGGAATGTGTCTGCTGACTGTGACGTACAGGGTCAAAGTTTGCTCAATGATGACGTATAGGGGGCGGACCGAACATCGCATATGTCCGCCCGCCGCGGCGAACGTGAACAAGCGATGTTCGCCGGCGAATAGTTCGGGACATTTCTACTAGGGACTCAGGATACATATGTAAAGTTGATAATGGAAAACTGGTAGGTGGACACTAGTGGCAGACCTTCCAGAATGAACAGAGAGGTAAAAAGGGAAGTCAGCAAGCACGGTCAAAACCAGGATAAACAGACACAATCAATGTAGTATATGAGAAGTTAATACAGAGGCAGGCCAAGGTCAGTTACCAGGAGAGTCAATGTGAGGAACAGCACTCACAGAATATATGCATATACAAGGCAGAAATCAGTTCACCAGAAAGGTCAATAGGAAGTCAAACAATATAGAGCTGGGACAGAAGCCTGATTGGGTCGGCTTTCAGTGACACTGACAAGCTGACCAGCTGGGACTTGGCTAGTCAGCACAGCAACCTTCCCAGCACAGCGCAGCGCATAGTTGTTTGGGTGGATAAATTCCTGACAGCAATCTTATGCTTGTAGGTTAGGGTAATCCACATATTCACAAGAAATGTACTGGATCTGCAGCAGGGAAATAATAAAAATAACCACCCACTGCCTATACAATACAATACAGTTCAATGGATAGTCTGCTACAAGCTCCTAGTGCCCTCTAGTGGTGACTGAAGGCATCCATAATGGTGTATTTAAAATCTATTTTTACACTGCTCGTCCCATAAAAAAGTCGCCACCAAAAATATTTTGTTGGACCGCCTTTAGCTTTGATTACGGCACTCATTCGCTGTGGCATTGTTTAGATAAGCTTCTGCAATGTCACAAGATTTATTTCCATCCAGTGTTGCATTAATTTTTCACCAAGATCTTGCATTGATGATGGTAGAGTCTAACTGTTGTGCAAAGCCTTCTCCAGCACATCCCAAATATTCTCAATGGGGTTAAGGTCTGGACACTGTGGTGGCCAATCCATGTGTGAAAATGATGTCTCATGCTCCCTGAACCACTCTTTCACAATTTGAGCCCGATGAATCCTGGCATTGTCATCTTGGAATATGCCTGTGCCATCAGGGAAGAAAAAATCCATTGATTGAATAATCTGGTCATTCAGTATGTTCAGTTAGTCAGCTAACCTGATTCTTGGAGCACATACTGTTGCTGAACCTAGACTTGACCAACTGCAGCAACCCCAGATCATAGCACTGCCTCTACAGGCTTGAACAGTAGGCACTAGGCATGATGGGTGCATCACTTCATCTGCCTCTCTTCTTACCCTGATGCGCCCATCACTCTGGAACAGGGTAAATCTTGACTCATCAGACCACACCTTCCATTGCTCCAGAGTCCAATCTTTATGCTCCCTAGTAGGGATGAGCGAACCCAAACTGTATACGGACCCGAACCCGAACATTTTCGTAAAAGTCCGTGTTCGGGTTCGGTGTTTGGCGCTTTCTTGGCGCTTTTTGAAAGGCTGCAAAGCAGCCAATCAACAAGCGTCATACTACTTGCCCCAAGAGGCCATCACAGCCTTGCCTACTATTGGCATGGCTGTGATTGGCCAGTGCAGCATGTGACCCAGCCTCTATATAAGCTTGGGTCACGTTGCGCTGCACGTCACTCTGCTGATTGAAGCATAGGGAGAGGTTGCAGCTGCGACGTTAGGGCGAGATTAGGCAGTGATTAACTCCTCCAAAAGACTTCATTCTGTGATCGATCTGCAGCTGTGGATCATTGAAGTGCTAATATTGACTTGCTCACTTTTTTGAGGCTGCCCAGAGCGTTTTTAGATCACTTTTTTTCTGGGGTGATCGGCGGCCATTTTGTGACTTGTGGTGCGCCAGCACAAGCTATCACCAAGTGTATTTAACCATCAATAGTGTGGTTATTTTGTGCTATATCCTACATCAGCTGCAGGCTGAGCCTGTGTCACCGAAGTGCATTTAACCATCAACAGTCTGGTTATTTTTTGGCCATATACTACATCAGCTGCAGGCTGAGCCTGTGTCACCGAAGTGCACTTAACCATTAACAGTCTGATTATTTTTTGGCCATATACTACATCTGGTGCAGGCTGAGCCTGTGTCACCCAAGTGCATTTAACCATCAACAGTGTGGTTATTTTTTGGCCATATACTACATCAGGGGCAAGTTGAGCCTGTCACCCAGCGCCTAAAAAATAGACCTGACATTTCTATTCAACCAAATCTGTACTGTTTTAGCTGGTCAAGTTATTTGTAGTGACCGTAAAAGCACTTTTTTTTTTCTGGGTTGAAAAACTATTCCCAAATTTGCCATTCTCAAAATAACTAGTTTCTGGTATTTGAGGCCTACTTGAAATCTATCCCAAAAAGGATATCTTACATTGAAGGTACTGATAGTGTCATTCAGAAAAACCTAAGACACACGCTACCGTGCAGATAGAAGTCTGATTCTGCGATTAAACCTTAACCTGTCACACAGTGCAAAAAAAAAAACAGGTCTCACATTTCTATTCAAGCAAATCTGTACTGTTTTAGCTGGTCAAGTTATTTGTAGCGACCGTAAAAGCACATTTTTTTTTCTGGGTTGAAAAACTATTCCCAAATTTGCCATTCTCAAAATAACTAGTTTCTGGTATTTGAGGCCTACTTGAAATCTATCCCAAAAAGGATATCTTACATTGAAGGTACTGATAGTGTCATTCAGAAAAACCTAAGACACACGCTACCGTGCAGATAGAAGTCTGATTCTGTGATTAAACCTTAACCTGTCACACAGTGCAAAAAAAAAACAGGTCTCACATTTCTATTCAAGCAAATCTGTACTGTTTTAGCTGGTCAAGTTATTTGTAGTGACCGTAAAAGCACATTTTTTTTTCTGGGTTGAAAAACTATTCTCAAATTTGCCATTCTCAAAATTGTGGTGAACGGGAACAATGAGGAAAACATCTAATAAGGGACGCGGACGCGGACGTGGACATGGTCGTGGTGGTGTTAGTAGACCCTCTGGTGCTGGGAGAGGACGTGGCTATTCTGCCACAGCCACACGTCCTAGTGTACCAACTACCTCAGGTTCCAGTAGCCGCCAGAATTTACAGGGATATTTGGTGGGGCCCAATGCCGTTCTAAGGATGGTAAGGCCTGAGCAGGTACAGGCATTAGTCAATTGGGTGGCCGACAGTGCATCCAGCACGTTCACATTATCTCCCACCCAGTCTTCTGCAGAAAGCGCACAGATGGCGCATGAAAACCAAGCCCATCAGTCTGTCACATCACCCCCATGCATATCAGGGAAACTGTCTGAGCCTCAAGTTATGCAGCAGTCTCTTATGCTGTTTGAAGACTCTGCTGCCAGGGTTTCCCAAGGGCATCCACCTAGCTCTTCACCAGGGGTGGAAGAGATAGAATGCACTAACGCACAACCACTTATGTTTCCTGATGATGAGGACATGGGAATACCACCTCAGCACGTCTCTGATGATGACGAAACACAGGTGCCAACTGCTGTGTCTTTCTGCAGTGTGCAGACTGAACAGGAGGTCAGGGATCAAGACTGGGTGGAAGACGATGCAGGGGACGATGAGGTCCTAGACCCCACATGGAATGAAGGTCGTGCCACTGACTTTCACAGTTCGGAGGAAGAGGCAGTGGTGAGACTGAGCCAACAGCGTAGCAAAAGAGGGAGCAGTGGGCAAAATCAGAACACCCGCCGCCAAGAGACTCCGCCTGCTACTGACCGCCGCCATCTGGGACCGAGCACCCCAAAGGCAGCTTCAAGGAGTTCCCTGGCATGGCACTTCTTCAAACAATGTGCTGACGACAAGACCCGAGTGGTTTGCACGCTGTGCCATCAGAGCCTGAAGCGAGGCATTAACGTTCTGAACCTTAGCACAACCTGCATGACCAGGCACCTGCATGCAAAGCATGAACTGCAGTGGAGTAAACACCTTAAAAACAAGGAATTCACTCAGGCTCCCCCTGCTGCCTCTTCTGCTGCTGCCGCCTCGGCCTCGTCTGCTGCTGCCGCCGCCTCGGCCTCTTCTGCTGCTGCTGCCGCCGCCTCGGCCTCTTCCTCTGCCTCTGGAGGAACGTTGGCACCTGCCGCCCAGCAAACATGGGATGTACCACCAACACCACCACCTGCGTCACAAAGCATCTCAACCATGTCACACGGCAGCGTTCAGCTCTCCATCTCACAAACATTTGAGAGAAAGCGTAAATTCCCACCTAGCCACCCTCGATCCCTGGCCCTGAATGCCAGCATTTCTAAACTACTGGCCTATGAAATGCTGTCATTTAGGCTGGTGGACACACACAGCTTCAAACAGCTCATGTCGCTTGCTGTCCCACAGTATGTTGTTCCCAGCCGCCACTACTTCTCCAAGAGAGCCGTGCCTTCCCTGCACAAACAAGTGTCCGATAAAATCAAGTGTGCACTGCGCAACGCCATCTGTGGCAAGGTCCACCTAACCACAGATACGTGGACCAGTAAGCACGGCCAGGGACGCTATATCTCCCTAACTGCACACTGGGTAAATGTAGTGGCGGCTGGGCCCCAGGCGGAGAGCTGTTTGGCGCACGTCCTTCCGCCGCCAAGGATCGCAGGGCAACATTCTTTGCCTCCTGTCTCCTCCTCCTCCTACTCAGCTTCCTCCTCCTCTTCTTCCACCTGCTCATCCAGTCAGCCACACACCTTCACCACCAACTTCAGCACAGCCCGGGGTAAACGTCAGCAGGCCATTCTGAAACTCATATGTTTGGGGGACAGGCCCCACACCGCACAGGAGTTGTGGCGGGGTATAGAACAACAGACCGACGAGTGGTTGCTGCCGGTGAGCCTCAAGCCCGGCCTGGTGGTGTGCGATAATGGGCGAAATCTCGTTGCAGCTCTGGGACTAGCCGGTTTGACGCACATCCCTTGCCTGGCGCATGTGCTGAATTTGGTGGTGCAGAAGTTCATTCGCAACTACCCCGACATGTCAGAGCTGCTGCATAAAGTGCGGGCCGTCTGTTCGCGCTTCCGGCGTTCACACCCTGCCGCTGCTTGCCTGTCTGCGCTACAGCGTAACTTCGGCCTTCCCGCTTACCGCCTCATATGCGAAGTACCCACCAGGTGGAACTCCACCTTGCATATGCTGGACAGACTGTGCGAGCAGCAGCAGGCCATAGTGGAGTTTCAGCTGCAGCACGCACGGGTCAGTCGCACTGTGGATCAGACACACTTCACCACCAATGACTGGGCCTCCATGCGAGACCTGTGTGCCCTGTTGCGCTGTTTCGAGTACTCCACCAACATGGCCAGTGGCGATGACGCCGTTATCAGCGTTACAATACCACTTCTATGTCTCCTTGAGAAAACACTTAGGGCGATGATGGAAGAGGAGGTGGCCCAGGAGGAAGAGGAGGAAGAGGGGTCATTTTTAGCACTTTCAGGCCAGTCTCTTCGAAGTGACTCAGAGGGAGGTTTTTTGCAACACCAGAGGCCAGGTAAAAATGTGGCCAGACAGGGCCCACTACTGGAGGACGAGGAGGACGAGGATGAGGAGGAGGTGGAGGAGGATGAGGATGAAGCATGTTCACAGCGGGGTGGCACCCAAAGCAGCTCGGGCCCATCACTGGTGTGTGGCTGGGGGGAAACACAGGACGATGACGATACGCCTCCCACAGAGGACAGCTTGTCCTTACCTCTGGGCAGCCTGGCACACATGAGCGACTACATGCTGCAGTGCCTGCGCAACGACAGCAGAGTTGCCCACATTTTAACGTGTGCAGACTACTGGGTTGCCACCCTGCTGGATCCCCGGTACAAAGACAATGTGCCCACCTTACTTCCTACACTGGAGCGTGATAGGAAGATGCGCGAGTACAAGCGCACGTTGGTAGACGCGCTACTGAGAGCATTCCCAAATGTCACAGGGGAACCAGTGGAAGCCCAAGGCGAAGGCAGAAGAGGAGCAAGAGGTCGCCAACGCAGCTGTGTCACGGCCAGCTCCTCTGAGGGCAGGGTTAGCATGGCAGAGATGTGGAAAAGTTTTGTCACCACGCCACAGCTAACTGCACCACCACCTGATACGGAACGTGTTAGCAGGAGGCAACATTTCACTAACATGGTGGAACAGTACCTGTGCACACCCCTCCACGTACTGACTGATGGTTCGGCCCCATTCAACTTCTGGGTCTCCAAATTGTCCACGTGGCCAGAGCTAGCCTTTTATGCCTTGGAGGTGCTGGCCTGCCCGGCGGCCAGCGTTTTGTCTGAACGTGTATTCAGCACGGCAGGGGGCGTCATTACAGACAAACGCAGCCGCCTGTCTACAGCCAATGTGGACAAGCTGACGTTCATAAAAATGAACCAGGCATGGATCCCACAGGACCTGTCCATCCCTTGTGCAGATTAGATATTAACTACCTCCCCTTAACAATATATTATTCTACTCCAGGGCACTTCCTCATTCAATACTATTTTTAATTTCATTTTACCATTATATTGCGGGGCAACCCAAAGTTGAATGAACCTCTCCTCTGTCTGGGTGCCGGGGCCTAAATGTGTGACAGTGGCCTGTTCCAGTGGTGGGTGACGTGAAGCCTGATTCTCTGCTATGACATGAAGACTTATTCTGTGCTGACATGAAGCCAGATTCTCTGTTACGCGACCTCTCTCCTCTGCCTGGGTGCCTGGGCCTAAATATGTGACAGTGGCCTGTTCCAGTGGTGGGTGACGTGAAGCCTGATTCTCTGCTATGACATGAAGACAGATTCTGCGCTGACATAAGGCCAGATTCTCTGTTACGGGACCGCTCTCCTCTGTCTGGGTGCCGGGGCCTAAATGTGTGACAGTGGCCTGTTCCAGTGGTGGGTGACGTGAAGCCTGATTCTCTGCTATGACATGAAGACAGATTCTGTGCTGACATAAGGCCAGATTCTCTGTTACGCGACCTCTCTCCTCTGCCTGGGTGCCTGGGCCTAAATGTGTGACAGTGGCCTGTTCCAGTGGTGGATGACGTGAAGCCTGATTCTCTGCTATGACATGAAGACTTATTCTGCGCTGACATGAAGCCAGATTCTCTGTTACGCGACCTCTCTCCTCTGCCTGGGTGCCTGGGCCTAAATATGTGACAGTGGCCTGTTCCAGTGGTGGATGACGTGAAGCCTGATTCTCTGCTATGAGATGAAGACAGATTTTGCGCTGACATAAGGCCAAATTCTCTGTTACGGGACCGCTCTCCTCTGTCTGGGTGCCGGGGCCTAAATGTGTGACAGTGGCCTGTTCCAGTGGTGGGTGACGTGAAGTCTGATTCTCTGCTATGACATGAAGACAGATTCTGTGCTGACATAAGGCCAGATTCTCTGTTACGCGACCTCTCTCCTCTGCCTGGGTGCCTGGGCCTAAATGTGTGACAGTGGCCTGTTCCAGTGGTGGGTGACGTGAAGCCTGATTCTCTGCTATGACATGAAGACAGATTCTGCGCTGACATAAGGCCAGATTCTCTGTTACGGGACCGCTCTCCTCTGTCTGGTTGTCGGGGCCTAAATGTGTGACAGTGGCCTGTTCCAGTGGTGGGTGACGTGAAGCCTGATTCTCTGCTATGACATGAAGACAGATTCTGTGCTGACATAAGGCCAGATTCTCTGTTACGGGACCGCTCTCCTCTGTCTGGGTGCCGGGGCCTAAATGTGTGACAGTGGCCTGTTCCAGTGGTGGGTGACGTGAAGCCTGATTCTCTGCTATGACATGAAGACTGATTCTGTGCTGACATGAAGCCAGATTCTCTGCTATGGCATGAAGAGACTGATTCTGTGCTGACATGAAGCCAGATTCTTTGCTATGGCATGAAGAGACTGATTCTCTGCTGACGTGAAGCCAGATTCTCTGCTATGGGACCTCTGTCCAATTGATATTGGTTCATTTTTATTTTTTTAATTTTTATTTTAATTCATTTCCCTATCCACATTTGTTTGCAGGGGATTTACCTACATGTTGCTGCCTTTTGCAGCCCTCTAGCTCTTTCCTGGGCTGTTTTACAGCCTTTTTAGTGCCCAAAAGTTCGGGTCCCCATTGACTTCAATGGGGTTCGGGTTCGGGACGAAGTTCGGTTCGGGTTCGGATCCCGAACCCGAACATTTCCGGGAAGTTCGGCCGAACTTCTCGAACCCGAACATCCAGGTGTTCGCTCAACTCTACTCCCTAGCAAATTGAAGCCTTTTTTTTCTGGTGTGCCTCACTGATTAGTGGTTTTCTTACGGCTACACAGCTGTTCAGTCCCAATCCCTTGAGTTCCCTTCGCATTGTGGGTGTTGAAATGCTCTTACTTGCACTATTAAACATAGCCCTGAGTTCTACTGTTGTTTTTCTTCTATTTGATTTCACCAAACCTTTAAGTGATTGCCGATCAGGATCATTCAGGATTTTTTTCCCGCCACATTTTTTCCTCGAATACGATGGGTCCCCACTATCCTTCCAGTTTTTAATAATGCGTTGGACAGTTCTTAACCCAATTTTAGTCGTTTCTGCACTCTCCTTAGATGTTTTCTCTGCTTGATGCATGCCAATGATTTGACCCTTCTCAAACAGACTAACATATTTTCCACGACCACGAGATGTGTCTTTCGACATGGTTGTTTAAGAAATGAGAAGCAACTCATTGCACCAGTTGGGGTTAAATAACTTGTTGCCAGCTGAAAGATAATTGCCCATGCAGTAATTATCCAATAGGAGGCTCATAACTATTTGCTTAGTTAAATCCAGGCAGTGTATATGCAAGTGATTTTGAGCTCTGAATCAGAAAAAAACAATACTCTGACAACCTAAAGAAATATATTAAGAAATTATGCAACATAAAATTTAGCACATTCACTAAAAGTTTGTTTGCCTTTAAAAAAAAACCAAAAAAAAAAAAACATTTTATTGTTCACCATGAGACAAATGTTACATGGCTTGAGATAAAGATTTAGTGTCATACAGTACAGACCAAAAGTTTGGACACACCTTCTCATTCAAAGAGTTTTCTTTATTTTCATGACTATGAAGGCATCAAAACTATGAATTAACACATGTGGAATTATATACATAACAAACAAGTGTGAAACAACTGATAATATGTCATATTCTAGGTTCTTCAAAGTAGCCACCTTTTGCTTTGATTACTGCTTTGCACACTCTTGGCATTCTCTTGATGAGCTTCAAGAAGTAGTCCCCTGAAATGGTCTTCCACCAGTCTTGAAGGAGTTCCCAGAGATGCTTAGCACTTGTTGGCCCTTTTGCCTTCGATCTGCGGCCCAGCTCACCCCAAACCATCTCGATTGGGTGCAGGTCCGGTGACTGTGGAGGCCAGGTCATCTGGCGCAGCACCATTTCAGGGGACTACCTCTTGAAGCTCATCAAGAGAATGCCAAGAGTGTGCAAAGCAGTAATCAAAGCAAAAGGTGGCTACTTTGAGGAACCTAGAATATGACATATTTTCAGTTGTTTCACACTTTTTTGTTATGTATATAATTCCACATGTGTTAATTCATAGTTTTGATGCCTTCAGTGTGAATCTACAATTTTCATAGTCATGAAAATAAAGAAAACTCTTTGAATGAGAAGGTGTGTCCAAACTTTTGGTCTGTACTGTATATTCCAAGTGCCCTTATCCATGACAGCACCATTCTCCAGTATGTTTGTACCTTAAGACACATTCAAGTGCAATGAATCAGATCAGCCTTGTATAGACCACATTTTGGGCAAGCCACAATCTTCTGTGGATCATTTTGATGAGAACTAATATTACAGGCATAAATTGCTTTGTGCATCACCTTAAAATGTGATTCTCTCCATTGCTTACATGTGACCGCCCTCCTCGCTCTCATCCATTCCTTCAGTACCCTTTTTCCCAAATTTGGGGAAGAAATCAGAGATTTCCAGCTCTGAAAGAATGGAGGAGTAAGTTTAAGAGATACTTTATCTTGTATGTTTCTATATATTGCAGCTAGAGAAAGTTTATACTTAGCTGTAAGAAGGGAATCTACGTGGTTGGATACACATTCCTGTCAAACATTCTTCAATGTAGATTTACAAAAAACTAACAATTGTTGGTATTGAAAAAGCGTTGCTTTGGTAGGCCAAATGTATCACGTCGTTCTGCCAAAGACGCATAGCGGACTTTTGTGCCATGCAATAAGAGCAATAAGTGCTCTCCAAACTCCAAATAGCTTGTTGGTCAGTCCTAGTTTATATTCCGGATGTGCCCACAGCGGCATATGTTTAGACATCAAAAAGGACAGATTGAAAAGTTTCCTCACCTCCTTCCAAGCCAGTATAGTATCTCTGAACACTACCGAGGGACGGAAGCCAAGTGGGAGCTGTGCGATTTTGGAGTGTATCAAGGCTCCTAGATCTCACCTTATCACCATCTCCTGTTCTAAAGCAACATTGGAATAATAGGCTGATCCAGTAAACCAGTCTGATCAGTAGTAAAACAGGCTCACAAGATTATAATTATATCCTGATATCTGGGAAATTTACACCTCCTTTGTCTACCGGGGCCATAAGTTTCTTCAGCGCTATTCTCAGGTGCCTCCCCAACCATATGAACTTAAAAATAGAAGAATATAAATATGTGGCATCTTTATGGTTAAGTAAAAAAGGGATCCTTTGTCTCGGAAATAGAAGCATTTTTATCAAGTGCATTTTACGAAAGACGAGAGGAGCAAGCTCTGCCAACAGGCCAATTCCTCCCTCATCTTCTGAAACAATGGGGCATAATTTGGCGAGTACACTGAGTTGGCAGTACGGCCAATTTTAATCCCCAGATAAGTGATTTAGATGCACACTACTGAGACTGTGAGGTTATCTTGATGTAATGCCACCCTCTGTCTGCCCGGGCCAAGAAGCAGCAACTCACATTTACCAGGGTTTATTTTAAAGCCAGAGACCGCTCCAAATTCTTACAAAACTGTAAATATTTTGGCAATAACTCTAGATGCCTGGGCCATATATAATAGTATATCATCTGCAAAAAGTGAAAGGCAGACCTCCTGTGAGCCAATACAAATCCCTTCAAAAACCCAGACTCTTTGAGACAGCACGCTAACAGCTCTGTGGCTATATTAAAAAGCAACGGGGATAATGGACATCCCTGACGTGTGCCTTTCTGAAGTACAAAGGCTTGGAGATGAAACCAGGCAAGAATATCTGAGCCTGAGGTGAGTAGTATAATGCGCTAAGATTGGTCCGGAGTACTCCTTTTACATACATACGGTCCAGGACCTCCCCCAACCAGCCACACCCAACATTATCAAAAGTCTTCTCAGCATCAATAGTTAAAAGGGCTGGTGTGACAGGCCGTCCCCCCTTCCCCACAGTACGATCCATGTGATCCAGAACAGTGAGAACCTTACAAATAATAAAAACTGCTGCCCTCCCCTTTACTAAACTCACTTGGGATACCTGTATCAAGCGAGGCATAAATTCTGCCAATCTGTCTTTAGATCCACGTTGATAAGTGATATCAGGTGATATGATGCAGGTTGGATAAGGTCTTTTCCTGGCTTTGGCAATAATTAAATATAAGCCATATTACTGGCTTCAGTCAGGGCATCGCCACAGAGGACCCCATTAAAGGAGCCGGCTAGAGGGGGATGAACCTATTCCCGTAGGATCTTGTAAAATTCCCTGGTGTATCCGTAAGGTCTCTGGGCTTTAGCCACTTTTAATGAGCGGATAACCCTGCTAACTTCCTCATTAGTAATAGTCGCATTCAACACAAATGAATGATTAGGTTGTAGCTTCGGGAGGGTCACTGTCACCGCCAGTTCTGTGAGAAGCTCTGGCAGACGTTCTTCTCTACCTCTTGTATGATGTTCTTTGTTTTGGTTTCACTTTCTCATCTCCTTTCCTTCTGCCAGGTGTCACTTATTTAGACATAATCGTCTTCCTTTATATTCCCTCCCATACTGCCTCACTTTGCGGTTTATACTACTTCCTGGATGAAGTGTTCACTGCTGGAGGCTGCGTCTGCTGTTTGCTCAGATAAGTCCTTTACTTTATTGTGTTTGCTTGCTGGCTTGATTCTAGGTGATCCTGACTCCCTCCGTATTAAGTGCAGGGAGCCGGTGGTCGTGTCCCCTCATTATTATAGGGTTTTCAGGTGTCACACAGGCTTATGTACGTGGGCATGCAATCGTCTACCATCGAGACCCTTGTATGTGCATAGCAGTTAGGGAGAGCTCTTAAGGTTTTATAGGGCTCACCTATAAGCTCCTTAGTTTGGGATCAAGCCAGTCGCTCATTTATTTATTAGTTCCAGCTATCTGCAAATCTCATCCATGACATTATAAACCGCCATAACCGTCTTAAGCATGGATCCGGTTTCAGCCTTGATTGACCGTATGCAAGGTCTTTCGCTGGAGGTAGCAGATCTCCATAAAACTGTGTCTCAGTTTCAGGTGACCGGTTCTGCTGGCGTTCATGGAGTTTGTTCCGAGCCTAAGATCTCGCTTCCGGATACGTTCTCCGGGGGTAGTGAGAATTTTGTTCGCTTTAGAGAGGCTTGCAAACTCCATTTTCGCCTACTTCCCCATTCCTCTGGTGATGAGGAGCAGAGGGTGGGGATCATCAGTAATGCTCAGTCTTGGGCCTTTTCACGGCCCCTCCGATCGGTGGATGAATTTTTTGTAGCCCTGGGGCAGATATATGATGACCCGGATCGTATTGCTCTGGCTGAATCTAAACTGCGTTTTTTATGCCAGGGTAAACAGTCCGCAGAGATATATTGTTCTGAATTTCGGAGATGGGCAGCTGATACTGGTTGGAATTATGCTGCACTCCGAAGTCAATTTTGCCATGGTCTTTCGGAAAGATTAAAAGATGTATTCGCTTTTCATAAGAGACCAGCGTCCTTAGAGTCAGCCATGTCTCTAGCTGTTCGTATTGACAGGCGTCTTAGAGAGAGAGAGGAGACTACTCTTTCCTGTCATATTCAGCCCAAGGACAGTGGGGCTGTCTCATTCAGTGCGCAGGGGTCTCACTCTGTCTCAATCCCCTCTGAGGAGGAGGCCATGCAGCTGGGTTTGCTTGCCTCTGATAGTAGAGGATTCAGCTCTCAGAGGTGGGTTTGTTTCTGCTGTGGGGGTAAAAATCATTTAGCTAATATTTGCCCCTCTAGGAGATTCATGAAGTTTTCTGAGGGTAATAAAAACAAAACAAAAAAAACTCTCTAAAAACTTTCCATTTGCTACTATTGGCAAGGTTAATGCGGAAATTGAAGGTTTGCCGTTTGCTTGTAGTTCCCGTTTTCTCCTACCTGCCAGGGTGGCGCTAGACAGCAAGAACATTGTTTGTGAGATTTTTGTAGATAGTGGAGCAGCTGTCAATCTCATTGATAATTAATTTGCAACAACGCATGGTTTCCAGGTATGCACTTTGGTAAAGGATATACCTGTTTTTGCTATCGATTCCGCTCCACTTTCCCAAAGATCGTTAAAGGGCATAGTTCACAATATCCGTTTGACTGTTGGTGACGCTCATGTTGAGGATATGTCATGTTTCATCTTAAACGGATTGCCTACTCCTCTAGTGTTGGGGCTACCCTGGCTCACTAAACATAATCCCACCATTGATTGGCAAGCAAGGCAAATAAATGGTTGGAGTGAGTTTTGCAGAGAGAATTGCCTCACGGAATCTCTTTTAGAGGTTTCTACCAAGACTGTGCCATCTTTTCTCTCTGAATTTTCGGATGTGTTTTCCGAGAGTGGTGTCCAGGAGTTTCCCCCTCACCGTGAGTATGACTGCCCTATTAATCTCATCCCAAGCGCCAAGCTGCCAAAATCACGTCTATACAATCTCTCCCAACCTGAAAGGGTTGCTATGCGTACTTATATCTCTGAGAGCCTGAGAAAGGGACACATCCGACCCTCGAAGTCACCTGTTGCGGCTGGTTTTTTTTTTTGTCAAGAAAAAAGATGCTTCTTTAACACCTTGTCTGGATTTCAGAGAGCTGAACCGTATCACGATTCGTGACCCATATCCGCTTCCTCTGATCCCGGACCTGTTTAACCAGATTGTTGGGGCTAAAGTTTTTTCTAAGTTGGATTTAAGAGGGGCATACAACCTAGTCAGGGTCAGGCATGGGGACGAATGGAAGACGGCCTTCAATACCCCTGAGGGTCATTTCGAAAATTTGGTTATGCCCTTTGGTTTGATGAATGCTCCGGCCGTCTTCCAACATTTTGTGAACAGCATTTTTTATCATTTAATGGGGAAATTTGTACTGGTGTATCTAGATGACATTTCGATTTTTTTCTCCTGATTAGAAGACTCATCGGGACCACCTATGTCAGGTCTTGCTGATTCTGCGGGAGAATAAATTGTACGCTAAACTGGAAAAATGTGTGTTTGCGGTTCCGGAGATTCAATTTCTTGGTTTTCTTCTCTCCGCTTCTGG
Source organism: Bufo bufo (assembly GCF_905171765.1). Classification (NCBI taxonomy): domain Eukaryota; kingdom Metazoa; phylum Chordata; class Amphibia; order Anura; family Bufonidae; genus Bufo; species Bufo bufo. The sequence goes on from NC_053390.1 coordinate 394,517,830, forward strand.
CTTTCGGATGGACCCTGAGAAGGTCCGCGCTGTGCTTGATTGGGAGCTTCCTGAGAATCAGAAGGCGCTGATGCGGTTTTTGGGTTTTGCCTATTATTACAGAAAGTTCATTTTGAATTATTCCTCTGTTGTTAAGCCCCTCACTGACATGACTAAAAAGGGGGTGGATTTTTCCTCGTGGTCGGTAGATGCGCTTAAAGCCTTTTTTAGTATTAAAGAGAGTTTTTCTTCCGCTCCCATTTTGGTACAACCTGATGTCTCTCTACCTTTTATTGTTGAGGTGTATGCTTCTGAGGTGGGTGTGGGTGCGGTCTTGTCTCAGGGTCCCTCTCCTGCCAAATGGCAACCGTGTGCCTTTTTCTCAAGGAAACTATCATCTGCAGAGAGAAATTAAGGTGTGGGAGATAGGGAGTTGTTGGCCATCAAATTAGCTTTTGAGGAATGGCACCATTGGTTAGAGGGAGCCAGAGACCCTATTACCGTGTTTACCGACCATAAGAATCTGGCCTACTTGGAATCGGCCAAGCGTCTGAACCCGAGACAGGCCAGATGGTCTTTGTTCTTTTCTAGGTTTAATTTTGTGGTTACTTTCCGCCCTGGGGTTAAAAATGTGAAGGCGGATGCCCTGTCACGTTGTTTTCCGGGAGGGGGGAACTTTGAAGACCCGTGTCCCATTTTGGCTGAAGGGGTGGTCGTCTCTGCTCTTTATCCTGATTTGGAGGCAGAGGTTCAGGCAGCGCAGGCAGAGGCTTCTCATTTTTGTCATCCTGGGAGGTTGTTTGTGCCTCTCGCTCTACGACACAAGGTTTTTAAGGAGCACCACGATACTGTCCTTGCTGGGCACCCAGGGAGTAGAGCCACAGTGGATCTCATTGCTCGGAGATTCTGGTGGCCGGCTCTTCGTAAGACGGTTGAGGGTTTTGTGGCAGCCTGCGAGACCTGCGCTCGTGCCAAGGTCACTCATTCACGGCCATGGGGTTCTCTCCTCCCGTTACCCATTCCTTCCCGTCCTTGGACGCATCTATCCATGGACTTCATTACGGACCTGCCTCGTTCCTCGGGGAAGACTGTGATTCTGGTGGTAGTGGACCGTTTTAGCAAAATGGCACATTTCATTCCCTTTCCTGGGTTACCCAATGCTAAGACGCTGGCGCAAGCGTTTGTTGATCATATTGTTAAATTGCATGGCATCCCTTCAGACATCGTTTCTGATAGGGGCACACAATTTGTTTCCAGATTCTGGAAGGCCTTCTGTTCTCGCTTGGGGATTCGGCTGTCGTTCTCTTCTGCTTTTCACCCGCAGTCGAATGGTCAGACCGAACGTGTCAATCAGAATCTGGAGACATATCTGCACTGTTTTGTGGAGGAGAATCAGGAGGATTGGTATTCTTTTTTGTCCCTTGCCGAGTTTGCTTTAAATAACATTCGCCAGGAGTCCTCTGATAAGTCACCATTTTTAGGTGCATATGGGTTTCATCTGCAGTTTGGGACATTCTCTGGAGAGGGGTCTTCTGGTTTACCTGATGAGGAGAGATTTTCCTCGTCTTTGTCATTTATTTGGCAAAAGATTCAGGGTAATCTGAAGAGGATGAGTGAGAGATATAAGCGTGTGGCGGATAAGAGATGTGTGTCTGGTCCGGACCTGAATGTGGGTGATCTGGTGTGATTGTCTACAAAGAATATCAAACTGAAGGTTCCCTCCTGGAAGTTGGGTCCTAAGTTTATTGGGCCTTACAAGATCTTGTCTGTCATCAATCCCGTTGCCTTCCGTCTTGATCTTCCTCAGACTTGGAAGATCCATAATGTTTTTCACAAGTCCCTATTAAAACCTTATGTCCAACCCACTGTACCCTCCTCTTTGCCTCCTCCTCCGATTATTGTTGATGGTTCTCTTCAGTACCTCGTTCATTGGGAGGGTTATGGTCCTGAGGAGAGGATATGGGTCCCAGTGGCGGACATTAAGGCCACTCGTCTCATCAGGGCTTTCCATAGGTCTCATCCTGAGAAGGTGGGCTCTGAGTGTCCGGAGTCCACCCATAGAGGGAGGGGTCCTGTTACCGCCAGTTCTGTGAGAAGCTCTGGCAGACGTTCTTCTCTACCTCTTGTATGATGTTCTTTGTTTTGGTTTCACTTTCTCATCTCCTTTCCTTCTGCCAGGTGTCACTTATTTAGACATAATCATCTTCCTTTATATTCCCTCCCATACTGCCTCACTTTGCGGTTTATACTACTTCCTGGATGAATTGTTCACTGCTGGAGGCTGCGTCTGCTGTTTACTCAGATAAGTCCTTTACTTTATTGTGTTTGCTTGCTGGCTTGATTCTAGGTGACCCTGACTCCCTCCGTATTAAGTGCAGGGAGCCGGTGGTCGTGTCCCATCACTATTATAGGGTTTTTAGGTGTCACACAGGCTTACGTACGTGGGTATGCAATCGTCTACCATCGAGACCCTTGTATGTGCATAGCACTCACGGAGAGCTCTTAGGGTTTTATAGGGCTCACCTATAAGCTCCTTAGTTTGGGATCAAGCCAGATGCTCGTTTATTTATTAGTTCCAGCTATCTGCAAATCTCATCCATGACACCCTGTCCAAAAATTCTGCGGGAGAATAACTAAAAGGTAGATCTTGACTATAAAGTGTTTGATAAAATGACCTAAAGATATAAACCACCTCTTTAAGGTGAGCGTGAAGTGTGCCCTGTGGATTAGTAAGCTTAGGGGTAAAAGTCACCCCCCTCGAACCTCTAGCTAGACGTGCTAAAAGTCTGCCTGACTTTGTTGAAGAGAGTCAGAACACTTGCTTTATGGTTTTTTGATGGAGATCCTAACGCTTTTCCCACCCACCGCCTCTCCATGCGAAAAAAGTCCTACTCTGCAAGATGTGTTTTCAGCAGCAGAGCAATATCCGGTTCAAAACGCTTCAGAAATTTAAGTATCATAATGCGCTAATTAGGTTAGTGCAACACTTTAACATTCCATGAGATGATCCTCATAAAGAGATAGCTACATGGAAAGGCTGTGCGTAGTCAAGGTTCGCAGACATCCTGAAACCCTCCCACTCCAAACCGCTCCCACAAAACATAACAGTGTAACAAAAATCCAAACTGGTAGGGTAGAAACAAATAGGAGCATGAAGCCAACTCCTTCCTCTATGACCACCTTCTATCTCCTTTTGACCCATACACATGCGATTATAGAGCTACTTCCCTTCCACCAACTTTTCCAAAGTTAAGTCACCAACCCTTATCTATAGCTTTCAGTAGCGCATTAAGGCACTGAAGAACGGAGCGACATACCCTCTGTTACACACCCAGACGGTTAATGCCATGGCTTGCTGTCCTCTGTTGGTGAGCCACAGCATTAACCGGCGCATGTGCACTGCCCATGTCTGCACCGCTGAGGCCTGGACAAGTAAGTTACCTTAAAATAGTTGCTAGAATTATTTATTATTATTATTATTATAAATATATTTTAAAAATTTTAGTTTAATAATATAGAAGATGTGGTAAACAAAATAATAGAACTTTGCTATATTACAGTATAAACTACCAATCTTAGAGATTCTGGACTGGGAAACCAGTATGATCTTACATTGCTGTCACATTGTCTATTCTCTTGGCTTGTACCTCCCCAGATACTCTAGCTCCCTAAGTACCTGATATGGTCCAAATAAAAGATAAAGTAAGTGACCTATTAGTGACCCCATAGTCTCAGGTAGTGAAAGTGACATTGCAGTTTGTGTCCGGTTACATGTACTCGGCACATACCAGGTTTATTTTCAGTAACTTGTGACAGCTTCTATAGTGACTTTGAAACCCATCAACTCAGCAGATAAAGATTTGTCCATTGTGTGATTTGGAGGAAGACCAAGAAGAGAAAAAGATTGCATTATATACTTATACCTGATACCGGCTGCTTTGTGCACTGTGATTAACAATGAAACCCTAAAAACCTTTAGCCGTAGTCTTTTCCCACTGCTATTGAAGATTTCTGCGACATATGTTTGAACATTTCGAAATGTTCCAACTTAAAAGCCAGATCTAACTTCCAAATTGTAACATAACCGTCGTGAATACGAGTGAAAAGAAAGCTTTAGAGCTTTGTGGGAATTAAAATCAACCTGCAAGCGGTTTCATATTAAAATTCTATGTGTAGTTGCAATCAAACGCTCTAGAAGTCGACCTTTCCCCGGGGAACTGTTGCCTTTTTTTGATATGTTGCTTGAGTTTATTTGAAATATGGTTTCTATCTCAGGCTCAGAGTGTTGCATTCCTCATACACTGACTGACAATGTGTTTTCATTTTTCTCCTTATTATGCTCACCTATTGGAAGAGTGATAAGGGCTGATATGTTACATGTGTAGGTTTTGATTTTGTACATTTCCTATTGTTTTGTTCGGTTTAATTGACCCTTACGTGGTCCAGAACTGACACTGTCAAAATTGTATATTTTTGGAACTAGTGAAATAGTAACATTCTAGAGTAAATTCTAGAGTAATCTATTTTTTTTATTACACGGTTATTGAAATGCCCACTTGTTTGTGGTTTATATCAGTGTATTGATGCTATGTGTAGAGAGAAGGATGCAGAGAGCATGGTGAGGTATAATATTAGAGCTCTGCAGTGCTCTTTAGTCAATAGCTGTGGAGCATTGACTGATGTAAGAAAGTGGGGCCTGGTTATGACAATTGCTGCTGCCAACACACCGATGTGCAGCAGAAGTTGTTATATAGGTAAAGTTTATTCTTTTACTACAAAGTACCTCAGAAGAACTACTGCGGATAAAGTTAAAGTTGGCTATAAGAGAAAGGTTCCACAACAGCTTGCGGCATAGTTGTGGACAGTTCAGAGTGGCCATGATAACCTCTTTCCACTTCCAAAAGCGCTTGCAATGGGCATGCAAGCATCAAAACTGAACTATGGATCAACTGAAGAAGGTGACCTGGTTTTCTTTTAGATGAAGTGGACTGCCAGGTGCATGTCCAGCACTTACCTGGGAAAATTGATGTCCCTAGAATGCACTTTGGCAAAAATGGCAAGCCGGTGGGGAGAGTAAGATACTCTAGGCAATGTTCTACTAGAAAACTTTAGGTCCTTGCATTCATGTGGATGCTACTTTTACACATACCACCTACCTAAATATTTTTGCAGACCAAGTACTTCCCTTCATGAAAAAGGTATCACCTAATAGCAGTGGCCTTTTAGCAGGATAATGTCCTGCCACACTGCAAAATTGTTCATGAATGGTCTGAGGAACATGACAAAGTGTTTAAAGGGCTTCTGTCATCAGGAACATGGTTATTAAACTGGCTGACTTTAGACATGTGCTCAATGGGGGACAAGGTGTTAAATGGGTTGACGTCATGGCTATGTGCGGGGAGTCAAGTTCTTGTGCACCAAACTTACCCAACCATGCCTTTATCGCCCACAGTCATGCTGAAACAGAAAAGGGCCTTCCACTAACAGTTCCCACAAAGTTGGGGGCATACAATTGTCCAAAATGTGTTAGTAGGCTGAAGCATTGATATATCTCTTTACTGGAACTAAGGAGACTAGGCCAACCCCTGGAAAATATAGAATTATCCTTCTTCCACCAAACTTTACAGTTGGAACAAAGGCAGGTAACATTCTCATTGCATTCATCAAACCCAGACTGATCTAAAAAACTGCCAGATACAGAAGACACCACACTATACATTTCCACTTCTCCAGAGTCCCGTGGTGGCATGCTTTACACCCCTCCAACGCTTGGCATTGTGCTTGGTAATGTAAGGCTTGTATGCACCTGCTTAACAATGGAAACCCATGCCATAAAGCTCCCAGCGCACAATTTTTGTGCTGTTATTAATGCCAGAGGAGGTTTGGAACTTTGCAGCTATTGAGTTAGCAGAGCGTTAGCGGTTTTTATGCACCTTAGCATTTGGCGACCCCACTGTGTAACTTTACGTGGTCTGCCACATCATAGCTGAGTTTCTGTGGTTTGTAAACACTTCCACTGTGCAATAATACCACTCACAGTTGATGGAATATCTAGGAGGGAAGACATTTCACAAACTGACTTGTTGCAACAGTAGCATCCTATGACAATGCTCGAATTCATAAAGCTCTTCAACCCATTCTTTCACAAATGTTTGTAAAGGCAAACTGCATGGCTAGGGGCTGGGTGTTATCCACCTGTGGCAATGGGACTGAATAAAACACCTGAATTCAATGACTAAGAGGTGTGTCCCAAAACTTTTGTCCCTATATTGAATTTTTGACATAAAAACTTGATTTAAACAATGTCATTTTATGGTGATGCACATAATGCTGGTGATGCTCACATTTCTGTTTGCTTGGACCTGCAGATTTGTACTGCACTTGACTAACCCATGTCCAGTGTTCCTATTCCTGCCACAAAATGCATATCTTCACTTGCTAATTTCCGATGCTGAGCAACATCTAGAAGTAGAGAGATCTCTGACTGAGTTCAGCAACCAGGCATCATATAATTGTTTTATAATTGTTTATATGGCTTGAAGGAATAGTAAAATGAGAGAAGCTCTTGAGCTTTCACAGTGCTTCACGTCATCTCTCAGAAAACATGACTTTCTTTTGATTCCCTTACAAGGGCCCTGTACAGATGCACTGTGAAAAGAGAAAACATTTCTTGTGCTATCATAACTGTGTTTCTTTCCATACTTGTCATATTGAGACATGAAGCTTAGTTATAGTACATCTTGTTGCCTGTAATGGTTTATGATTTTATTTTTACAAATGTTTACTTAGAATGTCCACCAATTTGTTTTTACCTCTCGAGCAAAGTTTTCAAAAATTCAATTTGTTTGCTTCGCCGAATTTTTCAAAACCATTTGCTTTGATCCAAATTAATTTGTCACGAAGCGCATTAAATCAGGTCTATCCTGGTCTGCAGTTAAACTTTAGGGAGAGTCTATCCTGGTGTACATCACTGTGCAGTGCAGCAACATGCATAGCTAGTCCTTTCTGGTAGCGAAACAGTTACTGTGCATCTGAATGACAGGCTGGTCACATATATGGCTATGCAAATCATCGTGCAGGCCACCAATATTCCTAGCTAACCCCTAGCTAAAGAATGAAAAAAAGTATACAGCATCATTCAGTAAAGCAAAAAAGCTAAAAAAAAAAAAAAAAAAAAAAAAAGTGCACTCCAGCGGGTATCCCAATGACTCTTTAGTGGAACAAAATAAGGACATGGAGGCAGCGCCAATAAAGTAGTGGAGAAAAAGAAGCTTCTTTTAATCCATGTTATGGAAGTGCAAACACATGCATTTGGATCCCTTCTGTTGTTTAGTGAATGTGCGTCACTATATCACCTCCGATATTCTCCAGCGCTTCCTGGTGTGCTTTGGAGGATATGCGTTCCATATACCATATATCCATATTTGGTGCAACGGGCTGCTCTGATCAGTAAGTGTCATACATACACCCATATAATTATGGGGGTCCTTTACTGGTGTTTGCTATATCATCTTTTTTGATTGCAGGTTAATTATCCACTGACAGAGTCTTTTCATCTTTATCATATCCAACAGGCCATTTATTGGAGCTAAGTATTATCTTCATTTACCTATTGGTTTTTCTGTATTCCCTACGAATATTTATTATATATCACCCTCTGATGAACTGCCAGGCGCAGGTGAAACGCGTTGGGTTTTTAGTACAAGTATATAGTTATTATGTTTTTTTTATTTTTTTATCTTGGGTTAATGGATTTATCTTGTATCCATCATTCAAGTAGGGCTTTACTAGGGTTTCAGATAGATATAGGTACGGGGACAGGGTGCTTCCACCATCAGGGGGTATCCCTGGGCACAGGATTTAGATCTCTAGGGAAAGATACTTCTTTCCTATAGCAATAATCCTTCCCCCCCCCCTCACCTGTCTCCTTATTGTTATACCTTTCACGCTAAGTGACTATCTCTCTCTCCCTGTAACTAACTATCCTATTCATAGTAGGAGTTTTTCTTAAAGAGTATCCTTACTTGAGCAATTATTTGCTCCGTTACCCCCTTATACTAATAAAGGTATTGTTTTAACAAGCACGTTACTTTCTACTTACTTTAAATTGATTTACTACGTGTCTACCATCCATATAATCTCTTTAAATAATTTTCTTATTTGTGTGTGTGGCATGAAAACTGGCTCTGTGGTTATATTACTTGTTGGCATTTACATAGTGTAGCAGATAAAGGCCCTTTGATAACAGTTCCAGCAGATAAAAAGTTGTGAAATGTCCAGTAATATTAGAACCGCCTGTGTTCCTAAAGGTCTTCTACATCACGTGTCTCATGGCTTCTTTTATCTGCCTCATTGTGTACTGTGCCATCAAAGAAGAGATGAGAATATATTGATAACTGGAATCCTGTACAAGATCAAAATTATGTGAAATTGCAACTTTATATGAAATGTATACTATTAGAGACAAAATGTTATGAATAAAATATCTGATGTATTGTTGTATGTTGTACATAATACTTATGACTGTTTTACCACAAAGAAACAGTATACCTAGTTATCAAGTTGTAAGTACAAAATCACCCCCCCTTCCAATTTCTATACTATTTAAAATAATAAGCTTTCAGGAGGAGATTTATCATCTCCCTTTCGCCAGAAAAGTGGCTTTAAAAAGTCCCAAACTGTGTGTTTGTGACTTTTTAAATGCAAGTTTTTGAAAAATAACATCGCAAGTGCCTCTTTATACACTGCCCCCCACCGCTTTTTCAAAAGGGAGTATAGCAAGGGTGGGAAAGAGGCGTGGACAAAAGCAGAGAAAAAAGTATTTTCATTTGCGCCAGTTTTCTGACTTTTCATCATCTCATTATCATCACATGCCGGATTACATTGACAGATAAAAGCTCAGCATAGATAACACAGGATCCACTATTCACAATTGTGATGTTCACAAAGTAACTACCCCACTCTCTGCATCTACCATCAGAAAATAAAAACAGGTTACAAAATGACAAAATATTTATCTCTTTCTTTAGTAATCAAATATACTGTGTGTGATCCATATCCATTGAAGGGGTTGTGCAAGATTATACAAACGTGGCTGCTGTTTTCTCTAGAAACTCTACTGGATAACATGCCTCCATGTGCTGTATAGGAAATGTATTTGTAAGTATGTAAGTATTTGTAAGTATGTTTTGAAACAGCTGTCATATTATGACGCATACATCTTTTATACTGGTTGCACCATTTACTAAAGCAAATGGAAGTGCTAATGTTATTTTATGGGTAAAATTCTCAATATCTAATACAGAAGAATAACATTGTACTATTTATTTAGTCATTATTTCTACTGTCAGTGAAGGGAGTTTTCTCCCAATAGTTCATGACAAATATGGGTGTTACTCAAAACTGTGCTACATAAATAAGTGTTTGCACTTTAGATCTTACTAATAAATGCAGTTTTTTTAAAAATATTTACTATAAATGTGATATTTTGCTGCTCTTTTAACTTTCAGAGTAATTGTCCAATTTTTAAATAATAGATGACCAATTGAAAATGCTGTAAATTATCGGTAACTTGTTATCATATTTTTAGTATATACCATAACTTTTTGATTGGTGGGGTCCGACCAGGAAACAACTTTACATATCCAGCAATTCAATAGTGCATCAGTAACAAGTCTTTTTATTTCTCCTATCTTTATGGGTTACAAGATCACAGAATAAATGGCGTTATGGCAGCTATTACCCTTTCATGCAGTGTGACTGCTAGTTGACATTGACATTAGCGACCTGGTATATTTACTCCATAATCCAAGTCCCGGAGGCAAACTCTACTTAGTGGCCAGGACTCAGCTGAGATGCTCACAAAAGATTCTGGGACAACCAACTCTGCACTGCGGTCAAATTCTTTGTCTCAGGACACTCAACTGAAAATGGAGCACACAGTGAACATGCCTGATGGTTAAATCCATTAATGGTGTATATTCAAGCCTCACTCTTCCACCTTGAGATGTTTTTTCACCACCCCTTTACTGGAGTTGCAAGTTGCAATTGATAAATGCAGCTTAAATCAGCTTGACAGGTTAGCTGTACCCACTTTCCCACCAACTTTTGCAAAACTGCAGTGAGTAGTGTAAAAATTGCAATTTGTGGCTAGAAGGTTGAAGGAGTGTTTAAACTAGGGACTGGGGGGAGAGTAATTATGTTATAGGATGGGAAGATAGTGTAGATAGAGACCGGGGGCAAGGTATTGGGACTGGGGGAGGAATTGAAGGAGGGACTAGAACAGCTCAGAAGGAAAGGTGTAGGGTAAAAAATATACATAAACCTCTCAAATGGATGTATACTAATGCCAGAAGCCTGACTAATAAAACTGGGGAGCTGGAATTAGTGATGTGTGAGGAGGACTATGACATAGTGGGAATAACTGAGACATGGCTGGATGATAGCTATGACTGGGCAGTTAATGTACAAGGTTACAGTCTGTTTAGAAAGGATCGTCAAAACCGGAGAGGGGGAGGGGTCTGCCTTTATGTAAAGTCCTGTCTAAAGCCCACAGTCCGAGAAGATATACAGTTGTGTTCAAAATAATAGCAGTCAGACATCACTAACCTGATCAATCACTCTTTTTGGTAGAAATGATATTTCTACATGGCAAATAATTTACTAGCAAGTATAGTAAAGTAATAGAAACCCAACAGTCATAACATGCATGCTGCTGATTCTGTGTAATTGAATAACTAATTGAAAGGGGCATTTTAAAAATAATAGCAGTGTGGAGTTCAATGAGTGAGTTCATTCATTCTTTGAAAAACAGGTGGCAATTATTGCCCTTATTTAAGGAAGGAAGGCAGAAAATGTTGTACATGCTGGTTACATTGCATTTCTCTTTGAAATTCTGAGGAAAATTGGTTGTTCCAGACATTGTTTAGAAGAACAGCGTACCTTTATGAAAAAGTTGATTGGAGAGGGGAAAACATGTAAAAAAGTACAGAAAATGATAGGCTGCTCAGCTAAAATGATTGCAAATGCTTTAAAATGGCAACCAAAACCTGAAAGACGTGGAAAAAAGCGAAAAACTACCATTCAAATGGATAGAAGAATAGCCAAAATGGCAAGGACTTAGCCAACAATCAGCTCCAGGAAGATCAAAGGTCTAAAGTTACCTGTGAGTACTGTTACAATTAGAAGACACCTATGTGGAGCCAAGCTATCTGAAAGAAGCCCCCGCAAAGTCCCACTGTTGAAAAAAAGACATGTGCTGAAGAGGTTACAATATGCCAAAGAGCACATTGACTGGCCTAAAGAGACATTTTGTGGACTGATGAAAGTAAGATTGTTCTTTTTGGGTCTAGTGGCCAGAGACAGTTTGTCAGACGACCCCCAAACACTGAATTTATGCCACAGTACACTGTGAAGACAGTGAAGCTTTTAGCGCAAGCATCATGATATGGGGATGTTCTCATACTACAGTTTTGGGCCTATTTATCGCATACCAGGGATCATGGATCAGTTTGAATACATCAGAATACCTGAAGAGGTCATGCTGCCTTATGCTGAAGAGGAAATGCCCTTGAAATGGGTGTTCTAACAAGACAACGACCCCAAACACACCAGTAAACGTGCAACATCTTGATTTCAGACCAACAAGATTGACGTTAAGGAGTGGTCAGCCCAATCCCCAGATCTTAATCCAATAGAAAATTTGTTGGGAGATATAAAAAATGCAGTTTCTGAGGCAAAACCAAGAAATAGAGAAGAACTGTGGAATGTAGTCCAATCATCCTGGGCTGGAATACCTGTTCACAGGTGCCAGAAGGTGGTTGACTCCATGCAACACAGATGTACAGCAGTTCTCAGAAACAGTGGTTATACAACTAAATATTAGTTAAAGGAGTTGTCCGGGTTCAGAGCTGAACCCTGGACACAGGGCCGGCCTTTGGGGTGTGCGGGCGCCATAGCAACAGGGGCGCTGGGAGGCCGACAGCTCGCAATCTAATATGCGGCAGGCGAGGCGGCACTTGTGTTCTCCCTCGGGGCGGGGCAGGCACTGAGATGAGCCAGGGCTGGAGATGATAGTTCTCTGCCCCGCCGCCGATGTTCTATTCAGCAGCGCAGTGGAGGAGGAGTCTCTCCCTCCCCCCTGTGCTGCTGCCCCCGCCGCTGCCAATAAGAAGAGAGACGGGAGGAGGAGGGGAGGGGCTGTGGCCACTGCGCCACCAATGTTTATTATAACTGCGCCTGCGCACTGGCCCATAGTTTTTCCCTACCCTAACCGCCGGCGAGGCTCCTGGCGCATGCACACTCTGCTGTGAAATTTCCCTAACCTGTCGTTGTGCGCCTGCGCGGCGCTGCACACCTCCTCACGTCATGTCCGGTGCGACCGCAAGTGACGAGGGTAGGGAAATCTCACGAAGTAGGGAAGTATAACATTACACGGGCCTTTGGGGTGTGCGGGCTGGTAACTACTTGGTTGGATAGTCAGCCAGCCTATGCCATGATGCCAGCAACAAGCAGTGTTTTTTTGTTTTTTTTTGGGGGGGGGGTGCGCCACAAGGTTAGCTCGCACAGGGCGCCTGAACACCTAAGGCCGGCCCTGCCTGGACATACCCTTATTTTCACCCCGTCAGCATCCCTGAGGCTAGCATTGGAGCATCTCATGCTCCAATGCGCTCCCTTGCCCTGCTCTAGATCGCGCAGGGCACGGGCGCTTTTGTTTATCATAACACACTGCCGGGCGGAAACTTTTCCCCGGCAGTGTGTTCGGTGACGTCACCAGCTCTGATGGGCGGGCTTTAGTGCTGCCCTAGCCGTTTTACTGGCTAGGGCAGCGCTAAAGCCCACCCATCAGTGCCGGTGACGTCACCAGGCTTCCTGGCAGCCCCATGGAGAGCCTCGGTACGTCACCGGCACTCCTAAAAATGCCTATGCCCTGCGCAATTTAGCTGCTCTGATGCTCAAGTCAGGGGGTCTGCCTGGGTGAAAATGGAGGTATGTCCGGGTTCAGCTCTAAACTCGGACAACCCCTTTTAGTGATTCAAAGGAAAGCAAAATCTTCAAACATTTTTCAGTTTATATAGTGAATGTTTGAGTTTGTAAAGAAGCATACAAACACTGCTAATATTCACTTTTCTTCAATTTTTTTAGAGGAACAACACAAATTTCATATATTTTTCTTCATGTTTTGATTTGGAATAGAATGTGTAGTGTTACCAATGCATTTGTGTGTATGGAAATAAAAGATATTAGAAGGATTTTGAGCTTTATTCACTTTTCTAAACACACTGCTATTATTTTGAACACAACTGTAAGTGAGGGACATGAACATGTGGAGTCACTGTGGGTATAAATACATGGAGGCAAAAAAATTTATAAATTACTAATAGGAGCTTTTTATAAACCACCTAATATACCAGAGTCCACAGAAAATCTACTACTAAATGAGATAGAAGAGGCAGCAGATCATAATGATGTCGTTATTATGGGGGACTTCAACTACCCAGATATAAACTGGGAAACTGAAACTTGTATATTTCATAAGGAAAACAGGTTCTTTGCAATATCCAAAGACAATTACCTTTCCCAACTGTTTCAGGACCTGACTAGAGGGACAGCCATACTGGACTTAGTATTAACCAATAGACCTGACAGAACAACTGATGTGCTGGTCGGGGGACACCTGGGAAATAGTTAGCATAAAGTAATAACCTTCCAATTATCATTCAAAAGAGTGTATCTTCAGGGAGGAACATAAATACCAAACTTCAAAAAAGCTAAATTTAGCCAACTAAGAGAGGCCATAGACCTAACTAACTGGGACAAAGTCCTAAAAAATATAGCCACAAAATGGGATATTTTTAAAAGCATCCTAAAATCTAATTGTGAGAGGTACATACCTTATGGGAATAAAAGGTTAAGGAACAAGAAAAAAACAATGTGGATAAATAGAACTGTAAAGAAAGCAATAAATGACAAAAAGAAAGCATTTAAATCACTAAAACAGGAGGGTAGTGAGGAAGCACTGAAAATTTATAAGGGAAAAAGATACAATATGTAAAAAACAAATATACGCAGCCAAACTAGAGATCGAGAAATTAATTGCCAAAGAGTTCAATGTAAAATGTTCTTCAATTATATAAATGGTAAAAAGTATAAATCTGAAGGTGTCGCTCCACTTCAGAGTAATGAGGGGGGAGTTGCAGAGAGCGATGAGGAAAAAGCAAAGCTATTAAATATTTTTTTTTCTCCACTGTATTCACTGAATAAAATAAACTGACAGATGAATTGAAGAATGTAAATAATTCCCCATTAAAAGTGCCCTGTCTGACCCAAGAAGAAGTACAGCGGCGTCTTAAAATGATTAAAATAAACAAATCGCCAGGACCGGATGGCATACACCCTCGTATCCTAAGAGAATAAGTAATGTCATAGCCAGACCCTTATTTCTGATATTTAAGGACTCTATACTGGCAGGGAGTGTTCCACAGGATTGGCACATAGCAAATGTGGTGCCAATATTCAAAAAGGGTCCAAAAGCAGAGCTCAGAAACTATTGGCCAGTAAGTTTAACATCCGTTGTGGGTAAACTGTTTGAAGGTTTTCTAAGAGATGCTATCTGGAAGTACCTCAATAAAAATAAGCAAATAACACCATATCAGCATGGCTTCATGAGGGATCGGCCATGTCAAACTAATTTAATCAGTTTTTTTTGAGGAGGTAAGTTCTTGACTTGACAGCAGTGACTCAATGGATGTCGTATATCTGGACTTCTCCAAAGCATTTGACACTGTACCACATAAAAGGTTAGTTTATAAAATGAGAATGCTTGGACTGGGAGAAAATGTCTGTATGTGGGTAAGTAACTGGCTCAGTGATAGAAAACAGAGGGTGGTTATTAACGGTACACACTCAGATTGGGTCACTGTCACTAGTGGGGTACTTCAGGGGTCAGTATTGGGCCCTACTCTCTTCAATATATGAATTAATGATCTTTTGCAATATATAAATTTTTTCAGATGACACTAAACTGTGTAAAGTAATTGACACGGAAGAGGACAGTATACTACTACAGAGGGATCTGGATAGATTGTAGGCTTAAGCAGAGAAGTGGCAGATGAGGTTTAACACTGACAAATGTAAGGTTATGCACATGGGAAGGAATAATGCAATTCACCAGTATATACTAAATGGTAAAACACTGGGTAACACTGACTTGGAAAAGGACCTAGGAATTTTAGTGAACAGAACACTAAGCTTTAAAAACCAGTGCCAGGCAGCTGCTGCCAAGGCCAATAAGATAATTGGTTGCATTAAAAGGGGGTATAGATGCCCATGATGAGAACATAGTCCGACCACTTTACAAATCATTAGTCAGACCACACATGGAGTACTGTGTACAGTTCGGGGTCCCTGTGAACAAGGCAGACATAGCAGAGCTGGAGAGTGTACAGAGCAGGGCAATTAAAGTAATAACTCGAATGGGGGGACTACAGTACCCTGAAAGATTATCAACATTAGGGTTATTCACTTTAGAAAAAAGACGACTGAGGGGAGAACGAATTACTATATATAAATATATCAGGGGTCAGTACTGAGATCTCTCCCATCATCTATTTATCCCCAGGACTGTGACTGTGACGAGGGGACATCCACTGCGTCTGGAGGAAAGAAGGTTTGTACACAAACATAGAAGAGGATTCTTTACGGTAAGAGCAGTGAGACTATGGAACTCTCTGCCTGAGGAGGTGGTGATGGTGAGTTTACTAGAAGAGTTCAAGAGGGGCCTGGATGTATTTCTGGAGTGTAATAATATCACAGGCTATAGCTACTAGATCGGTCATTGAACCAGGGAGTTATTCTGATTGCCTGTTTGTAGTTAGGAAGGAATTTTTTCCTCCTTAAGTGGGGGAAATTGGCTTCTACCTCAGTTTTTTTTTTGCCTTCCTCTGGATCAACTTGCAGGATAACAGGCCGAACTGGATGGACAAATGTCTTTTTTCGGCCTTATATACTATGTTACTATGTGTGCGCAAATAAGCCCAAAGAGTCACAAAACCCTATTTTATAACTTCTTGAATCCAGAATTCTGGAATTCAGGACTTGATAAATTCACCTTTTGTATTTAAAAATGGTGTTATCGTAATGTTCCCTAATAATAATATTACCCTACTTACTGACCCCACTCCCTCAAAGCTTACTATATGTATGGTCAAGTATAAAATATGAAAGAAAAAAGGAAATAAAGCCAGCTCACCAATGCTCAGATTGAATGGCTTAGTCCATAGATAAGATGTGAGTTATGATGTTTTTGGCCACAGGAAAACATATCCAAAGTAGTGACATACTTCATATAGAGGCAGACCATGCAACTGCAATGAGGTCTATGGGGAAAAAGGACCTGTAGTGAAACAAAGACCCTGCCTGTCAAGCTCCAGTATAGCATCCCTATCATTAGTGGAGAAAGCTAAAGGACCTGTGATGATGTCATCACAGGTCCTGTACATCGAGTAAAGGAACTGGACATCTTGTAAAGGAACTGCACAAAGAATGGTGTACTTCCCAGGTTAGATAGGAGCATCTATCAGGACCTGTCGACAGGACTTTCTGTTCCGTCCCGCACAACGGAAACCAGACAGCTCCGTTATGCTTGCCCATAGACCTCTATTATGACGGATTAAAACAGAATGCCTCTAAAGGTTTCCGTTTTGAATTCTGTCTTCTGAATTTTGTTATTTTCCATTATAACCTTATTATAACGGAAAGCAATAATGGAATTCATAACGTTGATGTGAACCCGCCCTTGTATAACAGCCAAATATAGAGCAAATATAAAGCTCAGGGATGATCAAATCAATTTGTAATAAACCAGGTTCGTTACAAATTTCACAAGAATTTGTCCACCAAATGAACCTAAAGCTTTTCAGGTTTGCTTAAAATGAATTAAGTAAAACGGTGCACAGCACCATTTTACTGCGCATTTTGGTGGGAAAAAATCATGAGTCTCAGGGATAGTGTAGGGAATGAATAGAAAGAAATAATTGTGCAGAATAATAGGGAATTTGATCAGGGAAAGCAGTTTGAGGGAGTGAGGAGCTGGGGGAATGGAGCACAGTGCTTAACAATACAGCTTCTGATGTTCTGCACTACAAAACCACCTGAATGAAAAAATATTCTTGTTAAAGCTGTTTTTCCTGACAAAACCTCAAATTCCTACATATTATTGCCAGCAGAGCACCCCAATAGCATTCTGCTGCTGAGCAATTGCAGATTTTCTTTCAGTACATTATATCTGTCCGGTGTTATTAAACATTATAAGCATTAGAACAAAAGCATTCTCTGGCAATAATGCCATTTTTATATCAGTGAAATTAAATGCAAATTACACTGTAGACAGAAATATTACCGCCTTTCCTGCTTCGTTATATTGCTAGTTGCGGGGGGAGAGAATAATCATATTACAAGCTTGCAACATGTGTTTTACAGTAGAGAAAGTTCTTTTCTGAAATAGCTTTTTTTTTAAATGCAGATAACACAGTAGTCAAATCTTACACTGCATCGTTATATAGCATCATTATATAGCATTGTTATATTGTTAGTATGAGGGGGGTATAATTGCATTACAAGCCTGCAACATGTGTTTAACAGTAGAAAAAGTTTTTTTCTGAAACTACGTTTTTAAACTCAAATAACACAGTAGGTAGAAATCTCACTGGTGCCAATACTGCATTATTCCTAAAGTAAATTGTCAATAGCAATGCTCACTGTGTTTGTAGAAGGGGAAGGACGTTTAATTGCGCGTTTAAGTTACAGAACCCATACTTACAATTTTGCTATAAATGTTCCATAATTTCTGTGACTGTGTACCAAGTCCGTGACATTTTATTTAGAAAAATCGTGAGTTTACATTAGGCTTAATAGTAAAATTTCTGGAATATGGAAGGGTTCAAAGCAAAAGACACAGGCCTTGTCCTCCAATAACACAGGTGTAGCAGCACCAGCTATCCAGCCAGAAGTAGTAGTAGTAGTAGGCCACAATTCTTCCTGGCTTCGGAAAGGTGAAAAATTATCATTGAGCAGAAAGAGGATGAGATTGTGGATTGGATGGCTCACTTCTCTTCTCAGTTACAGCAGGATGATGTGGAGGTCACTTTTAAGTCTGATACCATGCCTTGGAGCCAGAGGTCATAGCATTCCTTCTGCTCCTCTTCCTTGTAGCCCCAGAGAAGCCTTTCAATGGTGTTCTCTCTGTCTTCACTGTCTACTCCTAGTGGGGCCCCTTTTTTCCCTAACAAGAGGAAACAAAACCCCCCCACACACTACTGCATATAGTCAAGAGAGTCTCCCTCCCTATTGATGACTTGTGTGAGAGCAGTCAGTGTTTGTACTGCTGTGAGGAGTTGGTTCAGGGGAGGTAGGGGCCCCATGCATAGGTGTGTTTGTGGTGGTGGTAATAGTGTTAACCGTAGCCCTGACAGGGAGCCCACTATAATATATCACTGTCTGATAAAAGTGTGGAGGGTGTACTTTGCATTTGACAGGACCTGGGAGCTGGATCAGGGTGCTAGATCAGGGTGCTAGAGAGGAGGTAATATCCAAGGAAGAGGGTTGTGGCTGTGGCTGCAATAAAGAGCAGAAGCGAACCTCCCAAAGAACTGCTAGGACCGGATCTGCTTTGGGAACTGGTGATGCTGCTGATGCTGTGGGTGCAGAAGGCTCAAAACGGGCCAGAGCTAAGCCAAGCTCCGCTGCCACCAGGTCTGCGTGAGTATATACCATCTAGCATTTCTCCACTCTGCCAGAAAACAACAGCATTGTCCTGTGGACAGTCAACCACAAACTTAGGCACCACAGCTATATGAATCACATGCACTGGCATCACCAGATCCAGCAGGAAAACAGAGGTGTTCGCCAGGTAACACAACAAGAGTTTCCGCCTTCTCCCGATCTCCTTTGCGGCATCCACAGGGAGTACAGTTTCTTTTTCATCATCATCATCACTTACTGCTTCTCCCGCTTTACACGCTCAGCAATCCAATGATGTGGCCCCATTTCGGGGATTCATTCATTTACTAATTTATCATTTATTTTTATTTTCTATACACTGTGCCTTTTTCCTAATCGGTCCTTGCATTCCACTGTTGGAATGCATAAATCCTCCTGCATGTAAACGCCAATTCATTCATCTGCCCACCGAGTCTACATGCTCTCAGAACAAAGCTGTGCGTTCCAGGCTGAAACGCAACCTGGGACGCTAAGACTACCCCCACTACTACAGCGCTAGCGCCTCTCAGGCGCCTCACCAATGAGGTCGATGCGTTCCACTACTGGAACGCTCCTCCAGCCTCTACATAATTTTTTTCCCTGTAACACGTCAAGGGTTAACAGCCAAATAAACATCAATATTTAATACTATGATTCTGCAGTTTACAGAAACACCCTATATATGGTCGTAAACTGCAGTATGGGAACACAGCAGGCTCAGAAGGGAACAAGCACCATATGGTTTTTGGAGGGCAGATTTCACTGGAATAAATTTCAGTCACCATGTCACATTTGAGGATACCCTGAGGTACCCCTAGAGTGGAAAAAAGTGACCCCCTTTTAGAATCTACACCACTCATATTTTTCCAAACTGATTTTACAAACTTGGTTAAACCTTTAGGGGTTCCACAAGAATTAAAGGAAAATGGAGGTGAATTTTTTTCCTGTATTACAGTGGAAGCCCACTAAAACGGATGTCCTGAGCACTTGGACCCAACAAGTGTTTCATAGAAGTTAGAAACACTTGGCTATGAAAATAAAAAATTCATTTTTAAAGAAAATGTTGCTTTAGGGACGTATTTTTCATTTTCACAATGGGTAACGGGAAAATCAGCCACCAATTTTTAGCCATTTTCTCCTGAATACGGAAACACCCTATATGTGCTAGTTTACTGCTGTATGGACACACCACAGGACTCAGAAGAACATATGGTTTTTGGAAGACAAATTTCACTGGAATAATTTTCAGGTGCCATGTCACATTTGAAGACAACTTACGGTACCCCTACAGTAGAAACCTCAAAACATAATCCTATTTTGGAAACTATTCCTCCCATGGAATTTTTAAAGGGGTGTAGTGGACAATTTGGCCCAACTGGCAGTTCATAGAATTTAGAAACAATTGGTGGTGAAAATGCAAAAATTTTCTGTGGGGCTCATTCATACACGCCACTGCATGGTAGGGCAAAGAATGAAAGGAGTACAATATGGCTTTTGGAGCGGAGATTTCACTGGAATAATTTTCAGGTGCCATGTCACATTTGAAGACGACTTACGGTACCCCTACAGTAGAAACCTCAAAACATAATCCTATTTTGGAAACTCTTCCTCCCATGGAATTTTTAAAGGGGTGTAGTGGACAATTTGGCCCAACTGGCAGTTCATAGAATTTAGAAACAATTGGTGGTGAAAATTCAAAAATTTTATGTGGGGCTCATTCATATACGCCACTGCATGGTAGGGCAAAGAATGAAAGGAGTACAATATGGCTTTTGGAGCGGAGATTTCACTGGAATAATTGAGGTATGTGTGTTGGAAGGGGATGCCAAAAAGACTTCTCGTGCCATGTAACTTAAGTCCAGCCCTGTTTACAGGTATCAGAATATGGCGCCAAAAGCAACATTTTATTGTAAAAAAAATGTTTTTAATAAAAAACGTATTATTTGGGGAAAGATTTGAGACACAGGTGTTATTAAAAGGGAAGAAATATTAATTATTAATATGAAGATCGAATATTAATATCACAAGTGTGAAAGGGTGTAATAGTAATATATTGAATATTAACAGTTAATATTAATAATTCCCACTAGTCTTCCCTACCTTTGCCTGATAGAAACAGATATTCTGTTTCTTAACACTTTACACAACACTCTATGACAAAATAACACCACACTATATAATATAGGCAATAGTATACACATGTTGGAGCATATTTATTACGTTTTAGACACTAGTCTTAATAAGCCCTATACCTGGCATTGGATCCACCAGAGTTATGAAGAGGTGCAAATGTAAGAGAGCTTCCTAGCTCATTTTTTACACCTAAAACAGGTATACAAAATGGTAAATGAGACTGGACTGCCGAACCGCCCCCTTCCCTTTGCTCTGCAATCTAAACCAGAAATTAGCCTAATTTAGGCATATTTCTGTTTAATAAATGACCCCCATTGGATACAAACATCACTATGCGTTTACTTATATATATATATATATATATATATATATATATATATATACATACATACATATAACTACCTATTACACAGTGCAATACAGACTCACATACACACAGTTACTGTTTCCCAGCAGGAACTCTTAACTGTTACTCTTATACTTATCAGCCTGTGGTCTAGGGGTTTTGTCTGTGATGCTCTGTCTAAGAGGAGATGGTGGATCTCTTCTCTCTTCTCCTATCTTCCCTTTGCCTTCTTTTCTTCCTCAGGAATTCTGCCCACTTTTTTATCCATATTTTAGCCATTGACTATAATGTGGCCCCTCCTTTTTTTTTTTTTTTTTTTAAATCTTTTTATTGATTTTCAATAAAGGGGGTAACAAACAGTCAGCAAACAAAGGCTGCGATAGCCACTTACAATGATGTATGACAATGTTACATATACTGTTAATGCGCGGTCACAAATATCAAGCTTTTACCATATCAGAATAAATAAATAGGGGACTTTTACGCCCACATCAAGCAAATAAAGGAAGGTAAGAGCTCAGTGTATTTAATAATAATAATATCCTCAATATTATTATCGCTTCTATCAATATTATGTAAGGCGGAATCTGTCAAAAGGTGGGGGATTAGTACCCTATGACAGCTACAACCAAGTGATAGATACATCATCAACCTTTAAGAATTCTTTTTGAAAGGGTTCATATGTATAAGCAGTGATATATCAATACTTCCTTTGTTATTATAGTGGCGGCGCCAATTACAGTAACATCAAAGTACCTGATAACAATAAGGTACAAACATCTAATAAGGGAAGGAGGGATGGAGATGGGGAATGAAAGGGTGAAGTATGGAGGGATTTAGTACCTGTATAAATCAAGATATGAATCAAGATACGAGAGACTCGCTATTAGAGAATACCATGTAAATAGAGGGACTGGTCTGAAAACAGTAGGAACAATAGCTCTGTTATTTTAGTGAGAAAGTTATCTGCCTATAGGATATCATCCAATTGAAAATGAGAAATTAAGCATAAATTGAAATTAGAAATTAAGGATTTGATGATCTCCATTTGAGCCAGGGGGACCATATTTTCATATACTTGTGATGTGATCTTAATTCCCAGTGAGATAATTCTTCTAGTCTGGAAATAGAAGCTGCTTTGTGCATCGAGAGCATCTCAGACAGAGGTCCTTGTGATTTCCAATTTGATGCTATGATAAGTCTAGCTGCCGCTATAAGCGGTCTAAGGAGACCTTTCTCAGATAGAGTCATTGAGCTCGGCAAAATGTTTAGTAAGGCAATTTTGGGGCAACTAATGATCTTTTTTAAATCATTTCTGTCTAAGATGCAATTGATGTGTGTAAACACCTTATCCCAGAATATTTGTACAAAGGAACAGGACCACCAGATGTGTAAGAAAGTGCCTCTCTCTTTAAGGCATCTCCAACACAGATCAGAGGTAGTGCTGTACATTTGGCTTAGTCTAGCAGGTGTAAGATACCATCTGGATATCACTTTATATGTGTTTTCTTGAATATTAGAGCATCTTGAAGATAATTTGGGTGAGAGTAGTATGTCTTTAATATCTTCTGGTGATAACTGTATACTTAAATCTCTTTCCCATTCCCTCAAAAAGTAAAGAGATTTTGGTGTTTCATTAAGTACCAAGTTCTTACTTATCGTGTGGATAAGTTTCTTTGGTGTCTGTGATTGAGATATTAATTTTTCAAACCAGGAGGGTTCCCTAGTCGGAGAATCTTGTGATAACATTCTTTTTAGGGACTTTGATATGATGCTGTGTTGTAAACAGTTCAGATTAGTTATGCCCAGACATTCCTTCATATCTTGCAAATTTAAGATTGCACCGTCTGGGTCTAGAAGATCAGAAGGTGCTAAATTACTGTTGCGTATTTGTGCTGGTAAGGTTGTAAATCCTTCTCCAGCGGAAATAAGAAGGTCATTAAGTTTACTTAAGTGAGAAGGGAATTTTGAGCATGTGTCTCTTATGTGTTTTGTTTTCCAGATCGATAAAGTGGCTTGAACAAGGGTATTATCTTTATCTATAATTGGGGTGCTGTAACGGTCACGTCCACACACACACAGGGGGAAGGGTAGTGACCACTGCGCTCCACCCTCACCCCTGGCCCTGCCTACTTGCCTCACGAGTCCTGATGACAGGGGACAACTGGACGGCAGTCCCTAACTTAGGATATGTGCAGGGAAGACAGACAAGACAAAATACGGAACATGAACGGACCGGGTCAGAACCAAGAGAGCTACGCAGTACAACGGATTAAGCAAAGAATGGTCAGGAGAAGCCGGGGTCAAATACCAGGAGAGTAGCGAAGTACAAGAGGAGTCCTAAGAGAGTAGTCAGATGGGAGCCGAGGTCACAAAACCAGGATGTATGCGCAGTACAGGAGGAGCAGGCAGAGGATCGTCAGGGAACAGGATCAGGTAAATATTCAGTAGTCCAACAAATAGCCAGGAACCTAGAAATTAACAGGCAACCTGTAGCCAGCAGGCTGCCTGTATTTATAGTGGAGAGTGAGGGTCATGTGACGTGGCCAGCGTCACATGACCGACAGACCAACCAGTCGAGCACCGAGTGATCAGCTCGGCGCTCAAGGCAGACTAGGAGCAGGGAGCCACCCAGCTAGTAAAGCCGCCCTGGGAATGAGGTCAAACACAGAACCTCATTCCAAAAGCTAAGCAACAGTTCTGCGGGCAATGGGGGACCGAGTGCACCTTCGGAACCCCATGATAGTACCCCCCCTTTTACGAGGGGCCACCGGACCCAAGACTTCAGGCGATGGCTTTTCAGGGTGTTCTAAATTAAATTTACGAACAAGTCTAGGAGCATGAACCTCCCTGGCAGGTACCCAAGATCTCTCTTCAGGTCCATACCCCTTCCAGTGAATCAGGTACTGCAAGGAATTACGCACCTTCCTGACATCCACTATTTTAGACACCACATACTCGACAGCATCATTAACAAGAACCGGCGGAGGCGAGGCTTTCGATGGTACTACCGGTTCAAAATATTTTTTAAGTAGAGATTTATGGAACACATTATGAATGTGGAATGACTCGGGCAGCTCCAACCTAAATGATACCGGGTTAATCACCTCCGTGATCTTATATGGACCAATAAAACGAGGAGCAAATTTTCTAGAAGCTACCTTGAGAGATAGATTCTTGGAGGGCAACCATACTTTATCCCCAACCTGAAAGTTCACCCCCCTTGAACGTCTCCTATCGGCCTTGAGTTTTTGAGAACTTTGAGCCTTTTCTAGGTTCGATTGAACCCGGGCCCAAACAGTGCACAGTTCGGAGGAGAGTTTATCAGCTTCAGGGTTAGAGGAGGAGACGGACGACCCAGAATGAAAACGGGGATGAAAAACATGGTTACAAAAGAAAGGGGAGACCCCAGCAGAAGAATTGACACGGTTATTCAGAGCAAATTCAGCCAACGGAAGGAATTTGACCCATAATTGCTGGTCATCAGCAACATACAACCTCAGGAATTGTTCCACAGACTGATTAAGGCGTTCAGTCTGCCCATTACTCTCAGGATGGTAGGCGGAAGAAAAAGACAACAAAATTTTACATCTTTGACAGAAGGCCCTCCAGAATTTGGACACAAACTGCACACCCCTGTCCGAAACAATATTTTCCGGGATGCCATGTAAACGAACAATCTCTCTCACAAAAATAGATGCCAGGGTTTTAGCATTCGGAAGTCTAGACAGGGGAATGAAATGAACCATCTTGCTAAACCTATCGACCACTACCCAAACCACAGTCTTACCCTCCGCCAGCGGTAGGTCAGTTATAAAGTCCATCGAGATATGGGACCAGGGTCTACTGGGAATGGGTAGGGGTCGTAGGTTACCAGCAGGGCGAGTCCTAGGTGTCTTAGACCTGGCACAAACCTCACAGGCTGACACGTAGGACTTGACATCCCTGGTCAGAGTGGGCCACCAATAAGATCTAGAAACCAGATCCTTAGTGCCCTCAATACCCGGATGTCCGCAAAAGGCAGAATCGTGACACTCACCCAACAGCTGGAGACGAAATTGTACGGGAACAAACAACTTATGTGTTGGGGTGGATACCGGTGCCAGATGTTGTTCAGCCTTAATGCGAGCCGAGATATCCTGGGTTAGAGCCGCTAAGAAGATGTTTGCTGGTAGGATGGATTCAGGCGGCGTCTCAGTGGGTTGAAAAGCATGGAAGCTCCGAGATAATGCGTCTGCCTTCACATTTTTACTTCCCGGCCTGAACGTAATGGAGAAATCAAAACGGGTAAAAAACAGAGCCCATCGGGCTTGTCGGGGATTCAACCTCTTAGCGGACTCGAGAAACATTAGGTTTTTATGGTCAGTGACAACAGTTACCCGATGCCTTGCCCCCTCCAAAAAATGTCTCCACTCCTCAAATGCCCATTTAATGGCCAACAGCTCCCTATTCCCTATGTCGTAGTTTCTCTCCGTGGGAGAGAATTTCCTAGAGAAGAAGGCACACGGTCTCAGGTTAGTGAGGCTAGCAGGACCTTGTGAAAGGACTGCTCCTGCGCCGTCCTCGGACGCATCCACCTCCACAATAAAGGGTCTCTCCTGATCAGGCTGGATCAGAATGGGAGCGCTACTAAATGCCTTTTTAATGTTTCAAATGAAGAAATGGCCTTGGTAGACCAATTCTCCAAATCCGCCCCTTTCTTAGTAAGGTCGGTCAATGGCTTAGCAATTACAGAAAAATTCATGATAAATTTACGGTAGTAATTAGCGAAACCCAAAAACCATTGTAAAGCCTTTAAGGATGAAGGCCTTACCCATTCCTTAATTGCTAAAACCTTACCAGGATCCATCTTAAAGGCGTGAGGAGTCAAAACATGCCCTAGAAACAGTATCTCCTGTACACCAAAGACACATTTCTCTTGCTTAGCGGATAGCTGGTTCTCCCTCAACACCTCTAATACTTGTTTGACATGGGACACATGAGATTCGAAATCAGGAGAGAATATCAAAATGTCGTCAAGATAGACAATAATAAATTTACCTAAGAAGTCCCTAAGAATATCGTTCATTAAGTTTTGGAACACAGCTGGGGCATTGCTGAGTCCAAAAGGCATCACCTGATATTCAAAGTGTCCTATCGGAGTATTGAACGCTGTCTTCCATTCGTCTCCCTCCTTGATTCGGATTAGATTGTATGCCCCTTTCAGGTCAATCTTGGAAAACCAGATTGCCCCCAAAACCTGGTTAAATAAATCCGGAATCAATGGGAGAGAGTATCTATTTTGGACAGTGATTTTATTTAATCTCCGGTAATCAATACAAGGCCTAAGATCACCATCCTTCTTTTTAACAAAGAAAAACCCTGCTCCCATAGGAGAGACTGAAGGTCTTATATGCCCTTTAGCAAGGCTCTCCTTAATATAATCTTCCATAGCCTTGCGTTCGGGCCCTGAAAGATTATAAATTCGACCTTTAGGAAATTCGGCACCCTCAATTAGCTCTATGGCGCAATCATAAGGTCTATGGGGGGGTAGAACCTCTGGAGTAAGGGACGAGAACACATCAGAATATTCCTTAATAACAGAGGGTAATGTATTAGACCTTACTGAAACCCCAGCCTGGACCACGGACAAGCATGAGTCACACTTAGGTCCCCATTTCACCAACTCTCCTTTGGACCAATCAATTGTGGGGTTATGTAAACGGAGCCAAGGCAACCCTAGTACCACCTCAACTGGTAGGTTCTCCAGGACTAGAAGAGAACATCTCTCAGAGTGGCACACACCCACGGACAGAGAAATTTCAGAGGTACATGACCTCACCGTACCACCAATCAGGGGAGTAGCATCAATAGCCATGACATGGATAGGTGTAGGTAAAGCAAACATTGGAATACCCAATTTACAAGCAAACTCAAAGTCAATAAAGCTGGCCGCTGAACCGGAGTCAATAAAGGCCTTACCCGGCCACTTATTAACCCCCAGAGAAATTGTTATGGGTACCAAAAGCTTACCTTTAGAAAAATCAGGGTGTACCTGGTCTTTAGGTTGTCTTGCCTTAGAAGACTTGTCAGAGAGGTCCCTCTTAGGACACTTGTTGATCCAATGGCCAGGATCTCCACAGTAGAAGCACTCTCCGCGTCTGCGACGAAGATTACCCTGGGTCATGCCAACCTGCATGGGTTCCTCGGTGGAGACCTCAGTGTTGTCCCTGGAAAAGGCCTCTGGCTGGACCACCATCTGAGAACAGAACTGTCGTTCTTGTCGTCTCTCTCTAACTCGTCTGTCAAGTCGGACAACTAGGGTCATCATCTCCTCTAAGGTCTCAGGAATTTGGTAATTGACCAATAGATCTTTTAAATTATCAGATAGACCAGACCTAAACTGACTCTTCAGGGCTGGTTCATTCCATCCTGAGGGGACACACCACCGTCTGAATTGGGTGCAATACTCCTCCGCAGGGAGATGGCCCTGAACCAGTGCCCTAAGAGCTGTCTCGGCTACCAGGGCCCTGTCTGGTTCGTCATAGAGGGTACCCAGGGCCTGAAAAAACCCCTCCAGAGAAGTTAGACAACTGTGGAAACTCCGTTCTTGTGAGTTAGGGCAAGGTTCTTCCACTCCTCTGTCCTCCAGTCCATATTTTGAACCCCAGATCAAGCTCCCAGAACCCTTTTCTGGAGACCGGAAGAGGTTTCTCTCCTTTAAGGAGAATTGCAAACTCTACTTCCGTTTGCGCCCCGTGTCCTCCGGTCCCGAGAGCCAACGCGTGGGGATTATCATTTCTCTACTACAGGGTGATCCCCAGGAGGTAACGAAAATGCCCAGTCCTGGGGATCACCCTGTAGTAGAGAAATGATAATCCCCACGCGTTGGCTCTCGGGACCGGAGGACACGGGGCGCAAACGGAAGTAGAGTTTGCAATTCTCCTTAAAGGAGAGAAACCTCTTCCGGTCTCCAGAAAAGGGTTCTGGGAGCTTGATCTGGGGTTCAAAATATGGACTGGAGGACAGAGGAGTGGAAGAACCTTGCCCTAACTCACAAGAACGGAGTTTCTCTCCTAGCTCCTGCACCCTCTGTGTCAAGTTAGAGACATGGTCAGTCAGGGTAGTAAGAGGATTCATGATACAGTGGTTATTTGGCCTGTTAATCTGTAACGGTCACGTCCACACACACACAGGGGGAAGGGTAGTGACCACTGCGCTCCACCCTCACCCCTGGCCCTGCCTACTTGCCTCACGAGTCCTGATGACAGGGGACAACTGGACGGCAGTCCCTAACTTAGGATATGTGCAGGGAAGACAGACAAGACAAAATACGGAACATGAACGGACCGGGTCAGAACCAAGAGAGCTACGCAGTACAACAGATTAAGCAAAGAATGGTCAGGAGAAGCCGGGGTCAAATACCAGGAGAGTAGCGAAGTACAAGAGGAGTCCTAAGAGAGTAGTCAGATGGGAGCCGAGGTCACAAAACCAGGATGTATGCGCAGTACAGGAGGAGCAGGCAGAGGATCGTCAGGGAACAGGATCAGGTAAATATTCAGTAGTCCAACAAATAGCCAGGAACCTAGAAATTAACAGGCAACCTGTAGCCAGCAGGCTGCCTGTATTTATAGTGGGGAGTGAGGGTCATGTGACGTGGCCAGCGTCACATGACCGACAGACCAACCAGTCGAGCACTGAGTGATCAGCTCGGCGCTCAAGGCAGACTAGGAGCAGGGAGCCACCCAGCTAGTAAAGCCGCCCTGGGAATGAGGTCAAACACAGAACCTCATTCCAAAAGCTAAGCAACAGTTCTGCGGGCAATGGGGGACCGAGTGCACCTTCGGAACCCCGTGACAGGTGCTTTGGGGGTCTGCAAATACTAGGCTTTTTAGTGGGAATTTAGTTAGTTCTTTCTCCAATAAAATCCATGCTTTATGTTTTGGATGTCTAGCCCAGTCTATGATTCTGCTTAGATAGACAGCTGTGATATATTTGTCTAGGAAAGGGAAGCCAATTCCTCCTTTGGTGAAGGGTAATTGAAGAATTTTATGTGAAATCCTAGGTTTTATATTTCCCCATATATATTTGGAGCAAATTTTCCTAAAGGCAGATAAGAAATGTTTTGGGAGTTTGATTGGGAGTACCTGTAGGAGATATGTAATTTTAGGTAATATTAAGGTATTAAACATATTTTTTCGCCCTAGCCAGGATATAAATGTAGGTTTCCAGGAACTCAGTATACTTGGTATGGAGTTTATAAGTGTGGTGTAGTTTAAACTGAATAGCTTGTTAAGGTCAGGTGGGATATTAACACCCAAAAACTTCAATGAGCTTTTTGTCCATTGGAAGGGGGAGTCTTTTTCTAGACAATTTAGGGCTTTATGGGAATAAAGTATGCCCATTGCTTGTGATTTTGAGATATTAATTTTAAAATTGGAAATGTTACCAAATCTGTTCAGGATATCAATTAAAAGGGGGAAGGCCTGTCTAGGGTTTGAGATTACCAATAAAAGGTCATCCGCATATGCAGCTTGTTTTATCTCTAGGGTGTTGCAGTTTAGACCTTTAATACCGGGGTTTTGTCTTATGGCTTGTAAGAGAGGTTCCATTGATAGAATAAATAATAATGGGGACAAAGGACATCCTTGTCTGGTTCCATTATTAATTTGATCATTTAGCGATGGAATGTGACATTAAGGCTATAATATGGGTTCTTGGGATGTACACAATGGAACTGGTTTTGTGGGTGATAAAAATCACTTCTCTGTGTACCCCATTAAAATAGCCTCACATACCACACACACCAAACACCCTACCAGCCGTCACATAGCTATGTATCCCTATCATCACCAGACCATAAATTCCTAAATAATATTCCCTTTGTGGCAAGCGCAGGAATACTGAAGTGTGGTGGACATGCATATATATATATATACATTATGGGGGTCATTTACTAAGCTGAAATACGCCTAAATTAGGAGTATTTCAGGTGCAGATGGCGACGCAACAGTTAGTTTACAGTGTTTCATTCAGTGCCATTGCCACATGTATATAACATCCAGCATCTGTTCATGCAGTCTGCCTTTACAAATATTTGTAAAAGAGTGGGTCATTCTAAAGAACTCACTAAGTTCCAGCATGGTCCTGTAATAGGATGCCACCACTGACCACTGCAACAAGTCAGTTCATGAAATTTTTTCCCTCCTAGATATTTCTCCAATAACTGGTGTTATTGAAAAATGGAAGCATTTAGGAGCCACAGTAACTTCAAGTACCAAGAAGTAGCAGACCATGTAAAGTTATAGAGTGCGGGTTGCTGAGTGCTGACGAGCGTAGTGCATAAAAGTTGCCAACGCTCTGATAAATCAGTAAGTCCAAATCTCCTGTGGCATTAATATCAGCACAAAAACTCTGCCCCGAATGCTTCATTTCCATGGTCGAGCACCTGCTTTATGTCACTAAGCACAATCCCGAGCATTGCATGGAATAGTGGAAGGCATACCACCACTAGACTCTGGAGCAGTGGAACTGTGTCCTTTGGAGTGATGAATTACGCTTCTTTGCAATCCAACATAAGTGTTTGACTTCAAAAATGCTCTTTTTGAGGACTGGGTTAAAAAGTCCTATGGACACCCCAAAATCTTGTAGAAAACCTTCCCAGAAGAGTGGAACTTGTTTTAGTTACATATAATAAATGTTCCTGTGAGTGTCCTAATACTTTCGTCCATATTGTGCATATTTGGTAGCTGTAATTGTACTGACCCACAGAATATAGTAAACATGTCATTTTTACTGCACTGTGAACGGGGTTGCACCTAGCCTTTCTGCTGCCTGAGGCAAAAATGAAAACGGCACCCCCCATGCCAATTTCTTAACCTAACCCCTTTGACACAATGAAAGTGCTCATTGCCCATAGCCTTTCCGCTGCCCCCCTCTTGCCTCTACCTGGTGCTGCCTGAGGCGATCACTTGGCCTCATTGGTGGTGCACCCCTGACTGTGAACAATGAAAGATGAAACCTAAAACACAATGCTAAAAATTATGAAAGGTAGGGAAGAGAAAACCATGCTAGCGGCGATCTATCAGCTAAAACGAGGTGACAGACTCCCTTTAACAAACAGATGAAACACTAGGGAGAGCCATTATAATGAAGCAAAGACAATATCTCACAACTGTAGCATTTTTGTAACAAGGGAACTTACAAAAGTAATGTAACTGGGTTTTTCACGGTGAATTAAAATAAAATAATAATGGTGGTACAAGCCGAAGTGGTTAAGAATGTGTTCTATGGTTATATGTTCTGTTCCATGAAAATTTACAACTGAATGTCATTGCAAAAAGTTAAATATTTCAATGACTAATAATGACTCTGGTCATTATTCTGATGTTTTATAGATCAGATTATGTCCCTCACATGGTTATCCCTTGAAAACTCAGAGTAAGAACCTAATAAAGAGCATATGGACAGGGACACTATCTACAAGCAAGACTCTTGTCCATATCCTGCTAGACCATCAGTTGTGTACAGACCTCTACAATGTAGACAAACCTGCAAGGACAAGATGGACACAGTCTCTACATATCAAGGTAATTTGACAAGTCATGTGGCAGCAGCACAGCTGATGTTATGTAAAAAATTGACTACTTTTCAGGGCTGCCAACCGTCCAGAAATTATTTTCACAGTCCGTAAAAATAAGTGACTGTTTTTCCTCCTGTCTGTGAAAAAAATAGACGTGTCCGTGATATTTTTTGAGACTGGTGGTACTTGACTAGATTATTTTGGTGGTAATTATCATCATTTTACAGCTCACAGTAAATAGTAATAAGTTCTTATCAGTATATTGAGCTGTAGACATGTATTACTAATAATCTTTATCATTCATTATGGTTTTCCAATTTGTCCATAAAAATTGTTAGTTGTCCATAATTTTGGGATAAGTTGTCCAGAAAAAAGAATAATACTGGTTGGCAACACTGCTACTCATGTGGAAGTGTGTACTGGTACTACTACATTGCCCATTTTTATGGCTAGATAAGAGGCACTTGGCAGTCAGTTGCATCGGCTACTATGCTGGCTGATGGAAAGTAAATGGAAGAGAAATGTCTGTGGTATAGCCATTAAGTATTGTATTGATTATCATCCGAACATCTTTTATTACACAGGGAGATGTGATGCTGATAAGTAAACATTTTTTATGCTCCATAAAAGTTATGATAAACAGACAAAGGAGCGTTTGCCGAATTGTTGGCAGATCTGCAGCACAATTACACTGGCCAATGATCGGGAATCAGTTGTCCTATATCGGCTTGTTCACAATAATTGGCATAATAATTTGGGCACTATAATAGGACCTTATGAATGTCTTCCTTTAGATTAACAGGATATATACAATACAGGCTGAGGAAAAAGTCTGGACACACCCTTTTAACTGGTGTAATCAGGGCCGGCGCCACCAGTAAGGCGACTTAGGCAGTCGCCTAGGGCGCCATCTAGCAGGGGGCGCCCTTTTGCGGTGTAAAAAAAAAAAAGTTGGTTATATAAGTTCGGGCGGCCGGCCGGCGGCGCCCCTCATGCTGCCCCTCCTGAGCGCTTGCCGCTCTAAAGAATCTCCGGCTCAGTGCTGCGCAGCCTGCTGTGTCTGCCCTGTGCTACTGCTGTTGTTAATGTAGCGTGGCCGAGCGCTGTTCGGTCCGCGGTACAGGAGCTTTTGTTTCCTGTACCCGGCCGGACTGACAGGAAGTGCTCACTTAGTGTGCACTTCCTTTCAGTCCGGCCGGGTACAAGAAACAAATGCTCCTGTACCGCAGACCGAACAGCGCTCGGCCACGCTACACTAGAGGTGACCGGGGGGGGGGGGTGTAAAATGAGTGACAAGGGGGGGTGTAAAATGAGTGACAAGGGGGGTATAAAATGAGTGACAAGGGGGGGCGGGGGGGTGTAAAATGAGTGACAAGGGGGGGCGGGGGGGTGTAAAATGAGTGACAAGGGGGGTATAAAATGAGTGACAAGGGGGGGCAGGGGGGGGTGTAAAATGAGTGACAAGGGGGGGGTGTAAAATGAGTGACAAGGGGGGGTGTAAAATGAGTGACAAGGGGGGGGGGTAAAATGAGTGACAAGGGGGGGTGTAAAATGAGAGTGACAAGGGGGGGTGTAAAATGAGAGTGACAAGGGGGGGGGGTAAAATGAGAGTGACAGGGGGGGGGTAAAATGATAGTGACAAGGGGGGGGTGTAAAATGAGAGTGAGGGGGGATGGGGTGTAAAATGAGAGGGACGAGGGGGGGTGGGATGTAAAATGAGAGGGACGAGGGGGGGTGGGATGTAAAATGAGAGTGACGAGGGGGGGTGGGGTGTAAAATGAGAGTGACGAGGGAGGAGGGGGGGTAAAATGAGAGTGACAAGGGGGGGTAAAATGAGAGTGACAAGGGGGGGGTAAAATGAGAGTGACAAGGAGGGGGGGGGTAAAATGAGAGTGACAAGGGGGGGGGGTAAAATGAGAGTGACAAGGGGGGGGGGTAAAATGAGAGTGACAAGGGGAGGGGGTAAAATGAGAGTGACAAGGGATGGGGGTGTAAAATGAGAATGACAAGGGAGGAGGGGGGTGTAAAATGAGAGTGACAAGGGGGGGTGTAAAATGAGATTGACAAGGGGGGAGGGGGGTGTAAAATGAGAGTGACAAGGGGGGGTGTAAAATGAGAGTGACAAGGGGGGAGGGGGGTGTAAAATGAGAGTGACAAGGGAGGGTGTAAAATGAGAGTGACAAGGGAGGGGGGGTAGAATGAGAGTGACAGGGGAGGGAGGGTAGAATGAGAGTGACAAGGGAGGGGGGGTAGAATGAGAGTGACAAGGGAGGGGGGGTAGAATGAGAGTGACAAGGGAGGGGGGGGTAGAATGAGAGTGACAAGGGAGGGGGGGTAGAATGAGAGTGACAAGGGAGGGGGGGTAGAATGAGAGTGACAGGGGGGGGGTAGAATGAGAGTGACAGGGGAGGGAGGGTAGAATGAGAGTGACAGGGGAGGGAGGGTAGAATGAGAGTGACAAGGGAGGGGGGGGGGTAGAATGAGAGTGACAAGGAGGGGGGGGGGGGGCAGAGAGTGACAAGGGAGTCCCCAGAGCCAGACTGCAGCCAGAGACCAGATCATCTTATTGTCATGGTGGTAAGTAGACGATGCAATATGTGTATTATGTAATTGTTTAGTTATTAATACTACATTGGAAACTAATTTACCTCACATTTAGGGTCCATTCACACATCCGTGTGTGTTTTGCGGATCCACAAAACACGGACAGCGGCAATGTGCGCTACGCATTTTGCGGACCGCACATTGCTGGCACTAAGAGAATATGCCTATTCTTGTCCGCTATTGCGGACAAGAATAGGACATGTTCTATTTTTTTCAGGATCGGAATTGAGGATCCGGGTCCGCAATTCCATTCTGCAAAAAGGGACAGTTACAAGAAGCTAGATTAACCGTAAGGGAAACATAGCAGTTCTTTTAATTTAAAAGCTGAGAAAGGGGTGGAACATGATATGGGCAGATCATCTGATAAGGGGGGGGCGGCAATTTTTATCTTGCCTAGGGCGGCAAAAACCCTTGCACCGGCCCTGGGTGTAATTTGTAGAAAATGTACTTCCAATGTGTAATAGTATTAACTGGGAGGGAGGCTGCATTATGTGGTGGAGGAAAAATTCTCGGCCTCCATTTTGAAATATGCCATATTGAATTCAGCTCAGGTTTTTCCAATGGAAAAGGGGTCATGTGAGATATCAGTCTTGGCTAGAACTTAAAAACCTGTGTAGGAGTTGATTGGTCAAGATTCCAAAAGTGCTTTACATGATGTTGCACAGGGTTGAATGTTGAATCCGCTCTTAATGAACTTGCTGAAGAACCGCAGGTGATACATCTTCACAGCACTGAAGGATTCGTCATTTAGGTGAAACATATTGGCTCGCCTCAAATGGCTGAATATGGCTTACCTGAAATGGCAAATCCTACAGTACTGTAAAGCAGTATCACCTGCGGTTCTTCGGCATGTTTACAAAGACTGAGTTCAGTGTTTAACCATGTCCATCCGGCAGGGTGGTGGACGCATAGAACATGTCATTTAGAGCATTTCAGGAAACTTTGACTAGCCAAGATTAATATATCACATGACCCCCTTCCCACTGGAAAAAACAGGAGCTGAATTTAATATGACAGGTGAAAACATTTCCTCCACCAAATAATGCAGCCTCTCTCCTAGATAAAAGCGTTGTCTGCTTTTGAAATATTGATGACCTGTCCTCAGCTAACCTATCACAGCTGATTGGCGATCAGCTGTTTGAAGAGAGCGCAGCGTTTGTATGAAAACGCCGCCTTCTCTGTTTACCTGCTCGCCATTGACATTGCATTGCGAGCAGGTGTAATTACAACTCTGCCGCCCCCATTCACTTCAAAGGAATGGGTCCGTCCTATTCATTTCCACCGATCTGATGTTAATGACCTTTCCAGAGGAAATTTCTACAAATTACACTAGTTAAAAGGTTGTTTCACCTCATCCTGTACATTAAAAGGCCACTAATGCTAAGATGTCTCCTCTATGTTTGCTGGCTAGAGATGAGTGAATCAATTGGGTTTGAATCAAATTTGACCTGAATTCTCCAAATATTCGGGTTGAAACTAAATCTTTGGTGATTTGATTCTGGTGAATTTCTCAAAATGGTGATAGCCATTTTTCAGATCAGAAGACAGGAAAGATGAAGAAAGATTATCACATGAGGTGTCTGTGTATACACACTAACAAACATTTGCCGCCAAAATAAGAAAGTTTTTGGACTATTTAAAAGTAAAAAAAATCCAACAGTCCAGTACATTTTTGCTGTTTACTGTTTGTTACCCCCAGCAGCCATGCGTTTACCCATAGCCATATACGTCACTGGTATTAAAGAGCTTGAAAGGGGTTGCATAGAATCCTAGCACCTCAGAGTGTTATCTGCAACTTGTCAAAGCAATTGAGGCACTTCCGATTGGGACCTGAATCGAATCCGGATCAAATTTCAGGAAATTTGCTTGTCACTATTGCTGACTAGTTAAATACTACCTATTGATCCCTGTAGGCAGCCATTTCAACATGCTTAAATGAAGCCCGGACAGAGCATATGTAATTGGGTTACAGATCTAGGTCTGCTGGTCTACAAAAATGTCTGTCACATGGCCACTACTTTATTACACCCTCCGTTCTGAGAATTCCCTGCATTAAAATGGGCAGGAATAAAATGCTGCAGCCAGAGCAATTTTCAGAGCAGCATACAACGTTCTTTCCAACATACAAACAGTAATCTTAACTGTTATGCAGAATGTGAATTGGTTATTTAGAAATCACCCCAAAGGAAAAGAGGTGAAACTGGCAAACTATGCCTTAGGCTAGTTTTACACCAGCACCAGCTGTTTCGGCAGCAAACAGCCTGCTGGAGCTCTCTGGTTCAGGCATTGCCATATGTTACCACAATGCCTGCTGCCCCATTGACTATGAAGGGTATCAGAGGAGATCTGCCTGCTACCCGGCAAATATGCCAGGATTCATGTTTTTTTGTGCTTTTCACCACTTTCCTAGTAGCTTGACAAAGGGATGGTGCTTAGGCCTCTTGCACATGACCAAATGACCTCCAAGATATACGGTCCGTGAGCGGGCCATATGTCCTGGAGTGGCATTGATCGTGTGCACGGGAGCACACAGCATCATAGATTACAATGATGCTGCGCACGTCGGGCCGCCTGCAGGACTATAAGATCATATGAGTGCAGGACAATAGCCTGACGTGCACAGCATCATTGTAATCTATGATGCTGTGTGCTCCCGTGGGCAAGATCAATGCTGTTTCGGGACATATGGCCCGCTCACTGACCCTATATCTCGGAGGGCATACGGTCATGTGCAAGAGGCTTTAGTGGGAGGAGAGGACTGAGGAGAAGGAGAGGACTGAGGCTCTTCTATCTCTGGGAGGGAATCTTATAAGTGCTAGTGGCAGCTCGTTTGCCTGCCACAATGTGAAGTGCTTCTACTATCTCATTTATGTGTAGTAGTAATACATTCAAGATGTGATATGCTGGAAAATATAAGCCTGCAGTTAAATAAAGTTTTTGGGGAATTCAGTAAAAATCTGCTGAAACAAAGAAAAATGCATTTATATGTTCTCCCAGGAGCTGTAAATCATTAAATGTCATTTATTACTGAACTTGAGATTATACAGCATTGTTTGAAGACGAACCTTTGAAAATAACTTGTCGAAGCGAATACAGTAAAGTATAATTAAAGAATATGGCTTTCCCCAGGGCTGAAATCAAGCATTATTCAATACCATCTACTGAGAGTGGGTACTCCTAGTTGGAGTGTCAAACAATCACAAGCAAATCTCCACAAATCCACAGCAAAATCTGCATGAGTTAGGGCTCATTCACACGACCGTATGAATGTATTTGCATCCGTTCTGCAATTTTGCCGAACGGGTGCTGACCCATTCATTTCAATGGGGCCGCAAAAGATGCGGACAGCACACTATGTGCTGTCTGCTTCCATAGTTCCGTTCTGTGGCCCCACGAAAAACATAGAGCATGTGCTATTCTTGTCCGAATAGGCATTTTCTATCATAGCGGCGGCCGTGTGCAGTCTGCAAATTGTGGAATGCACACAGGCCGGTATCCGTGTTTTGCGGATCCGCAATTTGCAGAACCTCATAACACTACGGTCGTGTGAATGTAGCCTTATATGCGTATTTTGCTGTAACCTTACCAACGGAAGAAATTCACAGTGGAAATTCACAGCATAAATTGATGTTGGAATCTGCAACGCAGGTCGATTTATGCTGCACGATTTTTCTGGAACATGTGGATGTGATATCTAAATATATCATCCACTTTGCTGGTAATGATAAAAGCTCTTGCCGCAATAGTGCCGATAGCAAGACAGCGCTCCTGATGAGGGCTTTGTATTAGCCAGAAACGCGTCGAGTCTGAGCTTGCAATATGTTCTAGTCAGCCACTTTACAACAAATAACAGAGGCACTATGTATATTAATGTTTAGTAGCGAGGGATGAGCAGGTGTTATTAGTTACATTCACCCATGTAAACTAGGGGTGGATTAGGTTATCTAGATAGCATCAGGAGTTAAGGGGTGGTTATTAGCAAGTGTATCACTATCCCTACAGCTACCCTCATTAGTCATACCAAGTACGGACAGATACAACAAGAGTTGCACCTCTATGCAAATACTTGGCCAATGGTGCATCTTGTATTGATCTGATATTTGGTATGGGATCTTCATGATCTGATATTTGTGTTCTCATTTTGTTCAATTTTAACCTAATATACCAATAAAATGTATGATTTTAGTTATAGCATCCTCCTTACACCTGTGAGCAATTTCCATTAGTGATGCAATTGTTATTTGCTTGATATTGCTGTGATTTGATGATAAAAGCTCCTAATTTGCCAAACTCAAATTAACGGTGACTTCTCCATAGCATTTCAGTCCTGTATAGTCATACTACTAAAGTTTTTTTTTTTTTTCATAAACACAACCACCATAGAATGGACTCCTTACTAGTCATGGCTGGCATGTAATACTACTTACAGGGGTTGTCCTGCCATATGTAGAGATAACCTGTTGTCAGGATAGGCCATCAATATCTGATTGGCTGGGTTCGACACCCGGCACCGCCAGCTTATCAGCTGTTTGAAGAGATCCCTGCGAGCACTGCTTTCTCTTCATTA
Organism: Bufo bufo; assembly: GCF_905171765.1. Taxonomy (NCBI): domain Eukaryota; kingdom Metazoa; phylum Chordata; class Amphibia; order Anura; family Bufonidae; genus Bufo; species Bufo bufo. The sequence continues at coordinate 394,556,776 of NC_053390.1, forward strand.
CACTACGTGTAATCTCCCCTGTAGCGGTGACGTGGTGTAATTACAAGCACTTGCTCCATTCAAGTGAATGGAATGAGTACTCGTCATTTCGCTGCACTTCTGAGACGACGGGCAGTGTAATGAAAAGGAAGCAGCACTCGCATGGAGCGTCATCTCCTCTTCAAACAGCTGATTGGCGGGGGTGTTGGACCACCACCTATCAGACATTGATGACCTATCCTGACTTTAGATCATCAATAAATATGGCAGGACAACCATTTTAATACTACTGTATGTATAGAGGCAGCACCTCCAGGGATTCCAGGAACAGGATCGGCGGCAATAAGCTCATATGATACAATACCTTTAATAAAGGTCCTTTTCATGGCACATGGATATCCCGAACGGACCTCCAATTACCTTATTTTTCAGATTCTCCTTGATTAAATGGACTGATTGGCAACTATCACTTAACTGTTTTACATTTTCACGCCAAGAAAGGTATGTTAGCTAGCCTTTGTATTAGAAGCCCAAGGACCTTGTACATGGGCCAATATGCAAGCAATTATTGGGAAAATAATTGACCAATCATGATACCTCATCATTGGGTGGAGATGAGAGCTGAATTTACATGCATCAGTCATCTCCTCTGTATGGGGAGAAATTATTTCTATGTCAATCGCTTGTCCCCATAGAGAATAATTGTTTGTGGGCAGCAGATCCCTGTTTACACAGGGCGATGCAATCGCTTGATGAAATTAGGGGTGGCTTATTCATTGGGGGATCGGCAGCACCTTTACTCAGGGCATATTCTGGGCCCTGATCCTCGGCCCCAGTAAAAGGGCCTTAAAAGGACCCTATTATAAATGGATGCATGACCATAGTAGATTTCAGATTGTCGAATGATATTACGTTTCCTGAAACAGCATTATTCTTCATAACTGCTACCAGGAAGCCATAAAGATAATAATTTTTTTAATTGTAAAATATTTATTATCTTTATAAGAAATCATTATTACACGTCGGCAGCATCTGTTTCAGCTGCTTTCAAGAGAAATATACCGTGTGTTGCATAGGAAAAGTGTTAAACCAGAAACAAAGAAACTGGAATTTACATGTAACCACAACAAAGCACAGCTTTGAATGTGAAAAACATGAATAAAGTAAACCTTTATGCTGTGCCAGTTTCCTAACTAGTGAACGCATTTTCGGTTATGCTCAATATTTCTACATTGTATAAATCCTAAATCTTTACAAAGCAAGATTTCTATCAACTTGCATCATTTGTGACATTTTTGCTTAATTAAGTTCTGTACAGAAAACTGTAAAGAGTGCCTCCCAATTTTTGGAAATGGGAAAGAGTGACAGAGGACCGGAATATGCAGCACTCGCAGATGTTACAGCACATTTTCAGATGTTAGCTCCAGCTTAATCCAGCCCCTGATTACTTGGACCATGTCTAAAACCATCCTGGCAATAATATAAAGGTGTTTAGATTGACCTTTTAATATTCCCTTTAAAGAAGAGGCCTCCAGTTTTCAGTTGAAGCCAAAACTTGGTAAAGTCACTGCTGACCATAGATTTTTATGAAATGTAATACTATATACTGGACATTCAAATTAATGCCTAGCCCTGGCTGGTCTAGGTCCACCATAGCACAAGTTTCTCCTGCTAATAGAGGTAAGACGCCTGCAGAATACACCCCCTGAGGCATCCATATGCCCTGGGTCCTTACAGAGTTTATAACTAGTAAGTTAAAATAAGCATTCCTGCTGTTCGTCTTATGGTATGCCCAGAGCTTCTTTTCATCCTACAGGTACCCCCAAATGTACTCACAAGAGGTAAAGTTCCAGTATAAGGATGTACCTTTTGATGACTTGGCAATTTGTGGTCAGTGTAATTTCTGCACTGATTAGATTTAAACATAGTACTAAAAATTAGGAGGAATGGTACATACAAATTAACTGTGTCAGATAAATGGCACAATTGATTGAGTTGTACTGTATTTCACAAAAGTGCGTACACCCCTCACATTTTTGTAAATATGCTATTATATCCTTTAATGGGACAACACTGAAGATATGACACTTTGATACAATGTAAGGTAGTCAGTGTACAGCTTGTATAACTGTCACGCTTCGGTGTGGGAGGGAAACTCTACACCGAGCATAGGAGGGAAGGGGGGAACAAGAAATCAGGCCTGAGAACTAGGGAAGGGCAATGGACACCTCCTAGTGAAAACCCTAACCAAAATCCTGACTGTTTACCAGTATGAACAGACCCCAAAGGTAGGTGAGTTCATATGCAGGAATACCTAGAGTCCTATCAAGCCCTATAGGACCCTGGTACTAATGGCAGGGAAGAGACTACCTGTTCCTCCAAAAGGAAGGATGAACAGGAGTCTCCTACAGGGCTAATACAAACAATAGGGAAATGCAGCACACAGAACCCAAACAAAATACAAAAAGGAAAGGAAAGACTTAACTTCAAAGGAGCAATGGAAGCACCAGGAACTCAGCTGATATGCAACCACAATCTACCCAAAGGTCCAAACAGAAGCTATAAACTGCACAGCATTGTGGTAGAAGCAACTATAAATAGAGAAGGTTAACCTGGGGAAAGAAGGTGCGGCAAGCACCAGAAACAACACAGACGTAATTTGATCCAAAAGGAAAACATGTCAGAACAAACCACGTGTTGCCAGTCTCACCGATCTCCTGCCACCTGTCGCGGGAACGTCCGTGACAGTACCCCCTCTTCTATGGGTGACCTCCGGACACCCCAGACCAACCTTATTCAAGTGAGACCTGTGAAAAGCTTTCACCAAATGACTGGCATTCACGTCAGATGCCAGTACCCACATCCTCTCCTCTGGTCCATAACCCTTCCAGTGAACAAGATACTGAAGAGATCTACAGAGAACTCTAGAGTCAATTATCTCGGCGATCTGAAATTCCTAACTACAATCCACCATGACAGGAGCGGGTGGCAAGGAAGACAGCTTCAAAGGTTCAACATATCTCTTCAACAAAGATTTATGAAACACATTATGAATTTTCAGGGCCTGAGGGAGTTCAAGACGAAAAGCTACAGGGAAAGGAAAGACTTAACTTCAAAGGAGCCATGGAAGCACCAGGAACTCAGCCGAGATCCAACCACAATCTATCCAAAGGTTCAAACAGAAGCTATAAACCGCATAGCACTGTGGGAGAAGCAACTATAAATAGAGAAGGTTAAATGACACTAATAGCCACAACTGGGGAAAGAAGGTGTGGCAAGCACCAGAAACAACACAGACGTCATTTGATCCAAACGGAAAACATGTCAGATCAAACCACGTGTTGCCAGTCTCACCGATCTCCTGCCACCTGTCGCAGAAACGTCCGTGACAATAACAGTGTAAATTTGGTGTGCCCTCAAAACAACCATTAATGTCTAAACCGCTGGAAACAAAAGTGGGTACAGCCCTAAGTGAAAATGGCAAAATTGTGCCCAATTAGACATTTTCCCTCTCCGGTGTCATGTTAGTAATACAAGATCTCAGGTGTAAATGGGGAGCAGGTGTGTTAAATTTGGCGTTATCGCTCTCACACTCTCTCATACTGGTCACTGGAAGTTCAACATGGCACCTCATGGCAATGAACTCTCTGAGGATCTGAAAAAAAGAATTGTTGCTCTACAGAAAGATGGACTAGGCTGTAAGAAGATTGCCAACACCCTAAGGGTCCACTCCCACGTCCGTATGTGTTTTGCGGATCCACAAAACACGGACACCGGCAATGTGCGTTCCGCATTTTGTGGACCGCACATCACCGCCACTCTCATAGAAAATGCCTTTTCTTGTCCGCAATTGCGGACAAGAATAGGACATGTTCTATTTTTTTGCAGAACGGAAGTGCGGATCCGCAAATGCGAATACGGACTGCACATTCCGGCCCCATTTAAACTGAATGGGTCCGCACCTGTTCCGCAAAATTGCGGAACAGATGCATACCCATTTTGCGGACGTGTGAATGGACCCTGAAACGGAGCTGCAGCACAGTGGCCAAGATCATACAGCGGTTTAACAAATCAGGTTCCTCTCAGAATAGGCCTCGCTATGGTCAACCAAAGAAGTTGAGTACACATGCTCAGCGTCATATGCAGAGGTTGTCTTTTCAAAATAGAGGTATGAGTGCTGCCAGCATTACTGCAGAGGTTAAAAGGGTGGGGGGTCAGCCTGTCAGTGCTTAGACAATACGCCGCACACTGCATCAAATTGGTCTGCATGGCTGTCGTCCCAGAAAGAAGCCTTCTAAAGATGATGCACAAGAAAAACAGTTTGCTAAAGACAAGCAAACTAATGACATGTTTTACTGGAACCATGTCCCGTGGTCTGAAGAGACCAAGATAAAATTATTTGGTTCAGATGGTGTCAAGCTTGTGTGGCAGCAACCAGGTAAGGAGTACAAAGACAAGTGTGTCTTGCCTACAGTCAAGCATGGTGGTGGGAGTGTCATGATTTGGGGCTGTATGAGTGCTGCCGGCTGTGGGGAGCTACAGTTCATTGAGGGAACCATGAATACCAACATGTACTGTAACATACTGAAGCAGAGCATGATCCCCTGCCTTTGTTAACTGGGCCACAGGGCAGTATTCCAACATGATAACGACCCCAAACACACCTCCAAGACAACCACTGCCTTGCTAAAGAAACTGAGGGTAAAGGTGCTGGACTGGCCAAGCATGTCTCCAGACCTTAACCCTATTGAGCCTCTGTGGGGCATAATCAAACGAAAGGTGGAAACCACAAGGTCTATAACATCCACCAGCTCCATGAAGTCATCATGGAGGAAAGGAAGAGGATTCCAGTGGTAACCTGTGAAGTTCTAGTGAACTCCATGCCCAAGAGAGCTAAGGCAGTGCTGGAAAATAATGGTGGCCACACAAAATATTGACACTTTGGGCACAGTTTGGCCATTTTCACCTAGTGGTGTACTCATTTTTGTTTCCAGAGGTTTATGCATTAATGGCTGTGTGTTGAGTTATTTTGAGATCACACCAAATTTACACTGTTATACAAGCTGTACACTGACTACTTTACATTGTATCAAAGTCTCATATTTCAGTGTTGTCCTATGAAAAGTTCTAATAATATATGTGAGGGGTGTACTCAGTTTTGTGAGATACTGTATATACAATTTTACCTAGTTTTTATAGAGGATAGTGGAAGTCACATAGTATCACCCGTAGAATAGTTCACGTCACATAGCTGTGACTTTTTAAGCCGCCATTGCACCTACTTATGGCTTCTGCAGCCCCATCATGTACATACAGTACAAGCTATAAAAATTGCCATAAAGAATGTCTGCTCTAGCAATGCCTATAAATATGTGCAGATGCAAATGTCCTAAACCTAATGGTTCATATAAAGATGTGCCAGCCATGCAAGTGTATACCAAATATGTGTACCAGCCATTACATTGTCCAAACCTATTTACCGGTCAATAACAGTGTGCCTGTAACTGTACCAGACACAATGGAGTATATTTATTAATGTGTGTGTGCCCCTAGATTTTATAGAAGGTTTATAGAAATGATTTGCTTCTGGCCTGAAAAGGGGCATGGGTTACTGGGAATGGGGTGTGGCTTCATGGGAAAGTGTGTGGTCTAAGAAGCACTGTTTTGTGCTAAAAATTGAGCCACAATTCTGCCAACCTATAGCTGGCATAGAGTCAGAGAAAAGGGTCTATCCCTGCACCACATTTATCATCCAGCCTGAGCCCCTGTGATAAATCGGGTCTAGACAGCTTGTGTAATTTTACAGCATCTATAGGAATAGTAAATCTGGGTCATGGTGTACAAATAATGCTAATAACTGTACACCTTCATCCCATGGGGATCAACAGCTGGCTTTAAAATTAGTTTATCCTGATGTATTCATTCCAACGAAGGAACAGACAACATTCATTACATGTGGAGGAAAGGCAATTCAGATGTCAGTTCAGGAAAGGACTCTTTACAGTTAGAGTACTCAGACTATGGAATGCTCTACCACAAGAGGCATTAATGGCAGATACTATGTCAATATTTAAAGGGAACCTGTCATCGGGATTTTGTATATAGAGCTGAGGACATGGGTTGCTATATAGCCGTCAGGGACAGGACTCATCTCAGGTTAATTTGCATATGTATCAAATAGTTTTTTTTTACACAATAAAAGCACACAGAGCTATGGGGACTGGGTATTGCAGATGTGCTAGCGGCCATCTAGCACCCCATGTCCTCAGCTCTATACACAAAATCCCGGTGACAGGTTCCCTTTAAACAATTTCTAGATGCTTACATAATGGCATTGAGGGTTCTAATGAAGCTACCAATTAATGTATAAATGATCTGAGAAAAGCTAAACTTGATGAACCTGTGTCTTTTTTTTAACCTATGTAAGGCCTGTTTCACACTGCTGGCAGTAGTTCTGGCAGGCTGTTTCGGTAGAGAACAGCCTGCTGCAGCTCTCTGGATCAAGCATTGCTGGATGTTACTGGACTGCCCGCTGTCCCCATTGACTATAATGGGGTCTGGCAGACATCTGGCCAAATCCCAGGATATTTGTGGCCTTTACCAACTTTAGGAACTACTGCTGGCAATGTGAAACAAGCCTAACTATGATATTAAAGATCAGTCAAATAGTTATTTTTCCACTGGTTATGCAATGTTTGACATGTTGAATTGAGTATTAACCTGTTATTGGCTTGTAGAAGTAACACAAAGGCCAAAAATGTAAAAATGACAGGAAAAGGAAAAACAACAATGGTAATAACAACCATAAATGTCATTGTAATCATTGGTATAATATCTGGTAAGTGTTACTGTAACAGGGTTCCAAAGGTGCACTCAGTCCCCCATTGCCCGCAGAACTGTTGCTTAGATTTGGGAATGAGGATCTGTGTTTGACCTCATTCCCAGGGCGGCTTTACTGCTGGGTGGCTTCCTGCTCCTAAGTCTGCCTTGAGCGCCGAGCTGATCACTCGGTGCTCAACTGGTTGGTCTGTCGGTCATGTGATGCTGACCACGTCACATGACCCTCACTCCCCACTATAAATACAGGCAGCCTGCTAGCCACAGGTTGCCTGTTAATTTCTAGGTTCCTGGCTATTTGTTGGACTCCTGAATACTCACCTGATTTCGTTCCCTGACGATCCTTTTGCCTGCTCCTCCTGTACTGCGCATCCGTCCTGGTATTGTGACCTCGGCTCCCACCTGACTACTCTCTTAGGACTCCTCTTGTACTTCTCTACTCTCCTGGTATTTGACCCCGGCTTCTCCTGACCATTCTTTGCTTAACCCTTTGTACTGCGTAGCTCTCTTGGTTCTGACCCGGTCCGTTCATGTTCCGTATTTTGTCTTGTCTGTCTTCCCTGCACATATCCTAAGTTAGGGACTGTCATCCAGTTGTCCGCTGTCATCAGGACTCGTGAGGCAAGTAGGCAGGGCCAGGGGTGAGGGTGGAGCGCAGTGGTCACTATCCTTCCCCCTGTGTGTGTGTGGACGTGACCGTTACAGTTACTATATAAAACATTTTTTGTTCCAGGTGATTACCAATTATTGAATTTCTCCAAAATGAAGTCTCACAGACCAGCCAATACTTACCATCCACCAAAGGAAAGGTTTGATATGAAGACCACATTTCAAGACCATTTTCAGTTCTGGCCAATAAGACCAAGACAGTCCTGTAAACCAGAACATTTGTATACAGGTTGCTTGCCACCCATTGATTTTCAAACAAATTATAGAATAGAGTATGTGCCGCACCACATAGAAGGAATAAGAATATATAAGAAGGAAAAGTATATGCCCAATGAAGAGCCATATGATTACCTAACAACTAACAGGCAAGATTATAAAGGATCACCTGGAAAAGCAGCTAAATCATTAAAACCCAGATACTGCTTAACAGGCTCAGATATACCGTTTAGTGGCTTGACTGAATTTCAGGACAAGTATCAAATGTGGCCTCTACCGCCTCCTCTTGAAAAGAAGTCTGTTATATACAAGAAGCCAACAGATAAAATGAACTTTATATCAACTTCTCACTATGACTACACTCCACCAATCCTTCACCCGCAAGTTTCATATAAGCCAGTCTGGCAATACCGGAGAAGTTCAGAAGCTTTTGAAGCAAATTCTATAATGAGAGAAGATTTCAAACTTTGGCAGTGCAAAAAGGCATCTCTTCTAAGGCCACAGTCAAATCTTGGCCTTCCAATAGGCTCCTTTGAAAATACAACTACTACTAGACATGACTATTTACCTCACCCTCCCACTCACACCAAGTCTTTCAAACCAACTGAAAAAAGATTTAGGCCATTGTTGCCTATTGATGCGCAAACCATTTACAGCAGCAGCTACACTGTGAAACCATTTCAAATTTGTTGTACTATTAACAACGATCTTCCCAAGTATGTAAATCTGGAGATGGACTATCTTGAACCCAAACAGTACAGATTACAGTCTGAGAAAGGAAATAAGTATGATTTCAATTGCGCAACAGCAGTCCCACTATCTGCAGAATGTTCTTCACTGGACAATAGATTTACGACACCCAGGGAAAAGGTGTGACAAGGTGAAATAAATGTTCTTTCATTACCCAACATCTTGGTTTTCTGGAGCTCTCTACTAGCATTAGGTTTCTCTTCTGCTCAAATGAATAAATAAGAGAAACAAATTGTGTCTATTTGGGCCAAATGCTAGTAATTCCTATATTGTAGAATAATACCAGATCTCTAACAATTTACAATAAACTTTCCTTATGTAGTTTTCACTATGGTAACATCCAGTAGATGTATGCTGCAACTGACTGGCCAACAATCACTGCTACCCATACTGCATATTTTCTTCTTTGTTGATTTGGAGGGAAGGAAACAATGGGTCATTTTATGAACTACATCTAATTATGTTTCCCTGCTACATACATGTGGCAATTTAAAGGCATTTCCAATGAACTGTATAAAACATTATTTACAAATGCCCCTACACCAGAAAGGCCAGGCAAAGCATCATCAAGTTTCAACTTATATCATCCATTAACTTAGAGCTCCATTTTAAAGGACCTATATTTTGTGCTGATTATTCTTTTTATTATTTACAGTATATACAGTGTTGTATAGGGATTGGAGCTATGTTTGATACACATCTCCAAATCCCTAGTTCCCCTTTACTCGGCCTTGGACTTAAAGGGGTCACCAGATGAAGGCATGTAGGCCGAAACGTGTGTCGGGGGTGGAGACTAGTCTGCCATTTTTCACCATCATGGGTATGTAATCTTCCAGTTTTACTGATGTATGCAGTATTGACTTTCTTAATGCATTGTGCATTGTGCATATTGATTAGGAAGCATATTTTAGTGTTAATATGTAATGATACAGGGTATTTGCAGGTGTGAGGAAGTATTGACAAATGTTGAATAATGTATCAATGATAATACTGGTGTGGCTGTGTGTCACGTGGCGGTTCGCCGTGATGTGGTTTGTCCCCCCTCTCAGGCGGTATCGTCTCCCAGTGGGTATTTAGGTCTGTTGCGCCCTTGCGTTCTGGCTGCGGCGTTACGTGGTTGCTGGTTGCTAGGAGCAACGTCCTGTATCGCAGCTTCTTTGCTGTGGTTCCTTGTTTACCCCTGACCTAATTAGGTACCTCCCTGCTTGGTTCTGATGGGGTTAAACTCCCTCCTCGGTTCCTGGGGTGTGTCCTTTCAGGTGCACCCGTTAGGCTGCTTCTTCTGTCTTTGATCGTGGAGGTTCAGGGCTCAGTCTGCATAGCTTGTGGTCAGTACTGTTAATTCAGGCTGTTCCTGTTCTTGTGTGCATTCTGGGGCCCAGTTCTGTTAATTCAGGCTGTCCAGCACCCTGCTATGTTTCTGCTCTTGCTATCCATGCCACGCCATGCCATGCCTTGAGGGTGTCTGTAACCTGCTATGTCTATGTTCATGTATGTCCTTTTCCATGCCCTGTGGGTGTCATGCCCTTTTGGCTTTGTCATGTCTGTCTATGTTTTGCTTTGCCAGGTTTTGCCTTTGCCGTTGCCCGGCCACCTATGTCTCGGTATGGGTCTCCTGGTTCTGCATTGTTGTCTTCTGTTCCGTTCCATGTCCTGTACCTCGCTATGCCTGTTCATGTTTCCATGCTATGTTCATGTCATGATGGTTGCTTTCCTTGTTCATGACATGATGGCTGTGCTTCTAGACTGTTCCAGTCGGCTCCAGGTTCCATGATGGTTGTGTTCCTAGTCGGTTTCGGTTGATGTCATGATGGTTGCGTTCCTTGCTCACGACATCATGGCTGCGCTCCTAGATGGCTTCAGTCGCTACCAGGTCCACCTCCGAAAGGGTGCTCCATAAATTCCCCAGAGGGGGAATTCCCGTTCCAAGCGATGAGAAATCTGCCATGCTTGCATTAAAGATAACCATATTGTGATCCTGAAACTTGATACCAAAAACCTGATGTAGTGTCCTGAAATACACTGAGCATCATTGCATGTACTACAAATCCCATAAGGTTGTATAGGGAGTGGGAGGTCCCATGAGGCTTGTCAGGACTGGCTCTACCCTTTCTCTCTAAGAAAAAGATCATGGAGTTAATTGCTGACTGCTGAGGAGTGAATTCAGAGCAGCAAGGAGCAGCTCATGTAGGGAGATTCTGTTCTCCTACAGACTTCCAGCCTTTATGTACAAGCCCTTATAAGGGATATACAGAAGGTTTAGCCCACATAAAGGGACTGCGGAGCAAGGAAGGTAATCACCGCTAATCTGGCTTTAGCCTCCTCGGCATGTTGTGGAGCTACCTTAAGCTACAAGCTGCCCACCATAACCAAAGGACAGGAAAGCATGCCTGTTCAGAGACTGTATGCCTTGAAGGATACTTTGGATATTATATGCTTATATATATATCGGATGATAGAGAGAGTGCTCCCCTTAAGTCCAGGAACAGGAGAGAGTTGAACAGTTTGATTGATTTGAGAGAAAATCTAGTCTCCATATACAACCTTTGGGAACTACTGAAGTAACTGTAAAGTCTGCATATTATGTGAACAGTGCTTGTGTGGGCAACCTGTGGACTGGCTTCAGTAAAGTACATGTCACGGATGGTGTTGCAGAAAGCTGGAACTCATAAATAAACATCCGACTGGCTTGATCCCAAACTAAGGAGCATATGGGTGAGCCCTATAAAACCCCTAGAGCTCTCCCTGACTGCTATGCCCATGCAAAGGTCTTTATGGTAGACGATTGCATGCCCACGTACCTAATTCTGTGTGACACCTGAAAACCCTATAATAGTGAGGGGACACGACCACCGGCTCCCTGCACTTAATACGAACGGAGTCAGGGTCATCTAGAATCAAGCCAGCAAGGAAAAAGACTTTTCTGAGGATTCAGTAGTAGCAGCCTCCAGCAGTGAACAACTCATCCAGGAAGAAGTATAAACCGCAAAGTGAGGCAGTATGGGAGGGAATATAAAAGGGAGACAATTAGCGTAAATAGGTGACAGCTGGGAGAAGGAAAGGAGATGACAAAGTGAAACCAAAACAAAGAACGTCATGCAAGAGGTAGAGAAAAACGTCTAACAGACCTTCTCACAGAACTGGCGGTGACAGTACTGTGGATCTGTTACCAAAACCAAACTGTTTATCACCCTTTACTCTTTGCACCCAAGGGTGCAGGCATCACGACAGACAGGGACCCTGCCTCTAGCACCTTAAACATCAATACCAAGGGCACCTTAACAGCCATCCGACCCAGGGTGCTTCAAAACCATGAGTACAAACTACAACACCCATCAGGCCATCACACTCATGAGCGCCACTGTGGCCTGGTCGCTGCACTACCAGACCCTGATAGAACCCATCCACCTGGTAAAGCATCCTTTCTATCCAGATATCTCCCCCGACTACATAACAACATTGGGGTCTCAGGAGCCATTGTCTTGGTGTATTGTCTTGGTCTATGTGCATATGGTGTCCTAATACTCTGCCATCTTTGTGGCATTTGCAATAGGTTGCTGTGTGTGATCATTTCCTTTCATTATCTTTTATGTAAAGATAACGTAATATGGTGTCCTGTATTTGTGTGGGTATGGGTCTTATTTTAATTGTATTTTGAGAGTTTTGTTATGCTGTAATAAAAACGATTGATGTTTTATCTTTCAGCTCACTGTGTAGTGTTGTACTTTTTGGAGGTTTTTGCTTTAAATATACAGCACCCTGTTTTTATGGTGTATTGAGCCCTCTTTCTACAGGTGTAGTAATCCTTTGGTACTGGCTGCAAGAAGCTCAGTGACTGTCTCCCATGGCAAGGTAACAATCCACCTTCTAAACCTAAGGTATAACAGGATTACATTAACAAAGCACTACCCTTTTGCCCAATTGCTCCTAGTCACCTTCCAAGACATTGTAAGCGTGTCAGCAGCCTCTGCCCAGCAGTCTCCTCAGGAGAAGATCGCCCAAGAAAAGACTCCAGCAATACTATGGTGGGAAGAGTATTCAAATTTGTAAAAGAAAATCACCAAGGGGGCATTTAATAAAGCTTTTATGCCAAAATTCGGGTGTGGAAAACTGGAAAAGTTGCTAGTATTTGCAACTTTTTGGCCCTCAGAAGTAGCATGAAAAGGAGACGTTGCAAGGGCAGAGAAGAGGCGGGTCAGTCTTTATTCACACCAGTCTTTATTCACACCAGTTTTCTGGCATAAATAAAGATAGAAACCTACGGCAGCTAGAAGGCGTGCCCAAGTGTGTTGCAAGAAAAAGTAGAAGGGTGCAGCAGCACAACGGTCAGATTTTGTAGTGGTGGTCCCCGCAGTGTCAGGTGCCAGTCTGAAAGCACCCCGTCACAGCTACTGATGAATGAAAGGTATACCACGGCACTCTCAAAACTTCAGCGTTTCAATATTTATTCACCAATTCTCAGTGACGTTTCGACCAGTGTGGTCTTTCTCAAGCAGTGTACAATGTGAATAAGGTCCAATAATTATACCCTTGAAACCCAGTCACATGACACAATTGGGCTCCTCCCCCTTCATTATTATTAAGTCTCATCATTCCAAAAAAAGTGTACATTCATAAAATCACATGCATATATCAACATTGTATGTAAGTGCTTACAGTAACCGAGCAATCTGGTAGACATAGATCCCTCCATGTGGTCTCGATCTCCTCTATATTCTGATGCATGCACTCAATTCGGCGTCCCTCATGATTCAATGCGCAGGCGTGCCGAACGCACGCATACCCTGTGTCGCTATGGTAGCCGTGCGCTTGCACAGTCGTTTCTTCTCAAGCCATCAGATGTATGTGTAAACCGCGTCTTCGCTCAATCGCTCATTTCGAAGCCACGAGTACTAAGGGCAATATCTTGCACGATCCGCTTGTCATTTACTCTGCGGATATGTCCATGATTGAATTCTGTTTACACAACACCTCGTCCATTTCTATCAAGGCACTGGGCTCTACAGTCAGGTCGGATCAATATAAGACTATGTTTTTATGTAAAACATAACTGTTCATAAGGCAGTGTCACCATTTGTTACTCTCCACCCTACTGCGTTATAGGGAAAACAAATCCCACGTAAATCTGCACCAATGTAGACCATAAATCTCTAATCATGGTTGGGGCTCCCAAACCCAATCACAATATAAGGGGGGAATTGTACATTTACTCTCCTCTAATTTGAAGGAGATATTCCCCAACCATGCAGCACAACCCTTCAGGTGGTGGTGCGACTACTCCCTATAACAGAGAGAACCGCACTCTCCTCCCAAAAGGGTACCATTCACACCAGTGGCGGGAGACACTACCCACACGAGTAAGAAGTGTCCCCAACCTATTAGTGTCAGACATCCTCGATGGTTATAATAAGGTGCCAATGCTACCTCAAACCACCTCATAAGTTGTAGCCCTGTTCAACCATTAGAAATTGTGCAGATACAGATGAACATCATTTTTCGCCAGATAGAGATAAATAAGGGTGCTCTTGTGGCTCAAAAGGCCAAATCTAACTACATACCCAGCTGTCCTATGAGTCCCATGTGCCCTGAGAGAAATGGACCGACATTGTACTACTCCTACTATCCTTGGTAATTCGGAGAGGGTCCACATCGGGGAATATGCCACCAGATTCCTCACCCAGTGAATTTCCACCTATGAAGAGATAAAAACAATCACAACCTGTTAGGCTGGGCATCATACTTAAAAACATTCCGGGTATAACTTACATAACTAGTAAGAAAAGAAATATTGCACTGTCTGGCTCAATAGAGTGAGCCTATCCTGAAATCCCTATTAAGGCCCTTTGGTTCAAGTGTCTGCAATTCAAAAATCCATTTCAGCTCTAAACGTTTAAGTAGCTTTTCTCTATCCCCTCCTCTTCTCTGTTGGGGAACGCCATCTATGATACGAAATCTAAGTTGGGAGATATTATGTCTATGTTTTACAAAGTGTTCTGGTACTGGTAGATCTGTTTTTAGAACACTTTCCCTTTTATCCCCTGCAAGTAATTTCCGGATCTGATAGCGATGTTGGTTAAACCTATTTCGAAATTCCTGTGTCGTTTCGCCCACATACAGTGATCCACACGGGCACTGTAACACATAGTTGACATAATCTGACTTACATGTATAGAAACCTTTTATCTGATACCTTTTGGCTGTCCTGGGATGTGTAAAGGAACTGCCTTTCAACATGTTATTACAATTGCAACACCCTAGTCACGGGAAGCAACCCTTCCTTTTCACCTCTGGCTTCCCCTGTCTCCCCACGTCAGCGTGTATCAGTCTGTCACTCAGGTTGCGTGATCGTCTATAAGACATTAGAGGGGGAACCGGAAACTCATCAATGTCGGGAAAAGACTGCGCGAGTATGTGCCAGTTGTTTTTTATAACTTGTGCTATCTGTCTACTTTGGACCGAAAAGGTTGTAACAAAGGGAATCCTCTTAATCTTTTGTTGATTCCTATTATCATTAAAAAAAATCAGTGCGTTTTAATTTGCCTACCCTCTGTCTATGCCTCTGTACCATGTTTATCGGGATAGCCTCTCTGGTAAAATCTATCGCACATCTCCTCCAATTTATCATCCAACCTCCCCTCTTCTGAGACTATCCGTTTTACTCTCACAAGCTGACTATATGGAAGTGACTCTTTCATAAATTTCGGATGATCACTATTGAAAGTCAGCATATTATTTCGATCAGTGGGTTTAACAAATAGATCCGTACAGAAAGTACCCCCCACACTATACACTGTCATATTTAGAAACTGCAGTTGTGTCTGTGAGTACACTAAGGTAAACTGCAGTTCACTATAGATGGAATTAACATATTGTTTGAACTCAAGAAGCTTGTCCAGTGTTCCTGTCCACACAAAGAAGATATCATCTATATAACGCATCCAACCCCTGACAAATTGGTAAAGGCTGGATGCGTATATAAAGGACTCTTCAAACCTGTTCATATACAGATTGGCATAAGTCGAGGGCCACATTTGACCCCATTGCGGTCCCCCGCTGCTGAACATAAAACGTTTCTTCAAAAAGAAAGTAATTACTAGTTAGCACTATCTCCAATAAAGAAAGGATAAATTGAGCCTGTCTATTTTCCACACCATTGTTATATAGGGTCCATTCTACGGCTTGTAGGCCTTTTTCGTGTTCTATACTCGTATAGAGGCTTACTACATCAAAAGATACAATATAGTCTCCCTCATGATACTCTAAAGCCTGTAATTTATTAAGAAAATCTGTGGTATCTTTTAAAAATGATTTAGCTGACATGACGTGACTTCTGAGGATCTTGTCAAGAAAAGTTGCTGCTGGTGAAAAAATTTACATTTTTTCACCAGCAGCAACTTTTCTTGACAAGTTCCTCAGAAGTTACGTCATGTCAGCTAAATAATTTGTAAAAGATATCACCGATTTTTTTAATAAATTACAAGCTTTAGAATATCATGAGGGAGACTATATTGTATCTTTTGATGTAGTAAGCCTCTATACGAGTATAGAACACGAAAAGGGATCTGCAGCCTACTTAACGAGCAGATAGTGGTAAGTACCTAAGGCTCCAGACGACCATGAGAAAATACCGCTCACCACTCCCATGGACCTGTTTAAAGTCAGCTACATGCCCTTTGGACTTTGTAATGCGCCAGAAACCTTCCAAGGACTAATGGAATGCTGCTTGGACCACAAGAACTTTGAATCTTGGAATATGTCATCATACGACTTGGAATATTTCATCATATACTCCAAGTCATATGAAGACCATCTATAACATCTGACCATAGTCTTCCAAGACCTCATCAAGCATGCTCTCAATGTCAAGCCTTCTAATGTGAAACTTGATCCAGAGAAGATGTGGTTCGTAACTGCCCTACCTCTACTACAATAAAATAGGTGAGAAGGTTCTTGGGTTTCACAGGCTACTACAGATGCTTTATCCCTCATTTCACCCAGATTGCTGAACCACTGTAAGAACCCGTAATACATCCCAAAAAATATCAAAAGGCCCAAATATCCATAAAGTAGAATGAAGACCAGAAAATTGCCTTATCCTGTCTGCCCACTGATGACATCTGGAAAGAGGTAGAGATGCTAGTCTTCTAAAATTGATTTGCCCAGCAGATGAGACTTGGGTGTTAGCAGAATTACAAGACTCATTTACCATCAGGAGAATGCCACTGAGAATCTGCAGAGGAAATGAAGACCCAGAGCTAGTTAAGTTATGGCAACAGTAAAAACAACAGCTTACTATCCTCAAAGCAACGGTCTCTGTGAAAACGTGAACCAACCCCTCATTGAGATGCTAAGGGGTTGAGATGCTAAGAGCAGTACTACCTGTTAAGAGAACTGATTGGACAACTCTACTACCTGAGTTGTTGTACCTTTGCCACAGAGAAATTGGGTGAGTGAACATCAAAAATGCATGGCAGACGCTCATGAATCTGCCTGGTGAATGCACGCCAGAAACAGTAACAAGACTATGACCAATCAGTTAAAACTGTACCCTTCAAAATTGATGAGCATGTATGGCTAAAGAACAATCACTGCACCAGTAAACTGGATAGCAAATGGAAAATAGAGTCATACACCATTACAGCTATCCCACATCCTGTAACAGATGTCTACAAAAATTACCAAAGACAACAGAACATCACAAGTAGTGTACCTCTAAAACTGTGTCTAAAAGAAAGTGTTCCAAAAGAAGCTCCATCAATTGAGCAGCAGCCTGGGGAATCAGAGTCATCTTCAACTGTTCAGTTGTCATAGCCTCTAGAGATGCGTAGGTTTCTGAGACCTCTGATAAACTTTTTTGTCCCAACCGGGAATGCTCCAGCCCAACAGCAGCCTGATGAAACACTCCACAGGGAACCTTTCATCAATCAAAAGGAACCAAGCTACCGTGAATCAGTTTCTGAAGTAGAGTCACAGCTGCCCAGAAGATCTGGTCAGTGTGAATCAGAAGAGCCCTCTGTTCAGAGATTGTATTCCACTGAGGATACCCAGAACACACACACACACACATATATATATATATATATATATATATATATATATACACAGGGTGGGCCATTTATATGGATACACCTTAATAAAATAGGAATGGTTGGTGATATTAACTTCCTGTTTGTGGCACATTAGTATATGCGAGGGGGGAAACTTTTCAAGATGGGTGGTGACCATGGCGGCCATTTTGAAGTTGGCCATTTTGAATCCAACTTTAGTTTTTTCAATAGGAAGAGGGTCATGTGACACATCAAACTTATTGGGAATTTCACAAGAAAAACAATGGTGTGCTTGGTTTTAACATAACTTTATTCTTTCATGAGTTATTTACAAGTTTCTGACCACTTATAAAATGTGTTCAATGTGCTGCCCATTGTCAATGCAACCCTCTTCACCCACTCTTCACACATTGATAGCAACACCGCAGGAGAAATGCTAGCACAGGCTTCCAGTATCCGTAGTTTCAGGTGCTGCACATCTCGTATCTTCACAGCATAGACAATTGCCTTCAGATGACCCCAAAGATAAAAGTCTAAGGGGGTCAGATAGGGAGACCTTGGGGGCCATTCAACTGGCCCACGACGACCAATCCACTTTCCAGGAAACTGTTCATCTAGGAATGCTCGGACCTGACACCCATAATGTGGTGGTGCACCATCTTGCTGGAAAAACAAAGATAGTAGGGCCATTCTTCATCAATGGAAACCTCAAGGCCACTGGATATGCAAAATTGCTACATGATGATGTGTTTCCCTCTTTATGCACTGAAGCTGGCACGTTCCCTGAGTTTTTCCAGCAAGATGGTGCACCACCACATTATTGGTGTCAGGTCCGAGCAAGTGCTTGTTTTGTACAATGGTCCGGCCATCTTAACACAATTGGGAAGTGTATATAAGGCTGTATGAGCCAGTCACCACCGAATATCTTGTATTCTGAGGGTATGGGATGTGTTGGATACAGATGATCAGGTTCAGAAGAATTATTCTGAAGAGGGAGTGGGGGTCGATGAGAATGGAGAACAGTTAGATCAGGGGGTGTGATAGACTACCGTAAAAATATATGTTTTTAAGGGGTGCCTAAAACTGTGGATGTTATGAATTAACCTAATTGCTTGGTGCAGAGCACTCCAGAGAACTGGTGAAGCTCATGAGAAGTCTTGGAGACGGGAGTGAGAGTTTCGGATTATGGTGGATGTTAGACGTAAGTCATTAGCTGAACAGAGAGCATGGGTAGGATGGTAGACAGAGATGAGGGAAGAGATGTAGGGGGCTGCAGCACTGTGAAGAACTTTGTGAGGACTTGAGAGTTCTAAAGTGCCAAAGAGTTTTTTCAGGTTATTGGATAGTGAGGACATCAGGGCTGTAAAGTAGGTCTGTTTGGTGGGATGAAGGGCAGAGTTATAAGTTGTCAACATAAATTTATAAAGGAAGAATTCTTGTGGTGTGAGTTTTTCTCCACCTAGGCGTTCAGCACTTCTGGAGCATCGCTGGAGGAAGCAAGTTTGAGGTGTTTAACCAGGGTAGCTTTTTACTCTGTTTGGAGGCGCTACTTCATTCAGGCTGCTTTTCAGGGTGTCATTATAGTGTTTTGCAGCCAGTTCTGGACAAAAGAGGGAGGAGATTGGGGACAGTGATGACTGTAGAACGTTTGTAAGTTTCCTAGTGTCAATGGCATGTAGATTTCTGAAGTACAGTAAATCTAGGCCTTTGTCTTTTGTATGCTCTATAGAATATATTTCACTATAACACTTTGCAGAAGTTTGTATGGATTGCTCCTTTAAATACATAATGTTTGATATTGGGATCAGGTAGATCTAGATTAGAACTCTAAACTGCCTTTAAAGGAAATGTGTCACCAAAATGGTATCTGCTAGTTAAAACCAGTTAGTGACATATACTTTTTTGTAGATTTTTTAATTCTATTTTCTGGACATGAATATGGGGGTGGCCATCTTGCCTAAGCTGTTTCTAACAGAATTTAGAAAGCATTAAAATGGCATATAGCCTGGTCTGGCTAATGACGCTGATTAAAAGGAAACCTGTCTTATGTCTGTCAGTGGTATTGTTGCATAGAAAAATGTACTTTTAAAATTGATCTGGGTAGATCCGGGTAACAGAGCAGCTTTTTTATGGGAGCCACCTGGACCTTAGACACAATGGACAGAAGGAGACCTCATTGACTTCTATGGGAGACTTTTGTATGTATGGTTTGTAAACTGTGCAGAGTTCATTGTACAAGGAAAGAGTAGATCAGCTTTGACAATCACCTTTTATGAATGGTGGATCCTGTCTTATCTAAACACAGAGGTGATACCATTACAGGCAGGATTAGAATGACAGATAAAAAGGTAACTGCAATAAAGTGATCTGTACAGACCAAGAAGTGTCACCTATTATTAGACTTAGTAGCCAGTGCGAAAACTGCAGGATTTTATGATTTTTGTGTAACTATAGATATTGACATGTAAAATAAAAAAATAACATTATAAGAAAATCTTTCAAATATATTAGGCTTATTTCATATCTGTGTTAGACATCCCTGGTAGGCTGGTCCAGCAGGGAGCAGCCTGCTGGAGATGTCGGATCCGGCACTGCCGGACACTACCTAAGCATATTTGCCAGGTTGCAGCCAGATCTCCGCCATTCCCCATTATAGTTAATGGGGCTAGACGCGATTCTGACAGCATCCGGCAGTGACAGATCTGGCAGGTCATTTTCTGATGGCGCATTCCCTTTTAAAAATAAAATTTAGAGCTATAGAGCCAGCATAAGAGACTTGTCACTGTTTATTTGTATATTGGCTTCTCCTGGCCTTGTCCTAGGGACTCTCACTCAGAGACTCCATTACTGTTTCACCCTGTGAGAGTAAGGCCTCCTGCACACGAACGTATTTTTTTGCGGTCCGCAAAAACGGGTCCCGTTTTTCCGTGATCCGTGACCGTTTTTTCGTCCGTGGGTCTTCCTTGATTTTTGGAGGATCCACGGACATGAAAAAAAAGTCGTTTTGGTGTCCGCCTGGCCGTGCGGAGCCAAACGGATCCGTCCTGAATTACAATGCAAGTCAATGGGGACGGATCCGTTTGACGTTGACACAATATGGTGCCATTTCAAACGGATCCGTCCCCATTGACTTTCAATGTAAAGTCTGGAGTCCCTTTTATACCATCGGATCGGAGTTTTCTCCAATCCGATGGTATATTTTAACTTGAAGCGTCCCCATCACCATGGGAACGCCTCTATGTTAGAATATACTGTCGGATATGAGTTAGATCGTGAAACCTCATTTCCGACAGTATATTCTAACACAGAGGCGTTCCCATGGTGATGGGGACGCTTCTAGTTAGAATATACTACAAACTGTGTACATGACTGCCCCCTGCTGCCTAGCAGCATCCGATCTCTTACAGGGGACTGTGATCAGCACAATTAACCCTTCAGGTGCCGCACCTGAAGGGGTTAATTGTGCTATCATATCCCCCTGTAAGAGATCAGGGCTGCCAGGCAGCAGGGGGCAGATCCCCCCCCTCCCCCCTCCCCAGTTTGAATATCATTGGTGGCCAGTGCGGCCCCCCCCCCTTCCTCCCTCTATTGTAATAATTCCTTGGTGGCACAGTGTGCGCCCCCCCCCTTCCTCCCTCTATTGTAATCGTTGGTGGCACAGTGTGCGCCCCCCATTGGCCCCCCTCCCTCTATAGCATTAACAACATTGGTGGCCAGTGTGCGGCCTCCCATCTACCCCCCCCCCCATCATTGGTGGCAGCGGGTTACTAGCAATAGTACAATAGTAAAAGATTCATACTTACCTGGGAGCTGCGATGTCTGCTTCCGGCCGGGAGCTCCTCCTACTGGTAAGTGACAGTTCATTTAGCAATGACACTTACCAGTAGGTGGAGCTCCCGGCCGGACACGAACATCGCAGCAGCCGGTAAGTATGAATCTTCTACTATTGTACTATTGCTAAGTAACCATGGCAACCAGCGTCCTGGTTGCCATGGTTACCGATCGGAGCCCCAGCGATTAAACTGGGACTCCGATCGGAACTCCGCTGCCACCAATGATGGGGGGGGGGGGGAGATGGGAGGCCGCACACTGGCCACCAATGTTGTTAATGCTATAGAGGGAGGGGGGGGGGGCCGATGGGGGGCGCACACTGTGCCACCAACGAATTATTACAATAGAGGGAGGGAGGGGGGGGCGCACACTGTGCCACCAACGAATTATTACAATAGAGGGAGGGAGGGGGGGGCGCACACTGTGCCACCAACGAATAATTACAATAGAGGGAGGGGGGGGCCGCACTGGCCACCAATGATATTTAAACTGGGGAGGGGGGGGAGGGTCTGCCCCCTGCTGCCTGGCAGCCCTGATCTCTTACAGGGGGCCGTGATCAGCACAATTAACCCCTTCAGGTGCCGCACCTGAAGGGGTTAATTGTGCTGATCACGGCCCCCTGTAAGAGATCGGGTGCTGCCAGGCAGCAGGGGGCAGTCTTGTACACAGTTTGTAGTGTATTCTAACTAGAAGCGTCCCCATCACAATGGGAACGCTTCTGTGTTAGAATATACTGTCGGTTCTGAGTTTTCACGAAGTGAAAACTCAGCTTTGAAAAAGCTTTTATACAGACGGATCTTCGGATCCGTCTGTATAAAAACTAACCTACGGCCACGGATCACGGACACGGATGCCAATCTTGTGTGCATCCGTGTTCTTTCACGGACCCATTGACTTGAATGGGTCCGTGAACCGTTGGCCGTGAAAAAAATAGGACAGGTCATATTTTTTTCACGGCCAGGAAACACGGATCACGGATGCGGCTGCAAAACGGTGCATTTTCCGATTTTTCCACGGACCTATTGAAAGTCAATGGGTCCGCGAAAAAAAGCGGAAAACGGCACAACGGCCACGGGTGCACACAACGGTCGTGTGCAGGAGGCCTAAGACTCAAGCACAGTTCCCAGGAAATGCACTCATACCCTTGAGTTCCTTGTCATTTTTACACCTACTCCTCCAGAAACATAATAGACTGGTATAGTTGTCATCTTTACTTACATTAATAAGGAGCTTTCTCCCACTGTAAAAGACCAACACCCCCAGGTACCCATATGTCAGACACCTACTCCCTTTGTCACCGCTGCTGGTATTTATATGTATAACTGCTCCATATGTGCCTAACAATGGTCTTTTGCAGGAGAAAGAAAGCACAATACAAAAATGAAAATGTGGTACTGTATATACATGCATGCATTCTTTCTCTTCTAGATAACCCATCTACGTGGGAAAAGTGTGCCAGGGAATGCTTTCTTTAAAGAAGAGTGTATGCAGGGTGTAAGGGTGTTGCAAGTGTTATTGTATTCTGTGCACTGTATGCTTCACAGGCTGTATATGGAGAAAGCAGGCGGTTCCTAGCTATTGTTGTTAGGCAGGGAGGTACTACCACTTTCTCTCTATGAGAAAGTAACTGAGTGCAGTGTGAGCTGTGGATGTGTGTGCAGCAAAGACCATAGCCTAACAAGGAAGCTAATGTGTCAGCCCTTGAAGGAAAGAGTCACTGAATGTAGCAGAAAGTTCAGTGGCCATACAAGGAGGATTGTTCTGCATTTATCAGAGAGAGGTAATGCACCTACATTGTAGCTACAGACTTCTCTGCATACTGGTGGGAGCTGTAAGCTTTAGGTTCCTCATCATATCAAAAGGGCAGAAGAGCCCCCTGTTTAGAGATTGTATTCTACTGAGGATACTGGAGAATATCAAGAGCAACCCTGAGAGACACTACAAAAAATGAGCAAAATGTAGAATTTCAATACGTAACCCGGTTTAACTAATAGTAAATCTAGGCTTTGTAGAATATATTTCACTATAACACTTTACATCATGGGTGTCAAACTTGCGGCCCGGCAAAGATGCACTGCTATGTATGAGCCGGGAGAGAGGAGGGGCTGGAGTCCGTAACTAGGGGCGGGGCCCGGTGCAGTCACTGTACTCTTACACCGGGCCCCGCCGCTCACCAAAGTATTTATAAACGTGAATCCTTATCCTGTTATTAAGTTGAACTAACGCTGCCCTCTCCCATGTTCCCATGTTCCCCTGTATCCCCACAGCACTTACTTAAGCTTCAATAGCAGGCAGAGCGGACGGCAGCAGTAACGTCACTCACTGACGTCGAGCGCCTGCTCCGCCCACTTTATGAATGAAGCAGGCGGAGCAGACGCGCGACGTCAGTGAGTGACGTTACTGGTGCCGTCCGCTCTGCCTGCTATGGAAGCGTGTTCGAAAGTGCTGTGGGGATACAGGGGAACATGGGAACATGGGAGAGCGCAGCGTTAGTTCAACTTAATAACAGGATAAGGATTCACGTTTATAAATACTTCGGTGAGCGGCGGGGCCCGGTGTATTGGGGGACACTGTTATGAGGGGGATCTGTGGATGACATATAGCAGTGTCATCCACAGATCCCCCCCATAACAGTTCCATCCACAGATCCCCCCACCTCATAACAATGCCATCCACAGATATCCCACCCCATAGCAGTACCATCCACAGATATCCCACCCCATAACAGTTCCATCCACAGATCCCCCACCTCATAACAATGCCATCCACAGATCCCCCATAACAGCACCATCCACAGATCCCCCACCCCATAACAATGCCATCCTCAGATCCCCCCCACCCCATAACAGTGCCATCCACAGATATCGCACCCCATAGCAGTACCATCCACAGATCCCCATAACAGTGCCATCCACAGATCCCCATAACAGTGCCATCCACAGATCCCCCATAACAGTGCCATCCACAGATCCCCATAACAGTGCCATCCACAGATCCCCCATAACAGTGCTATCCACAGATCCCCCATAACAGTGCCATCCACAGATCCCCATAACAGTGCCATCCACAGATCCCCCATAACAGCACCATCCACAGATCCCCCATAACAGTGCCATCCACAGATCCCCCATAACAGTGCCATCCACAGATCCCCCATAACAGTGCCATCCACAGATCCCCATAACAGTGCCATCCACAGATCCCCATAACAGTGCCATCCACAGATCCCCCATAACAGCACCATCCACAGATCCCCCCATAACAGTGCCATCCACAGATCCCCATAACAGTGCCATCCACAGATCCCCCATAACAGCACCAGCCACAGATCCCCCATAACAGCGCCATCCACAGATCCCCCATAACAGTGCCATCCACAGATCCCCCATAACAGTGCCATCCACAGATCCCCCATAACAGTGCCATCCACAGGTCCCCCATAACAGTGCCATCCACAGATCCCCCAGATGACAGTGCGTCATCCACAGATCCCCCATAATAGTGTCATGCACAGACCACCATTAATTCAAAGCCCACCAAAAGCACAACTTTTGGTTAAAAATATTTTTTTCTTATTTTCCTCCTCAAAAACCTAGGTGCGTCTTATAGTGAAGTTTAATATTTGTATATATATATATAGGTCTCACTTGTGTTATTGGGCAACGGGATGTTGGGGGTCAGCAGTCATGAAACAACAATGTTGTTCTATGAAAATGTACGATTTTTATTTTTTTTTGATGCGGCCCACATAAACTTAAATTTTTTTTTTCGGCCCATGTTAGCCTTTGAGTTTGACATGCTTGCTTTACATATTATTGTATGAATTGCTCCTTTTAAATACATAGGGGGTCATTTATTAAGACCGGCATTTTAGACACCAGTCTTAATAACCCCTATGGCTGCTGGTGGATTGGACGAAGGTATGAAGAGGCGTCGGCTTCATAACTTTGGTGGATCCACTGCCAGTCTAAATGTAAGCCAGCTTCTTTGTTGGCTTACATTTTGACTATTTTCTATGCCTAAAACAGGCATAGAAAATATGAATGATCCCTGCCCACACCACTCCCACTTTTTTAGACCTGGTGTGAGTGGAGAAAAGTCGCAGATTGTGGCAGATTTCTGTCAATCTGCACCAGAAATACGCCTAATATAGGCATATTTCTGCATCATAAATGACCCCCATAATGTTTGATATTGATAAGCTAATAGAACTTTAGTTAGTGATATGTTTTTGCATTCTTTCCTGCCTCCATCGTTCAACATACATACAATGTATCTGTAAAGTGTGAGAATAGAATTGAATAAAGTACGAGTTGCAGTTAATGGCCATGAACTCCAATGAGCAGAGAAAATAAATGAGTCAGTGATATATTCCCAGTGTGTTTTTCCACTCTCTTAGGTTTCATGCACTGCAGCCAAAGAGGTTTGGTTATCAAGAAATCTCTGGGCCACCCTGCTCTTATTAGTATGAAATATTCAACATGCTGTTGCATTTAGATTGCCAGTAACACTCGATATGTCATAGTAAACATTGATTTTCTTGAAAGCCAAGCTGAGAAAGGTAATACATCTCTAAAGGCATGCACTGTTTATACCTTTTCTTTCTTTGTATTATTAGCAATTTCCAGGTCAGGAAATATTCCACTAAATGCATGGAAAGTGTGCTTATCCAGGGCGGATATTGACTCTCCCATGTGCAGTTACATGCTTGTTGTCTTATCTCATTGCACAAAGTTAACTAATGTGGTGATACTGCATCTGGAATCAATCTCCAGATCCCAGCTTATGACATCATAGAGACTCCCGTGCCACAAACTGAAGACTAAGTATGGAGTTGTGCCATAATGGTACATATATTTAACCCCTTCAAGACCGAGACAGTTTTCACCTTCCTGATCAGGCTTTTGTTTTTGCAAATCTGACGTGTCACTTTATGTGCTAATAACCTTTGATTGCTTTTACTCATCTAACCGATTCTTGTGACACATTGTACTTCATGTTATCAGTAAATTTGGATCAATATGTTTTTCCTTTATTTACAAAACAATTCAAAATTTACAGAAAATTTGACATCATAGAGACTCCCGTGCCACAAACTTGGAAAAATTCTCAATTTTCTATATTTGAATTTCTGTGCTTTTAAGAAAGATAGTGATACTTCATAAAATAGTTATTAATTAACATTCACCATATATCTACTTTATGATGGCATCATTTAATAAATGCCATTTTATTTTTTAGGATGTTAGAAGACTTAGAATTTTAAGAGGAATTTTTCAGATTTTCAAGAAAATTTCCCAAATCGACTTTTTAAAGGACTAGTTCAGTTAAGAAGTGATTTTGTGGGGGCTTCCATAATAGAAACCACCCATAAACAACCCTATTTTAGAAACTAAACCCTCAACTTATTCAAAACTGATTTTACTAATTTTGTTAACCCTTTAGGTGTTCCACAGGAATTAAAGCAAAATGGAGTGGAAAAAATCAATGTCAGCTGTTTTTTTGCAGATTTTCAATTTACTGTAACACAGCAAAACAAACCTCAATATTGATTACCCCATATGTGTTCATAAACTGCTCATAAATTTTCTCTTGAATACAGCAACACCCATATGGGATTGTAAACTACTGTTTGGGCACTTAGCAGGGTCCAGAAAAGAAAGAACACCACGTATATTTGAGGCCTAGTTTGGTGATTTCTACAGCAGTGGCTGACAACTGCAGAGGCTCTGAAGATTCCTACCCTATCAGATTCTCATTGTGGTCAATCCATCATTCTAGAAGAAGTAACACAAGCTATTTCAGACCTCAATAATGGTAGGTCTCCAGGACCAGATGGTCTGCCTACAGGGCCGGCTCTATCATAAGGCAGCCCAAGCAAGCGGCTGCTTGAGGGCGCAGAAAAGGGGGGGCGGCAAACAATTAACTTGCTAACTTACAATTGCCCCGCAGCCCGGCCTCCCCCCCTTCAGTAACAGAGCAAACGGCACGCAGCTGACAGGATGTGAGCTACGAGACCCTGGTGTATTTATTGTTGCTAGGCAGGGCGGTACTACCACTTTCTCTCTAGGAGAAAGTAACTCGGTGTAGTGTGAGCTGTGGATGTGTGTGCAGCAAAGACCATAGCCTAACAAGGAAGCTAATGTGTCAGCCCTTGAAGGAAAGAGTCACTGAATGTAGCAGAAAGTTCAGTGGCCATACAAGGAGGATTGTTCTGCATTTATCAGAGAGAGGTAATGCACCTACATTGTAGCTACAGACTTCTCTGCATACTGGTGGGAGCTGTAAGCTTTAGGTTCCTCATCATATCAAAAGGGCAGAAGAGCCCCCTGTTTAGAGATTGTATTTTACTGAGGATACTGGAGAATATCAAGAGCAGCCCTGAGAGACACTACAAAAAATGAGCAAAAAGTAGAATTTCAATACGTAACCCTGTTTAACTAATAGTAAATCTATTGTGAATGATGGGGGGAGGCAAGAAATGGACATGAATCATGAGGGGCAGAAATGTGAATGATGGGGGGAGGCAAGAAATGGACATGAATCATGAGGGACAGAAATGTGAATGATGGGGGGAGGCAAGAAATGGACATGATGTAGATTCGCTTGTGTTGACAAAAATCCTTGCACCGGCCCTGTCTGCCTAGAGAGGTTTATGCTAGATAATTGGACATATTGGCTCCCCGATTATTATCCACCCTTCATTCAGCCTTGGAGACAGAAATTCTTCTTGCCTCATTTATGGAAGCAACTGTAGTTCTCCTGCTAAAGCCCGACAAAGACCTGAGGTTCCTATAGACCGATCACATTACTTAATGTGGATTACAAGATTCTGACTAGAATCCCTGAATCTCGTCTTAATAGGGCTTGTGTCCCTTCAGCAAGTGGCATTTATCATGTAGAGAAATTTAATACAATTCTATAGTGTGCTGATGGATTACAGGGTGGTGGTAACCATAGAAACGTGTATAATATGATAGAAAAATGAATCCACCCAGAAAAGGAAGCAATATGGTCAATCACAATATATTAGTAAGTGGCTTGTATTAACTTTCTCTACATAACAAATGCTATTTGCTGAAGTGACACAACCCCTTTACCTCCCTTTGACCTCTGTTCTATTATTCCTAATTCACTCTGACCAAGCTGGCTTTATGCCAGGGATATCCACCACAGACAACATTAGAAGTTTGCAGGTAGTGACTCAAATTGGGCATTCCACAAATTCAGACTGGGCTTTGGCATCAGTAAATACTGCCAAGGCATTCAATATCATAGAATGGACTTTTTTGCACTGCTGTCTGCAGAACTTTGGCTTTGGTCCGCAGTTCCTTAAATGGGTCTCCCTTATTTATTGTCAGCCCTTGAGAAAGCTACTAGTGAATGGGGAATTATCTGCTAACTTCTCTCCATAGAGGCACAAGGCAGGGATTTCCCTTGTCTCTGCTTCTGTTTGCCTTAAGACATACAAGGCATTAAATTATGGGAGAAGAAGATTCGAATAGATTTATATGCAGACGACATGATCATATATCTGTCCTCTAGAGATGAGCACATTTTTCAAAAATTAAATTCGGCCTCTTTGCCGAATTTCTCCAAGAAATTTGCTTCATTACGAATTAAGTTGTCATGAAGTGTGTTAAATCCGGTCTATCCTGGCCTGCAGTTAAACTTTAGGGAGAGTGTACAGTCGTGGCCAAAAGTTTTGAGAATGACACAAATAGTTTTCACAGTTTGCTGCTAAACTGCTTTTAGATCTTTATTTCAGTTGTTTCTGTGATGTAGTGAAATATAATTACACGCACTTCATACATTTCAAAGGCTTTTATCGACAATTACATGACATTTATGCAAAGAGTCAGTATTTGCAGTGTTGGCCCTTCTTTTTCAGGACCTCTGCAATTCGACTGGGCATGCTCTCAATCAACTTCTGGGCCAATTCCTGACTGATAGCAACCCATTCTTTCATAATCACTTCTTGGAGTTTGTCAGAATTAGTGGGTTTTTGTTTGTCCACCCGCCTCTTGAGGATTGACCACAAGTTCTCAATGGGATTAAGATCTGGGGAGTTTCCAGGCCATGGACCCAAAATGTCAATGTTTTAGTCCCCGAGCCACTTAGTTATCACTTTTGCCTTATAGCACGGTGCTCCATCGTGCTGGAAAATGCATTGTTCTTCACCAAACTGTTGTTGGATTGTTGGAAGAAGTTGCTGTTGGAGGGTGTTTTGGTACCATTCTTTATTCATGGCTGTGTTTTTGGGCAAAATTGTGAGTGAGCCCACTCCCTTGGATGAGAAGCAACCCCACACATGAATGGTCTCAGGATGCTTTACTGTTGGCATGACACAGGACTGATGGTCGCGCTCACCTTTTCTTCTCCGGACAAGAATTTTTCCAGATGCCCCAAACAATCGGAAAGAGGCTTCATCGGAGAATATGACTTTGCCCCAGTCCTCAGCAGTCCATTCACCATACTTTCTGCAGAAGATCAATCTGTCCCTGATGTTTTTTTGGAGAGAAGTGGCTTCTTTGCTGCCCTTCTTGACACCAGGCCATCTTCCAAAAGTCTTCGCCTCACTGTGCATGCAAATGCGCTCACACCTGCCTGCTGCCATTCCTGAGCAAGCTCTGCACTGGTGGCACTCCGATCCCGCAGCTGAATCCTCTTTAGGAGACGATCCTGGCGCTTGCTGGACTTTCTTGGACGCCCTGAAGCCTTCTTAACAAGAATTGAACCTCTTTCCTTGAAGTTCTTGATGATCCTATAAATTGTTGATTGAGGTGCAATCTTAGTAGCCACAATATCCTTGCCTGTGAAGCCATTTTTATGCAACGCAATAATGGCTGCACGCGTTTCTTTGCAGGTCACCATGGTTAACAATGTAAGAACAATGATTTCAAGCATCACCCTCCTTTTAACATGTCAAGTCTGCCATTTTAACCCAATCAGCCTGACATAATGATCTCCAGCCTTGTGCTCATCAACATTCTCACCTGAGTTAACAAGACGATTACTGAAATGATCTCAGCAGGTCCTTTAATGACAGCAATGAAATGCAGTGGAAACGTTTTTTTGGGATTAAGTTAATTTTCATGGCAAAGAAGGACTATGCAATTCATCTGATCACTCTTCATAACATTCTGGAGTATATGCAAATTGCTATTATAAAAACTTAAGCAGCAACTTTTCCAATTTCCAATATTTATGTAATTCTCAAAACTTTTGGCCACGACTGTATCTCGGTGTACATCACTGTGCATTGCAGCAACATGCATAGATAATCCTCTCTGGTAGTGAAACCATTACGATACATCAGTATGACAGGCAGGTCTCATATATTGATGTGCTCATCATCGTGCATGCCACTAACAGTTCTAGCTAATCCCTAGCTAAACCAACAGAAAAGCATACAGCATCCTTCAGTAATGAAAAAAAAAACACTGCGTGCCCCTGCAGGAGCTGTGTCCCAATGACTCTTTAGTGGAAAAAAATAAGGACATGGAGGCAGCGTCAATAAAGTAGTGGCGAAAAAAGGTTCTTTTAATCCATGCTTTTGAATCCCTTCTGTTAGCTGTAGAGTGACTGTGCGTTCCTATTAGACTTAGTTTACACCACTTATTTGGTCAGTTATTCTCATCTATTCTGTGTTTTGGACAAACTCCTGCTTTTGGCTTCTAAATCATGATCAAATCCGGATGTAAAAATCTCACTGTGTGATAAAGGCCTCATGCTCATTTTGCATGAGATTTGGCCATTTGAGTTTGAAATCAGTTTTATTCAGATAAAAAAGAAGTCATGTATGCAGGGTTTTAATGGTCTTTCCTTTATCACAAGGTCAGTATTTAGTCAGTTTTTTGCATTATTTGATCAGTATTGGTAAGGCAAAAACAGGAGTGGGTCCAAAACAGAGATAACATATGATGGAAAAATTTGCATGTCTTCTGTTTTGGACACACTCCTGCTTTCAGCTTCCAAATCTTGATCGAATTCTGATGCAAAATACTGACTGTGTGATAGAGGCCTAATTGATGTTCAAATGACAGGACCCTTTTTTGTTATTTTTCTGTTCTTCTGACAGACCAGAAGTACGGAAAAATATACAGTGATGTCAACATGGCCAAACAGAGACACTAGTGGCCCTGTAACAGACTGGTGAGGGTGGCAACAGCATGAAGAGTCACATAAATTGTAATTATTGACTTGTCTGTTGCTGTTATTTATGACTGTTTGTACATGAACCCCTGAACTGTAAAGCACTGCAGAATATGTTGGCGCTATAGAAATAAAGATTTCTATTGTAATAGTGGCCTCGTAAGGGAGTGGTAAGAGTGGCAACGGCATGAAGAGTCACAATAGTGGCCCTGGAACAGAGTGGAGAGGGTTTCAACAGCATAAAGAGCCATAATAGTGGCCCTGCAAAACAGAGTGGTGAGGGTGGCAACAGCACGGAGTCAGGCATGTGACATCAGGCAGGTGGCAGCATCAAATAGTGGCAGCAACATGTGGTCAGAGGGCCATTTGTCACAATGTTCTGGTGTGGCAGCACACTACAGTCAGATCATTACTGCCAGAATTATCTACTCTGTTGCATCAGACACCGGTGTCTGGAAATCCTGGTTGATCCATGTCACTCTGTGGGTTAACTATGCCACCAGCCGCTCTAAACAGCTACTTTGATGCCACACTACTGGCCGATCAGGAAAGCTTGTCCAGGGCAAGATTGGCCAGTTGCAGCCACAATTTAAGTGTGACTGACCAGTAGTTCAGGGGATCTTGGATTTGGGGTGACAGGGTGCGGTCACCCTGTCACCACCTACTGGTTCAGGTTCTTCTCCATGGCCTGCTTCTGCTGGGTGATTTCTTCAGTAGGAGATGGAAGAGAAGTGCTCATCATAGGCTCAAGACTTTAATTGCTGCGGATGGAGCTGGTGCTGCTCCTGCACCCCCACTCCCTCCAGCAGTCATGGCAGTGGAGCAGTTCCACCGTTTAGACCTTCATGAGGATGGGCAATGACACACATAGGCAGCAACCAACGACTACAATGGATGTCTCTATAGTAGTTGAGTTTTTCAACTCTCTCAGAAGGTGTAAAAAATGCCTCCATTTTGGACCGGTAACAAAGGTCATCCCTCTGCCAAATAGTGAAAATGCAGTTGTTACTACGCAAGCAACTCAGCATGTATCTGGCCATTTATTCAGAGGGACTCTCTGACTCCATCTCTACTGCATAGTGCCACAGTCTGTTGGGGTCTTCGTCATTGCTCTATAGCTCCTCCTGCTCCTCTCCTGTCAATTGGGCAGATAAACCACCTAGTTTTGTATAGAATTCCTGGGTGTTTATATCCTCCTCATCCTCATTCTCCTCCTGTGCTAGTTCAGCCTCCACAGGGCTCAGGTGGCCATGAGATGTAGGCGCAATGTCTTAAGTCCCCTCAGCAATCTGATTTATCAGCATCCACTCTAGGGAGGGAGTAGAATGACATGACAATGACATTCCACCCATAGTCCTGGCGACCGACAAATAAAGTGGCCTCCTCAAAGGGCCTGAGCAAAGGGCGGATGTCATGCATGAGCTGCCACTATCTATCGTTGAAGTTACATCGGGGAGTAGTCCTGGGTTTCCTCTGCTCATACAGTCGGTCCAACATGTGGAGGGTGGAATTCCAACGTGTGGAAACATCGCATGTGACGATGTAACGGAAAAAAATTCTGCTTTTGCAGGTCAAAGAGCGCGTGCTTTGCATGGTAAGAGTGGCTGAAGTGCATGCTCAGTTTCCTTGACACTTTCAAGACTTCTTGCAGTTGGGTGGAAGATTTCAGGAATTAGGTGACAAACAGATTGAAGACGTGCATTGTGCAAGGCGCATATGTACTCCCTCCCTGACTCAGTGCAGACAGAATGTTCTTCCTGTTTTCAGTGACCATGGTTCCTATCTTCAGTTTGCGAGGAGACAGCCAGGATTCAATTTCTTGGTTGATAATGCAGAGCAATTCCTCCCCGGTGTGACACTGCTTCCACCCTGCTGGCTCATCGGCCCACTGCCTTCTTCACCCGGCTCCCATTTGCCATCGGGGATATCATCCTCCACTACTGTGTCATAGCCACATCCCTGACTGCTCGCAACACGTTCTCCCACCCAACTGTCATGATCGTTAGTTGCTCGCCTGAAGTAGGACACAGCGGACCTATCCTACAATTACAATGAGTCTGATGCACAGTAAGTCTATGTAGAACAGAATATATTATGTATTAATGGCAAAGCAAGTGTACTAGATAAATGCACCTATATATTAGAATGCCTGTTGACAATGAGTCTGACGCACAGTAGGTCTATGTATAACAGAACAGATTAAGTATTAATGGCACAGCAAAGTGTACTAGATAAACACGTCTATATATTAGATTGCCTATTGACACTGCACATTAAATCTATGTATAACAGAACAGATTAAGTATTAATGGCGCAGCAAGGGAACTAGATAAACATGCCTATATATTAGACCACCTGTTGACAATGAGTCTGACGCATTGTAAATCTATGTATAACAGAACAGATTAAAGGGTTTCTACCATCAGAATTTCTGTTATGTAGCTGACTGACATTAGCGATGTGCTAATGTCAGCACTACATAACAGTGTGTTTTTTACATTTGTCCCTGCAGCTGTTCTGCTAAAATACACACTTTTACAATATGCTAATGAGCCTCTAGGTGCTACGAGGGCGTAGATTCAGCACCTAGAGGCTCCAAAAACTAACCATGTATCCCGCCAGGTCCTCCGTTCTGCCCACCCCGCTCCTCTTGATTGATGTCCAAGTTCCATGCAACGTTGAGGAAATCCCGCTCCTGCGCCGTTCACTTCTGTATTCGGCGCAGGCGCAGTGAGTGAAGGCCACGCTACTGGTGCCGGCTTCCTCACTGCGCCTGCGCCGACTTTTTTTTTTTATTTATGTAAGTTTTACACAATGATTTCATTTTTCATTTTTGAAGCAAAAAAAATCATGTTTTAGTGTTTCCATAGTCTGAGAGCCATAATTTTTTCAGTTTTTGGGCGATTACCTTGGGTAGGGTATGATTTTTGCGGGATGAGATGACGGTTTTATTGGCACTAGTTTGGGGTGCGTGTGACTTATTGATCGCTTGCTATTACACTTTTTGTGATGTAAGGTGACAAAAAATTGTTTATTTAGCAGCTTTTATTTTACAATTTTTTACGGTGTTCATCTGAGTGGTTAGGTCATGTGATATTTTTATAGAGCTGGTCGATACGGACGCGACGATACCTAATATGTATACTTTTTTTTATTTATGTAAGTTTTACACAATGATTTCATTTTTGAAGCAAAAAAAATCATGTTTTAGTGTTTCCATAGTCTGAGAGCCATAATTTTTTCAGTTTTTGGGCGATTACCTTGGGTAGGGTATGATTTTTGTGGGATGAGATGACGGTTTTATTGGCACTATTTTGGGGTGCGTGTGACTTTTTGATCACTTGCTATTACACTTTTTGAGATGTAAGGTGACAAAAAATTGTTTATTTAGCACAATTTTTATTTTACATTTTTTACGGTGTTCATCAGAGGGGTTAGGTCATGTGATATTTTTATAGAGCCGGTCGATACAGACGCGGCGATACCTAATATGTATACTTTTTTTTATTTATGTAAGTTTTACACAATAATATAATTTTTTAAACAAAAAAAAAAATCATGTTTTAGTGTCTCCATATTCTGAGAGCCATATTTTTTTTCAGTTTTTGGGCGATAATCTTAGATAGGGTCTCATTTTTTGAGGGATGAGATGACGGTTTGATTGGCACTATTTTGGGTTGCATATGACTTTTTGATCGCTTGCTATTACACTTTTTGTGATGTAAGGTGACAAAAAATGGTTTATTTAGAACAGTTTTTATTTTTTATTTTTTACGGTGTTAATCTGAGAAGTTAGGTCATGTCATATTTTTATAGAGCCGGTCGATACGAACGCGGCGATACCAAATATGTATACTTTTTTTTTATCTATGTAAGTTTTACACAATAACAGCTTTTTTTAAAACAAAAAAAATGATGTTTTAGTGTCTCCATATTCTGAGCCATAGTTTTTTTTATTTTTTGGGCGATTGTCTCAGGTAGGGGCTCATTTTTAGCGGGATGAGGTGACGGTTAGATTGGTACTATTTTGGTGGGCAAACGTCCTTTTGATCGCTTGCTGTTGTACTTTTTGTGATGTAAGGTGACAAAAAAATTGTTTATTTAGCACAGTTTTAATTTTCTATTTTTTACGGTGTTCATCTGAGGTGTTAGGTCATGTGATATGTTTATGCAGCCGGTCGATACCTAATATGTATACTTTTTTTTTTCCCCCTATTTTCTACCAATTTTTTTTAACTTTATTTGCGGAAAATGATGTTTTTGTTTATTTTTACTTGAAACATTTAATTTTTTGGGGGGAAAACTTAATTTTTTCAACTTTTGGATTTGAACTTTTGGGGGTATATGCCTTTACAATGCATTCCAATACTTCTGTATTGGAATGCATTGGCTGTATGAGTAATACTGTGTGTATTACTCATACAGCTTCCGGGGCCTGTGAGATCCAGGGGGCTGGATCTCACAGGCTCTTCACCGGAAGGCAGCGCAGATGCCTCAGGAAGGCATCGCGCTGCCTTCCATGCCATCGGGTCCCCCCCACAGCCCCATGGGTACCCGATGGCACCGCCGCCGCACCAGGTAAAAGCCGCAAACCGCAGGTCTGAATTGACCTGCGGTTTGCGGCGATCGCCGACACGGGGGGTCACGGGACCCCCCTGCGCATTTAGCCTTGGTGCCTGCTCAATGACCGGGCGGCGGTGATCAGAACAACACATGACGTACCGGTACGTCATGTGTCCCTAAGGGGTTAAGTATTTTTTTTTATAATTTTCTTAATTTCTGGAGAACTACTTTAAGGTTTCAATGGCTATTAACAATAAACTCATTTAGCTATATATTGTTCATCAAACATATCTTACTCTGACTAGACTGTATTAGATAGGCAGGATCTTATCCACAGCCTGTCCACGCCACCAAAAGCTTGATGCAGATTTTTGCCAGTAAGTGTCCCCGAAGATGCCCCCCTAATCATGTGCCAGTATCAAGTGCGGAGTGCCTCTCTCCTCCCCCCCATGTGCCGGTATCATAGTGCCATCTCCCCCCCAATGTGCCAGTATTATAGTGCCATCTCCCCCCATAATGTGCCAGTATCATAGTGCCATCTCCCCCCATAATGTGCCAGTATCATAGTGCCATCTCCCCTCATAATGTGCCAGTATCATAGTGCCTCCCCCCCCCAATGTGCCAGTATCATAGTGCCTCTCACCTCTCCCCCTGGCATCCACAGATCCCCCATCCTATAACAGTGCCATCCACAGACCCCCCCCACCCCATAACAGTGCCATCCACAGACCCCCCCACCCCATAACAGTGCCATCCACAGACCCCCCCACCCCATAACAGTGCCATCCACAGACCCCCCCACCCCATAACAGTGCCATCCACAGACCCCCCCACCCCATAACAGTGCCATCCACAGACCCCCCCACCCCATAACAGTGCCATCCACAGACCCCCCCCACCCCATAACAGTGCCATCCACAGACCCCCCCACCCCATAACAGTGCCATCCACAGACCCCCCCACCCCATAACAGTGCCATCCACCCCCCATAACAGTGCCATCCACAGACCCCCCACCCCATAACAGTGCCATCCACACCCCATAACAGTGCCATCCACAGACCCCCCCCACCCCATAACAGTGCCATCCACAGACCTCCCCCCAACCCCTTAACAGTGTAATCCACAGACCCCCCATTGCCGCTCCAGTACAGTTATAAAATGTGTAATTTAATTATTAATGAATGATTCATGCTGCCCCCTCTGTCCTTAGTACATTCAATATATCCTACTTACAGGGCTACTGATATCGTAATGCAGGCCGGCCGGGCAGACGAGCGGCAGAGTGACTGACTGACGTCACCTGCCTGCGCCGCCTGCTTTATGAATGAAGCAGGCGGCGCAGGCAGGTGACGTCAGACAGTCACTCTGCCGCTCGTCTGCCCGGCCGGCCTGCATTACAATATCAGTAGCCCTGTAAGTAGGATATATTGAATGTACTACAGAGGGGGCAGCATGAATTATTATTAATAGAATTACACATTTTATAACTGTACTGGAGCGGAGGGGCCGGAGCACAGTGAACGCACCGGCCCTCAGCTCCTCCTCCCAGTCCCTCCCACCGGGATTCGTCGGATTTGTTTCAGGCAAATTACGTCGGGATTCGAGTCCACGAATCCCACGAATCCAGCAAGATTCGAAGGGATTCGTGGATTCGACGAATCCCCCGTCCCATCTCTACCAAAGAGAGTAAAACTAACCCTAAAATGTTCTTCAATTATATAAATGTTAAAAAGTATAAATCTGAAGGTGTCGGTCCTTTAAAGAGTAATGAGGGGGGAGTTGCAGAGAGCGACGAGGAGAAAGCAAAGCTGTTAAATATTTTACTCTCCAATGTATTCACTGAGGAAAATAAACTGTCAGATGAAATGCAGAATGTAAAAATAAATTCCCCATTAAAAGTGTCCTGTCTGACCCAGGAAGAAGTACATCAGCGACTTAAAAAGATTAAAATAGCCAAATCGCCAGGACCGGATGGCATACACCCCCGTATCTTAAGAGAATAAGTAATGTCATAGCCAGACCCTTATTTCTGATATTTGCGGACTCTATACTGACAGGGAATGTCCCACAGGATTGGCGCATGGCAAATGTGGTGCCAATATTCAAAAAGGGTCCAAAAGCAGAGCCTGGAAACTATAGGCCGGTAAGTTTAACATCTGTTGTGGGTAAACTGTTTGAAGGTTTTCTGAGAGATGCTATCTTAGAGCATCTCAACGGAAATAAGCAAATAACGCCATATCAGCATGGCTTCATGAGGGATCGGTCATGCCAAACTAATTTAATCAGTTTCTATGAGGAGGTAAGTTCTAGACTTGACAGTGGTGAATCAATGGATGTCGTATATTTGAACTTCTCCAAAGCATTTGACACTGTACCACATAAAAGCTTAGTATATAAAATGAGAATGTTCGGACTGGGAGAAAATGTCTGTATGTGGGTAAGTAACTGGCTCAATGATAGAAAACAGAGGGTGGTTATTAACGGTACACACTCAGATTGGGTCACTGTCACTAGTGGGGTACCTAAGGAGTCAGTATTGGGCCCTATTCTCTTTAATATATTTATTAATGATCTTGTAGAAGGCTTGCATAGTAAAGTATCAATTTTTGCAGATGACACTAAACTCTGTAAAGTAATTAACACTGAAGAGGACAGTATACTACTACAGAGGGATCTGGATAGATTGGAGGCTTGGGCAGATAAGTGGCAGATGAGGTTTAACACTGACAAATGTAAGGTTATGCACATGGGAAGGAATAATGCAAGTCACCAGTACATACTAAATGGTAAAACACTCGGTAACACTGACATGGAAAAGGATCTAGGAATTTTAATAAACAGCAAACTAAGCTGCAAAAACCAGTGTCAGGTAGCTGCTGCCAAGG
The DNA here is from genome assembly GCF_905171765.1 of Bufo bufo. Classification (NCBI taxonomy): domain Eukaryota; kingdom Metazoa; phylum Chordata; class Amphibia; order Anura; family Bufonidae; genus Bufo; species Bufo bufo. Next base: position 394,595,710 of record NC_053390.1, read on the forward strand.
CCAATAAGATAATGGGTTTTCCTCAAAAGGGGCATAGATGCCCGTGATGAGAATATATTCCTACCACTTTACAAATCGCTAGTCAGACCACACATGGAGTACTGTGTACAGTTATGGGCTCCTGTAAACAAGGCAGACATAGCAGAGCTGGAGAGGGTCCAGAGGAGGGCAACTAAAGTAATAACTGGAATGGGGCAACTACAGTACCCTGAAAGATTATCAAAATTAGAGTTATTCACTTTAGAAAAAAGACGACTGAGGGGAGATCTAATTAAGGCCTCATGCACACGACCGTTGTGTGCATCCGTGGCCGTTGTGCCGTTTTCAGTTTTTTTTTCGGAAAATGCACCGTTTTGCAGCCGAGACCGTGATCCGTGTATCCTGTCCGTCAAAAAAATATGACCTGTCCTATTTTTTTGACGGACAACGGTTCACGGACCCATTCAAGTCAATGGGTCCGTGAAAGAACACGGATGCACACAAGATTGGCATCCGTGTCCGTGATCCGTGGCCATAGGTTACTTTAATACAGACGGATCCGAAGATCCGTCTGCATAAAAGCTTTTTCAGAGCTGAGTTTTCACTTCGTGAAAACTCAGATCCGACAGTATATTCTAACACAGAGGCGTTCCCATGGTGATGGGGACGCTTCAGGTTAGAATATACTAAAAGAACTGTGTACATGACTGCCCCCTGCTGCCTGGCAGGTGCTGCCAGGCAGCAGGGGGCAGCCCCCCCCCCTGTAGTTAACACATTGGTGGCCAGTGCGGTCGGCCCCCCCTCCCTCCCCTGTAGTTAACTCATTGGTGGCCAGTGGGCCCCTCGTCCCTCCCCTGTAGTTAACTCGTTGGTGGCCAGTGCGACCGGCCCCCCTCCCTCCCCTGTAGTTAACTCATTGGTGGCCAGTGGGCCCCCCCTCCCTCCCCTGTAGTTAACTCGTTGGTGGCCAGTGGGCCCTCTCCCCTCCCTCCCCCTCCTAATTAAAATCTCCCCCCCTATCATTGGTGGCAGCGGAGAGTACCGATCGGAGTCCCAGTTTAATCGCCGGGGCTCCGATCGGTAATCATGGCAACCAGGACGCTACTGCTGTCCCGGTTGCCATGGTTACTTAGCAATTTGTAGCAGCATTATACTTACCTGCGAGCTGCGATGTCTGCATCCGGCCGGGAGCTCCTCCTACTGGTAAGTGACTGGTCATTAAGCAATGCGCCGCACAGACCTGTCACTTACCAGTAGGAGGAGCTCCCGGCCGGACTCAGACATCGCAGCTCGCAGGTAAGTATAATGCTGCTACAAATTGCTAAGTAACCATGGCAACCGGGACAGCAGTAGCATCCTGGTTGCCATGGTTACCGATCGGAGCCCCAGCGAATAAACTGGGACTCCGATCGGTACTCTCCGCTGCCACCAATGATAGGGGGGGGGGAGATTTTAATTAGGAGGGGGAGGGAGGGGAGAGGGCCCACAGGCCACCAACGAGTTAACTACAGGGGAGGGAGGGGGGGCCCACTGGCCACCAACGAGTTAACTACAGGGGAGGGAGGGGGGCCGGCCGCACTGGCCACCAACGAGTTAACTACAGGTGGAGGGAGGGGGGGGCCCACTGGCCACCAACGAGTTAACTACAGGGGAGGGAGGGGGGCCGGCCGCACTGGCCACCAATGTGTTAACTACAGGGGGGGGTCTGCCCCCTGCTGCCTGGCAGCACCTGCCAGGCAGCAGGGGGCAGTCATGTACACAGTTCTTTTAGTATATTCTAACCTGAAGCGTCCCCATCACCATGGGAACGCCTCTGTGTTAGAATATACTGTCGGATTTGAGTTTCACGATCTAACTCATATCCGACAGTATATTCTAACATAGAGGCGTTCCCATGGTGATGGGGACGCTTCAAGTTAAAATATACCATCGGATTGGAGAAAACTCCGATCCTATGGTATATTAACTCCTGAATTTACATTGTAAGTCAATGGGGGACGGATCCGTTTGAAATTGCACCATATTGTGTCAACGTCAAACGGATCCGTCCCCATTGACTTGCATTGTAATTCAGGACGTATCCGTTTGGCTCCGCATGGCCAGGCGGACACCAAAACGACTTTTTTTTCATGTCCGTGGATCCTCCAAAAATCAAGGAAGACCCACGGACGAAAAAACGGTCACGGATCACGGAAAAACGGAACCCGTTTTTGCGGACCGCAAAAAAATACGGTCATGTGCATGAGGCCTAATATGTATAAATATATCAGGGGTCAGTACAGCGATCTATCCCATCATCTCTTTATCCCCAGGACTGTGACTGTGACGAGGGGACATCATCTGCGTCTGGAGGAAAGAAGGTTTGTACACAAACATAGAAGAGGATTCTTTACGGTAAGAGCAGTGAGACTATGGAACTCTCTGCCTGAGGAGGTGGTGCTGGTGAGTTCACTAGAAGAGTTCAAGAGGGGCCTGGATGTATTTCTGGAGCGTAATAATATTACAGGCTATAGCTACTAGAGAGGGGTCGTTGATCCAGGGAGTTAGTCTGACTTCCTGATTGGAGTCGGGAAGCCTTCCACTGGATCAACTATGCAGGATAACAGGCCGAACTGGATGGACAAATGTCTTTTTTCGGCCTTATGTACTATGTTACTATGTTACTTTTTGTCCTGCATTTTGGGAAGCAGGATAAAGAAAAGGCTGCAATTCTGCCATTGATTTTGGGGTTTTGGTATTGTGGCCTAATCCGTGACATATTATCTTTATTCTGCTAGTCGGTACGATTACAGAGATACCAATTTTACATAATTTTTTTTTCTGTTTTACCACTTTAACACAAAGTATTTTAGAAAATAAATAAATAAAGTTTTGCATCACTGTTTTCTGAAAGCTATATTTCTTCAAATGTTTCAGTTTATTTTGTTTTATGGCATTCACCTGATCATGTGATCTGTTTTTTTACTGTTTATTTTTTATCATACTATGGGGCTTCAAATTTTCTGGGTCTGATCCCTTTAACAATGCAATACAATACATGCTGTACTGTATTGTATTTAGCAGCCAAAGGCACCCTCCCTCTGTGAACCCCTTAGATGCCGGAGTCAGCATTGAACGTGGCATCTTAGGGGTTAATACACCAGCATCTGTGTTTTCACTGATGCTAGCAGATACAGCAGGGAGTAATGTGTATGTGAGTAACAGCTGGGTCCCAGCTACTGTGCCCATCTGATCAGCATACTGTACTATTATAAAACGTCTATGGTTTCTGCTCAATCATTGGAATAATATATTTTCATGCATGTTCTGCATGGAAGTAATGCTAAAGCTTATATCATTTAATATTTTCTACTAATGCTAGCGCCTAATTATTTAACAATAATTTCCTTGTTCACTCCTGATTTAGATAGAATTTTTATAATGTGATAGACTAAAGGCATCGGCGTAGCTAAAAGCTAATGGGCCTTGGTGCAAGAATTCCTTTAGTGCTTTGTGGCAAGGGGCAGGCGTGCAGCTAGCCTTTCTGCTGCCTGAGGCAACAATTGAAATGGTGCCCCCATGCCAAATCCTCAACCTAACCTCTTCTCTCCAGCTCTACTGTTAAAGATTTACTTGGAAACCATTACCTACAGTGTTACAAAACATACATGGTAATGATGGCTCTGATGTAGAATCTCTCTTTGCTTATCTTCTCCATTCATGCCAGACAGGGGCCCTCGTGCAAGAGTTCAGCTTGGGCCCCCGTCCCTCAGTGCTTGTTGGCAAGGGGCAGGGGAGCACATATCCTTCCTGCTGACTGAGGCAAACATTGAAAGGGCACCCCCTCATGCCAAATTCTTAACCGAACCCATTCCCTCCAGCCAGAGTCTTTGGGCCCCCTCAGGCTCCTGGGCGCGGTAGCGACTGCTACCTCTGCACCCCCTATAGCTACGCCCCTGATGCCAGACCACCATGATGATTTCTTTCAGCCATCTCATCTCTGCAGAATTTAACAAAAGACATCTTAGTTTTCTACTTTTCCATCATCCTCCCATCTTCTCAATACCCCATCCTGCCACCCCTAATACTGTGCCCACTTTGCTCCCCAATACTATACTGCAGAAACAGTCCCCCTGAAAATCCTAGTACTATGCAAAAAGTGCCCACTTCAATAATTACTGGCACACAGTGCCCAAAAAAATTACTGCGCCCAGGAAACAAGTGTCCCTGACACTAATAATGTAAATATAATGGACCCTAAAAATTATTGTGCTAAGCTGATACTGTGCCAGGGTGTCCCCCAGAGTGATAGTGCTCCCAAAAGTCCCACCAATAGTAATAGTTATCTGTCAAAGAGCACTTAGTGTTAACAGTGCCCCCCAATGGTAATACTGCCCCCATTGTGCCCATACTAGTAATGTTCCTTGTAGTCCCCCAGTCGTAATAATTCTCCTTATAATGTGTACCAGTAGAAAAATGCTCCCAATAAAGGTTGCCAGTACAAAAAATACCCCCTTACTTTTCAGATCAAAACTCAGAAATCAGATCCTCAGATCAGACCCCCATATCAAACCTCAAATGAGACCCCCATATCAGATCCTCAAATCAAACCCCCATATCAGATCCTCAGACCCCCTATATCAAACCTCAGATGAGACCCCCATCAGACCTCCATGTTAGACCCCCATATCAGATCTCAGATGAGACCCCCTTTAGACCTCTGTGTCAGACCCCCATATTAGATACCAGATCAGACCTCTACAGTATATCAGATCCTCAAATCAGACCCCCATATCAGACCCTTAGATCATACCCTTATATCAGACCTCAGATCAGACAATCATATCCGATCAGACCCCCATATCAGATCCTCAGACCCCCTTATCAGATCCTAAAATCCCCATATCAGACCTCAGAATACCATATCAGTCCTCAGTTCAGACTCTCAAAATAAATAAATTAACTTACCTCTCCTGCTCCGCCGCTACTCTCCATGTCTTGCTTCATCTCCTGCATTCGCGCTTTCTTCTCTCTTCTGGCCCGCGCTGCATTGTCACCTGGCTGCGTGCAGTGTCAGGTCATAGTGCGTGCATTACGTCATGACACTGTACGCAGTCTGGACAGTGCAATGGGGCTCGGAGAAGACCAGGGAGGAGGGATGAGTACAGCTCTTCATTCACCACTCCCCCCACCTCCTGCATGCTAGTGAGCGCTTCCATAAGCAAGGGCAGAGAATTGGTACACTTATTGCAGATCAATGTTTGTACTAACACTTGTTCCTGATAATTGCCTAGGGTAAATGTCCTGCAGATCGCCCAATGAATGAGCAAACGCTCTTTTGTCTAGGGATCGCAAATTTTTATGTGGAGCATAAAATTTTCATCAGCAACTCACAAACAAGAAATCTCTATGGGGAAGAAGGATCATAATAACGTTTGTTCAGCCACACACAGCCCCGATTTATGCTGCATGTAAATGCAGGTAATGAGTGGGCAATAATTGAGAATTAATGATCATAGGAAAGTTAGTTTCCGATCATTGCCCTCTGTCTCATCCTGTATGAAAGAGCCTTTAGGCTACAATATTAGCTGTTAAAGGGGTATTCCAGTAGGTAAAAGGTATCCACTCGCCACAGGTTAGGGGATAACTATCAGATCAGTGGGGGTCCTACAGCTGGGACCCCCACCGATCATGAGAACGGGGTCCCCATACCCCCTGCAGGCCCCCTGCTGCTCCCCTGAAATGATTGGAACGGCTGGCTGCACATGCGCATGACCGCTCCATTGATTTCTGTGGGAGTTCCGGAGATAGCCAAGCGCTGCACTCGGCTATCTCTGTTCTTGGAACTCCCACAGAAGTAAAAGGAGGATTCTGGGAGTTGTAGTTTTAGAATGGCTGGAGTGCCGGAGTTTTGCCTCTTCTTTAACTAATAAAGACTGCACTGTAAAGCTGGTCTTCATTGTTAATCAACACGTGTCACCTTCAATACCTCACATCCATTAACAATGAAGCCTGGCTATGCAGTGCAGTCTTCATTAGTTAATAAGCAGCTGCGGCCAGCACGTTGTGTGGTCATACCCTTACAATCCTCCGCTCATCTCCAGGATCCACCACATACACTGAGCTTGTTTAGCCCCTGTCACACTCTTTAAGTCTTGAACTAAACACTCTGGTAGGTGCTGAATGTGTTCACCATCTTATACTGCTGAGTAATTAATATCAGTGTAATAACCACTTTGCATAAATAAATAAATGTGTGCAATGTACAATATTTAAGCTGCATAGTTTTATATACAGTGGTGGTATATATAGTGGTTGAGAAACCCAATACTGTTGCGTTGTGTTGGTGGATAAAATAAAGCTATGGTAAAACTTGATACTGGAAAGACATTGCCTAGTTTAGAGATGATAAGCAGATTACAGGTTGTTCCGCTAGGATCCCCAGTGATCCTGTTGGATATTATAGCACCACAGGTGGGAAAATGTAGCATTATACAGTTGTCATTGAGTGCTGGGTCCTCCAGTGGCAGACAAGCATGTTGTAGCCATTCTCCATTCTAGATGAGGGATGAGGGTCATGAAAAAGGAATATGCCTCTACTGAGCTGCAATTCTCTAGTAAAGTAATTAAAATAGGGGTAATCAAACAACTCCTTCAAGCTAGAAGTGTACTGTACTTCAACAGCAGGACCCCCGTGCCAAAACAGTATATAGGTCCCTAACTTTGAAATATGGGTCCCTAGCTTTGAAATATCAACTTGATAACAACAGGTTACCACTTCATTCATGGTTCTCTCTCAGTGGTATGCCAATCTATTAGTAGTTGGTAAACACAGATGGGAATTAGTGTGGCCCCTTCATAGGAAATTATAGGCAGCAGGGGAATCTTTAATTATTTTGGAGATAGCAGTGGACCCCATTGATTGTAGGCTGAGCTGAGATTACAAGGTGAACTGCGACTACAGCATCTAAGTAGTCATTTACCAGGAGCCTTTCAGTTTAGATAGCAGCCTCAGGCCTTGTGAAGACCCAGGCCTGCCAATAGACTGCAGTGATAAGCCTTTGTAGTCTATGGTAGAAGACATCAAGTCCTCTAGGAGGACTGAAAACACAATAAGTTTTTAAAAATATATATATATTAAAAAAATATATATTTTTAAAAAATTCAATGTACCCCCTATCTATCTTATCTTATCTTATCTTATCTATCTATCTATCTATCTATCTATCTATCTATCTATCTATCTATCTATCTATCTATCTATCTATCTCCTATCTATCTATCTATTATCTATTATCTATCTATCTATCTATCTATCTATCTATCTATCTATCTATCTATCTATCTATTATCTATCTGTCTGAGCTATCTATCAAATCAAATCAAATCAGCTTTATTGGCAGGACTAAATACATTTTAGCATTGCCAAAGCAAGTGGGAAATAATTGGGTAGGGTTGGGGGATGGGGACATATACAGGGTGGGGGTATAGGAGCCCATGGTATATCAGGCTCCTCTCAGTCTATGGCAGGCAGTAATATATTGTGCTGCTGTGGCCGCTGTGTTCTCCTCTTCCCCCAGCAGTATGGAGAGTCTCTCTTCCTCCTCCATGGAGGTGAAGTCTGGGCAGAGATCAGACAGTCTCCTGAAGTGAGTCTCCCTCACTGCTGAGTATTTGGGGCACCGCAGCAGGAAATGAGCCTCATCCTCCACGGCCTCCTGGTCGCACTGCTGGCACAGTCTGCTCTCCCTGGGCATGTACCTCTGTCGGTGACGCCCGCATTCAATGAGCAGGCTGTGGGCACTCAGTCTGTATCGGCTCAGGATCTGTCGGTCTTTTGGATTGGGGAGTTTCTCCAGATATGGGGCCAGTTTGTACTCCCTCTGCAGGCTCTGGTATACAGTCAGCTTCTGGGATGTTCTTATGTCGTTCCTCCAGACGCTAATATACTCCTCTTTGTACTTGTGTATCGTCCTCTGGATTTCGCCCTTTGTCAGGCTATATTGGTTGGTGGCTTGGGCAGGCTGGGTTTGGGTGACTTGTTGCAGGGTGCTTTGTTTTTCTGTTGCTTCTTGGTGTAGTAAGGCTTTGTGATGGTCGGAGCTGGGACTGCTGCTATGAAGATGGGCTCTGAATGATAGCGCCCTCTTCTGTACAGCAAAGTAGAGCGGGAATCTGCCCAGTTCTGCTCGACAGGCGCTGTTTGAGGTGCCCCTGTGGACCTGGAGAAAGTGTTTGCAGAGTTCTAGGTGGAATAGTTCTGTTGGCCCAGAGTCCCACTTTGCCCGGTCTGGGTATATGTCTGGGCCCAAGACTTCGCTGCCATACAGGAGGATTGGGGCGATGATGGTGTCAAGGATTTTAAGCCAGATGGTCACTGGTGCTTTAAGGGGATACAGACGCCTTCTGATGGCATAGAAGGTTTTGCTCGCCTTGTCTTTCAGTGTTTCCATGGCTTTCTTAAAACTCCCTGATTGGCTGATTTCTAGGCCCAGGTAGGTGTAGCTGTCGGTTTCTGAAATTGGACAGTTGTTTAGCAGGAAGGGAGGACGCCCGGCTGCTTTTCAGTTTCTTTTCTGGAACACCATGATGTTGGTTTTCTTTGGATTGATGGGCAGTGCCCACGTGTTACTGAACTTCTCCAGTATTTTCAGGTTATCTTGGAGACCTTTCTCAATTGGCGATAGTAGCAGAAGATCATCTGCATAAAGGAGAAATTTCACCTCAGTGTCATGGAGGGTGAGACCGGGTGCTGTGGAGGACTCCAGAGCCGCCGCCGGCTCATTGATGTAGATGTTAAACAGGGTTAAACAGGGTATCTATCTATCCATCCATTATCTATCTATCTATCTATCTATCTATCTATCTATCTCATATCTATCGATTATCTATCTATCTATCTAATCTATCTTTTATCTAGCTATCTATCTATCTTTTATCTATCTATCTATCTATCTATCTATCTATCTGTCTCCTATCTATCTATCTATCTATCTATCTATCTATCTATCTATCTATCTAATCTATCTTTTATCTATCTATCTATCTATCTATCTATCTATCTATCTATCTATCTATCTATCTATCTTATCTATTTTATCTATCTATCTATCTATCTTTTATCTATCTATCTATCTATCTATCTCCTATCTATCTATCTATCTATCTATCTCCTATCTATCTATCTATCTATCTATCTATCTATCTATCTATCCATCTATATTATCTATCTATCTATCTATTATCTATCTATTATCTATCTATCTATCTATCTATCTATCTATTATCTATCTCCTATCTATCTATCTATCTATCTATCTATCTATCTATCTATCTATCTATCTATCTATCTATCTATCTATCTATATTATCTATCTATCTATCTATCTATCTATCTATCTATCTATCTATCTATCTATCTATCTATTATCTATCTATCTATCTATTATCTATCTATCTATCTATCTATCTATCTATCTATCTATCTTATCTATCTCCTATCTATCTATCTATCTATCTATCTATCTATCTATCTATCTATCTATCTATCTATTATCTATCTACTATCTATCTATCTATCTATCTATCTATCTATCTCCTATCTATCTATATATCTATCTATCTATCTATCTATCTATCTATCTATCTATCTATCTATCTATCTCTATCTTTGTTTCTAATAAGGCACTTGAAGCACTTTGCTACCACTGAACTCTAATATGTCTTGCTGTTCTAATGTGTATTTGTAAGGCTTCAATTCTTTACTATATCTCACGTGTAACCTACACTTATAATCCTGTACAAAGTTATTCTTACTTACTAAGCACTTCAGATGTGATGGAAATTGAGACATCTAAAGTTACGGTCTGTGCTTTTTAATTTACAAGGCCAGGCTGGGTGCATGCCATTCTAGACTGTTAGTGCACCTGCATTGTGATCACACACCTCAGAACTGTTAAATGTGATTATAAAATATCTTTTCATAAAGCCATGGCTCAAGGGAGAGAGATTAAAGCTTTTGAAAATGCTGCCAAATCCAAGTATTATGTGTTCATCACATGGAAAATCTGGATTAACTCTTATACCCCATGAGAGACACCTGCATGGTGTGATTTTCACACAATCTGCTCTACTAATGTACAAATTATAACACTGCATTGACCACCAACTGTTCAGAACTGTCAATCACTTCAAGTGATCAAGGCATGTCAGGTCATAATAATTAACATTTAATATTACAACTGCAGGTTATTGTATATTATAGCCTAGTAGGCTTAATTTAGTATTTTGTGCATTTATTGTCAGGGCCATAATACGCCCCAGTAACAGCAACAGCCACTGGATTCCCCAAAACAGCAACAACCCTAGGACCCAAAGTAATAACAGACCCCCAGAAATACAACAGGACCAACAGGACCCGAAATAACAGTGACAGCGAGCAACCTAAAAACATGCATGAGCTATATTTAGTACCATTACAAACCATGGCAGGCACAGAGATAATAATCGCTAATCATCATCATAAACTCTAGCAGACACCAAGCCTTTCCTTCCTGCTGGTAACACCTTGTGTTGTAAGGCTATGGTCTTCTCTGCTTTTATCACATAACATCTAACCAAGAAAATTCTGTGGCCAGGTGTTTGCCACCCCTGCTTTAAAGACAATTGTAGCAAACTGTCAGCTGTACCATGTGTGTGTCTTCTACCTATGGATGTAAACCTGAAATTCCTATTTACTAACAACAAAAAGATATCTTGGGAATTAAAATTTTCATTGTTCAGCTTTTTTTTATTTTAAATTTTATTTTTGGATTCAGATGATGGACCTTATTATCTATAAGAAAGTGTATGATCTGGTTTTACGAGACAAAATAGCATAGTAAACACTATTTTGTCCGTAATCTTTTATGGAATCTGCAATGGCAGCTCCTAACAGAATCGCCAACGCAGATGTAAATGCATCCATATATTAGAAAGAACTGCAGAACTTTTCACTGCATAATGATTCAGGTATATTTTTATAAAACCAGAAACTACTTTAATTATGACATTAAAGAGGCTCTGTCACCTGGTTCCAGCACACCGTAATAGTCATATAGCCAGGTAGGACTCTTAACACTGATAAACAAAAACATACCTTTCATTCCTTCTCTGAGGTCCATATGCATTTGACTGGCAGCGATGGACTCACTGGTCTAGTGCTGCCAGTCAAATGCATTGGTGGCGTTATTACAACATGCAGGGCGGCGGTATCATTCCTGGGGGTGTGGCAGAAGCAGTGTTCGGATGGCATAACCCAGCCTCCGAGTGCTCCAGTTGCTCATTTAAATATTTATAAAAGTTGCTTTTACAGCTAAAATGGACCTCAGAGAAGGAATGAAAGGTATGTTTTTTTTTTATCAGCGTTAAGAGCCCTACCTGGCTATATGACTATTAGGTGACAGAGCCTCTTTAATTCCAATATACAAATCTAAAAGAGACCTATAGCTAAGCAAATGAAGATTATTTACACTGAAATTTCAGTTTCTATTACCTAGCTAAGATTCCTGTAGTAGAAAGATCAGGTCAAATCTATAGAAGGAATGCATAAAGCCGATAACAGCGGAGCCTTAATATTTCGCAATGCTACATGACAAACCTTTCACCGCCATATGGAAACAAACGGCCTATTATTTCCAACTGATTCATGATAGGAAACTTCAAAGCCGAGAATTAATACAAAGATACCAGTTTTGTTCTGGGGATGATGGACCGCATGCCAAGCTTTGTTTTACTTCCAATGTGGCTCAGAACCAAGAAAAAGCCTTAAAATGACCTCAATGTGTGGGCTAGTAGATGTCTGCAATGAATTGTTACGCTTTTCTTTTTTATTAATTTCAAGAGAATCATATAAAATCTGCTTACTGTGTACTTCTATGAGTAATTAGGTTAAACCCTAAACCAAAAGTCTTTGTTTTGGCCAAAAAACTGAAGGATTTCTAAATAACATCACTTCGGAGATATCCAACTTTGCAATATTCCTTTGCTTTCGTAATGTTCTTCATCAACAGTAAGAAATATTTCCAATAAATTTCTGTGAAAGTCTGTGGCACAGCAGCTCATGTGATTCAGTTTCTAAACCTGTGTTACCTGTACTTCTAGGGGTACACTTTACAGTCCAAGGGTGTAATCATAAGGTCATCATTCAGTATTTTTAATTAATATGATGATAATCTTGGGGGAATCTGGATGTCATTTATTTGAAAAAGGAGTTCACTGTTTTGCACAGATTTTGGCAGGTGAATACACAATCAATGTTGAATGTTTAAAGAGAATCTGTGCCGCTATGTATGGCCACACGCCGTCCACACATAGATTAGCCCCACCGGGGCTTATCCATGGTCCACAGTCAGATCTGCAGCCTTTAAATTTGTGGCAAATGCACGTCAAATTTTTAGAATGTATTTATACTGTGTGAACATACCTAAGCTACAACCATACCTAAGCTACTGTGTGAACCATACCTACTTAGCTGATGCTTTAAACAATAAAATTACTACAACCAGAAACTGCATACAGATGTATACAGGTCTACTGAATTCAATGGGAACCATATAAATCTGTATACTCTGATCTAGCGATTAAATCGAGCAATTGATGCAGGCCAGCATCATTTTCATGCTGAAATCTGTAGTTGACAAGATGGAGCAAGGGTTTGGAAAACTGTAGAGCTCCAGTACTAAGAAGAATAGATGGTGAAATCATCAAACGTTAACTCTTTTAGGGGAAAGTAAGCAAACTAATAGGTATGCTTCAAAGTAGCGATCTCCAAAATTTAGTAGGTCACAAGTCACTTTCAAATATGAAATGTGGTGTTGAGCCACATGGATTATTAAAAAAGGAGAAAAGCCTATTAAACATATTGCCAAGTGCTATGGCTTTTACCCTAGTTCTAAGAGTGCTAGAACCTCCATTGTGCCTCTAATGCATGTGCACCACTGGCATAGATCCTGAGAGACACTTGTGGAACACAAGTCATGGTTAGTGAACACTGCATTAAAGGATGGTAACATGGTTATTAGTGTAATTTCGTTTTCAGATAAAACAGAACACAGAAGACATGGGATTTTGAACGTAGAATGATTACTGAATTGATTGTGGTTTTACAGAAACTGCTTGTAGAATCTTTACACCCAAACCTAGCATTTTAGAGAGCAGTGCATAATACAGATGAAATCTACGATGCATTATTCCCTATTTAAAAAATAAGAAGAAAATATGCCAGACTGCTTCAAACCAACAGGAAGACGATCGCAACTCAAATAACCATGTTAATAATGTTAACGGAATATACTATCTCTGGATGCACAGGACATCAAACTTTAGTAACTCATAGTGCCAAGAAGCACTCACTACATTAAGCTGGGTTAATCCAGTATTGAGGAGAATTGAAGCCTTTCAAACATGCTTCAGAATGAAGTTATAAACTGTAGCTGGTAAGCAGGGGCGTACACAAAAATCATTGGGCCCCATAGCAAGAATCAGAATTGGGCCCCCTAACTCCGCCCATTACGCACCCCTGGCCGTGGCTCCTCCGCTACCACACCCATTTGCTAATAAGTAAAGAAATACAATGTATAAATAACCTTTTAAAACTCTTACGGATAAATCATTATTTTTTTTATAGAGGGAACTGCATTCCTCCGCCTTCACTCACAGGTGCCGCGATCAGCATTGATCGTGGCACCTGGGGGGTTAAATGATGGGGGCTGTGCACTGTCCAGAGACATTTACATCCTATGTGACTGATATCAGCCGCTCCTCTTATAACGCTCCAGCTCTGATATAACCTCCAGAGACATTATATCATATGTGACTGATATCAGCCGCTCCTCTTATAATGCTCCAGCACTGATATAACCTCCAGACATTACATTATATGTGACTGATATCAGCCGCTCCTCTTATAACTGGGAGACATAACTTCTTGCTCTGCATGAAGTATAGGTGAGATAGTCAGTGGGCAGAGGTCTGTGAGGGGCTGGAACAACAGGGGGACACAAGATGTGCAGGGGCAGCAGTTTCAGGACTCTGACTTCCCTCCCACAGTAACTTACCCCATTACTGCTGTGTAGGAGGACCAGTGAGGGACTGAACTTTAGACTGGAGGCACAGTAACACAGGAGGTCAGAAGGTGCAGCGTCTCCATTACTTCTTGCTGCTGCCTCGGCTCCTCTGGCTCCGCCCCCTCCTCACACATGAAGGAATATCACACTGCAGAGAGGAGTGGGGGGGAGCTGTCTGCTCATGTCGGGTCGGTAAAGTTTACTTTGGAGAAAGGAACAAGCCCTGCAAGGTACTGTGCTTTCCCTTTCATCAAAGTAAAACTAAATGCAGTCCAGCAGCAGAGAAGAGCGGGTGGTGGTAGCTGGGAGCTGGTCTTTGCTTCCATGCACTCCGGGCCCTCCCCTCCCACGGGCCCCATAGCAGCTGCGTGGTCTGCCTATATTGGCAGTACGCCACTGCTGGTAAGGTTGAAAAAGACACATGTCCATCTACCGTAATTCGACCATTAGTGGTCTGGCAATTATCCCATGTTAGAAAAAATAATTCCACCCGTCTCAATTGATGGCAATCATAATAATTCCCTGACTCAATGTTGTCCAGAAATCTAGTACACCTGCAATATCTTAACTTTCAAGAAAGGCAACCAGGGCTCTTTTGAACTTGTACAATGAATCAACCATTACAACCTTCTCTGGAAGAAAATTCTATAGTCTCACTGCTCTTATACAAACCGGATTCCAAAAAAGTTGGGACACTATACAAATCGTGAATAAAAACTGAATGCAATGATGTGGAGGTGCCAACTTCTAATATTTTTTTCAGAATAGAACATAAATCACAGAACAAATGTTTAAACTGAGAAAATGTACCATTTTAAGGGAAAAATATGTTGAATCAGAATTTCATGGTGTCAACAAATCCCCAAAAAGTTGGGACAAGGCCATTTTCACCACTGTGTGGCTTCTCCCCTTCTTCTTACAACACTCAACAGACGTCTGGGGACCGAGGAGACCAGTTTCTCAAGTTTAGAAATAGGAATGCTCTCCCATTCTTGTCTAATACAGGCCTCTAACTGTTCAATCGTCTTGGGCCTTCTTTGTTGCACCTTCCTCTTTATGATGCGCCAAATGTTCTCTATAGGTGAAAGATCTCGACTGCAGTCTGGCCATTTCAGTACCCGGATCCTTCTCCTACGCAGCCATGATGTTGTGATTGATGCAGAATGTGGTCTGGCATTATCTTGTTGAAAAATGCAGGGTCTTCCCTGAAAGAGATGACGTCTGGATGGGAGCATATGTTGTTCTAGAACCTGAATATATTTTTCTGTATTGATGGTGCCTTTCCAGACATGCAAGCTGCCCATGCCACACGCACTCATGCAACCCCATACCATCAGAGATGCAGGCTTCTGAACTGAGCGTTGATAACTACTTGGGTTGTCCTTGTCCTCTTTGGTCCGGATGATATGGCGTCCCAGATTTCTAAAAAGAACTTCGAATCGTGACTCGTCTGACCACAGAACAGTCTTCCATTTTGCCACACTCCATTTTAAATGATCCCTGGCCCAGTGAAAACGCCTGAGCTTGTGGATCTTGCTTAGAAATGGCTTCTTCTTTGCACTGTAGAGTTTCAGCTGGCAACGGCGGATGGCACGGTGGATTGTGTTCACTGACAATGGTTTCTGGAAGTATTCCTGAGCCCATTCTGTGATTTCCTTTACAGTAGCATTCCTGTTTGTGGTGCAGTGTCGTTTAAGGGCCCGGAGATCACGGGCATCCAGTATGGTTTTACGGCCTTGACCCTTACGCACAGAGATTGTTCCAGATTCTCTGAATCTTCGGATGATGTTATGCACAGTTGATGATGATAGATGCAAAGTCTTTGCAATTTTTCGCTGGGTAACACCTTTCTGATATTGCTCCACTATCTTTCTGCGCAACATTGTGGGAATTGGTGATCCTCTACCCATCTTGGCTTCTGAGAGACACTGCCACTCTGAGAAGCTCTTTTTATACCCAATCATGTTGCCAACTGACCTAATTAGTGTTAATTGGTCTTCCAGCTCTTCGTTATGCTCAAATTTACTTTTTCCAGCCTCTTATTGCTACTTGTCCCAACTTTTTGGGGATTTGTTGACGATGTACACAATATTCCATGTGAGAATGTATTTGCCTTGGCAGCAGCTGTCTCTCATTGGGCTCTAAAGGTACCAATATCACCAAGTCTTTCTCAGTAGCAGTTTTACAATTGTACATTCTGCTTCCTTGGTCCAAGTGCATAACTTAAAGGTATCCATATTAAACTTGATTTATCATTTCTCTGCTCTGCTCAAACCTCCAAATTTTCTTTATTAAACTGATTTCAATTTGCTGATATCACTTGTCTACATTTGAAGATTTGTTTTACTGGTCTATTTGTACTGATCTTACACACCATGAAGGTGTATATTCCACATATCAAGTCAAAAATTATCTATGCTTTTTTACAACTAAGAAATGTTTACATATTGTTTAATATGAGATAATACCAGAATTTGTGAAAAACACATAACACATAATATTTGTGGTTTAGTACAAAAATATTGGTTTGTAAAGTAACCAAAAAAAATCAATAGTTCTGTAACTCTTTGGCACAAATGTTCTCTTTTTGGATTTTCTTGGAAGAGGGTATGCAAATGAGCTCTTAACAAGCTCTACCTCTAATGCCAGCAGATGTAAGGTAGCTATCCTATAAGTCAATGTTTGACCCTTTAAATGGCCTTCAGTTATAGCTTGGATAATAATTAAGCCAGCATTTCATCTGCAGACAGCTGTTTTCGGGACAATTGCCCCTCATCAGTGCAGAGCAGAGACTACTGGTTTTAATTGAATAGCTATGATCAGAGTTGTCACGTTGCAAACACCAACAGGAGTCTGCCATCATGTTTATGCTCCACAAGCCTTGATATTGTTTTTCATGGTCTTAATGTCCATGTGGAGGCATTCTTCTTTCTCTTCACTCATGGTTCCAAAAATTGGAGGGAAGTAGTTTAGATGACTATGGAGGAAATGTAACTTAACATTCTTGTTTCCTCTCAATCTTTGAAATAAAGTCAACAAAGTTTGAACTAGGAGTACATAATTTTTGGCCCTGATATTGCCATAACAGTTTATCAGAAAAAGGTACCCACCTGTGTGTTTATAGAATGAGTAGCAATCAGCTTGCAACTATGAAACTTGTTCATTGTATTAAATCTAATCTATCACATGTTACTTACTCATTTAGTGCAGTGTTGCATTACACTTATCCTTGGTGTTTGTTGGCAAAATTATATTCTTGTAGACAATCAACAATGGTTGTGGGGGAAATGTATGGTGTTTCACGCTATCCCTGTGCACTGGCAGTGCCTAATTTAAAACGAGGTTCACACATTGTCAGAAAGTAGGCGCAACTCCGTCAGTCCGTGCACCTAAACTCAAATCTATGCAAGCCTCTAGCTGATGTAGATTGCAGTCTTCTTTAACGCTACAAAACTGGCATAACAGAAGATAAAAATGTTGGGCCTGTTTTCTCTGTCCACACCATGCTCCCTTTTCAGGAAAGTGGCTAGGGCGGTGGAGAAATGACACTTGTGAAAAAATATATGTGCAAGTAACGTTAAAACAACTAGAAAACTGGCTTTGGGGGGGTGATAAATTCCTTCCTATGACCTGGTAGGCCTATTTATGTTCAGTTTATTTGTAGCCTTGCCTCTTAGCTTCTTCCATGAGATTAACTACCTATTGAAGTAATCATACTGCACTAGGATGGATGCATTACATCCTTCTTTCATCTGATGGACTAATGAAAGAGTTTAGCATTATGTATTAGTTCCAGCTTTTTGCATATTTAATCTCATTTGGAAGGACCATTTATGGCTATCTCTGTGATTCAGCCTTTAGATTTTAGCCCATTTATCTCATATGTCATTCATGCTGATATGTCATACATGTTAAATTGGACATATGATAAATTGTTATTATTTAAATTTAGCACAAAATAATTGATAAAGATCAGATGTTATCATGCGGTCAGCAAAATTAATGTAGACCAGTGTATTAGATTCTTACATTGCATACACTGGGTGATGGAGTTTTGTAGCTGCAATCACTCATCTGCTGCTGTGAAATTATATGCTTCTGCTTGAATAACTGCAGTCGATTCACACTACAGCTGCTGTGCAAGGCATAAACAAAGAATAAATGCATGTTTTTCCTATTGATGGTAAACCATTCCCTCTGGACTTATGAGCCTCGTATTTTTCCTACATTAGTGTGTGTTTCATGTACACAACTATAAAACTGTTAATAGAAAGCATCACCTTTTGGCCATAAAGACTCGCTGTTGGTACTTTTATCACCTTTTGGCATTAAAGAAATGCTGTTTCTTAGTTCAAGCCCATAAATTCACAATACAGAAAAATATGAGGCCTGTTGCTGCTTTTCCTCTTTCTTTATTGGGCTACACCTTTTGTTCCATTTAACAAACTTTCTTCCCACAACAGGAATCGTAATTTTCTGCATCAGTGAGATATGTGTTCAAGGGCAAAGACAGATTAGAATAACTTCCAATGTACAGGTGAAACTCAAAAAATTAGAATATTGTGCAAAGTTCATTTATTTCAGTAATGCAACTTAAAATGTGAAACTAATATATGAGATAGACTCATTACATGCAAGGTGAGGTATTTCAAGCCTTTATTTGTTATAATTTGGATGATTATGTCTTATAGCTTATGAAACCCCAAAGTCACAATCTTGAGGTACCCTTTGCTCAGGGGATATGTATTAATTAGCTGACTAGAGTGTGACACTTTGAGCCTAGAATATTGAACCTTTTCACAAAATTCAAATTTTAGGCTGCATTAATGCAATTCCTTTTAATTTGCATTACTGAAATAAATGGACTTTTTCGCGATATTCAAATTTTTCAAGTTTCACCTGTATTTTAGACATAGCACATATTTCATGGAAGCCTAATGAACATCCAAGCTAAAAACTAGGTGATCGTGTTTGGCCTTGAATCATAGACACAAATATGCACTGAGGCAATACCAGCTTTCTTACATGAACTTTGATGGAGATTTATCAAACCGATGTAAAGAAAAAGTGGCTTAGTATTGTCACTCTCTAGTGTGGGAGCGAAACCCCCACACCAAACATAGGAGGGAAAGGGAAAAGGTAATAAGGCCTGAAAACTAGTGAAGGAAGATGGACACCTCCTAGTGAAAACCCTAATCAAAGCCCTGACTGATTACCAGTATGAACAGACCCCAGAGGTAGGTGAGTTCATACACAGGAATACCTAAAGTCCTATCTAACCCTAAAGGTACTAATGACAGGAATGAGATATCCTGTTCCTCCAAAAGGAAGGATGAACGGGAGTCTCCCTAAGGCCTAATACAAAACAACAAAGAAATGCAACACACAGAAAAGCCAAAATACAAAGGGAAAGGTAACACTTCCAACTTCCAAGAAGCTATGGCAGCACCAGGAACTCAGCCGAGATCCAAACACCAGCTATCCACAGGTCCAACTGAAGCTATAAACCTCACAGGATTGTGGGAGAGACAACTATAAATAGGGAAAGTTAAATGACCACAATAGCAACACCTGGAGGTTAAGGGTATGGCCAGTACCAGAAACAACACAGACGCCTATTGATCCACAAGGTAAACATGTCAAACCAAACCACGTGTTGCCAGTCTCAAAGATCTCCTGCCGCTCACTGTCGTGGGGACGTCCATATGTCTCAGTACGTCCATGACAAGTAGCCCATAGAACCCAATCAGATTCCACCTTTTATTTTCCAAAGGAGCTCTGAAAAATAAAAGGTGAAATCTGATTGGTTGCTACCGGCAACTAAAAGTTTTCCTTTACACCAGTTTTGATAGATCTTCCTCTTTGTCTCTAACCCCTAGATACGGATTGCCATGGTAAAGCCTAGCGAAAGAGCTAACTCATTCTGTCCTGAATGAAAAGCAACCTCCATACATCATGGTCAGAAGATATACAGAAATATCTAGAAAGTTTACAACAGTAATAAAAGACCGTATCCTCTTGGATGCCATTCCCTGGTAGCCATTGTAGATACTTTGTGAAACTAGTATAAATTAGTTCTCTATAACAGCTCATGTGTGTGAGACTTAGGGGCTTATTCACGTCAGTGATTCACATCTATGTGCCACCCATGTTCACCACATGGATCCATTGAATTTAACATGTTTATTTGTTTTTCCGTACAGCACTTTGGACCAAACACGCATCTTCAAGTCTATGGGTCAATGAAAATCTATTTTCTGCCCTTTTCACTGGTCCACTGCTGAAAGTAGATTTTTTTGCACAAACAGATTTTAACATCCTGAAGTATGTCACATTTCCAAGATGGCGAAGAAAGCGAATCCACGCCCCCTCAAGAGCGCGAAACTAGCGAATACGCCCCAGAAGCGGGAAAACTCAGCAACTCCCCCTCAAAGGCGCAAAGATGTCGAACACGCCCCTCTGGGAGCAGGAAAAATAGAGACTGCCCCCAGTGAACTCTCCATTGTGGACCGAGGAGATAAAGACTCCACCCTCCGGGCTGCACCCCTAGAACTGGTCGTTTGCTGGATGGAAGAGGTCGCCAAGATGGCATTTCCCCAACCCAAGTGGAGCCAGATGATGTTCGGAGACGATCCAGTCTACCCAGAGCACCCACCGGAGATCCAGGTCTCCCAAGTCTCAAAGAAGAGTGGGCCCTCTGCGTTTGCTACCACCCCGGAGGCTGTGGATTCCTCCCTGGCCAAGAAAGATATTCCGCCTACCTTGCCCAGCATTCCGGAGGAGGCCGTCGCTGAAGTCCTGGCGACTGATGTCAAGAGCCCGGATATGTTGGAGTTCCCGGAGGCCATGGATCCCTCCGCCAAGTCAATCACTTCCGCGGAAGAAGACGTGCCTATAAAGATGGAAGTAGACGTCTTGCCTGTTCCCGCGGAGGACGCCGCTGACGTCGCTACTCCAGCCAGTAACCAGTCGCTGTCTGAGACAAAGATGGCACCCCCAGATGGCACCCAGGAGGCACCGGAATCGGCCGCCTGGCCGCAACCAAAGGTAGGAGCTGCCGCGCTCCCTGAGGCCCAGGCCCGGTCCGTGTCCACCCCTGCACCGCGTCCAAAGACCCCAGCACCTGTCACCAGGCCTAGGCCTGCACCGCCACAACCACCTACTGGTGCGGCGGAGGCGGCTGGTGATTCCACTCCGCCGCCCAAGTTACGGAGCTTGAACCCCGATGTCCCACATGAGATAACTGCTTTTGCCTAGACCGCCTGGGAATACAAATCAGCGGTCGAGGAATGGGTGAAGCAGGTCATTGACGATCCCCAACCAGGAGACCCCAAGCTAACCAGAAGAACCGGGACTGTTCTGTGGTTCTCTGTGGAGCGGGGAGTCGGGTTCCTGCAGGACAATTACTCAGGCACCGAGGTCTTGTAGGCCAACGCTCCGTTAAGAGGCACTACCTGCCTCAGGCCAGACACAATCTCTATGCGGGGGACAAAATAGAGTATACCCCCATGCGGTCCATGCAAGGACTCTTTGCGGCCGGTGTCACTTTATTGGACAAACCGCTTACTCCTGCCGTCACCCCAGAGACCTGGCAGGAGGATCCAGGCTCTGTTGGCAGGATCAGATGTCTCCAGGAAGCCCCGGATGGCCACCTGCAGTTCAAAGAGAAGCCTCAACCTGTACCGTTGATACCTGATTTGTCACCACCACCAATCCTGAGGGTAGGGCAGATTAACAATTCTGTCTTGACCTTCAATCCTAAGATCCAGCCCTACCTTGGCCCACCATATTTGCTGCCCTGGAAGCAGCCCCAGGCAGCTGCTCCAGTTCTTCCTGAACCCCTGCAGCCAGAAGTTCTCCCACCTCCTGTATTGGCTGTGGATCCCGGGCTACGGCGTGTTACCGCTGCCTTTTCAAAATTGTCCTCTCAACAAGTCCCTACGGCTACCAGTAGAGGCCAGTGGCGCACTACTACCAACGCCACAATGAGCTATCATCAGAGGCAGGAACAACCTCTGATGAGGTTCAGCAGCTCCAGTAGTGACGAGCAGCTGGACACCTTCCTCTAAGGTGTCCCTTACTACAAAATCATCAGTGACATTCTGGGAGCCACGCCATGGACTGATTACCTGACGGGTGAGGACCTGTTTGGCCTTTGTGTGCAATGTTAATGTTTTATGTTCCAGGTTGCCAGTGTTGTCCTCATCCAGATGGTCATGTCAGTTAGGACTCCCCCCATCAGCACTTAACCCCCTCATGTCCAAGTTAACTGTTTTATCCCCTTTCTCAGGTTACCTGATAGCATGCTGCTATTATATGACATTTTAACCCGTTGGATTACTTTTATCAGTTTCCAGAGGATTCTACAACTTCAAGCACTTCCAGGAATAAAGACTCGCCTATCCTTGCCTTAATAAATTGCACTTTATTATATAAAATGTTTTATTGCAACATAAAAGCTTGCACTCAAATCCTCCTGCTATTTAATAATTTTGCACTATTGTACCAGTTTACAAATTTGTAACGTTCAAGATAACATGCCCATTGTGTGTATTAACCTTCTAGGTGCCGCAATGTGAATTTATGCACTGTTTGTCACTGATTGCACTTAACCATTGCACTTAACAAAAATGTAGCAATTTACTTAAAGTGTGCCTTTTTACAGCTCTTGTTCTCTTCACCTTTATACGGACTGTCTTCATATGGACATTGAATACTAATGGCCTACACCCGGGTAGGACCAAGTGGTAAGTCCAGGCAGATCCAGTTACTTCACAGGTACCCCTGCTGCTTCGGGAATCGTTAGAAGCCCTAGGCTGCTCCTTCCTGCTTGTTTAATGTTCCGGATTGTTCCCATCCGGAAGTGTCTCATTTCCAGGAGTGCACAGGATTAAAGGCCCTCCTCCTGTGACTTGCCAGAAGATACGGAGACGATAAATGCCTCCCCTTCTGAGCTTTTGCCTAAGGTAAGGCGCCTCAAGCCTTAGAGCCATACTTTAGCTTCCTCTTAGTCATCATAGTGATCGTGCTACAAACCAAATTTCTTCAGGCTATGGTGCAGGGAAGGGAATACAGGATAAAGCCACCCTTCTATTTGCGGGCATTCCATTACATAATGGTGGGATTACAGAGTAAAGACACCCCCATGCTTTCTGTGATATTGGTGGACGATATACAAAGTCAGTCAGTAAAGGTTTTGCTTTGTGCAGTATTTAGGTTACCTGGTTATACCAAGAGAAGGAAACTGTGTGTTGGACACCTTACTCTAGCGGGCAGGAACCTCGAGAAAGCCGTTCTATGTTTTGTCTATGTATGTCATTATATGTAAATTGACGCAGCACTTTGTATTTTATTGGGTACCTAGAGCTGATTTCCTCACCCGCCTAATGTACGCCGAGGACGGCTTCACTTAAAGTAAAGGGGTATTTAACATACTGAAGTATGTCACTAAACTTCTGTTTCCCTGCTACATCATGTCAGGTGTATATGGGTATTACCATCTTGTGTGATCCTACAATGCATTCATTGTTATATGTATTTTCCAGGCCTGTGTAATGTATTTGCTGTAATTTTCATGTACACCAGCAGGTGGCAGCAATATGTTTAGCAGTCCATAGCCAGTTTAGTATCTCTAGCCTGGAATAGTCCATTCCAGCCTAGTCTCCCCTGTGTGAGCAGAAGTGGGATGTTCCCATGTCCTGTCTCATGAGGAGGAGAAGGAAGCTAGTGAGTGTGTACCAGCCCCCTCCTTGGGGAAGGCTGTGTTGGTAGGAGCTCCCAAACACAGGGATCCCAACCTAGGATCCAAGCCTCGGCTGAGGCCCAGGATCACTCTTCCCGGCCTGAGTCATCTACCTCAGCTGGTTGACAAGCAAGCAGCCCTCCAGAACTATAGATCTCCAGGAAGACCCATCATACCCTGCGAGCAGTCCTGTGAGTACTTATCCAAAGACCAGGAGAAGCCAAATTCCTCCTTCAGCTAGTCAGGCCCATATCAAGCAGACTACAGACAGAGCAGAAGACAGATACCGGCCAGATCTACTAGGCATATGACAAGAAGCAGAATATATATATTAATTCCTGCCACATATTGCCAATACCTGCTGGGACCCAAGACTATTGCTGTATCTTGTATGGATTCAAAGCTGTATTAAGTAAAGACAAGTTGGACCATATTTCCTGCCTGGATTGCATTCATTCCTCAATTACTCCTACTGACCAGACTCAACTTTATTGCATGTGAGCCAGGATCCAGGAGTCCAGCCGTACCAAGGTAGGAGACACCGTTGGCACAATACCTACTACACAGAGACATTATCCCCCTCTGGCATTCCTCACCTGGTACCTGAGTTATTACATCTTAAAGGGCCCTGCTACAGTACCTGCGCAAGCTGCAATTGGCGTCACGAACTAAAAACTATTAATATTGCGCCAGTGTGCATCTGCCCCATTCCGGCTTACTGCAAGATCAGAGACACATCGGGACCTTTGTGGATGCAAAACTTGGATGCAACATCGTCTGAGTATTTGTGTCCACAAAACAGACACATAGTGGGTATTTATCATGCAGATAATATTTAAAGTATGTTTTGCTTGAGCCTACATTGGAGTACTTTGTGCCAAATTTAACAAATGCCAGATGTTGTTTGTTAAATTTGGCACCTCTATAAACTAAGATATATATATATATATTACAGTCAGGTCCATAAATATTGGGACATCGACACAATTCTAACATTTTTGGCTCTATACACTACCAGAATGGATTTGAAATGAAACTAACAAGATGTGCTTTAACTGCAGACTGTCAGCTTTAATTTGAGGGTATGTTCATCCAAATCAGGTGAACGGTGTAAGAATTACAACAGTTTGCATATGTGCCTCCCACTTGTTAAGGAACCGAAAGTAATGGGACAGAATAATAATCATAAATCAAACTTTCACTTTTTAATACTTGGTTGCAAATCCTTTGCAGTCAATTACAGCCTGAAGTCTGGTACGCATTGACATCACCAGATGCTGGGTTCCATCCCTGGTGATGCTCTGCCAGGCCTCTACTGCAACTGTCTTCAGTTCCTGCTTGTTCTTGAGGCATTTTCCCTTCAGTTTTGTCTTCAGCAAGTGAAATGCATGCTCAATCGGATTCAGGTCAGGTGATTGACTTGGCCATTGCATAACATTCCACTTCTTTCCCTTAAAAAACTCTTTGGTTACTTTTGCAGTATGCTTTGGGTCATTGTCCATCTGTACTGTGAAGCACCATCCAATGAGTTCTGAAGCATTTGGCTGAATATGAGCAGATAATATTGCCCGAAACACTTCAGAATTCATCCTGCTGCTTTTGTCAGCAGTCACATCATCAATAAATAAAGAGAACCAGTTCCATTGGCAGCCATACATGCCCATGCCATGAAACTACCACCACCATGCTTAACTGATGAGGTGGTATGCTTAGGATCAGGAGCAGTTCCTTTCCTTCTCCATACTCTTCTCTTCCCATCACTCTGGTACAGGTTGATCTTGGTCTCATCTGTCCATAGGATGTTGTTCCAGAACTGTGAAGGCTTTTTTAGATGTCGTTTGGCAAACTCTTATCTGGCCTTCCTGTTTTTCAGGCTCACCAATGGTTTACATCTTGTGGGGAACCCTCTGTATTCACTCTGGTAATGAGGGAATAGCACACACCTGGCCATGGAACAGCTGAGAAGCCAATTGTCCCATTACTTTTGGTTCCTTAACAAGTGGGAGGCACATATGCAAACTGTTGTACACCGTTCATCTGATTTGGATGTAAATACCCTCAAATTAAAGCTGACAGTCTGCAGTTAAAGCACATCTTGTTTGTTTCATTTCAAATCCATTATGGTGGTGTATAGAGCCAAAAATGCTAGAATTGTGTCGATGTCCCAATATTTATGGAGCTGACTATATATATATATATATGACACAGTGAGGGGTTTTGGCTGGGAAGGCAGTTTTTTTCTTCCCAACATGTGTGGCTGGGCTAGTTTCCAATCAGGTGAGGTCCAATACCGGACCGGAGTTTACGTTTTGGCAGCACCTGGCTGTCCTTAAATAGGCAGCTGGGTTCAACAGCTGAGTCTCTGTGTTGGGATCTGGGAGCCTTGTGTCTGGATCAAGGCTTGCTACTTGTTTGGCATGGAAACAGGTTGGTGCCGCTATGGTCAAGGACTCTTTAAGGCGGAATTGCCGCATGGTGTGAATTAGCACCAACAACGCAAGGTGACTTTTTGTTTGAATATGACTGTTTGTTTTGTCACTTGCCTAACATATGAATAAAACACTGAACTGTTTGATCCAAAGAACTTGTTGTTGCCTCTATACTGCGTCCGCTAATCCTGTCTACCAGAGCGAGTCCCCACAATTGGTGGAGAATGCGGGTAGGTGCAGTGAGGCTGGCGTGAAGGCTGAAATATTTTTGTTTTTCCGGGCATGGTTGTATGTCTTACAACAAACCAGCAAGATTACCATTTGTGTCTCTCGACAAAATGATAACTGTCATGAAAGCCCTCTTGACGGCTAACCTGCAACAGCGGGAGGCTAATAAGCAGCAGCAGGAAACAAACCAGCTGCTATTGCAACATGTGATGGCTTTACAAGCGGCAGGAGCATCCCAGAGCGTCCACGATGCCCGAAAAGCGGTCCATGCGGCGATCCCTAAGATGACCCCCTTGGACGACGTAGAGATCTATCTGGTGATGTTCGAGTAGGGGCCGTGAGGGAGAGACTACCCGGAGATCAGTGGGCTGAGGTCGTCGCTCTGTTCCTAAGTGGAAAATTCGTGGCACACCAGAATCAATTGATGCTTTTTAATTGGTAGACGTATTACATCATATCATCTATATAGTGTATAGTACATCCGGATTGGAACATATGAATTAAAGTCGTTTAGTTAGTACCAACATTTCGGCCATATGATTGACCTTTTTCAAGGGATCTATAAAATTTTTCACAAATAAGGATCACTTAAAAGTTCATATAATGATTGAGTAACAAATGCAATTCATAAGTAGACAAAAACAAGGGTCAGGTATGTATGTCAAAAAAAGGAGGAGAAAAAACTATTACGTAAATATCATCTATATAGAAGTCACAGTGGGGTAAGATTATATATCATGCAGCATAAAAGGAGTGGTACAATCACCACATATCATCACGGTTGACATATATCATTGAAGGCAATAGGATACATACATGTATACAGATAAATACAGAGAAATACCACTTCATGTGCTGCATAATATATTATGGGGCGCCTGGTGCGTTAATATATCCTATTCTGTGGAAAGTTGTGTTCCTAGAGGGAGGAGAAAGGGAGACCAGCATGTGGAGGCACATACCTGTAACTTGTGAATAAAGACCTCTGCCGGATGTGTACGCTGTGGCTGGCGCGCTGTTGTTTATGAAGGGGCTAGAGTGTATCGTCTCAACTTTCCACAGAATAGGATATACTGTATTAACGCACCAGGCGCCCCATAATATATTATGCAGCACATGAAGTGGTATTTCTCTGTATTTATCTGTATACATGTATGTATCCTATTGCCTTCAATGATATATGTCAACCGTGATGATATGTGGTGATTGTACCACTCCTTTTATGCTGCATGATATATAATCTTACCCCACTGTGACTTCTATATAGATGATATTTACGTAATAGTTTTTTCTCCTCCTTTTTTTGACATACATACCTGACCCTTGTTTTTGTCTACTTATGAATTGCATTTGTTACTCAATCATTATATAAACTTTTAAGTGATCCTTATTTGTAAAGATTTTCATAGATCCCTTGAAAAAGGTCAATCATATGGCCGAAACGTTGGGACTAACTATACGACTTTAATTCATATGTTCCGATCCGGATGTACTATACACTATATAGATGATATGATGTAATACGTCTACCAATTAAAAAGCATCAATTGATTCTGGTGTGCCAAAAATTTTCTACTTTGATACGAGACGATCAATCGTCCTCCGTGAGCACCCAACTCTATACAGGGTGTGCAGATCTCATCATCCCTTTACTTGGTCGCTCTGTTCCTGGCATCCAGACCCCAGCAGGTGTTTTTCAACTTACCAGATGATCAAGCGGCCAATTACACGACAGTAAAGGGTGAGATTCTGGCAAGACTGTGGGTGAATGTGTTGGTCCGGGCCCAGGGGGTGCATCAGTGGGAGTTTAACCTGGCTGAACCCGCGAGACCTTAGGATTATGATCTGCAAAAATGGCTGCAGCCTGACATGCTGAGTTCCACTGCTATGCTGGACCGACTGTTGGCTGATGTATTCTGGAGGGCTTTGCTGTACCCGCTCCAGCACAGGATCGGCCAGGTGTCTCCTGGTAATGCCCTTGAGATGGTTGACCTGGTGGAGCGCTATGAGGCTACCAGGACTCTACAGGGGGGTTCTTTTGGGAGGGGGGCAGTCAAACCCCGGAAATCTCCACCCCAGACCCGGCGACTGGTGCCAACAAAACCCGCCCGGGATATACCCTTACAGACCTAGCTCCGATGGAGGTGTCAGGAGCCTGGCCACATAAGGGCCGACTGTCCCTATCAGGGTGAACCCATGGATTCTAACTATGGCTACTGCCACTCCTTGTATGCCAGGAAGCTGTGTGCAACAGGTACCCAAGAGACTATACTTGGTACAGCCCGCCGAGTATACTGGCCAAAAAGTCAGGGTTGTGTGCAACCATGGAGACTTACAGGACTATCCTACCTCCCCGGTGTCTCTGTCCACGGTGGACGGCAGGTGGACCCATGAGGTGACCATCGCCACCAATTTACATTATGAACCTCATAATAGGGGAGACTTCCTGGGCTTCCTGGCAGTGTGGCCTGCTATGAGAGTGACTGATACCCATGAGACAAGGCAGGGGCGTAACTAGTGTTCTTTGGGCCCCAGGGCAAACTTTGAATTGGGCCCCCCGCGAGCCTCCGCCCCCCCCCCGACAAGCCTCTTTCCCTACCCCTACCCCCCCTCTGTATAAAGCCATACATAAAAAAAAAGTCACTACAGTATTTTTTTTTTTAATGTATGGCACACACTGGCTTCATATGAGGGATGAAGGCGAGATGAATGATGATCAGTGGTGCCGTGTAGCAGTGTGTCTGAATTCAGAAATGGTGGGCCCGCGCCAGCCACATGAGGGCAGCCAGGGGCAGCAAATAATGAGGGGGCAAACTGAAAATGAAACACTCTGTGGGCAAAAAATTTAAAATATATAGAGGGAGTGGGGGCAAAATGAAATATAGTGAGACTCTTACTATATTTCATTTTGCACCCGCCCTCTCCCTCTATACATTTCATTTTTTGCCCACAGAGTATTTCATTTTCATTTGCCCCCGGGCCCCTCATTATTTGCTGCCCCTGGCTGCCCTATTATGGCCGGCACGGGCCCTTCTGAATTCAGACACACTGCCTTACGGCACCACTGATCATCATTCATGTCCCCCCTCCGTATGAAGCTGAACGCCGGTGTGTGCCATTTTTTACATAAAAAAAAACAACTACCTACTCTTGTTTGTTCCGCTCTCCTCACTTGAGGGTTACGGCGGCCGGCGGGCGGGCTCGTCATTCCTGGCAGCTGTGATCCCGCCTGACCCGCTGCGGAGGTCACGGGTCTCGCGCTGACAAGTAAGCGCAGCACAGCCACACAAAATATAGGGAGGGCCCGCCGCACTTAATAAAAAAACACTTGCGGGCCCCGCTTTACTCCATCTCTCCTGGGGGGCCCACTGACTTAGGGGTGACCGCCACTTCGGTGGAAGAGGGGGAGACATCCCCGCTAAGTGTGATGGTGGGAGATGTGGAGGACTTGCCGCTGGGTCCTGAATTGACAGACCTCAATGTACCCGGGGGTAATTTTGGTACCGCCCAACGTCAGGACCTAACCTTATCTCGTGCCTGGGAAAATGTGTTAATAGTAGATGGTGAACCACAACAACTTGGGGCAGAGTCAGTGTTTCCCCGTTTTGTGGTTCATCAAGATATGTTGTATCGGGTAAACCAACTACAGGGTGAACCTATTGAACACGTTCTCAAGGGTCACCTGGGGCTGAAGAAAACTCAGGATTGTATTCTACAGTGGTTTTACTGGCCCAGCGAATTAAAAAAACTGGAAGAGTTTTGTAAGTCTTGCCCGACCTGCCAGATAACTAGCCCCCAGCCACATTTCCATAGTCCCCTAGTACCTCTCTCGATTATCGAAGTACCGTTTGACCGAATAGCTATGGACCTTATAGGCCCAGTACTGAAGTCCGCCAGAGGGCATCAACACATCTTAGTCATTCTAGACTACGCCACTCGGTACCCGAAAGTGGTGCCACTGCGACATACCTTAGTCAAACTCATAGCTAAGGAGTTAATGGAGATGTTTTCCCGAGTAGGACTACCTAAAGAGGTTCTAGCCGACCAAGGGACCCCTTTTATTTCTAAGGTGAAGAGGGAACTATGTAAATTGCTGCACATAAAACAACTACGGACATTCGTTTACCATCCGCAAATGGACAGTCTGATAGAACGGTTTAACTAAACATTAAAAAATATGTTGAAAAAGGTAGTGTCTAAAGATTGGAAGGACTGGGACCTCCTTCTGCCCTATCTCATGTTCGCAGTGCGAGAGGTTCCCCAAGGCCTCTACTGGGTTCTCGCCCTTCAAACTGCTATATGGCGGTCTCTTGGATGTGGCCAAAGAGGCGTGGGAACAACAACCCATTCCACATAAAATTGTTATTGAGTACGTTACCCAGATGCAAGATCGGATAGAGACAGTGTTACCTCTTGTTAGGGAGCATATGGAGGCAGCTCAGCGAGCCCAGAGTCGGGTCTATAATCGGCAGGCTCGGGTCCAGATCTTTAACCCGGGTTTTGGTTCTGGTGCCGACCGTGGACAGTAAGTTCCTGGCTAGGTGGCAGGTGCCTTACGAGGTACTCGAGAAAATTGGAGATGTAAACTACAAGGTACACCAGCCAGGGCGGCGAAAACCGGAGCAGGTTTACCATGTGAATTTACTCAAACCGTGGAAAGATAGGGAAACCTGTACAGAAGACAGCCCGCGACTAGGTTTTCTAGGAGAAGAGGTACCGGCCCCTCTGTCTGATGCAAGAGAGGCTGCTGCCACAGTAAAAATTGCTGACAGCCTCTCCTCTAAGCAGACTCAGGAGGCCAGGGAATTCGTTAGTCGGAGCACGGATGTGTTCTCGGACCTCCCTGGATGCACTTCCATAATCCAGCATGACATTGTCACTGAGCCTCAGGCAAAAGTCAGATTAAATGTGGGGGATTCAGTCAGCACAACCCTATATGCAGGTGCACATCGCTATGGCGAAATACATATACAAAGAAAAACACAAATGCAATAGCACTCTGCAACCAGCACTCCGCCCTGCCTCCATGCTGGATGTTGAATGAGGCATTGGTGTACATTTTGGCCAAAGTGTAATAAGCCACTCACCACGTCAAGGTCGCCTCTATGAGTGGTCCCTAACACTAGTTCCTACCTGTTTATGGGCCATGACAGCCATCCAAAGTCCAGGGAGCGCAGGTACAGCATGAACGCTAGGCACACTCTGCTTTTAACCCCGTCCGGTGCCGTTACAGCTTTCATCGGATCCAGGG
Source organism: Bufo bufo (assembly GCF_905171765.1). Taxonomy (NCBI): domain Eukaryota; kingdom Metazoa; phylum Chordata; class Amphibia; order Anura; family Bufonidae; genus Bufo; species Bufo bufo. Next base: position 394,627,423 of record NC_053390.1, read on the forward strand.
ATGCAAGTACCAACATGCATGCTGAGCCCACTATATACTTCTCCTTGAGCCAAATGGCTACTGGTAGGCCCTGTAGAAGTAGACTCAGTTTTATACTGACTTTAAAACCATACCGGGAGCCCGAGGCTTGGCGACAAGCCATATTGGAGGAGGTGCAGCTAATGTTGCAGCTATACGTCATTGAAGAGTCAAAAAGTGAGTGGGCCAGCCCTATAGTATTGATACCCAAGCCGGACGTGACGTTGCGGTTTTTTAACGACTTTCGAAAACTTAACAAGGTTTCCAAATTCGATGCGTATCTCATGCCCCGAGTGGATGAGCTCATCGAGAGGTTAGGACAAGCCCGGTATTTTTTTGTTTTGGACCTCACGAAAGGGTACTGGCAGGTGCCATTAACGGAAGTCGTCAAAAAGAAAACTGCCTTTATCACGCCTGAGGGGCTGTATCAATATAAGGTCTTACCCTTTGGTCTGCATGGCCACTTTTCAGCGACTAATGGACATTGTGCTTCGTCCATATCATTAGTACTCTTCGGCTTACCTGGATGATATTGTCAGCCACAGTACCGACTGGGAAAGTCACCTACCCAGAGTGCAGGCTGTAGTGGACTCCCTTCGGAAAGCTGGCCTAACCGCTAACCAAAAAAAATGTTCGATAGGGTTAGAAGAGACTAAATACCTGGGGTATGTAATTGGGCGCAGAGTCATCAAACCCCAAGTGAACAAAATAGAGGCGATACGGAATTGGACCCGACCTGTCACCACTAGGCAAATAAAGTCATTCCTGGAAATAGTGAGCTATTACATCTAGCCGCACCCTTGACAGGACTCTTGACGGGACACAAGTCAGTGATGGTTCGCTGGGATGAGCAGGCAGAAGAGGCTTTCTCCGCTTTAAAGTGGGCCCTGTGCGGGTCACCGGTTTCGGTGATGCCCGACTTCAAAAGGGAGTTTATAGTACAGACAGATGCCTCCAAAGTAGGCCTCGGTGCTGTACTGTCTCAGGAAGTCATCTGGGAGGAGCATCCCGTTGTTTCCTCAGCCGGAAGCTCACCCCAGCCGAGACCAGGTTTAGTATAGTGGAGAGAGAGTGCCTGGCCATCATTTGGTCTCTCCGCTATTATTTGTTGGGGAGAAAGTTCCACCTGGTTACTGACCACTCCCCTCTCAAATGGATGAGCCAGGCCAAGGACAGAAATGCCCGGGTCACCCGGTGGTTTCTGTCCTTACAAAACTTTACGTTTTCGGTAGAACACAGGGCAGGCCGGTTACAGGGAAACGCAGATGCCCTGTCCCAGGTACACTGTCTTGTGTGTGTTCAGTATGTGACACAGCGAATGGTTTTGTCTGGGAAGGCAGGTATTTTCCTCCCAACATTTGCGGCTGGGCTGGTTTGCAGCAGCTGAGTCTCTGTGTTGGGATCTGGGAGCCTTGTGTCTGGATCAAAGCTTGCTACCTGTTTGGCGTGAAAACAGGTTGGTGCTGCTATGGTGTGAAGCAAAATAACATATCTAACCACATCTAGTGCAGTGACCCAGAGGAGCACTGCTAAAGAGTTAATATCACTGCTAATGGTTAATGTATTTTTCTGTGTCATGTCAAATAGCTGAATATGGGTAAAATATGGGTTATTTTTCTGGCCCTACTCAGCTGGAGGAATATTGGCCCAGTACCCTGTGTGTTAGAAATGCTGTGTAGTGTGGTTTAGGCAGCCAACAAGTAAGGAGCTACTTGAGTCTGTGCACTGTGAGGCCTACTTCAAGGAGCCTCCATCCTTGCATGCTGAAAACAATTACCATCCTCCGAGAAAGAAAGAAGCAAAAAATTTATAGACCGTTGAGGGCCATTACAAAGGACTGGTGCAAAGCAATCACTAGTTTATGGCAACAGGCCTTACTGCGTGTGGAGAGGGTATATTGTTGAGCTCCCACTAAACTTCTATAACAGACATCCATTTAAGCATCTGCATCCCACACCCTGGAAACTGCAGTACATATTTTAAGAGACATATTGCACACTTTTGGCCGACTGGGGAAGTTGTTTGGATTTAATAAAGAGAGACTCAGTGTCAGCCTCTTACAGCCTGCTATCCCATATTCATCCTTGGAAAGATTGTGTGTTTACCATGGAGAAAAACTTAATTTTTCACCACCTGTGACTTCACATCCAAAACTACCTCAGTAAAGTGTCCTGAATTTGTTACCCCCAAATGTTGCCTAGTTATTGTCTTGCACTGCCATCAGCCATTATCCAGCCCAGGCTTTCTGCCTTGCACCCCATCACCACACACATCTAAAATCAAGGGCACTCCAGCCACCACCAGGCAGGAGACTTCAAAAGTCCAGGGTGTGCCCCAAGGGAAGAAAGGGTGCACACTCCACTCACTGCATGTGCGGAGCCCCAAGTAGTGCTCGGGAGAGGGATTAGCCACCATGAGAACTACAACCAACAGATAAGGATAATTTATATATTTGAGGAGGTGTACTCTGCTTTTTATTAGACAGATAGGATAAAAATAACTATAAAGTAATCTGTCATACTGGGCTTCCTTTCGCAAGTCTTTTGTAGCTGTAATTCGCCAGGTATTTCATTAATATAACAAACACATGACATGACCAAAATTGATGTAACAACAAGTAATAAAAAGTCCCAAAAATAATTTTATCTGGAAAACAATGTACAATTATTAATATTGCACTTTTTGTACAAGAAATTCTAATAAATACAAACGAAAGCTATACATATATAGACATTTTATATTAATAATCATGTTATATCTTGTCTTTGACTTTGCACACAGAATGTCTTTTACAAAGTGTCCGTATCATGTGCATTTATAATAGGAGAAGGGTATAGTAAGTTCTTACAGTGGTTTCAGATGCAATTCTTTCTATTTCTGTAATGACAACATAAATAATGCTTTTATTAATTACTAAGTTCTATTGCATCTCTGTAGCTGTTGGTCTAAACACCACAGACCTTGAAAATGGATAGACAATGATTTCTGGTCGAAATAAACATTTTCATGGTTTTACGTGAGAAAAATTTAATTTTGGGGAAAAAATAAAATAAAAATATGCATGTACCGGGTTATACCTTGTTTCTCACATTACCAGAGATAGATGCAAATAGGTGTCAGGTGATCTAATCTCTGCCAACATGATAAGGAGCTCATGGACTGTTATGTAAAATCTATAACAAGGCGAATGTGGTCATCATAGGCCTGCATTTTCTTATATGTCAATTGGTGATTTGAACTTCCTTTGGTGTCCCAGAAGCTTGGTATGTGCAGCCTGTAGAGTTATGGTACTGTACATTCAAGACAATAAACCACTACAGGCTATATAGAGACCATACTGGGGCAAGGAACTCAAGTCACATGGACTTTAACACGTTCTCCCTCGGCTCCTCTGGCCACAATGTTTTCCTTCCACAATTCATACACTAAGTTAGGTTTGTGACTTTCAATAAATGTGTGCTTTCGTAGGAATTATAAATATCAGATAAAACATAAAGGTCATCTTTTCCCCTGACCAAAACTACCGTAAATTAATTTGGAACGCTGAGTGCTTCTTAAGCGGTCGATTCTGCTTTGAAATATAGATAAGACAATTATATAAATGAAGGGCATGGATATATCTCATTTTTGTGTTATACATTATTATATGTATTATGATTGCTCTTAGATTCATGAAGTCTGCTACTGTACCTGTCGGACATGATACTTATTTGGTTTCTTACCGCCATCTACTCGTATCTGCATCCGATAGGGATGTTAGGCTTGTTTTGACACCCATATGTGGCAATTAATGCTACTCACAGTTTAGGTTTAGTGGACAAACCCTTGATGAATTTAAAAAATAAAATTATCTAGCCCAATGGCATCAAAATGTACAAGAAACAAAGTGCTAATAAAAGCTTAAATAATTCTCTTCTTTTCCCACTAACATATTCTATTCTTTAAAATTTGCACATTTCTGTTTGCCGTGTTTGTCATTCTCAAGCATCACACTTTCAAAGTGCCATTAAAAATAGCGGAATCTGCTTTATGTTGGTAGTCATTGATTCCATATACCTTGTACTGGGGAGATGCAGTGTATGAATTTCACAGGTCATTGCATGATAGGTCATGCCCGTAACCCTTGTCATCAAAGTTAAATCTGTGCGTGAATCAGGCTCACTAGTAAGCAATGCTGTTGTTCTTCCTACGATTGTATAGACAACTTGGTCTTTCAGATTTGGTTGTTTTAAATCCAGTAGATGACTGGTCCCAGCTTTAGTTTTTTGTAGTGTGCGTCGTTGTGCAGTGCTCTGTGTTTCATAGTGGGGCGGCAGAGAAAGCACAATATAAAAATAGAATTAAAAAAATTACAAAAATAACAATACATGTACATCTAGAAGTGTCCATTTGTCACCAAGTCATGTGTGTCCCATCATAATCCCTTTGTTCCTATGTTGCTTGAAAATTGTATTGTAGGCTGCAGCATCCTCGTAACTAGGTCCATGATGCAGACTAAAGTTTTTGTGCTTGGTATCCTTATTTCAAATGATGAGAAAAGTGAATCAGGTACATCCTGTCCTCCAGCAGAAGACAACCTTGCTGGGTCCTTTTTAATGGTTGAACTTCGCACAAGTAAATGCAATCACAGGATCATCACAAGCCTGTGGATTAGCTCTGTTCTTATTTATGTCTCCTTCCCGAGCTAAAACAAAGTTAGGCTTCTGAATGGGTCGTCAGGCTTTCCCACAAGTCCCACAGCAGCGAGATTTAAACTGTGCAAGCTGACAGAGTTTCAGCTGTTTTACTTTTTCACAGTACCTGGTTGAATCTCTGCAGTCATCTAAAGGAAAAAGAAACACAAGTCACATAAGGTTCTATACAGTGTATGGCTACAACTGCCATCCAAGAGTAAATCTTACCACTAGCGGCCAATTACTACATGTACTACTATCAGAGACTATGAACATGAGACTGAGGTGGCATGCTTTATGAGAAGAATACTTATCTGAATAATCTGAGATATAATACAGCATACTGCTGCATCTGGTAGCAATATGAATTTACCTTATTATGAATCACAGGCAAAATGTAATAATGTTCAAAGCTTTATGTCAATTTAAGACTGGACTTACATACAATAAGGCATCATGTTAGCGTGTGTGCATTTTTCATATGCTACACAGTATTAAAAATGCTCTTACAGACCGCAGCCTCATGCTCGGGGGGATTTTCCATAGAATATTCAGCCAGAACCCAAATAACTTCTAAACAACTAATTTCTGGTATTGATCATTTTTAGGTTAATCAAAAATTTGATATTTCAAGATTTTTTTGCATCAATGTTAACGGATCATTTTTTAAACTCAGCTTACATAACCGATGACATTCTACTTTGCACTTCAGCAAAGGATAAGCAATATTTTGACCATTACACAGAAATCAACAATATAATAAAAGCAAATCATTATTATTATTAGAGATCTTAGAGTTAGTAACTATCTATTCTGGAATATGCCTAATGCTGGCCAAACGTTTAAGGCTACTTTCACACCTGCGTTCAGGTGTCCGCTCGTGAGCTCCGTTTGAAGGGGCTCACGAGCGGTCCTGAACGCAGCCGCCCGGCCCTGATGCATTCTCTATGGAGGCGGATCCACTGAGAATGCATCCGCCTGCCAGCGCTCAGCCTCCGCTCCGCTCAGTGAGCGGACACCTGAACGCTGCTTGCAGCGTTCGGGTGTCCGCCTGGCCGTGCGGAGGCGAGCGGATCCGTCCAGACTTACAATGTAAGTCAATGGGGACGGATCCGCTTGAAGATGACACCATATGGCTCAATCTTCAAGCGGATGCGTTCCCCATTGACTTACAATGTAAAGTCTGAACGGATCCGCTCAGGCTACTTTCATACTTAGAAAATTTTCTAAGTTTTAATGCAGACGGATCCGTTCTGAACGAATGCGAACGTCTGCATTATAGGAGCGGATCCGTCTGATGAAACATCAGACGGATCCGCTCCTAACGCTAGTGTGAAAGTAGCCTTAGAAAGCTGACAGCCCACATACACATGAACACTTGGCTCATCTGTGCATACATATGTTCTCAATTGGTCGAGAGGACTAAGGCAATGTTCACATATGCTGCAAGTGGACACGGTTACCTGATCCGACACAAATGCGAAACCTTGGATGCCATGTTTTTTGTCCACCCGAAACCCAGAATTTATGACTATTAACTATAATGGGATCCAGCAGTAGAATCTGACCTGTAGAATCCGGCAATGCCAAATCCAGTGAATGGCGGCAGACTTTTCTCTTCTGGGACAACCTACCGGAAACGTTCACCGGAGATGAGAACGTGGCCTAAGCCACTGCTAGAAACCTCTAATGGTAGCTTATCTCCTTTGTTAACAAGGTATTTAGCAAGCCTAAACTCAACATGTTTGACCTTTCTTTCTCCCCGCATCTGACATTAGAATAGAGTCGGGATACCACACCATACACATTAGATGGCAGACCAGTCCAGCCAAAACAGGCAGGTTCAGCTGAAATTTATCTAATGTATATGGGCAGTTGTATATATATTATTTTAGTATAACATGCATTCATTTTATATATTTCTGTTAAATGGGGACATTCTGATAACAAATGAGTAGATACATGGCAGTTATATGAAGAATTTAAAGTGTACCTCTCTCTCATAGAGTGGCCTTGTACTAAGCTTTTAAGGGTATGAACACACGGTCAGGATTCTACATGAAGTTTTGGAACCCAAAACCAAGAGTGAATTAAAAATAGAGGAGAAGTGGTATTGGTCCTTTATACTTTCTTTCCTTCTATGATCAACTCCAGATTTTGGCTTCCAAAACTGCATGCAGAAACCTGACCGTGAGGCCTCTTAACTCTACTCAAAACAGATTCTCTCACACAACTACTAAAAGAGGTTCCGGAAAGTGAGATATGAGGTGCACTTTACACTGGATACCTTAGTGTCTGTACAACTGAGAAAAACATTGGTTGCTGGTGGATAAAGCTATGGCTCTGCAGGGTTATGGAATAAAAAGACATTTCCTTTGACCTTATGAAATAGTCTCTTAGTAAACCACTCCAGAAATTTTCTCTCTGTCTTGAATGTTCAAGGTGAAGTTTTACAAGGCAACTATACAAACTTAGCAGAAATAAAACTTGGTACAATGATTTTACATGTGGCTGTATTTGCTAAGGTGCGATGTTGGTGGGATGTGAATATGCAGCTATCCTTTATACAAACTTTCCCAAATGGCAGGCAAAAACTACCAATGCTACTACTGCTTAAGGGGTAATGACACTAAAGTAAAGACTGTTGCTGTAAAACTGGGCATTTTGCACAATATTGTTCTTCCTTTACCAGCAATTTGGGGAACTATGACAAGGGACCTGGAAAACCCACTTAAATCGTACCTTAGTAAATCCAGCCCTTACAGCTCATACCGTTCTCACAAGGTGCCATGTTGCAGCGCTGCCAGTTAGAGGGCCGAGGTCTCCAGGAACACATACGCTCTTGAACAGACCTGCCAGTTCGATGATGAACACACTCAACACGTCTGGATTGGAATCCATAGCTGCCACAAGTCGCTGTGCAGTGGGTCCAAGGAGACACCCTCCACTGTACACTGCACATGTCTGCCAAGCAGTTTTGTGTACTTAGCGGTCTGAGGAAGAGGAAAAACAGGACTCTTTTAGTAGATCACCAAACTGCTCAAAATGTTTTAACATGTCTCTTTCAGAAAACAAAAACCTTCAAGAAACATCCACTGCTAAAGAGAATTTTTATTGTAATTACAGGTGTTATAAATTAAATGGAATATCCAGAATTCAAAAATGAATGGCCGATCCTTAGGTTAGTCCATCAATACTAGAGTGCTGGGGATCCAACTCCTGGCATCACCGCCGATCATCCGTTTGCCGATAGACATCTTAAAGGGAACCGGTCACCAGGATTTTGTGTATAGAGCTGAGGACATGGGTTGCTAGATGGCCGCTAGCACATCCGCAATATCCAGTCCCCATAGCTCTGTGTGCTTTTATTGTGGGAAAAAACTGATTTGATACATATGCAAATTAACCTGAAAAGAGTCCTGTCCCTGACTCATCTCACGTACAGGACTCATCTCAGGGTAATTTGCATATGTATCAAATCAGTTTTTTTACACAATAAAAGCACACAGAGCTATGGGGACTGGGTATTGCGGATGTGCTAGCGGCCATCTAGCAACCCATTTCCTCAGCTCTATACACAAAATCCTGGTGACAGGTTCCCTTTAAGAACAAGCCATCAATTTTTAAAGCCTGCATAACCCCTAACCCCACTACTTCGGAGGATATCTAGCAGGCATTCAATGTCATTTATACAGTAGGATTTAGTCTGTCCTGAAGTTTGACACTTTGACTCCTTTCCCTTCCATTGTTATTGTCAGGGAGTCAGTTCTTTGTAGTTCATAAGAAACCAAACTTTACAGTTCTGCAGATTTTTACCTGAAATAATGCGATTTTGTAAATGAGCTCAACATTCCTACTGGATTCTGTTTCTGTTACCTTTTTCCTATTTGAATTACATACTTGAAGAGAAGAGCGAATTTAGTATTTTGAAATTCGTTCACGCTTCGTTTACTGGTAAAAGGTGAAATGTGTTATGGATTCCGTTACCACGGACCATAACGCAATTCTATGACGGAATGCATAACGGAATGCCTTTAGAGGCATTCCGTTATTCAGTCCGTCATTCTAGAAGTTTATGGGCTGCAAAACGGATCCGTCCCGTTTCCGTTATGCAGGAGAGCACTCCCCTACATAACGGAAACAGAACGGATCCGTTTTGCAGCCCATAGACTTCTATTATGAAGGAATGAATAACGGAATGCCTCTAAAGGCTTTCCGTTATGCATTCCGTCATAGAATTGCGTTATGGTCCGTGGTAACAGAATCCATAACGCAATTCACCTTTTACCAGTAAACGAAGCGAGAACGAATTTCAAAATATGAAATTTGCTCATCTCTACCTATAATCTCTATCCAATTAGAGCTAAATGTTTTGTATAAAGCGTTTAAATAAATACTGTATTATTATGCTATACCAAATCACACCATATCTCCATTTATTGTAATGCAGACTAAAAGAATGTTATAATTAGAGATGAGCGAATTTCTTAAAAGTTTGATTCGGCTGATTCGCTGAATTTCACAAAAAATTAGCTTCATGGCGAATTACTTCGTCACGAAGCGCATTTGTTTGTAAGTAGCGGGTGCAATGACAGGGAGCTGCGATAGCGCCGCCCCCGTCATTGTACCCCTCAGATGCCGCGTTCATACATGATTGCGGCATCTGAGTGTAAAATTAACAATAAAAAAATATAAAATCAAACTTACCGCCTCCATTTGCTCCCGACGGGCTGGCCGCAGCCATCTTGCTTGAAGATCTCAGCCGAAATCCTGTGCGGTGCGAGATTATATCATCACGCCGGCTGGCATGGTGACGTATGATGTCATCACGCTGGTCGGTGTGATGATGTAATCTCGCACCGCACGGAATTTCGGTCTTCAAGTAAGATGGCGGCGGCCGGCCCGTCGTGAGCAAATGTAGGCGGTAAGTTTGAATTTTTAGTTTTTTATACTATTTCAGGTTAAATCGATTCGCTGACACGAAGCTCAAGGATTCTAGGCGAATCAAATTTATCCTGGAATTCGCATCGAATTCCACTTCATGGGATTCGATTCGCTCATCTCTAGTTATAATATATATCCCCATTAAATTACAGAAACAAATGGACACAACTGGACAATGGGAGTTCAACTATGAGCAAATTACTCTAAAGGCTTGGTGGCTTAAATAGCTTACAGTCTGATTGCTACAAATTCACAAAAACCTAAAGCATCCCAACATTTTCCTCAGGAAATCGCTAGATGAAATTGAGCATGCTTATCCTATTCTGAGTTCATTTACAGGGCAATTTAAAACAGATATGCTAGTATAATAATGTCAAAAACATAGTAACATATGGTAATATGAACATATACAATGTATTAGCTGAAAGTAATATCATTGATGCCTTGGGCGGTCTTTAGTATTTACAATTGACTAGCGAACTGCCAATCTAATATAGAAAGCCGAGTGTATGTGTGTATGTCAGCTAAAGAAATCTGCATCGTCGCATTTACAATCACGAAATTTGGCACACAGGTACATCAGGTGTCTGGGAAGGTTTTAGACCGGGTCTCAGCTCTCTAGCACGTACCGTTCCTGAGATATTCCCAAAAAAATGCAAATATGGCACATCACATGACCTACATTAGCCAATAGAAGTCTGCAGGTCTTTCTCTTCATAGCCCAACTGCCATACACACGATCACATGTCCCTTATCAGCCAATAGAAGCTCGCAGGCCCTTAGTCTCCACATACACACAGTTTTACACCTGGTTTCCATAACAACCCAGCCATTTTTCTTCACTGCTGCAGGTCAGCTTTAAAGGGGCAGGGCGCTGTGGATGACACTGTTAAGGGAGCGGAGTGCTGTGGAGGTCACAGTTCAGAGGGCAGGTAGGGTGGCCATTCAGGCCACCCATAAAAGACAGACTTAAAAACCGCACCCCCAGGCCCCGCTAAGCCACGCCCTGATCTGGTTAGCCCACACACCCTTCCACGGCACAGCCGCCAGGGATTGAAAAAATGAAGGCAAAAAGCAACTTCTGTCAGCTGCAGGGGTGGGAGGGAAGGTGACTTTCTCCCTGCAGCTCACAGTCAGACAGCTCGGAGGACAGGGAGTCTGAAAGCTGGACTGTCCAGTCTAAAACCGGACCTCTGGCTACCCTAGGAGCAGGCTGCTGTGGAGGTCACAGTTAAGGGGACGGTCCACTATGGAGGTCAGTGTTAAGGGGCAGATTGCTGTAGAGGCCACTGTTAAGGGGGTGGAGTGTTGTGGAAATCACTGTTATGGAGATGGGGTACTGTGGAGGTCACTAATAAAGGGGAGGCCACTGTGGAGGTCACTGTTAAGGGGGAGGGATGCTGTGGAGGTCACTTTTAAAGGGGCAGGCACTGTGGAGTTCTCTGCTAAGGGGGCAGGGTGCTGTAGAGGTCACTGTTAAGGGGGTGGGGTGTTGTGGTAGTCACATTTTAAGGGAATGGAGCTCTGTGGAGGTCACTGTTAAAGGGGTAGGTTATTGTGGAAATCAATGTTAACGAGACGGGGTACTGTGAGGTCACTAATAAAGGGGCGGCCGCTGTGAAGGTCACTGTTAAAGGGGAGGGCGTTGTGCATGTTACTGTTAAGGGGGCAGGCCGTTGTGGAGGTCACTGTTAAGGGAGGAGAGGACTGTGGAGGCCACTATTAAAGGGGCAGCAGGGTACTGTGAGGTCACTGTTAAGGCAGCGGGGTACTGTAAGGTCACTGTTAAGGGAGCGGGGTACAGTGGAGGTCACTGTTAAGGGAGCGGGGACAGTGGCATTTACTGGTAAAGGGGCTGTAGAGGTCTCTGCTAAGGGGTCGGGAATGGTGGAGGTCACTTAAGGGGACTGTAACCTGTGGTCAGTGTTAAGGGGCGGGTGCTGTAGAGGTCACTGTTAAGGGGGCGGTCCCCTGTGGAGGTCACTGTCAAGGGGGTGGGGTGCTGTGAAACTCACTGTTTAAGGGGCAGGCTGCTTTGAAGGTCAAAGTTAAGGGGGTGGGCTGCTGTGGAGGTCCTATTTTAAGGAGACGGGGCACTGTGGGGGTCAGTGTTAAGGGGTGGGGGCTGTGCAGGTCACTGGTAAGGGGGCGGGGTACTGTAAATGTCACTGTTATAGTGTATCCTGTCGATATCTTTTAACAACACAAACATTAAATGAAATAGATTAAATATACCAGTGCGAAGCTGGGTTCTTCAGCTAGTGTATAGTATGGCTTATTAGTAGAAAATGTATATTAACCTGATGGATTACCTGGGTAAGACATGGCACTGTTCTGGAAATACGATGGTTCCTTCTCGTGTTTGACAATACACCTGTCTATGCTGTACAGCTGTTCGCGGTCCTATACATGGCCCATGACACTACGCAAAAAGATACAGATATCATTAAACTGCAAGCAGTAGACCAAGATTTCAATGATCTTATGTGTCTATGTACAAAATCTACCTTACTAAGTTAAATAAGACAAAGTATATTGACATAAAACGCTTGTTTATGGAGAGTAGGACTCCCATCACTTCCTACCAGTACACTGTAAGGGGTGCAACAAGGCCATCTGCTCTTTTTAATTTGGAAGCAAATGCATCAATCTCTTTACCACTGGGATTTTAATTACCTTTTTGTAATTTTGCATGATGCAAATTTCAGAGTATGCAATCTAGAAGTCTGCTCTCTTCTATATGCAATGACTATGTTAACTTCCAGACTAATAACCCAATCAAATCTACTATAGTGAAGGGACACTTGAGCTTAAGCAGAGCAAAAGAGTAAATAACAAATATATGCTTAAAGGGAACCTGTCACCAGGATTTTGTGTATGGAGCTGAGAACATGGGTTGCTAGATGGCCGCTAGCACATCCGCAATACCCAGTCCCCATAGCTCTGTGTGCTTTTATTGTGTAAAAAAAAACAATTTGATACATATGCAAATTAAGCTGAGATGAGTCCTGTACGTGAGATGAGTCAGGGACAGGACTCATCTCAGGTTAATTTGCATATGCATCAAATTGGTTTTTTTACACAATAAAAGCACACAGAGCTATGGGGACTGGATATTGCGGATGTGCTAGCGGCCATCTAGAAACCCATGTCCTCCGCTCTATACCCAAAATCCCGGTGACAGGTTCCCTTTAAACTACTAAGCTGTTTTATAGAAAATATGTCTGATTACGTGTCAATTCAAATAATCTTAAATCAGAGCCATGTGCATAGTGGCATACCATGTCTCATAGGCACTCTGTGTGCTGCTGTATGGTGCCTCCTGAAAAGTATTTCAGTAACATAGCATGCAAATGAAGCTGGAGGCACGTAGAGGTGTAGTATGCTTTATATGTCTTATTATGGCTCCGTACAAGTCGGAAGTTGAATGGAGCTGTAATACGTTGCATGAGCCCTTACTGGAATCTGTCATCAAGTTTTTGCTGGCCTAGCTCAGCTGTGACAGACTCTGATTACAGGGCCCTCCTGCGACTTATTGACAGCTTTCTACTTATTACTTTGCATAGGGAGAAATCGGTCAATCAGTGATAGGTGGGCAGAGTTGCTGGTTCATGAATATCAAGCACATGGACATACTAACAGGATACAGGGCCTGTCTCGCACTGCAGGTAATATCGTTTTCTGGCACCCATACAAATTAACCAGTAAGTGACAAACCAATATAATCAGGGTGTCTGCCACCAATTTGTTCTGTTCTCAGATAGGGCTTCGGATTTACTTTTATTTGCATTTGCTTTTATTTCCACACACTGGAAAACAACTTTTTACATACTGCATTATTATGACCAATATGATGCAGTGAAGCATAGGACATTACCCTGGGAATATCTGTGTTATGATGGGAAATAAGCCAAGATGATATGAAAGTACAGTCTAAAACTATGCATAAATACTGTACACATGCGTAGCACATGAAGAAGTACAACTAATCCATGGCTCACTTGACACCTTGTGATGCCTCTGTTGGCTCAAGAACACATAAAAGACAGTCAAGTAACAACATATAAACTCCATCCAAATCTATAACATTAAAGGCTTTTCTGCAGAAGAACAAAATGCACATTTGACCGCACACAAATATATCTATGCTTCCAATTAAAATGTTTTTATTCCTCTTCTGATGACTCTCTTATGATGTACACTAAATATGACAAATAGAGGGTACTTAGTGACTTGATGCCTGTTTTTCTTTTTGGTTCTCTGTTACTGATAAATGTCCTGCCTTATACCTAAAGGCTGCTTCTACAGTAGGAGGATACATAAAATATGACATCAGTCAAACGGAAAAGTTTGAAGAGTTAACTTGTATTTAATGACTTGGGTCTTCTTTAGATGGCTGTAACTCAGCAGCATTCATCTATGATGATGTATTCACTTAAAGTGTACCTAAACCTTTATATCTATATTTTAACTGCTGTAAATGCCATGAAATAAAACTTTCTAATATGCTTTATTTTTTATGTTTTACCACCAAAATAGGCTCCTAAAGTTCAGGTGCCTAGAGCGCTTTAGAATCAGTACTCTTGTTCACCGGTGTGTATGGGAGTACAGACTCGCCTGTGGCCGTACGGACGTAGCGAATATATGCAAGGCTTTAGCAAAGCAGCGTTGGTACAAGCAGAAGCAGCGATTCTCTGCCTGTACAGAGCTCAGTGTGGCAGCAAGGGAGTCCGTCCTCCTATACACAACAGTGAAATTCAGGTGTCTATTTCACTAGGAAAAGTAAAAAAAATTAATAAAAATAAAAAGTATACTAGAAAAATATAATTCATGGCATTTACAGCAGTTTAGGTACACTTTAGACGAGAACAATCGCACAGAACATGTATGAACAACATTACCAATTAGTTTAGTTTTACAATTAATTTTTACTCTTTATCACATCCAATTTTAATCTTCTTACCTGTTCCCATGAAGATGTGGCCCATTCTACACACAGCTGTCGACTGCAGCTCTGACTATCAACCGGACGTTTTGCAGACAATATACAGCTATCATTTGGAACTGGGACAGAGAAGCCCCCAGCAGTCATCTTTTGACATGTCACGCGACGGGTTTGGACACCCCCTCCACAACTTTGTGAACATGTTGACCATGATGTAACCATCCACCTAAAGGGAAAACAGTAACATAATTATACTATCTATCTATCTATCTATGCAGTGTATGTAGCATCATCATGCAAATATAATAATAATAATAATTCAACAAGTAAATTGACTAAAAATATTTTTTTTCAATTGGTCTTTATTAATAATATTGAGCTGTTCTATTGAGCTGTTCTGTCACACAGGATTAACAGTTTTTCTAGCTGTGGGAATTTTACTTTTTACTTGTGTCAGTCATCTAATAAACCTTATCCCTAAATTACTAAAAGGTCATAAACATTTATTTAACCACATTCTTATCAGTAAGATAAAAATTGAGCTATAATAAAAGTGTTTATAATGTCTGTGAGCAGAGATAAGGAGCCCGTCAGGTGAGCTGTCTGATGGAACATAGTAAAAATTCAAAGCCTGCTACTTAAGAAACGTAATGCTGCACAGAGACAGGGCTTCAAAATTGGAAAAATCATTTTACTTCAAAATTAGCACAAGACAATAATAAAAAAAATGCCCCCAAAGGTGTACCTAGCCTTTAATTCATTTTATCCAACACTATAAATCTGCTGCTTTACATTTTTTGACATCCAAGTCAATTTGTTAGATTTTAGCAACAGACTTAAATGTTTCTTAAAACTGTAAAAACGATTTTGTGACCACCAGATCTGCCCACAAATCATGTCAAAGAATGTTGTTATGCTTTGGAGAACATATCAAACATTGGTCTGGCTTTTTATCATGAGGCAAACAGTGGAAAAGGACTTCAAACCTTCCTTTAAAGCTAAATAATTTTACTTTTATTCAATTTTTTTTAATTACAGTTCTTAATTTATGTATCTTTAGCTACATAGCAATTCTTAAATATAGTGTAGGTCCACCTAAAGAGTAGTTGAATAATCTAGGTTCATACCACATTCAAGCTTTACAACTGATGTACTGTAGAATGTACAATCATAAAAATCATCTACATTTATAAATGAAAGGTATACTGCCAAACGTATGCATAAAGGCCACTCATTTGGCATACATCTGGCTAGCCGAATTCTATAGGCATGTAAAACATACAAACCTAGCTGAAGATGTTTTTCTAGTGTGTGCATAGGGGGGGGGGGGGGGGGGCAACATTTAGCTCATTTTGTCTTTTTATCTTGTACGTTATCTAGGACCATTTCTCATATACAGTGGTAAGTCCATTCTAGAAAGAAAAGTGAACTCTCTGCTCCAAATAATGGACCTTAATTGAAAGTTCTCTATGTTGTCTCAATCAGACATCTTGTATTTCT
Source organism: Bufo bufo (assembly GCF_905171765.1). Taxonomy (NCBI): domain Eukaryota; kingdom Metazoa; phylum Chordata; class Amphibia; order Anura; family Bufonidae; genus Bufo; species Bufo bufo. The sequence continues at coordinate 394,643,503 of NC_053390.1, forward strand.
ATCTTATATTTCTACTTCAAAGTCCAGCAAAGAGTTAAAGTGAAGAGATAGCTTGGTTATTAGTGAATATTGGAATTCTGATGTACGTACGGGACTAGATATATAAAGGGTTGTAAATATGGTGGAGTCTTAGTAACAGATTAATGTAATTCTATGATTCTTAGATGCTTGATTATTGTGCGTTTGTCAGCTTCCATAGTTTATATCCAATACACATTATTAGTAATGATGAGATCAGAGGAAGATGGATCAAAGGTTAAAGTATATCGGATATTCATTCTCATACAGTTGTGTTCAAAATTATTCAACCCCCAATGCTGTAAAGGGTTTTAGGGAATTTGCAACTAAAATGACATCGATTGTTTTTGTAATACAGTATTAAATGTTCTTTTTGTGATTTCTTCATTGACACAATTATTCAACCCCTTAAAGACTACCACTCTTAAGAACAGAGGTTCATTCAAGTGTTTTCGATCAGGTATTGAAAACACCTGTGGATGTCAAGGAGCAGCAATCAAGCATAATAAGCACCAATTAGGCAGATTTAAAAGGACTGTGATACTCAGCTCCTTCTAGACATTTACTGGTGTGTTTACAAACATGGTGAAGTCAAGAGAATGGTCCAGGAAGACAAGAGAAGAGGTGATTTCTCTTCACAGGAAGGGCAATGGCTATAAGAAGATTGCAAAGATGTTAAACATGCCAAGAGACACCATAGGAAGCATCATTCACAAATTCAAGGCAAAGGGCAATGTTGAAACGCTACCTGGTCGTGGCAGAAAGAAGATGCTGACTTCGACTGCTGTGTGCTACCTGAAGTGCAAAGTGGAGAAAAGTCCCCGTGTGACTGCTGAGTAACTGAAAAAAGATTTGTCAGATCTGGGTACTGAAGTTTCAGCTCAGACAATAAGGCGCACACTGCGTAATGAAGGCCTCCATGCCAGAACTCCCAGGCACACCCCCTTGCTGTCTCCAAAGAATAAGAAGAGTCGACTGCAGTATGCCAAAAGTTTTGGGATAGTGTTCTGTGGACTGATGAAACTAAATTAGAACTTTTTGGGCCCATGGATTAATGCTATGTTTGGAGGAGGAAGAACAAGGCCTATGAAGAAAAGAACACCTTGCCTACTGTGAAGCATGGCGGGGGGTCAATCATGCTTTGGGGCTGTTTTGCTTCTACAGGTACAGGGAAGCTTCAGCGTGTGCAAGGTACCATGAATTCTCTTCAGTACCAGGAGATATTGGATGAAAATGTGATGCAGTCCGTCACAAACCTGAGGCTTGGGAGACGTTGGACCTTTCAACAGGACAATGATCCCAAGCATACCTCCAAGTCCACTAGAGCATGGTTACAGATTAAAGGCTGGAACATTTTGAAGTGACCATCGCAGTAACCAGACTTAAATCCGATTGAGAACCTCTGGTGGGACTTAAAGAAAGCAGTTGCAGCGCGCAAGTCTAAGAATGTGACTGAACTGGATGCTTTTACCCATGAAGAATGGGCGAAGATACCCGTAGATCGCTGCAAGACACTTGTGTCAAGCTATACTTCACGTTTAAAAGTTGTTATAACTAGAAAAGGATGTTGTACTAAGTACTAAGATTGAATGTCACTTGGGGATTGAAAAAAACTGATAATGATGTGAGCACAGAAAAGACATTTGTGGTTATTTCATTATAAATGTTATGTTATATTTGTCTGACTTACAAGTGCCTCTTTGATTTAATTGTAAACAAGATGACTGAAATGATCAAAATCAATGTCAAACTGGCCAAAACACTTAATTTCAGTGGGGGTTGAATAATTTTGAACACAACTGTACGTGCTAGAAAACTTTATCCAATTAACCATAATGAAGTATAAAGAGGCGTACATTTTTCTTATGCATATTAGTGTTTGGAGGTGGTCATATAGCAGAACTTTTGTCCAATTAAGAACTGTGAAGTGTACAGGAGGTGTAGGTTCCCTTATGCATAGTGATGTGCTGAGGTCAACATGTGAAGGAATATTAATGTAATAATGATGTCATGTATGAAGAGACATTGATATGTATGCACTGTGGTAGACTGCGGCATTTCAAGCTATGATAATGATATGCCTTTGTCATCTGAGGTATTAGAATCTATTGTTTGAGAGAAATGTGGCCATTGCTATTACCATTCATCATGTAATCATCCAAGACCACCCAGCTTTCAACCAACTCTGTATCTTGCTCTATTGTTTTTATCTCAAAACTAAACGTGATTGCTTTTCCAAGAAGAAATGTCTTGAAGAATTTATTTCAGAGTACGGAATTTCCAACACTCTCATGTTTCCAGTACAACATTATTCCTCTATTATATCACTTTCCTAATCTTGTGTACTAAAGCAGCGCACATAGGTCACAACCAAGTCTTCTGCTGAATGACAGGTTTTATTCCGATTTAGCCCAGCAGGGTCAAGAATGTAGCACAATGAGATGAGATGTTTTCATGGATGGTTAAATACCAGTAATTTAATAGAATAAAACGTAAATATAAATCCTATAGTGGTCTAAATAAGTGTTAAAAACCTATATTGAGTTCATGTAGACAAATCATTGGATTATACTACAAGAAAAGATCACTGGCCTATTGTACAGCCAACACCCCATAGCTGCACAGCTGTACATGTGAGAAGATGAGGAACGCACATTTTGATGGATCAACACATCCATACCAGAGAGGCAAGTGAAACTACATAGCACTGCTCTCCTGAAGACTTTTGCCTCTTCAAATCCCCATAGGCTAACTTTTACTCTTTTATATAATGGTCCACAATGCTCCCGCCATAGATTGCATGCAGCCAAGATCAGTGTTCAGCTTCAAATGAAAACAGGATGCAGAACGTTTTTCAGTTTATATAACTTTCCCATATAGTTTCCTTTGGTGCCGGCAAAGTAGAAATTTCCTTGGAGATGTGTCATCATGTTAGTGTTACGGTTGAACTAAAGTTCACTAATAATTAGGTGAGCAGAAATAGGCCAATGAGTTCAAGGACTGCAATGTGTAAACTATTTTATGGAACTCTGTTATAGGATCTGGCAACCAGTGCTTAACTATTTCAGAGAAAGATGGATCGTTACAGGACCCTTCCAACAGATGATAGTTTATTAGTGTAAAGCTGCCAAGCTAATGAACACTGATATAAGATAATCAGGAAAAGCAAATAAAGCTGATATGTCAGCACACATTCATTTTACCAGTGGTTTCTTGTGAATGTAAGCCTGAATACTGAGAGGTTGTGATGTGTCCTGAATGTTATATTCCATGTCATGACTTCATATACCGTACTTTATTTTACACTTCCAGCAACTGCAACGTGGACTTCATTCAGATGGCTGGGATATGGGCGTATTTTAGAGTCCGTATTATGACTACAGTTCCTGGCCTGACCATCGGTCTCTTGACCCCAACATACAGCATCATAGGCATACAGTATATGATGCTGTAAGTTCAGGTCATTAAACCAAGGTCAGTTCAGGAACTGTGAATATAATATGGATGTTAAAATACGCTGTTTTAGCATTTACAGACTAGCAAGCTCTTCTAAGCATGACAGGATAGCAGATTTATTTATGAAATGTATAACCCTTTAATGACACAGCGATTTTTAGCTTATTCGTATTCCTTTTTTTACTCCCGGCCTTCCCAGAGCCATATCTTTTTTATTAGTTTTTAATTTCTACGGAGCTGTGTAATGGCTCATTATTTGCAAAGTGATCTTTGTTTTTTTAACTGATACCATTTTGTGGTGTGCATGACCTCTTAATCACTTTTTTATTAAATTTTTGGGGGGGGAAATGAGTCGACCAAACTGTGAATCGGCCATTTTGATTTTTTTCCATTGCTAATGCTGTTTATTTATTATTGTTTATTTTTATTATGAGAAAAGAGAAGGTGATTAGAATTTTTACATTTGTATTTTTTTTTATATTTGTAAAACATTTTTTACACTTATTTGAAATCCCTTTAGGGGAATTAAACATGCAATCGTCTGATTGCTTCACCCATAGAATGCAATGATTTAGCATTACAGCCTAAGGCTACATTCACATGACCGTATGAATGAGTTTGCATCCGTTCCACAGTTTTGCGGAATGGGTGTGGACCCATTCATTTTGTGTGCCCCACAAAAAATATAAAACATGTCCTATTCTTGTCCACAATTGCGGACAAGAATAGGCAATTTCTATGATAGCTGCAGCATGTCCGGTCTGCAAATTGTGGAACGCACATGGCCCAGTATCCGTGTTTTGCGGATCAGCAAAACACCATGTTCGTATAAATGTAGCCTTATGGGCATTTACAGGCAGGGCTCCATAGGAACATCTCTGAGGCAGGCCTTGGAGCCTTCATAAGGCAAAAAGATGCCATAGCAACCAAACTGCTCCTTCGATCTTGCTGTGGGGGAGCTGTTCGGGCCCCACGCAGTGCTCCCATGGAAAGATTGCTCAGATACTGTGGTCACAATTGTACATGGCATCTGAAGGGTTTAAATGTCCATGCATTATCGCCGATCACGGACAATGCCTCCAGGTGTCTGCGGATCTTTAAAGATTGAATTGCACCATACATGTACAGCACAAGTCGTCAGGGGTTAAAGGGGTTAGCCACTTTTTGGCGACTGTTGACCAATGTGTATGTAAGATGACTATTTGGCACTTACTAATATAGCCCTTGCTGATCTCCTGTGCTATTTGTTAGATTTCCCAGTACACTTCCCAGTATGCTAGTATGTCCCATATTTGGGCAAATCTGTGCTGTTTGCATAGAGGTCCTGTCTATAGGATGGTCGCTCATGGAGGGTCCTGTGACCAGACAAATTACTCATTTTCCTCCATTTAGACACCCTGCACTAACTCCCAAAAGTGCAAATGCAGATGACAGGTGCAGTGTATTTGAATGGAGGAGAATAATGTGTTTCCTCCATCAGCAGCCATTTTATGGACAGGATCTCCGTGTGAACAGAAAATATGACTTGGCCAACAAGGGGGCTTGCATACCTTATTAAATATAAACAGTGCAGAACAGTCATCTTACAAACACATTGATCAACAGTATCAAGAAAATTGGCAACTCCTTTAATTGTGAGATATGGCAATGTTACCATACATATTAATTTACAATATCTATTTTACTGCTTTTTTTTAAAGTGTTTTTGAAATAAAAATCCCTTAGCAAAGGCCTAAGGGCATGTGCATATTGCTCTGCCTGCTGAGATCCTCACAGATCCTGAGGTTTAATGGGCGACAGTGCTTAGATTTATGTATACACTCACCTAAAGAATTATTAGGAACACCTGTTCTATTTCTCATTAATGCAATTATCTAGTCAACCAATCACATGGCAGTTGCTTCAATGCATTTAGGGGTGTGGTCCTGGTCAAGACAATCTCCTGAACTCCAAACTGAATGTCAGAATGGGAAAGAAAGGTGATTTAAGCAATTTTCAGTGTGGCATGGTTGTTGGTGCCAGACGGGCCGGTCTGAGTATTTCACAATCTGCTCAGTTACTGCTCAGTTACTGGGATTTCTAGGGTTTACAAAGAATGGTGTGAAAAGGGAAAAACATCCAATATGCGGCAGTCCTGTGGGTGAAAATGCCTTGTGGATGCTAGAGGTCAGAGGAAAATGGGCCGACTGATTCAAGCTGATAGAAGTGCAACGTTGACTGAAATAACCACTCGTTACAACCAAGGTATGCAGCAAAGCATTTGTGAAGCCACAACACGCACAACCTTGAGGCGGATGGGCTACAACAGCAGAAGACCCCACCGGGTACCACTCATCTCCACTACAAATAGGAAAAAGAGGCTACAAGCTCACCAAAATTGGACTGTTGAAGACTGGAAAAATGTTGCCTGGTCTGATGAGTCTCGATTTCTGTTTTGACATTTAAATGGTAGAGTCCGAATTTAGCGTAAACAGAATGAGAACATGTATCCATCCTCTGATGGCTATTTCCAGCAGGATAATGCACCATGTCACAAAGCTCGAATCATTTCAAATTGGTTTCTTAAACATGACAATGAGTTCACTGTACTAAAATGTTCCCCACAGTCACCAGATCTCAACCCAATAGAGCATCTTTGGGATGTGGTGGAACGGGAGCTTCGTGCCCTGGATGTGCATCCCTCAAATCTCCATCAACTGCAAGATGCTATCCTATCAATATGGGCCAACATTTCTAAAGAATGCTATCAGCACCTTGTTGAATCAATGCCACATAGAATTAAAGCAGTTCTGAAGGCAAAAGGGGGTCCAACACCGTATTAGTATGGTGTTCCTAATAATTCTTTAGGTGAGTGTATATAGTTGAGGGGCAATATATGGGCTGAGCCATGAGGCAAAAAAGGAGGACCTATCATAAAGGCAGTACAATTTTTAACACAAGTAAATTAGAAGTTTATTTATTTGTATTAACAGGACCACTTGTGGCCAATATCAAAAATAATTTAATCTTGGATATTAGAGGGTGCCCTCCCACAAACATTTATGGCACAATGACACAATATGTCATAAACGTTTGATTGACAAGGATTCAGGTGCTGGTACCCTAACTGATCCAGACAATGGTGTCCCATAATCTCAGAGACAAATGATGACTGGGAGGAGAAGATGGCTTCTGGAGCTGTACAACGGAAGAATAACTAAAAGAACCTTGTCTGCAGTCTTAAAACATTTGCAGATATACTTTCCAGTGGGCTGCTTTTTCTCTATTGGTAATGTTACCTCAGCTACCAAATATATTCAAAAAAGTCAAATGTACAGTATATATAAAAATATCAGTAATGCAGAAACCGCTAGGTTATGATGTTCATCTGATCCTAGCAGGTGATGAAAAGATGAATGAACAAGTTCCAGCACATCTTGCAGTTGGCCAGTTCTTACATCTGACAAGCTGTACACAGCCAGGCCCAGGCCCTTGACAAGCAGAGTGTATTATTTTTTCATACTGAAGGGTGGGTCAAGCCGGGACATGATCACATTGATCTTTTCAACACTATATGTTATGCAAGTTATTTTCTGGACTGAAGACAGTATGTATTTTTGCAGATGTGGCAAGTTATCTGTAAATAATCCATCAATGATTTAACTATGTGTTTTTCAGTGCCAGCCTTTGCTTTGACACACTTTTATATATTTGCCAATGGTAAGCTGGTGGAGGGGGCAAGTCACTCATCATTACTGTATGTGTTCCTCTGACAATTATTATAGTACATAGCAGGGCCATTGTCATGGGCTTCTAATGCGCATTTGTGGTTTACACCCATCATTCTGGGACCCAAAGTGTGCTAAAATCTCACATAAGTGTAGAGAGATGAAGAACCTTCGAGGTTACAAAGAGCAGAAGGCTTTCTGGTGCCTCAGTAAGGGGGATAGAGACACATAAATTATTCCTGATGAAACCTCCTGTCCACACATGAAAATGTTGATACAGATGAGGAGTTAGTTTTTACATGCAATGTAGTACTTGAGGCCAATAAAATAAAAACAGAAAAGAAGATAATATATTAGTTACAACTGGTTTCATAAGAAACCAGAATGAGTCATGTAATGGCCAGGACAAGTTTACTCAACTTTTGGCAAAGCATATGGGTACTTGAAGTTGATACTAACTCTGTGCTGCAAAATTAATAAAAGTGGCAATGTCTAAGTCTGTAATACATTTTCTATCATCACTTTAATTTCTTTTAATTTACTTCACCTTACATTAAAGGGGTGGTGCAGAGTCATTATATTAATGACCTATCTTCAGAACAGGTCATCTGTATCAGATCAGGGAGCTCGGTGTCCTCTTCCGTGTTTACCTGCCATTAAATTTTAACGGCTCTGGGGAACCCAGCAGTGCAGTATAAAGGCCACCAATTATTTTTAATAATTGTAATATACATTGTAGTATGCTTGTGAGTAATTTTCCCCATCAGGGTTTCTAAAGCTGGACTCTTTAAAGCCTATTACATCATGATGTTCATAAGGAAACACATATGGAACATCCATATATCACTTTACTTCACATATGCATATATGTGGAGATGGCAAATGTCAATATTTTATTTGTAATAGAACGTAGATGACAGATCAAACGTTTAATCCGAGTAAATGTATCATTTTAAAGGAAAAATACGTTGATTCCAATTTTCACGGTGTCAACAAACCCCCAAAAAGTTGGGACAAGTAGCAATAAGAGGCTGGAAAAAGTAAATTTGAGCATAACGAAGAGCTGGAAGACCAATTAACACTAATTCGGTCAATTGGCAACATGATTGGGTATAAAAAGAGCATCTCAGAGTGGCAGTGTCTCTCAGAAGCCAAGATGGGTAGAGGATCACCAATTCCCACAATGTTGCGCAGAAAGATAGTGGAGCAATATCAGAAAGGTGTTACCCAGCAAAAAATTGCAAAGACTTTGCATCTATCATCATCAACTGTGCATAACATCATCCGAAGATTCAGAGAATCTGGAACAATCTCTGTGCATAAGGGTCAAGGCCGTAAAACCATACTGGATGCCCGTGATCTCCGGGCCCTTAAACGACACTGCACCACAAACAGGAATGCTACTGTAAAGGAAATCACAGAATGGGCTCAGGAATACTTCCAGAAACCATTGTCAGTGAACACAATCCACCGTGCCATCCGCCGTTGCCAGAAGCCATTTCTAAGCAAGATCCACAAGCTCCGGCGTTTTCACTGGGCCAGGGATCATTTAAAATGGAGTGTGGCAAAATGGAAGACTGTTCTGTGGTCAGACGAGTCACGATTCAAAGTTTTTTTTGGAAATCTGGGACGCCATGTCATCCGGACCAAAGAGGACAAGGACAACCCAAGTTGTTATCAACGCTCAGTTCAGAAGCCGGCATCTCTGATGGTATGGGGTTGCATGAGTGCGTGTGGCATGGGCAGCTTGCATGTCTGGAAAGGCACCATCAATGCAGAAAAATATATTCAGGTTCTAGAACAACATATGCTCTCATCCAGACGTCATCTCTTTCAGGGAAGACCCTGCATTTTTCAACAAGATAATGCCAGACCACATTCTGCATCAATCACAACATCATGGCTGCGTAGGAGAAGGATCCGGGTACTGAAATGGCCAGTCTGCAGTCGAGATCTTTCACCTATAGAGAACATTTGGCGCATCATAAAGAGGAAGGTGAAACAAAGAAGGACCAAGACGATTGAACAGTTAGAGGCCTGTATTAGACAAGAATGGGAGAGCATTCCTATTTCTAAACTTGAGAAACTGGTCTCCTCGGTCCCCAGACGTCTGTTGAGTGTTGTAAGAAGAAGGGGAGATGCCACACAGTGGTGAAAATGGCCTTGTCCCAACTTTTTTGGGATTTGTTGACACCATGAAATTCTGATTCAACATATTTTTCCCTTAAAATGGTACATTTTCTCAGTTTAAACTTTTGTTCCGTGATTTATGTTCTATTCTGAATAAAATATTAGAAGTTGGCACCTCCACATCATTGCATTCAGTTTTTATTCATGATTTGTATAGTGTCCCAACTTTTTTGGAATCCGGTTTGTATATGTTGGCCATACAATGGCAGATACAAGAAGGAAAATGACACAGCATTTAGGTTTGTGTCTTGTTAGAAATCGATTATTTGTTTAGACAAATTCATCCCGGTATTAGTAAGACAGCCATTAAATAAAGTGTTTTGTTCTTTCCGACCTTCCTTTGTTATACAGGTTCAGAAAATGTGTCATGAAGCATGGAGTGCCTAGAAAGCTTGAGTGATGTGGATTTCTTCATGGCTTGATACAAAGTCTTCTGTGAGGACCAAGTGTTAACTATAATGGTGTGCAGGGACATACTCTTGATGGATATTGGTAGATGTACACACATGCATATACACACATACTGTAGACACCGATATATAGACATACATTTACACACTATACACACTTAACAGAACAGTTTAGTCTCTCTTTTGACTTTAGATACTATATGCTAATAGTTATCTTCTTCCTGTGGCCTAGTCCTCTATGTTCTTGGCCACCTCTATCTCCTCTCAACGTCTTAGTGGGGTCAGGGAGTGGGGTGCCAGAGCTAAGGGGGTTGGGTGCCTAGACAGAGTAGTAACTAAAGGGGTTAACCAGACTGACGGATAAAGAAGAAGAAAAAGGGACAGAACTAAAACAGCATACCGGGCAAAAGACATTTCTTAGCAGTAGCATGTCAACATCACTCAGTGTTGGAGCTTTGTGAAGCTGACTTTTATAGGTAGCAGCCACTGAATTAAATGCAGAGCAGGCTGCTTTACCTATACCTAATCCTAACACGCACACACAAGAAACTACACTGAACATGTAGAAAAAGTCCTACAGCCTCCAAAAACAGAACACTTAATACTGGCCAATGTTCAGGCAGATTATCGCTAATAAACGTTTGTAGGACATGCCAGAGTAAAGATGCCACTGATTTCCTTGTTCATCGGGTAATAGGATCGTTGGTGCGGACACCTAAAACATTGTTTGCTGGCAGCAGATCGTGCAGTCTAAACAGTCCTATGCTGCCGGCAAACAATAATTCTATATGGGGATGAGTGTGTCACGCCTTGCCCTGTGAATGTTCGGAGGTCTGTCAGACTGGCTGCACATGTCTGACTTCTCTGTTTGTTTTGATTTGGGTTTGAGCTGGATCCACGTTCCCTCAGGTGTACTGGGTTTCATTGTTAGTGAGGCTATTTATCCCTCCTTCCCCCAGTGGCCTGTGTGGGTTATAGTTCTTTCCTGGGAGCTCTTGATTTGTGGTGGATCGTTTGCTCCAGCTCTGCTCAAGATAAGTCCTCTTCTTTATTTCTCTTTGTGTGTTTTCTCTAGGCCTCTAGGGAGACGCTTGCTTCCTCCTGGTTTGAAGAAGCAGGTTGCCTCTTCCCTTTTCCCTGCTGCTTAGGGTTTGCCCAGGGTGTTTAGGTTTAGGCACAAGGGCATGTGCATATCCACCCTAAGGGTATGCACATGGGCACAGCAGTTTAGGGAAAGCTTTTAGGGATCGCTAGGAGGTGACCCTTTTCTCCCTAGTTTTTGGGCCTAATCGTTTGTTTTCCCGTGTTTGGTTATTTCCCTGCTTACCTACCTATCGTGACAGAGTGATGGCATTAACTTTGTGCCCGACAATCATCTGTTCAATTGAGAAGTGTAAAGGGGCCTTTAAATAAATGCTACTTTTTACCACTATCTTCTCCTCTTCCTGGTTTGGCCCCACCTGCACTGTGACATCATCAAAGGTACTTTAGCAATTACTCTGAGTTTTATACTGCAGCTTACCACCTTCCTCTCCGTGTGCAGAACAGATCTTTCCGCCGTCTTTCCTGCCTGCACTGATCACAAAGATTGATGTCAGGCAGGGAGAGACGGAAGTGTGTAGACGCACAGCTCACTCACTGATCTGGCAAAGAGCTGTAATGAGCGCTCTGCTGGATCATTAAGGAAGTAGTCAGGGAGGTCTGGCACTGCTGATTGTGGACTATAAGGCGCAGGCACTTTTTAAGATTTTTTCTTGCTAAAAAAAGACATCTTATAGTCCAAAAAATATGGTAATTAAAAGTGGATATGCAAAAGTTCTGTATAGATTATACAGTAAGCCCTCAGAAATGTTTTCTTCTAGTGGGCTGATATCAAACTACATTGCTTCCCAAATGTTTGGTAACTGATCACATGGCTGGGGGTAATGTGGGACATTTTAAAAAATAGCTACTAGAAAATGTGATTAAAAAAAAAACAATACTCCCCTGTTAAGAACCCTGCTGCTCCAGTGCCAACACTCCAGCACTTGTTTGTGCTTGTCCTGTAACATGCACCTACTGTATGTGACTGCTGCAACCAATCACTGGGATTCAGAAGCTATGTCTTGTACATTTATGCATCACCACTGAGGTCAGTGATTGACTGCAACGGTCACATGAATATAAGTGATCGCTGCAGCAAAATAAACAAAGAACGGGAGCAGTCACTGGAGGAACAGCACTGGAATAAATGGAATTTAATGGGCGAGTATTGGTTATTTTTTTATCACATTTCTTGCTGTTTGGCTATTCTTGAAAAAATATGGCTAGGATTCAAGTTTTAATGTCACTGTATTTCATACATTATATGTCCTATAGGCTGTATATAGAAAGAGTGGGAGTTTCCCTAGTTACTGTGGTTAGGCAGGGCTGGCACCACTTCTTCTCTAGGAGAAAGTGAGTCAGTGTAGTGTGAGCTGTAGATAAGGAAGCATCATGGAGTAAAGCTGACACGGAAAACATCTCAATGATCATGCCTAAGGATGACTGGATTCATCTGAAAAGCACAGTCTATATACTAATATGTACTGGATATTTTAGTGGGATGAAATAAGGAATGTTAGTTTTATTTCAAGTGCCAAAGCTTCCATTTTTCTTAGAACATATACACATTTAATAACTGTTAGCTGAACGATGGTTTGGTCAACAGCTATCTGTCTTTAAAATATCCAGCAACACTCTTTGAAAAAGTCAGAAACCAAACTGAGAAGTAACGCGAATATAATGTGAATGGATACCTATCCAACGCAGCGGATTTGCCAGCAGAGTTTTTCCACATTTTTGTTTCTTTTTTTTTTCCATATTTTATTTGTATGTTATGAAATTTTTAATATGTTAGAAGAGAAAATCTGCATGTATAGAAACAAGTATGTTTTTAAAGTAACTTTATGTAAATCTCTGTATGTCAGATATTCAATTGGAATGGTTCTGGTGCTCCAGGTGAAAATTATTAGAGACATGTGTTGTGCAAAGGGGAGGAATCTAATTGCCCCATGCTGTTTTCTCTCTCCACCCTGTGCATAGTCACGGGTGGGAGTGACAATAACGTTAATTATACACATTTGAGCTCTTATTTATACCTGAGAACACCAGACACACACCACTGTTACGAATAAGAATTTTTCGAAACGCGTCAACAGCCTACACCAGAGAGAATTTGAGTCCTGTATTGTCTGTGCACAATTGCTACAATAAAGATGGAGAACTTGACACTTCAAAAAAAGTGAGTGCTGGAGTCTGAATCTTTCTATTATTTCTTTGGTCAACAACTATCTGTCTCCTGACTCCTCCATACACATACACGCCAATAGAGGAAGTTCTCATAAGGAGAGTATTTGAAGTCAGTTTTGCTTGAGTCTGTGTTGGCGTACTTATGCCATATTTACCAAATGTCTCATGTCTCTTATCCTTAAACCTTATTCTTTTGTCTAGAAAAGCTACTCCAGTTTTCCTATTCCACCCTCCTACTGGAATGAGATGGCGACTTTTTGCAACTTTTTAAAAAAAAGTCTCACTAATGAATCTGGAGTAAAACTCCTTAGCATTGCTAACGACACACACTTTTCCACCCACATTGCAAAACTTGAGTGAGTGGTGTAACAGTGCAAAAAGTCGCAAAATCTTTCTGCAAGTGAGTGGAAAAAGTTGCAAAAGCCCTATTTTGCGACTTTTTGAAGCCAGAATTCTGGATTGAAGGTATAATAAATCTGCCCCCTCCCTATCTGTTTTCAATAGAGAGAGAGGAGGAAGCCACCACAACAGCTTTTCTTTGAATTGGCCAAAAAATTTTAGGGGAGAATTGAGAATTTCCAAGATCTTTTTTAACTCTTTCGACTCATAACAGTGTATCCAATAAAAATGAATGGCACAGGGTGAGTTTATCTGCAGAAGTCACATATTTATAATAATGCATTTATGGGAAACTAACCTTGGTGGACAATCCCTTCTGTTACATGCAGTGGGATTTATGGATGGTTTGGGCTTCTCTTGGCAGTATGACGCATTGACCTCTTGCTTGTCAAGAACACACCTCAGCTGTGGATGCTGGATGCCTCTATTACCACATGATGTTGTACATGGCAGGTGACCAACCAAAGTCCACTGGTAATCTGTTTATGAAACAAGCAACAAATATGAGCCAATAAAAATATATAACCAAAATTGTTCAATTGTTTTGTTTATGAAACAAGTTGTGGAAGGGAATATATTACAAAACTATCACAATGTAGTTATTCTGAATGTAAGTTTCCCAAAGATTACAACATTACTAAGCCCTATTTTGCAGAGAAATAGTGGCATACAATGCACAATGTGCATTACTTTACTTGGTCATGCCATTTAGCACTCCCTTAAATATATAAACCCGCATTATTAAGGGTGCTTTCACACTAGCACTAGTTTTCCCCTGTGACGGAACTCAATACCGGGAAAAAACGCTTCAGTTTTATCCTAATGCATTCTGAATGGAAAGCAATCCATTCAGTATGCATTAGAATGTCTTTAGTTCAGTCCCTCTTATGGTATTTGGGCAAAGAAAATACTGCAGCATGCTGCAGTATTTTCTCCGGCCAAAATTCCGGGACATTTGCCGGAATGCCGGATCCGGCATTAATTTCCATTGAAATGCCGGATCCGGTACCGGAAAAACGGATCTGGTTTCCCGGTCTGCGCATGCACAGACCTTTAAAAATGTGAAAAAAATAAATACTGGATCCATTTTTCCGTATGACACCGGAGAGGGGGATCCAGTATTTCAATGCATTTGAACTGCCTGCTGGAATCCTCTAACGCAAGTGTGAAAGTACCCTTACTGATAAGTAAGAAAATAAAAGCTAAACATAGAAACAGTAGCATCAGATATTATGATAAAGCACAAATTACCCCCAGCAGTGACAGCTACCACAGTACAACAAAAAATAAATACTACCACAGCAGGCTGAATAAATACCACAGGCTCTTCTAGTCTTGGAAACAACACTGACAGTGCAGGGCTTGCATTATCAATTCAGTTTCTTCTTAAACATGTCAGGAAACCCCCTGACCAATTGGCCCACCTGGATCTGCCTGGTATGACAGATTACCATTTTGGAACTATTCACCTGTACTTCTACTTTAGGCAAAGTTCAGTAACCATTTAAGGTGAATTTGAAATTGTGAAGGAAAACTGAATTAGCTTCATGCATAGTCGACAATTATATGGAGAACTGTATAGAGTTGGCAATTTATGTGCTGAGACATGCATCTTATCCATCACAATCATTTGAAGGTTAACTTACCCTGAAGTGACAGAAAAGCTTTTTGCATGATTGAATCTGACGGATTCTTCTGAATAACACAACTATATTCTCCCTGGTGGTCCTTGCTTATGTTAGTTAGCTGAAGAATCTGTCCACCTTCCATAATATCATATGTTAGCTTTGTATCACTGTTTAGTGGTTGACTTCTATGAAGCCAGGTGATATGGGGGACAGAATCACCTTTCACTGGACATCCTGCAAAATAAATACATGATATGTGGTTGTATTAGAACTATGAATTTTGCCATTAACAATGTACATAACCATCTTACTTGTGAATAGAGATTTGTCTTTCTAGACTTATAAACTGAATTAGACATATGTTAGCGTATCCTAGCACCAAAGTACAATTTTTGGGGAATTTAGTACCCATATTCCACGCTAATAGTTCTGTCGTTCCTGAAGCTTCTAGTATAAATTCTTACTGTCTATACTAGAAACACCATGTTTTATTACAGGCAAATAATTAAAGATAAGATATACAGTGAGGAACAGAAGTATTTGAACACCCTGCGATTTTGCAAGTTCTCCCACTTAGAAATCATGGAGGGGTCTGAAATTCACATTGTAGGTGCATTCCCACTCTGAGAGACAGAATTTATTTTTAAAAATCAGAAAATCACATTGAATGATTTTTTAAGAATTTATTTTGCACTGTTGAACATAAGTATTTGAACACCTGAGAAAATCTGTATTAATATTTGGTACAGAAGCCTTTGTTTGCAATTACAGAGGTCAAATGTTTCCTGTAGTTCTTGACCAGGTTTTCACACACTGCAACAGGGATTTTAGCCCACTCCTCCACACAGATCTCCTCTAGATATGTCAGGTTTCGGGGCTGTCGCTAAGCAACACTGAGTTTCAGCTCCCTCCAAAGATGTTCTATTGGATTTAGGTCTGGAGACTGGCTAGGCCACTCCTTGGTTATCCTGGCTGTGTGCTTCAGGTCGTTGTCATGTTGAAAGACCCAGCCACGATCCATCTTCAATGCTCTGACTAAGGGAAGGAGGTTGTTGCTCAAAATCTCACAATAAATGGCCCCATTCATCCTCTCCTTACCGCAGTCGTCCTGTCCCCTTCGCAGAAAAGCAGCCCCAACACATGATGTTACCACCCCCATGCTTCACAGTAGGGATGGTGTTCTTGGGATGCAACTCATCCTTCTTTTTCCTCCAAACAAGAAGAGTGAAGTTTAGACCAAAAAGTTCTACTTTGGTCTCAGCTGACCACATGAATTTCTCCCATGCCTCCTTTGGATCATCCAGATGGTCATTGGCAAACTTCAGACGGGCCTGGACATGTGATGACTTGAGCATGGGAACCTTCCGTGCAATGCATGATTTGAAACCATGACGGCGTAGTGTTCTACCGACAGTGACCTTTGAAACTGTGGTCCCAGCTCTCTTAATGTCATTGACCAGCTACTCCCTTGTAGTTCTGGGCTGATTCCTCACCTTTCTTGTCATCAGTGATACCCCACGAGGTGAGATTTTGCATGGAGCCCCAGTCCAAGAGAGACTGACAGTCGTCTTTAGCCTCTTCCATTTTCTAACAATTGCTCCAACAGTTGATCTATTTTCACCAAGCTGCTTGGCAATTGCCCTGTAGCCCTTTCCAGCCTTGTGAAGGTCCACAATTTTGTCTCTGGTGTCTTTTGACAGCTCTTTGGTCTTGCCCTTGGTAGAAGTTGGCGTCTGACTGACTGGGGTGGACAGAGGTCTTTAAATAGCTCAGACAGGTGCTACTAAGTTAGATAAATGAGTGGAGTAGAGGTGGACTTTTTAAAAGGCACAGTAACAGGTCTTTGAGAGCTAGGATTCTTGCTGTTTCTCAGGTGTTCAAATACTTATGTTCAGCAGTGCAAGACAAATAAATTCTTTAAAAACCATACAATGTGATTTCCTGATTATTTTTTTTTATTCTGTCTCTCAGAGTGGGAATTTCAGACCCCTCCATGATTTCTAAGTGGCAGAGCTTGCAAAATCGCAGGGTGTTCAAATACTTCTGTTCCTCACTGTACCATAATAATAATGATAATCTTTATTTATCTGTAGGCACAAACATGAAAAGAGAGATAGAGATGTGAGAGATCAGGTTTTGATGTAAGAAAAAAGGAAAGAAGTCAATTTATGAAGTGTAATTTGTATTTTGTGTTTTTTATGGCATCCTT
Organism: Bufo bufo; assembly: GCF_905171765.1. Classification (NCBI taxonomy): domain Eukaryota; kingdom Metazoa; phylum Chordata; class Amphibia; order Anura; family Bufonidae; genus Bufo; species Bufo bufo. The sequence goes on from NC_053390.1 coordinate 394,660,790, forward strand.
AAAACTTTGACCGCTAGGAATTAGACTTGAGCGAATCGAGCTGGATCCGAACCCGAATTTCAGTTTTAATGCTGTTTCCGTACAGCATTAAAATGTATTGGCTCCGTGAAGCAAAACTTCGTCTCAGCCGAATGGGCACGAGACTTTGGTGAATTATTTTGGTATTCCTATCTGCGCATTGAAAAACATTTTAAAATAGGAATACAAAATCAGCTTTGGTACTGGCTGGTACCTTGGTACTGAACCGAACTTCGGATACCTATTTTAAAATGTTTTTTAATACGCAGATAGGAATACCGAAGTAGTTTACCAAAGTTTCCTCATTTCCTCAATAGCCGATTTGTTGTTTTTTATTTTTGCCGCTTCACTTCCCCAAAAATTGATTAAAGTGATAAAAAAAAGTGATACACTCTAAAATGGTATTAAAATTTCAACTGGATTTTTTCCACTGCCTGTTGATTAGAGTTGGTAAAATCTCATCTACTTTGCTGCCATTGTAATACGCTACGGATTTTTCACTGGCAAAATCCATATGCAAAATCTAAAGTGTATCTGCCTTGTCTGAACATACTTTTAGGAGCCAGGAAAGTCAACTGTTCTGATTTTGCAGCCTTGTGCATGTTACTTTGCCCAGTACAGAGAAAGTTAAAGAAGGAGTATTAAACAATTCATTTAATCAAATAAGCCACAGATATTGCATTACTTTTTAATAATCAATATCCACTAAAATTTGTCTTGTGTATTAATATTTACAATATGTACCTTTACCTACCACGCGATAATGAATATAGGGGTCATCTACGAACAGATTAATGCCACTGTTGTGGCGTATATCTGCTGCAGATTCTGTCGCATGCCATGTTGCGGCAAAATCTGCAACTTTTTCCCCGCTCATACCAGGTGTAAAGAAGGGGACGTGGCATGGGTGGGGATGGGCCAGCAGGCCCATCTCATTCGTCATTTTCTACATCTGGTTTAGGCGTAAAAAATGATCTTATCAAAGAAGCTGTTTTACATTTATATTTGGTGGTGGATACGCCAGCGCAGGGGCTTATTAAAACCGGCGTCCAAATTGCCAGTCTTAATAAATGTGCAGTGTTTTCACTATACTAATGTATCTTGTCCTTTAAAAATATCTTCATTTTGCAGAAAATCAATGTTTGTAATACAATATATTGAGTGGCTTGCAGTTGGTCTAATAATGGAGGTGATGTATGCATACTCAGTTTTAAGGTCACTGATATTGTCCTGTTTTATGCTTCTTTCACAGGAGTTCTGGCAGGCTGCTCCGGGAGAGAACAGCCTGCTGTAGCTTTTTGGATCTGGCATTGCCGAACAGTACTGGAATGCCCACCAGCCCCATTGACTATAATAGGGTCTGGCAGAGATCCAGCTGCTACCCTGCAAATATGATTCGGCCAGACAAATACAACTGCACAAACCAGTATTTGTCCGGCTGAATCTCGGCATATTTGCCAGGCCCCATTACAGTCAATGGGGCCTGCGCGCATTGCATTAACACCCGACAGTGCCGGATCCAGCTACCACAAGCAGCCTGCTGGAACTCCTGCCACAAATGTGAAACTAGCCTTAGAAAGGGGAAACATATTTTAGACATAACATGTTAGAGGGGAAGGTAAAACAGGTGCCAGTGGTAGCAGGACAAACAAGGCTGGGTAATATACAGTATGCATGAAATGATGATGCCGTAATAGAAAAATTGTATGGCTTTCCATATAACTGTCCTTTAGCTTTAGTTACCCGTAAAGACCTGATCAGTTCTTAGATTCTTGTACTGGGTGTAGGCTAAATCAGTGGATTTGGGAGTGAGTAGGGACATATTGTTGGGAGTACAGCCTTCACAGAACGCAGTATGGAAGTTATCAGTCGCTAGTTAATGCATAAATCATAATCCTAGTTCCTCTGAGACATGGACTTTAGCAAATGCCAGGGTGTAACAGACAGATGTGTTCAATTTACATATAGATTCTTTTTTGGATTTGTTGAAATAGAGAAGAAACTGAAACTTGTCATTAGCTCAGTGTGGTATTAAAAGATGATATGCAAACTTGTTTCTGAGTATACATGGTTACATCAGACATCACCAGAACAGAACATAGCAATTCACTCTATGAGAGCATTACCTAGACAAAGAATGGTAATTGCAGAGTATGTCACAGGCTGATTGCATAACGTAAAACGCCCATTGTGTAAAGAAAATATTTTCCTTCACCAGATGCTGATCACAAAAAGCAGGTTAAAACTTTGTCTTTGTGATTAGAAAGTGATGTAGTGGGTAATTACCCTAAAATATCTAAACAGTAGGATAAGATTGTAAGGTCATTCTGTGACATATCACATAAAGAACTGCTGACATCTACACTAATACCCAAAGTGTAGCTCCAGGTTACAGCGCAGAATTGCTCACAACATGTACAGTGATCCCACCATTGTGCTAATCAAATCAATATCTGTAACAGAAAAGATCAACTCCATAGAAATGAATCTGAATGTGAATTGTATTCTGGTAAAAATGCCAGTTTTCCAGAACTATCCTGCACACTTGTCTAACCAAAGCTGAAGGAAAGAGGTATATGAGCCACAGGGGATTCCCAAACCACATGAGGATTAGGGCTCATGCACACGAACCACACCACGGATCCGCAAAATACTGATTCTGTGTGCATTCCATATTTTTCTCACTCCCATCAATAGAAATTACTATTCTCGTCTGCTGAGATGCAACAACTCTTTAAAGTAATTTTTTTGAGCTTTTAATCTGTTCATTAAAACGATGCTTCTGGGGAAATCTTGGGCCAATATAGAGTATCTGTTGCAATTTGGGTAAAATTCAGGCTGCAAATGAAAAAGTGTATACTGTCCTCATTAATTGGTTTGACTGTCATATTTGGGAACCTTGTAATAATTATTTTGAAGTTGGTAATTTCCATGAGGTTTTAAGGGAAACTCCTAACTGAAGGCAGCATGTTACAGAGCAGGAGGAGCTGAGCAGATTGATATATAGTTTTATGGGGGGAAAAATCAGAATAACTTGTATTTAATTTATTTAAGGCTGCTTTCACACAACTGCCTGTGGTCTGTGAAACGTGGTCCGTGAAGCTCCCATTTCCCAGAACAACCATTGTTAATGTGAGCTAAACTCACAGCATAATAGTGCTCCATGATGCTGTGACTTTCGCTCACATGAGTTGCAGTCAGTCTGGTAAATGTGGCTGTCACACAGATCGCATTTCACAGACCACGCATGACTGTGAGAAAGTAGCCTTAGTTCTCCTCCCTACTTTTTCTATGCTTAGGTGGGCCATCTTTACAACTGACTGACAGCTATCTCTGTATACACAGTCAGTCAGGGAAGGCTGTCAATCACTGAATAGAACCACCCACAAGACTCATAAGCAATAGCAGAAATGAAATAGTCACTAACTTTTCACTCAACTTTGCATAAATCAATAGAACAAGCGGCCATAAGAAACTTTGTAATACATCTTATCAAAGAGAAATGTCTAGTTCTTCGTTTATCAGCTGTTTACCACCTCCACCCACTTGCTAAATACTTTTCTTTTTGAAATTTCTCTTGAAACCGTCCAGGACAGGAGCAGCTCACTGAAAGAGCATATTACATACAGTATGTTAATACAAGTCTATGGAGAGGGAAGGGGGAACAATAAGCACTAGCTGAGTGAGACACACAGGCGAATAGACTTTTGCAGCTGAATAGGAATTTTATATCTCAGTCCAAGTGCTTTATTCACAAATGTATAGGTCAGTACTTTGCTATAATGTCCTCCATGATCCTTAGGCTTCTTCTGGGTAAGAGGAAGTTATGAAGCAGATTCTCCTATTTTCTGTGTGCAGTGGATGGGAGCTTGTCTCCATCCACCAGATCTGGGAGAACTGCAATCTAGACATCCAGCATGCACAGGGGAAACTGCTAAAAAATGACAGATACAGTGTTATCCTTCATATACACACACTGGACTATTGATTAATTCAAAGTCCGTTGGAAGGTTAGGTATGCTTTATTTGAATAAATTACAAGTTATACTGAATCTTTTTCCATAAAACTATATATCAATCTGCTCTGCTCTATAACATACTGTCTACAGAGCATACACCATGTCGAATGTGACAGATTCTCTTCAAAAGCAGTTAGTATGAACTATACTAATAAATTAACAGTTTGTAACCTGCAGAAGCCTATGATCCAAACTAGGCTACATATCTTCATGTGGGCAGTTTTCTTACTACTTTTCATAAAGCAGTGTTTGGAAGGACATCTATAAAGAGTTAATACAACACAATATTAATCTGTGATCCCTGCTAAGAAGATATTTGTGTATATAGAAAAGGAACAACATGTGGTTCTTAGTAATGCTCTATACACAAAGTGCACAATAATCCACTTGACCTGTGTGCTCGCTTCTCCCTGGGATAAACTTGTCAGTATCCTGATGAATCTCATATGCATTACTCATCCAGAAAGACTCAATGAGTTGTCTGAATCTACAAAACAGATACTGCTAAATAGAGATGGAGACAGAGGAAACACATTGCACTGCACCTTGTATGTATATATAGAGGTTATAGATTTAAAGGGAATCTGTCAGCTCTAAAACACACCCCAAACTAGAGTAAGCAGTGTATAGTGTAAGTGATGCCAAGTCCGGTTAGATCCTTTTGATTTCCCAATCCACTTGGATTCCCACAAACCAGCAGTAAAAAGCGTGGGCACTGGAGTCCTCTCAATGCATTTCTACCTTTTGTCTCACCCCCATCTCCTCATAGATTGTAAGCTGGGGAAGAGCAGGGCCTTCATTCATCTTGTTTTAATTATTGACCTGTTTGCTGCTATGTTATTTATGACTCTGTTTGTACTTGAACCCCCTGATTGTAACGCGCTGTGGCATATGTTGGCGCTCTATAAATAAAGATAATTATCAATATTATTATTATTTTACTAGATTGTCAGCGCACAGTATCGAACTGCAAGTAAGTATGGAGATGAAAGTTACATAACCGGATTCTGCTTCACTGCTTACTGAACTGATTCAGCTTCATCTTCTCTTATACATTAATGATAGAAATGAATGCAGTGAATAGTGAGAACTGTGCAGCTGTAACTAAAAAGCTACAGAGTTCTCACTATGATAGGGCAAAGTGTTTCATGAATGCTCTACTCAGTCCCCAAGGAGAAGGCTTAGGGATTCTGCACAGAAGCAGATTTTTCCAAAGGCAGGGGAGATTTTAATATGTGCAGTTAAGAGAATGGTGTCCCCTGCAATTTTTGTCAATGCTTAAACACTTCCGGAAAGTCATGACTGTATTAGTTTGTATAGTAATTGTACACTAAAAAGACAATCATTTTAAACTGTGTCTAATAAATGGAGATTTCTGGCACTGGGACTGTGCAGAACTCTCAATTAATATGGGTCAGGGGGGAGAAATACAATATATCTTGCAGAAGCCAATTGAACTACGGTCAACCAGGAACACACATTCCACAGGAATTTTTGGCTGAGTGCATATTGGAGTATGTATTAATTATGAATAACTCCGGTTAAAATTTTAAACAATAAAACTGAGCTAATTCAATATTAAACCAAGTTTTACAAATCAACAACTTCAAAATGATACTGTTCCTCGAGTTATATGTTGCAAGGATCTTTCTTTCCAAACATGTGCTTGAGGAAAAAAAAGGATAATAAAATGTTGAGACCATTTCTGTCATGGTTTTAATTATTTTTACCACTGGCCTCTTATTAATGGAGAGTACAAATTCCTTGGAGATGATAAGCCTTTATAAATCTGAATTGGATCTGATGAACTGCAGCATTGGTGTTCAATCTGTATTACATTAATACAAAGAACAAATTGATCTCTAACATAAGTCAGGGGAATTGTTGTAGCGATTATTTTGCCTGAGGAAGGCACTGCAGTGTTCTGCCAGCTATCAGTCTCCTTTGGTTTCTCTAGACAATAAAAACACATTTGATTTGTAAAATATAATGATTTATGCATTAGCACTAAAAGGCTGTTAAAATAATTTTTTAAGGAAAATTCTCAGGACTAATGCTGGATTTAGCATTACATAAGCACTCCTCTCAGGAGTTAGCAACTTAAGGGAGGTAATGTATGGCCTGGTGACCATATGTGAACCTAAAAAGGATTTTCTATGGCTCCAGACTAATTTAGAATTCAGATGTTTAACAGAATACATCAGCATGAATCCAGTATATATAACAGACTAGATTAAGAAAGACATCCATAATTTTCCTTATTGCATAGCACGAGCTGGTAGTCCTAGAAATCAAATAGCATCCATTTCCCCATCCATCCTCCTATAAAAAACTGATTTTACTAGGTAATGTTGATCTTAGTTGGCTTATGGACAGCATGTCTGATCGTCAACCTGACCCCTTGATAGTTTTGCTCACATTGCAGATAGCAAAGGAGTTACCAGCTTTAGAAAAATGACTTGGCAGCTGCTTATGGCCTAAAATAACAAGTAATTCAATTCTATTCAATTCCCGCATCCCTGGTCACTCCAATGGTCTCTGCAGCGAGGATGTGCCTATGGTTGTCAACTTATTATTCATTACCGTTTTATAATTTGTCAGTCCATCATTTTTTGATATATTGCCCAGAAAAAGAAATAATCTGGTTGGCTACCCTAGAAGCGCCTAACATGTCATTGATGCAGCTTATCTCTGTCTGCAGAACTGATGTTAGTATGTGCTGCATTTGATTGCTGTGGCCAGTGCCTGAAAGTATAACAGTATCTATAAGGCTAGTTTCACATTTGCGACAAGAGATCCTGCAGGCTGTTCTGGCTGTTTTCCATGATATTTTTCTCTCTAGGTTCCACTCTTGGTTTTAGCTTACAAATACTTATGCAAAATACTGACCATAATATTGCTGTGTGAAAGTGGACTTATGATCCTGAGCATGAGCTTCCGGGTTTTCACCCTTTAGATGCCGTGATCTCACTTGATCACGGCATCTAAAGGCTTTAATGACTGCGATCGACATTATTACTGGTCGCGGTCATTAACTGTGGGTCTCTGCTGTTTGAAACAGTGGAGACCCGCCGGCCATGTCGCCCGCTGTATGCGCGAGTGGGCGCCATGTTTGCCCATCGCTCCAGCACGAAGGGGTTAAAATGCTGATGAAATACAGTATATAGGGGGGCTACATAGAAGCCAGATTAAAAGCAAAGTTTTTTAGTTACATGAAAATCAGATCAAGTCATGTGGCATGATTGTTTGACGTCACCTGTTCGTCGACATGACAGTTATCGCCATTTGTCACAAAATAAGAGGGAGAGAATAATTTTAAAGACGATATAACGATCTATGCAGACTGGGTCTTTATTTCACATCCTAAGTTCTAGAGCCAGGGAGCAGTAATATTAACATGTAACTGAAAAGCTTCCTGATTCTAAGGGTGCACATCATTGATCTGTACAACACAAATCTGCATAAGCCTTACTCTGTATATCATGCACTCTGGTAGACTCTATGGCCCAGATTTATCATTTCACTTACATCTTACTCCACTTTTACATGCATCCAAAGTCACTTTTGGCTAAGTCAGATTTATTAATGGTCCTTTAATACTGTGATAAATGTGGTTTGATGGTAGCAGTTTATCCGTCAGTAAGCGGCTTTACAAAAGTCGCACGTCTTTATGAAAGAGTCGCATGTTCTATTAAAAGGTCGCATAAGATAAGCATGGTCCTCCCTGGAGTGAAATTGCGCCATTTTTTGCGACTTTTAATCTGCCTAGAGATTCATTTACATAAGAAAACACACCCACTTTCAGAAAACTGGCGAGCATAGCGCAAAGCCTATAAAAGTCGCAAATTTTTGCGCAGTTTTAGCGATTGCACAAAAATTTGCAACTTTTTCACTCCATTATTTTGACTTGAGCTAATCATAAATCTGGCCCTATGCCTTTGTACAACAATTGAAAAGAAGTCCTGTTCCATATAGAATTTTAATAGCAAAGCATAACATACGAAGCCCACACAATATAGCTTTAGTGAATGCATATTATCTGACATTTTGATCAGTTAAAACAGGATTTGCTTCTAAGTTTATATCCTGAACTAAAACCTAACATCTTTAAGGGGTAAATGGAAAACTTAAAAATGTGGCATCTCACTATGATTTATGGAACATTTTCTAACATAACAAATGTTAAAGAGTGTCCCACTGGTATGATCTACACAAGAGAGGTGCACGCTGATATCAAATCCTGAGCCACACGCTGCAAGAACCATGAGAAACTGACACAGATGTCAAACCTCTTGGAAAAATAATAATACAACAAAAGCACAATAAGCTAAAGAAAAATACACAAAGATAGGCTTTATTTCAAGTGGCGGCAGAATATCTCTTACGTTGTATCTTTTATTTTACTTTGATAGTCATTTACAAGAATAGAATTTCTTCTGCAAAGGCCTGAAGTACACTGGTACAAGACATATCAACCCTTGGCACATTTTTTGCAGAAAATCTGTTCAATTCACCTGAATGGGACTGTTTTGGGGGCAAGCACATGGATTTCTGCAAATCTTATTCAAATGAATGGCACAGATTTTCAATGCCCCCTTAGGCTTTAAATCTATAATTAAGAACAATTTACTGAAATAACCTGTCAGGAGTCAAATATGTCAACTAACAGGGATCAGGTATCTTAGTCAGTAAAGTACACACAATGAAGCAATTACAGAGTATAATAAAAATCTTTGTAAATATACTATTATACAATATATACTGCGCATTTGCTTCTTTGCACATGGAATTAACAGCAGTACTTATATGTGACTTATAACCTACTCTGTACAAATGTTAATAACTTACTGTCCCTTGGGAATTTTGAAAAATGTAGGACCTCACTAGTGAAGTTTTTACCCTCTCCTACAAGACTTGAATGATTGCCAACTGATTTCCACATTATGTAGGATTTGAGATTAGATATTGATCGTTTTTAACACTAATGAAAGGGTACTTTATATATTTTTAGCAGATACATCCCTTTGCTCTAATATGTAATGCAAAAATACCAATAAAAAGGTAATAAAAAGTCCACCTGCCCTGAAATGGCAATAAAAATAAAAAACACTCACCTCATCCATTTGCGTGAACAGGCTGCCGCTGACATCATGATTGAAGATACGATGCAAAATCTTGCGTACAGTGAAGCATGACATCAACACGCCGGCTAGCATGATGACATCATCATGTCACCGCGCAAAATTTCGCTCGGTGGCTTCAATCAAGATTGCCATGGCGGCCTCTACGTGATCAAATGGATAAGGTGAGTATTTTTTATATTTTTTTTAACCCCTGAAAGCCCTAAATGTTAAAGTCAGATGCTGCTAACAGCGATGAACGCGGCATCTGAGGGGTTCAATGACGGGGGGCCATCGCCGTTCCCTATCATGGTGCCCGCTACATACAAGGAAATCATCACTTGTGCTTTGTGAAGAGGTAGTTCGCCACAAAGCAAATTGCATTGTGAAATTCGACGAAGCAGCTGAATAGAATTTTCCAAAACTTCTCTCATCTCTACTTATAAGCTAAGACATATTACTGGTGTCTTTATAATCAGGTATTGTGCCTGTGAATAAAGCAATAATATGTATAGTAGCTTTCTGAGTAGATCTCAGTGTGGTGAAGCTATAGTTCATGACATGTACATACAGGGCCGGCGTCAGCAACCGGCAAGCCCATGCAAATGCCGGGGTCCACTGCTCCTGGGGGGGCACACTCAGGTCTAGTGTGCAGATTGCTGAACAGTGGGGAATCCCACAGTGTTACTGAAGAGTCGGGACTCTTCCTGGCGGGACTCTTACTGGCTCTGACTCCATATATGTATATGGACATGGAGCTATAGAGCTCAATACTAAGCTGTGGCAGAAAAACCTCATAGTAGTTTCTCATGTATTAGGTATTCCTATACAGCAGAAGTATCATTTTATATATTTTTTTGTAATTGTAAAAAAAATGTATGGCACAAAATAAATGTGTAATTACAAAAAAAAAAAAATATAAAATCATACTTATGATATATATGAATGCATAATATGTGGGAAATACTACTGAGGTTTTTAGCCATAATATATTTACAGTAGGCTAACATAAAGCTCTATAGCTCAGTGGTTAAGGTTCTTGCCTTTAATGTAGAAGGCTGTGAGTTTGAGTCCCAGCAGAATCATTTAAAAAATAGAGACTAAATAAAACTTAAATAAACGCACCAACCTTTTTAATTTGTGTAACTATTATTTTTTGTTGGGAAAGGTGGCAACCCTAACAGAACCTCTGCTACCCGGTGACCCCCATTTTATAGTCATGTCTACGGAGATGTGTGGGCCTTATTTAAGGGACAATCTGTCAATTTAGCCAATACCATATGACTAGATCACTTTTTATTACATTTTCTTGGGAGATAAAGTAATGAAAAAACGGCAATTCAGCCGGGATAACTTTTTTAAATATTTTAATAGTATGATTGTTTTCGCATGCGACAATGCCCATAATGTTATTTTTTTTGTTTATTTTTATTTTGGGGAAAATTGGGTGATTTTAAATTTTAATTTTAATTTTATTTTTTTTAAACTTTTTTTTACTTTTTTATTACTTTTTTTCAGATTGCAATTTATACAGAATAATGGAAATTGCTCCATTATTCTGTCTAGAAATCACTAAATCACAGTTCCGTGCTGCGATCTAGCCTGAACTGGGATATACTAATAATGAGCCTGGAAGCCGAGTACAGGCTGTGGCTCATTTTTAGAACATGGTGCTTTCCCCCATCTCTGCTGGAGAAAGGCGCATCTGAGCAGGAAGCCCACGCTTTCGTTTTTTAACACTCGCAGATGCCGTGGTGAAATTTGACCACGGCATCAGGGTGGTTAAATGTCCAGGTTGGCATTTCCGCAGATCCTTCCTTTTCTGTCTGGATTCATTTTTCCATCACATTAAACACTGCTCTTTCCATACTTTCGACCACCCTGCAATCCATCAGCAGTGGCCATGCTTGCACTCTATAGGAAAAAGTGCCCTCATCACTGGTGGCCGGGGCTGTGGGAACACACATAGGCTGGTGCTTTTTTTCTATAGTATGCAAGCACGACCACCACTGATGGATTGCATGTATTAACTTTCTCTACATAATAAATGCTATTTGCTGAAGTGACCTAACCTCTTTAGTATATGTTTGCACTGCAATCTGCGCCAGATATATGCCAGAAAACTGGCGTACAGTATAGACCAAAAGTTTGGACACACCTTCATTCAAAGAGTTTTCTTTATTTTCATGACTATGAAAATTGTAGATTCACACTGAAGGCATCAAAACTATGAATGAACACATGTGGAATTATATACATAACAAACAAGTGTGAAACAACTGAAAATATGTCATATTCTAGGTTCTTCAAAGTAGCCACCTTTTGCTTTGATTACTGCTTTGCACACTTTTGGCATTCTCTTGATGAGCTTCAAGAGGTAGTCCCCTGAAATGATTTTCACTTCACAGGTGTGCCCTGTCAGGTTTAATAAGTGGGATTTCTTGCCTTATAAATGGGGTTGGGACCATCAGTTGCGTTGAGGAGAAGTCAGGTGGATACACAGCTGAGAGTCCTACTGAATAGACTGTTAGAATTTGTATTATGGCAAGAAAAAAGCAGCTAAGTAAAGAAAAACGAGTGGCCATCATTACTTTAAGAAATGAAGGTCAGTCAGTCAGCCGAAAAATTGGGAAAACTTTGAAAGTAGGGCTATTTGACCATGAAGGAGAGTGATGGGGTGCTGCGCCAGATGACCTGGCCTCCACAGTCACCGGACCTGAACCCAATCGAGATGGTTTGGGGTGAGCTGGACCGCAGAGTGAAGGCAATAGGGCCAACAAGTGCTAAGCATCTCTGGGAACTCCTTCAAGACTGTTGGAAGACCATTTCAGGGGACTACCTCTTGAAGCTCATCAAAAGAATGCCAAGAGTGTGCAAAGCAGTAATCAAAGCAAAAGGTGGTTACTTTGAAGAACCTAGAATATGACATATTTTCAGTTGTTTCACACTTGTTTGTTATGTATATAATTCCACATGTGTTAATTCATAGTTTTGATGCCTTCATAGTCATAAAAATAAAGAAAACTCTTTGAATGAGAAGGTGTGTCTAAACTTTTGGTCTGTACTGTATATCTGATAGTAAATGACCCCTACAATTTGTTCTATTACTGTACAGTAGCTGTTAACTTACCTATCAATGCTGATCCACCAGTTTTAACCAACAGGTTATTGCCAGTCAATGATGTCAACACAGATGGTGTTTCTGGCCCAAATTCAGCAAAAAGCATTCCCAATCTTTCTGTTCCAAAAGTATCCGGAAGGGGTTCTAAATAGATTGTAACAAAAATGACAGAACATTACAAACAGCAATGTGTATCAGTATGATATTTAAGTTTGCAACCAATAATTACTTCCAAGCTCTTATAAATAGATTACTGAGTAGTCATATGTAGATTTAATGGGGTAACCTCATTGCTAGAGTAGGCCATCGCTTGACCCCTTTCTTCACCACTCAATACATGTGCAATGCTGCAAATAGGCATACATGTATGGTGCTGTGATGGCATGGGCTCAGGAGCTGCGCCCATGACAGGTGGCACACTGTTGTTACTGCCGGGATAGGAGTTAACAGCAGTTTATGACAATAGATGCTGTGGGCACTGGTGACCGCAAGTGGTTAGAGAGAGGGAAGAGGATCCCTCTCTGACTCTATCAACTCCCCCCCACCCCCACTGACACTGCACTACAGGATGCCAAAGTGGCTGTACAGCAGTCTGGAAACTAACATTGGCCTCTAGGCCTGGCTAGTATGGATCACTATAGGCATTATGTCAGATATTACAGTAACTGACACAATACAATATAGAAGTATTCTATTTTATCAGAACATTGCATATTTAAGTCCCCTACAGGGACATAGAAAAAAATGAAAAAGTAAACAAAAAGTGTTTGGGAAAAAATAAAAAATAAAGTAAAAAAAAATTAAGATGACCTTTTTTGACCTGCAAACTAATTTATTTACCTGAAATATATATATATATATATATATATATATATATATATATATATATAAAAATATATATATATTTATTTATTTATATATACTACTAAGAATTAGAAAGTCAAATCCATAATGATACATACAATAACATGATCAAATTTTTTATTCAGTGCAGTAAACAGCATAAAGAAATTTAAAGTCAAAATTGCTGTTTTTGTCCATTCTAACTTCCAAAAAAGCGATCAAAAAGTTGTACAGTATGTACCCTAAAATGACACCAATGAAAACTCGTCCCAGAAAAAAATATATGTTATGGATCTTGAATTCAGCAACACAAAAAAACTAATGAAAAAAAATTGTTTTGGTTGAACAAAAGCAGAGAAAGCTATTATGTTAAGTTATTATGTCATGTATATACGGTATATGTCACCTGGTGAACGTCATAAAACAACACCCAAAAACAATGGTGGAATCTCAGTGTTTTTTTACGCCATCACCCCTAAAAATGTTTTAAAACTTATGCAATATATAAGATGTACCCCTAAATGATCTGACAGTTTTGCGCACAGATGCCGCCTGGAAACCGATTGTGGACAAGGGAATAAAATGTGTTGCCCGCAAGGCGCCAACACTTTCTCAAAAACTCAGTCCGAGTCGGTTTTCAGATGGTACGGTATCACAACAATGTTGGCTTAGGTCCAAAGGGATGTTCAAATTTCGGGCACCGCATTTGTACGTGTTGCAGTGTCATACAAATAGGACGGTATGTGGCCTCTGTTGCAGCCCAGCAGTCATTTGAGATACAACAATACATTAATTGCAATATCACACACGTGGTGTATTGTGTGTCTTGTTCTACATGTCAATTTCAATGTGTGGGATGTACATCCAATGCCCTCAAAGTTCGGATATGCAGACATATCTCAGATATATCTCATGCTTTTGTAAAAAATGTGTCAGCAGTCAGCCAGCATTTTGCCTCTTGCCACCAGGGCAATATTGCTGGCATGAAAGTTCAGGGCATTGAACGAGTTAATTTTCCTAAACGGGGCGGAGACCATAGGAAAGCTCTTCTTAATAGAGAAGCTTATTGGATTTTTAGATTTCAGTCCTGTATGCCTTTGGGCCTTAATCAAAGACAAGATTTAATATTGCATTATTAGATGTATCTTCTTCTCTTGTCCTTTAGGGGCGGTTCTTGCGTGGAAGGAAGAGAGGGGAGAAAATTAAAAGATTATTTTTTTTTTCCTCTGTCTTCTTCTCATGCAGTTCTGTTCCTGTGTCTCAGTGGTATATGCTGTGGGTGGGGTGAAAGCAGTCTATTTGCCAATCAATAATCCACAGCTGAATCACTGCTTTTACTCTGTATATAAGATTTGTCAGTCTTATTCTCTGTATCATGAGGAAGGATCTGTAATATATGTTGATCCAATGAGCCTGATGTTTGGTTTTTAAGCACGTTTCCTAATAAAACACGCACTGCGAGGTGAAGCCGGACAATCAATTTTTTTCGCTACCCCTAAATGATGTCATAAAAATATAACTCCTCCTGCAAAAAATAAGTCCTCATACGGCTATGTAGTTCTAAAAACAAAAAGGTTGTGGCGTTTGAAAGGTGGAGATAAAAAAATCACAAAACACCGCTTAGGCCTCTTTCACATGAGCGTGTCCGGATAAGGTCCGGATGCGTTGCGGCAAACCCGCGCGAGTAGGTACGCAATGGCAGTCAGTTTTGACTGCCATTGCGTTCCGTTGGTCAGTTTTTATCGCGCAGGTGCAATGCGTTTTGCACGCGCGTGATAAAAAACCGACTGTGGTACCCAGCCCCGAACTTCTTCACAGAAGTTCAGGTTTGGGTTCAAGGTTGTGTAGATTGTATTATTTCCCCTTATAACATGGTTATAAGGGAAAATAATAGCATTCTGAATACAGAATGCATAGTATAATAGGGCTGGAGGGGTTAAAATAAATAAATAAATATTTTAACTCACCTTAATCCACTTGTTTGCACAGTCGGCATCTCTTCTGTCTTCATCTGTGAGGAAAAGGACCTTTGATGACGTCACTATGCTCATCACATGGTCATTCACATGATCCATCACCATGTTGATGGATCATGTGATCGACCATGTGATGAGCGCAGTGACGTCATCAAAGGTCCTTTACCCAGGTCCTGAAGAAAGAAGAGATGCCGGCTGCGCGAACAAGTTTTATTTTTTTTTAACCCCTCCAGCCCTATTTTACTATGCATTCTGTATTCAGAATGCTATTATTTTCCCTTATAACAATGTTATAAGGGAAAATAATAATGATCGGGTCCCCATCCCGATCGTCACCTAGCATCCGTGCGTGAAAATCGCACCGAATCCGCACTTGCTTGCGGTTGCTTGCGATTTTCACGCAACCCCATTCATTTCTATGGGGCCTGCGTTACATGAAAAACGCACAAAGAGGAGCATGCTGCGATTTTCACGCAACGCACAAGTGATGTGTGAAAATCACCGCTCATGTGCACAGCCCCATAGAAATGAATGGGTCCGGATTCAGTGCGGGTGCAATGCGTTCACCTCACGGATTGCAACCGCGCAGAAATCTCGCCCATGTGAAAGGGGCCTAAGTCCTTAATTTACAAACTAGGCCCCATCATTAACATGTCAGTGATCGATGAGGTCCATCCTATGCAACCTCTAGTGGTCTTATGATTTTGAACGTGCCACTTTGGTTCAGTGTGATACCCCTTCACTGTTTTCCATGCACAGTGCTGCTCCTGGCCCTCTGAATGAGGCCTGGCTGCAGTTCCATGCACAGCTGGTGGCCAGACACACTACTGCACAGGGAAAACTTTAAAGGAGATGAAATGCTAAAGCAGCACTGTGGATCCTTCCTTCTCCGGAGGTTATACCTCTACCGATAATAAAGTGCTAACTACCGGTATATGCCGTCACTTTCTATGATGGGAATGAGACTGGTTTTTAAAGCCAAAAATAGAAGTGGATCATTAATGGAGAGTAAGTATAAGGGTCCATTCACACGTCCGTTGTTTCTTTCCTGATCTGTTCCGTTTTTTGCTGAACAGATCTGGACCAGATCTGGACCCATTCATTTTCAATGGGTCCTGAAAAAAAATCAGACATTGAGCTGTCCGTTTTTTTTCAGGACCCATTGAAAATGAATGGGTCCAGATCTGGTCCAGATCTGTTCAGCAAAAAACGGAACAGATCAGGAAAGAAACAACGGACGTGTGAATAAGGCCTAAAGGCATGATGCTACCTCACCTCTTTTTTGAATTCATGGTTTTGCCTACAAATAAGGGCGGGTTCACATCAGCGTTATGGATTCCGTCATTATTTTCCGTTATAACATGGCTATAATGGAAAATACCGGAATCCATAAGATGTAAGTCAAAACGGAAGCCTTTAAGAGGCATTCCATTTTGATCCGTCTTAATAGAAGTCTATCTGCAATCATACCGGATCCATCTCGTTCCCTTTATGCAAGACAGAAAACAACGTCCTATTGACAGGACTGCATAAAGGAACCAGACGGAACCGTATTGATTGCTGTAGACTTCTATTAGGCCGGAAGTTAAACGGAATGCCTTTTAAAGGCTTCCGTTTTACATTACGTCATAATACAAGTCTATGGGCAGCAGAACGGATCCGTCCTTCCGTCTTATGGATTCCGTTATGTTCCGTTATACCCATGTTATAACGGAAAGCCATAACGGAATCCAGAACGCAGATGTGAACCCACCCTAACTGCATTAAAAAAGCTGAACGTGTAACTGTTTTCTCCTCTAAAACAACTGGTGACAACGGATAATGTACACTTTGTTTCAGGAGAGATGTACATAATGGATGCATTTTTTCTCACGATTTCTAATCTTTTCATTTACTTTGAGTAGAGCACAGAATTTCTAGTGTGAACATAGCCAAAATCTGTCTTATTATGAACTCCCCTACTATCATGATACGTGCTTACCTATAATCTGAAGGTATGTTGATTCAGAAACTTCCCCATGTATATTGACAGCTTTACAAGTATATTGTCCCTGTTCTGAATAGCTTACATTTCCTAGAAATAAAGAAGTGTCGCTGTGACGGGGCACATGATGCAGTCGACTTTTATTTCTGTACCAGGTGACATCAGCCTCAGGTAGACCTGTAAGAAGGACAAATTCGGCATTAAGCAATGTGCACTTATTGACAACATCAGCGCATGTGAACGTGAACCTGGGACCTAAATGGCATAAAAGTGGCACACAAAATACAAAAATGTTAGGCCATCCCTGCATGTCACTAGATGTCAGACAAACAGACTGCATGCTGCTTGTAAACTTCTGCAGACCCCACAACACACAAATGTTTCATTCCTGGAGAGCAACTAGATATAGCAGGACCTTGAAAGTAAGGTCAGAAAGGTGCTCTCCACCATGAGGACTGTAGACTAAACTGTAGTAATGCCGTCAGCAGCAGAGTCTATAAAAGAACCCATAAAATGGTTTTAAGACAAAAAAGCCAGCAACAACCCTCCTTACAAAATGAACCATAAGACAGTGCCTCACAACCTCAAGGCTGAAGCTACACCTAGACGTTTTGTAGCGCTTTTGATGTTAACTATCAAGTGACAGCTGCAGGTACAAGATGGTGTACAAGTGAATTTAGGCTGGGGCTACATGATGACCTTGGGTGCAACAGGTTGTTTTTTTTTGTGATTCTGGGGTTGCAGCTGTGGCAACCTGTGAGTCATGCCCATATATTTCTATGGCTCTACACTGTGATCCTTGGTCGCGTGACAAAATCGGTTTGTATCCCCAACCTTACTGCTTTGGACTGCAGCTCAATAGCTGAAAGTGCTATACAAGTTGAGGCATAGTCCCAGCCTAATGTGCCACCTCTGCCTTTGGGCCACCAACCAGCTGCTTTGCCTGCTACAGCTATAGTTAGGCCAATGCACTATTCTATTCTACCAATGTTACTGAACAGAGGCCGCATATATGGGGAAAACTGAGACCCCTGGCTAAATTGATTGAAGTTATAAAACTGATTACTATGCATTTTACATTTGGCTTTACCTTTTCATGCTAGTATTATAACAGAATTAGGCTACATGCACACGACCGTTGTGTGTTTTGCGGTCCGCAAATTGCGGATCTGCAAAACATGGATGGCGTCCGTGTGCACGGAAAGCCATTAATATAACTGCCTATTCTTGCCCGCAAAACGGACAAGAATAGGACAGGTTATATTTTTTTTGCGGACCACGGAACGGAGCAACTGATGCGGACAGCACACCGAGTGCTGTCTGCATCTTTTGCAGGCCCATTGAAGTGAATGGGTCCGCATCCAAGCCGCAAAAACTGCTCGGATGCGGACCCGAACAACGGTCGTGTGCATGAGGCCTAAAAAAAACATCTAGTGGCAAATGAAACATGTGTTACAAATTTTCACCACTAGGTGGCAAAAGAACATTTGTATCTCAAATAGGATACTTGCAAGTTAAAGACATCTTTTTGCAGTTTTTTTTACTCTTTCCAATATTGAATATGATGAAGAAATAGGAACATCAAGCACATTAACAATGACCAGGAAGCAGCACTGAGGTTCTTTTAGGAAATTCTAATTATCACTTCTGATATCTGACAGTTAAACGCATCTTCTTATGACTACACTGATCTGTATGAAAATGTCAATGAGAGTAAAATGTCTGAGACCTATAAATCAAACCTGCGCATGGTAGTCCTTAGTGGCATCTAATAATTGACAAATCAATGTACATTATTAAATATGTCGATATATATAGCAAATTTGGAATCAGTTTCCTTTGCCACAAACAATATGGCTGAAACATGTAGAAAATATGGCCGTATGGTGAATAATAGTGAGGAAGGACAGTGTGATCCTGAATTAGAGACAACCCGAGTGCCTTTTGTCTGTATGGAATGTACATTACTGTTATCTTCTGGGGCCATAAGACTCTGCGTGCCATTATTAGTATTAAAGCAATCTTCTGCTGCAGATTATCAAAGCATGTCAACAGTCAGCCCATTCTAGTGTCTTCTGGCATCAACCACAGGAGCCCAATGTCATATTTACATTGCACAGCTCATCCTTCATGCTCATAGTTATTCTGTTCTAAGGTCTAAAGGGCACCTTGAGTAAATGTTCCCATCTCTAAGTATTTTTTGGGGTTTATGGCTGATGATGGTATCACGTACCTCTCCATCTGAGCTTGGAACGTGCCTCTGAAGTATGAGAAAAGTACAGGATGATGAAACTGACAATGTTTCCTTCAAGTCAGACTTCTTGGATGACCATAACCACATGTCTGTTCATTCACTGAACTGACAGAAGGGCAAGTTGCATGGGGCAAAAGTGCCAAGGTGCAAAAGAGCATTCTGCCAGTCAGGGGTGCACCACCAATGAGGCCAGGTGAGGCGATCGCCTCAGGCAGCACCAGATAGGGGCAAGAGGGGGGCGGCGGAAGGGCCATGGGCTGAAGGGAGGGGTTTAGGTTAAGAAATTGGCATTGGGGAGGGGCGCTGTTTCAGGTTTCGCCTCAGGCAGCAGAAAGGCTAGGTGCACCCCTGGTGCCAGTGTCTATTTTGCATGCTTCCTACATTTGCCTGCTGTTGGATGTTTCAGGGTACAGCCACATGGTCAGGTTTTCTCCATGAAATTTTGGATGTGAAAATCGGGACTTGATCATAAAAGGAAAGTATAAAGGACAGATACGACTTCTCTGTTTTGAGTTCACTTCTGGTTTTGGCTTCCAAAACTGCATGTAGAAACCTGACCGTCTGGCTGTACCCTAAAGGTGCTGTGAAGAATTATCAATTCAGTGGGTGACCACTGTGTTATATGTATATATGACAAGGTGAGGCTTTCATCTTTGCTGCAGATTCCACTCACTCTTGTGGCTACAAAGTGGCTGTTGTCAAAAGCAGTCTAATCGGACATATGGCTATAGCAGCATCACTGAATGATGTCACTGTAGCTGGTGTCCCTCTTACCATATATCTAAGTGACAATGTGCTGTGGAGAACTTATCATGGGAATCTTTTTTTTTTTGCTATAAAGTTTGTTCTATATTTTTTCCTTTGCTAGACTAGAAAATGTCTTACAAAACAATGTCACTTTATCAATGAGGCTGCAGCACAGGGAGTACGGGAAGCACACATCGCTGCTCCTGCCCGTGCCCCCCCGAGGATTACTAACTCCTGGCATAGCACATGGGTACCCAGTAGCCATGTGCTAAGCCAGGATTAGCTGAGCGGAGCGGGCTCCTGCCTCTTCCTGCTTCACTATGCGCTGCAGGACTCTTAGCTTAGCGAAGCAGGCAGAGCCAGGAGCCCACTTCGCTCAGCTAATCCTGGCATAGTACATGGTTACAGGGTATCCATGTGCTATGCCAGCATTTAGTAAACCTTGGGGGGCACAGGTAGGAGCAGCAACGTGCGCTCCTGCCCGTACTTCCTGCGCTGCGGCCCCATTGAGAAACTGTCAACTCCGTATTCTGTACACCGCTGGAGAATAGTGAATTGAAAGCGGGCAGGAGATCAGGGCTTTAGGATGGAATATCTTTAGTAAAAATTCAAAATCAATACATAAAGTATATTAGAAAAATTATTTTAAGGGCATTTGGGACATTTAAATTTTTTTTTATTAAAAGTTTAGTTATAGAGATGTCTCAAACTATTCGCCGGTGAACAGTTCCCGGTGAACATCACTTGTTCGCGTTCGCCGCGGCGGGTGAACATATGCGATGTTCGGTCCGCCCCCTATACGTCATCATTGAGCAAACTTTGACCCTGTACCTCACAGTCAGCAGACACATTCCAGCCAATCAGCATCATACCCTCCCTCCCAGACCCTCCCACCTCCTAAAAAAAAGCAAGGACGGCAGCCCTCTTAGATTCATTCTGAAGCTGCAGTGTTAGTTAGAGCAGGGAGAGTGCTGCTGCTGCTGAATTAATAGGGAAATCGTTAGCTAGGCCAGTGTTCTGTGTCCACTCCGGTCCTCAAAGACTCATCTGCAGCATCCTGACAGCACACCAAAAAGCCCTTTTTAGGGCTGGTACATCAGTCAGCTTTTTTTGTTTTTTCCTATATATATATTGCAGTTGCCTGCCCGTGTGTGAGTGGCCACAAGCCCACAGACTGTACTGTGTGCACACCACTCATATAGGGTGGCACAGTACCTTGCAGATAAAAAAAAGTCTTTTAATTTTTCCTCTGTAATATAATTGCAGTTGCCTGCCAGTGAGTGTCAGGCCCACTGACTGTACTGTGCCCACTGCCAGTGCCCACCACTCATATCGGGTGGCACAGTACCTTTCAGATAAAAAAAGTCATTTAATTTTTCCTCTGTAATATAATTGCAGTTGCCTGCCAGTGAGTGTCAGGCCCACTGACTGTACTGTGCTCACTGCCAACCACTCATATAGGGTGGCACAGTACCTTGCAGATAAAAAAGTAATTAAATTTTTCCTCTGTAATATAATTGCAGTTGCCTGCCAGTGAGTGTCAGGCCCACTGACTGTACTGTGCTCACTGCCCACCACTCATATAGGGTGGCACAGTACCTTGCAGATAAAAAAGTAATTAAATTTTTCCTCTGTAATATAATTGCAGTTGCCTGCCAGTGTGTGTCAGGCCCACAGACTGTACTGTGTCCATTGCCCACCACTCACATAGGGTGGCACAGTACCTTGCAGATAAAAAAGTCATACATTTTCTTTCTCTGTAATATAATTGCAGTTGCCTGCCAGTGAGTGTCAGGCCCACAGACTGTACTGTGCCCACTGCCCACCACTCATATAGGGTGGCTCAGTACCTTTCAGATAAAAAAGTCATAAAATTTTTCCTCTGTAATATAATTGCAGTTGCCTGCCAGTGAGTGTCAGGCCCACAGACTGTACTGTGCCCAGTGCCCACCACTCATATAGGGAGGCACAGTACCTTGCACGCATAGTACCACTAATCTAAAAAAGAATTACAGGCAGAGGCAGGCCACCCCGCAGGGGCCGTCGTGGTCGTGGTGCTGTGATTTCCTTTGGCCCTAGAATAATGCCCAGTGTTCAGAGGCCACATACCCTGAACTCGAAAAATTCTGAGGACATAGTTGACTGGCTTACACAGGACACCCAATCTTCTACAGCTTCCGCTCAGAACCTTGACGCACCATCCTTCTCCAGCTCAGCTTCGGGCACCTCTCAAGTTACCACTCGCCCGCCCGCCGCCACCACCAACACTAGCACCACAGCCGTTTCACTTGATCTGTCAGAGGAGTTATTTACACATCAGTTGGAAGAAATGAGTGATGCACAACTATTATTGCCAAAGGAGACGAACAGGGGGAAAGTTCAGATGGGGAGACAGAGAGGAGGAGGAGACGAGTTGGAAGCAGGGGGAGGTCGTCGAAAGGAGCTAGTGGCACAGTCAGACAGCATGTATCTGCACCCGGGGTCAGCCAGACAGCACGCCAATCAACGCATGCTGTTGCTACCACCAGAATGCCGTCATTGCAAAGCTCAGCATTTTTTTTGTGTGTCTGCCTCTGATAACAGCGATGCCATTTGCAACCTGTGCCAAAAGAAACTGAGTCGTGGGAAGTCCAACACCCACCTAGGTACAACTGCTTTGTGAAGGCACATGATCTCACATCACAAACGCCTATGGGATCAACACATGAGTACAAGCAGCACACAAACTCAAAGCCACCATCCTCCTCCTGGTCCAGCATCTTCAGCCACGTCAACCACTGCTGTCCTCCTTGCCCCCTCTCAACCACCCGCCACTCCGC
This sequence comes from Bufo bufo, assembly GCF_905171765.1. Classification (NCBI taxonomy): domain Eukaryota; kingdom Metazoa; phylum Chordata; class Amphibia; order Anura; family Bufonidae; genus Bufo; species Bufo bufo. Next base: position 394,683,691 of record NC_053390.1, read on the forward strand.
CTCTCACCTTCAGCAGTTCCTGCTCATCTGCCCACAGTCAGGTGTCTGTCAAGGAAATGTTTGAGCGTAAGAAGCCAATGTCACAGAGTCACCCCCTTGCCCGGCGTCTGACAGCTGGCTTGTCGGAACTGTTAGCCCACCAGCTTTTACCATACAAGCTGGTGGGAGTCTGAGGCCTTCAAAAAATTCGTAGCTATTGGGACACCGCAGTGGAAGGTACACGGACGATATTTTTTTTTTACAAAAGGCAATCCCCAACCTGTACGCTATTGTGGAAAAGGAAGTCATGGCATGTCTGGCACACAGTGTTGGGGCAAGGGTCCATCTGACCACTGATACCTGGTCTGCAAAGCATGGTCAGGGCAGGTATATCACGTACACTGCGCATTGGTAAACCTGCTGACGGCTGCCAAACATGGAATGCGTGGCTCTGCAGAGGAGTTGGTGACACCGCCACGACTTGCAGGCAGGCCTGCTGCCACCTCCTCTACTCCTCCTACTCCATCCTCTTCGCTAACCTCCTCGGCTGAGTCCTCTTCTGCTGCTGCGTCTTGCTCCACATCAACTGCACCCCTCCAGCTCCCCAGGGGCTATTCCACATCCCGGATACGACAGTGTCACGCCATCTTGGGGTTGACTTGCCTGAAAGCAGAGAGTCACACCGGACCATCACTCCTGTCCGCCCTGAACACTCAGGTGGATTAGTGGCTGACCCCGCACCAACTGGAGATCGGCAAAGTGGTGTGTGACAACGGAAGAAATCTGTTTGCGGCATTGAATTTGGGCAAGTTGACACATGTGCTGTGCATGGCACATGTGTTGAATTTGATCGTACAACGCTTTGTGTATAAGTACCCAGGCTTACAGGATGTCCTCAAGCAGGCCAGGAAGGTGTGTGGCCATTTCAGGCGTTCCTACACGGCCATGGCGCACTTTTCCGATATTCAGCGGCGAAACAACATGCCAGTGAGGCGCTTGCTTTGCGACAGCCCTACACGTTGGAATTCAACACTCCTAATGTTCGACCGCCTGCTCCAACAAGAAAAAGCAAGTATTTGTATGACCGGGGTGCTAGGACAGCCTCTGCGGAGCTGGGTATTTTTTTGCCACTTTACTGGACGCTCATGCGCAATGCCTGTAGGCTCATGCGTCCTTTTGAGGAGGTGACAAACCTAGTCAGTCGCACCGAAGGCACCATCAGCGACCTCATCCGATTTGTTTTCTTCCTGGAGCGTGCCCTGTGAAGAGTGCTGGATCTTGCCGTAGATGAGCGTGAAGAGGAAGAGTTGTGGTCACCATCACCACCAGAAACAGCCTTATCATCATCGCTTGCTGGACCTGCGGCAACGCTGGAAGACGAGTCTGAGGAAGAGGAGTCAGTGGAGGAATGTGGCTTTGAGGAGAAGGAAGACCAACCACAGCAGGCATCCCAGGGTGCTAGTTGTCACCTATCTGGGACCCGTGGTGTTGTACGTGGCTGGGGGGAAGAACAGACCTTCAATGAGATCAGTGAGGACAAGGAACGGGACATGAGTAGCTCGGCATCCAACCTTGTGCAAATGGGGTCTTTCATGCTGTCATGCCTGTTGAGGGACCCTCGTATAAAAAGGCTGAAGGAGAACGACCTGTACTGGGTGGCCACGCTACTAGACCCCCGGTATAAGCAGAAAGTGGCTGAAATGTTACCAAATTACCGGAAGTCAGAAAGGATGCAGCAGTTCCAAAACAAGTTAAAAAGTATGCTTTACACAGCATATAAGGGTGATGTCACAGCACATCGGGAATCTAACAGGGGAAGAAGTGAAAGTAATCCTCCTCCTACCACGACCACGCCGGCAAGGACAGGACGCTTTACAGACGTGTTGTTGATGGAGGACATGCAGAGCTTTTTAAGTCCTACGCATTACCACAGCCCTTCGGGGGCCACCCTCAGAGAACGACTCGACCGACAGGTAGCAGACTACCTCGCCTTAACTGCAGATATCGACACTCTGAGGAGCGATGAACCCCTTGACTACTGGGTGTGCAGGCTTGACCTGTGGCCTGAGCTATCCCAATTTGCGATAGAACTTCTGGCCTGCCCCGCTTCAAGTGTCCTGTCAGAAAGGACCTTCAGCGCAGCAGGGGGTATTGTCACTGAGAAGAGAAGTCGCCTAGGTCAAAAAAGTCTAGATTACCTCACCTTTATTAAGATGAATGAGGCATGGATCCCGAAGGGACTGACAGTGGGGGATGCATTTGACTAAAAAAGGCCTGATGAGATGCCTTGGGCTAAAAATGGTCCCCACGCTGCTGTATTTAATCTCTGCATGCCGGATGACTTGCGTGACTTCTCCGCCACCAACTAGGGTTCAAGCCGCAATGTTTTAGTATACTTTCTGCCTGGAAAACATCAATTGCAACCATACCTAATTTTTCAGGCATGTGTACATGCCTAATTTTTCTGGCCTCTGGTGCTGCACTGTGGCTGCAAAAACAAAACAAAAAAAAATGCACATACATGTGTCAATTCCCCTTCGTGATCGTTACCTTGTTGTGGTGAAGGGACTTGCGTATCATAATGAAGCGACCACCTCTATGAGTGTGTTGGCAATGGAAATGTTGGCACACCCCAGATGATAAGGTCTTTGCTTCATTGTGAACAGACCAAAAGCGATCGGCTGGATAATTTTTCATAGAAAAAACATTATTTTTCTTTGTGATCATCTAAGGTGATCATTAAAGCCTACGCCAACAATGGGCCCACACTGCAGAATCATTGTTTTCTGCGTCATTTAACTGTCACTGAACTACCTCAGCACGACCATAGGCTTTGAAAAACCCCCATCGCCTGCAATCTCCCGAACGTGCGCACGAGCACAGTTATCACTACACCAAGATTGACGCATAGAGGAATAAAATTTATGTCATGAGTGTGTCAACTATTGACAACTCTTTGTGGTTGTTTGCGGTGCGTTAAACGGGGAGTTTGGTCTGTCAGAGTTTGGTCTGTCACTGTGAAGCGGGCGTAACCCTTACACTACCTGATCGATACAACATCATACCTGAACGTATACACACACTGGATGTTTTAAAGCACGTTATTCCAAACAATTTAGGAATGTTAGGTGATTTATGCCCTTTATGGATTAAAACCCGACTCTGCGTCAACTACGTAATTTTCCATGGGAGTTTTGCCATGGATCCCCCTCCGGCACACCACAGTCCAGGTGTTAGTCCCCTTGAAACAACTTTTCCATCACTATTGTGGCCAGAAAGAGTCCCTGTGGATTTTAAAATTCGCCTGCCTATTGAAGTCTATGGCGGTTCGCCCGTTCGCAAACATTTGTGTAAATTCGCGTTCGCCGTTCGCGAACAGAAAATTTTATGTTCGCGACATCTCTATTTAGTTACTCTTTAAGTTGTTCTTTTTTTTTACTATTAAACCATTATGTAGTTTGAAATAAACAGAAATGCCTGACATAGAGCATTGTTGTCACTCTGGAAAATATAAAGTAATGAGCTTCTATCCTGATCTGAGAAGTGTGATTGGAGATTTGCACAGCTCATTTTTCTGGGAAACATCACACGAAGACGCCCCAGACAGATTTGTTTACCCGCACTGTTCCGCTCATGCTGTGTGGGGTTTGATTGGTTTATAAACAGTCTATAAAACAACTGTCTTCTGCAACCGAAATACAATTTCCTGAACACACGTAGGTTGAAGGCTCCCTATGAAAGTCTAAAAGATTCCTTACCCATATTGAGGTAACAGAAAAGAAATTAAAATGGTACAAGAAAAATATGTTCCAATACTCAGTATATTTACTAATTTACTAACCTAAAATAGATACAATACCATATGGAAAGAAGTAGTATGCATACATAGAAGCAATATCCACAGTGGATAACATACAATAAATCAAAAGCTTGTGTGATTATGCTGCATTTCACATACAGTTAGTGGTCATTTTATTTCTTGCTGCCTTCAAGTACTAGGTAGGGCTTCTATTTGCCCGCAAAAGAGCAAGAATTTCTCATGGTATTGACCGATACTGGAAAAATCCCTTCGAGATTTAGCTCCATTCTGAAAGGGTAGCACAATGGTAAGGGGCCTAATGTATTAAACCATTCACTCAAGCTAGAATGGATCCATGAATTCATTTGGTTATAGTACATTGATGGTGAACCTTTTACAGACTGAGTGCCCAAACTGCAACCCAAAACCCACTTATTTATCGCAAGGTGCCAACACGGCAATTTACCCTGAATACCAATATAGTATATCTTCCATGTACTTTATCATTAAGCAATAGTCTGCCTACATTCAGTGCGCTGCCTGTGCTGTTCATAGTGTGTCCTGGGGCTGATAAATAGCAGGAAAAGTCTAAGGTATATTGGTACACCACAGACTTTATCCAGGGTGCGGGTGCCCACAGAGAGGGCTCTGAGTGCCGCCTCTGGCAACCGTGCCATAGGTTCACCACCACTGTTATAGTACATCACATATCAAGATTTGTCAGGCTAGGGTATTTTTCTGTAGTTATTTCATATACTGTGAAATGATTTTTTCAGTCACTGTCACCCACTTATCAATGTGAAGCAACCATTTCATGGCCAAAAATCACCAAGATCACATTTCTATCTCATCCCGGTATTTGGTTTCATCATAAAAGCAGACTGACAAGTGTGGAGGTTGAACTTATAATGTGCCAAAGACTGTACCTGTTATATTGTTAATTTTCTGGGAAAATACCATATTTTAATGGGGTGTTCCCGGCTGCAGATATAGATGATATCCTCAGGACAAGTAATTAAAGGTGTTGTCTCACTTCAGCAAGTGGCATTTATCATCTAGAAAAAGTTAATACAAGGCACTTACTAATGTATTGTCCATATTGCTGTCTTGATTCATTTTTCCAGCAGCAGTGGCCGTGCTTGCACAATAAAGGAAAAAGTGTAGGCCTCTCTGGTGGCTGGGACCGTGGGAGTGCACATAGTTCAGTACTTTCTCCTACAGTGCGCAATCACAGCCACCGCTGCAGGATTGCAAGGTGGTCATAACACCTGCATAAGAACAGTGTATAATGTGATGGAAAAATGAGTGAAACCAGCAAAGGAAGCAATATGGATAATAACAATACATTAGTAAGTGCCTTGTATTAACATCGCTACATGATAAATGCCATTTGCTGAAGTGAGACAACCCCTTTAATATATGAACGGTCTGACACCTCGCACCCCCACGATGAGCTGTTCCCTTCAGCCTTTGCCGCTGGAACTAGGACTTTGAATGAAGCAGGAAGCACAGCTCTGGTTAAGATGTAGTGGCTAAGCTGGGTTATTGCAGCTCAGCTTCCATTGAATGGAAAACACCTTTAATTGGTTGGGTTTCATGATGGAACATAAATCTTACACCAATTTTGAATACGGCCATATGTTCTTGATTCAAAATGGTCACCTACAGTAGATAAATATGCACCAGTCCGGTGCATGTCCATAAATCATACACTATATACAATATATATTAATTTAAGTACACATACAGTCAGGTCCATAAATATTGGGACATCGACACAATTGTTACATTTTTGCCTCTATACACCACCACAATGGATTTGAAACAAACAAGATTTGCTTTAACTGCAGACTGTCAGCTTTAATTTGAGGGTATTTACATCCAAATCAGGTGAATGGTGTAGGAATTACAACAGTTTGCATATGTGCCTCACACTTGTTAAGGAACCGAAAGTAATGGGACAATTGGCTTCTCAACAGTTCCATGGCCAGGTGTGTGTTATTCCCTCATTATCCCAATTACAATGAGCAGATAAAAGGTCCAGAGTTCATTTCAAGTGTGCTATTTGCATTTGGAATCTGTTGCTGTCAACTCTCAAGATGACATCCAAAGCGCTGTCACTATCAGTGAAGCAAGCCATCATTAGGCTGAAAAAACAAACCCATCAGAGAGATAGCAAAAACATTAGGCGTGGCCAAAACAACTGTTTGGAACATAAAAAAAACAAAACGGAATGCACCGGTGAGCTCAGCAACACCAAAAGACCCGGAAGACCACGGAAAACAACTGTGGTGGATGACCAAATAATTATTTCCCTGGTAAAGAAAACACCCTTCACAGCAATTGGCCAGATAAAGAACACTCTCCAGGAGGTAGGTGTATATGTGTCAAAGTCAACAATCAAGAGAAGACTTAACCAGAGTGAATACAGAGGGTTCACCACAAGATGTAAACCATTGGTGAGCCTCAAAAACAGGAAGGCCAGATTAGAGTTTGCCAAACAACATCTAAAAAGCCTTCACAGTTCTGGAACAACATCCTATGGACAGATGAGACCAAGATCAACTTGTACCAGAGTGATGGGAAGAGAAGAGTATGTAGAAGGAAAGGAACTGCTCATGATCCTAAGCATACCACCTCATCAGTGAAGCATGGTGGTGGTAGTGTCATGGCGTGGGCATGTATGGCTGCCAATGGAACTGGTTCTGTTGTATTTATTGATGATGTGACTGCTGACAAAAGCAGCAGGATGAATTCTGAAGTGTTTCGGGCAATATTATCTGCTCACAATCAGCCAAATGCTTCAGAACTCATTGGACAGCGCTTCACATTGCAGATGGACAATGACCCAAAGCATACTGCAAAAGCAACCAAAGAGTTTTTTTAAAGGAAAGAAGTGGAATGTTATGCGATGGCCAAGTCAATCACCTGACCTGAATCCGATTGAGCATGCATTTCACTTGCTGAAGACAAAATTGAAGGGAAAAAGAACAAGCAGGAACTGAAGACAGTTGCAATAGAGGCCTGGCAGAGCATCACCAGGGATGAAACCCAGCATCTGGTGATGTCTATGCCTTCCAGACTTCAGGCTATAATTGACTGCAAAGGATGTGCAACCAAGTATTAAAAAGTGAAAGTTTGATTTATGATTATTATTATGTCCCATTACTTTTGGTCCCTTAACAAGTAGGAGGCACATATGCAAACTGTTGTAATTCCTACACCGTACACCTGATTTGGATGTAAATACCCTCAAATTAAAGCTGACAGTCTGCCGTTAAAGCACATCTTGTTCGTTTCATTTCAAATCCATTGTGGTGGTGTATAGAGCCAAAAATGATAGAATTTTGTCGATGTCTCAATATTTATGGACCTGACTGTATAAACAAAATAATGTCAAACAAAAGGAGGTGGAGGGGTCTTTGGATTATGGTACATTTCCTAGCTATTCTTATGCAAGCATATGAAGTTATATAGAAAGGAAAGAGGCTTTTTGGCTACCAGGGGCGTAGCTATAGGGGGTGCAGAGGTATAAGTCATTACTGGGCCCAAAAGTCTGATGGGGCTCAAATACCCTTCTGTCACATTATAAGACAGCATCATTACAGAAAGAACATGGTATTTTGCACTGGGACCCATGATCTCCAAGTTATGCCTCTGCTGGGAATTGTTGGACTACACTGCGTGCAGAATTATTAGGCAAATGAGTATTTTGACCACATCATCCTCTTTATGCATGTTGTCTTACTCCAAGCTGTATAGGCTCGAAAGCCTACTACCAATTAAGCATATTAAGTGATGTGCATCTCTGTAATGAGAAGGGGTGTGGTCTAATGACATTAACACGCTATATTAGGTGTGCATAATTATTAGGCAACTTCCTTTCCTTTGACAAAATGGGTCAAAAGAAGGACTTGAATGGCTCAGAAAAGTCAAAAATTGTGAGATATCTTGCAGAGGGATGCAGCACTCTTAAAATTGCAAAGCTTCTGAAGCGTGATCATCGAACAATCAAGCGTTTCATTCAAAATAGTCAACAGGGTCGCAAGAAGCGTGTGGAAAAACCAAGGCGCAAAATAACTGTCTATGAACTGAGAAAAGTCAAGCGTGCAGCTGCCAAGATGCCACTTGCCACCAGTTTGGCCATATTTCAGAGCTGCAACATCACTGGAGTGCCCAAAAGCACAAGGTGTGCAATACTCAGAGACATGGCCAAGGTAAGAAAGGCTGAAAGACGACCACCACTGAACAAGACACACAAGCTGAAACGTCAAGACTGGGCCAAGAAATATCTCAAGACTGATTTTTCTAAGGTTTTATGGACTGATGAAATGAGAGTGAGTCTTGATGGGCCAGATGGATGGGCCCGTGGCTGGATTGGTAAAGGGCAGAGAGCTCCAGTCCGACTCAGACACCAGCAAGGTGGAGGTGGAGTACTGGTTTGGGCTGGTATCATCAAAGATGAGCTTGTGGGGCCTTTTCGGGTTGAGGATAGAGTCAAGCTCAACTCCCAGTCCTACTGCCAGTTTCTGGAAGACACCTTCTTCAAGCAGTGGTACAGGAAGAAGTCTGCATCCTTCAAGAAAAACATGATTTTCATGCAGGACAATGCTCCATCACACGCGTCCAAGTACTCCACAGCGTGGCTGGCAAGAAAGGGTATAAAAGAAGAAAATCTAATGACATAACCTCCTTGTTCACCTGATCTGAACCCCATTGAGAACCTGTGGTCCATCATCAAATGTGAGATTTACAAGGAGGGAAAACAGTACACCTCTCTGAACAGTGTCTGGGAGGCTGTGGTTGCTGCTGCACGCAATGTTGATGGTGAACAGAACAAAACACTGACAGAATCCATGGATGGCAGGCTTTTGAGTGTCCTTGCAAAGAAAGGTGGCTATATTGGTCACTGATTTGTTTTTGTTTTGTTTTTAAATGTCAGAAATGTATATTTGTGAATGTTGAGATGTTATATTGGTTTCACTGGTAAAAAGAAATAATTGAAATGGGTATATATTTGTTTTTTGTTAAGTTGCCTAATAATTATGCACATTAATAGTCACCTGCACACACAGATATCCCCCTAAAATAGCTAAAACTAAAAACAAACTAAAAACTACTTCCAAAAATATTCAGCTTTGATATTAATGAGTTTTTTGGGTTCATTGAGAACATGGTTGTTGTTCAAAAATAAAATTAATCCTCAAAAATACAACTTGCCTAATAATTCTGCACTCCCTGTAGTTGCATTTGGACGTCAGATTTAATTAGGGCTCATGTACACAAACTTTTTGTGTCCATTCCGATTTTTTGAGGACCGTCTACGGAACTATTTATTTCAATGGGTTGGCAAAAAAACTGAAGTTACTCCGCATTCCTTATGTCCGTATTTCCGTTCCGCAAAAGAATAGAACATGTCCTATTATTGTCTGCATTACGGACAAGGAGAGTACTATTATATTAGGGGCCATTGTGCAAAATATGGAATGCACATGGACATCATCTGTGTTTTTTGCGGATCCGTTATTTGCGGACCGCAAAATACATACGGTCGTGTGCATGGGCCTTTAGTCTGATAAACCAAGAATCAGGGTGACCATCCATGGGAGATTTTATGTAAGATTAGAGGCTTTTGTTTTGTTTTTTCATTAAAGGTACTGTAACATTCTACCTTAAAATCTCTATCTTATCTGCTTTGAACAGTAGCATACACATATATTTCATATTTCATCTCCTCTGCCCACAATGGAGAAGGATAGCATTGATAACATCTGTTTAAAATAACTTCCTGTCAAAATGATTTTACGACGTTTGAAAACATATATGATCAAATCAAAGCTGTCATTTTTCTCTGCAAAATGGTATAATCGTGTCTATAGACGTCAAGCTCTGTCTACACAGATGCCAGGGAGCAGCTCCCTTCTGAATCAGCCTCTTGGTATTGTATGTCAGACTAGCAAACCAATCCCGCATCAAACAGAAGACATGACATATTATGTTTGTACTATGTGGTAGAAAACTACATAAACTAGTAGTTTATGGCTTCCAATTTGAAAACGAATAATAATTTAACTGATATGCTTGGTAGATATTGTAATGGGAGTTGTCATTTTATAGATGTCCAACCGCAGTGATAGTCTATCACATCAGTGTCACCTCTTACTTACCTGCTACTTGACAATGGATAGTGACATTTGTTGCATGAATGGTCTTCACTACGCTACCCACATCGACAGCTATGGAAGGCGTATCCACATTGATAAGCACAGTCCTGGAGGTCTTTATTAATGGTTTCCCTGAAGAGAGAAAACAATACATCATGGTCACCTGATACAGAAGAGGTCCAAAGAGCAGGCGCCAAGAGGAAACCTGCTGTTCTGCAGCAGGCTCCCCATACAAAGCATGCTATAAACCATCTGGGATAATCAAGAATAGATGGAGGAGACCGCAGGGGAGCAAGCAAAGCCTGAATATTTGCGAACCTTTCGAGGTCAGTGAAGTAAGGTCGGGCATTTTATGCTCAGGATTCGTAATGTCCCTAACATGAAATAGCTACTAAAAACTATATAAAGCAAAATATGAAAACAGAGCTATCGTGATGCCATTCCTTTTTCCACAAACTGATGGAAATCTGAGCCTATCCAGGGTTGCAGTTTTGTACCCTTTAATTTTTTAATGCTCAGTGATCTAGACACACTCCTTGATGGCCTTATTGATCACATATGGGACAACGTGTACAGTAGTTGTCCACTCGTTCCTTCTGTTGGTTGAGCAGTATTAGTAAACTGATTGACACATGGTTTTTATTCTCTTCGACAATGAGCTGGGTTGGTCCTTCTGCCTCCCTGGAGCTAGGAACTTTGATTTAACATGTGTAAAATAGCAATGCCTATCATACATAAAAAACAGAAGCAATGTATCCGAGCCAAGTCCTACACATTTTCTGCAAGTAAATACTACTGAAAATAAAAGATTTGCTGCAGATGTTTTAATTTTTCCTTCCAAGGGCAACCCTGAGCGTAAGCATTATAATGGATATGGGTTAAGTGTTTATGTTTTCACTGCGGGAATGGACTATAATGTTTAGCAATCAAGTGTGTGTTAGTCACCTCAGACTTAGGAAAATGTAACTACGTTACTTTAATTGGAAAAATCGCTGTGGTCTTAAAATACACTACACCATGAAGCCAGATCTGTTGACATTTCACTAATGGGCAAGGGCCTGCCAGTCAAAAAGTAACGGGAAACACTATCCATTAACAAGCATGTTAACAAACTAGCCATATACAAAGCAGGTAGAGACAGTTTTACTAGTGGGTGATACAATAATGACTTTAAACATTTCGTTGCAGCATAAGGAAATAAAACGTATGTGGTCTGTCAGGTACAGTATCCCAGTAAGAGAGATCTTATAATATATACAGTACACCAGGCACCACAAAAACCGTACGGTTGAAAGGTGAGTACACAATGTCACCTACTGTGTGCAGAAACTAGATGGAAACTGCAAGCAGAAAATAAGCAGTAAAAATTAATGGTCTAAAGCAGTGTTCCTCATCTCCAGTCCTCAGGGCCTACCTACCGGTCATGATTTGAGAATATCCCACAGAATGAATGCCTGAGGTAAGTCCTGATGCATGGACACTAATTATATCACCTGCTCAATACTTAAGGAAATCCTGAAAACATGACCGTCAGGAGGGTCCCCAGGAACGGAGTTGAGGAGCCCTGGTCTAAAGTGATCTAAATGAAATGTCCAACACGGTAGTAGACAATAGCCAATGGATTATCTAACCTACATGTGGCAGATGGTAAAAGATTCATTTTTCTGTTTTAGGGTCTCTGTGTGGTATTCAGGTGCTACTTATAAGTTACCAATAGGTCTTAAAGGGAATCACTCGGCTCAGAAATACAACCCAAACTAAAGTAGCCAGCAGTAAAACGCACTGAGAGGACTCCAGTGCTCCTGCACATAATGGAGAGGACTCGAAAAGGAGTCCTATCAATGCATTTTGCTGCTGATTTCTGGGAGCACAGCGTCAGAATGCAAGTGAATATGAAGATAAAAATGACATAACCGGACTCAGCGTCACTTACCCTATACACTATACACACGCTTACTGTAGTTTGGGGGCATTTTGGAGCAAACAGATTCCCTTTAAGCACTTTTTTACTTCTAAATTACCATTTATCATTACATGTTACTCAAACTGAAGGGGAAATCCAGTCGCAATGATTTCCTGATACTGTATGTCAGGAGAGAAGATCACATTGGTGAAGACTGTCACTGATCATATATTTTTCTTGTTCGAAATCTGACACCAAGCAATTGGTTTCAATGGACATTTTCTTAGGAGGCTGGTTAGATATGCAGTAAGAAAAATTGTAAAGAGTTCTAAAGAGCAACTTAAAAGGGGATGTTTCAGGGCCGTCTTTACCAAGGGGCAAAAGGGGCAGCTGCCCCGGGCCCAGTTGCTCCTGGGGGGCCCAAGGCAGCTGCCTCTTGAGCCCTGCTAGCCACTGCCCCGGGTGTCAGGCTGTCAGCTACACAGGGGGTGCTGCCATGCCTACCGGCACTCCAGCCAGCGAACTGTGTCTGTGAGAGCTGTGAGTGTGATCTAGGACCTTAGATGACATCATCACCATGTGACCAGTAACCTAGCAATATTACTGGTCACATGGCTATGAGGTCATCACAGGTCCTATCAGGAGTGTTGCAGGAGAAGTTTGCCTTAACTGTGGAGCTTTTTTTGTAAAGATTACATCAGAAAAAGGTGACAGGGGCTGTTATGCTAATATACTGTAAACTACTGTATAGTGGGGTGCTGTATACTGTGGGGGCCTGTATACTGTGGGGGGCCTGTATACTGTGGGGGAGCCATATACTGTGGGGGGCCTGTATACTGTGGGGGGCCTGTATACTGACTGTGGGCGGGGGCTGTATACTGTGGGGGGCCTGTATACTGTGGGGGCCTGTATACTGTGGGGGGGCTGTATACTGTGGTGGGGGGCTGTATACTGGGGGGGCTGTATACTGTGGGGACCTGTATACTGTGGGGGGCCTGTATACTGTGGGGGGGGGGCTGTATACTGTGGGGGGGGGCTGTATACTATGGGTGGCCTGTATACTGTGGGAGGCTGTATACTGTGTGGGGGGGTCTGTATACTGTGTGGGGGGGCTGTATACTGTGGGGGGCTGTATACTGTGTGGGGGGGCTGTATACTGTGGGGGGCTGTATACTGTGGGCGGCCTGTATACTGTGTGGGGGCCTGTATACTGTGTAGGGGCCTGTATACTGTGTGGGGGCCTGTATACTGTGGGGGGGGCCTGTATACTGTGGGGGGGGGCCTGTATAGTGTGGGGGGGGGCCTGTATAGTGTGGGGGGCCTGTATAGTGTGGGGGGCTGTATAGTATGGGGGGCTGTATACTGTATACTGTGGGTGCTGTATATTGTGGAGTGCTATACTGCTGTACTGTATACTGTGGGGGGCTGTATACTGTATACTGTGGGTGCTGTATAGTGTGGAGTGCTATACTGCTGTACTGTATAGTGTGGGGTGCTGTATCGTGTATAGTTTGGGGTGCTGTATACGGTGAGGTGCTATACTGCTCTACTGTATACTGTGAGGTGTTGTATACTGTGGGCTGCTATACTGCTCTACTATATACTGTGGGGTACTGTATAGTGTGGGGTGCTATACTGCATACTGTGTGGTGCTGTATACTATAGGGTGCTATACTGCATACTGTGGGTTGCTGTATACTATAGGGTGCTATACTGCATACTATGGGGTGCTGGGGTGCACTGTAACACTAGGGTGAGCCGAGCCCTGGTCTCCTTCCTGCAGAGCGGTGCCCACTTCCAGCCTGAGCCCAGCTGCCCAGAGCACTGATCCTGAGCCGATGGAGTCTTCAGAACTGGAAGTATTTACAGTCAATCACTGTACTCTACCAGATGTGTGGATTTTTGTGTGTGTGTGTGTGTTGTGGTGGAGGGCGTAATTGCATGCTAAGGTGTGGGAAGGCGGGATCCAGGGGGCCCAAGTAAATTTTTGCCCAGGGTCCAATCAATATTAAAGACGGCCCTGGGATGTTTCATCACAAGATCCCATAACTATGTCTCAGAAGGGGTATATATCCGTGGATGCCAATTTGTCTCTATTTGGGGGAAAAGATTTTCAGATGTAGTAGAGTTAACACTCATGCTTTCTGAGATTTCTGAGATGTGTTATCTAAACTAAGCAAACACCTTCAATTGCTTTTCAATGGCTTTTGTTTCAAGATAACACGATGATTTAAGAAATTTGAGTTAAGAGATTGAGTGCTAACCCTGCTACAATAAGTCTTACACTAGCATTATGAGATCTGGAGCTCTCTGGATCCGGCATGCTTGCTGGCCCCATTGTCTATAACCAGGTCCCGCGGAGAGCCGGCGGCTACCTGCTGGGATTCGGTCAGGCAAAAACAGCAGCGTGCATATTTGCCGGATAGTGGCCGGATTTCTGCTAGACTCCATTAGCACAGAGAGCTCCAGCAAGCTGCTCTCTACCAAAACAACCTACCAGAACTCGTAGGGGGAGATTTATCAAAACTGGCGCAAAGGAAAACTGGCTTAGTTTCCCATAGCAACCAATGAAATTGATCCTTTCATTTTCCAAAGGAGCTCTGAAAAATGAAAGGTGGAATCTGATTGTTGTGGGCAACTAAGACACTTCTCCTTTGCACCAGTTTTGATAAATCTCCCCTACACTGTTAGTTTGAAAGAAGCCTAAGTCCATATTGACTGTTACAGTTAAAATATGAAAGACAGAGAGAACCAGATTATTGAACTTTTTCAGAGGTCACTGGAAAGCTATTTCTAAAGCTTAGGATTATTTATCACCTACCTGCAAGAGTAATGGCAATTGACACTGAGGCAGAGCCTAGAGAGTTGGTGGCATTGCAGGTGTAGAAGCCAACATCAGCTTCAACTGGTTCTAATATCTCCAAGGAATCATCTGACTTTAGAAGCATCCTGAAATAACACATGAAAACCAGTGTTTAATGAAACAAGGGTGACAATTCAATCTGTTAGCTAATATATATATATATATATATATATATATATATATATATATTTTAATTATTATTTATTATCAAACATATAATGCAGATGACTGACAACGCAGGAAAATCATGTTACAAAGAAATGTTTGATATTTTATGGTTTACATTTTGTTAACTTTGCACTTTTTAATGATATTGCATAACATACTCATAGATAGATACTGTAAATAGTTAGATAATATTAGATAGATAGATAGATAGATAGATAGATAGATGTATGGTTCACCTGTATTTTTACTGAGAAAAATTCAATAAGTCATAATCAAGTAAAAAGAAGATGTGGGGGTGCCTACTTATGTTTATAAAATAGCCCTCTCTCCTGATCCCTGATGTAATCATGAAAGCAGGCCGACACAGGGAACTGAATTGGTACAGGTCAGTTTTAACTGGAGATAACCCATTAACATAGAGTTCCATTTAAAGCTCATCAGTCAGCAGATTTGTACCTATGAAACTGGCTGACCTGTTACATGTGCACTTGGCAGCTGAAGGCATCTGTGTTGGTCCCATGTTCATATGTGCCAGCACTGCTGATGAAATGAAGTTTTAATATATGCAAATGAGCCTCTAGGAGCAATGGAGGCGTTACTGTTACTCCTAGAGGCTCTGCTCTCTCTGCAACTGCTGCGCCCTCTGCACTTTGATTGACATGGCCAAGCAGGGAAAACATTATCACACCTGGTCGTGTCAATCAAAGTGGAGATATATGACATATGAACACAGGTAAGTTTAGAGAAAAAAAAATAGCAGTACTGCCGGGGCGCTAAGATTTAACCACACTTTATTTTAGTATAAAACTAGACATAAACAAAGTGATTGGGTCTTAGTTTAGCTACGCGTTTCACTGACGCTCCGTCGGCTTCTTCAGGCTGTAATGCCCATGCACATGTACATCTTCCGAATGCTTTGTTTTTTTCAATTTGGACTCTCCTGACCCGTTTTCATCATGTAAAGAAATCCCTCTGGTTTGTTTCCATCCTTTATGTTGCACTTCCTGTTGTTTCCAACTAAACCCATGATGAACTTCTCCTTTCTCTGCCAAAGCTCTAGCGCTGCCCCTAACAACACCAGCTAGTTTATGGCTCCTCCCCCAGCTAGATACATAGAAACTCCCCTATCACTGCCCCTAAAAACACCTAGATAGTTTATAGCTCCTCCCACCAGCTAAATACATAGACACTCCCCTATCACTGCCCCTAATAACACCTGGCTAGTTTATAGCTCCTCCCACCAGCTAATTACATAGACACTCCCCTATCACTGCCCCTAACACCACTCAGCTAGTTTATATCTCCTCCCACCAGCTAGTTACATAGACACTCCCCTATCACTGCCCCTAACTCCCAGCTAGTTTATAGCTCCTCCCACCAGCTAGTTACATAGACACTCTCCTATCACTGCCCCTAACTCCCAGCTAGTTTATAGCTCCTCCCACCAGCTAGTTACATAGACACTCCCCTATCACTGCCCCTAACAACACCAGCTAGTTTATAGCTCCTCCCACCAGATAGTTACATAGACACTCCCCTATCACTGCCCCTGTATGGACATGATATCACAGAAAATATGTAAGAGCTGCATGGACAAGGTCATGTGACCACAGCCCAGAACAGAAGATAGGATCAATAAAGGTAAAAGAAACACATTACAAAATTACAGCTACATTTATAAATGATTATTTTAACCCTTTCACGCCCAGCGCCGTATATGTACAGGGCTGGGCTGGTGTTTAAAGATGGTGCCCGCTCCTGCCGCTGCGGGCGCCATAGCCGCAGGTGTCAGTCTTCTTCTTTTAACAGACACCTGCGGCTCATGTCTGCAATCGGCAGTAATGCCGATCGCAGACATTTAACCCCTCAGATGCCGTGGTCAATCCTGACCACGGCATCTGAGCACGCTGAAACCGAAGGTGCGCACTTTCGGTTGTGCTCCGGCTACCCCGTGTGGCGATCGGAGGATTCGGAGGGTGTATGCAGCAGCCCGTGTCTTTATGAATGACACAAGGCTGCTGCATAGTATTTCCTATGGAGCCCTTGCCTGTAATAGGGCTCCATAGGAAAGTAGTGAAATCACCATAGACTTCCATGCAAGTGCATTGGAATCTATGATAATAGCAATCAGATGATTGCATGTTATAGTTTCCTATGAGAACTATAAAAAGTGTAAAAAAAAAAAAAACATAAAAATTCAAATCACCCCCAATTTCCCAAAATAAAAATAAAAGAACAAAAAAAAATAATAATATACATCTTGGGAGTTGCAATGTGCGAAAACGCCCATAGTATAAAAATATAAAAATATATTCTCCATACGGCAAACAGCGAAATGGAAAAAAGCGTCCAAATGGCCGATTCGCCGTTTTTGGTCGCTTCATTTTCTACGAAAAAATGTGTAAAAAGTGATCAAAAAGTCACACACACTTCAGAATGGCATCCAAGAAAAGTTCAGATTGCCCCACAAAAAATGAGCCCCCATACAGCTCCGTACACATAATTACAAAAAAGTTATAGGGGTCAAAATATGGAGACCAAAAACTAAAACAGATTTTTTCCCACTTTTAATTTTTTTTATCACTACCAAAACGCGAGAAAAACTATACATATAAGGTATCGCTGGATTCGTACTGACCTGTAGAATAAAAGTAACTGGTCAGTTTTATCGTACATTGAACGTCGTAATTAAACAAAATGTAAAACTGTGGTGGAATCGCTTTTTTTTTTGCAATTTGACCCCATTTGGAATTTCTTTCCCGCTTTCCACTACATTATATGCAATATTAAATGGTGGCTTTGGAAAGTACAACTTATACCGCAAAAAACAAGCCCTCATATGGCTATGTGAATATGTGAACAGACAAATAAAAAAGTTATGGCTCTGGGAAGGCAGGGAGCGCAAAACGAAAACGCAAAAAAACCCTCCGGTCCTGAAAGGGTTAAAGGATGTGCTGCAAACCGTAAAACTGTATGCATTACTAGTGAAGAAAGCAAATTGAATTCATGGTGTATGAAGATCACTTAGCAATGTGTTGTCACTTTTCTTACCTGTTACTATATTTTACTTCTTCTCCATTTTTGGCCCAGCTAATAACTGGTTTAGGGTTTCCACCGGCTTCACAATGCAGAAGCACACTGAGAGTTCCACTAGCCAGTGCCACTGTCTGTCCGATATGAGTTACAACTTCAGAAGCAGAAAAATGTTGAGCTGCAGATATTTTTCTAAGAATTACTGGTTTCCTAAAATAATGTTCTGGAAGAATTTCATGAGGTTCAAATACTTCCGACTCCATTGATGATGATCTCCAGGAGCTGGAGAAGCCAGAAACAGGTTTGGAAAATGAATATTCTGATCTTCCAGCACTAACCTGTTTATGCTCTGCCTTGAAAACAGGTGCTTTATGGTTCTCTAGGTAGCTCCGTGCTAACTCATGGGCCAACTGGGATAACAGGTGTCTGCTGTTGTTGTCATGGAGTTCAACAGGTTGTTGAGACAAAGATTGAATTATATCATCTATGCGTTTAATATCGATGACAACAGTGTTTGCTAAAGAGTGCTCCACAACATGATCTTCCTCTGAGGAGATGTTCCTTTCAAAAGACTCCTGAGGGTCAGCTGGATCCACATAATATTCTGACCAAGGTTTTAAAGCCATTAGCCTTGAGATTATATCATCATAGCGACTACTTGCATCTGAGCCTTGAATTTGTTTTTCTGTCTTGCTTCTGTTAAACAGATTTGCAGTTTGATGTTTTTCTGGACGATTATAAGCCTCATTTTTTTTTTTTTTTTTAACAGTTTCATCATCTCTTATTCTAAAAGCATGAGAAACAATTTTATTGTTTTCATTAATGAGCTTGATAACAAAATGTTCTTGGCTAGATCCTGCCAGGCATGTGTACACTCCAGTGTCTGAAGATCTAAGGTGATGAATCTTGATGTATCCATGTGGTGCAACAGTAATGTGCTCTGAGCTTATCAAGTGTTTGCCATCCTTCTCCCATATAATCTGGGGTTTACGGTATCGCCTTACAGGGCACTTAAGCACAAAGGAGGTCTTTGGAAGGAGGTAAGCATATCCGCCAACAACAAATTGCAACTTCTTATGTTTTCTTGTTTGGATATATATTTTTCTCAGACTGGCAATTTGAGGATTTGTTTTCTGACCAAACTTTGGTCCTTAAAAGAGAAAAAACAATAATAGTTATGGCATGAAAATCGAATAGGAAGATACAGTATATAAACAATAAAAATGAATAACAATTACACTGTAAAAAGGAGCGCAATAAAGTAAATCTAATAAAAAGATGAAACCAGCACAACTCGCTATAAAACTCTTTCTTTATTGTTCCATATTTAAAAACACCATCATGGTGCAAAAAAGTAAAAAAATGGGCTATGTGTTTCTATGTGTCTTTCCTCATGGTCATGAGAAAGGACACATGAGACATGTCCGACAAAAGTAGGGCTTTTTTTTCAAAAAATTTTTTTGCACCATGATGATGTTTTTTTAATATGGAATAATAAAGAAGAGGGAGATTGGGTTTCAGCCTTGTACTGCTCTGAATCAGCTAGTGGAATAGAGACGTGAATATGAACTTCCTGTCACCAGGAAATGCAGTGCAATCTGACAACACCATGTTATAGAGCAGGAGGAGCTGAGCAGACTGATATACAGTTTTGTGGAAAAAGATACTGTATAACTTGTAATTTTTACATTTATATCTGCAGCCCTGTGAAGAACTATTGTTACAGGAGGGAGGTGTTATCAGTGACTGACAGCTATCTCTGTATGCACACTTATACACACAATGCTATCAGTCACTGATAACATCTCCTTCTGTATGCCAATAGGTATAAAGAAATATATCCATAAATTCCATTAACTCATCGGGACATAGCCATGGACTTAGAAGTTCCACAGCTTGACTACAATGCGCATCGCGGGTCAGAGGTGGGTGGACTTGCGCCGTCCCGTCATGCGTGTTCCCAGTGACGTCAGATGCGTGCTGCCCTTGCTGGGATCGCGCGAGCGGAAGGGCGGAAGTCCCACTACAGCCCGGCCTGCTAACTATCGCGATGCGCCGCGAATGGAGTAAACACCAGATAGACCATGTGACTAGAAGGAAACAAACGATTGGCTAAAAGACAGTTAAAAGACCTCCAGTCTAAGAAGGTAGCCACTCCTCCTGAAGAAGCAAACGCGAAACGCGCGTAGAGGGGCACGCCAGGCACCGACAGCTCATCCTATCCTCACATTCTGGGGCATCGGGTAAGAGAGATTCAGACCTGCTTAGCATGTTCTTTGGCATTGTATTTTGATTGCGAATGGTTGCGCACATCTGGCTGATAGAACATGCCCACATGATAGAAAGGAAGTCACTTATACCCGCTAGACTCGCATCATACATCTGGGACTGCATGTTAGATATTTATATCCCTTATGTATAGGTTGTTGAGTCTTAGGAAGTCAATACCTCATGTTATATATGAGATCATGGGATTGCTCATGAGCTACCGATGCAGGCACTTTATACTGTTTCCACGTGTTTGTACATGTGTATGTATGTTTTTTATGTCCAATTAATAAATTTTGATATTTGGGTATTTCATGGTACCAGATCTCTTTGTTGATTTATATTTAGGAGGTACACCTGTGTATGCACTGGTGGTGTTGATCCAGTTGATTGATAAATGTATAAAGTTGCAGGTTTTACCCTATCTTTTCCTACAAAACTACATATCAATCTGCTCAGCTCTTCCTGCTCTATAACATGGTGTTGTCAGATTGCATTGCATTTTTTTGGTAACGGGTCCTGTTTAAATGCTTAAAGGGGTTGTCTCACTTCAGCATAGCATTTATTATGTAGAGAAAGTTCATACAAGTCACTTACTAATGTATTGTAATTGTCCATAGTGCCCCCTTTGTTGGCTAGATTGATTTTTCCATCACATTATACACTCATTTAAATGGTTACAGACTACCCTGCAATCCATCAGAGGCTGGCGCTTTTTCCTGTAGTGTGCAAGCACGACCACCACTGATGCATTGCAGGATGGTCGTAACCATGGAAACAAGCAGTATATAACGTGATGGAAAAAGGAAGCAATATGGACCATCACAATACATTAGTAATTGGCTTGTAATAACTTTCTCTACATAATAAATGCTATTTGTTGAAGTGACACAACCACTTTAAGTGAATTTTGATATTGCTAGGAAATGACATCACTTTATGATTAGCTGGACCTCTGGGACTTCTACCGGTTCTGATAATGAAAGTACATCCACTTCAAAGTTTTCCCTGTACACAGGCACTACCAGCCACCAGCAGCACAGGGGACTGCAGCAAGGCCTGATTCACTTGAACTGGACTGTGCTGCAGGTCCCTGCACATTGAGTGACTGGGAGCACCGGTGTGAAGGGAGAAACCGAAAGGGGACGCAACAGGAAATCAGCACTGTGAATCTTGGAAACCCCTGCTATGTGATGGCAATAGGGTAATCATTTGAAACAAAGCTGTTTGGAAATGGCTTGCGATCAATGCCACAGTTCATTAATCGTTTGCCAGCATAGTACAGAGTCTTGGAATAACCCTTTAACTTAAATGGCTGCATTTTCCTAAAGCTAATTCTGGAATACATCTATTATTACAATGTTAAAAAGTAACGTTATAAATATAACGTGATTAAAAATGTAAATGTAAACCATAGAAATTACTAGTGCATGGCGCAAGTGAGCAAGGGCGGGTCATCTGATGAAGGACTGAACCAGCGCATATAGATGAATTTATCACAACGTATTCCCCAGTCTTCATTTTCTTCCTACAAACTGCGTCTTGGATCTGTGTTCCTTCTCCACAAGACACTGAGCACTAAAAGAAACAGGACATTCAGTAAATGAACACCTTTAGCTGATTTCAATACATCTATATTTAAGAATACTCCACTGCAATAATTACATTTTGCCAATTTGTATCATAATTATATGATACTGTGTATACAATGTGGAAAAATATAAGCCAACTTTATGTAGACTTAAAGCTCATCTGTCAGCAGATTTGTACCTATGACCTGTTACATGTGCACTTGGCAGCTGAAGACATCTATGTTGGTCCCATTTTCATTTGTGCCCACATTACTGAGAAAAATTACGTTTTAATATATGCAAATGAGCCTCTAGGAGCAACGGGAGTGTTGCCTTTCCACCTAGAGGCTCAACATTTTCTGCAAACACCAGGCCCTCTGCACTTTGATTGACAGGGCCAGGTGTGCTGACGTTTTCACTGCCTGGCTCTGGTGCAGATCTAGTGCATGGGAGACCCGACCATGTGTCACAATTGCGCCACAATTGTTAAAAGGTGCGCACCTCTTAATAACTGTGGCACATCTCATGCCAGTGAAGGACAAATTAAGATTGGTGTACCCAATGCAGGTCTTAATAGATATCCCTCGTTGTCTGTAATCCTATATAATGCCATAATCTATAGAAGATTGAGCCATCTCTACCATATTTTGAAGAACTAGTCCATTAATTTTGATACTTTACTGTTGTAACCAATTTTAGACACATGAAGTGGCGTACCTACCATAGAGGCAGACCATGTGACTGAAATGGGGCCTGGGGAGGGGGGGGGGGGCAGCACCGAAGTGTTTCTCCCATAACACATACTGTAAATTCACTGTATTTTCTATCACCCATCACTAGGGAGAGCTCAGTCCATAGAGATTCTACAGTTCTCATTGATTTTAATAGAAACTGTATTAATTCCTATGCATTGAGCTCCCTCTAGTGGTGGCGGCAGACTGCCAGTTTAGTAATATATTATATGATGGTGTAAATATATTGACAAATATGGTGTTCAGGATAAGCATTATATTTATGAAGCACCTGTGACTTTTTATTATGTTTCTCTATTAAAAATGTCTTCCTCTTAGTAAAAATTTTTTACATTTTTGAGCAACAATAATAATAGTAATAATTATAAGAGTTGAGATATACCTGAGACCACTTAGTCAAATGCCACTCTGGTGGGCAATCTTCATTCTCGCACATTTCTTGAGATGTTGGCTTTGGCGATGAACAAAATGTTTCTGGCAGTTCCAGGACGCTGCCATCTGAAAGTCTTTGCTTGCAGAGAACATCACGAATATGTACACCTCCCCCACAAGACTGTGTGCACTGGGAATAAGTGAAGGTTTAGTTATACATAATGGTCTAAGTTCATTCCCAAAATTATCTCAGTATAATACTTTTTTATGCACCTTTATGTAAATTTGAACTTACAACTGTACAGTATCTTCATGTTGAATGGTACAAATTATTAATACAATCCAAGCTTAAGACCCATTTAATTTACATTAAAATTGACTAGTTGGTTGATCTATTGTTCAGACCTAACCAATATGTAAGTACAAGGAGTGAAGCAAGGCCATATTAAATATAAGAAAGACAACACAGGATGTGATTGAGTTACATATAAATGATTCCATTCCTCTAACAAGATGTTTATTTGAAGTGAGTGCTTAGTTTTGGCAGTTGACAAAGTGACAATATTTGTGGTCTGTAGCACAGGAAAAACCAGGGGGTACAGCCACACAAGGTGGATTTTCCACAGCACAGTGAAATCCGTGGTGGATATCAGCAGCATAATTATACATGCTATGGATTTAAAATCTGCACTGCAGGTCAATTTATGTGTAGATTTTTTACAGCATATAGATGAGATTTCTTAAAACCTCATTTACTTTGCTATTACTGTAAAATGCTGTGGATCTGCCGTACACAATCTGCAATGGCAAACCTGCAGCATACATGTTATGTGGAACCAATGTATCAATCGACAGATTTGGTTGTGGGCTTCGCCTAAGGGCGTTGTCCTGGCAGTCCCCTGGTTTTAACCCTTTAACCCCTGTTCAGGGATCTGGACTTCACTGCAGGGGAACCATCAGGCTGGTATCTATTGTAGTAGTCTCCGCATGACAGTTCAGAGGGGTCAGGCAAAATCATAGTCATGGATAGGCCGAGGTCAGGGCAGGCAGAGTATGTGACAGACAGTAAATGGTCTGAACTCAGGGCAGGCAGCAAAGAGTTGAGATGGAGTTCAGGCACATGTCAGGCAGCGGAGGGTCACAATCCAGAAGGGCAGAAAGTTAGTTCACAGGCATACAACACAACATACACCTTTCCAGGTTACCGGAACACTAAAAATATATTGCTCAGGCAGCCCCCCACAGGGGAAAGTGTCTTAAATACCCCAAAGTAGCCAGCTATAGGCTGGAACAGATTAGGGTTCACGCTGGCCCTTTAAGCGCCAGAGGGAGAGTGAGTTTGCCTCATGGGCACAGGAACCGCAGCTTGTGTGTAGGGACAGTGCAACCCTGGCAGCCGGGTCTACTGGGAAGGGGAGAGCAGAGGATGGTTCTATGGCGCCGAGATACAGAAACCCAGGACCAGTGAGTGATGCATTGGTGACCACGGGCCGTTGCTGTAACATTATGGTACTAGCAGACAAAAGTACAAAAAAGCAGGAGCACTGAATGAGACGAGAGCATGAACACCGCAGTCTACCACAGGGAAACTCCAGGCTATACAGGTGGGCTAACTAAAACTGAAGATTTAAGGGTATGATAAGTTATATGACCAGGCATACTGTAAGAGTGAGTCAGATCTTTGAAGTACACATGCTGAATTCCAAAATTAGTATTTTAATCAAAGGTAAATGTCATTAAGACTACAGTTGGCTCTTGGGACATAGGAGTAGGTTAATTGCAATATTGCACTAAACACTGGAATTCATCAGATTTTTACAATAAGTGCTTGGCACAGGAAGGCCATTTTTTCAGAATCTTTAGACATTTTAAATAAGGGGTGGTCACACTGTAGTTGTAAAAAATCGAATCATACATCATTCACTTTGTCTTCCATACCTTAGGGTTAACGATACACAACATTAGTATTTGAATGATTCAGGGCCTAAGCTAGTTTAAACAAATTTATGAGTTAGTTACAACATATTCATATTTGTAATTGTCTAAAAAAACTTGCTATCTACTCAACCTTGAAATAAGTTAGCAGCTTGCGCTGAAAGAGTTAACTCTTTTTTTTCTATTTTGTGTACCTTTTTGGCAGAGTGGCTCCCCCTATAAAAATCTGCTGAAAAGAAGTTAGGCTCTTTTGCTGGCATGGCCCCCAAAACCAGGCATCTTTAAATAAATACAGCTTTAAATTTATACTGCTTCTTCTTTATCATCTTGAAGGATATAAGCCTTGATTATAATAAACTCATCTGCCAAAAAATTGGAGACTTTTAAATGCATCCAGGCTTCTTCTCTCCCCCTTTTCCCAATTTATCCACTACTTTTACTACAATTTTAGAACTTCACTTAAAGTTCTTTGTAGTAAAATCTGTTAAAATGTGATCCTTCAACTGTGATTTTAGGGTAAAATGGAGAAGGATGTTACACATGTTAAATCATTTTTTTAAGTAACAGATTAATAGAGTATACATAGTAAAGTTAGTTATGAAAGCGCAATCTAATGATAGATAATGAGAAAGGATGCCATTATATGATACGGTATCTCCATCTTAGAACAGAATTCTGAGAAACAGAAGTTTGAGAATTTGATATTTTTTTTAGAAATTATTTAGACATAATGTACAGTCGTGGCCAAAAGTTTTGAGAATTACATAAATATTGGAAATTGGAGAAGTTGCTGCTTAAGTTTTTATAATAGCAATTTGCATATACTCCAGAATGTTATGAAGAGTGATCAGATGAATTGCATAGTCCTTCTTTGCCATTAAAATTAACTTAATCCCAAAAAAAAACTTTCCACTGCATTTCATTGCTGTCATTAAAGGACCTGCTGAGATCATTTCAGTAATCGTCTTGTTAACTCAGGTGAGAATGTTGACGAGCACAAGGCTGGAGATCATTATGTCAGGCTGATTGGGTTAAAATGGCAGACTTGACATGTTAAAAGGAGGGTGATGCTTGAAATCATTGTTCTTCCATTGTTAACCATGGTGACCTGCAAAGAAACGCGTGCAACCATCATTGCGTTGCATAAAAATGGCTTCACAGGCAAGGATATTGTGGCTACTAATATTGCACCTCAATTTATAGGATCATCAAGAACTTCAAGGAAAGAGGTTCAATTCTTGTTAAGAAGGCTTCAGGGCGGCCAAGAAAGTCCAGCAAGCGCCAGGATCGTCTCCTAAAGAGGATTCAGTTGCGGGATCGGAGTGCCACCAGTGCAGAGCTTGCTCAGGAATGGCAGCAGGCAGGTGTGAGCGCATCTGCACACACAGTGAGGCGAAGACTTTTGGAAGATGGCCTGGTGTCAAGAAGGGCAGCAAAGAAGCCACTTCTCTCCAAAAAAAACATCAGGGACAGATTAATCTTCTGCAGAAAGTTTGGTGAATGGACTGCTGAGGACTGGGGCAAAGTCATATTCTCCGATGAAGCCTCTTTTCGATAGTTTGGGGCATCTGGAAAAAGGCTTGTCCGGAGAAGAAAAGGTGAGTGCTACCATCAGTCCTGTGTCATGCCAACAGTAAAGCATCCTGAGACCATTCATGTGTGGGGTTGCTTCTCATCCAAGGGAGTGGGCTCACTCACAATTTTGCCTCAAAACACAGCCATGAATAAAGAATGGTACCAAAACACCCTCCAACAGCAACTTCTTCCAACAATCCAACAACAGTTTGGTGAAGAAAAATGCATTTTCCAGCACGATGGAGCACCGTGCCATAAGGCAAAAGTGATAACTAAGTGGCTCGGGGACCAAAACGTTGACATTTTGGGTCCATAGCCTGGAAACTCCCCAGATCTTAATCCCATTGAGAACTTGTGGTCAATCCTCAAGAGGCGGGTGGACAAACAAAAACCCACTAATTCTGACAAACTCCAAGAAGTGATTATGAAAGAATGGGTTGCTATCAGTCAGGAATTGGCCCAGAAGTTGATTGAGAGCATGCCCAGTCGGATTGCAGAGGTCCTGAAAAAGAAGGGCCAACACTGCAAATACTGACTCTTTGCATAATTGTCATGTAATTGTCAATAAAAGCCTTTGAAACGTATGAAGTGCGTGTAATTATATTTCACTACATCACAGAAACAACTGAAACAAAGATCTAAAAGCAGTTTAGCAGCAAACTTTGTGAAAACTAAGATTTGTGTCATTCTCAAAACTTTTGGCCACGACTGTACATTTTAACAAGAAAAAAACTATCAAACCCAACGTTTCACTAAAAAACCGACACTAGATATAGTTTTTCTGGTGGTTCGGGCTGCCTACAGTTGCAGTTAGAATAACTTTGCTTTTTAGCACTTTTTGATATCATGAGTTTTCTATATCCATCTCATCACATCTGGACAACATGATGTGCGACTTTAGATATGACTCCAAAAAAGGCCTCCTGCACACGACCATATGGCTTTTTCAGTATTTTGCGGTCTGTTTTTGAATGGATCCGTCGTTCCGTTTTTGTTTCAGTAGTGTTTCTGCTTCAGTTCCATTTTTCTGTTTGGTTTCCTTTTTTGATCCGTTTTTTGGCGGATCGCAAATGGAAACAGAAGCATACAATAATGTTTAAACAGTAAGTACATAAAAAAATTGGACTGGGCATGAAATTTTCAATAGATGGTTCCGCAAAAACGGAACGGATACGTAAGACATACGGATGCATTCCGTTTTTTTTGCAGATCCATTGACTTAAATAGAGCCACGGATCGGTATTTGCGGGCAATAATAGGACATGTTCTATGTTTTAACGGAACAGAAATACGGAAACGGAAGACATACGTCTTTCCGTTTTTTTTTTTGCGGATCCATTGAAATAAATGGTTCCGTATAAGGTCCGTATACGGAACGCAAAAAACGGAACGTAAACGAAAGTGTGCAGGAGGCCTAAATCTGTTACCTTGCTGTGCCAACATAAAAAAGCATTATAAGATATCAAAGAGTCTAAAGAAATGCATACTATACTTGTATTTACATCAAATAGGCTAATGCTAGTAAGGCTATGCTAATAAGTATTCATACCTACAATGTCAATTCTGGCTGAGGAAATGAAGAAAAATATTTCTAACCATCATCAAGCAATATCTTCACCTCACTAAAATTGATTCTTCTAAAATTCAAAAAATTTTTCCCCTACACATAGCCTTAAAATGAAAATCAATGCAACTGAGTAGGCATTTTGGAAATCAGGTTTATCGCAGACTTTCATCATGATAATAAATGTTACTAATAAGCTCTTTAGCCTTACCGGCTTCCATTCTGCAGGATACCATGCTGGCGGGCAGTCAAAGCGATTACAGGCCTGCACCAAGGTTGGTTTAGGTTGTTTGCAGAAGTCATCTCCTAAGACCACCGTTTCATTTGTCTCTCGTGACAGGAGATGAGAGCAAAATACATCTCTCGTTTGTAATCCCACTCCGCAAGTCAAGCTGCATGAGCTCCAGTTTCCAATTTCCCATCTGGAAGAAAAGAGAAAGAAATCATCACAATCAAATGTTGCTAATTGAATGTTTTCCCTAATGATAATTTAGGATATCTTGATGCTTAATAGAGTAAATCTTATTATATCCTTTTGTATACTATAGCATGCTTATCTATTTTTTTTTATTGAATGATGCAATTTAGAGGTTACAGAGGGGACAGTTTCCCTATCAATACAGAAGGGACTTCATTTCTGTAAAAGATGAAAGACTACTGTATCTGCGTGAGGAAGCTGTCATGGTTTATTCATGAAATTTATTTTAAATGGGCCTGCATGCCTTTCAAGAAAAATATTATATTACAAGTCAAAAATTGAGATAGTTGTCATGTGGGAGTTGTTTTGACTTCCTCTGGTTCTACACTGAAGTATAACAAATTGAGTCTGATGAACATATGTCTTTTCAAACTTTATTAACTATAACTCAGACTTTTTACAACTTGGTCAAAAGAAAACATCTGTGATCAAACAATCATATTTCCCAACATATCTTTCTTCTTCCTATCTCAAAATGCTATTCACTTCAATAGGAGCATGGCTGCAGTAACCAGCTCTGCCCACTATACAGTAGAGAGAGCAGAGGAGTTCCACATTGGAGCTACTGCACAGATGAACGGTGGGGGTGCTGGGTGTCCGACCCCCACCCATCAGATATTAATGGCCTATCCTGAGGTTTAGACATCAATATAAAACTTCTGTAAAATCCCTTTAAATCAATGACATCGCTTACAAGCAACATAATATGTAATAATAGATTTTTCAAAAACAGAGAGCCGCAATGATAATAGAAATGGTCAGCTTTAAAGAAAGACTCTGATTTGAAATAATGAAACTAATGAGTTTAATGCTGCTCCACACTAATCTAAATGTTACACTATATATCAGCGTCCTTTTAAACTACACCCAATTAGAAGACAATTTGTTGATTGACTCCCATGAAATAACAAAAAAATTGGGCAAGGAAACAGATTTATAATACAACCCAGTAGTCATGATTTTCATGTCTAATTTTTATCACTGCAACTTAGACATTCCACATCAATGAAAAATGCTTTATAGAATAATCATATCCTGCCTTATAACCCATAGTTTGCCTAAGTGTCATATTTGGGGGGGGGGGGGGGGGGGTTCCATGATGGGGAGGATATGCTAAAAATTAACTGCATTTATGCCTATTAATCTCTCACATATGTGCGTACTGGTGAATTTAGCACTACTTTCTTGACACTATTCATTTGGATGACTAGGAACATGTGTAGAGAATAAGTAAACATCAGGACTAAAGTGGAGGAAATTGCAACCAATTGTACAAATGGATTAGAGTAATTCACAATATAATTGTGAAGAGTTGACAGTGTGTCCTGAAATGTATAATGAAATAAAGATAACGGCAGTAAAAAAAGCAAAGCTGTGATCTCATGGTTCAATGTAGATTATTAGGTAATGGAGCAGTGATGGGTTAGTGCATTGTAAATGGAGATTTTTAAGATAAAGAGTACCATTTATATCTCCAGTTCCCATCCCCAGAGGCTAGTTACAATTCATTGTGCAGAAATTTATTCTGTCATAGAATCGCACTAAAAGGAGATCCATGTCTTGTTGGGAAACTTCACTGAATGCACCTATACAAAGGTTGTGGGGGTGGGCAAGATGATCCACAAATGGTGAAATTTAATGAATGACCTATGCTATTGCGGAAACAGAACATACTTTCAGTAAATGTAAGAAAAAAAATCATGTACTATAGCAGTCACATACCCTATGCCATTAAAATCATGCAATGGGGCAATTCTTGTATTGCAATTGTATGCAGTTTATGCAGCAGCACATTTATGTGGGTTACTGTTGGGGTCCAAAATCTGGAACCTAAAACTTGGACCCACTGTGGTGCCAGGATGAAGGCAAAATATGAGAGTAGTGAAGGAAAGGAATATTTGTTAATTAGGACTGGTTATAGCACTCAATAAACAATGGCGGGCCTAGACTTTGGTACAGTAATGGGTCCCAAAAGGTCACTTTCTTATGGGATGATTCACAGATAACCCAACAGACGGTACTGATAATATATCCTTCTTGAATACCGGTTAAGATTTCCCATACAGATATGTCCTGTCTAGTTGAAGGTGGCCCTTCAACATCATTTACTCTGCTCTCCTCAAGAAACCAAGATACCAGTAGGAACAATGTGATCTAAAAGAAGTACGAATGAAGAGCCATCAGCTATAGTGTATAATACTAAACCAGTGGAATAAAGCACAATTTTTTTTTTAGCAGTGTATCATAATGTTGGAATACGTACTACTAGTGGGTCAGACATTCTCTGACACATGTATAACTACTAACCTGCCTGCGTGCCTATGCTGATTGTAGTTTACCAATGCTGCTTTCTAATGATAAAGGTAAAAAGACGGTCAACTGTGCTTTTCAGGAGTGTCCTGAGAGCACCGAGGGGACGCCACATTTTTTTAAATTTTATTTTAGCTATTAAAGACTTCTACTTCATCCCGGAGCCCCGATGCCATCATTTTGGGGACAAAGAAGCCTTATCTACAATCTTAAAGCGACCTTGGTGGGTGAGGCTGTGGTATAGGTGTCTTGATTTTATCCTATATCCACCTCCCTGGTAAAGTAAGTCCATTATCATTGCATTATGTCCATTAGCGAGCACAAATTGTGAATGAGCAGGAGACACAGATACATGTACATGTGTGTGTTTGTATATGCATCATTTTTATACCCTTCAATGTCTATTACTTTTGTTCACCAATAGCTACATTCCTCAGTACCTTTCATCTTCATTGGCTCTGTGGCGCCCCCTCGGTGCTCTCAGGACACTCCTGAAAAGCACAGTTGACCGTCTTTTTACCCTAATCTATTTAACAGTTCACTGGTGTGT
This sequence comes from Bufo bufo, assembly GCF_905171765.1. Taxonomy (NCBI): domain Eukaryota; kingdom Metazoa; phylum Chordata; class Amphibia; order Anura; family Bufonidae; genus Bufo; species Bufo bufo. The sequence goes on from NC_053390.1 coordinate 394,714,975, forward strand.
ACTGATTCCTTTTTAGGTTTGGGGAGCTGTCTACGTTCCTATTATATCCACCACTTCCATCTTTGATTACCACCTTCCGGTGTTATCCCTTGGCGCCTCATATTCCCCTTTGCCCCTCTCCTTCCCAAATTCCCCCTATCCCTAATATCCTTTCAGTCAACTCCCTTTTCTATTTTTTCTTCTAATGATAAAAACAGACGTCATTAATAAGCAAAGAAATGTGGATATAGTTAACCACATGTAATAAAATATGGGAGCACATCCTTTTCTTTGTTTTTATCTGGATCACACATTGCATGGATACTGTTCCAGGCAGTTGAAACAAGAAGACATACTGTACATGAGTGTTTTAGGTTCTAGGTCTGTGCTGCAGCTGTGTGTTCTGCACAATGTTCCAGCTTATTATGAACTGACCTTCCCATTTTACAAACTAATCTGTAACATGCTGCATGATGGTTTAACAAAAGAGAAGCAAAACTCCAGTTCTCCTGTAAAACCAAGCAATGGTATCACATCATTGAAAATACAAATTATATTGATCATAACCTGTTCTCAAAAGGGAATTTGGATGCTTGGGCAAGAACTACATGTAAATATAATACAAGAGTTTAGAACAATTCCTTTGGAATACTATAAATCCATACAATGATTTGTCTTTTCATCTTCCTTCTTTTTGTAGTACAGAAATCTGCATGGATGACGTACACTATCTTTTCATCCATACAGCATTACTTATTACAGTAGGTCACTGTGGGGAGAATCAAATTTGCTTGATAAAGTCACAATTTATATAACATAATTGTAATGGTTTCAAATATATTAATCTTTAAGCTCCTAATGATTTTATGAATAAGGGACAGTTTGTGTATTTTACTACAGGCATAATACAGTGGTCCTTCAAGTTACAATGGCTTTAGGATACAATTGGAGAAATGATCAAGCCCCCTACAATTAAATTATGGTGGCAAAACGGCATTGCCTCATTTTGTGGAAAGATTTGTGCCATTGCCATTCTCAGTCACGCTCGACAATTTTGTTAAAAGTGGACAGGGCCTGATCAGGAAGGTGTGGGCTAACAATCCCAACACATTTACCATAACTTAGATCAATTTTCAGGTGCAAGTAATCCCTGAAACCTACTCCAGCTCCTAGGTTGTGCCTCTTAATAACTTTATTGCATCTGACATCATCGCAAACTACATCAAAACGGGCATTACAAATGCCAGTATTGATAAATTTCCTCTATTATTTTCAGATGATGTGAAGGTGAAATTAGATTCAGGAGTGAGAGGTTGACCTATTTTATTTAAAGAACATGGATTAATCAAAGTTTGATCTTAGCAAAACATGTTTGTGGAAATGTATAATGGCACACACAAGGAGATTTATGAGGAACTCAACAGAAGAGTCCTTGATGCTCATCAGACTGGAAAAGGTTACATCTCTAAAGAGTTTGGACTCTACCAACCCAAAGTCAGACAGATTGTGTACAAATGAATGATACTCAAGACCATTATTGCGCCCCCCAGGAGTGGTCAACCAACAAGAGCAAAGCAAGCATGCAATCGTCACAAGCATGAGGTCACAAAGGGATGCAAGGTAACCTCTAAGAAAAGAAAGGACTTTCTCACATTAGCAAATGTTTATGAGTCCACCATCAGGAGGACACTGAACAACAATGGTGTGCATTGCAGGACTGCAAGGAGAAAGCCACTGCTCTTTAAAAAGAACATTGCTGCCTGTCTGTAGTTTGCTAAAGATTACCTAGACAAGCCAGAGGAATACTGCAACAATGTTTTGTGGATGGATGAGACCAAAATAGAACTTTTTGGCTTAAATGAGAAGCCATATTTTCAGCTTCTTAGCTGTCTTACATTTAGGCCATTTTCTACGCCTAAAATAGGCATAGAAAATGATGAATGAGATGGGCCTGCCAGCCCGTCCCCTTCCCCGCCCATGCCACGCCCACTATTTTTAGACCTGGCGTGAGCGGGGAAAAGTTGTATATTGCGGCACAACTAACCTGTGTGCAGTAATCTGCGCCAGAAATACATTATACGTTTTAGAATGGCTAAGTCAAAGTCCTGACCTTAATCCAATAGAAATGTTGTGGAAGGACCTGAATCATTTGGTTTATGGGAGGAAACTCACCAACATAACAGAATTGAGGCTGTTTTGTACGAAGGAATGGGTTAAAATCCCTCCAAGCTAATGTGCAGGACTAATCAACAATTACTGGAGATGTTTAGTTGCAGTTCTTTGCGGCACAAGGAAGTCACTCACAAAAATGAGATATTGGATAATTTTTCTCAATAAATAAAAGACCAAGCCTAATTTTTTGACTCATTTGACTGTCTTTCTCTAATTTTGGGCCTTGTGTGAAAATCTGATGTAGGTTTAGGTTAAATTTATGCAGAAATATAGAAAATTCTGAAGGGTTCACAAACTTTCAAGCACCACTTTTTATGTACTACCCTTTACCTGTGCCAGGGTGAGCTGATCTTTTAGACCCCAGATGAGGGCAGCTTCATATTAGTATTCTGATATAATGTGTGTACTGTACAGGAACCTGAAGAAGCTCCTGTTCTCACCATAGAAAGCAATTACATCTTCCAGCAACTGTTTCTGATTGTTATATGAAAGGACAATATGTATCTGTATTATTTAGCAGCTTATTCTTCCTTAATCTTAATTTTGGGCACTACAGACATTTCCATTTGTTGATTATAATTTATATCGATTTTTTTTTTGATCTCTTATCTAATCAACCATTTACCCAGTAAAATACAGTATTTTGCAGTTTCATGAATGTGTGCTTCCATAGGGCTATAAACGCAGCCTTGATTGTACAGTGTACAAAGCTGATAAGTACGCTTGAGAGAATCCACCTTCGTATCAAAGATTCGAAGTTGAATCATTCAAATACTTTGATTTTAATGCTGTTGCCGTACAGCATTAAAATGTATTGGCTCCGTGAACCCAATGTTCTTTTCACTCGAAGTCGCGCCACACGTCAGCTAATTCCTACCATATCTGCGTATCGTAAAACAATTTAAAATAGCAATCCGAACTGGGCTTTGGTACCTCGGTACCAGCCAGTACCAAAGCCCAGTTCAGATTGCTATTTTATATTGTTTTGCAAAATGCAGATATGAATACAATAGGAATCACCGAAGTCTTGTGCGACTTCGGGCAAAAATGAACTTTGGCTCCATAGAGCCAATACATTTTACTGCATAACAGCATTAAAATTGACGTATTTGAATGGATCGATTTTGGATCTATGATCCGAAGGTCGATTCGTTCAAGTCTACTGATAAGCATAATTTACCAGTGTAACAAAGTGCAGGGGCTTATATTATTTTTATCATAATTTAAAAAACAAACAAACAAAAAAACAATCATAATTCCAGGTTATTTGCGAATATATTGGAAACGAACCAAAGGAATAAAAACTCTTCCCTGCCAATCCTTCATACAACCAAATTTACTGGATGACTGGTTTTGTAAAGCTCACAGCAATCTCCTTTATTCTAGTTCTAGTCATTGAGCTCCCTGTTTTCTACTTCTTGGCAAAATCTGCAGGAAATAGTAAGTAGTGGATTTTATTTAGCTTGTGCTTTGAAAATCTTCCAAGTTTCATTGCACAAAAAAAAAAAAAAAAGAACAATGTCATTATTCCGGCACAAGCTGCTGAAGTTGAATAGTTGTACTATTTTTTGCAGTGATGTAAAAATAAAGATACCATTGGCTACTACTGGTAGAAACCTGTAGTAACTCTAAAATGTGGTTTGTCAAAGGAATTCCAAACGTTGACCCTCAGCATTGATATGGTCAATTTTATCTGATTTGAGATGTTAAATATTTCTATTTTTAAGGAATTTGTATTTTTTTTCCTCTCAATTGTCCCAAAAAGAAAAAAAGAATGTAAAAATGTGAAAATCTACTTGGTTAAGGACTACAGAAGACATGAAGCTGTTAAATTGTAGTGGGCAAAGATTCTGATTTTTTTTTTATAACAAGCACTATCCTGCAGTAACAGTGTTGCGGTTAAGCTGGTTAAATTTGAGGCTGAACATGGAGCCAGAGGCTGATCTACTGTCAAAATGTGACTTTTAACCAACAGTAAGGACATTGTGTATGGAAACCAATTGCCAAAGTATAATAAGACAAAATTCTTTAGGCAAGTGGAAAAACAATTAAAGAGAAGGAGCTGTCTGAAAAATTTGGACCGTGCACAGTGACTTATTAATGTTGTCACGCTCAGCTTGGGGCTGATTTGTGACCATGCACTAGTGTATAGCCTTAAATAAAGAATTAATAGTATAAGAGATTTACATAATTAAATAATGATTAATGCCACACAGAAACCTCCGACTAAATGCCATAAGTATCTCATTAACTCTATTACAGAGCTCATAAAGCTGGAATGGTTGGTTATTTAGTCAGGTGGCAGGACAGATTGTTCACGTGGATAGTAAAGACCTCTAGTGTGCAGATTCAGAGGGGCTGTGCAGTGAGTTAATAAGATATAGTATTGAAAGTATCCTCATAATACAATGAACTTACAAAATACAGACCACTCTATTTGAGTTGCGATCCCCATTTTGCCCTGCCCTCACATTGCCACAAGATTTCAGCGTTCACTGATGCAGAATTATGTCCAGTCTGCTGACCATGTGTTGCCGCTCCCTGTTGCTCTGCCCCGTTAAAGCTTGCTAATCAGTTATTCAAACTGGCTACTTTGTACTGGTGTGTTGACTGGTGTGTTCTGTCTAAGAGGGCAAAGTATCCAGGGGTGAACTGGGAACTTAAAGTGGCCCAGGAAAAAACTCAAAGTGATCCCCATGTTGTAGGCAGGTCTAAATTCATGGAAGGCAGTGCAACACAATAAGATGGGATCAACGAATGTAGGCAGGGTCAGAGCAGCATAAAAAACTGCTTTAGCAGAACCAAGCTGCCCTTCTGTGGCGGTCAGGACCAGTTGCTATGTTTATCCGTCTCCCCCAGCTGTCTCTAAATTAGCAGGGGGGCTTAGGAGGTGAGATGCAGACCACAGCAACAAGCCATCCCTACCTTCAAAATTCTGGCTTGACTGCCCATAGCAATGACCAGTATAGTCCCCAAGTCGCATGCTTGCGAGGTGGACAAGGAAAGAAAACAAAAAAACGGAGTCTTGTTCCAAGCAGCTGTCTGTGGTGCTGGCCACGGGCCACTTACAGTCTCACATGGAGGGGATTTGCCTGGTTACATCACCCTCCATTAGCAGCCATTTTATGGACAAGACCTTTGTGTGGACCGCACAAATGGCTTATCCAACAAGAGGGCATAACTTATGAAATATAGAAAATGGTGCGTTTCAACAATGTCTATATTAGAGTGCCATATAGTCATCTTACGAACGCATTAGTCAACAGTAACCCCTTTAAATTTATCACTGTCCTCAGAATGAGGATACAATTGAATACTGCAGCAGGGCGTGGGAGCCCATAGATCCCTGCCCCACTATTCACCCTCATAGGCCACAGGCTGCTATTTAAGGCAATGTCCTGACCTCGTATGACATATACACAACTGTGCCTTTTGCCATTACCTTTATTTGAAGTATCTGGTGTCACTTACCCTAAACTATTTTGTCAAATGTCTTGAAGAAAAAGGAGGGCTTCGAAATACTTAAAATGTGTAAACCACATGGATTCCAAACATGTTTCTTTGGAAAATTATCTTAATATTCTTTTGCAAGACTAAAGTTCTCACTATAAAGTAATTGTGGAACAAATACATACAGTTGAGGCAAACAATATATATTGTAAACAGGGGCGTAACAACCGCAGTCACAGAGGGTGGAGGGGGCCTGCTGCGCTCACATGTAATGCGGCCCGGCATTTTCATGCCGGGCCCCGTCAGAGCGCTCATCTCACCTGCATGATATGCACTTCTCCAGTCTCTAGGCCTCCAGCATCAGGCCCCGACACTGCCACACTAAAACTAGTCACAAATTAAGCAGGTGGTTAGGCTCCACCCAGCTGCTTAATGTGTGACTAGTTTTATTGTGGCAGCGCCGGAGCTGTGGGCAGTCGGGGACATTACAAGGGATTGTGGGAGGCACCACTGGGGACATTACTGGGGGACACTACTAGGAACATTACTGGGGGCAGTGGGGGACACTACTGGGTACATTACTGTGGGCAGTGGGGGACACTACTGGGGACATTAGTGGGGCAGTGGGGGATACTACTAGGGGCTGTGGGAGGCACTTCTGGGGCTGTGGGGGACACAACTGGGGCAGTAGGGGACACTACTGGGGACATTATTGGGGGGCAGTGGTGAACACTACTAGGGGCTGTGGGGGCACTACTGGGGACATTACTGAGGGCAGTGGGGGACACTGCTGGGGGGCAGTGAGAGACATTACTGGGGGCATTACTGGGCGATCAGGGACCAGGGGTGTGACAACTGCGGACACAGAGGGTGCGACTTGGCACGGCGTGGGGGAGGGGTCCTGATCCAAAGGTTGCCATGTGGCCCATAGCACTCTAGTTACGCCACTGATTGTAAATTCTTTAAAAAAATATGTGCAATAGAGGGACTGCCAGTTTCAACAGAACATATAAGCTTTGTTAGGACAGATATTTTATAAAATTTCTATGACTGTACAATTCACCTGAATGGGCCTTGCAGAAATCCATGTGATTGTGGACAAAACAACTCATTTTAAATGTATGGAACTGATTTTCCGTCACATAAATGTCTGTGACAACCCTTAAGGTCCTCTCATACGGGTTGGTGCTAGGCCACTAACCAATATTCAAGTCAATTGTTGCTTGTTTAATGGGCCTTTCACATTGACCAATGCCAAATGAATGATGCACATGTGATCGGTATTACAACTGTCCTTCCCCTATTCACTTTGCATATTGTTGGCAGCACATCTCCTTTCACACATGGCTGTGTGCTGACAACAAACAAGGATATTAGGTGCATGAAAGCTCTATTCATGAATTCAGTAAAAAAAAATAAGACATTGCATCATTTTCAGAAATTGTCCAATGTATGAAAACGGTGATATATTCTTCAGTGTTTTAGTTATATGCCGAATTGAGACATAAAAGAAACCAGGCTTGAGCCACAACTCAACTTGCCTGACGTATGTGCAAAATTATTTAAAAAATCTCATAACTTTCTTTGAACTTCTTTTCTTTTTTAAGTGCAGATGCCAGGCAGCATACAAAGACCGGTCCTTGTTTGGATTTCAAACAATCAATCTGTTGATTGCAGACTTGCCTTAAGGATCTCACATGCATACCAGTGTACTAGGGCCATTTCCCTTCCCTCATCATTTCATCTTAAGCTATGTATCTGGAAATCTGTGCAAACACCAAGCCAAGTTCTATTGCTGTGACATAATCCTACTGTTAAAATGATGCAGCATGTATAACCATGGGGGCTGGGGTCACTTACAGATCTGCAGGTATTTGCAGCCCAATTTTCAATTTAATGTTATAGAAATAAAAGGACAGCAGCGACACTGGGTAATGGAACAATGAAAATGGCAGGACGGTCCGCTACTTACTGCATACCCTGGTTCTGTATTATGCTCCACAGAGTGTACTTGAGACATAGGCCCAGATTTACTAAAGTGTCTGAGCCAAAAAGCTGTCTAAAAAAGTGGCACAAAATGGTAAATCTAGGGGTGGAGCTTAACGGAAAACGGGTGGAGCTTTGTGGGGTGGGGCCTAACATGCACAATTTTGCACCAAAACTTCGGCACAATATTGCCGTGGGAATCTTTCTCAAAGTAAGCCAATCAATAGTTGCTACAGAGTCAGAGAAAATTGCCTATCCCTGCACCAAATGTATCATCCAGCCTGAGCCCCTGTGATAAATCTGCTCCAGGTCTATACATCTATACAGCCTGACTAAGCTTATGTCATCTATACGATTAGTAAATTGGGCCATAGTAAAAATTCATAAAAGGTTACAATTAAAGGGATTGTCTCACTTCAGCAAATGGTATTTATGATGTCGACAAAGTTAATACAAGACACTAATGTATTTTGATTTTCCATATTGTTTCCTTTACTGGCTGCGTTCACTTTTCCATACACTGCTGACATCCAGAGGTTCTGACCACTCTGCAATCCACCAGCAGTGGCCATGCTTGCACACTATAGGAAAAAGCTGTCTGGTGGCCCGGACAATGGATAGGCTAGTTATATGATAATGTCCGGACCACCATTTAATAAGATATGCGTCATATGCTCAGAAATGGCAGATGGACATATGTGAATTTGGCTACTTCTGTGAATATACATGGCTATTTCTCCAAATATACACAAATATGCCAACTTGAAAACTGACATTTCCGAAATATATACCTGTAAGAGCAAAATGTATATCATTAGTCCTCAGCTGGCCAACTGACTTTTGGTTGGGAAATTTTAGACCAGCCAAAGCTGAAATTAAAATCTCACTGCCACAAAAATAGTGGCATAAAAAAGTAGCAAATTATGGCGTACACCATATTTGCGGCACAATTTGATCTTCTCACCACGTTTCTAAAGTGGTGAGAAAAGTGAGGCTTAATGGGAGAGGCTGGGCTTCACAAGGTCCGCCAAATTTACTGTAAATTACACCAAAAACTGCCATAAGTTCTAGCTGAAGTCTACGCCAGCCCCTAGCTGGCGTAGTCTTCAGTATCTGGCACACAGGCTGGACAGACAGAGATGCACATCTTACTACACTGCAGGGAGATCTAGACTGGGAACGCCAGTCTTGATAAATCTCCATCAATGTGTTTTTCTTTCACTACTGGGATTCCTAGTGATTGGCTATAATCTTCAAGGTAACCCAGCAGCAAGTATAATTTTCCATGCTGCACCATTGCAGGCGATATGAAGCACGACACAGTTCTCACTGAAATCAACTGGCTGTCCATGTAATGCATAGTCTTTAAGGTCCACCCGAATGAGGGGCTGTTTTAGCCAGGGCTGTGGAGTCGGAGTCGGAGTCGAGGAGTCGGGGGAAATTTTGGGTACCTGGAGTCGGAGTCGGCAAACAATGCACCGACTCCGACTCCGACTCCTACTAAATTTAGATTGGAATAAAAAAAAAAAAGCAAGTTTAAATGTCCCAATTCACAAAAAGTTATAATTAATGACTTCTCTACTGTAAGAATAAAGACCAATGCATGCAGTTCCTCACGTAACCGCAAAACAAACACGTTAAGTGACAGTGAAGAAGCATGCTTTTCATGTGCTTCACTATATGGCACGCAACGCACAATTAGGAGCTGCAATACTTATACTTTCCATAGTGTTGTGTTCTGCTTTTACAGGGAACGCAGCGTCCATGTGTAACCTAGCCTCTCACTGATAAGGGATTAAATAAATATGTTTTTTTGCAGGACTAGAGAGTGAGACACTTGTATAAGTGAAGGGAATGGAGGGCCAATAGTTCAAGACTGAAGCTGTAAACCATTGGAAAAACTGCTGTCATTAAGCTAAGGCTATAAAAACTTGTAAACTCCGATTGTTAGCTTAAACTTTAAACATGACTATGGGATTCTCCTAGGAAAATCATGTTTTAGAATAAATGCCCCTTCCTGGATCCTCCCACTGCCCTATCTTCAGCAGCAGATAAGCACACAAAGGAGAAAGCAGCAGATAATACAGAGGAGTCGGAGTCGGGGAGTCGGAGTTGGAGTCGGAAGTACATAAAACTGAGGAGTCGGAGTCGGAACATTTATCTACCGACTCCACAGCCCTGGTTTTAGCCTCTAGCCAGGTTGATGGATGACAGTTCTAAATGGTGGATTCTGAATATTTTTAATGCAACATTTTAAAATGGGTTTTGGAAACCACACAATCCCATTAAACATTACTAGGGTGGTTGATGTTGGAATTACACTACGTTATTTTAGATGAAAAAAACTGTTGGTTTTAGGTCAGAAAGATCCTTTGAGGGAAATTTGATTATAAGCTACTCTATTGCAAGGAGCAATAGGAACACATACGTCCTAAAAACAGCTTTGGGCACTGTCCTTCCGGTATAAAATCAGTTTGGAGATAGATTTTGCAGTGACTTTGGAAATGTTGGCACTCCCCGTCAATATTATTTCTAAAAGGTGCATTAAATACCCTCTTCCTGCTGTTTATTAATTATGTTCTCCTAAAAGTCTGAGCTCCATAAAAAGAAAAACAAACGTAATTGTATAAAGTACAGAAGAAAGAAGAAAGCAGCCATCTGGCTTCTATTTCTTACTTTATTTCCCCATCCCCTCATACATCTCAGAAATTCTTTTCACACAGTAACCCACGCTGAGTGATTGAGCTGCTGCGGTCTTCTATTTCTGTACAGGGCAGATGATAGTTTATACCGTACACCACAACCGAAATCCTGCTCCAATTGAAGCAATGTTTTCAAATGGCCATATTTGCTGAATAATGATTTTCTTAAAATTTTTGAAAGAGGTTATTGTGTGGAAAAAAACAGGTTATACTATTTAAAAAAGCATTTATAATGTATATTTTTTATTACTATAGTCAGTGTATTGGGGAAAATTGATAACATCCCTTTAAAATATGTATTCCTGTTGATATGCAATTACCTCTGGGCTAGGACACTGCTAACAGGAAGCAAACAGCAATCTGGCAGTACTGTGGTAAACCAACATCATTTTAATAAAACCCTGGTATGTGCCTCATGGAGCTCTTTATAAATAGTGTCAGGTTCCTTCCAAATTCTGTTTTCCAACTGGTAGAAGGCTGATTCCTTAAAGGTAATCTGCTTCATTCCACATGCAGTCCTACTGTATCTATGGACAGCATAGCATAGAGCAGGAACAGCTGACTAGATTGATACATACTTAAGACGCTCCTGACCATAAGACGCCCCCAAGGTTTAGACAAGAGAAAATTAGAAAATAAGTATTTTATACTAAGTAAAACATCCCTGGTAGTTTAATGAAGTGGAGGAGTTAATGTCAGTAACTTTAAAGGCTATGTACACCTTCGGGGGCAATTTTTTTTTATGATTGCATTTTACTCATATTGGACTAAATTTTTTTTAAATTTGTCTTTATTATAAATATTGAGCCGTTCTGTCACAAAGTGTTAACTCGTTGTCTAGCTGTGTAAATGGTACTTTCACTTTCACTTTGTGCCGGTCATCTAATAACCCTTATCTCTAAGTTACTAAAAGGTCATAAACATTTATTTAAGCCACAGTAAGAATTGATTTAAGATTTATTTAAGATACAGTAAGAATTGAGCTTGAATGATTGTTTATATAGTCAGAGATCAGAGATAAGGAGCCGTCAGCTCCCTGTCTGATGAAGTAGAGAGAAAATTCAGATCCTCCTACCAGATACACTCAAAGCTGTGCAGGGAAAGTGGCTCAACATTTTTAATAAAGACCAATTAAAAAATAATTTTAGCTCCAAATGAGTACAATGCAATAATAATAATTTAAAAAATTGCCGCCAAAGGTGTACATAGCCTTTAACCCCTTCAGGACTGGTCTTTAAACATGTCCGGCGGGTTTCTGCTATTTTAAACAGCAGAGACCCACGGCACATGTATGCGATCAGCCATAAGGCTGATCGCATACATTTTCCCCTTCAGATGCCGTGGTCAAATGTGACCATGGCATCTGAGCAGTGTGGAAGCGGAAGCTGCGCGCTTCTGCTCTGGTAACAGCATTCCCCGGCTGAGATCGGGGAACCTGTTACATTGCTAAAATAGCCCGAAGCCTCAAGCAGAAGTGTTCAATGATGGCTATATAGCCATCAATGAACACAATGGGCAATCTAATGATTGCCAGTTATTGTCACCCAAAGTGACTTAAAAAAAGAAAAAAAAAAGGAAAAAAAAGTTTTTACAAATATAAAATAAAAAATAAAAAATGAAATCAAATCACCCCCTTTCCTTAAAATAAAAATACTTAACCAATAAAAAAGTAAACATCATGGGCATCGCCAATACATTTAAAATATAACAAAATTAATGGCATACGGCAAATGGCGTAAAGGGAAAAAAATAAAACCAGCCAATTCGCCATTTTTTGTCACTTCAACTCTCCAATAATTTTTTTTATAAAAAGTGATCAAAAATTGGTATCACTGAAAAGTACAGATCGTCCCGCAAAAAATGAGCCCGTACACATAACTACAAAAAAGTTTTAGGGGTCTGAATATGGTGATACATTTTTTTCTCTCAAAGATTTTAATTTTTTTTTCAGTATTAAAACGCAAGAACAATTATACAAGTGTGGTAACGTTGTAACCGTACTGGAGAATAAAGATAACACGTCAATTTTACCGCATAGTATACGGTGTAAAAAGAAAACAAATAAAAACCTTTGTCAGAATTGCGTTTTTCCCCATTTCTACCCCACTACATAGTATGCAACCGTAAATGGTGCCATTAAAAAGCACAAATTGTCCCGCAAAAAATAAGCCCTCATAAGGCTATGTGAATGGAAAAATAAAAAAGTTAGGACTATGGGAAGGCGGAGAGTGAAAAACGAAAACGCAAAAATGGAAAATCGCAGGATCCTCTAAGGGTTAATAATTTATGTAGAGGTGGATAATAGTTTACAGTCAGCTCCTGTTAAACTTGGTGTCATCTTCTGACTATTGACACAAACAGCAATAGCGCATGTGGACATATGATAGGAGTAAATGTGTCTCCTATATTGCTCTGTATTGTCTTGCCATGCATGTTCTGCTTTTTTATTTATGTTTTACGTTTTTGAAAGTATTTTTTACTTTCTTCATGGCCATGATATTATACAAATACACACGCACAGTTCTGCAGCACACACACGATACACACCGCTCTGCTTCTTGCATTATAGACACAATAGATACACACAGTACTGCTACATGCACAGCAGATACACAAACCACTGCTGCGTGTACAGTAGAAACACACATATTTCTGCTGTGTGCACTTACACAGATCATCCTGCAGGCATACTACACAATATGATCTTTAATAAACATCAGAAGTTACTGTGTACAGTACAGAACAGTACCCACTGTTAAGTCTTTTTCTTCTTCCTGGTCTGGCTCCTCCCCCAGGTGATATCTTCAAAGATCCTCAAGTTAGTCAGAGCTTTCATCTCCTTCTTTACTGCCTGAGAACCTTCAGCATAGGGAGAGCTCTGTTTCTCCCCGTCCTGCATGCACTGATCACACAAATTGGTGGAAAAGTGTGCATAAGCACAGCTCTGTCATTGATCTGGCAAAGCACTGTATGAGCGCTCCGCTGCATTAGTAAGGAAACAGTTGGGGAGAGTCTGGCACTGCTGGACCAACCTGACTGCGGATTCTAAGATATAGGCACTTTTTAGGAAGATTTCTTCTTGCTAAAACTTCCATCTTATAATGCAAAAACATGGTAGTTTCATGGGAAAAGATTCAGCACATTTTATTTATTTAATTCCCTGCCTCTTCTATGCTTAGGAGTCCAGTGGGTGGTCCTATTCAGTGATGGGCAGCTATCTGTGTATAAGTGTGTAGATAGAAATGACTGTAAATCACTGATTAGCACCACCCATTGGAGTCCTAAGCATTGAAAGAGTAGGGATTTTGATGAATAAAATGCAAGTTTCATTGAATATTTTCCCATAAAAGTATACATAAATCTGCTCAGCTCCACCTGCTCGATAACATACTGCCTGCAGATCAGATATCCTGGTCAAGGTGACAGGTTCCCTTTAACCCTTTCTCTGCCAAGGACATATTTCATAGGTCCTGGCAGGATGGCACTTCAATAACAAGGATATATCTCATATGTTCTTGCTAATGATGGCTGGATCTCGGCCTTTGATCACAGGTCTTGTTTTAAAGCTGACAATATAAGCTTGGAAACAAAACGGGGATTGCAGTGCTAGCTACAATACAACCCAAGATACACTAGAAAAAATCCAGCAGCAGGCTCAGGATAAAATCCAATTTCTTTATTTCTTCATTATAAAATCCATACGCTGACCAGACAGGCAAGGTCTACGCGTTTCGACTGTATGTCTTAATCATGACCACATGGCAATGATTATACGAACAGTCGAAATGCGTAGACCTTGCCTGTCTGGTCAGCCTATGTATTTTATAATGAAGTAATAAAGAAACTGGATTTTATCCTAAGCCTGCTACTGGATTTTTTCTACTGTTCTGATTGATTCCTGGTCCAGGATCCATGCACGGCGAAGGAGGATGGTGGGTGAGCTGAAATCCCCTTTTTATATATCCAAAGATACACCTCTTAGAATTGGGTCCCAGTGAAAGCAGCATATACCTACTTCTTTCACTCCAAACCGGTTTTCTAAAGGTTGTATTTCTGGCTTTAGGGTTGCTATGATTGCCATCCTTGTTCTGTTTTGAAGATTGTTAGCGTTAAAACATAGTTCTTCAAATCTCTAGCTGCTACACAGACTGAGATATTCCAAATTAGAGCACAAAATAGAGACATACGTGATCTTATCCAGCAGGAATGTGGAGGAGCAGAGGAGGGCAAGCTAAAAGACTGCTCTTCGATTGTCACATGTGGGTTTTTATTTTTTTTACAAAAAAGATGTGAGAAGATGATCACTTACTTATCCAATCACCCCCAATTAGACCATTTATTGGTGCCATGACCCAGATGTTTATCAGCATCTGGATCATAGCACGAAACAGATTGCACCAAACACTCACACCACCAACTCACAAACATCAATAAAGTTACATTTTACACTTTCCCTATCCTGTCCATACATGATCTATACAGTAAAATATGCAGACTGCTGCTCTGGCGATAACTGTTAAATGCTACAGTAATAGTGATAATAATTATCAGGCGATATTTCTGATAAGTCTATATCAGCCTTAAACGACCACAGTGCTTTGCTGACAAACTTCAATGCACAGCCTTGCAGATTCCAGATATTATAATCTTCCTTCTATCTCTCTCTGTCACTGGGACTCAGGCATAGTCCTTAGAAGGAGGTATATGTAGGTCTTCTCTCTTCCTCAGTTAGCACTAGACTCTCTATTGACTAGGGGCAGACTCAGGCCCATCTCCTAGCAACCTACAGGGGCTAAGTCGAGGTTGTTAATCCTGACCTTTCCGTGCAATACTAATGAGTAGGCAAATACAACAAATCAAAACATTTCAATGAATCAAATAAAAGTATAACAATCAACCCTTTGCAGTTATCCTGTTCTGAGGTATTGCAACTGCACCTCTACAAAAAAATTATTCAAAGATCGGCCTTGACCAAACATAAATACAGGGTGGGCCATTTATATGGATACACCTTAATAAAATGGGAATGGTTGGTGATATTAACTTCCTGTTTGTGACACATTAGTATATGTGAGGGGGGAAACTTTTCAAGATGGGTGGTGACCATGGTGGCCATTTTGAAGTCGGCCATTTTGAATCCAACTTTTGTTTTTTCAATAGGAAGAGGGTCATTTGACACATCAAACTTATTGGGAATTTCACAAGAAAAACAATGGTGTGCTTGGTTTTAACGTAACTTTATTCTTTCTTGAGCTATTTACAAGTTTTTGACCACTTACAAAATGTGTTCAATGTGCTGCCCATTGTGTTGGATTGTCAATGCAACCCTTTTCTCCCACTCTTCACACACTGATAGCAACACCGCAGGAGAAATGCTAGCACAGGCTTCCAGTATCCGTAGTTTCAGGTGCTGCACATCTCGTATCATCTGAAGGCAATCGTCTATGCTGTGAAGATACGAGATGTGCAGCACCTGAAACTACGGATACTGGAAGCCTGTGCTAGCATTTCTCCTGCGGTGTTGCTATCAGTGTGTGAAGAGTGGGAGAAGAGGGTTGCATTGACAATCCAACACAATGGGCAGCACATTGAACACATATTATAAGTGGTCAGAAACTTGTAAATAACTCATGAAAGAATAAAGTTACGTTAAAACCAAGCACACCATTGTTTTGCTTGTGAAATTCCCAATACGTTTCATGTGTCACATGACCCTCTTCCTATTGAAAAAACAAAAGTTGGATTCAAAATGGCCGCCATGGTCACAACCCATCTTGAAAAGTCTCCCCCCTCACATATACTAATGTGCCACAAACAGGAAGTTAATATCACCAACCATTCCCATTTTATTAAGGTGTATCCATATAAATGGCCTACCCTGTACTTTGTTTTGCAAGAAAAAATTTGTGTGAAGTTAAAAAATGATTAAGATTCAGTTAAACATTGAGCCAAAATAGTACTCTAAAAACATTTTAAACAATAAAAAGATGTGGCGTAGTGGGCAACCATTAGTCACTCATTGAAATAGTATGAAATGTGCATTTAACCGAATGGCTACTCATGTAATAAATGGGCCGAAAAAGCCAACCAGAGTGAGAACCACAGCTTGTTCCAAATGAGGGACTCCACCTCTGCCTGACACTCTTATGCCCTAATAAGCCATACAGAATGCGGTTGTCAAAAGAGAAAATCCCTTTAATACTATATAAAGGAAAAAAAATCTATGTTTCTATAACCAATTCCTGGAGATCGCCTACGGGCTGCAATTGTTTCTATGGTACTTTAATCAAGAGAAAATACACAATATATTTTTCGGAATTGTGCTGCAAGTATATTTCAACAGTCTTACCTTGGGGGGCATGCCTCCATATTGCATGACTTTAAGAGCGGTGGAGGACGTCTGCTGGCCACACACAGGCTTTCAATCGCTGTTGAACTAGTTTGTTTGTTCAAGCAGACCACTACAGCTTCTTGCATACCTGAAGAAAAATACAGAAACTTAAACTATTGTACAGTGTGAGACAGAAAACTTTCATAAGCCAAAAAACAGTTATTCAGTAGTCTCAATTAAACAAAAAATAGAAAAGTTTGCCAAAAACCATTAACTGCAAATTAAGAGCACTCAGGAAATTTGAAGACAAGGGGGGAGTGCTGACAAGGAACACAGCAAAACACAAGACTGCCACAGCTAAATCTGCATCAGTCCTGCCATGGCACAAAATAAATGATCCCCGTTGTGTGGGATAGGGAGTAGAAAATAAAAGGGAGAGTGTAAGTTTCTATATTTCACCTAATTTTGGCAGTCAATGCTCATAAACCAAAGCCAAGCTGAACTCAAAGGAAGCACGCTTGTGCCAACAATCCTCTAAAAACGTCACCAGATTTCATAGTGAACCAATATCTAACAAGGTTGTTTAATGTAGGATGCAGTGTGTGCCTTTAAAAGAACGGGGGGAAAAAAAACGTTTTCACATTTATAGGTTTGGTTTTAATCAGCAGGATATTTACTTACTTGAAGGGGGAGTTGGGACCAATACGTTTTTACATTGGCTGGGGTGCTACTATATTCCTTTCAACATTCAGCCAGAGATGAAAATCTGCTTTTGAATCATGTGTGTATTCAGGTGACGGAGCCTCATGTAGGTATGTTGGATGCTTTGTGAGTGTTGGACAAATCTCATTAACTCTAGATATTCTACACTTAAATATACCGTACATACTATAGCATGGAGGGCCAACACCTCCAGCTGTTCCTGGACCACAACTCACATCATCTGCGGCCTCTTGATCTGGCATGTAGTGTGGAAATTATAGTCCAACAATAGTTGAAGGGTACATGTTGACAACACACAGTAAATACACACAGACTGTGGTCACTTTTATTTCTGGCAATGGGCATAAAAGGGAACATTTATCAGCAGCATTTGATGCATATCAAATTCCCAAGAACTCCTCAGCTTGGCTTCCTTTTTGCACTGTGTGAATCTTTAAGAAATCTGGGAGGTTTTCAACTGTTCTACAAGCAAAAAGACATTAGTAAGATTTGTCTGTATTGTGAATGGTGTCTTTGTCATCCACAGACAAATTAGTATGTGGCTAGTGAAACAGAATATATGCTTGCTGCTCTTTTGTTCAACACACTATTTATGATGCTGATGATGTGACCACCCATGGGGTTCAGGAGGTTTAATCAAAGCACTTTACCAGAACCGACAAATTTAGACTCCATAGGAGTTTGTAGTTAGTTGCTGTAAAAAGGACAACTACTTTAATCATCGCATGTAGATGACTGAAAGAAAAGCATCCAAAAAGGATTAAAGTCCAATAGAAAATAAATGGAAGCAATGCAATATCTTTTTCATCATTAAAATTGCCATCACAAGACAATGAAGTATATATCTTTGTATCTTAGAATCTTTTGTAAGTAGGATCGGTGAATGCATGCATGTGTATTCTAGAATTGTTCATAGAGAAATTCCTTAAAGGGGAACTAAAGCCAGAATACAAACACAGAAAAGAACAACTAATAAAATGGAACATAATCTCCTTATGTGTCTTTGTTATTTGCTTGTGTTTTGTCAGATATGACAATTGCAGACCATGACAAATACAATAGAAAAGCAGTCATTGTTGTCTAAGGCTGCAGCCATCTCCATTACCCCTCCTTCTCTCCAGAAAGTATAGGAGGGGGCTGAGTGCAGTCTGGATAACTTTTGTTACACACAGCGAGAGTGGCTATTTTGTTGGAAGGAATCTCCTAGTTAGTAACAGTACAAAATAGATTTGGTGTGGAACTGTAAGGCTTATATTAGATGAGAAGATCTTCAAGGCGATTGTCGGTATGGAAGTATTCCTTCCCGGCAATTGCCCGTTCGCTAGTGGAAGAGACTGCTGCTATTACATGCATCTCCTCCTTAGAATGGGGAGGAGCAATCGCTAATGTCATCGTTCATCCCCATACTGAATAACTATTTGCCAGCAGCAGATCATGATTACACAGCATGATCTGCAGTTGACAAATTATAATTTTTCAGCCTTCGGAAAGATTCCAATTGCCTGATGAATGGTAATTAGCAACAGTACTACACTGCCAGATCATCGATAATGAGCGTTACTATGAACTCTTGTTAGCAATTATCTGAACCATTATTTACCCATGTAATATATGCTTAATAGACTGCAGTATACAAAATCTACAAAGATTAATCCCTTCCCCACTCAAAAATACACAAATATAACCCAGAGACTGGTTTGTACCGGCAGTCGGTAAGAGAAAATGCCTGTTCTGATGGAACATAAAAGGAGAGAACCACAACTCGCAGCATGTCCAAGCTGTTAAACATTATATGGAGAGGGGTATAAGAGAAGAGACTTACAACTCCTAGCATGTCTAGATTTCATTACATAGTGAGGAATAGTATTTGACAACTTATATGAGGAAACACTAAACTCACACATACAGCACAGGAGCTCCAGCCACATGGTGACATCACTAAGCTCCTTACAGGTCCTTCACCACTTCTGTAAACTGCTGAGCTCTCTCTCAAGGCATAAATGAAGTCTTGATAAATATGTAGTTTTGATTGAACTCTGATCTACTGTGTCTGTTGTAATAAGACAGAACACAGATGACCTGTATTCTCCTGGCAGTCTCGAATGGCAATGGTCATGCTCAGCTACTGACAACTATCCATGTCTGTAAAGACTGCCATAATAAAAGTCTATTATGGAAGTGCTATAGATGCAACTCCCTAATATGCAAACTGAACCATTTTAAAGGGGTTTGCCAAGATATTTGAACTGAACACTTATCCTGATTGATGGGTGGCTGACACCCGGCTGATCAGCTGTTTGAGAAAGCACCGGCGCTCACAGTAGCTCTACAGCCTTCTCTCAGTTTGCCAAGTATAGCGGCTGTGCTTGGTATCAAAGCTCAGTCCGATTCACTTCAATGGAGCTGAGCTGCACCTAGGCCATGTGACCAATGAATGTGAAGTAACATGGTCTAGGCAAAGCTGCGAGAAAGCTGCGGCGTTACTGAGAGCGCCGGTGCTTTCTCAAATGGCTGATTGGTGGGGGTCCTGGGTGTCGGACCCCCACTGATCAGATACTGATGACCTATCCAGAGGATAGGTCATCAGTTACAATATCTTGGAAAATCCTATTAATGAAAAACATCAATTATTGTTTCAATAGCTGATGAAACAGTCAAGCCAAGTGATTTTATTGGTTCCTTAACTGGTTGCACTGAAGAAGAATGCACCTTAAATCAGGTGACAAAATGTTTTTCTCATTCTATATCCTGTAAACCATTCATTAAGGCACAAATCTGTAAAACCGTTAACTAGCCCCATGTGTACAGTATGCTTGAATCAGTGGGGTTCACAAAGTGTGAAGTAGAAACAACAGTTGTTACCTTATAGCTTTGGGTTGAAAGGAGCAGTTACAGAGCACTTGTTTAGATCTCTCTAACCTTTTAGTCAGAAAAGAATAACGGCAATGAAATATTCTTTAAGATGAGCTTTTAATCAATGTGTATTACACTGCCCTGGTATTTGTCCTATTAGGAGCTGTTTTTCTTTAGAGCCCTTGTCACATCTTACAAATAGGATATTAAAAAGAGAAGCAACTAGGAGAAAGAAAAAGAACGGAAGGAGGGGAAGGACGATAAATCATGGATGAAGTGACAAATGGCTATGTGGATCTTTAAGCTTCCAACAAAGCATAACCCAGCAATGTTTATATTGAAGAGAATGGCATAATTGTTACATGATATTTGATGACAGCATTGGGAAATCGTGAAGCTAGTGGCAGGCTAAATTACTAACTGGTTCCTTCTGGTTGCTACTTCTGCAAGGTGAAAGGTTATGTGTAAGACGATCCAGTTTCATCTCCCGAGACAGTAAAAACAATAAAATTACCTTGAATAGTCTTACTGGTCTGGCTCTAGTCAGAACAAAAAGATTATTGAAGAAGAGTTCTCAACCCTATGTCTACAGTATATTCTCCTTTTCATCGCTTACTAAAGGTTCAACGCAGATCTGGTTTATGAAATTGCATATACGTGAAGATGGCCATGTAGTCCATTGGTTTGAAAATGTAGACTGTACTGTCCTTTTTACAGACTATTTCCCCTATATTTATCCTAATTATTTCAGAGTACTCAACATCTAAATCTGATTCATGGCAAGTATAACAAAACCGATAAAATGCACGTGAAATCCCACTCAGAATATAAAAATTTTATAGCCTCTCCAATCAAGTGCAGGTGGATTGTTAATCGACCTTTTATTCTCCCATGTCTCTGTACCAAGCATTTTTGCCAAATGTCTTATGATAGGGATATATCTTTATACTTTGAAGATATGGAATAGAAAAAATAAAAATCTGGAATAATTCCAATATATGCAATATATACACACAGAGTTGACCAATAAAAATGTAGCATTTTTCTAATACTGTATATTTTCATATATTGCCTTTTACGTTACATTACACTTTTACATGTTTTGGAGTTAGTTTTTTGTGCAGTGTAAAAAGAATCTCTTGGAAACCATCAACAATCAGGGATGTTGCGGTCTCTTAGTTTAAATAATATCCCTGTACAGTACTTTGCATGCATAAAATTGTACTGTAGGGAATGGGCTCATGGGCTGAGTGGGTCATTATAAATACAGTACCACAGCAACCTTTCTCATTAATACGGCATATGAAAACAGAGAATAGGTAAAATAATATCTCCATGAATACCCAGGTTCGGGTATCGCACATGTTAATCGGTACACACAAATATGTACCCATTAGCGTACAGCCAAATGTGCAGAATTTTTAATGCAGTTTTCGAAGCTGAAATCATGTCATGTACTGAGCTGAGGTGCGGGTACAGTAGTTTTATGTTATAAGGCAATTAGACGTTTATCCTATTCAGAATAATGCACTTTTATGCATGCAAACTGCTAAATAAAGACAATACATTTTGACTACATTATTCTGACACTCCTTCAAAGTCAAAGGTTTAATGTCCAAACTATGGAAACCAAGATGGAAACAAGCCTTATTATAGGTCAAATGTGGTGCGTAAGACTTATTGAATTTATAAAGAAACTGTCACTGGTAGCAGTCCTGTACAAATTCCAATGTTTTGCTAAGAAACCAACAGAAAAAGCAATTTGAATAACTCCACACTTCATTAGTACTGAACAAAGTTTCTCTGGTCACCTCTATACATACATATACTGTACTTGTACATGTTACTGCCACTAGAGGATCAGTTAATACTTGGGCACAGTGGGGCAGGTTTACTAATAATGTCTAAAAGTAAGACTCAGACAATCTACAGGTTCTTCAAAAAAAATTAGCATATTGTGATAAAGTTCATTATTTTGTGTAATGTACTGATAAACATTAGACTTTCATATATTTTAGATTCATTACACACAACTGAAGTAGTTCAAGCCTTTTCTTGTTTTAATATTGATGATTTTGGCATACAGCTCATGAAAACCCCAAATTCCTATCTCAAAAAATTAGCATATTTCATCCGACCAATAAAAGTGTTTTTAATACAAAAAAAGTCAACTTTCAAATAATTAAGTTCAGTTATGCACTCAATACTTGGTCGGGAATCCTTTTGCAGAAATGACTGCTTCAATGCGGCGTGGCATGGAGGCAATCAGCCTGTGGCACTGCTGAGGTGTTATGGAGGCCCAGGATGCTTCGATAGCGGCCTTAAGCTCATCCAGAGTGTTGGGTCTTGCGTCTCTCAACTTTCTCTTCCCAATATCCCACAGATTCACTATGGGGTTCAGGTCAGGAGAGTTGGCAGGCCAATTGAGCACAGTAATACCATGGTCAGTAAACCATTTACCAGTGGTTTTAGCACCGTGAGCAGGTGCCAGGTCGTGCTGAAAAATGAAATCTTCATCTCCATAAAGCTTTTCAGCAGATGGAAGCATGAAGTGCTCCAAAATCTCCTGATAGCTAGCTGCATTGACCCTGCCCTTGATAAAACATAGTGGACCAACACCAGCAGCTGACATGGCACCCCAGACCATCACTGACTGTGGGTACTTGACACTGGACTTCAGGCATTTTGGCATTTCCCTCTCCCCAGTCTTCCTCCAGACTCTGGCACCTTGATTTCCGAATGACATGCAAAATTTGCTTTCATCCGAAAAAAGTACTTTGGACCACTTAGCAACAGTCCAGTGCTGCTTCTCTGTAGCCCAGGTCAGGCACTTCTGCCGCTGTTTCTGGTTCAAAAGTGGCTTGACCTGGGGAATGCGGCACCTGTAGCCCATTTCCTGCACACGCCTGTACACGGTGGCTCTGGATGTTTCTACTCCAGACTCAGTCCACTGCTTCCGCAGGTCCCCCAAGGTCTGGAATCGGTCCTTCTCCACAATCTTCCTCAGGGTCCGGTCACCTCTTCTCGTTGTGCAGCGTTTTCTGCCACACTTTTTCCTTCCCACAGACTTCCCACTGAGGTGCCTTGATACAGCTCTCTGGGAACAGCCTATTCGTTCAGAAATTTCTTTCTGTGTCTTACCCTCTTGCTTGAGGGTGTCAATGATGGCCTTCTGGACAGCAGTCAGGTCGGCAGTCTTACCCATGATTGCGGTTTTGAGTAATGAACCAGGTTGGGAGTTTTTAAAAGCCTCAGGAATCTTTTGCAGGTGTTTAGAGTTAATTAGTTGATTCAGATGATTAGGTTAATAGCTCGTTTAGAGAACCTTTTCATGATATGCAAATTTTTAGAGATAGGAATTTTGGGTTTTCATGAGCTGTATGCCAAAATCATCAATATTAAAACAAGAAAAGGCTTGAACTACTTCAGTTGTGTGTAATGAATCTAAAATATATGAAAGTCTAATGTTTATCAGTACATTACAGAAAATAATGAACTTTATCACAATATGCTAATTTTTTTGAGAAGAACCTGTATATCTGCACCAGATTTATCACAGTGGCATGCATACTTACTCTGCTCCTCACCGAACTCCTAAAGAAATGAATAGAGCATGCTGGGAATTGTTTCACAGAAGCTGGAGTGCCGAAGGTTGCTGATCCCTGGTCTAGCTAGTCTGTTTACTCCACCTATAAGTTGGCTTGGTTTTACTCCAAAAATGTGCCAAAGTTTTGTCAAATTTTCGTCGCTCGGAGGTGCAATTAAATGGGTTTTATCATCTCAGACAATGGGGGCATATGGCTAGCATATGCCCCCATTGTCTTATAGGTGCGGGTCCCAGTGGTGGGACCCACACCTATATCGAGAACGGAGCCCCGAAAGTGAAGGAGGGTGCACTGCGCAAGCGGAGCCGCCCTCCATTCATTTCTATGGGGCCGCCGAAAATAGCCGAGCGCTGGCTCGGCTATTGCCGTCTGCCCCATAGAAATGAATGGGAGCATGGACCGCACATACGCACAGCTTTAATCTACAAACCACTGACAAATGACAATTTAAAGCACATTGTTAACACAGATGGTGCATGGCATTGGGCATGTGTGTCATGTGACGGCCCTTGTCACGCGCTGGGCAGGCCGGCACTTAGTGCATGATGACGTTCCACTTGCCTGGCGCACTCCGGAAGCAAGAGATGGCGTCGTTCACTGTTATTAGACCAGCTGGTTTAGTATGAGGTACGGTTTATTTATCAGCTTATTATATGTCAGATGTGCTTATTGGTTTATACTGGGTATATGTAGGAGCAATTTCCCAGTATTCTTTGTCTCCCCTGAGGATGCTGACGCGAAACACGTCAGGATGTTGTGGAGGTGCTATTCATCCAGGTCTGTATACCTTAATGTATGGAATGATCTATGGGGACAAACCACATTGTGGGAAGATTGTTGTTTCATATGTACCCCCTTTCTATTTGTAAGGTTTACTTATATTTATGTATGACGATGGTTGTGCACCTTCTTGTGGTTTTGGATGTCAATACTGTTCTATGTTTTCTTTATGTTGTTTTTATATGCTTAATAAATGTACAATTTTGCAATATCTCTGTTAGCAGTGTCTTTTAAATTGTCATTTGTCAGAGGTTTGTGTATTAGCTTGCACCTGCAGTTATTTTGTTGTTTAACTTTGGGCCCTAATTGATACTATAGGTCTGTTTTGTACAGTTTTAGGCCTCGTCCACATTTCCGTTTTTCACTCGCATGTGCTGTCCACATTTTCCACGGACAGCACAAATACTCATTGATTTAAATGTGTCTGTTCACATTTGAATATTTTTTTACTGACCGTGGGTCATCAAAAAACTCACGGAGACATGCACTACTTTGATCCGTGATGCGGACTAAGCACGCCCATAGAAGTCTATGGGTCCTAGAAAATCATGAACACTACGGATGGCATCTGTTTTTCACTGAAGACTGAGATTTTTTGGAAATTAATTTTCAGCTGAGCCACGTCAGTGAATTAGGCTACTCTCAAACTAGCGTTTTTACTGGATCCGGCATCAGCAAAAACACCTCAATTACTGATAATACAACCGTCTGCACCCGTTATGAACGGATCCGGTTGTATTATCTTTAACATTGCCAAGACGGATCCGTGATGAACTCCATTGAAAGTCAATGGGGGACATACACTCACCTAAAGAATTATTAGGAACACTATACTAATACTGTGTTGGACCCCCTTTTGCCTTCAGAACTGCCTTAATTCTACGTGGCATTGATTCAACAAGGTGCTTATAGCATTCTTTAGAAATGTTGGCCCATATTGATAGGATAGCATCTTGCAGTTGATGGAGATTTGAGGGATGCACATCCAGGGCACGAAGCTCCCGTTCCACCACATCCCAAAGATGCTCTATTGGGTTGAGATCTGGTGACTGTGGGGGCCATTTTAGTACAGTGAACTCATTGTCATGTTCAAGAAACCAATTTGAAATGATTCGAGCTTTGTGACATGGTGCATTATCCTGCTGGAAGTAGCCATCAGAGGATGGATACATGTTCTCATTCTGTTTACGCCAAATTCGGACTCTACCATTTGAATGTCTCAACAGAAATCGAGACTCATCAGACCAGGCAACATTTTCCAGTCTTCAACAGTCCAATTTTGGTGAGCTCGTGCAAATTGTAGCCTCTTTTTCCTATTTGTAGTGGAGATGAGTGGTACCCGGTGGGGTCTTCTGCTGTTGTAGCCCATCCGCCTCAAGGTTGTGCGTGTTGTGGCTTCACAAATGCTTTGCTGCATACCTCGGTTGTAATGAGTGGTTATTTCAGACAACGTTGCTCTTCTATCAGCTTGAATCAGTCGGCCCATTCTCCTCTGACCTCTAGCATCCACAAGGCATTTTCGCCCACAGGACTGCCGCATACTGGATGTTTTTCCCTTTTCACACCATTCTTTGTAAACCCTAGAAATGGTTGTGCGTGAAAATCCCAGTAACTGAGCAGATTGTGAAATACTCAGACCGGCCCGTCTGGCACCAACAACCATGCCACGCTCAAAATTGCTTAAATCACCTTTCTTTCCCATTCTGACATTCAGTTTGGAGTTCAGGAGATTGTCTTGACCAGGACCACCCCCCTAAATGCATTGATTGGTTGACTAGATAATTGCATTAATGAGAAATAGAACAGGTGTTCCTAATAATTCTTTAGGTGAGTGTATCTGTTTTCTATTGAGGAAGATTGTGTCAGAGAAAACTGATCAGTTCCCATTGACTTGCATTGGGGGTCATGCCGGATCCGTCTTGCTCCACTTCTTAGGACGGAAAGCAAACTACAACATGTTGCGGTTTGCTCTCTGGTTTGGGCAACCAAACGGAATGGAATGCATTTTGAAGCATTACGTTCTGTTCAGTTCAGTTTTGTCCCCATTGACAATGAATAGGGACAAAACTGAAGCGTTTTTTTCCAGTATTGAGCATCTATGACGGATCTCAATACCAGAAAACTAAAACGCTAGTGTGAAAGTAGCCTTACAGATAACACACGGATGTTAAAAATGGACACACGGACCAACCACGGATCCTTCACGGACATCTTCATCAAAGTAGCCTTACAGATGACACACGGATGGTAAAAATGGACACACGGACCAACCACGGATCCTTCACGGACATCTTCATGGATGAAACACGTACGTTTTTTTTTCACGGACATGTCACCTGAAATGTGGATGAGGCCTTAATCTAGTGAAATATATAATTTCTGCAAAAATATAAGACTGCTATTGTCTGAAGCAGTCTGAAAATGCAGTCCGGAAATGCACTTCTTCTAATGACTGGACAAAAAAAAAAAAGAGGGAAAAAAGAAACCCTGCTGGAAATGCAGGGTAAGCAAGAAAAAAAGAAAACATAAAATAAAATACTCATAATATTAGGCTTTCAAACCACGCTCGGGTAGATTTCATTTCTTACCAATTTTGAAAATTACAAGCATACTGTAGCTTTCTTTTAATTCCTGTGGAACTGTATGCCTAAGAAAACAGCAGCAATCATATTATTACTGGAAGTGACCTGTTCCAGTTCAGTAACAATGTAGATTGAGTGAAACGTGTTAAATGAGGTTACAGGCATGGCTTCCAGCTGTCCATATAAACTAAACAATTTGGAACTGGGACGTGGGGGTTTTTCTTTTTGCATTTTGCCATCCGCAATATGTGCAGTCACCTGCTTATAAAACACTTTCATAGCTATGGAATGTTTTCACTTCCTTGAGAGCCAGCACCATCTTGGGAAGAAAGGATTCTGCTTCTGAGAGAGTGCAAGCTACTGTGCTTCAGTACAGTGAGAAGATTCTATGGGGACATAAAAATCACTCATCCAGAACCAAGTAAAAGGTGTTTTTTACTGAATCACTAACATCACTGGCAGAGCTTAGCCAATATATTCACACTTACACACATGTGAATATAGTCTGCAGCAAGGAATAGTAATTCCATTCCTTGAAAGACTCTGGGCTTCTTAAAAGTAGGGAAGAGGTAGAAATGATTAGACTACCAAAAACACAACTTCAAAGACAACTAATAAAAAGCGGATTTTAAGAGGTATGCAGTAACAGACATTTTACAGACACTGTTATTCCTTCTGGGAAAAGCCCTCACTGCTTCCCTAAACGATACAGCAACCCTTTCGGAAGAGACATAGCAGTATGATTCCATAGTAATATAAGGCCCATTTCTATGTCTGAGCTCAGGATAGGAAATAACTGTCCTGTACAATGACCATCTATGCTATGTTTTTAAGCAGGGCTTTTTGTAGTGTTGTGTAAACTACAATCAAATGAGGAGTATCTAAACTGTAGATTTTTTTTGTTAAACAAAATTTATACAATGTGATTAAATATGTGATGAGAAAATATATTTTGAAAATAAACTATTTTTTAAGTTCTTTTTTCGGTTTTTTGTATTGGCCCAGAGTACTCTAAACGCCATATATATTTGCCCCATATAACCCATCTTTCATGTCAGCACTTTCCTTCCCCTATTTTCTACATCATTTCATCTGGGAAGGATGCTTACAAGTAAAACTCCCTATTTTCATTAACTTCCTGTTGGGTTTTCTAACCAGCATGCTTTGATCTGTAATGTTTTACATGGCTTGCTCTGCCTGCCTTACTATTCCCACTGCAGTATTTATGCCCGCACACCTCTCCTCTCCATGTTAGCTAGCAGGTGTGAGCCCTGAGAAACATTACATGGCAAAGTATGCTGGGTTTGGTTAGATAACCCAGGAAGAAGCTGATAAAAACAGGGAGTGCTGCATGCAAACATTCTGCCAGGATGTAGTAATGCTGAGAATAGGAGAAGGAAAGTGCTGACGTGAGAAAAAAGTATATAGGGCAAAAATATGCAGTGTTTGAGGTACTCTGGACTTCAAAAAAAATTGGAGAACCCCTTTATGGCCTAGTTCAGATTTTATCATTGATGGCCTAGCTTTGGTAATCAATAAATAATCAATTGGGGGATGACCGACTTCTAGGACCCCGATCTATTAGCAAAAAGTAGAGGCTTTGGTTCTCTTTCCAATTCCTGATACAGCACCTTCAATGACTGTGACTGTGTTGTATTACATTCAAGTGAACAGGGCTAAGCTGTGGCTAAGCTCCAGCCAATGCAGTTTGCACAAAAGTAGCACTGTGTAAAGCACTGCATTAAAGGGGTTATTTTGTGGATAAGTAGTGCTTACATTCACTAATCACATCTTAATGGTCTATGCTAAGCCTAGGCTATCCAGGTTAAATTCAATTATCAAAAAGAATGGAAAAAAGAAGGGATCCGCTCATCACTGTCCCCTCAGGGTAGGTGCTCTAGTCCAAAATTGAGACACCCCTCAAAGCTAAGTCTGATTTATATAGTATATAGGACTTGCAGTCATATATGGAATAGAAACATGGTTTATTGGAATAAAATAAAAATAGAAATAAAAATCAGCCTGTCAGATGTACAGTCTCAATAAAATACAATATTAATACAATCATAAACACGATATCAGTGAGATAAAAATTCTAAAAATATCCAAAATGGTGTAGGAGCCGATGGCACTTTGTTGGCCCTGTAATGGTCCTGGGTATCAATTATATATACTTGTCTTGGAGAGACAATAGTGCCGTCGGTTTCTACCACCCTAAATGGTATTCCTCTTAAAAAAACAAATTTCCATGTACTACTCCCGCAGACAGCAACTGATTAAACCCCATAGGCCTCTATATATCAAAATGCCCCGTATCCACGGACTTCAAAGATAGCCGGGTAATCAGTGCTCTCAGTAAAACAATGTATCTATCTCCGCAACACCTTTACACTGTTGCAAACAAATAGCCGGGTAATCCACTTTCAGTATAACGATGTATCTATGTCCGCAATAACTTTACACTGTTGCAAACAGATGTTCTTCTGTTTGTAATTGCCAGCAGAATTAGTCCTTAGTGGAGGGGTGACAGCACGATCGCTGTATACTATTGCACACAGGTACACTGTCGTTTGTAAAACTGGTTGCTAGACAGTTTGACCTTTTCATAGAAGGGTATTATACCTCCTGTATGTTTCCCCACAGGTGTGGGCTTACCTCCGCCTGCGCTCTATTTGATGGGACTAGTAATTTAGTCTCTCTTTCCGCTCTGTATGCCGGCGTCCCGGCTGCGGTATTGGCGTTCCTCGTGTTTCTCACCGCTGCTTCCCACATGATGTTCCTGTGTGAGGTATGCGGCTACTTACTTCCGAGCGCTCACGGGATGACGTGTTGGATCCTTTCTAATACGTATTGAGGCACTTTACTCCAAATAAGATTCGGGGTATCTAGTCCAGGATTATTGCCAGGATTTTCACCAAACGCGTTTCGGGGAGACGCTGTCTCCTTCCTCAGTGGCACTACCCCGATTCCATTATCTGTGCGTTTTATAGTTACCATTGGTATTCTTGAAAGTTCGTTCTGGATCCTGGTTATATCAGAAACCCGGTCCGGATCCTAACAGTGCATATTTTTTACTTTTGCTCTTTCATTGCGGTTTCCTTGCGATTACAGTGCGGTTTTTCATATTGTGATGCGTTTTTTTGTTCTATGTCTATGATCTTGTATACATAAAACAACAAACTACACCTTGTTAATTTTAAACTTTGCATTCATATATTTTATGAGAATACCATTCATATTTCCATTTAGTCATATATCCATGAGAAAATAATAACTTCTGCAATCTCAATATAAAAACACAAAATATATAAATTAAAAACACATATATATAAGAAAAAAATTGTATCTTATATATATATGTGTTTTTAATTTATATATTTTGTGTTTTTATATTGAGATTGCACATGTTATTATTTTCTCATGGATATATGACTAAATGGAAATATGAATGGTATTCTCATAAAATATATGAATGCAAAGTTTAAAATTAACAAGGTGTAGTTTGTTGTTTTATGTATACAAGATCATAGACATAGAACAAAAAAACGCATCACAATATGAAAAACCGCACTGTAATCGCAAGGAAACCGCAATGAAACCGCAATGAAAGAGCAAAAGTAAAAAATATGCACTGTTAGGATCCGGACCGGGTTTCTGATACAACCAGGATCCAGAACGGACTTTCAAGAATACCAATAGTAACTATAAAACGCACAGATAATGGAATCGGGGTAGTGCCACTGAGGAAGGGGACAGCGTCTCCCCGAAACGCGTTTGGTGAAAATCCTGGCAATAATCCTGGACTAGATACCCCGAATCTTATTTGGAGTAAAGTGCACTTTCCCACGAAGAGAAGGATTTCCTCAATACGTATTAGAAAGGATCCAACACGTCATCCCGCGAGCGCTCGGAAGTAAGTAGCCGCATACCTCACACAGGAACATCACGTGGGAAACAGCGGTGAGAAACACGAGGAACGCCAATACCGCAGCCGGGACGCCGGCATACAGAGCGGAAAGAGAGACTAAATTACTAGTCCCATCAAATAGAGCGCAGGCGGAGGTAAGCCCACACCTGTGGGGAAACATACAGGAGGTATAATACCCTTCTATGAAAAGGTCAAACTGTCTAGCAACCAGTTTTACAAACGACAGTGTACCTGTGTGCAATAGTATACAGCGATCGTGCTGTCACCCCTCCACTAAGGACTAATTCTGCTGGCAATTACAAACAGAAGAACATCTGTTTGCAACAGTGTAAAGTTATTGCGGACATAGATACATCGTTATACTGAAAGTGGATTACCCGGCTATTTGTTTGCAACAGTGTAAAGGTGTTGCGGAGATAGATACATTGTTTTACTGAGAGCACTGATTACCCGGCTATCTTTGAAGTCCGTGGATACGGGGCATTTTGATATATAGAGACCTATGGGGTTTAATCAGTTGCTGTCTGCGGGAGTAGTACATGGAAATTTGTTTTTTTAAGAGGAATACCATTTAGGGTGGTAGAAACCGACGGCACTATTGTCTCTCCAAGACAAGTATATATAATTGATACCCAGGACCATTACAGGTCCAACAAAGTGCCATCGGCTCCTACATCATTTTGGATATTTTTAGAATTTTCATCTCACTGATATCGTGTTTATGATTGTATTAATATTGTATTTTATTGAGACTGTACATCTGACAGGCTGATTTTTATTTCTATATTTATTTTATTCCAATAAACCATGTTTCTATTCCATATATGAGTGCCAGTCCTATATACTATATAAATTAGGCTATCCAGGTTAAAACCTGAAAAAAAACATTTAAGTCAGGGGCACATTTGTTCAATTAGTACTGTATATAATGCTATAAAATAAATATATTCCAAGTAGGCACAGATATTTAAAGGGGTTGTCTGGGTTCAGAGCTGAACCCGGACATACCCTTATTTTCACCCAGGCAGCGCCCCTGAGGCTAGCATCGGAGCATCTCATGCTCCAATGCGCTCCCTTGCCCTGCGCTAAATCGCGCAGGGCATGGGCTCTTTTGTTTATCATAACACACTGCCGGGCAGAAGCTTCCGCCCGGCAGTGTGTTTGGTGACGTCACTGGCTCTGATGGGCGGGCTTTAGCGCTCCCCAAGCCATTTTACTGGCTAGGGCAGCGCTAAATCCCACTCATCAGTGCCGGTGACGTCACCGGGCTTCATGGCAGCCCCATGGAGAGCCCGGTACGTCACCGGATCTCCAAAAAATGCCTTTGCCCTGCGCGATTTAGCACAGGTTAAAGGAGAGCATCGGAGCATGAACTGCTCCGATGCTCAAGTCAGGGGGGCTGCCTGGGTGAAAATGGAGGTATGTCCGGGTTCAGCTCTGAACCCAGACAACCCCTTTAACCTTTGTTTCTGCAGTTTCTATCATCACCCTTCTTCATTTTAGTTGGTAATCCAAGACATTTTTACTCTTCAATAAAAACACTTACCGAAACTAGGTATTAAAAAGGTCTATCAAGGCCCAATATTTCAGTTGAACATTTTTCATGTAACTTAACTGAGAATTACCGAATCAGAAAAAAAAATCTAAGATAAAATTGTACTCAAAATACGGCCTACAACTTCACTACTTGGGTGTGTTTAATACTTGTGCATAAACAAGATGGTGTCACAGGAATTCTCTGAGCATTGGAAAGTTTTGCTTCTTCTTAAGAAAGCTGACTTAGCACAAATCACGGGTAACACACAAGTGTTCATGGAAAAACATTTATGTAAGAATTTGGAACCTGAATAAAATATTCCTGGTGCCAGAAAATAGTGCCTGATGAATATTAAAAGCACTTGGCACCTCGATTTCCATGGATGCAAAAAGACTCCACTGTGAATTGTTTGTTTTCCTAACCACAAAAAGCTAAGGTCAATCTGATTAAACCACCATTATTCAACACCAGCTACTTCTTTAACTTTCATAAGCTGTTACAAATCATACACAGTCATATACAGTGTCAAAAGTCCTCTAAAAGGAAAAGCATGGCATACATAATTCACAAATAGTCATTGTAGTGGATTTGTAGAATGCTTCATGAGAACACTCCAGCTTGTCAATCTAGTAGAATTTTTAGACACTTAATGGCCAACAACTTGTCAGGCTAGCAATAAATAGATCAAATCTCACCCAAAGGTCAAGAGTCCACAAAAGCTTCATTATTTACACTAATGAGCATCATTCACAAAAAAATTTCATGTCTTCAGATCATGCTCTATTTGTAGTCACAGCAATTGGTATAGTGACTTAAGGGAGAGTTTGTCGGTACTGATTTTTAAACTTACAGTATATATTTGGGTGTGATATTGTGTCTATTCTGTTGATTAGCTTGAGCCAAATCAATTATTCTGTTGGGCTGGAAACAATATTCTGCCCAAATAATGGTACTGTACATAATAAAGTTTTTCTTGTCAGAAAATTCAGATAGATATAGT
This sequence comes from Bufo bufo, assembly GCF_905171765.1. Taxonomy (NCBI): domain Eukaryota; kingdom Metazoa; phylum Chordata; class Amphibia; order Anura; family Bufonidae; genus Bufo; species Bufo bufo. The sequence goes on from NC_053390.1 coordinate 394,748,603, forward strand.
GAGTCACTTACCTCCTCCACAAGATTCAGAGCACTCAGAGAAACCATTATACTCCCAGTCATAGAGTTCATCAATTTCCTTTAATCCTTCATTCTCCAGCACTTCTTCATCTGGGATGTATTCAATAGCTTCACCATTGCAGGGTCCACTATGACACATTCTCTGAGTGGCTGGCTGTGGTCCCTCACACTCATCTAGCGGCAGGTCAGCAATGGTCTGTGCAAATGACAAAAGCACCTGGCACTTCACACTTCTTTGCTGAACACCTATTCCACAGGATACACTACACAGGGACCATGGTTCTGGTATGAATCTGTAAAACAGCACCCAAAGAAACATCTGTTAATTGTTTCTGAAGCAGAAAGGTGGGTCCTGGGTCCACCACATAGCCCTAGTTCTTGCTAATGAAGCAATGTTGAAATATTGAAATTGCAACACCGAGAAGGAAAAGTCATAATTCTGGAAATCAAAGGGTCGATAGACATGTTAATGATAAAAATGCAAACAAAACATCTCAATGTATTCATTATTGATATGCACAGAAATACACACACTTACGTGCCTTGGCTATCAATGAGGTTAATGGTTGTTCTGAACATGCTGAATGCACTTGACACACAAATTATCAAGATCCGCTGCTGGCAGCTACCTCTGCAATTGCCGATGAATTAAATGAAGACTAGAGGGTTCTGGCTACTGTACATTATGCTATCCTACATCATAATACCGGTAGGACAGGTGTGACAGGTGCATACACTAGATGTATAGACACCTCATGCCATTGCACACATGGTCTCCAGAACAATCTCTGGCTATCATTGCATCTGAGACAAAAGTGAGATTCACCACTGAAGAGGATGGACCTCCAATCCAGCCTCCATTGCTGTTATGCTATGCACCATGATAGTCTTTGAGAGTGGTGGCATGAGGTCAATGGAACACCTGTAACTGGACATCTGGCTCAAAGCCCAACATTGTGCAAACATCTTCTGATGGGTTACACTGTTTGCAACACTAAGTTTGGTTTGCGATCTCCAATTTTACGTGCAGTACAGAATGGATCGCTACACACCATTCTTCTAACCAGATGATCCATCTCTGCAGAGGTTCGTATCTGTCCACATCTTGCTATCATTCCAGTTCATCATTGTTCTCCCAACCACAAGGGCATTCAACATTGAACAGTGCTGACATCTCAGCCTAGGTGTGTAGCGATCTGCCAGAGTGATAAACCAAAGTCTCTCAGTTCAAGGCTTCTCTCCCTCTCAGTTTTTGACAAGTGGTTATAACTGGCACATCGACAAACAGGAGGCATCACACAATCATTCCGCACAACTTCATCCGGTTTTTAAAGTTTCATGTAGATAAAAAAAACTTTGCTTTCAATCTGGCTTTTATACCCCTCCCACAGGACAGAAATTGGAGCTAGGTGCTATCTGCATATATTAGCGACACCTGCCACTTATCCTTCTTGGTGCTGCAATTTCAATGCTGGAGAGTGTGTGTGTATATATATACACTGCCTGTCCAAAAAAAAAGTCGCTACCAAAAAAAAAAGGTCACACACTCTAATATTTCGTTGGACCATCTTTAGCCTTGATTACGGCACGCATTCGTGGCATTGTTTCGATAAGCTTATGCAATGTCACAAGATTTATTTCCATCCAGTGTTGCATTCATTTTTCACCAAGATCTTGCATTGATGATGGTAGAGTCTGACTGCTGCGCAAAGCCTTCTCCAGCACATCTCAAAGATTCTCAATGGGGTTAAGGTCTGGACACTGTGGTGGCCAATTCATGTGTGAAAATGATGTCTCATGCTCCCTGAACCACTCTTTCACAATTTGAGCCCGATTAATCCTAGCATTGTCATCTTGGAATATGCCTGTGCCATCAGGGAAGAAAAAATCTATTGATGGAATAGCCAGGTCATTCAGTATGTTCAGGTAGTCAGCTGACCTCATTCTTGGAGCACATACTGTTGCTGAACCTAGACCTGACCAACTGCAGCAACCCCAGTTCATAGCACTGCCCCCACAGGCTTGTACAGTAGGCACTAGGCATGATGGGTGCATCACTTCATCCTCCTCTCTTCTTACCTCTATGCGCCTATCACTCTGGAACAGGGTAAATCTGGACTCATCTGACCACATGACCTTCTTCCATTGCTCCAGAGTCCAATCTTTATGCGCCCTAGCAAATTGAAGCCTTTTTTTCTTGTTTGCCTCACTGATTAGTGGTTTTCTTACGGCTACGCAGCTGTTCAGTCCCAATCCCTTGAGTTCCCTTCGCATTTTGCGTGTGGAAATGTTCTTACTTTCACTATTAAACATAGCCCTGAGTTCTACTGTTGTTTTTCTTCGATTTTATTTCACCAAACGTTTAAGTGATCGCCGATCACGATTGTCTTATCTCCTGGCCAGTGCAAATCGGATATTGATTGCACAGGGAAATATTTACGGGTTGGAGGTCTGAGGCCTCATCGAATAACCATCATAAACCTGCCTGGAGAAATACCGCTAACAACGATCATTCAGGATTTTTTTCACGCCACATTTCTTCCTCGAATACGATGGGTCCCCACTATCCTTCCAGTTTTTAATAAAGCATTGGACAGTTCTTAACCCAATTTTAGTATTTTCTGCAATCTCCTTAGATGTTTTCTCTGCTTGATGTATGTCAATGATTTGACCCTTCTCAAACAGACTAACATCTTTTCCACGACCACGAGATGTGTCTTTCAACATGGTTGTTTAAGAAATGAGAAGCAACTCATTGTACTAGTTGGGGTTAAATAACTGAAAGATAATCGCCTCCAATAGGAGGCTCATAACTATTTGCTTAGTTAAATCCAGGTGGCGACTTTTTTTTTGAACAGGCAGTGTATATATATATATATATATATATATATATATATCTATATATACATATATTCATGATTTTATTCAATTAGTAAATGAATAAAAGGTACAAAAAAACTTAGTAGTCTATCCTTTATTTTTGGAAAAACTTTCAAATACTAGAGAACTACTTTAATGAAGTGTCTGCACATGAGACTTATAATAAATGTATAGATTGATGCATATTGTACAATAGTGTATATTAACTTAATGATCAGTATAAAACAGAGTTCAAAAGTATATGCATTCACCATGAAGACTTTACTAGTCCCACTAGTTCCTGCTTGGTAAGGCACTGAATGTGGGCTTTGATTTAGAACGTAAAACCCCTTTCTAATAATTACAAACAATTTCCTCTCATTTGGGCTGGAATAAAATTGCTGGTTGTAAAATGCTACCCCAATTCATCAAATGTTTTTTTAGTACAGTCCCATGAAATCATACAATGGGCAGAGAAAATATTGTCTTACATAATAATTACAGAAGTAATATAAAGTTAATACAATTGAACAGATCAAGAAATTCAGATAATCTCTTAACAGACACTGGTAATGCAGTATGTTCAAGTGAATGGTTCACATTTTCTGTCTTTTTTATGAACAGATTTATATAGTGGAACTGAAAGAAACTTATTTAATGTACTATTTTCTCTTTTACTCAACATTTCTCAACTCTTTTAGGCCTCATGCACACGACCGTTGTTGTGTTCCGTTCCGCAAAATGGGGTTCCGTTTTTCCGTGATCCGTTTCCGTTTTTGTTTCCGTGTGTCTTCCTTTATTTTTGGAGGATCACCAGACATGAAGGAAAGTAAAAAAAAGTCTAAGTCAAGTTTGCCATGCAAATGATAGGAAAAAAACGGATGGGGACGCGCGGACGCAGATGACAATCTTGTGTGCCTCCGCGTGTTTTTTCTTCACGGTCCCATTAAATTGAATGGGTCCGCGAACCGTTTTCCGTGAAAAAAATAGGACAGGTTATATTTTTTTGACGGACTGGAACCACGGATCACGAACGCGGATGACAAACGGTGCATTAGCCAAGTTTTCAACGGACCCATTGAAAATCACGAAAAACGGAACAACGGACACGGAATAAAACAACGGTCATGTGCATGAGGCCTAAACTCAGCGTGTATTGTATATGGCTTTGAAAGTTGTTGCTTGACCCTCAAAGCATTTTATAGCTCAGAAAGTGCTTAGTATAAATTAAAAAGGCACTTACCTATTCATTGGTGCTCCATTCTAGCAACGTGGTCCCATTTCTGTTGCTTCTGGTCCCCTGTGCACTTAAAGTGTCACCCATCCATCATCTTGTGCACCACTGCAAACATTTATTGGTCTCAGTGGTCAAGTGCATCAAGGGGACACATCGCAGTTGAGGCCAGTGAAGGCTGCAGTGGTGTACGTGATGATGGACGGGACACACTTCCTGTACACAGGGGACTGGAAGCAGCAAAGATGGGACCCTATTCGCTGAAATAGAACACTGCTCCAGCGATCCTGGGCTTTTATTTATACTAAGCATAAGTAAAATTGCTCTGGGAGTGGAACAATGCCTTCAAGTTTTGTCCCAAAACAAGTATCTATCCATTAATCACTTCCCTTTTAATGATAATTTGTTACAAAATAATACAACTGATAATCTCACAACCATAAAGACACTCAGAGAACATACATGTGAGTTCAATAGTACAACTACGTATAAATTTAAATTTAAAATACCACATTATAAAAGACACTAGGGCCTTTGTTAGGTATAGTCATAAACTGGAAAATGCAAAGCCTAACGTCATTTTCATTTTACCTGCTAATGTGTATTATATAGGAAAAGAGATCCCAGCAATGTAGTAGCTTGCCACATGTGCTTCATTTGCAATTTAATACAGTGTATACTAAGCAGCCCTACATGGCAAATCTACGCCTGTAAAAAGAAAATTTATTTCACTAGATTAAGATTTCAATTCCAGCCCCTGTAAGCTCCTGCACAGGAGAGCAAGGAATTCTGCAGATCAAAGCTGTAACTAGCACCCATTAATCACGCTGCAACGGGAAATTGTCATAAGCTGCATTTTAATACTACCATTTCTAGTTTCCTTACAGAAACGCTGTGGTTGCAGTGCTGAGTACTTTAGCATCATTTCCTTTCAATGACTTTCCAAAAACTTTACCTAAATAATTACCTGTAAAAGCAGCACACTTCTTCACAAATCATATTCGCGCCTCTGTTTTTCCATTAGGCTTTTTGCTAACATTTTAAGGACACGACTGAGCAGTGCTATTTTCAGAATTGTATACGCAATAAGTGAGAGAAAAGAATGCTGGAAGTAACATACTACACGAATATATTCTGAGCAATGACTTACTGTGGATTGTTTTTGCAGCAAAGAGAAAGTAATTATATGTACAAGAACATAAACTTGTTTTCTGCTGCTTTAAACTTCCTTAAAGGGATTGTCCAAGTCTGACATTTTTAATTTATTAGGGAAGCAGACAGGGTTCCATCACTGTGGGGTTGGTCCCTGGGGATTCATCAGACTGGATGTTGAGCCCACTCCACATGTGATGGGTATCGGCTTTGTTATACAACTAAGGGTCCATTAACACGTCCGCAAAATGGGTCCGCACCCGTTCCGCAATTTTGCGGAACGGGTGCAGACCCATTCATTTTCAATGGGGCTGGAATGTGCGGTCCGCATTTGCGGATCCACACTTGCACATCCGTCCTTCCGTTTCCGCAAAATAATAGAACATGTCCTATTCTTGTCCGCAATTGCGGACAAGATTAGACATTTTCTATTATAGTGCCGGCGATGTGCGGTCCGCAAATTGCGGAATGCACATTGCCAGTGTCCGTGTTTTGCGGATCCGCAGAAGACTTACGAACGTGTGAATGGACCCTAACACCAATCAGCAGGGACCAGGATTGAAGATAATAGATAATTCTAGTCATTTAACCCCTCAGAGTGATTATACATGAGCTCCCTGTGCTCTGATTGTCACTGTCACAGTGAAAATGCAGGAAGCCAATCAGTTGCTAAGGTAGCCTGAGGCAATGCAAAGGCTCCTAGGCCTACCACTTTAAAATACCTATTAAGCTCTGCCTCTGGCAGGGCTTACTAGTGGGTCTGCAGAATCCCTATAGACTGCGTACAATTGCATGTCCAAGTCCACTAGGGGGACTAAAAATTATTACATTTTCAAATCCCTCACTTTCCCAATTATACAGAAATAAATAAACAATAAATATAATTAGTATTGCCATGTCTGAAAATATCCAGACTATTAAAATATAAAAGTATTTACCCTGCACAATGAACACCATTAAGGAAAAAATGAAAACAACTGAATTGCTGTTTTGGTCGCCTCATTCCAAAAAAAAAAAAAAAAAAAAAAGGAATAAAAAGTAATCAAAAAGCCGTATGCATTAATGAAAACTACAGCCCACAATGCAAAAAAAGCCCTCATATTGCCTTGTAGATGGAAATATATAAATGTTTTGGCAAAACATAGCAATTTGTTTTTCAAAGATTTGTATTTAGTGAAGCATAAGAAAAATATATAAATTTCGTATTGTAATTGTAGTGACCTTCAAAATAAAGGTACCATAACATATTTTAAATTAAATGCTGCCAATAAAAATACAACTTGTCTTGCGAAAAACATATGATTATGAGAACAAAAATGTAAAAATGTCATGGCTTATGGAAGACAATAAGGAAAAACCTAGGGTGAAAAAAAAAAATGAAAACTGTTTTCAGTGTCAAAGGTATAATATTAATTTCCTACTGATCCCTCCCATTTTCATCCAAAGGTTGGCTGAGCGGGTGGAGGTTGGCTAAGGAAGCAAGGCTTAGCATTCGTAGATTCCTACTGCAGATAGATTAGTGAGGGAAGGCTCTTTAGGCAGTTACCCTACTGCAGCATACAGGGTTTTGAGAAGGGGGGTGCTCTTAGGACATATTTTTGTATGTATTTTTTATATACTCATAGTTGTATTGTATTTTGAAATTACACTATTAGATCAGGGGCTTTGCTAGGGTCTGAAAACATCCGGGGCACAAGCCCACTGTACTATGCCCCTGTGAAGCCATGCCCCCACCCCGTAAAGCCACGCCCCCATCACCACCGGGGGGGGGAAGGCCCTTCACAGTAGTTATTAACCCCTTTCAGCAGTCCCCCCTTCACAGGAGTTATTAACCCCTTTCAGCAGTCCCCCCTTCAGTGAATGGGGGACTGCTGAAAGGGGTTAATAACTACTGTTAAGGGCCTAGCCGTCTGAGCAACCCCACAGATCGTACCCCCACTCCCCTTGTACTTGTTCCGCTGAGCCGCTACTTGCGGGCTGCGTGGGCATAAGTTCAGTTCCTTCGGTGCGCAATCCTGTCCTGCTGCACGAGATCCCGCGAGACCCGCCGCTGTAGGTCACGGGTCTCGCAGGATCACGCACCACACGAAGGGAGTGCGCACCAAAGGACGGAACAAGTACAAGGTGGGTGGGGAATAGCCAAATAAAAAAAATGCTACCAGCATAACATTCGGGACACTGGACAAACATCCGGGGCTCAAGCCCCGAATGTTTTGACCTAACGACGCCCCTGTATTAGATATCGAGATTAGCATATTCCAAAGTTGTTTTCATTTTAAAGCACTGAAATGTTCTTGAGCACATATACTACAGTGGCTTAGTGGTTAGCACTGTTGCCTTGAAGTGCTGGGGTCCTAGGTTCCCATCTGACCAAGGACAACATCTGCATGGAGTTTGTATGTTCTCCCTGTGTTTCTGTGGGTTTCCTAAGACATACTGATAGGGAACTTAGATTGTGAGCACCATTAAGGACAGCTTGATGCTAATGTCTGTAAAGCGCTGTGGAATATAGCAGAACTATATAAGTGCATAAAATAAATATACTTCCACAGGGTATTATTTAAATAGTAACAGAGTAGGATTGGGTTGCATTGTGACCATCGCAAGGAGAAATATCCAGATTTATAGAAAACATGCATGTAATTTTAACAGCTTTGTTGCATCAACATAAAACTAATCAGGACACGTATATTAATGATTTTCTAAAGTAAAGAAGTGATAAACCCTTAAAGGAAAATTTCAGCCATGTTTTCATCTATAAACTGTAGACAAACTGTATTTACTACCATTGATCCTTGTCCGCATTACAGCAAACAATATCACTAGTCCTGTTAGCCACAAACACACTATGCTTAGGAAGCTAATAACCCACAGTGTAACACACAAATATTGTCAGGGTTGATCTGCTAGTATGTGATAGTTCTGTCCGGTGCCTACAAGCTGAGTTTTGCGTTAAACAGTCCTCAAAAACATATAGAATGGATTAGCGGTCTGATGATCAATGACTTGGCAAATATAGTAGTAATCACAAAAATAAATTGTCTATAAACAGAAAAAATGTAAACAAAACAGCAACTGTAATTTGTTAGGTAGCTAAACACTTACGAAGGTTCTTCAGATACAGCTGTGACTTCCTCCAACTCCTGTGCTTGCTTGTACCATGGCAACTTCGCTTCCACTGGTAGTTTCTCTGCAAGATGAAAGAGCACACAGTATTTTTAAAACACTGAAAACCCATAAAATATTACCATCTAATGAACATTAAAGGTACAGCAAATAATGTCTGCAGTTCTGTATTTGATGAGCAGGAGATATAGCTGCTTGTAGCACCCAGAAGGCAGCTTATTCAGCTACTTGTTTTAAAGAGAGCATCAGCTGTTCCTTAAAGGGATTCTGTCACCAGGTTTCACTCCCTCCAGATAAAAATATGGTTATGTTCAGGGAGCTTTCACGATTCCTAATGTGGTCTTATAAATGTAATCTGTAGGCTCATTTTGCTAAAAAAACGCTATTACTAACCTGTCATTCAACAAAATAAGGTGCCCAAGGGGATGTAAATGGATCCAAGCTGCCGCTCGCACCCGCCTCCGTTCGTGCCCAGCTTCGCCTTTCCCGACCTCAGCGCCGCCTCATAATCCTGTGTGACGCCTCCGGCTCTCCCTCCCCCTCCTTCTGCTCTAACATCTCGCGCGTGCGCACAGGGCTCTGCCAGTGTGCAGGTCATCGAGAGGTTGAGCAAAGTGCCGGCACATGCGCACTTCGCTCTATGAAGCCGAACGGAGAAGTCCGCACGGGCGCATCAGGCAGAGCCCTGTGCGCACGCGCGAGATGTTAGAGCAGAAGGAGGGGGGAGGGAGGGAGAGCCGGAGGCGTCACACAGGATTATGAGGCGGCGCTGAGGTCGGGAAAGGCGGAGCTGGGCACGAACGGCGGCGGGTGCGGGCGGCAGCTTGGATCCATTTACATCCCCTTGGGCACCTTATTTTGTTGAATGACAGGTTAGTAATAGCGTTTTTTTTTAGCAAAATTAGCCTACAGATTACATTTATAAAACCACATTAGGAATTGTGAAAGCTCCCTGAACATAACCATATTTTTATCTGGAGGGGGTGAAACCTGGTGACAGAATCCCTTTAAAGACCGGAATAGGCTACTCCTCTGTGGTTATGAGTTTACTAAAAGCTGCCTTCCCACTCCCTCTAAATTTAAAGGGGTTATTAAAAACACCCGGCCCAGCACACAGCTTACACCTACCCCGCTCGCCGACAACTGCAACCCGGAAATCATAAAAAATAAATGAAAATAGAACAAATTTTACAAAAAATAATGGGGGTTATTTATGACCAGATATATGCCACTTTTGTGGCGTATATCTGTCACAGATTCTGTCACATGCCATGGAGTGGCAGAATCTGTGACTTCTTCCCTGCTCACGCCAGGTCTAAAAAAGTGGGCATGGGTGGGGAAGGCGACAGGCCGGTTTATCATTTTCTACGGTCTAAATATAAGACAGTAAGGAAGCTATTTTACATTAATAATCAGCGGTGGATCCATCTAAAACGCCAGTCCTAATAAATGTGCCCTTATGAGTCCTAGGAGGATAGAGGGGGTTATATACCAAGTTTCAGAGCAATTGGAGCAACTTTGATACAGCCTGAATTTATTTGGGTCCAAATCAAACTTTTTAAAAAATTTGGCGAACCAGACCCAAAACAAATTTAGACAGGTTCGTTCATCTCTATTCTAAACATGCAATAATCGGCAGCTACCATAGACCTGTACTTTAAACTTTTTCAATTACATAGTGCCTTATATTTCCACATTCTATCCACTGTCTAATTATTTTGTTTTAAAGTGGAATATTCAAGTAATTCAAGTCAAAATTTCAGGATCTTTAGTAGAAAGCTAAAGATTCTCAATTCACCCACTCAAATGACACAGAAATCACAATTATTCTTTTGGTCCATTTCCTTAAAAAAACACCCATTTCCTTACCCCCCCCCCCCCCCGTTGTGCATAATAGCTACAGTTTTGGCATTCTAGTAGATAATAAGGCAGTGGGAAACTGCAGAATACTGTAGCCTGACCTGCAGTAATCACTGATGACTGCTGCATAAAAGGTTCTATAAAGAAGCACACATATGCATTAATAGTAAGGCTACAAGAACTGATATTTTTATAATGATACTTTTTCACTTCTCATATCTGAAACTTTTACTTAATGTAAAAGGTACTAACTTACAGTACAATGGGAGCACATAAAAGATGGCAAAGAAAGGTTGTGTTACAACTGTTGAAAAGGTAATATAATTTCCTTCGTCAAACAACCTCTAAAATGTAATAAATGGAATCTCTTGACCTCACAAACACATGTTAAAGAGATAACACTCTGCACTGAAGTAAGAAATAGGGCTGACGAGAAAACCTATAAAAGAAACCGGGACCACAAGTTCTGAAGAAGCTTTACAAAAGTAATATGAGATCCAAGATGGTGTCTGTGAAGATAATCAAGATGTTTCTTAGAACATGATAAAACGGAAGCAACACAGTACAACAGAAAGGCCTAAAACTCATCTTATCAGCTCATCAACTGAGGTGCACTTGAAGAATGAAGAACATATTTCTTGAAAAACAGCGCACAAAATGTCAAACACAATCTGTTATTCTCCAATTCATTAAATTTTTCCCTCAATTAGCCAACCATATTTTTCATACAGTACTTGTGCTATCAAGGTACTGAACTCCACGCAATGAATTCATTTGCTCACAAGGGTGACTGATCTTGATCCAATATTATGCCAAAATGTTGTTTCTACCATTTCCTCACATATGGATATAGGTTTTATTGTCCTCTGTGTCATGATATAGGAAAGTATATTGTAATAACTTGTGTGGGAACCACTACTTTAAAAGTTAAGTTGTCATTTCCCATCTGTAACAGAAGGTGAAGACACAAAGCAGAGGAATGGTAGATGGTCATACGTGGTAAGCCTCACGGTTTGACCCCAGGCTTATTATTTTCAGGGTCTTTTAAATTATCAACAAAATTGCCCAAAAGTCCCTTCTCTTTATGTTTTTAAACATGTTGTACACCTTTAGATATGGTTTAAGGTTATTGGCAGTTTAGGTCAAGGCTCATGCTAATGAAACATGTATAAAATGTATGATATTTTGCAAGTTTAGTAATTGTAAATATGTTTTTATTTAAGCTGCATACAATTTTATAAAACAATGGTATACAAGATAATCATTACGTTAAAATTGAGTAAGTATTAAAGGGGTTGGCCACTATATATTACAGGGAGTGCAGAATTATTAGGCAAATGAGTATTTTGACCACATCATCCTCTTTATGCATGTTGTCTTACTCCAAGCTGTATAGGCTCAAAAGCCTACTACCAATTAAGCATATTAGGTGATGTGCATCTCTGTAATGAGAAGGGGTGTGGTCTAATGACATCAACACCCTATATCAGGTGTGCATAATTATTAGGCAACTTCCTTTCCTTTGGAAAAATGGGTCAAAAGAAGGACTTGACAGGCTCAGAAAAGTCAAAAATAGTGAGATATCTTGCAGAGGGATGCAGCACTCTTAAAATTGCAAAGCTTCTGAAGCGTGATCATCGAACAATCAAGCGTTTCATTCAAAATAGTCAACAGGGTCGCAAGAAGTGTGTGGAAAAACCAAGGCGCAAAATAACTGCCCATGAACTGAGAAAAGTCAAGCGTGCAGCTGCCAAGATGCCACTTGCCACCAGTTTGGCCATATTTCAGAGCTGCAACATCACTGGAGTGCCCAAAAGCACAAGGTGTGCAATACTCAGAGACATGGCCAAGGTAAGAAAGGCTGAAAGACGACCACCACTGAACAAGACACACAAGCTGAAACGTCAAGACTGGGCCAAGAAATATCTCAAGACTGATTTTTCTAAGGTTTTATGGACTGATGAAATGAGAGTGAGTCTTGATGGGCCAGATGGATGGGCCCGTGGCTGGATTGATAAAGGGCAGAGAGCTCCAGTCCGACTCAGACGCCAGCAAGGTGGAGGTGGAGTACTGGTTTGGGCTGGTATCATCAAGGATGAGCTTGTGGGGCCTTTTTGGGTTGAGGATGGAGTCAAGCTCAACTCCCAGTCCTACTGCCAGTTTCTGGAAGACACCTTCTTCAAGCAGTGGTACAGGAAGAAGTCTGCATCCTTCAAGAAAAACATGATTTTCATGCAGGACAATGCTCCATCACACGCGTCCAAGTACTCCACAGCGTGGCTGGCAAGAAAGGGTATAAAAGAAGAAAATCTAATGACATGGCCTCCTTGTTCACCTGATCTGAACTCCATTGAGAACCTGTGGTCCATCATCAAATGTGAGATTTACAAGGAGGGAAAACAGTACACCTCTCTGAACAGTGTCTGGGAGGCTGTGGTTGCTGCTGCACGCAATGTTGATGGTGAACAGATCAAAACACTGACAGAATCCATGGATGTCAGGCTTTTGAGTGTCCTTGCAAAGAAAAGTGGCTATATTGGTCACCGATTTGCTTTTGAATGTCAGAAATGTATATTTGTGAATGTTGAGATGTTATATTGGTTTCACTGGTAAAAATAAATAATTGAAATGGGTATATATTTGTTTTTGTTTTTTTGTGCACAATAATAGTCACCTACACACACACAGATATCCCCCTAAAATAGCTAAAACTAAAAACAAACTAAAAACTACTTCCAAAAATATTCAGCTTTGATATTAATGAGTTTTTTTGGGTTCATTGAGAACATGGTTGTTGTTCAATAATAAAATTAATCCTCAAAAATACAACTTGCCTAATAACTCTGCACTCCCTGTACTAGTTACACATGTTCTGGTTAAGCTATAATAATAATTCACGTTTACATGCAGGTCCGCTCACCTGCTTGGTGGTGCTGTGGTCCGAAAATGGACGCTGATGGAAGTTTCCGCCAATCAGTGGCTACCATTCATTTACACTGTGGATAGACAGAGGAAATAGCACATGCACAATCCATTCCCTTTGTAAGTGAATGGAGGCTACTGATGGATGGAACCCTACATCGGCGGCCATTTTCGGAGAACAGCATCAGCAAGCAGGTGAGCAGACCTGCATATGAACATTAATGACTTATATTAAGCTATCTGACATCAGTGCCAATAGTTTAATAATGCTTATTTCTAGCTTCATGCATGTGCTGTTCCCAGCACAAGTGCAGCTAGTAATATGCAGTGGCCAACCCCTTTAACAGTATAAGAATTATAAATGCATTGCACATATTGGGCACAATTTACAACCCTGTGATAAAGCATTAACTCTGGAAAATAAAACTTTGATTAGTATATCTGTATACTTATAATAGGAAAAGAATAAAAAAGAAAGGGAGCGGGGGCAGGAGTTGGTGGTGGCAACAATGTGGTGGTCGTGCCTAAAATTTCTGTCTAAACTGAAGCCTTAAGTATTAACCTCAGGGGTTAAACTAACATTAGATTTTTGCCTCTTTTATTAAATGATGGAATCAATCCTCCCTGCCAGACTTGAATGTATTGATATCTAAAGTTAAATGGGTTTAATACAAGGAGATGATCTCTGTAAGGGTACTTTCACACTAGCGTTTTTCTTTTCCGGCGCTGAGTTCCGTCCTAGGGGCTCAAATCCGGAAAAGAACTGATCAGTTTTATCCCCATGCATTCTGAATGGAGAGTCAGTCCTTCAGGATGCATCAGGATGTCTCCAGTTCAGTCTTTTTGACTGATCAGGCTTTTCAGAAAAACGTAGCATGCAGTATTTTTACCTCCGGCCAAAAAGCCTGAACACTTTGACTGAACGCCGGATCAGGCTTTTTTCCCATTGACTTGCATTAACGCCGGATCTGGCGCCGTGTGTTCAGTCAAAACGGATCCGGCTTTTGCATGTTAAACCCGAAAAATGTGAAAAAAAAGTTAAAGTCCATAAATGGCGGATCCGTTTTTTCCAATGCATTTTTTCATTGTGATCAAAATCCTGATCAGGATTCAAATGTAATCTGTTTTCACACGTTTTTCCGGATCCGGCGGGCAATTCCGGTGTCGGAATTGAACGCCGGATTAAAACAACGCTAGTGTGAAAGTAGCCTAAGTACAGACAACTACCCTGTAGTTTTTATTATGACACCATGTTTTTTTTGTAATATCTGATTCCACAGCGATATAAACTAATCAAAATCCAAATTTCTCACCACCAATACATATTCCATTTTCATTCAAGTTTGTGGCCAAAAATCAGCCTGTTTGACTATGAATAGGTACTGTTGATGTCTTTAATGATAACCCTCTCTCAAACTAGAGCACTCTTTGTTGCTCTTCCCTACAGTTAATTAACACCTATTCCATAATCAATTTTCTGTAATTACACTAGGTAGACTTAATAGATTTCAAAAGAGCTCAGCAAATGCAGGCCTTTATATCAGTACAGTTTAAACGGTAACAGTGAAAAGAAATTAATGTGGAATCCAATCAGGAATCCCTCTCTCTGTTCACATGTATATTGAAAATCCATACCATGGGCACCTAACCTACTCCACTGACTTATAAGGGTTCCATTGTGATGTCTATCGCTTTCATGTCAAAAATGGTCTTAAAGGCCGTGATGGAGATGCTATGTAGATGTTTGCAACTTTATGCTTGATCTAAAAAAAAGTAATCGTAGTTTCAATATGATCGTGTTGACAACAGCACATGCTATAGTAAAGAAACAATATTGCATAATTTGTTTATCCTCCTAATGGGTACAAAGCACACATTTATCTTTAGTAGATTCTATCTGAACATGCCAAAGTTGCTTTGCACTATTCCTTACTATTTTTAACCTTAGATGCTGTAACGGACACAAAATGGATAAAAAAGAAAACAGTATAAGACATCTATGGGTTTTCAGAAAGAAAAGTCAGGACTTCTATTTCCTACAAACAAATTTGTTAATAATACATTCCACGTATACATTGAGCGGCTTCTGCACTAATACAATACTAATGGAAATGCTGAAGAGGTAGCGTTCCTTTTGCATCAAATAACATTCACTATGACCTGTGATTGGCAAATATGGCAAATTCCCAGAATACTCACACGATTACACAACGCATAAACACAGAAAAACATAACATTTGGAATTCAAACCATTGTACTATGTCTAGCTACAATTTAAACAGCGGCATATGACAGACATACCTGTATGCTATACTTTACCACATAATAATTAGTCGAGCCTGTCTAGAGATTAAATTAAATTAAATCAGTTGAAACTCGCTAACTAGTAGACATTAATCTGCAGGGTATCAGTTATCAGAAGAAAGCTTTATATTTTAGTATGTTGTATATAAAGCAGGTATAATGAAGCACTGTAGGTTAAAGGATCTGCACAAGTTTAGCTGTAGACAGTAAAGGATCAGAACTAAACATGACAATGAGACCTCTTCATGTATTGTTATAAGCAAAAAATGAAAAAGAAAAAAAAGTAATCCACAAAGAATCCCTAACCAACCACTAATTTAATTTAGAAAAAGTACTGAGAGTCCAGATTTAGCAAAGGTAGTCCCTGCCTAGAAGACATATTGTTAATGGTCTACTTATTTTGGAGTTACAGCTCAAGTTTTGCAGTCATCTTGAAATTATTAGGAGCACTTAAAGCAGTCAACATCTGCTCCAAAAAACTAAAAAGTTTAGGGATGAACTAACTGAGAAAAAAGATACAGCACTTCTTCAGGTTTATAAAAACACGGTTTCCATATTAAATAAATTAAGGCTTAATGTGTTTAGATATATCGTTGTACATATGGTACTTACCTTTCATCTTGAAGCAAGGTATGGGTACAGTGCATTCCTCCTTGATGTGAGGTTTTGTTTTTGAACTGCAGCCTCCTGTATGTATGCCTCTATGATCAATGCAAAGAACAACTCGGTACCTCAGCCCATGACCACAAGTGACAGTGCACTACAAAGCAATATATAGGCAAATGTTTTCATTTATGCATTCATAAAACTTTTCAGTTATTTATTCACACTCAGACCTATGACTATCTGAAACTATCTAGCTTTGAAATAAATAGAATAATCAAGCTATCTTAAATAATTTTACTTATAATTTAGTATTGAAAAAACAGCAGTATAAAACACTCACCGGTGACCATTCTTGAGCCAACCATTTTGGACAATCAAAAATATTGCATGGTTGGACTAAAGGCATTTTTGCAGTGTACATACATTTCCATTCCTCCACAGAGCTAATCTGACCCTGCATATCTTCTTCCACGCAGGAGACTGTTCGGCTTTGAATTCCACCACCACAAGATGAGGAGCAAGAGGTCCAGGGAGTATTTTCCCATCTGAGGAACAAACATAAAAGGTCTATGTTAGAACTTTGCTTAGAAAAATTCATTGCTACATTTTAAGAAATCAAGTCTTTCTAACATTTAACAGATTAAAACCACACTCATTAATTTCTCAGGGTAACCATGCACATCTAATATTTGTTAGTAGACTCTATTGATTTGGGACAGGATCAACTGACAAACTACCATGACACTTCTAGTCACTCGCTGTGAAAGGTACTGCAGCACAGCTCCATTCGAATGGATGACGATGTGTGAAGTTCCCTGCAGATGGAGCCCTAAAGCACTGCTGTGGCACCTTCAATTTCAAACTGTTGGGAAACCACTAATCAGAAGATGATGGCATACCCTAGCACTATGCCATCACTTTCTGCGTTTTGGGATAACCCTTTTAAATGGGTTGTGTCACTTCAGCAAATTGCATTTATCATGTAGAGAAAGTTAATAACAGGAATTTACTAATGTACAGTGATTGTCCATATTTCCTCCTTATTTTTCCATCGCATTATACACTGCTTGTTTCCAGAGGTTACGGCCACCCTGCAATCCAGCAGCAGTGGCCGTGGCAGCACACATCCTATACGCACTCCCGCGGTCCCAGCCACCAGAGAGGCCAGAACTTTTTCCTAATGGATTGCAGCGGTGACCATAACCCCAAATGAATCCAGCCAGCGAAGGAGGCAATATGGACAATCACAATACATTAGTAAGTGCCTTGTATTAACTTTGCCTACATGATAAATGTAATGTTCGGAAGTGAGAAAATTAAAAAAATTACCCCAATTAATGTTGTTAATGATTTTGACACGATACGATTTGTGTTGTGTGAGTTTTACACATTCATATTAGTGCCAGGACTCCCCATAGAAAAGGCAGTATATAAGGCAAAGTCAACAGTTATAGAATATGGAAAAGCAATAAAAACAGCGTTATAAACGTACATCTGCTTATTTCGTCTACGCACTTTTTTAATATCACAGAGTTGCAATTGTTTCGATCATAAAAGAGGCTTCTAGTTTATGGCAATACATCAAAGTTAGTATTAACTAGTTCGCCAACTAGATGCAAAAGCTATTGCAGCAGATCTATTTAACAACCTCAGCTTATATAATGTGCTATAAAAAGTTAACAAAAAGTGAGAAAGGGAAAGTGACACCTGAACTCAGCGAATTGCTGCTACTGTATATTTTCTATAGAATCTATTATACACGGAACAACAGTAAGCATCCGGTTTCCAAGGGACATGGTCAGGGACTCACTTTCGATCATTAAGGCAGCCCTGACTTTAAACCTGTAAAATGAGACTTAAAACTAATATTTTTACACTCATGAGTAGCCAGCCTGGAAGCTGAGGTCATTAAGAAATGATTTCAGAAGCAGAAGCACTGTAGGAATCATGTTACTTTAAAAACTAGTCCTCACTTTTACTCTGAAACAATTTCTATTTAACTCTTTTGTGATACAAAACCATCCTAGGTTGGTCTTCTCTCCTAATGGGTGGCGAAAATGAGTTTGTATATCTCCACAGGCACTGTAAAATACACCCAAGAGTCGTGAGAAAAGGTATGAGGGTAAGGTAAAAAAATGTTCCACAAGAGGTGGGAAACTGGTATGTATCTACAGTGCTGCCCATAATTATTCATACCCCTGGCAAATTTTGACTTAAAGTTACTTTTATTCAACCAGCAAGTAATTTTTTGACGGGAAATTACATAGGTGTCTCCCAAAAGATAATAAGACGATGTACAAGAGGCATTATTGTGCATAATTTACATTTGAGCAAAAAGTGTCCAGTTGGCGTAAAAAAGGAGAAGCCTTCAACCCAAAGAACACCATCCCCACTGTCAAACATGGTGGTGGGAACCTAATACTTTGGGGGTGTTTTTCAGCCAATGGACTTGGGAACCTAATGACAGTAGATGGCACCATGAAAAAAGAGCAATACATGAGGATTCATCAACGACAACATCAGTCAGTCTGCAAAGAAACTTGGCCTTGGGCACCAGTGGACATTTCATCATGACAATGACCCAAAACACACAGCAAAAGTGGTGAAGAAATGGTTAGCAGACAACAACATTAACGTTTTGGAGTGGCCCAGCAAGAGTCCAGACTTGAATCCAATTGAGAATCTGTGGAGGGAGCTAAAGATCAGGGTGATGGCAAGAAGACCCTCCAACCTGAAAGATTTGGAGCTCATTGCTAAAGATGAATGGGCAAAAATACCTGTGGAGACATGCAAAAAGCTGGTCTGCAATTATAGGAAGCGTTTGATTGCTGTAATAGCCAATAAAGGCTTTTCTATTGATTATTGAGAAGGGTATGAACAATTTTGGACTGGACACTTTTTGCTCAACTGTAAATAAAAGTTTTTCCCCCACAATAATGCCTCTTGTACATCGTCTTATTATCTTTTGGGAGACACCTATGTCATTTCCCGTCAAAACATTACTTGCTGGTTGAATAAAAGTAACTTTAAGTCAAAATTTGCCAGGGGTATGAATAATCATGGGCAGAACTGTATATCACAATGAAATCTCCATGGTTGAAATTAGTGTTGAGCGAACTTCTGTTTTCAAGTTCGGCGTACAAGGTTTGGGTTACCTAAGAATTCCGTCATGGATTCCGCTACCACGGACTATTCTTAGATAACCCGAACCCGAACCTTGTACGCCGAACTTGAAAACAGAAGTTTGCTCATCCCTAGTTGAAATCTGGTTTTAGGTTATCCTTAAATTTTATAGTTATAAAATGCAATGGTAAGTACTTACCTGGGAAGAGGATGATAAAGGTCATAGGGCATAATTTGTTTGTAGCCATCACTGCAAATAAGAAAATGATAATTCTCATCAATGTGAATACAAAGAATCAGAGCCCCATTCATTTCTGTGCACTTTTCAGGAGATAAGACACTTTTCACACTTGCGTTAAAACACTTTATGCTGGAATAGGTGGTATTTATGTGTTTATTGTGAAGCCATGACGCTAGTGTGAACAGAGTCTAAGTAACGTTCAAGTAATAAAATAGACACATTTTTAAAACGCACAATTATGCGAAATTGCAGCTCAAACCCTATGACTGTATTCTGTTTTGAATGTCGCCTTTTGTAATAGCAAGGGCCATGGTACAGAACTCATTGTACTATAAACCTAATCAAATGAATTGCTTGAGCAAAAGTGGTGACAGGTTAAGAGGAAAGACTGCTGGCAACATCCTGTTGAACTTGCCAACTTTTTGGTGAACTGAAATAACCTCTGAGACTTAGAAGGTTGAGTAAGACTTGTTCTGATAACATGAATTTAGTCATCACAAGAACCAGACCCTGATAAGACCCGCAATACAGACTCCTCTTTCTGTACAAACGTCTCTTGGGATGCAAAAACAACATTGAAGCCTTGCAGTTAGTCTGATGTGAGACAATAAAAGAGACAATACATGACTATGGACTCTGCAGCACTATCAATTGAGATAGGACTAGGCGTTTTCCAAGACAGAATATCATTTGAGAGCTTTGGCATTTGAAAAACTGATTTCTAAGCTGAAAGGATGCAATGTGACTGACAACAGAAAATATTGTGCCGTCCAATAACATCTGATAATGTGCAGATGCTAAACACAGACTGTGGCCAAGAGACAGAATTCAGCCAACCTTGAGACCACATATAAACAGTTGCTGTGCTGAGCAATTAGTAACTGGATACGATAAACAGCTATGATATAGTAGAATTGTAGTACTCCAGGAGAGGGTACTTGCAAAGTTGCTTTATTATGTAATGTTATTTCATGTTATTTGATGCATTGCATACCCAGTATAACTTTGTATGGATCAGTCAGGGTTAACAATTCTGACTCTACCCATGTAGGCATCTAGAAGTTGGACTTAGGTCCATCATACTTCAGGTAATGTGTTAGCTGAGGAAATGAAAAGAGCATGTGATCACTCCTTGGAAGACTAGACCTACATCCCAGAGAATTACTATCTCTGAAAGATCCACACAGAGAAAACCATCTCTACTTCATAGTACTCCAGAGAGATAAACTAGGAACTAGAAAGCCAGAATTACTTTTTAAGGCTGATAGAGACTTTACTGCACTGCGAAGGGCATTGCTAATACACCCTTCCATACTTTGACACTGTCCTGGACAACCGTATTTTAATCCTGTACACCTCAGCTGGGAATTACAGATAAGGTTGAAGAACCTTATTGCCAGCCTTAAATTCTGCAGAGAGAGAAACTTTGAAGAGATAGAGGAAAGGAGTACTACAACCACCATCTTTTTTTATTTCCATACATTGCTATTTAGGAAGATTTGCACTGAAAATTGTTTGGAACTGTGTTTGATACTGTTGTATGTACTACAACTCCCATTATGCACTTTAGTAAATAGAGACTTGTTTATTTACTACAACTGGCCTGGTTACTGACTCCAGAACCATTCACAGGCCACAGCAGCTACATTTTCTAGCCTTGCACCCATACTACTCAATACACCATGGGCACCCTAACTAACATTAAACATTAAAACTAGATGAACACATACAAAATAAAAAAAAGTCGTCTTGACGTTTGGCAGAGGGGCCCAAATAATTTTGTACAAAATGATTTGCCAAGCATCTCAAATTTATTAGCTTAGCATTTGCACCGGAATAATCTATTATTTTGGCATTATTGCACTTTATTTGGTTTGCAGAGTGCTGTTGCATTGTATATTTTTTTGCCTCTGTGCTTTCAGCCATGGCAAAGCGCATCTGCGCACTGGATGTGCTGACTGACCCCCAATTTTTCTTTGCAGAACACATTTGTAATAGTTTCTAGCTGTCATGGTAAGCCATGTTACCAGAGGCTAACCTGAGCTTTTGGGCCCCAATGAAAAACTTGTATTCTATGATGTACCATTAATAATACTAGCATTGTATAATGTGCCAGAGGGGCCTTTAGGCCCCTTTCAGTCACCAGAGACTGGGTGCGACTGCTATTCTAGCACCCCCTACAGTTATGCCCCTGAATATTACTTTGATTCCAAAATCTCACCTAGGCACCATATGCATGCAAATAAAATATTGCTATTCTGCTTGTGTAGGCTTCTTCCTGGTAATGGTACAGTATTCCAGCCCCTTCCCCCAAGCCAAAAACATATGTATAGGTCAACTGGCTATCCATAAATGTGTCTCTATGGTGAAATGGAGACTAGAGTGTGAGACATATTGGGGACACTGTGAGGGACATCATTTTACTGTACTGCAATATAGGTGGGCACTAAATAATAGGAAATATAAATGTATATGCATAATCTATTTTACATTGTGTTAAAAGAACTGTTCATCCAACTCTAAACTTGTATGGCCCAATAAGTTGCAGTGTCCCTAACTGCAGAATATGTAATTTACTTAACGTAGAAAGCATCACACCCCCCTGACTTTTCACTAGGTAATAAATTGACCATAAATAGAGTATCACTAATCCCCTTCTCCTGGGATATTTCTTATATCTTTTTTTCATTATTTTACTTCTAGAACTTTGTTTTAGGTAAGGTTTAAGCTGACAATTTTAATAAGGTCCATATGTAGCCACAACTCCCTGCTGGGATAGCTTGGATACAGTCCACATGCACACTCTATGGCAAGCATAAAACACCCTGTATGTGGCTTCTCTGGATCAAGGAATTAGGTTTTTTGGCTTTGTACTGCCATTACACCTAATGTTCTATTGTTTCTGGTTGTTTTTCCAGGCCGGGATTCTTATTGCATTAAGGTAGGCAAACATACACTTGCTAATAATAACCCATACAGTATTTCTGGTGTGAAAAAAATGAGCCATAATCCTCCAGTAATCAAAGCTGTATTAGAGATATACTGACAGTAGCAGAATTCTTCTCATCAACGCTGTCTCTATGTTCAAAAATGATACACTCTGCACAACGCAAATTGAAATATCAAATAGTAATGTTTCAGGCCACATTATAGAAAAAAAAGCATGGCAGAAGAGAAATCTCTGCAAGCTACAAGAGCTGATTGTTCTCTGTCTGCTCCTGAACAGCTAAAGAGTTAATGGCTTGTCCGTATAGCCATGTGTACACATTTCACTAGCGTGAAAAAGTGAAAGGTTAGCCTCGTTCAACCTTGCAGCATGATCCATTACCATGACAGCCTGGCTTGTCTGGAGGTGAGCTAAGTGGAGATGGGCCGTATTCTTTGCAGCCTGTTTCAACAAGCGCTAAGAGGTAATAGTTAGCAAAAATACAAAAAGAAAAGAAGGATAACAGGCACTTTAGAGAGAAGAAAAGGCATAAATCCCCCGAGTGCCAAAACAGCATCCATCTCTGTGCGGGTTATTCTCTGCCATAGTGTTTTTCTAATAACCCGTGGAAATCGAATACAAAGAGCAAACAAGCCAGCTTGTGCAGTAACAAATGACCCAACCTCAGTGGTTTTCTTTTCCAGGGTATTTCCACCTTTGAACACTACATTGAAAGTTGAGAAAGTTTGTAAATTTATGGCATTATATATCTCATACAGATTTTGCATTATTGCCTGTATTATACCTTATAGCTGCACTGACAGAAACAGACGAGCCTGTTGAGAGGTATACCCTTAAAGAGGTTGCCTCACTTCAGCATACAGCATTTATCATGTACAGAAAGTTAATACAAGGCACCTCATAATGTATTGTGATTGTCCAAATTGCCTCCTTTGCTGGCGGGATTCATTTTTCCTTCACATTATGCATTTCTCCTTTTCAGGGGTAAAGGCCACCGCTGTAGCACATATCCGAGAGGAGCTGCTGCACATGCATGTCTATATATGCTCCCACGGTGATGGCCACCAGACAGGCCAGCACTATTTCCTGCGGTATAGTGTGCAAGCATGTCCACCTCTTCTGAATTGCAGGGTGGTTGTGACCCCTGGATACGAGCAGTATATAATATGATGAAAAAATTAATCAAGCCAGCAGTATGGACAATCACAATACATTAGTAAGTGTCTTGTATTAACTTTGTGTACATAATAAATGCCAATTCCTGAAGTCAGATAACCTCTTTACCAGCTTAGACTTTGTTCACATCTACATCAGGCATTTCCTTCTTCTTTA
Organism: Bufo bufo; assembly: GCF_905171765.1. NCBI lineage: Eukaryota > Metazoa > Chordata > Amphibia > Anura > Bufonidae > Bufo > Bufo bufo. The sequence continues at coordinate 394,772,329 of NC_053390.1, forward strand.
TTGTTTCAGAAACCAATAAAATGGAAGCAAAAAAATGATCCATCACATGGACAGCAAGGCCACTGAACAGACCTCATTGACTACAACGGGGTCCACTGAGTTTCTGCCATGATGTCCGTCCATTTACCAGACAAAATAGTGCTGCATGCTGCGTTATTTTGTATTGCATTTCTTTTATGGAGTCTGTAACGGAGGCTCCTAACAAAGCCACCAATGAACTTACCCTACAATGCAGTGGAGAAATTTTACAATTATGTAGTGATTGCAAAATAAGTAGAGTATTACAGTCACAAATTTACTCAACTTTGTATATATATATTTATTCTATATAAAACTAGAGATGAGTGACTCGAAGCTGAGGAAGTGGAATTCGATCTGAATTTCAGGAAAAATTAGATTCGCAACTAATGCGAATTTCCTTGCGCTTTGTGGTAACGAGTCGCCATTTTTCCAAAAATGGCGGCTACACGTGTGAGGACTGAGGACATGGGGCAAGGAACTCTGGGAAGGCGGGATCAGCCAGACTGACATGCATGCATGCAGCCAATCAGCAGCCAGCCAGCCCTGTGATGTCACAGCCCTATAAATACGGCGGCCATCTTAGAGTCAGACATTTTCCAGGGTTCTGAGTGCAGGGACAGACGTGAGAAGACGCTTGGGAGAGCAACAGGAAAAACCCTACTGTGAAAAAAACACTGAAAAAATGATTTATAAGTGAAGGGAAAGGATAGGGAGGAATCATTTCACAGCATCTTAGTGCAGGGAGAGACATCAGAAAGCGCTATGGACAGTACCAGAAAAGCGATTTAGAAGTGCAGGGAATGGATAGGGAGGAATCATTTCACAGCATCTTAGTGCAGGGAGAGACGTCTGTAGTTGCTTGGGAAGTGCTAGAAAAACCTCATTGTGATAAAAAAAAGGATTTACAAGTGCAGGGAAACATTATTTGGGGATCCAAATAGCCATTATACAGCTCTGGCATTCTACCAATTTGTTCATGTTATTGGGTTGCAAGTGCTATGTTGAAAAGCCTTTAGTGGCTTATATCTGTGGAAAAAGAAAAATATATACGCATTTCACTTCTGAAGTTATTTGTGTTGAAAGAGTTTAGTGGCCTATTTCAGTACAAAAAGGAAAAATATATACGCATTTTACTTCTGCAATTATATGTGGTGAAAGGGTTCAGTGTCCTATTTCAGTACAAAAAGGAAAAAAATATACGCACTCCACTATTGCATTTATTGTAGTGAAAGAGTTTAGTGGCATATTTCAGTACAAAAAAGGAAAAATATATACGCATTTCACTTCTGCAGTTATATGTGGTAAAAGGGTTCAGTGTCCTATTACAGTACAGAAAGAAAAATATATACGCACTTCACTGTCGCATTTATTTATGAAAGAGTTTAGTGGCCTATTTCAGTACAAAAAGGAAAAATATATACGCATTTCTCTTCTGCAGTTATATGTAGTGAAAGGTTTCAGTGTCCTATTTCAGTACAAAAAGGAAAAAAATATATATGCACTTCCCTGTTGCATTTATTTGTGAAAGCGTTCAGTGTCCTATTTCAGTACAAAAGGAAAAAAATATACGCACTTCACTGTTGCATTTATTTGTGAAAGAGTTTAGTGTCCTATTTCAGTACAAAAAAAACGAAAAATATATACGCATTTCACTTCTGCTGTTATATGTGGTGAAAGCATTCAGTGTCCTATTTCAGTACAAAAAGGAAAAAATTATACGCACTTCCCTGTTAATAATGTATTGTGATTGTCCAAATTGCCTCCTTTGCTGGTGGGATTCATTTTTGCTTAACATTATACATTTCTCCTTTTCAGGGGTAAAGGCCACCGCTGTAGCACATATCCGAGAGGAGCTGCTGCACATGCATGCCTATATATGCTCCCACGGTGATGGCCACCAGACAGGCCAGCACTTTTTCCTGCGGTATAGTGTGCAAGCATGTCCACCTCTTCTGAATTGCAGGGTGGTTGTGACCCCTGGATACGAGCAGTATATAATATGATGAAAAAATGAATCAAGCCAGCAAAGGAGGCAGTATGGACAATCACAATACATTAGTAAGTGTCTTGTATTAACATTGTGTACATAATTAATGCCAAATCCTGAAGTTAGATAACCTAGTCGATGAGCAGCAGATACCGCACATGCATCAATCTTGACAGGATTCGTCTCCAGGTGGAGAGAAATTGTTTTTTGGAATCTCCTGTCTTAGGCAATACTTAATTTTTATTTTTAAATTTATTAAATATTTAATATTAAATTGAACCAAAACTTGATTAAAATTATAGGAAAGTAAACTTAAATTCGCCAATATATTATCTTAATCTTGGAGGGAAATTCACGACAATCAATTTGCCAAGCCTTTTGTGCCTGGAGAACGTGTATTATTAAATCGTGTTTTAAGCAACACTTTATAAAGTTGAGAAATGTTAACCTTCTGTTCTATATTCCCTATAAATGAATAGACTAAGCGGGCAATCTGTGGCCTCCTCATGCTGCTGCCACCTCCACAATCTCTTGTCGTCGTGCCACTCTTTGGTCCCCTCATGCTGCTGCCACCTCAGCAATCTCTTGTCGTCGTGCCACTCTGTGGCCTCCTCATGCTGTAGCCTCCTCATTGCGATCATGCTTCGGTGAAGAACAGAGTGGCCAATTAGCCCGCAGCTGCCTTTCAATTAATATTGAAGTCTGCACTGTATAGTCAGTCTTCATTGTTACTGGCTGCGTGGCACCTTTAATGCACCTTTAAACAGGGGCTATTGCTTGTATGGCATTTGGCTGGTTAGGTGGGGACACAATATGCATATTATTGCTGCTCTTACCTGCCATCTCCTGCAGGTTATTTGGCAGTAAAGACAGAATATTAATCAGCTCTGGCATACCCTCTTCTCCAAACCCACCACATTCCTCCACTACAGGTGGGAGCCCTTCTTCTGCCATCTGCTTTTCCTCCTTTTCCACATGATCTAAAGTCAATGAGAATATGTCATCAGGAACATCCAGTTCCTCCTCTCTCTCTGTTTCTTGCTGACTTTTCTAGGACATGGAGACTTTGAAGGATGATTTGGAAGAAGTAAGGCCAGCAGTAGATGAGGCTGGTTATCATTAAGACCTGGTCCTCCTAAGGGGTGCGGACTGGATGGTATTGGTTGTGGAATAATAAAGGTTTCCATCTTATTAGTATTGAATTACATATCTTACCTCACGGCTGATGTAGGAGTAAGTAAATGTAGGAATAAATAAATAAAAGTGATGCAGAATAAGTCTCCTTACACTCTCTCTGCACTCTCCCTCTCCAATATTCTTCAATTAATCGTTTTCAACAACACTGTCCCTAGCGAATGAGCGCTTGTCATATCTCACCCTATGCTCAGCTCAAAGGACAATGATGGAGACTGAGCAGGATGAGGGTTTTATATGGCTGGGACATCACAGGAGATTTGCTGGCTGCACAGCAATATGGGTAATCTTCCGTTCCTGGGCTTGTCTCCTTTATACTTAGTTTCACTTTGTAACGTGTGCAGCTGCCATTCTAGGAAAACCTGATTCGTTACCACAAAGTACAGAAAAATTCTGATTTGTTTTGAAAAAGTTTTCCTACACTTCAGACCAAATTCCACTTTAAATGCTTTGCTTTGCTCAACACTAATTGAAATCAAGGTCCATTATGACTGCTGAGCCTGGTGTGGAAGAACTTGACTAGCCTGCAGAAAACCTTGACCTTGGACACCTTCATGATGAATTGGCAGGTCAGACCTTATCCAACATCAAACCTGACACAATTTTTCATAGTAATGTTCCAAAATCTAACAAAAAACTTTCACAAAAAAATAGAAAATGTGGCTGAACTTAAAATAAATGTTCATTTTTTAGTGTTTAAAGACCATACATACAGTATATGATGCTATTTGATCATGTAGTACACAAATGTCCAGTTATCATGGTAGCCTCTTAAAGTGTAAGTGGAATAAGTTGTTATGTGTGTACATGGCACCTCATTTATCAAAATTGTCTATACAATATAACTGTCTTTGCTGCCCACAGCAACCAGAGCCCAGCTTTAATTTTAATAGCATTTTAAAAAATGCAAGCAGAGCTCTGACTGGTTGCTATGGGCAGCAAAAACTGTTTTACGTTAGATAGATTTGATAAGTGAGGTTATATGTAGAGATGAGTGAATTTCTAAAAAATTCAATTCAGTCAGTTCGCCGAATTTTCTGAAACGATTCGATTCAAATTAATTTGTGGCGAATCGCATTAAAAAACATTAATTACTTGGCTGCAGAGAGGCTGTATAGTGGTGTCAGTATGACATACAGATGACAGGCGTCGCTCTTAGAATCATTGCACACTTCACTTCTTTGGGCAGTTACGGGGCCAAAACTGACCAAATAACTAAATTGTGAACTCAGCCTTACAGGTCGATGTTAGCGTCAGGTATAAAGAACCATGCAGAGGCCCAAGATCCTACTATAGCGTGAAAGAGCGCACTTCTTTTACACCGCCGTCAGCTGATTCCATATAGATGTCTACAGAACCTGTTCTATTGAACGCTTATACAAGTAGAGCCCCCCTGACAGAGTGAAGAAGGTGTCAGCAGTAAGTTTGTGTTTACGTCACTGATTATTTTGCCCTTTCCTCTGATCCGTCAGAACAATAACCAGCCAAAAAACTGATCCTGTCTGTTGAGCATCCGCCTTCACTCGGTCAGCATCTGGTCAGTAATCGGTCAGTATTGCTAATGCAAAAAAAACCAAACAGGAGTGGATCCAAAACAGAGATGACACATGAATGGAATATTTGCATGTCTTCTGTGTTTTTTACCCACTCCTGGCTACCAAATCATAAACCAATTCTGATTGTACCATACAGGCCTTACAGCTGCTACACAGACAGGATCCATTGTGTGTCTCATTTTTCCTTCCTTCTGACAGATCAGAAGAAGGGTCAAATAAATGATGATGTCAACCAGGCCAAAAAGGCAAAATAGTGGCCCATTCATGAAGTGGGGAGGGTGGGAACAGCATGAGAAGTCCACAGAGTGGCCCAATGACATAGTGTGGAAGTGGCAGCAGCATCGGGAGACCACAGAGTGGCAAGGTGACATAGTGTGGAGGTCGCAGTAGAATCAGGAGACCAAAGAGTGGCAAGGTGACATAGTGAGGAGGTGTTAGCAGCATCAGGAGACCACAGAGTGGCACAATGACAGAGTGTAGAAGTGGCAGCAGCATCAGGAGACCACAGAGTGGCAAGGTGACATAGTGTGGAGGTGGCAGCAGCAGCAACATGAGGAGGCCACAAAGTGGCACAATGACAGGGTGTGGAGGTGGCTGCAGCAGCATAAGGAGGCCACAGAGTGGCAAGGTGACATAGTGTTGAGGTAGCAGCAGCATCAGGAGACCACAGAGTGGAAAGGTGACATAGTGTGGAGGTAGCAGCATCAGGAGACCACACAGTGGCACAATGACAGAGTGTAGAGGTGGCAGCAGCAGCATGAGGAGGCCACAGAGTGGCAAGGTGACATAGTGTTGAGGTGGCAGCAGCTTCAGGAGACCACGGAGTGGCAAGGTGACATAGTGTTGAGGTGGCAGCAGCAGCACGAGGAAGCAACAGAGTGGCACAATGACAGAGTGTGGAGGTGGCAGAAGCAGCATGAGGAGGCCACAGAGTGGCAAGGTGACATAGTGTTGAGGTAGCAGCAGCATCAGGAGATCACAGAGTGGCAAGGTGACATAGTGTGGAAGTAGCAGCAGCACCAGGAGACCACAGAGTGGCAAGGTGACATAGTGTGGAGGTGGCAGCAGCAGGAGAACACAAAGTGACCCGGTGACAGAGTGGAAAGGTGGAAGGCACTAACAGTACCGGCTGACGATGGTGGGTGTAAGAAGGAGCACTTGGCATCAGATGTGTGGCATCAGGCTGGTGGCAGCATCAGAATAGTAGCTGAGGCAGGTAGCCAGAAGAAACCAATATCTTTTGTCAAGGTTTGGGTGAGGCAGCATGGACGATCTAATCTGATGCATCAGGCATTGGTGGGTGGAAATCCTGTCTGATCCACGCCTGATTCCTCTTGACAAAGATCAGTCTCTCCACATTTTGGACAGGCGAGTTCTCCTTGGTGTAACTATGGCCCCCGCCGCACTAAACACCCGCTCTGATGCCACACTACTGGCCAGGCAGCATAGCTTTTCCAGGGCAAACTCAGACAGTTGTGGCCACAAATCCAGTTTGGCTGCCCAGTAGTCCAGCGGATCTTCAATGAAGGATGGTAGGGTGCATTCCAAATATGCCACCACCTGCTGGTTCAGGTTCTGCTCTATGTCTAGCTGCTGGTGAGTAGTTTTTTCACTATGCAGGTGAAGAAAGCTGTTCATCAGCGACTCTAGACTCAGGCTGCTGTTGATGGAACTGGTACTGCTCCTGCCACCCCCGCCCATCAGCCATGGCAGTGGAACGTGAGCACAGAGGACCCCCCCGGTCAGACCTGTGAGAGGATGGACAATGGTGCAGATAGGCAGCGGCCAACTCAGTACATAGGGTGTCTCTATAGTAGTTCAGTTTGTCCTCCCTCTCAGCCGATGCAAAAAAGGCCCCAATTTTGGACAGGTAGCGAGGGTCTAACATGGTGGAGGGCTAGTAGTCATCCCTCTGCCAAATGGTGACAATTCAGCTGTCACTATGCAAGCAAGTGAGCCTGCATCGGGCCATTTGCGCAAGTGACTCGGAAAGACTCCCTACCTCCATCTCCACTGCATACTGCCACGGTGTGTCTGGGTCATCTGCCTCGTCTTCCTCATCTCCCACTTGCTCCTCCGGCTGCTCCTCCTCTCCTGTCACCTGTGTAGAAAAACCACCCATTTTGCTACACACTGCTTGTGCTCCAATGTCCTCCTCCAGTTCAGCCCCCACAGGGCTCATGTGGCCGTGAGATGTAGGTACCACGTCTCCAGTCCCCTGACCATCCAGAATTACCAGCATCGTTTCCAGGATATGAATCAGTGGAAAGACGTTGTTCATCCCATAGTCCTGGCGACTGACAAAAAAAGTGGCCTCCTCAAAGGGCACGAGCAAACGGCAGGTGTCACGCATGAGCTTCCACTGGCTAACCTCGAAGTTACACGCCTGTATCATCAAGAAATAGTTTATGGCTTTCTCTGTTCGTACAGTCGGTCCAACATATGGAGGGTGGAATTCCAACGGGTGGAAACGTCGCATATCAGCCTATGTTGGGGGATGCCGTTCTGCTGCTGTAGCTCAAGGAGGGTGTGCTTGGCGGTGTACGAGTGGCTGAAGTGCATGCAAAGTTCAATGGCCATTTTTAGGATGGGTGGAAGACTTCAGGAAATGCATGACAACCAGATGGAACATGTGTGCCATGCAGGGCGCATGGCTCATCCCTCCTTGATGCAGCACCGACACCATGTTCTTTCCGTTGTCGGTCACCATGGTTCCGATTTTGAGTTGTTGCGGATAAAGCAAGGATTCGATTTCTTGATGAAGGATGCAAAGTAGTTCCTCCCCTGTGTGACTCAGTTCACCCAGGCAAACAAGGTGCAGAACAGCGTGACACCGCCGTGCCCTGGACATGTGGTATGCTGGTGGGTCACTGTGAATTGTCCCTGCAGTGGAGGCTGAGGACAAGGTGGAGGATGAGGAGGCCGAGCTGAACATTGTCGCAGGACCAACGGCGTGAGAGCGTGGAGGCGGAAGCAGAGTCACCTGGCCAAGTTGCTGGTTTGGCTGGGCAAGAACCACATTTTCCCAGTGGACCGTAAAGGACATATATTGTCCTTGACCGTAGTTACAGCTCCACACGTCGGTGCTGCCGTGCACTTTGGCAGACACCGACAGGCTCAAGGACTGGCTCACCTTCTGTTCTAAATATGTGTGCAGGGCTGGTACTGCCTTTTTGGCAAAGAAATGACGGCTTGGGACTCTCCACCTCGGCTTGACACAAGCCATCAGTTCTCTGAAAGGTGCAGAGTCCACCACTTGGAAAGGAAGCGACTGCAGTACCAGCAACTTGGCCAGGAGCACGTTCAGCTTCTGCGCTGTTGGATCTTTGCATGCATACTGTTGTCTCTTGGCAATTGCTTCGGAGATTGATTGCTGACGGAATAACTGACGAGGAGGAAGAGGAGGAGCATCAGGACCAGCAGATGATGGGGAGGACAGACAGCTTCCTTCGGATGAGGGGGTGGAGCCTTGACTGCCTTAAATCGGGTGTGTGCCACTGGGTGATGCAGTGGTTGCTGCGGCAGGCTGGACCACCACATTGGCGCCACGGTTCTCCTAGGCCACTTTATGGTGATGCTGCATATGTTGACGCAGGGCCGTTGTGCCAACATTGGCACCCTGGCCAGGCTTCACCTTCTGCCCACAGATTCGACAAATGGCCATGTTCACCTCCCCCGGCAGCTTAACAAAAAATTGCCACACCGCCGAGTAGGTGATTTTACACCCAACACTTTACACTGACTAACTGCTACCGCCACTGCCTCCGTGAACCCCTGCATCACTACCTTCCGGGCCAGTAGGCTCCTGCGAAGCGGGTGGTCTACCCCGTGCAAGTTTGGCTCCCACTACTGCCACCCTGCTGACTCCCAGCCATGCTACTGACTTGCTGGCTCCGCCGCTTCCTCACGTGCAAGCTGCCACCCTCTTGTCCCGACCCGGCTCCCAATTGCGATCGGCTACATCGAGTACTGTCTGCACGTCACTGATGTCCTCCTCAACGGTCTCTGAGCCAGGAGCTTGACCGCTTACAACACTAGCTCCCACACCACTCTCCTCATCACTACTTGCCCGCCTACTGGAGGAAGCGGCAGATGTCTCCTCCACATCTTGGTTGGCCAGTAGCTGCTGACTGTCCTCTAGTAGCTCGTCCTCGCTGTATAGTGGAGCTGAGCCCACAGCATATAATACTTTCTGAAAAGGACAGAGGCAGGTTGAGGACAAGTGAGGGCACAGGGCCTGCTCCCGGGCAATGCCAACTAAGGGTTGTGTCTGACGAACCCACCAACTCTTGGCTGGGGGTGTCTGATGTCATTTGGGAGAAAGTGGATGACCGAGTCAACCAAGAACCGCTGGGTTGCTGGTAAAGACACGACGGCCAGATGACACCGGGAGCTCAGGCCTTTCGCTGCGACTCCTGCTGCCACGCCCCCTTACTCTGCTGCGACCTGTGCCTGCGCCAGAAACATTTATGCCTGTGCCCCTCCCCTGAGCAGGGCCTGTCACTTCTCTGTCTGACATACAGTTAGATCAAATAAGTAAATAAAAAGGAAATTAATACACGCCAAAAGGGCTTTAATTTTCTCACTTCACCACACAATGGCTAATAAGCCCTTTCTTTCCCCACTAATACACGCCCAAAAAAACTTTAGAACATATAACTGCGCCCGTGAACGGCAAATAATACTTTTTTTTGCCACTAATATATGCCAAAAAGGGCTGTAATTTTCTTATTGCACCATACAATGGCTAATAGGCCCTTTTTCTTTTTCCCCAATAATACACCCAAAAAAAAGGCTTTAGAACATATAACTGCGGCCGTGAGCTGCATATTACGTTTTTTTTTGCCATTAATACACGCCAAAAAGGGCTTTAATTTTCTCACTTCACCACACAATGGTTAATAAGCCCTTTTTCTTTTTCCCCACTACTACACGCCAAAAAAAGACTTTAGAACATATAACTGCGGCCGTGAACAGCAAATAATACTTTTTTTTGCCACTAATACACGCCAAAAAGGGCTGGAATTTTCTCACTTCACCACACAATGGCTAATAAGCCCTTTTTCCCCACTAATACACAAAAAAAAAGGCTTTAGAACATATAACTGCGGCCGTGAACGGCAAATTAAATTTTTTTTTTTGCCACTAATACACGCCAAAAAGGGCTTTAATTTTCTCACTTCACCACACAAAGGCTAATAAGCCCTTTTTCTTTTCCCCACTAATACACTCCAAAAAAAGGCTTTAGAACATAACTACGGCCGTGAACGGCAAATAATACTTTTTTTTGCCACTAATACACGCCAAAAAGGGCAGTAAATTTCTCACTTCACTACACAAAGGCTAATAAGCCCTTTTTCTCTTTCCCCACTAAGACACACCAAAAAAAGGCTTTAGAACATATAACTGCGGCCGTGAACGGCAAATAAAGTTTTTTTTTTGCCACTAATACACGCCAAAAAGAACTTTAATTTTCTCACTTCACCACACAACGGCTGATAAGCCCTTTTTCTTTTTCCCCACTAATACACTCCAAAAAAAGACTTTAGAACATATAACTGCGGCCGTGAATGGCAAATAATATTTTTGTTTGCCGCTAATACACGCCAAAAAGGGCTGCAATTTTCTCACTTCAACACACAACGGCTAATAAGCCCCTTTTTTTCCTCCACTAATGCACCGCATAAGGGCTAATAAGACCCCAATAACAAGAACGGTTTGCTGGAATTACAGAGGTGTTGCAAACCTGAAAAGAGCAGCAGTATAATGGCAATTTGTATCCGCAGTCAGTGCAGCAAGGTGTAATAGGATTATTCCTATTACCCAGGCTGTAAACAGACCTATTGAACCCTGTTTTGCTTTAATACTGTAGAATAATTCCTCCCTATCCTTTCCCTACACTTCTAATGCGCTTTCCCTGAACTTTTATTGAGCAAAATATATACATTTTCAAGCCTTCCTAGCACTGTCCCTAGCGCCTGCTGATGTCTCTCCCTGCACTACGTACACTGGAAAATGGCTGAATCCAAGATGGCTGAGGCTATTTATAGGGTTGTGAAATAACAGGGCTGGCTGGCTGCTGATTGGTTGCAAGCATGACATTGTGGGTGATCCCTCGTTCCCAGAGTTCCTTGCTCCATGTCCTAACATGTGCAGCAGCCATTTTAGGAAAAAATGCGATCCGTTACCATGAAGCGTGAGGAAATTCGGTGCGAATTAAATAATTTCTGAAATTCGGATCGAATTCCACTTCATCCGCTTCGATTCGCTCATCTCTAGTTATATATCTGACCATTATTTTACTTGTATATGACATTTATAACTCCTCTTCAGCTTTTATATCTAATTGTCAGTTTTCCCTTAGTTACTGGGTGGAGACTAGCCACAATGATATTTCTCATATACAGCACACAGAGAAGAGGAGATCTTATTCCTATATCTCTCTGTAGCTCTGTAGCTATATCCCTCAGGAGCAGCAGCACTATGGAAGACATTATATCACAGAACCAAGCAATGTAGCTGTCAAGATATCACTAGGGTGAGACAGAAAAACATTTTCTAGCCAGCAGTGTGCCTGTACTGTACCTCTGTCTCTCTCCAGCAGCCCATCCCCCCTATTCCTACGCCTCCCCATCCCTATCCATAAAATTTTATGGTCTGCAGATGGAATTTGATTCTTCAGTGTCTTACTGAAGACACATTTGAGCAGTGAATAGAAAGTTAGTGTAGCAATGGGCAACAGGAGAGGAGCCTGATAAGTGGAGAAAGAGGATTTTTCTATAAGATATATATTTCAAAGCTGCTTATCGTAAAGAAAAAATTAAATGACAGCTACTATTTAACATTTTCCTATAACAAATTTAAAACAAGCCTGCAAATACTGTAAAAGGAGTATTGGTTTATTGTCGATTGTTCGTTAAAACCCTTTTTCCAAAAACTTTTTTTGTTTTGGTCATTCCAAGAACCATAACTATATAATTTTTCTTTCTACGGAGCTTGATTTTTGTGAGATAACTTGTAGTTTTCATTGGTATAATTGTGGGGTATATACAATGTTCATTATTTTTGTGGCAGATAAGCAAAAATCTTTTCATTAATTTTTTTTTTTTTACGACGTTCTCTGTGTGGTATAAATTCCGTACAGTTCTGGTAGTTACACATGCGTCAATACCAAATATGTAAAGGGGTTATTATTTTTTACATTTTTTTCTATTGACAAGCATTTTTTTTTCAATGTGATTTAACTTGGAGATTTTTTTAAATAAAACTTTAAAAATAAAAATAATAAAAAATAATGCAATTGCTTATTGTACACTCTTTAGTCCCACAAGGGGACTTTGACAAGTGATCCTTCACTCGCTTCAATAATACACTGTTCTACTTATGTTAGTGCAGTGTATTATACTTTCAGTAGGATACTAAGAGGCAACCTACTAAGCCATGCCAGAGGCATAGACAGAAAGCAAGCCTGGGGGCCTTCAAAGGATCCCTGGCTGCCATGTACAGACAGACATTGGCATCCCACAATCTCAATGGCAGAGGTGCTGATCGGTGACAGAGAGATCCCTCTCCATGTGAAACCACTTAGCTGCCATGGTCAATCGACAGGATTGGTGATTCTGCTGGTCTGGGCCATTAAAGTAGAAGCCCAGCATTCATAAATCCCATGATATAGTGCAATGATATAGTTTTTGGGAATTTTCCAAGCTATTTAAAGGGAACCTGTCACCTCCCAAAACCATCCCAAGCCGCCAGCAGTACCTGTGTGTAGCGAGCAGCGTGTTTCTGATGATGCCTTTCTTTCTGAAGGCAGATGCAGCAAAAGTACTGAAAACGTTGTCTTATCCCCTGCCCGACACGCTTCTCCACACATGCTTGAAGTCAAGGAGGCAGCAGCCTCACAGTAACCACGCCCCCTTCCTGCCCCTTCGCTGTGACTGACAGCGCTTATGCAGAGAGTTCGGCAAAGCCAGCTGAACTGCCAGCTGTCAGTGACAGCGAAGGGGCAGGGAAGGGGGCGTGGTTACCGTGACGGCTTGGGATGGTTTTGGGAGGTGACAAGTTCCCTTTAAAGGCACATTCAACTTGGTGTATATGAATTTCTAAGCTACTGGTAATGATACAAGATATAACAGCTGAACTAAATAATTGTCTATAGTATTATTCTGACATTTCACATTCTTGAAATATAGTAGTGATCCTAAATGACCTAAGAGGGGAATGTGCACTAGGATTAAATGTTAGGAATTGTAAAAAACTGAGTTTTCATGAAGGTGGATGGAAAATTATGATTTTATATCTCAGAATACAGAAAATACAAACAAAAAATATTAAAAGTGTCAAACCTTGCTAAACATGGGTCCATGTTACACTCCTGGAGCCTGGGTTTGGGCTTTACATTTTCTGGATAGTAATGACAATACTGGTCTGCCACTACCCGCCCACTTCTCATGTCATAACATTCTGCCGATGTCAGCTGGTATCCTGCAAACATAATTTCCATTGAGTATTTACAAGGTCTTAATTGCACTGGCATTTGCATCCCTACATGGCCGTTGTTTCGGGATAACAACTACACTGGTAAGATAAAGGATCAGACATCAATTGATGGAAATTGTAGCACTCCATAGCAATGTTTTATTGTACAATCTTAACATTACACTGAAAACCTGGCCAACCAGCGGCGAATCAATGGATGTCGTATATCTGGACTTCTCTAAAGCATTTGACACTGTACCACATAAAAGGTTAGTATATAAAATGAGAATGCTCGGACTGGGAGAAAACATCTGTATGTGGGTAAGTAACTGGCTAAATGATAGAAAACAGAGGGTGGTTATTAACGGTACACACTCAGATTGGGTCACTGTCACTAGCGGAGTACCTCAGGGGTCAGTATTGGGCCCTATTCTCTTCAATATATTTATTAATGATCTTGTAGAAGGCTTGCATAGTAAAGTATCAATTTTCGCAGATGACACTAAACTGTGTAAAGTAATTAACACGGAAGAGGACAGTATACTACTACAGAGGGATCTGGATAGATTGGAGGCTTGGGCAGAGAAGTAGCAGATGAGGTTTAACACTGACAAATGTAAGGTTATGCACATGGGAAGGAATAATGCAAGTCACCAGTACATAATAAATGGTAAAACACTCGGTAACACTGACATGGAAAAGGATCTAGGAATTTTAATAAACAGCAAACTAAGCTGTAAAAACCAGTGTCAGGCAGCTGCTGCCAAGGCCAATAAGATAATGGGTTGCATCAGAAGGGGCATAGATTCCCGTGATAAGAACATAGTCCTACCACTTTACAATCGCTAGTCAGACCACACATGGAGTACTGTGTACAGTTCTGGGCTCCTGTAAACAAGGCAGACATAGCAGAGCTGGAGAGGGTCCAGAGGAGGGCAACTAAAGTAATAACTGGAATGGGGCAACTACAGTACCCTGAAAGATTATCAAAATTAGGGTTATTCACTTTAGAAAAAAGACGACTGAGGGGAGATCTAATTAATATGTATAAATATATCAGGGGTCAGTACAGAGATCTATCCCATCATCTATTTATCCCCAGGACTGTGACTGTGATGAGGGGACACCCTCTGCGTCTGGAGGAAAGAAGGCTTGTACACAAACATAGAAAAGGATTCTTTACGGTAAGAGCAGTGAGACTATGGATCTCTCTGCCTGAGGAGGTGGTAATGGTGAGTGCAATAAAGGAATTCAAGAGGGGCCTGGATGTATTTCTGGAGCGTAATAATATTACAGGCTATAGCTACTAGAGAGGGGTCGTTGATCCAGGGAGTTAGTCTGATTGCCTGATTGGAGTCGGGAAGGAAATTTTTATTCCCCTAAAGTGGGAAAAATTGGCTTCTACCTCCCAATTATTTTTTTTGCCTTCCTCTGGATCAACTTGTAGGATAACAGGCCGAACTGGATGGACAAATGTCTTTTTTTGGCCTTATGTACTATGTTACTATGTTAACCATGCTCACATGATATTGCTTTAGTATAGAGTTTATGCTTTAGTTACCTCCTCCACAGGATGCCGAGCATGGAAAAAAGTCGGTTTCTCTCCAGCGATGTATGATAGGCTGATAGAAGATAAACTGCACCACACTATCAACAGCACCAGCGTAACGAACCTGAAAAACACACATGCTGTATTGTATTATTAAAGATATGTAACATTGTATTTCAATTTCTATTTCCACTGCTTACTGGTAAAGAATGGAGCATTCTTCTCTAGGTTCAGAGACTAAATCCAGCTACTTAAAAATGTTGAGGGATTAAAACACTGGTCCAGATTTACCAATCCTAACAGATAGCATAACCTTATACCAGACAGTCTAATTCTCCAAATGTATCACAGTGTCTCATACTGCATGATAAATTTGGTTAATTGTTAGACATTCTTGTCCAACTTTAACCCATCTACTGGCTAGCTTACTTTGGAGCAAAAATTTTAAGCAATTTCATCACACGCTGCATCTTAAAGCGATTGTGCCAAGTTTATAAGTCATACCCTATCCACAGGGATTATCCCCTATCCACAAGTTGACCCCTGGGACCCCACCATGATCTGGCACTTCCATAGAGAATAAACTTAGTGGCAGTGGGCATGTACAACCTACCAATCCTTCAGAACTAGGGAACGGGACACCTGTTCTCAGAAACGGGGGAGGTCCCAGCGGTTGGACCACAAGCGAGTGGGTAGTTATCCCTTATCCTGTGAAAAGAAGATACCTTAAAAACTTTCCACAATCCCTTTAAGTAACAGCTTTTTTACTAAGCCATGTCCCTTTCACACTAAGCCAAAGCCCTTGAGCCACATGCAAAAAGTGTGTAAAAAATAAAAGTAGTGTACAAACTGTGCTCCAGGATTCTGGCTCAATTTAAGATACTGTAGAATTCTGATACATTTTGATTGCTAAATCTGCCCCAAAGTACCTATATTAGAAAATTCCTTAACTTTTCAGTACACAAAGATGACACATAAAATTTAATTAAATGCATTCACATTTAAAAAGTCACACATGCAAACATAGGCATCTTTTAGACTAAACACATATAGTCACACATCTCCTAGCCCTATAGCATAGTACCTGGTTCTGGGCAGAATTTTGAAAAAAACATTTGACTCTTGGGTCCAAACTAGCTGTTCTGTTTTTAATTCCAGGCTCTGCAAAATCGCCCTAGTTGATTAATGCTTTACATATAACACGTATATTGGTGATAAGAGTAGCAAATGATTTAAACATTTATGCTGTATAATTCCCAGAGGTGGAAGCTGGATTGGAAATGATTGGCAGGCGCTCCAAAAAGTAGGAGCAAGCACACATTATATCCTCGAACTGAAAAGCATGTAAAGAATGTGTATGAATAACATCTGGCAAATGTAAGGCTGACCTCTTATTACGTAAAAAAATAAAGAACACGTTGGTATCTTAATGTGCAAGAAGACTTACACACTCATGATAGCTTATCGTGTCTTCATTAGGTGCTCATTTGTCACACTCATTACATACTAGTAAGACGTAGTAAGTAGGCTAATTTAAAATGTGCTTCTCACTTTCACAGTGATAAAGTTATTGTGCTGGTTAGGGTAGTGCTTTCAGTGAATAGTTTTAAGAATTCTAGCCTGAAAGCTATCAAGATAAAGCAAACAAATTAAACAGATCTCCTCCTAGTAATCCATGTCCTGTTTACTGTCAATCACATTTATAAGAACCTGTCATACGGCAGCTGTTATATATTACCAAAAATACATTACAACAATGTCCCGAATTTTTACTTTGGTACTCTGAATCTTTAGAGGGCAGCAGAAAGTCTACTATCTTACTTTCAGGAGAGAGTCTCTGAATGGACTCCTGTGGGGTGGTTTGTGCCCTAATCCCTATAATTAGAGATGACAAATTTAATTCGGCTGCTTAACCGAATTTCACAAAGAAATTCGATTTGTGACTAATTACTTTGTCGTGAAGTGCATTCCTTTGTTTATACCGGGCACAATGATGGAAAATGGCAATCGCGCCACCCCCATCATTGAACTCCTCAGATGCCGCATTCATCACTGATTGCGGCATCTGAGGCTACCATTTCAGTCTTTCAGGGGCTCATCAAGGTAAAAAAAAAAAAAAAAAAATACCTTGTGCATTTGCTCACTTAGAGGCCGTCATGACCATCTTGATTGCAGACACTGCACAAAATCTTGTGCAGAGACGTCATCACACTGGCTGGTGGCGGTTTCTGCAATCAAGATGGCCACGATGGCCTCTTCACGCACAAATGGATGAAGTGAGGATGTTTTTGTTTTTTTTACTGAAATCTCAAGAAAAATAGATTTTTGACCACAAAGTGCAAGCAAATTTGGCTTTGCGGCAAATCTAATTTTTCTGAAATTCGGATCAAAGGCAATTTGTTTTGCTTTTTTTCGCTTAACGCTACCTATAATATTGAGAGCCACACTGAGTGCCTATAGAAAAATCTTAATCACATGTTGGCAATTGATGCAAAATGCTACATTTCACACTACCTAAAAAAATGCAATGAATACGTGCGATACATGAATATGTCTTTCAATAAAAATTTACTTTTTTAATCACTTAAGAGTCACTTTGAGCTAAATATCTGGCAGTGTTGTGGCATGGGCATTCATAAATTGTTATTTACATACTCTTTCAATAGGCAGTTTTGCCATGATACTGGCTTCCTCATGAGGCTGGACAATGGCATTTAGACATTCTGAGTTTTGAGCTTATAAAAAAGAAATAAATTCAAGCCATAAGTGGTTCTGAGGGCAACATATATAGAACTAATGTGAAATTCAGTTACATCCCTCTAGTTAACAGTGTGTTTGAGTGGATCCTGCCATCTGCCTCTATCTATAGTATATAAATGTACAGTTTATGTACATTCGTTTTTAAGTCCATGTGCAGAACCCTGTTGGATTTTTTTTTTATCTTAAAGTGGCTCTTAAAGTGTAACTTTCAGGGAAGTTAAACATTTTTGTAATGTACTTTATTAGGGAAAGATGTTTCTTTGTGCTAGAAAGCAGGGTTGAAAGAGTCTTTTTTGGCAAAGCTGTAACTGAGTGCGGCTAAGAAGAGTCTGTCTTCAGTCTTCAGTTCTGTTGAGCTCTGAAGACACCTGTGTGTAACTTACAGAGGCTTCCAGCCTGCCTCTTGTCTCTACCTGTGGGCATGTGCCCTATCACTATCCACCACCCTGCCTATCTGACTTATTACACACAGGCATCTTCAGGGCTTAGTAAAATACTGAAGACAGACTCTTCTTAGCAACACTCAGTCACAGCTTTGCTATGAAGACTCTTTAAACTGAAATGACAGTTACAAGTGATTAAATCAAAAGAAAAGTTTAAGTATTGTCCAATATTCATGTATCACACACATTTACTGGACTTTTTTTTGGTGGTAGTGTGACGTGAGGTATTATTTTGCCTCAATGACAAACTTACTATATAAAAAGGTATACCCCTCATCTACTGGGATCACCTCCCCGGTTGCTGATTTCCCTACACTGTAATCTTATTACTGATGGATTATTTAATGAGCCCATGATCACTTTAACAACCATTATTATCTGATGATTGAGCAAAATTTGCAGCAACTCTGATGTGTTTCTCCTTTTTACTGCAAAGGAAATAAGCAGCCTTAGGCCACCTTCACGTGGTCGGGATTTGGTCAGTATTTTTCATCAATATATTTGTAAGCCAAAGCCAGGAGTGTGTCCAAAACACAGTGTCACAAAGCTTGACATTATCATTGTTCTTTGTAGGTTCTACTCTTGGTTTTGGCTTACAAATACTGATGAAAAATACTGACTAAACAATGACCATGTGAAGGAGAGCAATGTCAGAATAGACTAACTCCAAAATATCATGTATAGGATAAAAGTATCTGTACGTGCACACTTGACTGTCTAGACTAGTGAACATTGGTATAACTGCCGTATATGGCAGCTAGAATGCAGTAATATCCTGAATATAAGAAACAGAGTTTATGGTAACCAAAAGTGGTTAATAATAGTGCATCTCTTTAATTAACTGATTGGGTCCTTCCGTGCCAGCTGCAAGAGTTTATTTTTCTACCTCCTGCTGGCCAGGCACTTCCAGCTCATGCTGCCCACAACAGGAACATTCCAATGGAAATTTGCATAGAAAAATATTAAAGCGTTCTTGGAGGGGAATCTCACAATTCCTCATAATCATCTAAGATCACAGAAAGTGCTTGAAACAACTGACACAGCCATAAATATGCTATTGCTGCTGCAAATTTACAGTAAATACTAGTAGTATGGGTTGATGCACTTAAATATTAGTGTTTTATTCGAATAGGGAATATTAAGTGTCGGCACTTCGAGAATTTGCAAATATTTAGAATATAGTGACATATATTTGGAATTTTGAATATTCTAGATTTTTTTTTCATCAGTAACCTCCCTTCTTGCTTGTGGGCCAATGAGAAGGCTGCAATGTCTTTGTCTGAGCTTAGCAACATCCCTAGCAACCAATAGGAAAGTTGCCTACCCCTCACTATATAAGAGCCTCCCCAGCAGCCATTTTCTGTAGCATTATGGAGTTCTGAGAGAGACAGCAGTGTCATTGCTGTGCTCTGTGCTTTACTGTTTAATTACATTAGATAGTTAGTTAGCTTATATATATAATACAGATAGTTAGTGGGAGATAGTCAGTGTAGGATAGATAAACTGATATAGTGTAGCTGATAGGTTCTGCTGTGCATACATACATGCTACAGACATAGTGCTGTATGTATGTATGTACAGTGGGGGAAATAATTATTTGACCCCTCACTGATTTTGTAAGTTTGTCCAATGACAAAGAAATGAAAAGTCTCAGAACAGTATCATTTCAATGGTAGGTTTATTGTAACAGTGGCAGATAGCACATCAAAAGGAAAATCGAAAAAATAACTTTAAATAAAAAATAGCAACTGATTTGCATTTCATTGAGTGAAATAAGTATTTGAACCCCTACCAACCATTAAGAGTTCTGGCTCCCACAGAGTGGTTAGACACTTCTACTCAATTAGTCACCCTCATTAAGGACACCTGTCTTAACTAGTCACCTGTATAAAAGACACCTGTCCACAGAATCAATCAATCAAGCAGACTCCAAACTCTCCAACATGGGAAAGACCAAAGAGCTGTCCAAGGATGTCAGAGACAAAATTGTAGACCTGCACAAGGCTGGAATGGGCTACAAAACCATTAGCAAGAAGCTGGGAGAGAAGGTGACAACTGTTGGTGCGATTGTTCGAAAATGGAAGGAGCACAAAATGACCATCAATCGACCTCGCTCTGGGGCTCCACGCAAGATCTCACCTCGTGGGGTGTCAATGGTTCTGAGAAAGGTGAAAAAGCATCCTAGAACTACACGGAGGAGTTAGTTAATGACCTCAAATTAGCAGGGACCACAGTCACCAAGAAAACCATTGGAAACACATTACACCGCAATGGATTAAAATCCTGCAGGGCTCGCAAGGTCCCCCTGCTCAGGAAGGCACATGTGCAGGCCCGTCTGAAGTTTGCCAATGAACACCTGAATGATCAGAGAGTGACTGGGAGAAGGTGCTGTGGTCTGATGAGACCAAAATAGAGCTCTTTGGCATTAACTCAACTCGCTGTGTTTGGAGGAAGAAAAATGCTGCCTATGACCCCCAAAAACACCGTCCCCACCGTCAAGCATGGGGGTGGAAACATTTTGCTTTGGGGGTGTTTTTCTGCTAAGGGCACAGGACAACTTATTCGCATAAACGGGAAAATGGACGGAGCCATGTATCGTGAAATCCTGAGCGACAACCTCCTTCCCTCTGCCAGGAAACTGAAAATGGGTCGTGGATGGGTGTTCCAGCACGACAATGACCCAAAACATACAGCAAAGGCAACAAAGGAGTGGCTCAAGAAGAAGCACATTAAGGTCATGGAGTGGCCTAGTCAGTCTCCGGACCTTAATCCAATCGAAAACCTATGGAGGGAGCTCAAGCTCAGAGTTGCACAGAGACAGCCTCGAAACCTTAGGGATTTAGAGATGATCTGCAAAGAGGAGTGGACCAACATTCCTCCTAAAATGAGCGCAAACTGGTCATCAATTACAAGAAACGTTTGACCTCTGTGCTTGCAAACAAGGGTTTTTCCACCAAGTATTAAGTCTTTTTTTGTTAGAGGGTTCAAATACTTATTTCACTCAATGAAATGCAAATCAGTTGCTATCTTTTATTTAAAGTTATTTTTTCGATTTTCCTTTTGATGTGCTATCTGCCACTGTTACAATAAACCTACCATTGAAATGATACTGTTCTGAGACTTTTCATTTCTTTGTCATTGGACAAACTTACAAAATCAGTGAGGGGTCAAATAATTATTTCCCCCACTGTATGTACACTGCGTGCAGAATTATTAGGCAAATGAGTATTTTGACCACATCATCCTCTTTATGCATGTTGTCTTACTCCAAGCTGTATAGGCTCGAAAGCCTACTACCAATTAAGCATATTAGGTGATGTGCATCTCTGTAATGAGAAGGGGTGTGGTCTAATGACATCAACACCCTATATTAGGTGTGCATAATTATTAGGCAACTTCCTTTCCCTTGGCAAAATGGGTCAAAAGAAGGACTTGACAGGCTCAGAAAAGTCAAAAATAGTGAGATATCTTGCAGAGGGATGCAGCACTCTTAAAATTGCAAAGCTTCTGAAGCGTGATCATCGAACAATCAAGCGTTTCATTCAAAATAGTCAACAGGGTCGCAAGAAGCGTGTGGAAAAAACCAAGGCGCAAAATAACTGCCCATGAACTGAGAAAAGTCAAGCGTGCAGCTGCCAAGATGCCACTTGCCACCAGTTTGGCCATATTTCAGAGCTGCAACATCACTGGAGTGCCCAAAAGCACAAGGTGTGCAATACTCAGAGACATGGCCAAGGTAAGAAAGGCTGAAAGACGACCACCACTGAACAAGACACACAAGCTGAAACGTCAAGACTGGGCCAAGAAATATCTCAAGGTTTTATGGACTGATGAAATGAGAGTGAGTCTTGATGGGCCAGATGGATGGGCCCGTGCCTGGATGGGTAAAGAACAGAGAGCTCCAGTCCGACTCAGACGCCAGCAAGGTGGCGGTGGAGTACTGGTTTGGGCTGGTATCATCAAAGATGAGCTTGTGGGGCCTTTTCGGGTTGAGGATGGAGTCAAGCTCAACTCCCAGTCCTACTGCCAGTTTCTGGAAGACACCTTCTTCAAGCAGTGGTACAGGAAGAAGTCTGCATCCTTCAAGAAAAACATGATTTTCATGCAGGACAATGCTCCATCACACGGGTCCAAGTACTCCACAGCGTGGCTGGCAAGAAAGGGTATAAAAGAAGAAAATCTAATGACATGACCTCCTTGTTCACCTGATCTGAACCCCATTGAGAACCTGTGGTCCATCATCAAATGTGAGATTTACAAGGAGGGAAAACAGTACACCTCTCTGAACAGTGTCTGGGAGGCTGTGGTTGCTGCTGCACGCAATGTTGATGGTGAACAGATCAAAACACTGACAGAATCCATGGATGGCAGGCTTTTGAGTGTCCTTGCAAAGAAAGGTGGCTATATTGGTCACTGATTTGTTTTTTGTTTTGTTTTTTGAATGTCAGAAATGTATATTTGTGAATGTTGAGATGTTATATTGGTTTCACTGGTAAAAATAAATAATTGAAATGGGTATATATTTGTTTTTTGTTAAGTTGCCTAATAATTATGCACAGTAATAGTCACCTGCACACACAGATATCCCCCTAAAATAGCTAAAACTAAAAACAAACTAAAAACTACTTCCAAAAATATTCAGCTTTGATATTAATGAGTTTTTTGGGTTCATTGAGAACATGGTTGTTGTTCAATAATAAAATTAATCCTCAAAAATACAACTTGCCTAATAATTCTGCACTCCCTGTATGCTACATACATACATAGTGCTGTGATGTCACAAGTTCACAACAATATTTAGTGCACCAATCATTAATAAGTAGTTAGACCTGCTAAAATGTGAAAATGCATGTATTGCGCCAAAATATTCGAATCATTAGTACAGATTTCGCAATTGCGAATATATTGGAGCACTCTATCTGCATATAAAGCTATTGTAATGTTCTGCCGTGCCAACCATTTTCTCCAGTCTCAGGAAACTTCTAGCAGCTTGAAAAATGTAGCTATAGTGACCCACAACCTGTATTTTGCGCGTATTATGCGATCAAGAAAATAATCTCAAATTCGCGAATATATGACGAATATTCTATCAAATATTCACAAAATATCGCAAATTCGAATATTGCCCCTGCCGCTCATCACTATTAAATATTATCCAGGAAAATACTTTACATGAGAATGCAAATCATGAAAATTTAAAAATAGGTATATTTCTTATACAAACCGGATTCCAAAAAAGTTGGGACACTATACAAATCGTGAATAAAAACTGAATGCAATGATGTGGAGGTGCCAACTTCTAATATTTTATTCAGAATAGAACATAAATCACGGAACAAAAGTTTAAACTGAGAAAATGTACCATTTTAAGGGAAAAATATGTTGAATCAGAATTTCATGGTGTCAACAAATCCCCAAAAAGTTGGGACAAGGCCATTTTCACCACTGTGTGGCATCTCCCCTTCTTCTTACAACACTCAACAGACGTCTGGGGACCGAGGAGACCAGTTTCTCAAGTTTAGAAATAGGAATGCTCTCCCATTCTTGTCTAATACAGGCCTCTAACTGTTCAATCGTCTTGGGCCTTCTTTGTTGCACCTTCCTCTTTATGATGCGCCAAATGTTCTCTATAGGTGAAAGATCTGACTGCAGACTGGCCATTTCAGTACCCGGATCCTTCTCCTACGCAGCCATGATGTTGTGATTTATGCAGAATGTGGTCTGGCATTATCTTGTTGAAAAATGCAGGGTCTTCCCTGAAAGAGATGACGTCTGGATGGGAGCATATGTTGTTCTAGAACCTGAATATATTTTTCTGCATTGATGGTGCCTTTCCAGACATGCAAGCTCCCCATGCCACACGCACTCATGCAACCCCATACCATCAGAGATGCAGGCTTCTGAACTGAGCGTTGATAACAACTTGGGTTGTCCTTGTCCTCTTTGGTCCGGATGACATGGCGTCCCAGATTTCCAAAAAGAACTTCCATTTTGCCACACTCCATTTTAAATGATCCCTGGCCCAGTGAAAACGCCTGATCTTGTGGATCTTGCTTAGAAATTGCTTCTTCTTTGCACTGTAGAGTTTCAGCTGGCAACGGTGGATGGCACGGTGGATTGTGTTCACTGACAATGGTTTCTGGAAGTATTCCTGAGCCCATTCTGTGATTTCCTTTACAGTAGCATTCCTGTTTGTGGTGCAGTGTCGTTTAAGGGCCCGGAGATCACGGGCATCCAGTATGGTTTTACAGCCTTGACCCTTACGCACAGAGATTGTTCCAGATTCTCTGAATCTTCGGATGATGTTATGCACAGTTGATGATGATAGATGCAAAGTCTTTGCAATTTTTCGCTGGGTAACACCTTTCTGATATTGCTCCACTATCTTTCTGCGCAACATTGTGGGAATTGGTGATCCTCTACCCATCTTGGCTTCTGAGAGACACTGCCACTCTGAGAAGCTCTTTTTATACCCAATCATGTTGCCAATTGACCTAATTAGTGTTAATTGGTCTTCCAGCTCTTCATTATGCTCAAATTTACTTTTTCCAGCCTCTTATTGCTATTTGTCCCAACTTTTTGGGGATTTGTTGACACCGTGAAAATTGGAATCAACGTATTTTTCCTTTAAAATGATACATTTACTCGGATTAAGCGTTTGATCTGTCATCTACGTTCTATTACAAATAAAATATTGACATTTGCCATCTCCACATCATTGCATTCAGTTTTTATTCACAATTTGTTTAGTGTCCCAACTTTTTTGGAATCCGGTTTGTACAATATTCCATATCATAATTATTTCTCTAAAATGATCTATCCCCTTCCTTTCACCTGCACATGATATGGCAGCATGAAGTATTAAGTATCATCAAAGTATTCGTATATCATGTTCTGACAAATGTGGACATTAAAAAAATCATATATTGAGCTCTCTCCATCCAAGAATGTGCCCTACTCAAAAAAGGTGCTGAATAGCCTTGCTGCACAAGGTTTGGAACCACTATATGGCAAAGATAATTCCCAAAGAACATAGCACATGGGCAGTGGGCAGAGAAGAACGTATATGCTGTTAGATACAATATTACTTTATTAGCTTACTTTATATTAATAGGTAATGCAATCCTTAAAGAGCATCTGTCAGCATGATCAACCCTATTAAACCAGGCATACAGCCTGGTAGGGTTGATCCTGCCGATTAAAAGGATTTTGTCTGTATTTTTAACAGTTGCACAGCCAGCCACAGCCCTTGGAACACTGCTTTTGCAAAACCCCTGTGCTCTGCACACTCCCCCTCCCCTGTGCGTGCAGCAGAGGGGCATTACAAAAGCCGTGCTCCAAGGGCTGTGGCTGGCCCTTGGTGCTCAAACTTGCTCATTTGCATATGTAGATGCCTCTGCAGCTGTTCACCATACAGACAAAAGAAAAGGTATCCTTTTAATCAGCATGATCAACCCCACCAGGCAGTATGCCTGGTTTAATAGGGTTGGACATGCTGATAGATGCTCTTTAACGTGTATCTTTACGTAATAGGCAAAAGATGGGCTGTATTTATCAGCTCTTTCAGATAGCAAATAATTAGGTAGTTCATGTACAGATATTGTGGACATAGCAGAATGACTGAAACAGCAAATGGATCAGGATGTGACGGCAGGAGCCATAAAACATCTAAAACATGTCACAATTTACAGTTTAGTGTGTGCTGCATCTATATCTTAGCATCATTCTCCATATGCCTATGAAATAGTATGTACTTTGCAAAGAGTTCTGACTGTTTAACATTCCCCATTATAATAGATATCAGAGTAATGATGTTCTACAGGGGACAATCACCAGCACAGAAAATCCCTCAACAGCAGCAGATCATACACAAAGATGGACATTTGACCTGTAGTTATAATAGTGCCTCTCCCTTCCCCATCAGGGCTATAGCAGGGCTTTCCCCATTACTACATTAGTCACGTGAGGATTTCTTCCCTTCGCACACTAGTCATAGCAGGGCTTTCGCCCTCCCCCTATATTCTGACCAGGGTTCTTCCCACTTCTCACGTTAGTCACATCAGGGGTTCCTTCCTGAGCAGTAACAGCAGGGCTCTCTATTATGGTTATGGGTAAAGACCAAGGTACAGTATGAAATGAACACGTTTTTGTTTGACACAAAACATGTATTTCTTTTGTCTCCGTTTCACAGGAAGCATTACAAAAATGGAAATTTCCACCTTGTTTCTACAGTAAAATAAATAAGCTCTCTAATGAGGCAGCATATGTCGGAGAGTAATTGGTTCAAAAATCTGAAGAATTTTGAGCAACTGGCACTGGATCAAAATCTTTTAAACAGAAACATTTAAAGGGGACCAAAAGCTGAATTACCCCCCCACCCACAAAAAGCTTGATATAAGTGAAATAGTTATATAGGACATTCACAATTTTTATTTATAATAGTAGATCATATATGAAATAATGAATTATTTGTAATAGACTGCACACCAAGTGACTCTGGATCCCTTGATAGCAAAGAAAAATCTTGGATTCAATGCAACATTCACAATTTTGTGGCTGAAGGCCTCCCAAGGACTTTATGACCTTCCTAAAAAAGCTTTCATTTTATTGAGATTTTCCAAAAGCTATACTTTTCTTGTGCTTCTTAAAGCAGGCATGTATTACAGCAGTATGTTTTAGATGACCTTACGTATACTTAATAAGGTACTGTTTCATCCATCAGCACAGTGCAAATTGAGGGAAAATACTATGTGCCTATTGATGCCTTCGCTGAAGAGCTAATTGAGAAATATATGCAGCCATATCACATGTTTCAGTAAGAACTGTTTAGGACTGATCATTCAATGTTAATTTCTTTATCCCAAAATGGGGTGCTCGAATCGACTTCTACAAACCAATTTGTTCGCCTGCATGAATTTTGAGTCTGGGAAGGGCTGTCCTTCTACAGACAAATCTCCACTTTGCCTGTTGACTGACAGGGCCAGATATCTTGTGTGGATCTTACAATCTTGCTCATTGCTACCTAACATGTTTCCGAAAAGCCTTCATCACCTAAGCTTTAGTGAATCCCTAAAATGATTATTTCTCGGCTACAATAGTACATAGAAAGACATATCGTTCAGGCTCAAACATAAAACTAAGCTCTACGTTCAATGCATCCGTTTTTTGCATTTTGGTTTTTCATTCCCCGCCTTTCCAGAACCATAACTTTTAGATTTTTGCGTTCACATAGCCTTATGAGCCTATTTAATATTCCATATGATGCAGTGCGGAGCTGAAAAAAAAATTCCACAAGGGGTTGGAAATGGAAAAAAAACAACGCAATTCTGCCAGTTTTATGGGGGGTTTTCTTGTTTCCTGTGTGTGTAGCAGGTGTCCATGATGTGTATTTTTTTTATTGCTTATGTCTTTTTGTTTTGATTTTGCCGAAAGGGAGGTGATTTGAACTTTCAGATTATTTTCCCTTTTTTTTTCTTATATTTTTAAAAACTTTTTTTTTTTGTCACCCTGGGTGACAATAACTGGCAATCATTAGATTGCCCATTGTGTTCTGTGATGACTATTTAGCCATCATAGAACACTTCATTTACAATATAACAATACAATGCTGCCCCCTGTTGGCCTGTATTGGTATATTCTAGTAATAACTGCCGAAGTCTGCTTGAAGCTTCGGGCTATTAACAGCTTCCACAATCTAAGCTGAGGAACACTGTTATGGGCATGGGAGCGCGTGGCTCCTGCTTCTAGACCGCTCAGATGCCATGGTCACAGATGACCACGGCATCTGAGCAGTTAAATGTATGCGATCAGCCGTAGGGCTGATCACATGCATCCACCGCAGGACTCTGCTGTTTGAAACAGCAGAAACCTAGCAGCTATGCATGTGCGAGCGGGCACCATCTTTAAAGTGGCGATCTTTAAAGGTTTTAAAGGTCGCCAAGGAGTTAAATGACATAAGCTGACCCTGACAAAATACGCAGGAAAATGTCATTTATTTCACCCTGTTTTCAGCGTAGTTCAAAGATAAGTTTCAAATGCTTCAGCAAAGGTCCTGATGCTATCAGTTCTTTTCTTTCCATATTTGGACCCGTTATTCCTATGGGCAAATCTAGAATCAAAATTGGAGCTAGACCATCGGTATAGTCGTGTTGGCAGACAGGAGACAGAAATAATTGGACCCTGACACATTGATCTAATAATAAAATATACTAGATTGATGTACTTTTGAACCTCACCTGAACACTGTCACAGCAAACAGCTAATAAACATTGCAATCACCCAGAATAATAGATACTGGAACAGATAAACCCTAGTGGACAAGCCCTACATTGGCTTTAAATTAAAAAAAGATATACTCTCTTTCTTCATCAGTGCCATTTTTTGTGGCACTGGTTTGGTTCCCCTGCTGCTATTTGTCTACAAACAGCAGTGGCCATGTGCCAGGATACAGCAAGTGACCGCTGCAGCCAGACACTTACCTCAGCAGTCTGCATGTCTCTGTTCATGTCACAGTGTCTACAGTGTTGTGCTGGGATACAGCAAGTCACCACTGCAATTATTCCCTGTTCTTAGTGGCAGACTGCTGAGGACAGTAGTTGGCTGCTGTGATTTGCCATATCCCGGAGATCTAGACTAGGACCACAGAGAATACGGTAGATCTAAAGAATAGAAAGGGGGAGTACATAATGTTTGTATTTCATTTAATGCCATTTTAGGGCTTGTCCATGATTTTTAATTATCTCAGACTATCCCTTTAATGCTTTCAGATGTTTTTGATTCTCACTGAAAACTTTGGTGAAGTGTCCAGAAAAGTGGCTGTGGTTAGGTGGATTTAAAAAATGTATTACTACCTTGCTAGCTCTTCAAACTCCTCCATACAAATATTTGCTTGGTGAAGCTCAGTGTGTATGTTTTTTAAATGGGAGAGAAGAGAAAGCTGTTGCCTGACACCTCTGGTGGCGGCTTATTTTTTAGAGAGATCAAAAGATCAGGTTCCGCTGACAATGGACTAATGGGACTGGGATGGGGCCATGCATTTTTACTGACAATATAAGATAGCATTAGTAAATCTGTCCTGTCCTTTACAAAATAAAGACTGTTTTAAAGGCATAGACCTTTAACTTAGATCAATTTTGGTTAAGAAGTCAAATCTCTCCTGAAACCAACTCAATACAACATTCTAGAAAAACACTAGAGAGGATGTAATTCACAACACACTCATACACATACAGAGAGTGCAGAATTATTATGCAAGTTGTATTTTTGAGGATTAATTTTATTATTGAACAACAACCATGTTCTCAATGAACCCAAAAAACTCATTAATATCAAAGCTGAATATTTTTGGAAGTAGTTTTTAGTTTGTTTTTAGTTTTAGCTATTTTAGGGGGATATCTGTGTGTGCAGGTGACTATTACTGTGCATAATTATTAGGCAACTTAACAAAAAACAAATATATACCCATTTCAATTATTTATTTTTACCAGTGAAACCAATATAACATCTCAACATTCACAAATATACATTTCTGACATTCAAAAACAAAACAAAAACAAATCAGTGACCAATATAGCCACCTTTCTTTGCAAGGACACTCAAAAGCCTGCCATCCATGGATTCTGTCAGTGTTTTGATCTGTTCACCATCAACATTGCGTGCAGCAGCAACCACAGCCTCCCAGACACTGTTCAGAGAGGTGTACTGTTTTCCCTCCTTGTAAATCTCACATTTGAAGATGGACCACAGGTTCTTAATGGGGTTCAGATCAGGTGAACAAGGAGGCCATGTCATTAGATTTTCTTCTTTTATACCCTTTCTTGCCAGCCACGCTGTGGAGTACTTGGACGCGTGTGTTGGAGCATTGTCCTGCATGAAAATCATGTTTTTCTTGAAGGATGCAGACTTCTTCCTGTACCACTGCTTGAAGAAGGTGTCTTCCACAAACTGGCAGTAGGACTGGGAGTTGAGCTTGACTCCATCCTCAACCCGAAAAGGCCCCACAAGCTCATCTTTGATGATACCAGCTAAAACCAGTACTCCACCTCCACCTTGCTGGCGTCTGAGTCGGACTGGAGCTCTCTGCCCTTTACCAATCCAGCCACGGGCCCATCCATCTGGCCCATCAAGACTCACTCTCATTTCATCAGTCCATAAAACCTTAGAAAAATCAGTCTTGAGATATTTCTTGGCCCAGTCTTGACGTTTCAGCTTGTGTGTCTTGTTCAGTGGTGGTCGTCTTTCAGCCTTTCTTACCTTGGCCATGTCTCTGAGTATTGCACACCTTGTGCTTTTGGGCACTCCAGTGATGTTGCAGCTCTGAAATATGGCCAAACTGGTGGCAAGTGGCATCTTGGCAGCTGCACGCTTGACTTTTCTCAGTTCATGGGCAGTTATTTTGCGCCTTGGTTTTTCCACCGCTTCTTGCGACCCTGTGACTATTTGAATGAAACGCTTGATTGTTCGTTGATCACGCTTCAGAAGCTTTGCAATTTTAAGAGTGCTGCATCCCTCTGCAAGATATCTCACTATTTTTGACTTTTCTGAGCCTGTCAAGTCCTTCTTTTGACCCATTTTGCCAAAGGAAAGGAAGTTGCCTAAAATTATGCACACCTAATATAGGGTGTTGATGTAATTAGACCACACCCCTTCTCATTACAGAGATGCACATCACCTAATATGCTTAATTGGTAGTAGGCTTTCGAGCCTATACAGCTTGGAGTAAGACAACATGCATAAAGAGGATGATGTGGTCAAAATACTAATTTGCCTAATAATTCTGCACGCAGTGTATAGGATAGATACTTCATTAAAAAAAATAAAAATAAAAACATGTTGTTTTGAAAAGCTGGCCATGTCATGACACACATACCAGGACATGTCCAGCCAAATGGATAATTAAGGGAGGACACATCTGTATAGGTTGAGTAGAACAGACATGACTGGTTCCTGGTGACCTGTCATGGTACATAAAAATTAGGAAAGCATCCCATGCTGCTGAGAATCTTACACACTTGTTATTTCTAGCTTACCTTTACAGAGAAGTCTGCAGAAAGGGGACCAGCCATCCGAAGAATTTCTTTGTCAGAAAACCTTTGAAAGTCCACAGTAGTGTTGTCCACAAGGAATGAGCCTGTGTAGCTTAGGCTATTCTCACCTTTTACACCTTGAAGAGTCTTAGTTTCCAAGTCTAAAAACATTAGATAGAAAAATTATAAATTGTTGATCTAGAGTAGACTGTATCTAGCCACACTAATGAAATCCACCGTTAAAACCTGAAATTGATGTGCCTTATTGGCAAAGGACTGTTCCCTATGACAATGACCCAATGTATCCAGTCTCAAAATTATATAAGATAAAATTTGCAAGACCAATTTGCTACTCAATATTATATTATTTTATGTGTGTCAAAAATGTGCTACACACGTATGGAATTAAGTAGTAATCAAAAAAATGTTAACCCTTTTAGCTTTGGAGGTTTTATAATTTTTGCGTTTTCATTTTTCACTCCCTGCCTTTCTGGGTTGAAAACGTTTTAATTTTTTGTTCCAATTTCTAATGCCACCATTTAATATTGCATACAATGTAGTAGGGAGCTGAAAAAAAAAAATCACAAATGGGGTGATATTTGCACTATATGGAATTCTGCAACAGTTTTATGCGTTTTATTTTTACGGCATTCCCTATGTAGTAAAACTGACACGTTACTTTCATTCTCCGGGTCAGTATGATTATGGCGATATCACATTGTTTTTCCTGCTTTTTAATACAAAAAAAAAAAACTTCCTTGGAAAAAATTACTTTTTTCTTTTCGTCGCCATATTCTATAACCTTTTTGTAATTATGTGTATGGAGCTGTGTAAGGGCAAATTTTTGGCGGGTCCATCTGATACTTTTTCACTGATACCATTTTGGGGTGTGTAAATGTTTTTAATCACTTTTTATTCATTTTCTTATGGGAGGTGAATCAACCAAAAGTCATCCATTTTGACTTTTTTTTTCCGTTTCGCCTTTGTCATATGGGATAAATATTTTTATAAATTAATAGTATGGGCGTTTTTGCACGCAATAATCCCTATGATGTTTATTTTGTTCACTGTTTATGTATTTTGATTTGATTTTAGGGAAAGGGGAGTGATTCGAATTTTTATTTTTACATTTTTAAAAATATTTTTAAAAACATTAAAGTATTTTTCACCCCATAAGACGCACTTTTTCCACCCAAAAGTGGGGGGGAAATGCCCCTGCGCCTTATGGGGAGAATGCAGCCATTTTACATCGCAGGCTGCGATGTATCAGCTGGAGGGAGGAGGTGCCGGTGTCATCCAAATGCGGTGGGGCGGTGTGGTCACTGTACTCCGGCCCCACTGCTCACTCATTGCTTTATAGCTTAAACATTTTATAATAATAGCTTTAACTGACATTCCGATCCCCATCTGTACTACTTACTAAATGTCCTGTAGCAGGCAGAGCAGGGCGGGCGGGCGGCCGGAACTCACTGATGTCACGTGACGTGCCTGCGCAACCTACTTTATGAATGAAGTAGGCTGCGCAGACACGTGACGTCAGTGAGTTACGGCCGCCCGCCCGCCCTGCTCTGCCTGCTACAGGACATTTAGTAAGTACGGTAGTACAGATGGGGCTGGGGATCGGAATGTCAATTAAAGCTAATATTATTAAATGTTTATTCATTAAGGAAGTGAGTGAGCGGTGGGGCCGGAGTACAGTGACCACACCGGCCACACCGCATTTGCATGACACCGGCCCCTCCTCCCTCCCCCTCCCACAGGTTTAGCTATGGTATATAAGGGCATCTGTGGATGCCACTATTATGGGGTGGCGGATATGTGGATGGCACTGTTATGGGGTGGGGGATCTGTGGGTGACACATATATAGCAGTGCCATCCACAGATCCACCCCCCCATAACAGTGCCATCCACAGATCCCCCTCCATAACAGTGCCATCCACAGATCACCCCTCCCCCCTTAACAGTGCCATCCACAGATCCCCCCATAACAGTGCCATCCACAGATCCCCCATAACAGTGCCATCCACCGATCCCCCCATAACAGTGCGTCATCCACAGGGCGAAAAATACGGTAATTTGTTTTACACTTAACAGGCAATCATCTATGGAGTCTATGAGGATTAAATTATGTTGTTATGGAGCCCTGCCACTGTTCCACAGTACACAGTTCCATGCAGTTTTAAGCTCTATTCTACTACTGTTCAAATCCACATCATAGCAAGAACCACTCAACTAAGTAGAGATTAATGGCAGTCCATCATTACTTTAAGATGTGAAGGTCAGTCAATCTGGAAAATTTCCAAAACTTTGAAGGTATACTCAAGTGCAGTCATGAAAACCATCAAACACCATGATGAAACTGGCTCTCATGACAATCAGCCCAGGAAAGGAAGACCAAGAGTTACCTCTGCTGCAGTGGATTAGTTCATTAGAGTTACCAGCCCCAGAAACCGCTAATTAACAGCAACTCAGATTCAAACCTACATAAATGCTTTACAGAGATCAAGTCCAGACACACATCTCAACATGAAATGTTCAGAGGAGACTGCGAGAATCAGGCCTTTATGGTTTAATTGGTCCCGAAAACTGAAGAACAACAAAGATGAGGCACAAACTGTATTCCAAGGATGGTTTCACCTAAATAGAAGGGGGTCTGCTATGCTAAGGAGAGACTTATAGCAGGGGTGGATGAATATTTAGGTATGAGAAGGGGAAGGTAATGCAAAATAGGAAGTGGTACAAAGAAGAGTGAAGAAAAACTAAGGTACCAAAAAAATCTCAAGAATTCACATTTCATGGACTGAATATGGAACTTAAAATTCATGTTGACAAAATCCAGAAGCCTAGCTAGCAGGATGGGGGAGCTGGAGTCCATTGCACCGGAGGAACACATAGATGTAGTTGGTGAGGCCGAGACATGGCTGGACCCTTCACATGACTGGGCTGTTAATATTCAGGGTTTTACACTCTATAGAAAAGACAGGGCCAATAGAAAAGGTGATGGAGTGTGTGAAAAAAGCAATTGTGGATGAAGATGGTGAAGATGTTGAAACCTTATGGAAAAGGATAAATAATAGTTGGTGTAATCTCTAGATTTCAAAACATCACTGAGCATATAGAAGTTCAGCTGTATAACCAAATAGAGTGGGCTGCACAGGCAAGTACAGTGGTCATAATGGGAGATTTTAAAGGGGTTTTCCAACTCTGACAGAAATGTAAAACAAACAAGAAAGTACTTTTAATTACATTGCACACCATGAAACATATAGATATAACTTCAAATATTGATTTCTTTATATAATTTGTACCCATTTTATAAGTGAAGACATATTGTAATCTCTATTAATTGTATAGTATTACACCAAAACATAGGATCTGCTTCAGCTACCCATTGAATGATGTTTGTTATATGCAGTTTAATGGCGCACCGAGGACTTTCCTTACAGTTATCTGTCAGTCAAGTGATTACAAGGTGCTAATCCCTCCAAATTGTTCCATTCCAGAATGTCAAAAGTGAATGAATGCATAAATCTAACAGCTGCCATTAGCAGATATACTATACAGTACTTAAGTTTCATTCAGTGACAAAAGGACTCCTTTCCCCACTCTCGTGTATTTCACTTTATGATCGCATTAGAAGACTAGGCTGTATACACATCCATAAACTACTTTTTTTCATTCTGTCTACTTTAAAGGAGCTCTCTGGGAATGAGTTAATGTGAGCAGGGCTGGTTACCTCCAGTTGTAGAGCTATCAAGGAGGAGGGTGAGGGGGCAAGGCTTCTCTACACACTACACTGTTGTACAATAGATGGTAATGATGTGATCCTGCCTATGTTATGCCATCATGGCTGAGCAACCTAACAGGAAAGCTTGCCAATGTGTAGTATATGAAAGTGTTAAAGCATAGAGTGTAGCGAGGCCCTTCCCCCTCACCGCCCTTGGAAGCTCTGCAAATAGAGGCAACTGGTCCTGCTTACAGACTGGACAGGTTTCTGGCAGCCATTTAAAATCACATAAGCATATTCAGAAAAAATATTATCACCTACCCTCACTTTAATGATACACAGGGCTAAAATACATATGAAACAGAACCCCCGGAGGCCTAGAGTTTCCTTGAAATTTGGCAGACGAGGTAACACTAGAAAGCTCTTTCCTAGTGTTACCACCACCATATATGCAGCATTTCATCCATTTTAAGCGTTGCTCACAGTTTAACAAATGTGTTCTATAAGGGTCAACAGTTGGTTTTCTCTGAAACAGACCTCTAGTAGTAGTGCTTTATTAATGCACTATTGAAGACCGTGTCTTAATGCCCAATTGATAACGTGACTAGAGTAATATTATCTGTATGTTATGTTATTTTGCAGTTGGATTGTAGAGGTGAGTTACATAGTTGCGTAAGGCAGAAAATAATTCTAAATTAAAATGTACATACCTAATGAAGAAGAGTTCAGGGTGAAACAGAGTAAAACATATGAAATGATTTCATGATACATAAGTGAGTTTTTGGATTTGATTAATTTCTTTACAATATATCATCAATATTCTTTATCTTCCAGACTGTTGTTTATTAATGCGTACCTAACCTTTCAACAAACTTTGCATTAAACAGTAGTACAGTGTGTGTACATGAGAAATAAGGCTACTTTGACACTTGCGGCAGAGTGATCTGGCAAAACGCATGAAAACTGATTGCATTTTAAGACGGATCAGGATCCTGATCCGTCTTAATAATGCATTGCAAGAACGGATCCGTCTGTCCATT
The DNA here is from genome assembly GCF_905171765.1 of Bufo bufo. Taxonomy (NCBI): domain Eukaryota; kingdom Metazoa; phylum Chordata; class Amphibia; order Anura; family Bufonidae; genus Bufo; species Bufo bufo. Next base: position 394,808,110 of record NC_053390.1, read on the forward strand.
TGTCATACGGACAAACGGATCAGTTTTGAATGTTTTTCACATTTTTACCGGTCTGCACTGACGGATCCGGCATTCCAGTATTTTGGCACTAATACATTCCTATGGAAAAAAATGACGGATCCGGGATTCAGGAAAGTCTTCAGTTTTTTGGGCCGGAGATAAAACCGTAGCATGCTGTGGTTTTATCTTTCGCCTGATCAGTCAAAACGACTGAACTGAAGACATCCTGATGCATCCTGAACGGATTTCTCTCCATTCAGAATGCATGGGGATAAAACTGATCAGTTCTTTTTCGGTATAGAGCCCCTAGGACGGAACTCTATTTAGCCGGAAAAGAAAAACACAAGTGTGAAAGTACCCTAACAATAATTCTATTGGACGGGGGATCCTTTTATATGACTTGTATCATTTTTAGTAGTTTTCTACTCTGTATTCTAGGTCTTTAGTTTGCATTTCCCCCAGATCTGGCCGTTGGAGACAAGCTCTCATTTAGTGCACCCAGAAAGTAGAGGATAATCTGCTTCATAACTTTCTCACTCAGAAGCAGCCCCATGATTGTGGAGTACATTGCAGAGAAGTACTGACCTGTATAGATGTGAATAAAGCACTTGGAAGCTGTCTATGCAATTTCTTTGATTGTTTATGCCTCTCCTGTCTCTGAGTTCATGCTCATTCCTACCCCATCTCCTCTCTCTAGACTTGTACTGACATGTGTAATCTGATCCTTCAGTGAGTTGGTCTGTCCTGGGAAGCAATTAATTCCTATATTTCAGTCACATGAATGTTCTGATGTTTTGGGTGTTTTTGCTCCTTTTCCCCCCTAAGGCCTATTGCACACGACCGTATGGCTTTTTCAGTGTTTTGCGATCCGTTTTTCACGGATCCGTTGTTCCGTTTTTTGTTTCCGTTGTGTTTCCGTTTCTGTTCCGTTTTTCCGTTCCGTTTTTCCGTATGGCATATACAGTATACAGTAATTACATAGATAAAATTGGGCTGGGCATAACATTTTCAATAGATGGTTCAGCAAAAAACGGAACGGAAACGGAAGACATACGGATGCATTTCCGTATGTGTTCCGTTTTTTTGCGGACCCATTGACTTGAATGGAGCCACGGACTGTGATTTGCGGGCAATAATAGGACATGTTCTATGTTAAAACGGAACGGAAAAACGGAAATACGGAAACGGAATGCATACGGAGTACATTCCGTTTTTTTTGCGGACCCATTGAAATGAATGGTTCCGTATACGGACCGTATACGGAACGCAAAAAACGGCCAGTAAACGGGAAAAAAAACGTCCGTGTGCAATAGGCCTAAATTTGCTGTAAAACTAACACCCTCAGTAAACTGTTTTCGAGTTTATCTATCCATTATGGCAAAACACGTTCCTCTCCATTATAATTTGATAATTTGCTTTACCTATTAAAAGAACGAGGAGCTATATTATTGGAAATGCTAAAAATATCCACCCCAATTAGTATACTTACATAAATGATCAGGGCCCTTAAGAACCAGCCGGATGTGCCTACTCCCATAGGGTATTACAACCACAGTGTCATCCACTAAAAAATAAATAAAAATGAAAAGTCAATAAAAAATTAATAAAATAGAATATGGTTCTAAAGAAAATTGATAAAACCAACCATTCCAATATCTCAAGTTAATTTGACCCATATAAATAATAAGAAAAGAATAAAAATAAATGTGAAGAGTAAAGTGGGATTCAGACATTTCTTTACGCAATTCCTATTTACAGCTAGTAAAACATGTCTATTAGTTAAAGGGATTGTCCAGGTTCAGAGCTGAACCCGGACATACCCACAATTTCACCCAGCCAGCCCCCTGTTATGAGCAATGGAGTATTTCATGCAGGGCAAAGGCATTTTATGGAGTTCCAGTGACATGCCTGGCTCTCCATAGGGCTGCCAGGCGGAGCCCGGTAACGTCACTGGCACTAATGGGCGGGCTTTAGCGCAGCGCTAAAGCCCGCCCATCAGAGCCGGTGACATTACTTGCAACGCTGCTAGGCGGAAGCCTCCACTCAGAGGTGTGTTATTATAAACAAAAAAGCCCTTGCCCTGCGCGATCCATGCTCCGATGCTCATATCAGGGGGCTGCCTAGGTGAAGAAGTGAATATGTTTGGGTTCAGCTCTGAAAACGAACAACCCCTTTAATGGCAAGTGATGATGTACTTCCATATTTACGACATGTATAGCCAGATGTTCATGTGCTAGCAGTTCCCAGAAAACTCAATAATGTACACATTTTAAGGGCTGCCCAAGTGCAGTTTAGGGAATGTGTACAGTAACAGTGAAGCATTATGCTAATTTCTATAGTCGTTTCTCTATCAATTTCGAGCCTTGTACAAGCTATCTGCTTGCTGTCAGTGAATACAGACATACTATATTACAAACACAGGCCCAAACAGGGCCAGCTGGCAGATACACAGCTTCATATAAGATACAGTAGAGCTCTGATACACTTATCAAACCATGAGGAGAGTCTGTATCTATCTGGTGGGAGGAGCTATAAACTAGCTGGGTGTTTGGGGCAGTGATAGGGGAGTGTCTATGTAACTAGCTGGTGGGAGGAGCTATAAACTAGCTGGGTGTTAGGGGCAGTGATAGGGGAGTATCTATGTAACTAGCTGGTGGGAGGAGCTATAAACTAGCTGGATGTTAGGGGCAGTGATAGGGGAGTGTCTATGTAACTAGCTGGTGGGAGGAGCTATAAACTAGCCTAGTGTTAGGGGCAGTGATAGGGGAGTGTCTATGTAACTAGCTGGTGGGAGGAGCTAGGAACTAGCTGTGGTAAAGAAAGGAGAAGTGCATCATGGGTTTGGTTGGATACAGCAATAGGAAGTGCTACATGTAACCGAGCATATTGTGGGTATTTGCTCTGGTAGGCAGGGTAAGCGGACGCAGTACAGAGGTGAAAACAATATTGTAAAGCAAAAACTTCAGTGTTTATTCACATAAGGCAAAAGAAAAACGACTCTGTACAGTCTTGGTGCTAGTTCACACAATGCAAAGTCCACAGAACTAATATCACCTTGTTGGCCATTTTATCCCCAGTGGTCCACAGCAGGCTTTAGGGGGCCTGTTTCCCAGAGCGCGGCTCTCAGCCCTCTAGCACGGCACCATGCCTCAGATCCCAAAACAGAGACTCTTTGCTGCTGAGCCCAGCTGTCTTTTAAGGACAGCTAGGTGTTGTCAAAATCCGGACCGGCACTTAAAATCCAGTCTGGTGTTTGACCCCACCTGGCTGCAAATCAGCCCAGCAGCACACACTGGGAGGAAAATACCTGTCCTCCCAGACTATGCCCTTCACTGTGTCACAATAGCTATCAAAAACCATAGTAATCCTGGAAAGCTCCTTTAGGGAAAATACACTGACACAATTGACAAAATACAACTGGCAGTAAAAGGTCAAAAATATCATAAAATAAAATATTTTAATGTTTTAAGATATAGCTTAATACTCTACATGATTTTATATACAAGGATCTCATACATTTCTTCTGCCTTAAATTTATTTGCATTATGCTCTTTTCCTAACGGAATATTTTCCCCTTTGCACTTCAAGCTTTCAGGCTCCTGCATTTGTCTTAAATTAGAGGAACGTACAAATAACTGTTCACAAGGTTTATATTAGCTGCAATGTGAAAAACAAGAGGCTCGTTTATTTCTTCCGGTGTTGGATCAACTGAAGCACAAAAAGAAAAATAAATAAAAGGATCCCCCGTCCAATAGAATAACAATAATGCTATATTTATTTAATAAAAAATGATCTTATCTGCGAGATCCAGTCCAAAACATGTCAGCATTCCACAAGAAAAGAGTCTATTCATGTGTGTACGGATTTCGCAAGCATTTGTATATACTTTCTCATAAGCTCGGCACTGTTGCCGGTGGTCAGCAACCTCATTCCATCCCCACCTCTTGACTTTGAGATACATTATTTTATGACATGTAATTAGACAAAAAAAAAATGTCAAAATAAGAATACAATACATTTTAGAATTTTATTGAAAGATTATTCATAAGCTTTCCTTCACTATGATTCATTGAAAAACATGGAAATTAGTACATGGGCTAAATGTGTTACTGAGGTACAGGACTGGAGGCGACGATTGTAAGAAAAATTCATAAAGCATTGCTTATAAGAATGATATTCCAGTCACATTGTTTTTTTTGGGGGGAAAACCACTTCGCACATCAGCTTGTTTGATGATGTCCTTAACTCTTATAGTGATTTCCCTTCTGTTACATTGTCAGGATATGCCATCATTTGGTGATCAGTAAGGATTTGACTGCCGGGTCCCCCTTAGATCCATGGTGATACTTTAGTGCTGCAGCCCCTCCAAAGTTTTCCCCTACACAGTAATGGTTCCGGTCACATCCTCTGCAGGGAACTGCAGAACGGCCTTAAAAGGGGTTTTCTGGTTGATATCACCATCCTTTAATCATTTATGAAGGTAGCTGTAATTTTGTAATGTGTTTCTTTTACCTTTATTGCCCTTATCTTCTGGTCTGGACTGTGGTCACATGACCATGTCCATGCAGCTCTTTCTTATTTCCTGTGATCTTGTGTCCATACAGGAGCAGTGATAGGGGAGTGGCTTTGTATCTAGGGAGAAGCTATAAACGACCTGGGTACTGTTAGCAGCGGTGCTGGAGCTATGGCAGAGGAAGGAGAAGTGCATCATGGGTTTGGTTGGATACAGGAACAGGAAGTGCTATGTACAGCAGGGAAACGAACCAGAGTGATCTGTTTACATGGTGAAAATTACTTAAGAGACTCCAAACTGAAAAAAGCATGGGGATTATGTACATGAGGTAATCATCGGCATGAGCATATCTGATAAAAAAACATAGTAATTAACTTAGGTTCACATCTGTCCTCTGTCCTTAAGATCAGCAGGTGTCCCAGAGGTCAGATGGCATATACTAGTGATATGCCGTAACATTATGTGACAAAATACTCCTTTAACCCCATGAATAAGAACACTGGTTGACCAATAGTTTGTGATTTCTTTCTCCCACATATTATCTTATCTTAATCAATTGACAGAACATGTTAACTAACACACCTGGTAAGGTGTGTCTTTCTGCTGATGATACAACGATTTGTAACAGGGTTGATGTTCCTGGAGGGATACAACAAATGGAAAAGGATTTAGAAAAACTAGAGGAATGGTCAAAAATCTGGCAACTAAAATGTAATGTTGATAAGTGCAAGTTAATGCACCTAGGACGTAAAAACGCAAGAGTAGAATATAAAATCAGTGATACAGTCCTAACCTCAGTATCTGAGGAAAGGGATTTAGGGGTCATTATTTCAGAAGACTTAAAGGTAGGCAGACAATGTCATAGAGCAGCAGGAAATGCTAGCAGAATGCATGGGTGTATAGGGAGAGGCATTACCAGTAGAAAGAGGGAGGTGCTCATGCCGCTCTACAGAGCACTAGTGAGACCTCATTTGGAGTATTGTGCTCAGTACTGGAGACCATATCTCCAGAAGGATATTGATACTTTGGAGAGAGTTCAGAGAAGAGCTACTAAACTAGTACATGGATTGCAGGATAAAACTTACCAGGAAACATTAAAAGACCTTAATATGTATAGCTTGGAAGAAAGACGAGACAGAGGGGATATGATAGAAACTTTTAAATACATAAAGGGAATCAACAAGGTAAAAGAGGAAAGAATATTTAAAAGAAGAAAAACTGCTACAAGAGGACATAGTTTTAAATTAGAGGGTCAAAGGTTTAAAAGTAATATCAGGAAGTATTACTTTACTGAGAGAGTAGTGGATGCATGGAAAAGCCTTCCTGCAGAAGTGGTAGCTGCAAATACAGTGAAGGAGTTTAAGCATGCATGGGATAGGCATAAGGCCATCCTTCATATAAGATAGGGCCAGGGGCTATTCATAGTATTCAGTATATTGGGCAGACTGGATGGGCCAAATGGTTCTTACCTGCCGACACATTCTATGTTTCTATGTAACATTATAAACCTTTCAACCTTAATGGAATTCTGCTCAATATAGCAAGAGCTATAAAATATTCCTTTTCAATATAACAAGCATCCATGCTACAGAACGGTCCAAAGCTACCATGGAACATTTGTCTCTATATATATGCCATTTGATGGAGCGTGCTGCAATTGTTTTTTCTGTTGGATTCATATAAAACTACTGCATGTCTCTGAATAAAACTGGAAGCATAAGGATGCATACTGTAGAAGCCTACGGGTTCCAAGCTACAGAACTAAACGACTACAGTCATGTGCATGGGCTTCAAAATCTGGTGCAAACCGTTCAGCAGTCGATATTTACATTGATCACTACCATAACATTCTTTATTTTCCATTTTTTTCTGTCTTCCCCAACTTGGTGAGCTGGAGGCCATACTGAACTACAGGAGACTACATACTGAACAACTGCTGTACCGCCCCAAAGTGCTAAACCATTCAGTAAGCCTGTCATTTTATGGTGTGATTGGAATACATTTCTGAGACCAGTGTTTATTTTAAAATAATTAACGAAAAGCACTTACTATCATGTACCATTTATATGTAACCCATGTTTATACTTGGGGTATTAAAATAGTTTACAATAGCCATTACAAGTTTGGAATCTGAATGTTGATTGCTGAGGAATGCCTTAGCAAACTGAATATTACAAAAGCAAATTTAGGTTTTATGTCGTAAGATGCTTAACATTTAACCACTTTGTTTGAATTAAGTACAATGATGAATGATATGCTTTGGTGTATTTAAACAGACTTTTTTTCAAGAATATATACAGTCAGGTCCATAAATATTGGGACATCGACACACTTCTAAAATGTTTGGCTCTATACACCACCACAATGGATTTCAATTGAAACTAACAAGATGTGCTTTAACTGCAGACTGTCAGCTTTAATTTGAGGGTATTTACATCCAAATCAGGTGAACGGTGTAGGAATTACAACAGTTTGAATATGTGCCTCCCACTCCCAAAAGTAATGGGACAGAATAATAATCCTAAATCAAACTTTCACTTTTTAATACTTGGTTGCAAATCCTTTGCAGTCAATTACAGCCTGAAGTCTGGAACGCATAGACATCACCAGACGCTGGGTTTCATCCCTGGAGATGCTCTGCCAGGCCTCTACTGCAACTGTCTTCAGTTCCTGCTTGTTCTTGGGGCATTTTCCCTTCAGTTTTGTCTTCAGCAAGTGAAATGCATGCTCAATCGGATTCAGGTCAGGTGATTGACTTGGCCATTGCATAACATTCCACTTCTTTCCCTTAAAAAACTCTTTGGTTGCTTTTGCAGTATGCTTTGGGTCATTGTCCATCTGCACTGTGAAGCGCCGTCCAATGAGTTCTGAAGCATTTGGCTGAATATGAGCAGATAATATTGCCCGAAACACTTCAGAATTCATCCTGCTGCTTTTGTTAGCAGTCACATCATCAATAAATACAAGAGAACCAGTTCCATTGGCAGTCATACATGCCCACGCCATGACACTACCACCACCATGCTTCACTGATGAGGTCTTATGCTTAGGATCCTGAGAAGTTCCTTTCCTTCTCCATACTCTTCTCTTCCCATCACTCTGGTACAAGTTGATCTTGGTCTCATCTGTCCATAGTTTGTTGTTCCTGAACTGTGAAGGCTTTTTTAGATGTTGTTTGGCAAACTCTAATCTGGCCTTCCTGTTTTTTGAGTCTCACCAATGGTTTGCATCTTGTGGTGGACCCTCTGCATTCACTATGGTGAAGTCTTCTCTTGATTGTTGACTTTGACACACATACACCTACCTCCTGGAGAGTGTTCTTGATCTGGACAACTGTTGTGAAGGGTGTTTTCTTTACCAGGGAAATAATTCTTCGGTCATCCACCACAGTTGTTTTCCGTGGCCTTCCGGGTCTTTTGGTGTTGCTGAACTCACCGTTCTTTTTAAGAATGTTCCAAACAGTTGTTTTGGCCACGCCTAATGTTTTTGCTATCTCTCTGATGGGTTTGTTTTGTTTTTTCAGCCTAATGATGGCTTGCTTCATTGATAGTGACAGCTCTATGGATCTCATCTTGAGAGTTGACAGCAACAGATTCCAAATACAAATAGCACACTTGAAATTAACTCTGGACCTTTTATCTGCTCATTGTAATTGAGATAATGAGGGAATAACACACACCTGGCCATGGAACAGATGAGAAGCCAATTGTCCCATTACTTTTGGTTCCTTAACAAGTGGGAGGCACATATGCAAACTGTTGCAATTCCTACACCGTTCACCTGATTTGGATGTAAATACCCTCAAATTAAAGCTGATGGTCTGCAGTTAAAGTAGATCTTGTTCGTTTTATTTCAAATCCATTGTGGTGGTGAATAGAGTAAGAATTTTTACAATTTTGTCGATGTCCCAATATTTATGGACCTGACTGTATGTATTTCTGGCAAAGATTCTCAGTGATGTGTTAAATTAAAAACATATCCCACTGTCGTACTATTCACAATGCACAATGATCTGAGGTCTGGGCAATTAAAGGACTTTTGTAATATATAGAAACATTTTTTTTATAGAGCCCACTATACTAAAATAATAAACTTTCTAATGTATCTATCTTACCAATTCTTCTCTATTCTCGTACCACCAGCCTCCTCAGTCCCCAGAGGCTTCCTGAAAGCTGTATCATGACCTGTTGTCTTAGTGATTATACACAGCTCTGATTGAGCGATTGGCTATGGATGCCAAGTTGTGACATACTGTAGCTCTGTTAAAAAGGATTGGCGTTGGAAGTGACAGTGAATAAATGCCAATGGAATGGAGGAGAATCAGTATTAAGTTACTATCTGATGCACTTTTGCATCCCTGTTTTAAATATCAGAGAACCACTCTATATCACAAATACCTTTGATTTATTATAATATTGTTATTTATTTTAAAGTGCCATTAATTCCATCGAGAGGGGTAACAAATACATAATATAAAATACAATAAACAAGAAACTATTAACAGACTGGTACAGAGGGGGAGAGGACCCTACCTGCAAGAGTTTACTTTTTAACCACGCTAAACTGCTGACAGCACTAGATAGGGGCTGGGGAGAGCAATACAAACATTTTTGGAACTTTTATCACCAGGAGTAGTATGAATTCAAAATTTCATTCTGCCAGATTCTGTTCCAGCAAGTACCCAACGTGGGTCTTCACTGTAAAGTGGTCTTCCCTCTACATTGACTTGCTTCACAAGCTTCACAAGCTGACTGGAGCAGTCATTCACAGTACAGTGGAGCAGTTGAATGCAGAGAGCACTTTCTAGTTAAAGGGAAATCCGGTTATGTGGAGTTATCCCCTATTAACACAGAATAACACAGTGTAACGGATAAGGGATACTATTTGCCATAGGGCAATTTGGCTTACTATATTGGTATTTATCCCACCACCAACCAGGGAACCATCTGAAAATATAACAGAACTACAGCATAACTCCATTTACTTCATTAAGGTAGTGTAGAAGTTCCTTGTAAAACGGGTCACCAGAAGTCCCACTCTGCAGATTTACATGCTTAAGGGACCTCCACCTCTTCTTTTTTTTGGATTGGTAGAAGTCCCACAGAGTAAACCCCACAGATTAGAGTGGTATGGCACGTTCCATATGAAATAGGAATCTAAGATGGCATTATCCCTTTAAGAAAAATTACATCTACAGCATATACATAATTTCCCTTCAATCATTTAAAGGTGTATAAGTATATATAAGGGCTACGTATGGTTGTTGTCATATCTCCCTCAAAATTGTGTAACACTCCAAAAACACATGCCAGATTCCATTGCACGTGTATTTCTTTGAAATTGACTATAAAATGCAGCTAGTAAAACGAACAACCTCCTAAAATCAGCTGGGTTCACAGATTTTAGGGTCCATTTACACTCCCGCAACTGTTTTGCGGTCTGCAAATTGCGGATCCGCAGAACACGGACACCGGCCATGTGTGTTCCGCATTTTACGGACCGCACATGGCTGGCACTATGATAGAAATACCTTTTCTTGTCCATGGCTATGGACAAGAATAGGACATGTTCTCTTTTTTTTGCAGGGCCACGGAACAGAAGTGCGGATGAGGACAGCACACCATTGAAAATTAATGGGTCTGCACCCGTTCCACAAAATTGCGGAACTTATGCGGACCCATTATGCGGACATGTGAATGGACCCTTATCCTAACATATTGAAGATGTGAGAGATCTAATCCAACACTGTCTGAACAGCTGTGAGCAATACATTTGACCCTTATAATTAAAATTCAGGGTTGGATATAGACATATAGAGAAACAATAGGCTCACTTAAATTTTACTGTGGCCTCTGTATACTGGTAATACGGTTTACATTAAACCCTTTCACCACCTCATGTTTATGCTGAGATTTAAATTAAAAGTTGCATTCCTTATATACTGTATTTCAATAAATATTTCAAGCTACAGAAGAAATGTACAAGCAGCCAAAAGACCTACCTATCCTCCTTTCCTTATTTCTGAGAAGTGCACCATTTTTATCTTTCATGGATGGGTAAAGTTAGTAATAGTGGCCTGTAGAGCTCTGATGCCTACAGCTCCTTCCCTGATAAACTTGACTATTTTCCACCCCATCTGATGTTCATCTCTAGACAGGCTTTCCTCCCTCCTCCATTGCTACACATGTTGTATTAGCCAATCATACTGCAGCATGACCGGCAATTCTGTAACCTGCTTGTCCTAGGTAGGGTTTGACTTCTCCATTAGAGAGGTATTAAAGGAGTCTCACTTCAGCCAATGGCATTTATCATGTAGAGAAAGTTTAAAGAAGAACTCCCGCAAAAAATATTATACACTGACCTGTTAGAAAGGTACATGATGTAATCTGTAGAGAATGTCATTTTCTTACCAGTGACTGTATTTATGAGTTATTCCTCCCGTCGGCTTCTCATCTGTGTCATGTGACCAGCAATCAGACTCTCCAACTGACACAGCATCTTATGTGTGGACAGGAAGTCAGTTTCTCTATGTATTCCTATGGGAGCCTCACTCTAAGTCTCATAGGAATGAATAGAGAAGTAACTGACTTCCTGTCCTGTGTCAGTTGGAGATCAGAAAGTTGGTCACATGACACAGCTGAGCAGTCTAAGGGAGGGGATAGCTCATAAAGTCTGATTGCTGGTCACATGACACAGCTGAGACGTATAAGGGAGGTGATAGCTCACAAAGTCTGATTGTTGGTCACATGACACAGCTGAGACGTATAAGGGAGGGGATAGCTCACAAAGTCTGATTGTTGGTCACATGACACAGCTGAGACGTATAAGGGAGGGGATAGCTCACAAAGTCTGATTGTTGGTCACATGACACAGCTGAGACGTATAAGGGAGGGGATAGCTCACTAAGTCTGATTGCTGGTCACATGACACAGCCGAGAAGCAGAAGGGAGGGGATAGCTAACAAAGAGAAGATTATATTCACTACAGATGACACCATGTACCTTTCTAGCAGGTCAGAGAATAACATTTTTTGTAGGAGTTCTACTTTAATACAAGGCACTTACTAATGTATTGTGATTGTCCATATTGCCTCCTTTGCTGGCTGGATTCATTTTTCCATCACATTATACACTGCTTGTATCCAGAGGTTACGACCACCCTGCAAGCAGTGACCAGGCTTGCTTACTATATAAAAAAGTGTCAGCCTCTCTGGTGCGAGCGCGCATGCCCAGCAGTTCTCGTGCTGGTCACCCCATATCTGCGCTCCAGCTGAAGCCGTAAGCCCTGGAAACGAGCAGTGTATAATGCGATAGAGAAATTAATCAAACCAGCAAAGGAAGCAATATGGACAATTACATTACATTAGTAAGTGTATTAATTTTCTCTACATGATAAATGCCATTTGCTGAAGTGAGACAACCCCTTTAAGTCGTTCTTTTCAAATATGTCAGTCCATTACAGTGACAGTCTGTGTGTGATGACATTCTGCTTGTGTTTAATACGTTTTTACAGGGTTAGAGTCAGGCAGGTAAGGAAGCTGGATCTCCCTGAGGCTGAAAAAAGCTGCTTCAGTTTCCAACAGTGGTAAATTGCATCAGTACAGTTCTAATAGGGTAAGGAAATCCAGCACGGGTGATAATATGCCTAACTAAGCATTTTTTCACAAATCGCCACCAAGCACGTAAAGTTTCTTATGTGTAATGTAGATGATTTAACAGCAATGGCCTAGCGCACTCACAGCATTCTAAACTAGCTTGCAGATCTCCATGCTGTACCGATGTTGTGCTGGCATCCCGTGCTCGACGATGTCCTGCTCTTTTCTGTGGGCACAGGAGCTATGCCACTCACATTCCCGCTGTCTGCCCCCTGTCCTCTCCCTGCAGCTCTGGTGGCTCTGGCCACCGTGTCCTCTGATGGCCATGGCCAGCACATCTGATCTATAGCACTTTAGGTCTACTTCTGTAGGCACACACACACTCACACTGGGCCTTTTAAAGAGCCAGAGTGGGCTCGTGCAAATCCTTCCCCAGCCAATGGCTGGTTATCCCTATGTATTTAAGGCATCCTCCTCAGTGGGAGGGTGCCTTAGTTGTAAAAGTGTTATTTTCTGTCTGCCTACTTATGTACCGAACTTCAGACTGAAACCTGACCTTAGCCTGTTTCTCGTATTGCTTAATGGCGGCCTGCCCTGACCTTGGACTTGTTTCTCAGATTTGTTTGTAAGCTGCCTGCCCTGAAATTGCCCTGCTACTGGACTATAAGTATTGCCCAACCTCTTGATGCTTTGCACCATTTTCTTTTACCCCTGTGGGTCAGCCACCAACTACTGAAATTGACAATTCCTATAGAAAGATGGAAAATCAAACCAAAATCTTACATAAATAAGTAGAAAGGGGCTAAAATCTCAGTGCACCTTTGTTACGGTATATACAACAGTTGTTTTAACATTTAGGATACTAAGATAATTAACTGATTGGATTTAATCACTGTGTTTGTCTAAAAAAATATATTTTTTTTTGGAAATTGCCATTACAGTCCTAATTCTAAAATAAATGATTTGCTGATATTCAGCAATTCGCCGTTTGAAGCGTGATTTAAGTTTCTTTGTAGTTCCACTTACGAGGTAAAGAAAAGAAGTAGCGAATGGAAACAAAAGAAGCTGAAGGGACTAGAAAGGTTCATGTGGCTTGAGCACTACGCAGGGCTGGAAACCCTTTTTTGAACGTCCTTCAATCAGGCTGGACTGGCTGTTTGTGAGCAAGTGAAGCATGAAACTGGCACACAGTATAGTCACAATCGCATCCCGCAAATATTTACACTTTCAAAGAATTCTATACAATTGCAGATAAAAAGAGAAGCAGGCCCTGCCATTGCCAAGAGCCCTGGGAAATGCATGCACATATTACATTCCCACTTCTTGCCTTGCAATTCTCAGGCTTTGTTGATGTCTACTACTGCCTGGTCTTCCTTCCCTGCTGTTACCAGCACTGTGGCTCAAATAATACAAGAGTAGGTGAAATATCAGCACTTGTTGAGCATGGCTAACTCATGAAATACAAATACAAAAAATGCAGTAGCATCAACTCAAACAGACAATTAGAACTATACAGAGAAAAGGCATAGTCCACAATCCCTGGTAAAACAAATTACATGTAAAAACCCATAGCTGAACTGAATATCAAGAGTAAAAACTACAAGAGGAGTCATCGGCACTATTCACACTATGTGGATAGATGAAATGCGCAAGTCCAGTCATTTAGCTGCTCCTTTGATCTTCAATATCCACAGCGAGGTTAATCTAACATTCTCCGCAATTCCCAAATATAAAATTGTAGCGCCTTCTACACTCCATTTGTTAGTCATGCATCAGGGTGAAGTGCTCACTCTTCCACCTGCTAAGACCATCTTGCCAATTGATCATCTAGATAAAAAAGCAAGGACCAAAGTGCAAGTAAAAGCCTTGGTGTAGAAAGCACCTCATTCATGACAAAGCTCAGAAACTGGCATAGCGCTGATGGTAAATGAACCCCATTATAACTAGTAGTTGCATAGGGAAAAGTCAATAGAGGATCATTTCGTTAAAGGTTTTTATAATTGTGCAAGCATGCAAGAAGGTAGGGAATCACCTAGCGGTGGTGATATGGCATATAATATTATTCAGTATGTTACTGTATATGTCACACTACAGTATGCCATAATATGTCATATATGCTATGGGGTGTCCCTGTGGCTTATTATACAGAGGGAGTACACATAGACTACAGTGCGACAACAGTCCAGAAATATTAGAACTGGTAAGGAGCCCCATGGGGCAGATTCACTATCAAGTGCTTTAGACACTTTTCTAAACTTTGTATGCCTCATTTGACAAAGGTATGGCTTAGAAGAAAGGGCACTTGGCTTTGCATGCAAGGGGTTGTAGCTTAAATCTACCTTTGTGCACCAAACAATGTGCAACAATGATGGCGTATTTTTGGAGTAAAACAACTTATAGGTGGCATAAACTTACACAGTCTAAAGATACAACATATTTATCATCTAGCATCAGCCAACGTGATAAAACTGGAGCAGTTTAGGACTGTCTGTCTACGTTTGCACTAACTTACTTTTAGACAGTATATCTGCCTCATAGTGTCTACAAATCAAATCAAAGCATAATAAAAATCCCTATGAAATGTTGGGGCATTGAGGTGGTGACAGGTTGGTGGCTAGGGAAGATTTAAATAATAAGATGAGTAGAAGAGAAGGCTCCAATAAAAACCCCTGCACCTTGAGTTTTTAATTAAAATGTTAATGAATCGTAACTTGAAGAATTAGTATTCCTGTGTTACTTTCGTCACTTTATTTTATGGTTTAGTGTCTACAAAATATATACAAAAGATGTTATACATCTCCTGTTTCTACTACTAACACAATTATATTTTGGAGTTCCACTATATCACTTTGTCTTTAGGTCTGTGTTCACAAAACATATATTTTTGTCCTCTTTTACGTGAAAGTGTGATGCTTTTGTAATTCCTGGTGCTTAATTTTCTGCCATTGCTATTGGTGGTTATGGTCATGTGACCTAATACATCTTTTCAGCAACTGACACACGCAATAGCGTTTGAGGAAGTAGATGGAGACATAGATTTGGGTTTCAAATACTGTACTGACATCTGGGTATTCTGCGTTTCAAGCAGGAATTATACATGATGAAAATAAGGTAATTTATGCTATTATTGTTTTATTAATGTGAGGTTAATATTATTGCCACAGGTGCGCTATGATTACAATGAATCCCCTGAAGTGAACATGAAATATGTCTTCTGATTTATTAATGTATAAATGATGAGGGTCTTAGCCTATGTTTTCAGTATTTGTACACACAGAAATTTAATGTGTATATTTTGGGTATATATCGCACACATATCGGCACATTGTTCACACCCCAGAAGAAAGCGGAAAAAGGCCTCAACCTAGGTTGGGTGGATACATGTCATAGATGTTTTTATATGTGATAAGTACTTTTCACTAAATGTATGTATAATAAATGCTCTCACTTTTACCCTTAGAAAGCAGTCTGTGCTGAGGTCCTTGTTCTTTATATTTAGATAATCAATTAGCAGGACATATAAAAAGAAAACAAACATCTCCATCCCTGATAGATCTTTCTTAGGCTATAACTGAGCCAGAGCTGACATTCTAAGCTTTAAAACAAGACAAGGATTGCAGGGCCATACAGCCCACAAAACATCTATTACAAACAGGTCCCAGTGACAACTGCATAAACTTGCAGCTCACATTCACAAGCGAAAGACTGAATTTACGGAGTTAGGCAATCCGGGTCCTGTTTTAAAGCTTAGAAAGCTCAAGTTTAAAGCTTAGTCAGCGCAATTGTAGCCTGAGATATTAAAGGTTAGTGATCTCAGCCAGTGTGGAGAAGTGTGGGGCAGTGGGGGAAGTGCTAAAAGACTGCAGGATACAAAGATAATCTCTCTGTGTGTAACTGTACATGCCCCCGGGGGGAAGGTAACATGGACGTCAGTGCATGCTATCGATCCACCTTTCATTAATCAGAGAGCATACTTGCATCCCACGCACGCACACAAATATCAGAAACGTTTTCATTTTACACTGTCCCAATACTGTCCATCACATCTTTACTGTAAAATACGCAGACCATTTATCTACTAATACCCGTTATATGATACAGTAATAGCAATAACAATTATCACCAGAGAGTAATATGTAATATATTTCTTTTTTTTATATGGCTGTGAAAAAGATTACTGACATTTATAAAAGACATATTTGTTCACTGACTGTAGCTGCAAATGATAGTCAATCACTGAAATAAATGTAGGGATTTTTCCTTGTGGTTATTTACTACCTAATAAGAGCCTATACAATAACACCTGCTCACACATGAGGCCTATGCATCATTTTTGGCTGCATTTACTTAAAAATTTAGAAGAGTAAAAAAAAAACAAGAATGGTACAAAACTCTTCCAGTAATACACACACTCCGATGCCATGGTCAGGTTTTACCAAGGCATCTGAAGTGTTAAATGTCCGCGGCCGGCATAATTGCCAGTTGCGGACATGAGTGTCTGCTTTAAAGACCTGGCCAGCACCGTACTAGTATGCCACTGTTCAGGAAGGGGTTAATACAAATAGCTAACATGAAGAAAAAATAAAAAAAGTTATGAGCACTGAATAACAGAGGGGGATAAATGCTGCTAGTCCTTAAATGGCACCTCGACAGCAGGATCAATCCCATTGCACCAGGCATACTGCTGATACGGCTTCAGGGTTCCCAACAAAAAAGATTTGTATTCTTTATGCAAATGAGGGCCTCTATTACATGACGGGCATGGCGAGCACTGTAAAGCTGAGGTGCTGATGTGCACTGAGGGGCTAGGCCGTGCCCCTTTGGGCACTGAAGTCTTCAGTTGCATAAAGAATAAAACTCTTTTGTCTCAGGAACGTCACAACCGATTTCCGCAAGACTGACATTATTTTCATCAGCAGGAGCAAACTTACCAGGCAGCAGGACTGGTATAATAGGGTTGATTCGGCTGAGTGCTGATTTTTAAAGCTAAAATGAGTTGTGTCACTAAGAGGGTAAAATGTACTTGAGTGTTAAAAGTCCCTTGAGTTGTGTGCCATTACTATATTTATTTTATTATGTCAGGTGGTTAAATGTGTTGTCTTAGATAAGTACAAATTTCAAACAAGCCCTGACTATAGCCTATAATAAAAAATCATTTTACACTCATTCCTTTCAGACAACGGCGCTAGTCCAGTCCTCCTGCCGCTGCCTGATTACAAACTGAAGCAGGTTTGTGCTGGTATATGGCACGTGACAACTGCAGCCAGTCACGGTTCTCAACAGCCTGAAGCTCAAGACGGTGATTGGCTGTAGTGATGACATTCTGTACAGCTAATAATAATAATAATCTTCATTTATATAGCGCTACCATATTCCGCAGCACTTTATAGGTGAAATTCGAAAAATTAGAATATCGTGCAAAAGTCCATTTATATCAGTAATGCAAATTAAAAGGAATTGCATTAATGCAGCTTAAAATTTGAATATTGTGAAAAGATCCAATATTCTAGGCTCAAAGTGTCACACTCTAGTCAGCTAATTAATCCATACCCCCTGAGCAAAGGGTACCTGAGATTGTGACTTTGGGGTTTCATAAGCTATAAGCCATAATCATCCAAATTATAACAAATAAAGGCTTGAAATTTCTCGCTTTGCATGTAATTAGTCTATCTCATATGTTAGTTTCACCTTTTAAGTTGCATTACTGAAATAAATGAACTTTGCACAATATTCGAATTTTTCGAGTTTCACCTGTACAATTCAGAGGGTTCATGTACAAAGCAAAAGACATCACAAAATTACAGGCTAAAATACAACTGCTACACTAGGAGTGAGGGCCCTGCTCGCAAGAGCTTACAATCTATGACGAAGTGGGGGTGACACAAAAGGTAAAGTTGACCTAGTGCTTTGGGTGTGGGGATTACTTAAATTTTGGAGAATAAGAGTTGAGGGAGGGGGGTAATAGGCGAAGAGTCAGTTTAGGGAACATTAAAAGATGTGTTTTTAAGGCACGTTAGAAGGTAGAGAAGTTGGGAATTGACCTGATTGTCCGGGGCAGAGCATTCCAGTGAATAGGTGCAGTTCGATAGAAGTGTTGAAGATGGGAGTGAGAGGTTCAAATTATGGAGAATGTACAGCTGAACATAATTGTGCACATCAGTGGTCAAGGGCTGTATACCCGTGTCCTCGCTGCAATTTGTAAGCAAGCAGTGGCAGGAAAACCGGACCAGCACCACAGAGAACATCACTTTATTTTAGGCTACTGCAAGACTTTTCCAAGATTTTTTTATGATCTCGAGAAAAAACACATGAAATCTGTACCAAAAACCACATAAAACTGCACAAAACCGCACTAAAACATGATAAATAGTGTGCCCTTACTGTAGCACAAAGTGTTGAAACCGTTACTGGTGGCAGCAGTATGCTGCATATGGGTCTCAATAGGTGCACAGTACAGAATGTTAGCCAGATGGTTTTAATATTATAGTTGATTGGTGCATATGTAATACTATATGTAATATATAGACAATACTAGCCAGAGAATTGTTACCCTGTAGTGTCTCATGGAGAATCTGAGAAATAACTTATCTTTAGTAGACTAAAAAATACATCACGGTTAGAATTTTTACTACCTAAATATTAGAAAAGGAAGTACTTTCCTTGTAGAATTACTGTTTTTGACATTTTTGAAAACTCTAGCATGCTATTGTCCTCCTAAAAGTTAAATACAATATAGCAGTAAAGAATTTCTTGTGTTTTGACACCTAAGCAGTGTTTGTAGGAGAACAAACAGATGTGGGGTCCATAATAGAATCTGATTTCTTGGAAAGATTTCTAGGACAAATATTTGTGGCTAAACACACCTTAGATTGTTAGAGATTTCCCGAGTCACACTTCAGCAAACCATAAGCTATACCTGAATGCAATTACAGCCAGATGGGTTTCTACCGCACCTTATATTTTAATGGATAAAACACAACAGTACAAATTGTCAAAAGTCTCCCCAAGACACTTAAAAGTGGGGAAGCAGTTACACTGTTGCAGTTTGGGTCATTTGTTAAAGGTTTTCGTGATCACTAATAAGCAATGAAATGTGTGCAATGCAAATAACAAGCTATCTTCAATCTCCAGCCTATATTGATAGGATGTTGTTACCTAGAGAACCGCACTATGCATATATCTTGGGTTACTTGCGCTCTTACTAACACCTAATATGCAAACAAAAGGTGCAAACCATGAGACCTTATTATTGTTAACCAATCTCGAGGAGCCCAACCTTTTCTAACCCTGTAGCCATCTTACCCTATAATTATACGCCCAGCAGGTAGACTGAAAGAATAGTGTGTGCAACGCAATGGTGCTCCAAACTGAATGTCACTAAAAGCTACTACAAACTGTTTATTATATGATAGGAAAACTGCTGTAGTACAGAAAATGCTGTAGTTTCATTGACATGGACTGTTTTGGTGGTCATGCACTTTATTTGTGTGACCTCTTTTATAGGTCATAGCCATGTAGCCCTGGTCTTTTTGTAATAAATCAAAGAGTTTAAAAATATTCACTTACATTTATTTGCAGAGACCTGTGATTTGTACTGGCCCCGAACCAAACGGCATGTTGACCCTTCTCCATTGCAAACTCCACAGTTGTCCTCTTTTGCAGTGCTTCCCAGCTGGTGGTCACAACCAACAATCTGCCAAAAAAGACATGTATTAATGTCAGTGAGCATTTTGCTTTATGATCCTTTAAACGATTGCCACTGGAGGCCTGGAGAACATGGCACAAACCAAGTAGCTTGCTTCACCCAACGGGAATGTCTCTATAGAACACTGCTTCAAGAGTTGTACATCTAGTAAATGGTCTTTCCAGATCAAATAAAAATACATAGTCAATTTAATAGGAGACTACAGGTAACTGTTCATTGGCTTCTTGGGACATATTACCGTATATGAATGAAGCACACAGTAGGAGAGAAAATGCAAGAGTGATGCATAAAACACACATCTGTGCATTCGACGCGGTCAGAGCACTAGAGGTACCTAAAATGGCTGCTAGGGATTGTATATTGGTACTAAAGACTATGAGGGAGATTTTTAACACTGGTGTTTCCAGTCTTAAACTGAAGTGTTGTAGAGTACAATGCATCAAGCCAGAAAATGAAATGCATGGGCATAGATCTGTGTCACTTTCTGCATTTTTAGCTTAACATTTAATCTACTGAATCTTTCAAAAACTGAACTACTTGTGTTTTCTTCATCTACTAACCTACCTAAGTTTGATATTTTCATCTCACTGTGTGGCACTATCATAACACCTAGTCAGCATGGCCGCTGTCTTGGTCAATCACTCATGTCACCTGCACCTCAAAAACATCTCTAGAATCTGCCCTTTTCTTACTATGGAAACAAGAACAAACTCTCACTGTTGTCCTGGTCCATTCTTAACTTGATTATTGTAAATCTTTATTAATTGGTCTCTCCCTCTAAACTCTCCTCTCTCCAATCTATCATGAATGCAGCACCCAGGCTCATCTATATGTCTAACCGTTACTCCGATGTCTCCAAGCTATGCAAAGTCATTGCACTGGTTGCCCGTACAGTATAGGATTCAATGTAAACTTCTGACTCTCATCCACAAAGCTCTGTATAATGCTGCAACCCCTAACACTTCCTCCCTCATTTCTGTCTACCATCCTAACCATGCTCTACATTATGCAATTTATTTAAGACTAACATACACCATAATCTGAGCTTCCCCATCTCTAAGAATTCTCTTGAGCTGCACCAGTTCTCTGGAATTCCCTACCCCAATTAGGTTAATTCATAACATCCACAGTTTTAGGCACACATCTTTTTAGGGTGGACTATCACATCCCCTAATCTATGGTAACCCTTCGTTATTCACTCCTCCTTCAATATCATTCTTCAGAACCTGATCCATCATCAAAAACTTTATATATACTACCCTATTGTGTTACGATGGCTGGACCATGTAAAAAAAACTTTTTACCTTTTATGTGGTCCCTAGCTCCTCATAGATTGTCAGCTCTTGTGTGCAGGGCCCTCATACCATTGCTATGTAATGTATGATTTTGTTTGTGCATGAACCCTCAGATTGTAAAGCGCTGCTGAATATGTTGGTGCAATATAAATAAAGATTATTCTTATAATAAATATGTCAGAACAATGTTGGCCCTGTCCCCATCCAATTAACCCCACCCATTCATATTGGCACTTTTCAAAAGTGATGGCCATTTCTGTAAATGTAATAGCAGAGAGTGGCGATAGGAAGATATAGACAAAAAATCCTAATAACTTTGGGTTTTGCTTTAACTATTGATTCACTATATAGTATATAGTTGATCTGGGTAAAAATGATTTTCTCTGAGCACCTTCACTTCAATGACATTACATAACCAGTGCCAATTCTCCATGAGCATGGTCATTCATTTCTTGAAAATTTCAAATTTTTACTACAAGTTTTCTCAAACGCAATGCTAGAAAATGTAACTATGACACATGAGGACAATATAGAACATGTAAGTTAGATACCAAAAGTAAGAAGTACTGTTTACCTACATACTATGTTAAAACCTGGAAGCAATGTAACATATATAAAAATACGTAATATGGACTTAACAAAAATGTCAAGAGATGTCTGTGACTTTCTACAATAACAAGTTCAGAGATTTCCTCCTTGCTCAGATGCCTACCACAACGTAGATATCCAGACAGCCATAATTATTTGTCAGTCAGTATAGCATGCAGTCATTATGAGGATTAAGTGTCAGAATTACTATACCAGGAACTGATTTTGCAGACAGGATATTGAAAAACACCATAGGAAATAGAGCAACAACATATTTTACAGGTGTTTGTGATTCTGCAGGTGGCCTTGACACATTTTACCAAACCCTCATGCTGTGCTTCTAATTCCATTCAGCTATATAACTCAGTAGGGGAAGTTTAAGTGAATTAAACAAATTAATCTATACAATCTCTCTCATACACACACATACGAATGCCCTTTACCTTCCATCTACAGTACTAGGAATCAGGACCTTGCCTTGGAAATCAGTATTGTAGGAAGTCATGTTTGTGATGATATCCTGGCCATCCATTAGTTTACTATAAAACAAGTATGCATCTCCATTCTTTAAAGATTTACTGCATGTTTTTCCCTCATTTTCCTGACCTTGGATATATATTTTAAACACAACACAATATAAAAATACACCTGGCAGCGCAGAAATGTTGGTTTAAAACACGAGCTGTCACTTGCAATGAGATCACAGCCAGAAGGCACAAACCAGAGTGCTGCATGCCTTCATAGAAGCAAACCTCCAAAGCCATGACAGTTTATTCGCCACTTGATTAAACATCTTTATTTGTACTTGTGTCAAACTTTTAACAGTATACTTTACCCACAGCTATTTTTGTGCCTGTTTGTTTAACTGTCTTTTCCAAGCCCTGACCCTTTCTTTCCCAGAGAGAGGCCTTCTTTCCTCCTAGCCTCGGGCAGCCCAACATCTTTTAGCTACTGCTGTACCTTGGCTGACCTTCTGCAACTGGAGAAGATGAGGCAAGAAGAACGATGAGGCAGTGGCACATGGGGATACAATGCAATTAGCATCCCTGAGCGAAAGCAGTGGCTTTTTGATTGTGTTCGTAAGTGTTCTTTATCATGCTGTGTAACGCATGTGCCCTGAGACTTAAATCGCACTCTAAACACAACCTTTGTTTTACAGTGTGTTCCCTGATTCCCCCTAGCTCCATCATGTCATGTGTCTCTCACTCTGACCAAGGAACAATTTGTTTTAAATGTTCTTTCTCAGAACAGTGACACTGTGTATATGCATCGATCATGAATGATTGCCTTATAGAGAGTCCTGAAGTAATTGCTTCTAAACTTACACTTGTGAGATCATCACACCTGCAGTATATAGAATACGTGACGTTTATTTGGACTAGGAATGACTATCTGGTGCAGTCCAAATGCAAAAGAAAACAATGTTATAAAATTCCAGTCTAGGTTAATCAATTTATAATGTACGTTATAGGAGTAAGAGATATTTGAGAAACAAGGGCGTCCTATAGACAGATACAACATATGATACTGTCAGAAGAGCTCCAAACTGGACAACATTCTGATGTTCTGAGATCACTCATTTGTGAGAAAGCGGGAGGTTCTGGCAGAGAAGTACACCCATCAATTTTGAGACTAATTATAGGGATTAAAAAAACTTTGATTACTGTCATTTGTATCATTTCCCTTAAAGTGAATCTGACAGCAGTTTTGACCCTGCAATCATCTGACAGCATTAAGTAGTGGCCAGGCAAGTTGGATAATCACACCTTTATATCAGCTTTTATTATCAGGAGGAATAATAAACTAAAGTTGTATTCTACCAGGCACTGCTCCCACAAGTGTCCATCCCTAGATGGTCTCTGCAGCGAGCTATTTCACAACCTTTTCCATCTAAATGAGTGGCAGCTGTAGCTGGTTGGATGCTACAGTCATTGCACAGAGCAGAGGGAAAGGGTCGTGAAACAGCTGACAAACTCCATTTATTTCAATATAGAGGGACCAGACAACAGGACAAAGAATCGTAACCTCTGATTCTTGAGAGTAGAGTTCATCCAAGCTGCCAGATACCCATCAGACCTTTATGACATTTTTGATTAATAATGCAAAAAAAATTTTTTTGCCTCATGCGCATGATAAAATATGGATAGGAAAAAAACTACCAACTATCTGGATAGAACAGAAGAGGACAGAAATGCTTTCAACAAAATTCTGTTTTTAAACACTATAGACATTTTTGCACTGAGATTTTTAGTGTTCATTTGCTTCTTGAATGCATAATTAAAGGCTATGTACTCCTTTGGTGGTAATTTTTGTATATAATTGCATTTTACCCATTTTCGGCTAAAAATCATATATTTGTTTTGGCCTTAATTAGACAAATTGAGCAGTTCTTTCACAAAGGGTTAACTGTTTTTCTAACTGTGTGACTGGTATTTTCACTTTGTGCCGGTCATCTAATAACCCTTATCTCTAAACTACTGAGAGGTCAATGACTTATTTAAGCCACATTCTTATCAGTAAGATAAGAACTAAGCTATAATGAGTGTTTATAATCTCAGCTATGTACAGAAAAAAGGGCTCCATATTTTTAGTAAGACCAATACAAGGTAACTCTTGTAGTGCTCCCTACAGCCTCCCAGCTTGGTTGCACCCATACATGTTTCATGAGTTACGGATTATCACTGTGTGGGCTAGCTATAGACTTGTCAACTGTCCTCCATTGCCACCTGCACATGCTGACACCTTGACCATCTGAGGGCCTCCATTTTTCTCATGCAGGTCATTTACAGACCTCTTCCAAATAATCTGCCTTCTCTGAGGACAAGCTTCACTGCTTCAGCAAGAGGTTCATTTATTCTTTGAAGGAGTCCCACTCTCTCACAGACAGAGAACCCAATGTAGATTATCTAAGCGGCAACTAAAAAAGTATAGTTCATCAGGTTTTATACTGTTTGTTACTGCATGCGGACACTGGTAATCACATTATACACTTTCAGGTTAATGGTCCTCACAGACCTAAAACTGATCCCATCCTTGGTACTAACTAATCATCTCAAGCACAGAGACCTAATATAGTAATTACTGCATTGCCATGCTTTGCCATGCTCTGATCTACACAGTCTGAAATGTTCTAAAACTTTCTAGGTAACTGGTATAGTACATAACTATATATCAAATGTGATAAAATAAATTCTAAGTTTTGCCACAGAGAAACGTTGTCGATGATATATCCCCATATATTTTGAATATTACTATAAGAAACACAACATGCAGTAAGTGATTAAAGAAACCTTTTTGTATTACACTCTCATAAAAATTAAAATTCAGAAAAGATTGTGTAAGTGAAACTGACTGTTAGGGTCCATTCACACGTCCGCAAAATGGGTCCGTATCCATTTTGCGATTTTGCGGAACGGGTGCAGACCCATTCATTTTCAATGGTGCCGGAATGTGCTGTCCGCAGCCGCATTTGCGGATCCGCACTTCCGCATCCGTGCTTCCGTTTCCGCAAAAAAATAGAACATGTCCTATTCTTGTCCGCAATTGCGGACAGGATTAGGCATTTTCTATTATAGTGCCGGCGATGTGCGGTCCGTAAAATGCGGAATGCACATTGCCGGTGTCCGTGTTTTGCGGATCCACAAAACACTTACGGACATGTGAATGGACCCTAAAAGAGGTATTACAGTTTTAATGATTACATAACACAGTGTCTGTGTTGAAGAATCTCTCACATTGTTCTCCTTTTGTCTCCTCTGTGTGTATTGTTTTTGTGTGTTATTAACAACATCATCTAGAGACAGGCAGCCATTTTACAACATCACCTAGAGACTGGCAGCCATGTAAATACACACAGTGATATAGTTATTGTAATAACCACAAAAAAAATAAAAAAAATCCTCCATTAGTCCTGTTCAGGTACACTGTGGATATGTCTTTTGTGCAATTGCCTGATATAAGAAAAGTATTTAAGAAGAATTTTAAATTCATGTATATTTAAAAATATAAGTACAATTTCCTATTATAAAAATATATAGGAATGAATAATATAGAATATATTTAAAGGCCACTTTCACATGGTCAGTATTTGATCAGTACTTTTCATCAGTATTTGTAAGCCAAAACCAGAAGAAGATTTTACAGAGAAAAGTTTAATGGAAAAATTTATGCCTCTTCTGTGTATTGGATCCATGCCTGGTTTTGGGTTACAAATACTGATGAAACATACTGACCAAATACTGACCGTGTGAAAGAGGCCATTATTTCCACTTCAAGGCAGGAGTATAACTGGATCAGATGGTAACCTAGCCCAACAGAACCTAACCAAATCGGCTGAAAATGCAAGTATTACAAAGCAGATTTCTCACTACAGAATTAGTATTGTGCATCCAAACATAGTGTGTTAAAGATGCTCGAATAGGGCTTGAAACACACATTGTTCTGGCTCACCCTACTGAAGTATGTATTTATGCATATCTGCCTTCCCAAGGGTGGAGAACATTGCAAGGGAATCAAATAATTTTATTTACTGTGCATAGAAAAAAGACTACTTTCTATGAATGTTTCCTGTCTACATTAAGTGTAATCAATGTCATCATTGTTTTTCGCTGACATTTCCCACCCAGTGTTGCTGGGTAATATATTAGCAGTCCTCTGGCAAAAGAGTAATTAGCAGTAATGAATTGTACAGAAATGCCAATCTAATAGCAGGGATGGGGGCAGGTTACAGGGTCACAAGGGAAAAAGAAAATCTCGAAAAAATGGATATGACTGTTGAATGTTTATTGTATTAATGATCCCCGTTCAGAGTGCAAGCTCTACTGCTGTTATGAACCCATCCTATCAGAAACAAATGGAAGGATAATATCTAATCCAAACTGGCCAAGTTAACATTGTTCTTTGGAAACATTTTGGAGGACATTGATGAAACTGTTGTCTTGATGAAGAGCTGTCTCAGTGCAGGACTTAAAGTAATGAAAGCTGTGCTGTGAATCTCATGGTGGCTCCATTGGAAAATGCTGTACTTTGCCACTGAGGCTCCCCATTACTTTGTCCTGCCTACAGATCACCAATGCACTCCATTGTGGATGTGTTCAGGCCTGCCCTACTGCAGACCAAACTGCTGTATTTAACACTTCTCCTGGCCCCCCTCCAAGAGTGTTCTGGTGCAATGATCACCACGACACCAGGGTCAGGCTCTGCGTGGGCATGTGTTAATGATGCACCTCCTGCAATACTGGCAGGACATGACAACACCCCCATGTACATGAGGCTGCCAGTCCTCTACAATACAATGGCTCACAAACATGCAGGGCACAACATAATGAGACATGTCAACAATAAACCCCCTAGAAGGGGACAGTGCCCCCCCTATGCACATTACATTCTTTTCTAACCGTTGAGTTGGATTCCCACAAACTCAAATCCACAGTTTTTCTTAGGTTTATTAGAATAGACTATAAATAGCTGGGGGACAGGTGTAAAACTTTAGCCCAACAGAATTTAGCAAAGAGATCCTGTCCAGAGTCTCCTAAATGACAGCTTAGGTTGCAGAAATTTCTGGCGAATTAGCAGATATACCAGTGCCAAAAGCAGTCCTTAAACTGTGCATATAGTGTGCATGTATAAACATTCTCTTGTCATAGCACACATTATCCATACACACATCCAATGATACTAACATTCAGGAGTCAGGACCTCATACCTAGGGAATAATTCACTTCTATTTGCAAGCTAAATAGTATAGTAGTGAAGTAGTATTGAGAAAATAAATGACAATGATAATGCTGGAAACTAAACATGAAAAAGACACGTAAACAATCAAGAATCTGCAAATCAGTCACCAGTAGACAATATGACCACTGCTGAATATAACTATAGTATTAGGTTTGGGGCCCGGTAGTAACTTCCAGCATAGAGACAACAGATGGGTTTTCAATGCCTTTGTCCCTATTTTTAGATATAAAAGGATCTGATCACCAGTAATCAGGAGATTAAAACTGCTGGGGATTACAATTCCTAGATCACATCTCATTATTGATCATCTGCCTGCCTGCAACATGGAAGGAACAATCAGACCACCAGCAAATTTCCTTCTCTTACAAAGCAATGCCTCTGCAGGGTAAAAAAAAAAAAATAACTTTACAGGCCGTTAATTTCATTGGTCAAGGAAAAAAAATAAAACAATGACCATACTACCGAATAAATGTCACAGGCAGCAAGGGGAATATTAAAGTAGCTCTCCAGTGTGAGGATCCTAACAAACAGCCCACCATATCTCAGCTTCCAGGACCACAGTAAATGTAATTGGAGTAGCAAAATACTGGGGTTAAAGGGAACCTGTCGCCATGAAAATGCAGCACAAACTGCAGGCAACGTGACATGGAATAAAAAGAGCTGAGTGGATTGCTATATAGTTTTATGGCAATTATTCAGTAAAACTTGTAATTTATCCATTTAAAGGGAATCTGTCACCGTGAAAATGCAATGTAACCTGCCAGCAGCATGTTATAGAGCAGGAGGAGCTGAGCAGAATAATCTGTCGTTTTGTGGGAAATGATTCAGTATAGGGTGTGTCAAATTAATTTAAAGGGAATTTAATATTAATGATCTATCCTCAGGATAGGTCATCAATATCAGATTGGTGGGGGTCTTACACCCGCCACCCCCGCCGATCAGCTGGTTGAAGAGAGTGCTGTGCTCCGTCTGAGCGAAGCCTTCCCTTCATTGTTTACCTGCTCACAGTAAAATATCACTGTGTGTATTTACCTGGCTGCCAGTCTCTAGATGATGTTGTTTACCTGCTCGCAGTAAAATATCACTGTGTGTATTTACCTGGCTGCCAGTCTCTAGATGATGTTGTTTACCTGCTCGCAGTAAAATATCACTGTGTGTATTTACCTGGCTGCCAGTCTCTAGATGATGTTGTTTACCTGCTCGCAGTAAAATAGCACTGTGTGTATTTACCTGGCTGCCAGTCTCTAGATGATGTTGTTTACCTGCTCGCAGTAAAATAGCACTGTGTGTATTTACCTGGCTGCCAGTCTCTAGATGATGTTGTTTACCTGCTCGCAGTAAAATAGCACTGTGTGTATTTACCTGGCTGCCAGTCTCTAGATGATGTTGTTTACCTGCTCGCAGTAAAATAGCACTGTGTGTATTTACCTGGCTGCCAGTTTCTAGATGATGTTGTTTACCTGCTCGCAGTAAAATAGCACTGTGTGTATTTACCTGGCTGCCAGTCTCTAGATGATGTTGTTTACCTGCTCGCAGTAAAATAGCACTGTGTGTATTTACCTGGCTGCCAGTCTCTAGCTGATGTTGTTTACCTGCTCACAGTAAAATATCACTGTGTGTATTTACCTGGCTGCCAGTCTCTAGATGATGTTGTTTACCTGTTCACAGTAAAATATCACTGTGTGTATTTACCTGGCTGCCAGTCTCTAGATGATGTTGTTTACCTGTTCACAGTAAAATATCACTGTGTGTATTTACCTGGCTGCCAGTCTCTAGATGATGTTGTTTACCTGTTCACAGTAAAATATCACTGTGTGTATTTACCTGGCTGCCAGTCTCTAGATGATGTTGTTTATCTGCTCACGAGCAGGTGCAATTCCAGGCTGTCCCATTCATTTCAATGAGACGGCTCCTTCCTATACACTTGAATAGTTATTGTAATAACCACAATAAAAAACATTGTTCCGTGATTAGTCCTGTTTAGGTACACTGTGGATGTGTCCTGTGTGCAATTGCCTGATATAAGAAAATATTTAAAGACTCTGTATACAATGTTACCTCAAGAAAAACAGATACAACATGACTTCTGAAACTGTATAGAACATTGCTAACTTCTGGCTAAAACAATATTCCTTGATGAACTGCTTTACTCCATATCAAACATCTTTGGACAGACTGAACGCAGTTTGCCATTCTTACTTAAAAAAAATTGCACCCCTTGCTGTATTCCAGAAACCTCTTACCGGGTACAAAGGGATGCATGTGAATCCTTGCTTAATTAACTTAAAAAGTCAGCTAAAAAAATTAACACAATTGTGCCATATCAGAGTGTTTAATACTGAGGGCCTATCCTTAGGAAAGGTCATCAATATGAGATCGGCAGGGGTCTGACTCCCAGAAACTCCATGATCAGCTGTTTGAAGAGACCATGGAGTTCTGGTGATTTCTGCGGCCTTATCCTAGCCCAGTGCCGTCACATTCAGCGGTCACGTGGCCTGAGCGCAGTTCAGTCCCATTCAAGTGACTGGGGCTGAGCTGCAATACCAAGTACAGGCACTGTCCACTAGATGGTGCTGTGCTTGGTAAGATTCAAGGAGACCGCAGAGCTCACTGGAGCACCGGGACCTTATCAAGTAGCTGATCGGCAGGGGTACCTGGAGTCGGACCCCCACTAATCAGATACTGATGACTTATCCTGTGGATAGGTCATCAGTATTAAACACCTGGAAAATCCCTTTAACTCAGATACCAAAGGGTAGTAAATGAGTTATGTGAGTTAAGAAAAGAATTACTGCTTTCTTCTAACAAGACCAGCACTGTTGTCCATAGGTTGTGACTGAAATTGCGGCTTAGCCTCATTGAAGTGAATAGGACTGAACTGCAATGCTAGTCACAATCCTTGCACTACAGTAGAACTGTCTCTGGAAAAAAGGCAACCTCAGGCAACCCCTTTAAAGAAAGAGCTGTATAAATATAACAGCTCAAGCCTCCATAATACATCATACCACCTTATTGTGGCCTTATAATGCTATGCAACAATATTTAGACATAAAGAATCTTAAATAAGATTAGAAATTATGTATGGTGAGTGTTTTCTACACATTGTGCTTAGATAACTGTGATGAACACATTTTGGTCAAGGCAAATCCTGAAACGACCTTTATGATTATATGGTATATGTATATTCTGTTCATCACATTTTCTTAATTGCCGTAGAAGGCCTGGGAAACACAGCTTATTGAATTTCTACGCAAATTACAAGCATAACTGTTTATAAGACACGTGTGTGTTGTCCATGTCACATTCCATACTGTCTCTGTCTATTGTCTATTAGAATATGAGCACTGACTTTCCATCTCGTTTTCTAGTGATGTTTACTGGTAAAGGCTAGACATTTACTATGACTCACAGTTCACTTGCAGACAGTGTCTGTCTACCATTTTTCCAGATTTTAGCTAACAGTTTAGGCTTAGGCAGCAAGCTTGCTGCATTTATAATGCATGCAACATTTTCCATCTAGAAATCAAGCCAGGACACTTTAGCCCTACATGTAGATAAATATTAGGTTCTGTTCACCTCTGGGTCGATACCTCAATTTTTCTGTTCCATCATAGGGACAGAAAAAGGTAAAGGGCACCAATGATGACTCTGTCACAGATGGACACAAACAGGGCCTGATGGACCACATTGACTCTAATGGGGTCCGCCGGGTTTAAGTCATGGTGTCTGATATTTTACAAAAAAAATTGCACACCATTCTGGACTAATTTTTCAGGTATTTATGGCAGAATCTGCTATTGCCCAATGCAGATGTGAACAGAGCTACAGCAAATATTATTTAAAAATAAAGTTTTAGTAAAGAAGCAAAACATTATTCATTGTCAAATGACCGTTTTGCTCAGTAAAAAAGGTTGGCTTTAATTTTGATCAGGGATGACATCAAGAATTGTAGGGCCCTATAACGGCAAACTTCTTTTTCGTCAGGCCATTTTGCAATAAACATAGGTAATACTTTAATTTCTATAAGGGTTAGGCCGAATGCACACGGCCGTGTGAGCGGTCCGTGGTAACACGGTCTGGATTCCTGCTGAGAGCAGGAGCGCACAGCGCCATTGGTTGCTATGTGAAACACGTCCGTGTGCATTCGGCCTTAATGAAAGAAAAAAAAGGTGAGAGAAGTAATTTACCACTGTTTATCGAGCAGCATACATAACATTTCATTATGTTGTATGAATTATTATGTTTACAGGGATCCCAAATACTGTTTAGAGATTTAATAGTAAGTATAATACAAAAACGAATTTATTGTGATGGTTTTTGCAAAGTTATTTTTTTAAATTGTAACATTAACTTTGCAGGAAAATATAACTTTTACTTTCCTATATTTCTTTTACCATAAAAGAAAAGCAGGAAAGTAAAAGTTACATATTTCTGCCATGACGTTTACTACAGAAACAAATTTATAGGTCTTTGCTGCAAATTGAACTCCAGACCTTTTGTATAGCAAGCAGCAGGTTTACCACTAGAACACAAAATGTTCTAAGGATAGGTTTTTCTGTTCTTAAAAAACTACTAAATAGTATTACTGTTTTCTTTAACACATAATATGAAATAGTACAGATGCTATAACCATTGTAGCTTTTTAGGCACAGAAAATCAAA
The DNA here is from genome assembly GCF_905171765.1 of Bufo bufo. Classification (NCBI taxonomy): domain Eukaryota; kingdom Metazoa; phylum Chordata; class Amphibia; order Anura; family Bufonidae; genus Bufo; species Bufo bufo. The sequence continues at coordinate 394,840,202 of NC_053390.1, forward strand.
TACCTGTAACAGTGTAGTTCTATAGTGTAGCGGTAGGCCTTCTGCCTCCTGTAAAGAAGGTCTGGGGTTAGATACCCCGCAGAGACATGTAGAATAAATTCTTTAGTAAAAGTTATGGTAGAAAAATGTATTTTACTTTCCAGCATTTCTTTTATGGTAAAATTTAAGTTGTGAAGTAAAAGTTATATTTTTCTGCAATGTTAATGTTACAAAAAATAATAATAATGTAGCGAAGATCATTACAATAAATGTGTTTTAGTAACACAGTTACGATTAAATATCACGAATCAGTATTTGGTATCCCTTCAATCATAATAACTTGTGCAACATAGTTAACATATTATTCATGGTGATTGGCAAACTGTGTAAATGAAAATTTCACAATTTGTTTCCCTTCTTTTCAAAAATACTACTTATACTATTTATTTAATATTATGCCTGAGAAGAAATCAGTAATACTCTTTAGTAGCGTTAAGCACAGAAAACCCTGTCCTTAACACAGGCAGTTCTATAGTGTGGTGGTAAATGTGCAACCTGCCATACCAAAGGTTCAATTCCCAAAAGAGACCTGTAAAATAACTTGCTCAGTAAATGTCTGTGTGCTGGGACATATCAAACAGAATAGCAGCTTCATTTACTGAGCAGATTGTTAATCAGGCTGACATCACAGACCAAAAGTGGCTGGGCCCATGACTATCCAGCTGCCCTACAAAGTAGTAATGCAGATTTGGAAAATCTGTTTATAGAGAAGGTCTTGGGAGTCCTCTTGAGGAAACTGATGGCCACACACCCTGTAGACCTCAGGGGCAGCCCATGAAGGTGCTGCAGCCAGAAAAGTCCTAGTGACAAACAAACACGGAAAGTGAACACAGTAACACGAAAAATAAATAAGTGTGCCATTATAGCCAGACATTCGGCAGGAATTATAGAAAAATCCTTATCTTGCCTAGCCAGAAGGCCCGGGCAAAAACAGTTGAGTGTGCTGAAATGTGAGAAAGTGAAGTGCCATCATTCCATTGTCACCACTCCTTAAGGAAGTTCTGCACCTCAGGCTTTAAAACACCCCTACCCATGGCTTTCATTATAGCACCCCACAGTAAATTTTACCTTTTTTTCTTATATAAAGTAATTTATACTTCTGGTTACCAACAGTAACTATAAAAGCTGCTGAACACAAGAGAGAAAAGAAGCATAGGTGTATGTATTCTGCCCAAAACCACTGTCTACACACTAACGTGAAATGGTACCCATGAAACAAATGGATGGTCCCATGATCATAGTTAATAGAGACATAAAGCGTTGGGGTCTTTCTGAGTAACTGGTGACACAAGGCTACATTTCACTTTTATTTGAATAATTAATCATTACTCTTAACATATGCAAATTAAGTCCACCCGCTGCTAACATTTTTCTCTTGATAAGAATGATTCAGTGACTCTGGCTTGGCTTTGTGACTCCTTTCTTTCAGTGCAAGCTGATACATACAAGACATTGCTGCCAAAGAGACATTACTTGGCAATGCCCCCGAATAGGCTAGACTACCATTCTGAACCACGGCAGCGTCAGACTGTGGAGACGGAGATCCCCGGGACCCAGCATGGAACATGTTTTGTTTTTAATATTCACTCTCTCCCACTATGAGTCTTTGTTTAACCTGGCTCCTGTGCTTACTCTCTCCTTGCCTTGAAAAGAAAGAGGGGGAATAAAGAAAACATATTAACCATCCAAGTCAGGCTCATGGGATCATTTAGGAAAGTGGTGGTGGAAGAGGCATAAGTCCCAGTAGATTTAAAGTACGCAAAGGACAAGGTTAGACTATATTGCTTACCCGTAGGTTTTACACTGCCAATTTAGATTCGGCCAGAAGAATTTCTCTTCCTACACAAAAGGGCCAGCGGTGTTGGCTCAGTTTGGAGACCTGATGCCAAGGGAAATGAAGCGGGAAGAAAAACAAATAGCAACTTGGGGGCTCATTTCCATATTAAACAGTGGTGCAGAACTGCAGGGAATCTCATTTCACAGGAGTCAATGCCCAGATAATCTCAGAACTAGAGGGATGCTGACAGCCATACAAAATGTACAAACGCTGTTTGCCTGAAAACACTGCAGACTCAATTACACGTCTTTTCTCTTTTTAACATACAGACTTTATCATGTTAATGTTATGCACGGGCTAGTTAGCTAGGTCTATGGGCTCATATATTCTTCTCTAAAATACAGCTTATCTGTCACAAGTGACATAAATCTGGAAATAGATTTATTCAATCTCTATTACTCTGCAAGAAGACGAAAATACCGTATATACCTTGTGACAGCATCAAGGGAACCTGCCTAAATTGCATAACTATATGTGTTGACTGGATCATGCTATAGTTAGAATGCAAAGTGCTAAGCAGATTAATATATATCATTTTATTGGAAAAAAAAGTCAGTATAACTTGTATTTCATTGATATAAATCCCTGCTCATTCTGTGCTTCGGAGTCCTTAGGGTGGTCCTGTAAGTGATTGACAGCTACTTCGGTATGCACGCTTATACAAGAAAGGCTGGCTGTCCATCGCTCCATAGGATCGCTTTCCGAACTCCTAATCACCCAAAGAGCAAGAATGAAAATGAGTGAAATACAAGTTATACTGAATCTTTTGCAATAAAACTAAATATCAATCTGCTCAGCTCGTCCTGCTCTATAACAAGATGCCAGTACATTGCACTACATGTTCAATGTGACAGGTTCCCTTCAAATGGTAGCACTCTGCTATAATGTTATAGTAATGGCTTCCTTGTGTAACTAACCCAAAATACTGAATTGCAGCCAGCAAATTCCCCTTGAGTTTCCCAAGAATTAATCAGAGACTATTGTCATATCCAGACCACAAACTACAAGATGCTAAAGGGTAGAAGTAACCACCAGGAATTTGAATTTCCCAAGGTTTCCCTTGAGTATTTTAGAGTTTTGCCCACCTCTAAAGGGAATGATTCCAATAAAAGGATATTAGGGCTTTTCTTAATGTTTATTAATTATAAAATTAATATTATATTATACTCCACAATTGAAGGAAACTCTAAACATTTTTCTTAGACAGCACAAAAGGCGAAGCCCATGTTAGTCAATAAAACAGAAGCTTTTATTAATCACAGAAACTTATACTGGATTGGCTCATAATATTGCTTTTAAAATGCATCAGTCATATGCAATAAACAGTCTAAAAATCGAGACAATACTGATTACTGGTCTGAATAACATAATTTTACTAATGTTTCAAAAGTCACACTAATGTGAACACCATGCTCCTGGGCATTCACAAATGTGCATGGCGCCAGTCTACAAAAATGGCAGCATTCCTAGAACCAACCATGTCAATCAAAAAGTCCATGGAATTCTAATATGAATACCCTTTGTGTATTTCCCAAGATCTCCAAGTGCTGTAGTAAGCTTGGCTACATAGTTACACAAAATGCAGCAGCTCCCCGATTCTGTATTAACCCCTTAGTGACCAGTCTGTTTTTGACTACGCAATTTATTTCATTTTTTTCACCTTTTTCTCATCTTCCAAGAACTATAACTTATTTATTTTTTCCATCTATACAGCCATATGGGGGCTTGTTTTTTTCAGGAAAAGTTGTAGTTTTTAATTTTAGGGTACACATAACTTACTGATTGACTTATTAACTCTTTCTTGGAGGGTGATGAAAAAAAACAGCAATACTGCCACTTAGTTTTTACGTTATAAATTTTGCAGCCTTCATTTTTGGCATAAATAACATGGTAATTTTATTCTCTGGGTCAGTACGATTACAGCTATACCAAAAACATATAGTTTTTTTTAAGATTTACTAATTATGCACAATAAAACCCCTTTTTTTTTAAAAAAGAAAGAAATTATTTTGCATCGCCTCATCAAAAGACCCATAACATTTTTATTTTTATTTCTACTGAACTGTATGAGGGCTTGATTTTTGTGGTACGCCATGTCGTTTTCCTTCACTGCTATACCGTCAATGCTATACTGACATACTCCAGCAGGCGGTGCCAGACAGGACAAGCTGCCGGTGATCCAATTCGTGGGATGCTAATCGGAGCCATAGGGCGCTCCCTCCCTCTAAACAACTTAGATGCCACAGGTGCCCACAGCATTAAATAGCTTAAATGGCCCAGAATGATGCTTCATGTGAGAGCCAAGCCCTCACTCCCCGCTGCACAGGAGACCTGAGCAGTGCTTAGACTGGGATGGTGTAAAAAGGTAGCATTTCAGCCTAAGGCCCCTTAGTGATCGCCATAAAAAGGTGCATAGGTGGTCAGTAAGTGGTTAAAACTTGACAAATACATATACGCATTATTTAGTTCATATTATTACAATCTAGAAAATGTGTATTAAGACTTATAGCATATGTTGAAAATAGACAAATGAGACAAATGGTATTCTCAAGTAACAAAGACAAAGACATCTGTTATCTTAGCTAGCAAAATATATAGTAAAGGGGTTGTCCGAGTGTTTAATACTGATGAGGACCTATGAGGACAGATCATCATTATCAGATTGGTGGGGGTCTAATTTCTGGCACCCCCACCGATTAGCTGTTTGAAGAGACCATGGCCTCTTCCTAGGCCATTGATGGTAAGTTCATCAGTCACATGGTCTAGGTGCAACTCAGTGCCATTCAAGTGAATAGTGCTGAGCTGCAATACCACGTACATCCACTATCCAATGGACAGCACTGTGCTTGGTAAGCTGCGAGGAGGCCACTGCTCTCACTGGAGTGCCATGTCCTCCTGAAATTGCTGATCGGTTAGGGTGCTGGGATTAGGACCCTCACTGATCAGATACTGATTACCTTTTCTGAGGATATTAAACAGTCGTAAAACCCCTTGAAGGACCTTTTACAGGGGCCAAGCATCAGGCCAATTATCAGGAACTAATGTTCGCATGAACACTTATTGCAGATAAGTGGCCTGTGCAAAGGTAGAGCTGATCACACGGTAGAAGAGCCAGTGATCAGTTGTCAGGTAATCGCTTCTTTCATGTGACACCAAAAATCTTCATTTGTTGTCAGAACATGACCCTTTGTAAATAGAGATGTGCTGATATAATTTAACTCTATTGGGAGCTGAGAAGGAAAAGATTGGGCCCGAATGCTCCTCTTCCTGACATTTGCCTGCTCTATTGGTCTGCGTACTCAAGTGGCAGAAAGAATAGAAGAAAAACTGCCCTAAAGGCGTGGACACCATGGTTGAGATAAAACCAAAGCTGGTTATACTGGAATATATACTGTAGAATAATGTCTGTAGGATAAACCACAAATCTAATGTGTATAGGTGCCAGTGGCAGATTTTCATACTGGGGTTCAGGTGATAATCTACAACTGGTCCTAACTGATCCAGCCTCCCAGCACAAGTTTTGGTGAGTCCACTGCAGAGAAGGAAGGGGTGAAGACAGAGCTGTAGAAAGAGAAGAGCTAAATGGAGCGAGTTGAGGTGTTACAAGGCAGAGAAGGAGGCACAGAGGAAGAGAAATGAGACCTCAGTTCCTGAGATGACGGAGGTACTGTCATCCTGCAGTTTTGAGGTGGATGGCAGGGCTGCACAGTGGAACCAGGGTAGTGAAGTTCTGGGGATGGAAGAGAGAATTTTGCAGAGCAGCAGAGAGCCATCAGCCCCATCAAAAGCTGATGATACTAAGGTGAACTTATTGTTTAGAGGCAACTGAATACAAAAGAATGATCAACTACAGTGGGGAAAATAAGTATTTGGTACACTGGCGATTTTGCAAGTTTTCCCACCTACAAAGAATGGAGAGGTCTGTAATCTTCATTATAGGTACACTTCAACTATGAGAGACAGAATAAAAAATAATAATCCAGAAAATCACACTGTATGATTTTTTAATAATTAACAGCTCTTTGGTCTTGGCCATGGTGGAGAGTGTGTAGACAGGTGTCTTTTGTACAGGTAACAAGTTCAAACAGGTGCAAATAATACAGGTAATGAGTGCAGAGTAGGAGGGCTTCTTAAAGAAAAATTCAGGACTCTGAGAGCCAGAATTCTTGCTTGTTGATAGGTGATGAAAACTTACTTCATGCAATAAAATGGAAATTAATTACTTAAAAATCATACAATGTGATTTTCTGGATTTTTTTTTCCGATTCTGTCTCTCACAGTTGAAGTATACCTACGAAAAAAATTACAGACCTCTCCATTCTTTGTAGGTGGGAAAACTTGCAAAATCGCCAGTGTATCAAATACTTATTTTCCCCACTGTACAGTAATCTGGACCTTGTCCCAGAAAAAGAGGTGAGCAGGCTAAAAACGTACAGGCCTGCCTGAGCTTCCTTTTACCGACTACATTGTGACCACCTGCTTGGGTGCCCCAGGGAAGTGAAAGAGGCCCCAGTTATATATATGTACATCTGTGAAGCTTAAAGGGGTTGTCTCACTTCAATAAGTAGCATTTATCATGTAGAGAAAGTTGATACAAGCCACTTACTAATGTATTGTGATTATCCATATTGCTTCCTTTGCTGACTGTATTCATTTCCATCACATTATACACTGCTCATTTCCATGGTTACAGACCACCCTGCAATCCATTAGTGGTGGTTGTGCTTGCACAATATAGGAAAAAGCACTGGCCTATGTGCGCTCCCATTGTCCCGGCCACCAGAGAGGCTGATGCTTTTTCCTATAATGTGCAAGCACTTCCACCACTGATGGATTGTAGGGTGGTCGTAACCATGGAAACGAGCAGTGTATAATGTGATGGAAAAATGAATCCAGCCAGCAAAGAAAGCAATATGGATAATAACAATACATTAGTAAGTGCCTTGTATTAACTATCTCTAAATGATAAATGACACTACCCCTTTAAAATAATAATTTTTGATACACATTTTCTTCTGTTCAAATGTAATTGTGTGTATTTATTTACTTTAGGTTGTAGTATCTCAGTGTTCACTGTGTAATTATAAATTCTAGTTTATTCTGAGATTTGTAGTGCCTCCGTTTTCTAGTGTAAAATTATTCACATCTAATTTTCTTTTTACACAAATTAAATAAAACCTTTCTCACCTCTTCTCTGTTCCCCTGATTCCTTTTGAGGTGGACAAAAGAGGATGGAGAATGACAACAGAAATGTATTCATATAGTAGCACAAGGGCACCGGTGTGAAAGAGTGGCAGTGGGGAAGGGGAGTCAAGTTTGGGGATCAGCTCAGGGTCTAAGGTTCACTTAATCTGTCAGCGATGGAGCTGACCCCAACAGCAGATATAGAAGGAAACATGGATTATTTTAACATGTTGAATTCCTTGTTGTGCTGAAAAATAATTGTTTTGCAATTGTTTGTCTTCCTAAGTGAAGCGACCATACATAACCATAATGTACTCTCTGTAACTGGTTCATGAAAGGCCAGTGAACATGGCTCTGAATCTATACCCAGCATCTGCCACTGGAAACTTGTGTGATGCGTTTGATAAATTTTGTCACAACAAAACTAAGGGTAGCACTAAAGCAGAAGAAAAGTATAGCCAAAAATACATCCTCTCATTTTTTTTAAACTAATACTGGTTTTGGCTAGAAAAAAGGCATAAAAATTCCATCAAAACTAGTGTAAACATACAATGGCATTTAATAAACAGCAATGGCTTAAGTGTACTTACCTGGCATAAACCACTTATACACATATCTAAGGACTCAGTGTAACAGCGAGTACCATCCAGAACTTTAGGAGCAAGTTCCACAATAAGGGAAGTCCCTTTTGCTTGGCATTTTAATGAACATGGGTTCTCAGGGTCATTATGAACTGGAAGCCACTCTCTATACTGTCCTTGGTATTTGACATCATTATGAGCAGAACACTGCTGTGCACGGAAGTCTCCTGATTCAGCTGGACAATCCTGTTGGATGGGAAGAAAATTTTCATGTATTACATGGAGAATAACAGCCAATGGAAATGGGCGATGAATATAAAAACATGTATAACACATGAAAAAGATAAAACTATCATATCAGCTGCATCATAAACAAGCACAATAGTTAATTTCACCTTTAATTCATGTGAGATGTTACATGAACATTAAAATGTAAAGGGGGTCGCCGACGCGTGGTCTCCTTGCAGCGCTGCTGGCACCCCATCTGTGTGGAGCGAGGATGCGGCCGGAGCCCTCGTTACCATGGTGACGGCGGAGCAGGGAGAACCCAGCCGCACACGCCTCTTCGGCCTGGCCGGCATTCTCCATCCCCTAGGCAACGAGCAGCAGGGGAGCTGAGCGCCTATAGGAGTGAATCGGCGCTCAGCTGCATTGAGGTGCGTGATGCAAATCATGTGACGCTGGTCACGTCACGTGACTCATCTGTTGGGGTTATTTAACAGGCAGCTTGCTGGCCACAGGTTGCCTGTGATTGGTCTTTCAACCTCATTAGCGTTTGCCTGTATGTGTGACTTTGTGAACTCGACCTCGGCTTGAATTTGACTCATGATCCTGTGTTACCCCTTTGTACTGCGTGACCTCCTGACTCCGGCTTGTATTTGACATTGATTTTGGTGTTTCCCCTGGTACTGATGTGATCAACTGGTTCTAACCTCGGCGAGTTTTGACCTTGATATTGCGTTCTGCCTAGTGTTCGCTTCTGTGTGTTTTGTCCTAGCTTTGTTGTTTTCTCCACTTTTGTTCTTCCCTATAAGCCCCTGCACATACTTAAAGGGGTTGTCCGGGTTCAGAGCTGAACCCGGACATCCCTCCATTTTCACCCCGGCAGCCCCCCTGACATGAGCATCAGAGCAATTCATGCTCTGATGCTCTCCTTTGCCCTGCTCTAAATTGCGCAGGGCAAAGGCTTTTTTAGGAGTTCCAGTGACGTACCGTGGCTCTCCATGGGGCTGACAGGAACCCCGGTGACGTCACCGGCACTGATGGGCGGGATTTAGCTCTGCCCTAGCCAGTAAAACGGCTAGGGCAGAGCTAAAGCCCGCCCCTCAGAGCCGGTGACGTCACTGAACACACTGCCTGGCGGAAGTTAGCGCCCGGCAGTGTGTTATTGAAAACCAAAGAGCCCGTGCCCTGCGCGATTTAGCGCAGGGCACGGGAGCACATCGGAGCATGAGATGCTCCGATGCTAGGCTCAGGGATGCTGCCGGGGTGAAAATAAGGGTATGTCCGGGTTCAGCTCTGAACCCGGACAACCCCTTTAAGCTAGGGACCACCGTCCAGTTGTACACCGTCAGTTAGGACGGACTGTGCAAGTAGGTAGAGATAGTGGTATGGATGGAGCTTAGGGCTGCACTTATCCCTACTATTTGTGACATAAAATACATAAATGGAGACATAAAGAATAGGATGAACTAATAGTTTTAAATAGGATGAGGTATACTTTGACTGGTATTGATTGGTGGGTAAAGAAGAACTTAACAAAAGGTCACTGGTTGATAATAGACTTGGGACTATACCAGTGGGGCATGATAAACTAGGCATTGAAGGTACAGCTGGGTCACTAGAGAGTAGTAACTGTATATAACCCATATGATATATACAGTAAAAATTATATTTTCTATTTTTATGCTTCTAATCGTGGGTGCAACTTATCGTACAATATGTCTTATAGCCTGAAAAGTATGGTATATAAAATGCTTAGAATTTTAGAATGTCAAGGAGAATTTTTTCTTCTATAGGTACACTGTGTCATAGAAGGTATAAATGTGTTCTACCATGACTTATGTAAAAAAAATGGAAATCAGATGTCATATAGAACATGTCTCTTTCTAACAAATCTAGAACCAGCCCTGTACCACACATGGATCCAGAGATCTCCGCATTCATTGCTCTGAGGAAGCTGAGAGCTCAGGAGGTGTGTCTCAGCTCTCCCAATCACAACTCAGGAGGCAGTTGAAGGAAGAAACTGAGCATGCGCGGCCTTCTCACTGAGCAGGACAAATAAATAAATAAAAAACTTTAAATTGCATACAGTTACAAAAAAATTCAGATCCAGGTGCTGCTTTGAAAACTGTATTTTTTGTGGGACAACCCCTTTAATTTTCACTTTACAGTATTTGTATAATATTTGTGAAGATCTTTAGTATCGGAACCCCAAGTCCTGGTGCAGTATGCTAGTACAGGGGGTATTTGCAAATGTTTGGTTTGTAATCTTAATGTTATGTAATGTACACCCAGCATGACATGATATGGTTGGCAGGGACAGGGTTAATAAACCTGTTCCTCCCCTCTTGGCAGGAGTGTGCTGTTCCGATTTCCTGTCTAGAGGGAGAGTATTAGTCTAGTGAGTGAGGAGGGAGGAAGCAAGTCTATGTTCCTTTTCCTTGGCCCTCAGGATCCAGAGACTAACAGATTTCTGGGAGTTAATTCTTCTGATATAGACAGATAAATAAAGATAAGAACTGGGAATCTGCATGGCCTGGTGTAGGAGTAAGTAAGGTAACCTGCTATTACAGTTATCTAGATTTTGCTGTTTGTGAGGGACTATGGTTAAGACACTCATCACAATTAATCACGCCCTGGCCTCTAAAACTTGAAGTGGACATTACAACCACAATTGGTAGATTATCATTGCTAGCCAGAGATTCTAGAGAGGGGCACTTTAGCAAGTTATCAAACCAAGAGTGTCATTACTTGCCACTTTGCCAGCCTCCATACCTTGCCATCTGGTCAAAGGATTTGCACTGTGTACAGATTATTGTTGGATGTACTAAAACTCCTATTTTGCACTCAAGTAAAAAGAGACGTTTATTCCTCTACATGTGGGCTGGTTTCCTGACGCCTTCTGCACCATACTCTGGCCTTTGCACTACTACATCTCTTGCCAGGCACCCATACAACTACCAACATCAAGGGTACACCAAACTACCATCAGGCAGGAGCCCCAACTACAGGGACTGCCCCAAGGGTAGAAAGGGTGCACTGACCACAGGGAGCAACGGCCTCTAAGGAAACCACTGTGACACATCCTATAGTCAGAGCCAATAACACCCTATCCTCTGCTCCGGCTCCTCAAGGGCTTGCTGCACTGGCTCCAAGCTCCACTGAGTATTTTCCACTTGCATACATTTATACGTTTTAAATCCAGTAATTCAGCAAATTGTATTTGTGCAATGCGCAAGCACAATTTTGACATATTTGGTGACAAAATGGGAACAAATCTTTTTAAATTTTTTAACTGCATATGGTCTATATACTGTACACTCGTAACCTGATAATGTAAAACAAATACAAACCCTGACCTTCGCTATATGTCCTCCACTGATCAAAGAATTTTTTTTATTTATGCGTCATACTGAGAATACTAATATAGATAGGATGCATGGAAGTCATAGAAAGTTTATGTTTTACTAACCTCATCATAATCACATCTGTCCTGGAATAACAGGCCATTTAAAAAGCAGCAGACATAATAGTCACAATGTGAAATAGATGAGGTTCAGGAATCAGAACACAGAAAATACACAGCGGAATGTTATGAAATACAGTTATTATTGCTATCGTTTTAGGACAACCTTGTCCATGTCTCTCCTCACGAGAATATACAGAACATCACATGAGTTCACATTTGTACAACGGTTCTACTACGATGTGCTCAGTGTCAGTCCCTAGAGGGGAGCAGATTTATTACATTCCAGCTGGAGTATTGGCTCCATTATATTGCACTGATCAGAAGCGCTGCCCAAAAGTCTGATTTATTTGATATACGTGGGTGGGAAGTAAATACAAGTTAGAGACATCTGCAGTCTACAGGTTTCACGTTAGGTGTTTTATCCTTGAGGGTCAGGGAAAAATGTTGTTTTAAACAGCATTCTTAAAACATATTTCTATTCTATTGGTGACCGGTGTCATACTTACCGGTTAATATGGAACACCGCTCTACTGACTAAGATTATATGGACTTCATGTTCATGTATTGAAACTGTCTAAAAACATTTGTACCATTGCAACTAATCAGAGGCCATGTTACATTTTTCCAGTGCAGTTTATAAAGGTGAACTCTTGCTATTTGTCTTGACTGATTCTTTTGGATAGTATTGATACATTATGCCTATAGAGTCTAAAAAAATGGTCACCATATCACAGCTGGTTAAAGGGGTTGTCCCACAAAAAATATTCTGCAGATTTCAAACTAGCACATGGATCTGAATACTTTTGTAATTGCATGTCATTAAAAATGTTGTATAGGCACTGAGTTATTCAATAAAATATATCTGTATAGTGCCAACTGCTGTTTGATCTTTTCTTATTTCTATGTGGATGCACATGCTCAGTTCCATCCGTCAATTTCCTCTTGAGCTGTGATAGGGTTAGAGATGCAACAGAAAGGACATGCCTCGGAGCTGTCAGCTTGATATAAATCTAGCAGGGCAATTGAAGCAATTGAATCCACATGAGGTACGGGACTGGTTCTAGCTTTGTTAGAAGGAGACTGTCACATTCTATATCATGTCTGATATTTTTTTTTTACATTAAGGGCTCATTCAGATGGCCGTATGTTTTGTACCGCATTTTTGAGGAAAGGGTGAGGACCCATTAATTTCCAAAAATATAGAGCATGTCCTATTCTTGTCCGCAATTGCGGAACACACACGGTCCATTAACCGTGTTTTGCGGATCCGCAGTTTGCGGACCGCAAAATACATACGGCCGTCTGAATGAGTCCTAAAGGATATATACATCTTCGGATGCAAATTTTTTGCTGATTGCATGTTACTAATTTTTGGCTAAAAATATTTTTTTTTTTCAATTTTCCTTTATTAAAAATATTGAGCCATTCTGTCACAAAGGGTTAACTGTTTCTCTAGCTGTTTGACTGGTACTTTCACTTTATGCCATAAACCTTATCTCTAAACTAAGAAGAGGACATAAATACTTATTTAAGCCACATTCTTATCAGTAAGATAAGAACTGAGCTACAAAGAGTGTTTATAATGTCAGAGATCAGAGATAAGGAGTCCGTCTCCTCCTGGTCTGATGGAAAAGGGTGCTACTAGAGCATGTCAGCTCTGTACGGAAAAAAGTATGCCATATTTTTTATGAAGACCAATGAAAAAAATATATTTTTAGCTCATAATGAGTACAATGCAATAATAAAAAAAAATTCCACAAAAGATATACATAGCCTTTAATCATGGGATAAACCCTTTAAGCCGGGGTGATTAGAAATTGCAATAAGACAGCAGCTCAGCTCTTTGGGTACTGTCACTACCAGAGCTTTGGGACGTTCTCACAGCTCTGTTTCTCCACCCCTGTGATGATGTCACTACTAGAGCTAGGAGGAGTTCTCACTGCTCTGTTTACTTTTGGTTTCCTTCCTCCCAGCTGTTCCTCATGCGTTTGATTTCCCTCTCTTTATATCACCCCTCCTCCTATTGTAGGGCGTGGATTATAGTTCTCATTTCAGTTGTAGCTCTTGCTTTAGTATCTTCATTTGTAGCTATCAGTTCACTGGACCTGTGTTCTGCTGCAGCAAGCACTCCGGATATTGCCAGCTGTCCTTGGATCCGTCTTCTCCGCGGCTGCAACACCTTCAGCTAAGTGTACAGACATTGTTGTGTACCTGATTATTTTCTGACTGGATCTGAGGTGGCCACGGTTCCCTCCATATACTGAGTAGGGCACCGGTGGCCGTGCCCCTTCCACTATTGTAGGGGTTACAGTGGTCATCAGTCTTAGGCACGTGGGCATGCCTCGTTCCGCCATTTGGATCCGGGCATGTGCTTTAGCAGCATAGGGAGAGCTTTGAGGGTCGGACAGGGGTCACCCTTTATCCTCCCTAGTTTGGGTCCGGTCAGTAGCTCTTTTACTGTGTATACTATTGTTGCTCACATACAGCCGTGACATTATAATCCACCAAAACCGTCCTTTTTTGACATGGATCCGCTTTCTGGCCTGGTTGACCGCATGCAGGGTCTTTCTTTGGAAGTAGCGGATCTCCGTCAATCTATGACTCAGCTTCAAGCATTGGGCTCTGCTCCGGCTCATGGAGTCTGTTGCGAGCCAAAGGTCTCACTTCCGGAAACGTTCTCCGGGGGCAGTGAGAATTTTGTTCGCTTCAGAGAGTCATGCAAACTCCATTTTTGCTTGTGTCCCCACTCCTCTGGTAATCAGGAGCAGAGGGTGAGGATTGTCATCTCCCTGCTCAGGGGTAATGCTCAGACTTGGGCTTTTTCGCTGCCATCAGGGGATCCCTCCCTTCGATCCGTGGAAAGATTTTTTGTGGCCCTGGGGCAGATTTATGATGACCCGGATCGTGTTGCTCTGGCCGAATCTAACTTACGTGTTTTATGCCAGAACAAACTGTCTGCGGAGCTTTATTGTTCTGAATTTCGGAGATGGGCAGCTGATTCGGGTTGGAATGATGCTGCACTCCGGAGTCAGTTCTGTCATGGTCTCTCAGAGAGATTGAAAGATGCGTTTGCTTTCCATGAGAGACCAACGTCCTTAGAGTCTGCCATGTCATTGGCGGTACGCCTTGACAGGCGTCTAAGAGAAAGAAACGAGACCTCTCTGTCCAGCCATTGTCAGTCTAGGGGCAGTGGTGCGGACTCATTCAGTGTGCAGGGGCCTCATCCTGTCTCGCTCCCCTCTGAGGAGGAGCCCATGCAGCTAGGTCGACTTGCCCCTGATAAAAGAGGATTTAGTCCTCAGAGTATGGTGTGTTTTTGTTGTGGAGGAATAGGTCATTTGGCAAATGTTTGTCCGTCTAGGAGATTCTTGAACTGTACTAAGAGCGATAATAAGAGAAAAACCTCAAAAGGTAAATCATCAAATTCTGCTTCATCTGCTACTTTGGGCAAAGTTGATGTAGGAATTGATGCTTTTCCTCTGACCTGTAGTTCCCGTTTTCTCCTGTCTGCCAGGGTGGCGCTAGAGAGCAAAGTCATTTCTTGTGAGATTTTTGTCGATAGTGGAGCGGCCGTCAATCTTATTGACACTCAATTTGTAGCCATGCATGGTTTTCAGGTTTGCACATTAGAAAAGGATATACCTGTTTTTGCTATTGACTCTGCTCCACTCTCACAGAGATCTCTGAAGGGCATTGTTCACAATATCCGGCTAGCTGTAGGTGACACTCATGTGGAGGATATATCTTGTTTTGTCCTTAACGGATTGCCTTCTCCTCTAGTTTTGGGGTTACCCTGGCTCACTAGACATAACCCCACTATTGATTGGCAAGGAAGGCAAATAAATGAGTGGAGTGACTTTTGTAGAGAGAATTGTCTCACAGCGACTTTTGCAGAGGTGTCTACTAAAACTGTGCCATCATTTCTCTCTGATTTCTCGGACGTGTTTTCCGAGAGCGGTGTTCAGGAGCTACCTCCTCACCGGGAGTTTGCCTGTCCCATTAACCTCATTCCCGGCGCCAAGCTGCCAAAAGCACACCTCTACAATCTCTCACAACCGGAAAGAATCGCAATGCGAACTTATATCTCCGAGAGTCTCGAGAAGGGGCATATTCGTCCCCCAAAGTCACCTGTGGCCGCGGGTTTTTTTTTTGTTAAAAAAAAGATGGCTCTCTGAGACCTTGCCTAGATTTTAGGGAGCTGAACCGTATCACGATTCGCGATCCCTATCCCCTTCCTCTGATCCCGGACCTCTTCAACCAAATTGTTGGGGCCAAGGTGTTTTCCAAATTGGATTTGAGAGGCGCGTACAACCTGGTCAGGGTCAGAGAGGGGGATGAATGGAAAACGGCCTTTAATACCCCTAACGGGCATTTCGAGAATCTCGTTATGCCTTTCGGCCTGATGAATGCTCCGGCCGTCTTTCAGCATTTTGTTAATAGTATTTTCTACCATTTAATGGGGAAATTTGTATTGGTGTATCTTGATGATATTTTGATTTTTTCCCCTGATGTTCAGACCCATCAGGATCATCTTTTTTAGGTTCTGCAGATTCTGCGGGAAAATAAATTGTACGCCAAGCTGGAGAAATGTCTTTTTATGGTATCGGAGATTCAATTTCTGGGTTTTCTCCTCTCTGCTTCTGGTTTTCGCATGGATCCGGAGAAGGTCCGTGCTGTACTTGAGTGGGAGCTTCCTGAGAATCAGAAGGCATTGATGCGCTTTCTGGGTTTTGCGAACTATTACAGAAAGTTCATTTTGAATTATTCCTCTGTTGTCAAACCCCTCACTGACATGACAAAAAAGGGGGCGGATTTTTCCTCTTGGTCGGAGGAGGCGCTTGCAGCCTTTTCTAAGATTAAAGAGAGTTTTGCGTCTGCTCCCGTCTTGGTGCATCCCGATGTTTCCTTACCTTTTATTGTTGAGGTGGATGCTTCCGAGGTGGGTGTGGGTGCGGTTTTGTCCCAGGGCCCTTCTCCTGCCAAATGGCGACCCTGTGCCTTTTTCTCTAAAAAACTCTACCCGGCAGAGAGAAACTATGATGTGGGAGATAGGGAGTTGTTGGCCATCAAGTTGGCTTTCGAGGAATGGCGCCATTGGTTGGAGGGGGCCAGGCACCCTATCACCGTTTTTACCGACCATAAGAATCTGGCATACTTGGAGTCGGCCAGGCGTATGAATCCGAGACAGGCCAGATGGTCTCTGTTCTTCTCCAGATTCAATTTTGTTGTTACATTCCGACCTGGGATAAAAAATGTGAAGGCTGATGCTCTCTCTCGCTGTTTTCCGGGAGGAGGAAACTCCGAGGACCCGGGTCCCATTTTGGCGTAGGGGGTAGTTGTTTCTGCTCTATATTCCGATTTGGAGGCCGAGGTCCAGGCTGCTCAGACTGAGGCACCTGCCCGTTGTCCTTCTGGGAAGTTGTTCGTGCCTCCTGAGCTACGTCACAAACTCTTTAAGGAGCATCATGATACGGTTCTTGCTGGTCACCCCGGGAGTAGAGCCACGGTAGATCTCATTGCTCGGAGATTTTGGTGGCCGGCTCTTCGTAAGTCGGTGGAGGGTTTTGTGGCTGCTTGTGAGACGTGCGCTCGCGCTAAGGTCCCTCGTTCATGGCCTTCAGGTTCCCTTCTCCCGTTACCCATACCTTCCCGTCCTTGGACACACCTGTCCATGGACTTTATCACGGATCTTCCTCGTTCCTCGGGGAAGTCGGTGATCCTGGTGGTGGTGGACCGTTTTAGCAAGATGGCTCATTTCGTACCTTTCCCTGGTTTACCCAATGCTAAAACGTTGGCGCAAGCTTTTGTCGACCATATTGTTAAATTGCACGGCATTCCCTCCGATATTGTTTCCGATAGAGGCACGCAGTTTGTGTCCAGGTTCTGGAAGGCTTTCTGTTCTCGCCTGGGGGTTCGGCTGTCCTTCTCTTCTGCTTTTCACCCGCAGTCGAATGGTCAGACTGAGCGCCTCAATCAGAATCTGGAGACATATTTGCGCTGTTTTGTGGCAGAGAACCAGGAGGATTGGTGTTCATTTCTCCCTCTTGCTGAGTTTGCTCTGAACAACCATCGTCAGGAATCTTCTGATAAGTCACCATTCTTTGGTGCATATGGGTTCCATCCGCAGTTTGGGACATTCTCGGGAGGGGCTCTTTCTGGTTTACCTGAGGAGGAGAGATTTTCCTCGTCTTTGTCTACCATTTGGCAAAAGATTCAGAGTAATCTTAAAAAGATGAGTGAGAGGTATAGGCCTGTGGCTGATAAGAGACGTGTGCCTGGTCCGGACCTGAATGTGGGTGATCTGGTGTGGTTGTCTACAAGAAACATTAAACTGAAGGTTCCCTCCTGGAAATTGGGTCCCAAGTTTATTGGGCCTTATAAAATCTTGTCAGTCATCAATCCTGTTGCCTTCCGTCTTGATCTTCCACGGGTTTGGAAGATACATAATGTATTTCACAGATCTCTCTTAAAACCATATGTCCAGCCCACGGTACCCTCCTCTTTGCCTCCTCCTCCGATTTTGGTTGATGGCAATCTGGAGTTTGAGGTTTCCAGAATTGTGGACTCTCGCATTGTCCGCGGTTCTCTTCAGTACCTCGTTCATTGGAAGGGTTATGGTCCTGAGGAGAGGATGTGGGTTCCGGTGTTGGACATTAAAGCCACTCGCCTCATCAGGGCATTTCATAGGGCTCATCCTGAGAAGGTGGGTCCTGGGTGTCCGGAGTCCACCCGTAGAGGGGGGGGGGGTACTGTCACTACCAGAGCTTTGGGACGTTCTCACAGCTCTGTTTCTCCACCCCTGTGATGATGTCACTACTAGAGCTGGGAGGAGTTCTCACTGCTCTGTTTACTTTTGGTTTCCTTCCTCCCAGCTGTTCCTCATGCGTTTGATTTCCCTCTCTTTATATCACCCCTCCTCCTATTGTAGGGCGTGGATTATAGTTCTCATTTCAGTTGTAGCTCTTGCTTTAGTATCTTCACTTGTAGCTATCAGTTCACTGGACCTGTGTTCTGCTGCAGCAAGCACTCCGGATATTGCCAGCTGTCCTTGGATCCGTCTTCTCTGCGGCTGCAACACCTTCAGCTAAGTGTACAGACATTGTTGTGTACCTGATTATTTTCTGACTGGAACTGAGGTGGCCACGGTTCCCTCCATATACTGAGTAGGGCACCGGTGGCCGTGCCCCTTCCACTATTGTAGGGGTTACAGTGGTCATCAGTCTTAGGCACGTGGGCATGCCTCGTTCCGCCATTTGGATCCGGGCATGTGCTTTAGCAGCATAGGGAGAGCTTTGAGGGTCGGACAGGGGTCACCCTTTATCCTCCCTAGTTTGGGTCCGGTCAGTAGCTCTTTTACTGTGTATACTATTGTTGCTCACATACAGCCGTGACAGGTACTCAGGGTTTTGCTCCTTTGCCACCGCTCTCCTCTTGAATTGAGATGTTCTGTTTCTGAGCTATGCATATGTATCAGCTTCTTGCTTCTTAAAGGGCCAGTGTGTGCCAAGTGCCCCTGACTCTAGCAAATGCTGCACATCCCAGGCTTTATTAGGGACTTCCCTACCATACTCTGGGCATGACCAAAATTTGTTTGGATCTTACTCAGCCAATGTGTGTTTTCTGCTTGATTTCTTTGTTTATGCCCCAAATTGCTTACATAGTAACATAGCTTGTATGGCTGAAAAAAGGCAAACATCCATGTAGTTCAGCCTATTATCCTGAGGATAAGGCAAAAATCTCTCAACCTCGGCCTTTTTCTCAACTTCTTGTTGACCTCTTTCTGATCTCTACTTCCTGAACTCTGCCTGCCTTGGCCCATGGTCCATCAAAATACGAATTTTGCCTGTTGTTGCTGTCCTGTAAATCAGGATCTCCTGCTTGAATCTGTAAACCGTTCCAAATAGAGACTACTTCAAGGAAGATTCACTGTGGAAAAGTCTATACTGCATTAAGAGGGCTAAGTCTGAAGAACTTACAATCCCTTAGGGTGCCTTCAAACACAGAAGAGTTTGCGGCAGAAACTTCTGCAACTGAAATACAGTTCCATTGATCTGAAAAGGGGTTGATTTGGCAGCAAGCACATTTCTGCATGTCCATTGAAATGAATTTGAACAGATTTTTAATTGCAAAAATTTCTGTAACAGAATCGGTAGTGCATGAAGGCATCCGTAGACTCCACTCCCTGGTTTAGCCCTCAGTCAAATCCATTAGGCCTATTTCACATGAGCGAGTTTCTGTTCGGATGTGATGCATGAAGTGAACGCATAGCATCCGCATTGAATCCTGACCTATTCATTTCAATGGGTCTGTGTGCATGAGCGACATTTTTCACGCATCATCTCTGCATTCAGGAAAAATTGCAGCATGTTCCATATTGTGCGTTTTTCACGCAGCTTCCTATGTCACATATTACTGTACAGATTAGAGGGTCAAGTGTTGTAGATTTATTTAAAAGCATTCAGCACCTCATGCTAGTGGTTTTTAATATTTGTGTGTCTGCAAATGTTTGGCCTTGGGTGTCAACTAGAAGTGGTATTGGAGCGCATTACTACTGCAATGACGGCATTATTTATTGCACTAAGGTACGGTTATTTCCTAATATAATGATCAGTTTCCACAGTGATTGTGTGAACATCTTTATAACTAACTCCACATTTATTCTCTCATTACTTACAGATTAGAAAGGCCCCCTGACAGCGCCTGTGTCGTTTGCATGATGTCAATAATTATTGTTAATAGATTTCCTTTCCAGACTTGTCCCGCTATAAAATCTACAAGATCCAGTTCATTTTGATAAATCATCAAACAGCTGTTGTTTTGGGGAAATATATGCAAAAAAAAAGCCTTTTACTGAAAATCTATGATTCTTGTACGTAACATGGGGATATGAAACCAGATTTAAAAGGTCACAACATTTCCTGGCAAATTTTAAGCCATTACAGAAATGTAGAAAATGTTAAATTACAAACATTTCAGTAACACCACATGAGTAACTGCCTTTGTGAAAACAAAATGTACTCCAGACTTTTCAGTCTAATTCCAGAGCATTCTTCTAAGATCCTTAATCAACTGAACTATTGGTGGAGTGCTGAACTGTATGCCAGGTAATGTTTTAGACTATGGTCATCTGTAGCATTGTAGAAACAGAAAACGAAAAAAGAAAAATGGAAGTGCCTTATGACCCCATCTGTTATGGCATCCAGTATTTTGGTCTGCATTTTTGCTAGAAGTTCCGATGGAGGCTCCTACCAGAACCTCCACTGCAGATGTATCCCTACCCTTATTGAAGATAAAAGACAAAATTACTTTGACTTTTTTTTTTAAACTGACCTTGTAGTAATTTATAAAAGATTTCATTTATGCATGCACCATGACAATACATGGTACATGCAGATCTTTGTAAGAGATCAATTTATCTAAAAATGTCCATATATGATCCCTAAATTTTAGGCTTCAGACTAGTTACTACGAGCTTTGTAATGTGTGGAGGCATTGATAAATGAGATTAGAAAAGGGTCATGAATTGAGGCGTAAAAGTGGACAAATATGCTGTAGTCATTTTTCATTAGTCTTTGTTCTATGGTTATAAAAAGCCCATTTATGCCTCATTTGCATAATGTGACTTCATGTAGATGCTTTTTGTTTCTGAGAATTCACAACTCTTTGCATGTAGTCTACTGACCGCGCGATACACAGCTCTGTCACACTGCCAAGTCTCAACAATCCTAAAGAACCTACTGTTCAAATAATGCAGGGCAGTTGTTCAGAGGATGTCTTCTTAGATTTTAAGAAGGTAGTTTTATGGTAGATAGCGCCAGGGTGAACAGATAGCTACAAGATGTCTTCAAGCTATAGAAGAAGTGCACTGCACAGTACCACTGCTTACAGTTGTGAAATATGGCTGGCTTTCTATGCTTACAACTTCTGGTGTATATGGTGGGAAGACTTGTATTTATAGGAAAGCCTCCTATGAAAGATCCTCTTTCAAGTGTATGCTTATTTTGATCACAGTTTATATTAAGTTATAACCTAATTTAATATGGAGATTTTGCTAAGCAAAATATATCATTATTCTGCCTTAAACTGTTCCAAGAAAGAAGATATCAAGGAGGAGACTGACGCACCCATACGCCAGTCTTGATCTCACTGCGCTGGTGTGAGATGCTTCTTAATAAATTAGATGCATCTCTGGCCTGTCTGAAGCCTATGCCAGCTAGGGGCTGAGGCAGATTTCAGCTATAACTTCCGCCAGTTATAGGAAATTCTGCGGGTCAAGCAGAGCCCCTGCCCACCCACTAAGCCCCACCCATTTTCTCACAACTTCTGAAAAGTGGTGAGACGCCTAAAAAGTTGATAAGTATAGCACATATTGTGCACTAAATTTACTATTAACAAGTCATAAAAGGCAACAGATTTATTAATGGTGTGTGCTATCATTTGCTTCACCAGCCATGTGGTGGCCTAAAAAAGAAAAAAACAAACATTTTGCAGTGTGATATATTTGGCCCAGTGCCTGCCTGTCCAGTTTAATTCTAAGCATATAAGAATATTAATACATTTCCCCAGTACTAAACCCGTGACATTCAGATGATAACGTCTTTCCTGTGGAAATATACAGGAGACAGAAGTCAAAGACGTCATGACACAGTCTGAGTGAATGATAAGCGCACAACTAAATATAGCATTTACTCGTATATACCTGGAGACAAGATGAGTATTAATTATTTGCAACTCATTCTATGGGAAAGTCATATAATGAATGCTCAGTCTAGGGACTGTAGTTTCTTTTAGAACAAAGGTCAGGTTGTGGTATCTGGCAGAGGAACATTCCATTTTTGAAGGTATACCAAGTGGACCTATACACATTTATTGGGAAATTGATTTTGGGAATGAGGTATATTTATATACTATACACTGTGTTATTTTCCACATATATGCTACTTGATTAATGGCCACACTGGACCTTACATTTTGCCGTTGCAGTTTGAGGGCTAGGCACATTTTCCTATCGATGAACACCAAAACCAAACAATTGTAACAACGTAGTACAATGCTGATCCTCGTTTCTAACTATTCCATGAGATTATACTGCACAACTATAGGTACAATTCAAAGTACAATTTCAGAAGGAAACGACTGGAAAGACAGAAAGTAACTTACCACATTGCTGCATGTCCTGTATCGTATGTTTCGTCCTTCACAGCTTCTGTAAGAAATATTTAAAAGAGATTGAGCGTCCATTCTAAGAAAATTCCAGCAGTTCTGACACATTCAACAAAAAAGTATGATATGGTCTACCATCTGATCCATACTGAGATTCTCATCTAGATGAAAGAAAGTTAAAAAAAAGATATAGTATTCAACGAAGAGTGTAATCAGCATAAAACTAAATCAGACGGTTGTAGGTTATGTATTATCTGATGCCTGAAATGCTCACATCTAAACCTAAAGCTGTTTTCTTCATCACACGATAGAGCACAGTCACACAAATTCACTATTCATCAATATTAGGACAATGCATAAGCTTATATATCTCCTTCATGCTTTTTGAGGTGGATCTCTTTCCCATCTATGCCTGCTATAGATGTAGCCACCTATTGAAAAGTCTTGCACGGTTCAAAACCATTCTAAAAATGATTGGAAATGGACTGAAAGTATAAGACAGCATATATCACACTGTGCCATTTACACTGCTAGGGACAATATGTAAACATATCAATACACTTATCACTGCAAAGCCACAAAATGATTCTTGTGGCTAAATAGAAGCCCAATATAATGCTGAACAAGCATACATTTTGCAGACATTTTATCAGGAGCAGTGTGAATATCAACTTTAATTCTGCCAGGTTCTACTCCTGCTAGTACCAAGGAGGCTTCACTGTGAATCAGGGACGTTTCTAGGGTCTTAAAAGATAAAGGGCACATGTCCCAAGACTAATCTAGAGCTACATTCTATCATGTTCTTCAGTGGCGAGCAGTTAATTAACAGCTGTGCCAATCATTAATAATACTTTGCAGAGATGTAGATAGTAGAAATCACTATTGTTTTAAGATGGTGATAGACCCTATTGTCTATTGGATCCTCATGCAGATGCACAGGCTGCACCTTAGCAATGTGAAACACATATGAAAAAGTCCTTGATGAATCGCTGACTTTAGGCAGTCCATACACTTTTGCCAATTCTATTTTCAAAATCCTATAACTCCATATATCTTGGTTTATTACAAAACAGAACACCATTTTTTTTCTCTTTTTTTTCCCCAATTTTTTTGAAACTGTAGTTTAAAGCATATGGACACCTGGTGATATTTTTGTTTTACTAAAATAAATGCAATTTTGAAAGGAATTTTATTTTTGATTGGGTTTTATTAAAAAACAATTGCTTCATCTGTCTTCTGCATGCATTCTTATACATTGCAGGCTGCTCAGTGCTGCTCACTGTAAAGTCCGTCTGTCAAGCTTGCTGATGGCCCAACTCCTCCTCTCTCTACTCTTCTGATCATTCATAAAGCTCACATCCCTCATAAGTTTATTTTATTTGGTTGTAAAGATGTTAGATTTAATTTATGTTCAGAGGATACAGATTCGTCCGTGAGACAACTTGTCTAACTGATTTCACACACAACTGACAGAGCAGCCTGCAATGTATGAGAATACATGTAGGCTGCTGAAGACACAATGAATCAGAATCAGTCAAATTTCTCTTCAAACGCTAATTAATTCAGTATTTTTGTAATAGTTTCTTGAAAAATGTGACTTCTTTATGCACCTCATCTTCAGCTGCATCTCCGAGGAGTGCACTGCAGTCAGTTTAACCCCCACCTCCCCTTCATAGAAAATAGTCCCTCACACACAGCTCCAGCAATTCCACTAATAAAGCACTATGGTATTTAATTCACCGCCCATCCCCAATTTCCTTCTCCATTGTCTACAGAGGGAGATATACAAAGATGGACTGGAAACTTAAAGTGGCCCTGGAAAAAAAAACTAAAAGTGGCCCCATGTTGTAGGGGTGTCCAAATTGACAGAAGGTGCGGCAACACAAATAGGCAGGGCAAGCAATACCATAGCGCGAAATACTGTCCGAGCAGAAACATATACCACAGAGCAGAACAATATATTGCCCCAAAAGCTGTCCATCTGTTGTGGCCATCATTAGATGCCATTTTCTGTCCTCCTCCAGTTGTCTCTGATTAAGATATGGAGCAGGGGGCTTAGGAGGTGAGATGTGGGCCGCAGCAGTTGAATTCATGTGAGTGCATGTGCGGTCGCTGGTGGGGTACATGAGTTTCTGATTCTCACAGGGTTAATTACTGCTGAAAGCCAATTATGTACCTTGCAAGTTGCAGAGAGGAGGACTTGGGTGGCCCCATGGGCATCGGCCCACCAGGAAATTTCCCTGTAAGGTCTATGGTCAATCTGCCCCTGGAGATATAGCTATATATTTCTATGAATTTAGAAGCAGGGATGAATGCATGAAAGATGCCTGGGCCAACTCACCTACTTCACTATGAGATCACTAAGCCAGCACTGAAGGGAGAGATCGGGAAAGCTACTGGGCAAGTTAGTCCACCTATGAGTGCAAGAGAAAGTCGACCAGAAGGAAAAACAACAGCAGGCGCTACCAGAGAGTAAAATGTAATGTAAATAAGAAACCGGACATTTCTATTGTACAGAATCTATACTGCGATAATACGCAATAATTCATTGCACAGTAATACTTTGCGTGGGATAATCTCTTTAACAGATATACTATTGACTAACTTATAAAATTGATATGTAGATTACCAAACGTAAAATGAAAATGGAGACATGTTAAATCCCTGCTAAAATTGAATTAAGGTCTTCCTATTGCTGCCTGTGCAGTCAAATTATTTCTGTACACATTAGAGCATGTACAATTTGTACAAAAACATTGTAAAAAACGATGAAAAAAGTAAAAAAGTGGTAGTGCACATTATGAATCATTGTTTAGTCTGTGAATATATTTCAAGGAAAGGAATAAAATCATGCTGGTCACATTATTACATGAAACTATAAACAGGACCAGGCGTCCAAGTATAAATTATAGTTCTGAATTATTTGTCAAGATTCTTTATCAGATGATTGTACGTTAAACTTTAGGGTTCTTCAGTCAGGTTACAGTCTAGACTGTGCAATAATGTTAACCAGTTCCTGTTGAGTCTCATTATGAGAGTGTCTTAAGTGGAAAAGACATAGCAAAAAAGTGGAAATATTGATATTATGAACAGAAAAAGTGAAATAGAAAAATGTACGGTATGTTAAATCGGAATTAATTTAAAAATAATTAAATATATATTATAACTTAAATAGGAAAAGATGATTATAACGTTTTTGGTGCAAAGAAATCAAAAGATTTTGCTTATCTCTGAACAAGTACACAGGAGCCTGTAGATTTGTGACGGCATAGGACAATCATGTGAATCTCTTCTGATAGTCAGTAATTGTAGAGTGGGCAGCTAAGTATTCTAAGAGCCTAATGGCAAAGTTGAGTGGATATAATGCCTAAGAGCAGCCATTTTCAGGGGATCATAATGTTGTAAGCCCGTGGGGAATTGTGATCACAGGCTTCTCCATAACTTCGGTACATCCAGCACCACTTCCTAGCTGGCTTAAATTTATACAATTTTCTAGGCCTGAACCAGACGTAGAAAATGGTAAATGAGACAGACCTGCTGGCCGTCCTCTTCCCCGCCCATGCCATGCCCACAATTTTAGACCTGGCGTAAGCGGGTAGAAGTAGCAGATATTGGCGCAACTAAGCATTGCTCCTCCATCTGTGCCTGAAATACACCTAATATAGGCATATTTCGGTATAATAAATGACCCCCATAGTTTATAAGGCTGAAAAAAGACATCAGTATTTCCAGTTCAGCCTGTTATCCTGTAAGTTGATCCAGAGGTAGAAGCCAATTTTCCACATTATAGGGGCAAAAATTCCTTCCCGACTCCAATTAGGCAATCAGAATAACTCCCTGGATCAACGACCCCTCTCTAGTAGCTATAGCCTGTAATATTATTACACTCCAGAAATACATCCAGGCCCCTCTTGGATTCCTTTATTGTACTGACCATCACCACCTCCTCAGGCAGAGAGTTCCACAGTCTCACTGCTCTTACCGTAAAGAATCCTCTTCTATGTTTGTGTAAAAACCTTCTTTCCTCCAGACGCAGAGGATGTCCCTCGTCACAGTTACAGTCCTGGGGATAAATAGATGATGGGATAGATCTCTGTACTGACCCCTGATATATTTATACATAGTTATTAGATCTCCCCTCAGTCGTCTTTTTGCTAAAGTGAATAACCCTAATTTTAATAATCTTTCAAGGTACTGTAGTCCACCCGGTTATTACCTTAGTTGCCCTCTTCTGAACCTTCTCTACCTCTGGCAATGTACCGGTGCTGTGCCCAGGTAAATTTTTTAAGCAAGTACCATCGTCTCACTCAGTTTGAATAGTTCAGTGGCATATGAATTAGATATTGGTTGAATATTAATAATAATACTTTCACACTGGCGTTTTGGCTTTCCGTTTCTGAGATCGGTTCAGGGCTCTCACAAGCGGCCAAAAACAGATCAGTTTTACCCTAATGCATTCTGAATGGAAAAGGATCCGCTCAGAATGCATCAGTTTGCCTCAGTTCAGTAACCATTCCGCTCTGGAGGCAGACACCAAAACACTGCCTGCAGTGTTTTGCTGTCCGCTTGACGAAACTGAGCGAAACACAATGTAAGTCAATGGGGACGGATCCGTCTGACACAATCTGGCACAATAGAAAACGGATCCGTCTCCCATTGACTTTCAATGGAGTTCATGACGGATCCGTCTTGGCTATGTTACAGATAATACAAACGGATCAGTGTATGACGGATGCATGCGGTTGTATTAATGTAACAGATCTGTTCTTGCAGATCCCTGACGGATCCACCCAAAACGCGAGTGTGAAAGGAGCCTAACATGCCACATACAGGTTGCCAGGAAAGGTGACAACCTTTCCTCTTCCACTCCTATACAGAGTGCTGTCCCAGAAGACCTCGAGCCACCTGTTGCTAGCAACTTATTAGAATTCCTATATACAGTACGGTAATATGGCCAGTGAGAAACTGACTTGTGCTGCTCTACAGGAAGCAATGCAAGTGCAGATTTGGAATTTGGCACATACACAATCAAAACATAGCTCGTATAAATCACCTCGGTTCAGCGACATGCATTTTCCTTCCAAAACTCGCAATACACAAAAGTATATTTATCTCAGTGTATTCTGAAATCATTTAAATGTGTCTCCAGGTATGAGAAAAACCACGCCAACAACAACATAAAACAACCTCCACAAGCTATATCATATCTCGACTGCTGACACAGACACATGGACATTCCATCCCTAAAACGTTGCAGGCTCCAGTAATTAATTCCATATAATACTATGAGATGCAATTACATACAAAATGCAACTCATATTAACACATATGTATTAACATTTACAGTTATTTAATAATTATTAATTCACTTAGTAGTAACATAATATAATGTGAAACTACTACAGTAGAAAGAACATGTTGTAAAATGGTAGAAGCAACGGTATCAGGAGCCAAGGGTATTCTTCCATGATATCTGTGTTTCTAAATTCTAGACATTGTATAAATCACTGTACACTTAAAGGGGCTGTACAGTAGTTTACCATGGATGACCTAACCTCGTGGTAGGACATCAATATCAGATTGCGGGTGGTCCAAATCCAGTAATTTTGAAGACGAAGCAGCGTTCGCAAGCAACCCCTTTAAGCAGAGTCACACCTCCACCGATCTGATATTGATAACCTATGTTGAGGATAGATCATCAATATTAAGCCACAGCACAAACCTTGTTTGATATAATTGTGTAAAAGGTAGTGAACACTACACTTACAGGTAGGTTTCCGGTAGTATGATTCCGGTGATTTTTATCACATTCAAACTGAATGAGAAGATTGTAGCTGGCTTTTAAAGAGGACCAGCCAGCTTGGATTCCCCATAAAAATAACATTGTATCAATAAACTGACAACTGGAAATGATCAGTCAATGGGTCGTATCCCTACATAATCCGACACTGTGCAATCAGTATATGAACCCTCTGCATTGACTTTTGGAATGGTATGTCCAGTTGTCAATTTATTCAGGATTTATATAAGAGGGACGGCAGTCTACAGAGTTCTAAGGAAAGATGCTTTGTTATTTTATGGGGACTACAAGTATCCACAAAAACAGACATAGCAGGAAAGCTGAAAGCTCCCCGCCAAAAATTATTTTCATAAATCTACAGGAGAAACCTAGCTGCAAGAGTTCACTTTTCCTGCAGACCCACCACAAGGAAAATGAAGCATTACATGGATTGTCTGTTGGATGCCCTGGAACATGGACTCTGTACCCCGGAACAGCCTATTCAGAAGCATTCAAAATGACATTGTTGAGGCAATCAAGTTGGCTTCTCCCTGCCTTGGCTTGACTGAACAGGGAGAGATCTGTCATTGAAACCAAACCAGTTGAACAGAAATCAGAGTGGGCTGTGTGGCCCGAAATTCCTGCACACTGTTGGAGATGTGGTGAAGGAATTGGATCCATAACTCATATTTGGTACGCCTGTCCTAAAATTGCGCCACTGTGGGAAAAATTTAACCAAATTACTACAGAAATATATGGGTCACAAATAAAAGTAGATGCAGAACTTGTTCTGCTTGGGCTATACAATAAAAACCACAGCGCCATCAAAGACCGTCTGTTTCCCTTTTTAATTGCTGCATTAAAAACCATAATTCCTAGACACTGGCTGAGTACAGAGGTTCCGTCTATTCAGGATTGGATGGAGGAAGTTCTAACTATCAGTCGCTTTGAAAAACTCAAATGGACAATTGCCGACAACCCTAAAAGATACCTCGGGATCTGGTCCAAGTGGTATGATTACATCTCCACTGGCAAACTATCTAAGTTCTTTGACTAAAGTCTATACATTTTGAATTACTAAGTATTTTTCTTTTCTCTTGTGCTCTTGAATTATCGAATAAAACATGTGACAACTTTTTATTTTCCCCCACATTGTTTTACCCCTTGTTTTGTTTCCCTCTCCTTTCCCCCCCCCCCCACCCCTACCCCTCCATTCCCTTCACCATTTTATAAATCAGCTTTGAAATTATATGTATTAATATTTTTTCAAATAATCACTTTGTTTAATATGCTTTCTCATAATTAGAAAATGTTATTCCTGTGATGACTCAACAGGATATAATGTATACAAATTTCTATGTATAATGGTGATGTTATCTCACTTTATAATTTTTGTTAAACTTGTATTAATTTTGCTATTATATTTGTTAATAAAACAAAAATTTACAAGAAATCAGAGTGGAGTCACCCAGTGAACTCTTCTCCCTGTGGCTGTTACTTTTTTGCTGCAGCATTTTGAAGTAAGCATAGTTCTTTGTAAGGTGAGAGCCTTAGGCTGCTTGTCATTAGACTACTCAAATCTGCTGATAGGTTGCATTTTTGGAAGCAATGTGACCTGCCAGAAATGATCTCATCCCAAGAAAAGAAAGTGATTGCTGTATGCTGATCCACAGCTTGTTCAGAAGCTATACAATCATGAACAGTCCGGATGCCGACCAAGAAGAGAAGTAGTACTCTGTTCCTCTGCTTTCTCCCCTTTGTGTGTCTATCTTTCAAATAACCTAACCTCAAATACATTTTTTCTTATGTAGGAGTAGTGTGCTCCTGTGCCACAAAGTAGGTGATATTTATTGTACTGCTGCTCAGTCTGTGCTGTGTGGCAGTACAATGTAAGTGTATTTTATGACTATTGTCAATGAAGCTATTTCAAACCTACTAAAATCCTACTAAAAGTTGGAGAAACCCTGTACAATGGAGTAGATGCCATGATTTACCTGTCCATACCATACGCCCTTAATAGAGTGTCTCTTTTCACACAAAAGATCACTCAACTAAAAATCCTTCACTGTGCATTGCATACTACATCTAGCTATAAAGAGTCCCCAAAAGGAAAAGATCAACCTCAAACTATTTTCCTTGGATAGGAAATGTCGATGTAGGTAGAGAAAATAAAATATACCGTAATTATGCATAGGATAAGGTGATACTGCAAAAACGGGGGCCACCATCTGTCACACGCATAAGAAGATCATTTAGCTCCTCAGACCCATTTTCCGTGAACTGGTTACTATTAAACTAAGCTCGCTGTTTCTGGTCCTAATAATGTACAAACAGCTGCAGATGAATTATCCCTTAGATAACTGCTAATATTTGTTTCAAACCTCTTTCTGTTACGTTAGCCAGAACAAACCCTCCCCCGCATACAAAAATCTTTTTAAGTATTTTAAGATATGATTTGGCAGGATGACATTCACTTTTTACACTTTTCAACCATACACGCCCTGAGCTTCACCCTGTCCTGGAGTTAATGCAGGATTTCCTATAGGAAACAAAGACGTTCATGGATTGTGACCTTTTGAGCTTGTACACTAAAACATCTGTATATAGGGATTTCCCATTTGGTTAAATCCACATCTTTATTAGCAGTCTTGTGCCATTTTGCCTTTTTTTTAATGGAACAACTTTTTTTTTCTTCCTCGTGCGTTCCAAATACTGAATAACCTCTTGGCTTTTTAGCCCCCTCCCCCCTATAAAAGTTAGAAGTTCCTGTTTCAATCCATAAAATATAGAAATCCAAGTACTGCAGGTTTCCTTCTTACATTTCGTTGGGTTTGGTAAATAATTTTTAGTCTATACAGTATACTGCTGTAGATCAGAACAAAATTATGGCAGACTATTTGACTTCCAGGTCATAAAATGTACCGAACTTAAGGAGACACCATAATTACATTATTACATCATTGTGTGAGCATAGTAACTTCAATGTCAGCTACCATACGGGGTATGTTTCCGACCTGAGACTGCAAGAAATTACAGTCTAAAAAATGAGACAAATGTGTTTTATATGTCTGCCTGCTTTATGGCTTTCACCTCATATACATCCAGCTCGAAATACTCATGCTACATAGCTGAATGCTAAGGAACTAATTGGTGGACAATAAAACAGTTTATGCTAAAACCATTGAAAATAATCCTAAACTGATGCCCATTTCGTGAAGTTATCACTGATCAAATTAAGTTAAAGGGAATCTGTCACCAGTTTTATAGTGTCTTAACCAAGGGCAGCATAAACTAGTGACCGATATGCTTACCAAAATGTTGGGTCACTTTCTTTAATATCCCCACCTGTTTTGCTAAAATCTTGTATTGAGTCCTCATATTGCTAAACTCACGGCTCTCCCCACACATCTGCTGCTGACTGCAGTAGGAAAAGAAACACTCTATCAGCTGAAGGGGCGCGTAGAGCCAGGAGATCATGAATATCAGGACTCATCGGCATGCACTAGAGCTGCTAGGATTAAAAAATTTGGACAGAATAAAACTGGTGATAGATTTCCTTTATATTCTACAAACTCTCAACTTTGCCAGTAGATTGAGTACAAAATGGGTTTGCGGTTTTAAGCGTGAAAACTAGTTCACAAAGAAAATTAATCCTGTAGTGTAGAAACTGCCAAAAGAAAAAAAAAATCTTTGTATCTTGTTAACAGATAGAAAGAGTGAGAGCCCTAAGTCATTTATATGTTTTAACGACTTACTTAAAACTTGATGACAAATAGCTTGCTTACACGTAGTTCTCTTCATCAGGCATGGTTGAAGAGATCAAATAGTTGTCAAGATCCTTTTAGTTCCACACTGACGAGCAAAAGGGTAACAATGTTTTGAACAGCTTCAAACGTGAGACTACCATTATTTTATAGACAATCATCTTGGCTATCTCATACATAAATCGGACATGCTACTATTTAGCATATGATTAGCTCAGCATTGTTATTAGGTTGATTCCCAAGTAAAAGGACACTGGTTCAATTCCAGGAGCAGCCATGAAGAAAATTTACTAAGTTCTGGCGCGACAAACACGGCAGTGGAGGTGGCTTGTATGCTTCATAATAGTGAGACGTCACACACAGACGCCCATGCAAGCACCGTGCAACGCACATTACACAAGCCTGGATTGGTGGCTCGAAAAAAGGTGAAGAAGCCTCGACTTCAAAATCGTCATAAGAAGCATCGGCTCGAGTTTACAAAAAAGTACGAAGAGTGGACAGTAGAAGATTGGAAACGGGTGATTTGGAGCGATGAGATGAAAGTCAATAGACTGGGCTCTGATGGGTGAAAATGGGTCTGGAAGAAACAAGGGAAAAGGGGGCTAACAGATCGAGAAATTGAAGGAACTGTCATTTTTGGTGGAGGAAGCCTGATGAGTTGGGGTTGTTTCACAGCCAAAGGCGTTGGATACTTGAACAGAATTGATGGTGGTCTCAATGCTGAGCTATATGTGAGTATCCTACAAGACGAGTTACTCCGTACACTTGAGTACTATGGGTATGAAAAGGACAACATAGTGTTCCAGCAGGACAACAACCCAAAGCATATGTCAAGATTGGTGAAGAAATGGTTCAATGACAATGAAGTAGAGGTGCTGGCTTGGCCTCCACATTCCCCAGACCTCAACCCAATCGAACACTTGTGGGTAGAGTTGGAGAAAAATCTGTATTCATGCTCAAGTGAGTCGACCAGTTTGCACCAACATTGAGAACGTGTAGAAGAGACCTGGGAACAGATTTCAGTCGAGACATGCTTGAATGTGATCGAGAGCATTCCCAGAAGAATTTGGACAGTGTTGAAAGCCAAAAGTGGATTTATACTAACAAATACAAAAAATAATAATAAAAATTAAAAATTTGAATTTTAGGAGCAAAACAGTAACAATGCAGTTATATGACAAGAATCTGCATAACTAATCATATGAAAAATAGCTGCAAGTCCAATTTATGTATGAGATAGCCAAGGTGATTATCTATAAAATGATGGTAGTCTTACGTTTGAAGCTGTAGTGGATGGTGAGATATGGAGCCTGAAAGTCAAAAGTTCAAAACATTGTTACCCTTTTGCACGTCAGTGTATCAACGACTGAGAACTCATGCAGTTACCAGTTCCTTCCTTTCCCTTATAAGGCCAGGTTCACATTTGTCTGACAATCCAGCTTATTTTCCTTTTGGTGTGGTGCAGAAAATGCTGGAAGATAGTTTTCTATGGAATCATTCATATTCATTTGGCGCATAACTGATGACACTGGATGTCAAATGGTGTCGGACAGAAAAACGCGGTATGCTACATTTTTTGTCCGGCGCTATTAGTGCATAGATGCCAGATCTGTGCAATAAAGTGCACAACATATATGTCCGTTGTGTCCGACTTCCAGCCTAAAACAACTGGCCGGGCACACCTGATACAGTATATGTGAAGTGGGCATAAGCAATAAAAAACTCCCAGCAACCTAGGGAACTCTATAGTATTTGATGAGTGATTGTAAATACATTAAGCTGCATATAGTCACATAGAGGACAATTTGCCAAAGTTTAAATGAGTTGACCAATCTTGGTCTTGTAAGCTTCTATTACACAGGCAAATGCCAGTCAATGACAAGCACTTAATAACAATGTACTGTACAAGAAGATTGGTGCTCATTTAGCGTTTTTCTCATGGACTAATGCAAATGGGGATGAATGATCGTTATTGCATACTGCCAGAAACACATAACCTGTTTAAACAGGATAATATGCTGCTGATAAACAAGGATTTTGGCACCACATAAAAAAAGCAATCACGTAACAACCGCAGCAGCTTTACTCAGGACATTTCATTACTGAAAATTGACCCAATTATTGGCCAATGTGAAAGGACCTTAAGAGTATGGGCACTCTGGCAGGCACTTATTTCTTCTGCTGAACAGAAAGGTCCTGCCCTACTCTGTTCTCCTGCCTCTTGAAGATCAGACTATCACTTTTTGGTGCAGTTTTTCGTGTAGTTTTTTGAGACGAAGCAAGATGCAGAAGTCCCTCTCTTATATTTCCTATTCTCACACAACTGACTTTTGGTTTTGGCTAAAAAAAAAACACATCAAAAACTGCCCAAAAAAATTTAGTTTGTGACAGAGCTGATGGTAAACAGTTTACCTGTCCAGCAAACTGTGCATACACTGACAGACTTGGAGCTCTCTACCTGGTTAAGAAAAAGCTAGGGAACTTGCCCTGTAACAACCCCATAATTACAGAGGCCTTGCCTACAGTGGAATAACCACCCTGATAGGGATGATCCCACTCCGGAACCTAACTAGTTAAGCGGTCCCTGCAGGTAGTATGGAATCCTATCTTGCTTTCACCAGGCAGCTGCTATTGTCAAAAACAGAGTAGACACATATCAAACCCAAAACAGTATCCAAGAGCAACAACAGAAACAAGCCGAGTTACAACCAAGAGAGACAAAGTTACAGAGACGCAAAGGCAGGAGAATAGACACTAAACAGTCCGCGGTCACACAGCTGCAAGCATGAAGAAGGCATAGAGTAAATGGTTAAAACAAAAACAAGAATACTCACAAAATGCACAGTGAAATCTAGCACACATGGTAGAAAATACATTAACTGGCACTGAGGAGGTCAGTTCTAGACTTGACAGCGGCGAATCAATGGATGTAGTATATATCTGGTCTTCTCCAAAGCATTTGACACTGTACCACATAAAAGGTTAGTATATAAAATGAGAATGCTCGGACTGGGAGAAAACGTCTGTATGTGGGTAAGTAACTGGCTGAGGGATAGAAAACAGAGGGTGGTTATTAATAGTACACACTCAGATTGGGTCACTGTCACTAGTGGGGTACCTCAGGGGTCAGTATTGGGCCCTATACTCTTCAATATATTTATTAATGATCTTGTAGAAGGCTTGCATAGTAAAGTATCAATTTTCGTAGATGACACTAAACTGTGTAAAGTAATTTACACTGAAGAGGACAGTATAGTACTACAGAGGGATCTGGATAGATTGGAGGCTTGGGCAGATAAGTGGCAGATGAGGTTTAACACTGACAAATGTAAAGTTATGCACATGGGAAGGAATAATGCAAGTCACCCGTACATACTAAATGGTAAAACACTCGGTAACACTGACATGGAAAAGGATCTAGGAATTTTAATAAACGGCAAACTAAGCTGCAAAAACCAGTGTCAGGCAGCTGCTGCTAAGGTCAATAAGATAATGGGTTGCATCAGAAGGGGCATAGATGCCCGTGATGAGAACACAGTCCTACCACTTTACAAATCGCTAGTCAGACCACACATGGAGTACTGAGTACAGTTCTGGGCTCCTGTAAACAAGGCAGACATAGCAGAGCTGGAGAGGGTCCAGAGGAGGGAAACTAAAGTAATAACTGGAATGGGGCAACTACAGTACCCAGAAAGATCATCAAAATTAGGGTTATTCACTTTAGAAAAAAGACGACTGAGGGGAGATCTAATTACTATGTATAAATATATCTGGGGTCAGTACAGAGATCTATGCCATCATCTATTTATCCCCAGGACTGTGACTGTGACGAGGGGACATCCTCTGTGTCTGGAGGAAAGAAGGTTTGTACACAAACATAGAAGAGGATTCTTTACGGTAAGAGCAGTGAGACTATGGAACTCTCTGCCCGAGGAGGTGGTGATGGTGAGTACAATAAAGGAATTCAAGAGGGGCCTGGATGTATTTCTGGAGCGTAATAATATTACAGGCTATAGCTACTAGAGAGACCCCAGGGAGTTATTCTGATTGCCTGATTGGAGTCGGGAAGGAATTTTTTATTCCCCTAAAGTGGGGAAAATTGGCTTCTACCTCACAGTTTTTTTTTGCCTTCCTCTGGA
Organism: Bufo bufo; assembly: GCF_905171765.1. Classification (NCBI taxonomy): domain Eukaryota; kingdom Metazoa; phylum Chordata; class Amphibia; order Anura; family Bufonidae; genus Bufo; species Bufo bufo. Next base: position 394,876,379 of record NC_053390.1, read on the forward strand.
TCAACTTGCAGGATGACAGGCCGAACTGGATGGACAAATGTCTTTTTTCGGCCTTATGTACTATGTTACTATATTCAATTTCAACAGCCGGATTTAAAGGGGTTGTCTCACTTTCACAAATGGCATTTATCATGTACAGAAAGTTAATACAAGGCACTTACTAATCCAGCCAGCAAAGGAAGCAATATGGACAATCACAATAGATTAGTAAGTGCCTTGTATTATCTTTCTCTACATGATAAATGCTATTTTCTCAGTGATATGGAACAGTCGCAAATTTCTGCAATAAATCTACTGCATTTGATAAACCCTTACCCTTTTTCTATGGTTTAAATACAGAAGAGCAAATTTCTTGAAAAATGTTTCTGTTCCAATTCTATTCAGCTGTCAGACTCTAATAAATCCAAAGAAATGTGACCCAAATCAAAAGTGCCCCAATTGTCCTGAAAAGTCACGTATGACAACCTGTGGTCTTCTAGGACTGTATCCAACCCATTTCAAGCTCCAAGACAGCATCAGATGGCAAGTTACAGTAAAGTGACAGTGACATATATGACTAACCTAACAAAAGTGGTTGAAGGAAGGACAAATGTTGAACACCTAATAGGCTCATGGATGTCTAAAGCTCACTGATGTGTGTAGTGAGTGAAGGCTGATCCAACAGAAGAGCTACATATTGATGATATATTTACAATGCATTGCAAGTTGTTGTGTATGGAGTGTTAGAGTGCCCATGCTGTCCACTGTCCCTTGCAAAAACTGACTATAGCGGGCATGTGATTATCAGAACTGGACCATGGAGCAAAGTAAGAAGGTGATCTGGTCTTATGAATCATGTTTTATATTAAAGGGGTTCTCCAGGCTTTTATTATTTATGACCTATCCTCAGGATAGGTCATCAATATCAGATCAGTGAGGGTCCAACACCTGGCACCCCCACCTATTAGCAGTATGAGGAGATGGCGCACGCAGTGCGCACGTGCCGTCTCCCGTCTCTCTTCCTGTTTGCCACTGCTTTTCCATAGACATAGCAGCAGCAGGAAGAGAGACAGGAAACAGCACATGCACACTGGATGCTCCGTCCGATACCCGGAACCTGAGGATAGGTCATCAATATTGAAAGCCTGAACAACCTCTTTAAATTGGGTGAATGTGTGTTGCTTACCAGGGAAACAAACAGTACCAGGGTGCATTCTGGGAAAAACAGTGGCCTCTTTTAGCAGGATAGTACACCTGCCTTACTGCAAAAAATGTTCAGGACTGGTTAGTGGAATCTAAAAGAGTTCAACTTCTTGACTTGGTCTCCAAATTCCCTGGATGTCCAATCAGGCATCTGTGTGACATTCTGGAAAAAACAAGAATGATCCATAGAGATCTTACAGGGTCTTAAAGGGTCTGCTGCTAACGTCTTGGTGCCAGAAAGCACATGCACCTTTAGACGTCTTGGAGTCCATGCTTGGACAGGACAGAGCTCTTTTGGCAGCTGACCAGTACATGTGTACAATGATAATGTCCATCAACAGTAAGATTCTGTTAAAATTTTATACAATTTGAATGTTTTTCACTACAACTCAACATAAAGTAAAAGGTTAAAATACCTTGGATTTTGCCCAATACAAATGATAGTCATAATGTAATGTAGTCATGAGACCAGATAAGGCTCTCAACATATAAGTTTTACCCTCACCCTGTTTTCCTAACCACAAATGCTTAGTATGCTTGAATATGAACACGTCTATGTTTCCAAGGAAAACAATATTTGACAGCTTCAGAAACTTGACTCTAATTAGGTTGCTAGAAAGAAATGGAAGCAAATGTATTGTTTTTCCCTTTTCATACCATCTACATCTTAAGCATTCAATGTTTTGTGCTGTGCAGCAAATTGTTATTTGTCATATCACATTTTACAGAGCTCATGTAAGTATGCACGTGAATGATAAATACAGGAATATCGCTGTGCTATTATCAGTATCAGTACTCAGAGACCAAGAAAAATCCTACCTCATGATAGACAAAATATCACTGCTCCATCTAGTCTACCCTTATTTCCTTTATATTTTTCTCTTAGGATAGATATATGTGTAAATTCACTTACTGTAGACTGTCCAGCCACATCTGCTGGAGGCTTGTTCCCAGCATCTACTACTCTTTTCTGACACTAATTATGAAGGATCTTCCCTGCAACTACCTGAAGTTCAGATTGTGCCCCTTGTTCGCCCCTTCAGTTTCTTATTAAAACACTTCCCCTTAAACTTTTTAACCCTTTAGGGTATTTAAAGGTTTCGATCAAGTCCCCATTTTACCTTCTTTCCACCAGGCTATACAAATTAAATCCTTTAAGTCTTCAGATAAGTTTTATGCTTGGGAGCTACCACTATTTTTGTAGCTCGTCTTTAGACTCATTTTTAGACTGCCTTTTAGTGGGTGCAGTCTCTAGACCTGAACACATTACTCTTAATGTGGTCTCTCTAGCGCTCTATACAGCGGGATCACAATCTATTTCTTTCTACTGGTTATACCTCTAGTTAGGCAGGCAAACATCCTACTCGCTTTTCCTACTGCCTGACCACATTTGATACTCACTTTGTAGCTCATTTTGTCACAAATCAGAACCCCTAACTCCTTCTCTGCTGAAGTCCTAGCGAACACAGAACAGTAAAGAGAAACAGATCAGCATTCAGGTTATATTAAAGCTCATCTGCCAGCAGATTTGTAGCTATGACACTGGCTGGCTGACCTGTTACATGTACACTTGGCGGCTGAAGGCATCTGGGTTGGTTCCATGTTAATTTTTCTCAGAAATGCAGATGAGCTTTAAAATCCACTGACAAGAGAAGAAAGCAGCATGGCAAGTCCACTGGAGAAGGGTTTAGCTCATTATTGATGTCAATAGCCTGACCATCTTTACGTGGTTGTGTTCAACTACAAGTCCACTGGAGACCAGAAATTAAAAGTTAAAAGCATTCAAATCCTGATATTGTTTACATGTTAAGGACCCGTGCAAACAATCGTATCAATTTTGCGGTCTGCAAATCACGGATCCGCAAAATAGGGACCATTTTTTGTCCACATTATATTTGCGGACAAAGAATGTTTTAAATGGGTCCAACTCCATAATCTTCTTGTAGAATGGACCTACGGATGATCCATCTGCATGTTCGTTCCGCAAAAAGAACATGTCTTATACTTGTCCACAAAGGTCAATGAATCTGCAAAAAATGCAGATGCAACACGCTCGTATCGGTATTTTGTGGATCTGCGATTTGTAGACCGCAAAAAGGATGTGTGCATGGGGTCATAATATGTACTATAGTCAAGATTTTAATGTGCAGGACATAGACAAAAATACCCGTGTTTCAATATATATTTATCATTAGGGACAGGAACTGATGTGAATGATGATGATCTTTGTACACTGCTATAGAATATGTTGGTGCTATTTGAGCAACAATAAAAAAAAAAATTTAACTCTTAGTATTAAACAAAATGCTTGCAGAAATTGAAGTGTAATACATATCATATCTACATATCTGGAAAAGGTTCACCACTAAACCACCTTGCTGCCCACTGAGCCTCCATGCTGCCCATTTTGCCATCGTGCGGCCCACTGAGCCACTGCCGGCAGCACAGTCACACAGTGGTTAGAACTGTTGCCGTGCAGCTCTATGTGCCAATCTGGGTACAAATTAATAAAATAAATAAAATAATGAAGCCTAGATGGACTTCACCGTGTTCCAGGGCTTCTCAATTGACATATAACTCTATTTTACAAAGGATCGGCTGAATTGTTCATTATTTTAGTTGCTTCTGTTGAACCTACAGTCATTTACTCAGGACTGTAGGTGCATACAGCATTTCTAGAACTGATACTGGTGAGTAAATGAGGAATATAATGTGTGCAGTGCAAGTTAGCAGTTCTGATCAGACTGCAGAATTGCACTTCTGGATCATCTTGTTCAATATGAACTGAACCATCTGGAGCTACAACGGATGTCAAGCACTGAAGCCTGTTTTTATTTTGGAGCTTGCTATTTTCTGCGGCCTTGTCAAATCCCTTTATTCCGGAATCTGGTAATACAGAAAGTCTAATAATCAGGCACTACACTGCAATATAAAGTACCTGGATCTCTTTGAGTTTAAAAAACAAGTTTTCTGAATGTCTAAATCATAGAATATTTCATAATGTGGAACCTATCTGGTCACATAAAGTACAGCGGGTGCGCTTCTCTGCGGGCAGCGCCATCGCCATCTGGTTGTCATGGTGACCAGGCCAGGTCTCCCTGTCTAATCAGAGGCTGCGCTGGCACGTCTGGCGCGCTGACTGCAGCGGTCATGTGATGCCAGTCATGTCATTTGACCAGGAAGCGCGGCCTTTTTAAACAGGCAATCTGCTGACCATAGGTTGCCTGTGATTGGTTTTATTCTTCGATCACCTCACTAGAGTGCATTACTGGATGGATTCTCCTGGATTCCTCACCTCAGTTCTGGGCTTTGACTCTGACTTCTGTCTGAGGTTTTGGACCTTGACGTGATTTCCTGGTATTTACTTCTGGCTTAGTATTGTCTAAGGTTGCTGATTTCTGATTCTACCTTGTCAGCTCTCCTACTATTGACTTTGGCATGGTATTGGATTCTGATACATGGTTCCTGATCTAGTTTGGTTTCTCTCTCCTGGTTTGCACTGTTAGTCTGCTCCACCTAGACAATTGTTTATTATTTTGTCCTCCTTTGTTACCCTTTCCGTGTATTTTGCTACTTAGGGCAGTTCGTGCAAGTAGGGATGGGGCAGTACAGGGTTCACTGCCCCCTACTGTCACAACTGAACACTACAATGTTCCTGACTTTACAATAGTCTTATGCCACATTTGTGTGTACCAGATAGTACATATTTATGTAGTATAGCTGATATTTTTAAGAGGTATACAAGTCTTAATTATTATCTCTTCATCATTAGAAACTGGAGATGGAAACCCTGGTTAAGACCTTTGTAAACTGTGGACTGTCATGCTTCAAAATACTTGAGCTCTAATTAACATAACCCTATGAATGGATGTACTTGAACCTTTTAATTCTCTGAAGAAACCTCTGTGCCAAGGACTAAGCATCCTGTGTTGGGATTATGTTGGCTTTTGAGTTGTCACATGTGACCACGATCTGATGAACCAATCCAAAGATTAACACATGACCTTAGGACCTTTTTTATTCAAGTGTACAATGGTTTTTAATAGACAGAAGCTTATTAATTTATCACATTTGTGCAAGTGACATCTCCTGTGAATTCATGTCAAGATGAATAGGGGTTGTAAAAAAAATATATCAACATGATTTTTACACTCTACAATCAAAGCGGTGGATGAGTTCAATGAGATAATGTTTGAATTATACTGCAAAGCTGGAGTAAAATGGCTGCCAGAATTACTGATTTTAGTAAGTACACCTACTATAAGAAAAGGAGTTACAGCCAGCTCACCTTCCGATCCTGTTGACGGTGCACGGGGCGGACTCAAGCCAGTCCAGCGATAGGTAGATGAAGTAGAAAAATGCTCCAGCACCAGAGGACGTTTATACAAAATCCCGATCTTTATTGAATTCTTCACCAAAATACAGGTACAGACAGCGACAGTGGCACGGGGACCCACTGCTCCCCACGATCTACGCGTTTCGAACGGTGTCGTTCTTACTCATGATCTGAGGTGTCTGGCGTTCACCCGGCTGAAATAGGGCCCAACCTTGAGTCATCCGCCCATAAGGAGGAGTCTCAGAAAACCAGGGTGAGTCAAAAATCAGTTAGGTGGACGCGAGACACCTGTGCAAACAAGTTCGCCCGTGACATAAAACATTTCCATACCTGAAGTGCTACAACATATAAGACTATATATAATATAATACAATAATAAAACTTAGCGAAATATATTATTCTGCTCCAAGACAAAGAAAAAACCATATAGTACCTACAGACATATATACATATAATTCATGATCTAACAGTCCAGCAGAATGTAAATGCACTGAGGTTGTTCATTATGAGAATACAGGTGATATGTATCACAGGGAAGGCGTATCGGAGGAAAAGAACTGCATGCATATATATGTGTGTGTATATAAACACACAAATACAATATCCATGGGGTTGATATGGGGTGGAGTTGGTAAATTTCCATGGTCCTATGTCAGCAAGGTCCAGACCCACCATATTCCTCACATGAGGCTAAATGAGTAAAATAAATAAGATATTAAACTATTCACTGCCAGCGAATTAACGCAAGGTGTGAATAAAGACATCAATATTCATAGGCAGAACTTAATCCTACATACTGAAATAGTTGCAGTGTGTCTGGGCGTCACCGACAAACGCACCACCTCACCCAGAATTTATCCTCTATCCTTCACATCTATCTGTTGAGAAAACGCTCTATCTGAACTGTGACAAATTCTCCAGTGGACGTATTGGTCTATAAAAAGAGAACTAAACATGTTGTTTCATTATATTATGACTTGATGTAACCCAAGTGATAGTAAAGAGGTCTACAAAGTATAACAGAGACAGAAACTCATAAGTATTATATATGTTTGTTTGGAAACAAACCCGCAGTGTGTTTTATTATCAATATCTATGAATACATGTCTCGGCATAGTTATGTTATCCTCCTAATATACCACACCTGGGGTAAGCATTGTAGTATTAATAGTTCTTGTATATTTTTATAATATATATATATTTTAATATTATTTGTTGCTGCTGCTGCCCTTGACTATCCCCATATTCCCACGCGTATTTCCACATATCATATACATGTTTTCAATATTCTCACCATCTGTCTAGACATAATTCTGTTTTTTTTTTTTTTCCCCATATATAGAAAAATAGGCAAAGGGGAAAGAGAAAAGAGAAAAGCAAGAAGCAGCAACATACAACATGTCCGTCTCTTCATTCCCCATCTAATATGGTGAGTGCTTATATGTGTTGAAGTACATGAATCGATTAAATTGCCGAGCATCACAACTACAACATTACAACCTCAGTGTCTTGGATGGACCATAAAAAAGAATTCTCATAGTAGTATATATATCAAGGTCAAATAATGATCATATAGTGGTTAGATCATAGGTATCGGAGAGAATGTATACAATTAGTTAAAAATAAGGTATGTATGACTAAATATAAAAACAAGGCAAAATTGGTTTATGCTGCATAAGGATATTAATACAAATACATTAATTCTCTTTTGAGATTGAGACCGTATGGGACTCTGGTTTTGAGTCTCCAGATCCAAAATGCTTCCCTAAGGAGAATTTTTTGTTTAATGTCACCACCTCTCTGGGGTATAGTGACACGTTCAAAGGCAAAGGTACTCAGTGTGTCTATATTGCGGTTATGTATATGTATAAAATGATATGCCGCATTAGATATTCCTGTAGCTGTTGGGTTGTGTATGTAATTGAGATGTTCACGTAATCGATCCTTAAATTTTCTGGTAGTACAACCCACATATATTAAATCGCAGGTGGTACAAACAATGATGTAAATTACTGCCATCGTATTACAATTTATGAAGCTCTTGACAGGGAAGGTTTCAGTATGCGCAGAATTGTGAAATTGTTTGGTATTTTTCGCGACTTTGCATGTTTTGCATCTCGTGTGTCCACATTTCGAAAACCCAGTATATTTCAACCATGTAGATGGATTTTTGGGACATATTGAGGTGTACATGGAGGGGGAAAGTGTTTTTCCCAAAGTGTCAGGTCTTTTATAAACTACACGGCAACCCTGTTTTAGGGTGTCCCTCAAGATGTCATCCTCATACAAAATAGGTAAACATCTGTGGATAATATTTTTAATCTCAGCAAACTGTCTGCTGTATGTAAGTACTATTGTTGGTATAATGTTATTATTTTTTTCGTTTTTTTCACAGACAATTTCAGATTTAACACTATTTTTGTTATTATATCCATCCCTCTCTCCATTAGTAACAGGATTTATTGATTCTCTTTCAGTTTTGATATTTAAAAGTTTTGCTCTAGTTTTGTTCTGCGCAATTTTGAGACCCCTGTGGAGCATCCATTGGGGATAACCTCTCATCTGTAAACGTCTCCACACCTCAATACATTCCCTATCAAAAGCTTTCTCTGTACTGCAATTTCTCCTGGCTCTTGTAAATTCGCCAACAGGAATACTTTTAATGGTATGAAGGGGGTGATGAGAGTTGGCTTTAAGGATGGTGTTGCCGGACACCTCCTTTCGGTAGGTCTCCGTCAGCACCACCCCATCCGCCACCCCAATTAGTGTCAAATCCAGAAAATGAATGGTAGTGGGGTGATATACTTGTGTAAATCTCAAATTGTATGCGTTCTGGTTGAGATAGCGGGCAAAGTCTGGTATGGCAGACACATCGCCCCCCCATATGAGGAGCAAGTCATCGATGTATCTGCCATACCAGACAATGCACCCAGAATAAGGGTTGTCCACCGAGAAGACATACTTTTCTTCCCAGAATGCCATGGCTATGTTGGCTAGAGATGGGGAGAATTTGGCCCCCATAGAAACACCTGAGATCTGGACATAGAAAACCTCATCAAAAACAAAATAATTATGCGTTAGCAAATATAAGGTAACCTCCAACACATAGTCAATAAAGATGTCAGAATAGCCACTGTATTTATGGAGGCTATATTCTAGTGCTAGGAGAGCGTATGGATGGGGGATGGAAGGATCTTTTCCTCCGATACGCCTTCCCTGTGATACATATCACCTGTATTCTCATAATGAACAACCTCAGTGCATTTACATTCTGCTGGACTGTTAGATCATGAATTATATGTATATATGTCTGTAGGTACTATATGGTTTTTTCTTTGTCTTGGAGCAGAATAATATATTTCGCTAAGTTTTATTATTGTATTATATTATATATAGTCTTATATGTTGTAGCACTTCAGGTATGGAAATGTTTTATGTCACGGGCGAACTTGTTTGCACAGGTGTCTCGCGTCCACCTAACTGATTTTTGACTCACCCTGGTTTTCTGAGACTCCTCCTTATGGGCGGATGACTCAAGGTTGGGCCCTATTTCAGCCGGGTGAACGCCAGACACCTCAGATCATGAGTAAGAACGACACCGTTCGAAACGCGTAGATCGTGGGGAGCAGTGGGTCCCCGTGCCACTGTCGCTGTCTGTACCTGTATTTTGGTGAAGAATTCAATAAAGATCGGGATTTTGTATAAACGTCCTCTGGTGCTGGAGCATTTTTCTACTTCATCTACACCTACTATACTTTGAAACTATAGGATATGGGGGACATTGCTTCAAAAAAGCATAGGTCAAGTAACAGCATGTGCCATATTTTTTAAAATACCTTTAAAGTGGTTGTCCAATGCCACTACATTGTTATATTATTAAAAGGTTAAAATAAAAAAGGGGTCATAGTCACCCTCACCGAGCCTCTGCTGCTATTCCAATGCTGCTCTGATCTTATCTCCTCTCCACTTCCTGGTCTTGACAAATGCCTTGAGATGCCTACTCATCCAATCACTGACTGTTGTGTGTTTCAGATTATCAAACAAATTTGAAAAAATAATTGCCCCTAAACCTAATAACTGGTTGTGCCACCCTTGGCGGCAACAACTGCAATCAAGCGTTTGCGATAACTGCCAATGAGTCTTTCACATCTCTGTGGAGGAACGTTGGCCCACTCTTCTTTGCACAATTGTTTTAATTCAGCCACATTGTCAATGACTTTCTTTCTCATCTGTTGCTGAATTTCTTCAGATCAGAGCATGATGTGTTGCTTTTTGAGATCTTCTAATGCTGTATTAGACAGCTAGATCAGGCAGGCGATTGTCGGGAGGGAGGCGTTCTTTCACGGAAATTGCCTGCTAGTCAGCAGAGGAGACCACCGCTATTACAGTAATTGGCTGGCCGGAAAGCGTCATCGGGTGCTATATAGCACCCGATGACGCATGTTCGGCTCATTCGTAGTCAGAGAGAGCTGAGCATAGGAAGGGACAGAGAGTGTATGCACATCCCTAAAATATCAGTGACATCCAGTGTACTTTTTCCGTAGATGGTGTCCGCTGCGGACAGTTAAATTATCCGCGCCACATCTCCTGTTTAAAGTGTGCGCATCCCTAAAATATCAGTGACATCCAGTGCACTTTTTCTGTAGACGGTGTCCGCTGCGGACAGTTAAATTATCCGGTGCTACATATCCTATTTAAAGTGTGCGCATCCCTAAAATATCAGTGACATCCAGTGCACTTTTTCCGTAGATGGTGTCCGCTGCGAACAGTTAAATTATTAGCACTACATCTCCTGTGTAAAGTGTGCGCATCCCTAAAATATCAGGGACATCCAGTGCACTTTTTCCGTAGACGGTGTCCGCTGTGGACAGTTAAATTATTAGCACTACATCTCCTGTATAAAGTGTGCGCATCCCTAAAATATCAGTAACATCCAGTACACTTTTTCAGTAGACGGTGTCCGCTACGGACAGTTAAATTATCCGTGCCACATCTCCTGTTTAAAGTGTGTGCATCCCTAAAATATCAGTGACATCCAGTGCACTTTTTCCGTAGACGGTTTCTGCTGCAGACAGTTAAATTATCTGTGCCACATCTCCTGTTTAACCACCTCCGGACCGCTGTACGCACAGACGCGTCCTGGAGGTGGTTGATTCATTCCGCCTGGACGCATATACGCGTCATCTCGCGAGACGCGAGATTTCCTGTGAACGCGCGCACACAGGCGCGCGCGCTCACAGGAATGGAAGGTAAGAGAGTTGATCTCCAGCCTGCCAGCGGCGATCGTTCGCTGGCAGGCTGGAGATGTGTTTTTTTTAACCCCTAACAGGTATATTAGACGCTGTTTTGATAACAGCGTCTAATATACCTGCTACCTGGTCCTCTGGTGGTCCCCTTTGTTTGGATCGACCACCAGAGGACACAGGTAGCTCAGTAAAGTAGCACCAAGCACCACTACACTACACTACACCCCCCCGTCACTTATTAACCCCTTATTAGCCCCTGATCACCCCTGATCACCCCATATAGACTCCCTGATCACCCCCCTGTCATTGATTTCCCCCCTGTCATTGATCACCCCCCTGTCATTGATCACCCCCCTGTAAAGCTCCATTCAGACGTCCGCATGATTTTTACGGATCCACTGATAGATGGATCGGATCCGCAAAACGCATCCAGACGTCTGAATGAAGCCTTACAGGGGCGTGATCAATGACTGTGGTGATCACCCCATATAGACTCCCTGATCACCCCCCTGTCATTGATTACCCCCCTGTCATTGATTACCCCCCTGTAAAGCTCCATTCAGACGTCCGCATGATTTTTACGGATCCACTGATAGATAGATCGGATCCGCAAAACGCATCCGGACGTCTGAATGAAGCCTTACAGGGGCATGATCAATGACTGTGGTGATCACCCCATATAGACTCCCTGATCACCCCCCTGTAAAGCTCCATTCAGATGTCCGCATGATTTTTACGGATGCACTGATAGATGGATCGGATCCGCAAAACGCATCCGGACGTCTGAATGAAGCCTTACAGGGGCATGATCAATGACTGTGGTGATCACCCCATATAGACTCCCTGATCACCCCCCTGTCATTGATCACCCCCCTGTAAAGCTCCATTCAGATGTCTGCATGATTTTTACGGATGCACTGATAGATGGATCGGATCCGCAAAACGCATACGGACGTCTGAATGAAGCCTTAAAGGGGCATGATCAATGACTGTGGTTATCACCCCTATAGACTCCCTGATCACCCCCCTGTCATTGATTACACCCCTGTCATTGATCACCCCCCTGTAAAGCTCCATTCAGATGTCTGCATGATTTTTACGGATCCACTGATAGATGGATCGGATCCGCAAAACGCATCCGGACGTCTGAATGAAGCCTTACAGGGGCGTGATCAATGACTGTGGTGATCACCCCATATAGACTCCCTGATCACCCACCTGTCATTGATTACCCCCCTGTCATTGATTGCCCCCCTGTAAAGCTCCATTCAGACGTCCGCATGATTTTTACGGATCCACTGATAGATGGATCGGATCCGCAAAACGCATCCGGACGTCTGAATGAAGCCTTACAGGGGCATGATCAATGACTGTGGTGATCACCCCATATAGACTCCCTGATCACCCCCCTGTCATTGATTACCCCCCTGTCATTGATTACCCCCCTGTAAAGCTCCATTCAGATGTCCGCATGATTTTTACGGATGCACTGATAGATAGATCGGATCCGCAAAACGCATCCGGACGTCTGAATGAAGCCTTACAGGGGCGTGATCAATGACTGTGGTGATCACCCCATATAGACTCCCTGATCACCCCCCTGTCATTGATTACCCCCTTGTCATTGATTACCCCCCTGTAAAGCTCCATTCAGACGTCCGCATGATTTTTACGGATCCACTGATAGATGGATCGGATCCGCAAAACGCATCCGGACGTCTGAATGAAGCCTTACAGGGGCATGATCAATGACTGTGGTGATCACCCCATATAGACTCCCTGATCACCCCCCTGTCATTGATCACCCCCCTGTCATTGATCACATCCCTGTCATTGATCACCCCCCTGTCATTGATCACCCCCCCCTGTCATTGATCACCCCTCTGTAAGGCTCCATTCAGACATTTTTTTGGCCCAAGTTAGCGGAATTTTTTTTTTTTTTTCTTACAAAGTCTCATATTCCACTAACTTGTGTCAAAAAATAAAATCTCACATGAACTCCCCATACCCCTCACGGAATCCAAATGCGTAAAATTTTTTAGACATTTATATTCCAGACTTCTTCTCACGCTTTAGGGCCCCTAGAATGCCAGGGCAGTATAAATACCCCACATGTGACCCCATTTCGGAAAGAAGACACCCCCAGGTATTCCGTGAGGGGCATATTGAGTCCATGAAAGATTGAAATTTTTGTCCCAAGTTAGCGGAACGGGAGACTTTGTGAGAAAAAAATTCAAAATATCAATTTCCGCTAACTTGTGCCAAAAAAAAGAAAATTCTATGAACTCGCCATGCCCCTCATTGAATATCTTGGGGTGTCTTCTTTCCAAAATGGGGTCACATGTGGGGTATTTATACTGCCCTGGCATTCTAGGGGCCCCAAAGCGTGAGAAGAAGTCTGGTATCCAAATGTCTAAAAATGCCCTCCTAAAAGGAATTTGGGCACCTTTGCGCACCTAGGCTGCAAAAAAGTGTCACACATCTGGTATCTCCGTACTCAGGAGAAGTTGGGGAATGTGTTTTGGGGTGTCATTTTACATATACCCATGCTGGGTGAGAGAAATATCTTGGCAAAAGACAACTTTTCCCATTTTTTTATACAAAGTTGGCATTTGACCAAGATATTTCTCTCACCCAGCATGGGTATATATAAAATGACACCCCAAAACACATTCCCCACCTTCTCCTGAGTACGGAGATACCAGATGTGTGACACTTTTTTGCAGCCTAGGTGGGCAAAGGGGCCCATATTCCAAAGAGCACCTTTCGGATTTCACAGGTCATTTTTTACAGAATTTGATTTCAAACTCCTTACCACACATTTGGGCCCCTAGAATGCCAGGGCAGTATAACCACCCCACAAGTGACCCCATTTTGGAAAGAAGAGACCCCAAGGTATTTCGTGATGGGCATAGTGAGTTCATAGAAGTTTTTATTTTTTGTCACAAGTTAGTGGAATATGAGACTTTGTAAGGAAAAAAAAAAAAAAATCATCATTTTCCGCTAACTTGTGACAAAAAATAAAAAGTTCTATGAACTCACTATGCCCATCAGCGAATACCTTAGGGTGTGTACTTTCCGAAATGGGGTCATTTGTGGGGTGTTTGTACTGTCTGGCCATTGTAGAACCTCAGGAAACATGACAGGTGCTCAGAAAGTCAGAGCTGCTTCAAAAAGCGGAAATTCACATTTTTGTACCATAGTTTGTAAACGCTATAACTTTTACCCAAACCATTTTTTTTTTACCCAAACATTTTTTTTTTATCAAAGACATGTAGAACAATAAATTTAGAGCAAAATTTATATATGGATGTCGTTTTTTTTGCAAAATTTTACAACTGAAAGTGGAAAATGTCATTTTTTTGCAAAAAAATCGTTAAATTTCGATTAATAACAAAAAAAGTAAAAATGTCAGCAGCAATGAAATACCACCAAATGAAAGCTCTATTAGTGAGAAGAAAAGGAGGTAAAATTCATTTGGGTGGTAAGTTGCATGACCGAGCAATAAACGGTGAAAGTAGTGTAGGTCAGAAGTGTAAAAAGTGGCCTGGTCTTTCAGGGTGTTTAAGCACTGGGGGCTGAGGTGGTTAAAGTGTGTGCATCCCTAAAATATCAGTGACATCCAGTGTATTTTTTCCGTAGATGGTGTCTGCTGCGGACAGTTAAATTATCCGAGCTACATATCCTATTTAAAGTGTGCGCATCCCTAAAATATCAGTGACATCCAGTGCACTTTTTCCGTAGATGGTGTCCGCTGCGGACAGTTAAATTATCTGCGCCACATCTCCTATTTAAAGTGTGCGCATCCCTAAAATATCAGTGACATCCAGTGTACCTTTTTCCGTAGACAGTGTCCACTGCGGACAGTTAAATTATCCGCGCCATATCTCCTGTTTAAAGTGTGCACAGTGTCATCCAGTGTACCTTTTTCCGTAGACACTGCGAACAGTGACATTACCTGTGGTACCTGTCCTGTATAACGTTTCCTAATCACAAATACCTTTGTAAAAAAAAATTGTGCATACACTTCCAAATCCTACGCTACTGTACGTGCGACATACTTTCAAGCATATATCACATTTAAAATGAAGAACGCGAGCAGTAAGGGATGGGGAAGTGGCCATGATGCTGATAGTGCAGGCAGAAGCCGTGGCCCTGGGCGCGGAGAAACTGTGCTGGTGCCAGAGCACAAGAAAAACAATCATCCACGATACCTAGCTTCATGTCCAAGTTTGCAGGGCGGCGCAGGAAACCACTCTTGAAGTCAGACCAGGTGGTCGGTTGGATTGCAGCAGATAATGCTTCCAGTCGGTTAAGCACCACCCTGTTTTCCACCAGTCCAGTCTCAGTAGCCAGGAGTCTGGTTAACCAATCCTCACCCTGATCCTCCTTCCTCCCACCATGTACAGTCTGGCCAAACAAGTGATCCCTTCGCATATAATGATTTACAGGGTCAGCTCAGCTGCAGGCCCTCGCATATAATTTTTTAAAGGGTCAGCTCACCAGCAGGCCTTCACCTACAATCTTTTACAGGGTCAGCTCACCAGCAGGCCCTCGCATATATTTTTTTACAGGGTCAGCTCACCAGCAGGTCTTCACCTACAATCTTTTACAGGGTCAGCTCACCAGCAGGTCTTCACCTACAATCTTTTACAGGGTCAGTTCACCAGCATTCCTTCACCTACAATCTTTTACAGGGTCAGCTCACCTGAAGGCCCTCGCATATATTTTTTTAGAGGGTCAGCTCACCAGCAGGCCTTCACCTACAATCTTTTACAGGGTCAGCTCACCAGCAGGCCTTCACCTACAATCTTTTACAGGGTCAGCTCACCTGAAGGCCCTCGCATATATTTTTTTAGAGGGTCAGCTCACCAGCAGGCCTTCACCTACAATCTTTTACAAGGTCAGCTCACCAGCAGGCCATCACCTACAATCTTTTACAGGGTCAGCTCACCAGCATTCCTTCACCTACAATCTTTTACAGGGTCAGCTCAGCAGCAGGCCTTCACCTACAATCTTTTACAGGGTCAGCTTACCTGCAGGCCCGCACCTAAAATCTTTTACAGGGTCAGCTGACCGGCAGGCCTGCACCTAAAATCTTTTACAGGGTCAGATCACCTGCAGGCCCTCCCCTAATTATACCTAATAGGCAATTTGCGTGCATGCTGCCTTGCTTGGATGTGGTAGCCGTAGCTGTTTCTCAGGCTCCCTCTCCGGAATCGAACCCTGATTCCCCGTTACCCGTAGTCACCATGGTTTGTGCTGACAATTACATTGAAAGTTGATAGACCAGACAACCGAATGGATCGTCACCGTGACGGGGACGTGCGATTGGCCCCAGATTATCTAGAGTCACCAAAGTGGCAGCAGGCCCTCACCCTGAATGTTTTAGATGGTCAGGTCAGCAGGCGCTTGCTCCAAATGTTTTTGAGGGTTACCAGCAGGCCATCAATCATAATTTTTCAAGGGTATGTATGATGCTCTCCTTTATTTGTAACAAAGGGTGCATTGTAGTGCTGTTTCTTGTAATTTTTGGCAGCCCTTTCACTTAGTGCATAGGTTTTATGAGTGTAGGAGTCCCACTACCTGAACAATTGTACCACAATGTGAATGAGGCCCTCCTTTATGTGATATACAGGTTGTATCGGAGTGCCTCTTCCTTGTAATTTTTGGCAGCATTTGCACTTTACAGAAACGGAAAGGAATGAATGGTGATTCTCATTAAAACATAACTTTTAATCTATCAGATTAATAATAGTCCCTTAGGATGTGTCAAAACAGAAACAATATTCAGCTACTTAGAGTACTCGATAAAACTCTAGCATAAAGGTGCACGGCAGCACAAAAAAAATAATAACCGTTAGTCCAACCAGATAATACGGTTCATCCAGACTTCGCAGAATCACAACGATGAGTATGGTCCTATAAAAAAGAGCGCAAGTACCAGACAGGTACAGAAGGAGGGGCGCTAGATCCCTAGACAGCCCTAAGGAACGGGTGCTGTGCTGGCCCTAACGTCCTAGTCACGGAGCACCCATCCTGAAAAGAACGACCCCGTCCGGAACCTTGCCCTCAAGCTACTTGTCCCTAAAGTGCCCTAGTGCAGCTAGTCCCTACATGTATGTTTCGATTTTACTCTCATCAGGGGAAACATGTACTTGATAGGGGGAAAAAAAATACATATCCAGAAGGGAAAAAAGTTAAATAAATGTACAGATGGGTTCTAGTACATAATATAAATAGGTGCCAGAAAGATAGTTCGGGCTGTTTAAATGGGAGTGGTAGCGCAGAATGTAGGCACCACCCCTACGTGCTGCGCCTATACAAGTACCTACGATATGAGGCACTTGCCAGAGGTTGGGGGAACCTTGTGATGAAAAGAATACTGCCAGTCCGGTGGGCCGGTGCAACTGTTGAGGCAGTGAGATAACCTGTCTGTAAAAGTGGCGTACTACTCGGACAACATCGTTCCCAGCAGTGATCTGGGAGTACAAGATGCATCCAGACATCCTCCCTATGCTGTTCCCGAACCATTTCGGTGGTGTTTCCATCAATTTCTGACATTTTCCTATGAACCAGGCACCCTCCCCTCTTCGGAGCAGGGGGTGCCTGGTTTAATGCTCGGGTTCTCCCATTGACTTCCATTATACTCGTGTGCTCGGTAGAGCACCCGTGCACCCGCACTTCCAGGTCCGCATTTCCGTTCCCGAAAAAAATAGAACATGCCCTATTCTTGTCCGCAATTGCGGACAAGAATAAGCATATTCTATTAGTGCCGGAATGCACATTGCCGGTGTCCGTGTTTTGCGGATCCGCAAAACAAACATGGATGTGTGAATGGACCCTAAGAGTGACAAATGTGCTAAAATAAAAGATATCGGTAAAGGGGCAAATACTTTTTCACAGCACTGTAAATGCAGATAATGAGCACTGACATCATTTATACATCAGTATAAAAAAAACGGAAACCCCCTTTAACTGACACTACCGCTGACAGAAGAGGGATACAATAGTTACAATCAAAAAACTGTTTCTTTGTGTGTTCAGACATTAGGGTAGATTTATCAAACTGGTGTAAAGTGGAACTGGCTCAGTTGCTTATAGCAACCAATCATATTCCACCTTTCATTTTCCAAAGGAGCTGTCAAAAATGAAAGGTGGAATCTGATTAGTTGCTAGGACAACTAAGCCACTTCTACTTTACACCAGTTTGATAAATGACCCCAAATGTGTTTTATACGCGGACCACATACTTCATCAAGTCTACACATCAAATGCACAGACAGTGTTACATATACAAACAGCAAAAGAAAGACCATCATGCTGCAGTCAAAGGTCGGGAGGTGTCACATTACAGAACTTCTCATAGGGTAAAACAAACTATTTAAAAACATAAAAAGTCCATCCAATGACCTGGAGGATAAAAGCATTATGTTTATAAAATATAAAAAGAATAAAAATGCAACACGACAGTGGTTGTAAAAAACACCCATTTCATATGTACGGTACATTGGATTCTCTAGCTTCTTCATTATCTGGGTCTATTATTTAGCTTGTTCGTAAGGTAAGTGATAGATTTGCAAAACCATAAGTCGATACAAGGTTAGAAATTATGGGTTTATGGAAGGGAGATCTGCCGCAAAGTAACATAGCTGCCAGAGGCTGCTCCTTGCAGGGTAATTTCATAAGGGTGAGCAGCCTTAGCACATTAGCATAGTGCACTTGTTAACATATGTTTGTCAGGGTGACTTCTTGAGTGAAGGTTGTCTACGTGATGGCTTCTTTGGCACCACATCCCACTCCTTGACTGTCTGTAATGCAGACTGTTAAGAGTGTTGTGCCTCTGTCGCACAAGCTCAGCTGAGTGCAACTGCACTAGCTATCTGTGTAATATGTAGATATCTGTGTAAGGGTCCATTCACATGTCCGCAGAATGGGTCCGCATCCGTTCCGCAAATTGCGTAACGGGTGCGGACCCATTCATTCTCTATGGGGCAGGAATGGATGCAGACAGCACACAGTGTGCTGTCCACACCCGCATTTTCGGAGCACGCACCCAATTTTCCGGTCCGCGGCTCCGGAAAAAAAATAGAACATGTCCTATTCTTGTCTGCAATTATGGATAAGAATAGGCAGTTCTATGGGGGTGCCGGCTGGGTGTATTGCAGATCCGCAATACACTACGGATGTGTGAATGGACCCTAATATTCCCACCTGCGTATGTGATGTTACACCTCAGTCCTAATAATCGGAGATGCTATACCAGACAAAAACCATGGACAAGTGCGGTGCTGTTTCCGGAATAAACTAGCCATATATTTACTAATGGGTATTCCGCTTGTCAAATGTATAACTACTAGACTGGTGGGGTTCCTACTGCTAAGAACCCAACGATCATGAGAATGGGTACCTCATACCCCACGGAGTCCCCCAAAATGAACGGAGTGGGAAGTCGAGAATGCACACTGTGGCAGAATTCATCTTTCTAGGAGTTCTGGAAACAGCCGAGTACAGGGCTATATCCAGAACTCCTATAGAGATAAATGGAGTGGCATAGTGCATGTCTGACCTGCCACTCCGTTCGTTTTAGGGGTCTTTATATAATCTTTTATATAAGTAAGAACCGGCATGACTTACTTGCTACTAAGACACCTCCGTAGAGAATATGAGGCTCCCCCGCCACAAGTTCTTGAGCACTCACTCCATGATCCCCAAGCATCCCATAAAGTGTCACGGTCCTCCTCTGATCGAGCAGTACGAGAGCTCTGTAATAAATAAAAAAAAACACACGCTATAGCATTCGAAATATAACACAGTTTTACATTTGACTTTTACTTTTTTCTACTCGTGCCTGTTTTCAGTTCATTATTAGAACAACCCATTAGTAAAATGAATGGATTCGTAAAATAATGGCACCCTAAGGGTTTCTCATAGCAAGGAAAAGATTTTTAGTGGGTTTTTTTTTGTAATTGCAAACACATCTGAAGGGATCATTTAGGAAAAAGTATACAGAATTAGCCATTCATTTTACCATGGCAAATAAACTCCCCCTAATTGCAGCAGGAAGCTTGGTACATGAAGCGTTCCAAGCTGCAATCAAGTGTAGGATCTGCCCGAATGTCCTGTGCACGAAACGGGCAACTGAAGAGGAGGAACAGCACAAAGGCGTTTATCCAAGGAGGTAGTGAAATCACCTCCGGTGTCGGTAATCCAAGAGTAAAAGGGCACATAGCGTGTGATGCAATTTCCAGACCTTCATTCATTACATACACATATAAACCAGCGCTCTATGTGCCATAATCCATTGTCAAAAAAGAACTCATAAATTAATGCCACTCAGGGTAAAATAGCAATCTGATAGTTGACACTGCCAGTAATTTGGTTTTAACTACTATTGCAGAGGCAAAGAAAGTAATATTACCAGGTAGAAAAAACCCGAAACGGTATTATCTTGTGAAGCGCGGCAGATGGTTAAGTCTGTAGGCCAGGCAGCAATAATAGTTAGCAAACTTAGCAGGTAATAAATAAGTCTTATAGGTTGGAAGAATGGGGCATCCTGCCAAGAAAGCCTAAAAGTGAGCCCATTCTACAGCCGTGTAGCTTACAAAGTGGACTGTTGTCTTGCCCGCTCGGAATTACAAAGCAGTATGAGTAAGACCACTGTAAATCAGCAATGTGAAAAAGATCGCACCTTATGACTTCCCACCAAACCTTGCAGCAGCTCCAGCCAACACCCCACACATCCATATCTCTTCATGTACAATGGGAGCAGAGGAGGGGTTTCTATTACACGAGGTCTGCAGCTAGAGTTAGGTACGGCCACATGATGCAGTTTTAAAAGGCTGAATCAGGAGGGAATTCAAAAAAAGAGAAGTCATTTACTGTCAGAAATATGCCTATATTAGGCGTATTTCTGGCGCTGAGGTTATTTGACCCACAATCTGTGACTTTTCTCCACTCACGCCAGGTCTAAAAAAGGGGTACGTGGCGTGGATGGGCCTGTCTCATTCATCATTTTCTATGCCTCAAACTTAAGCCGAGGGAGCTGGCTTACATTTGGACCAGCGGTGGATATGGCGGTGCGTCTACACAACTTTGGCGGATCCACCGCCAGCTGAAGGGCTTATTAGGACCGGCCCCATTTTCAGTCCCAGACATTTCTGCCACGTTTGAATATGCTCTTAATGTGTCATGAATATGACGGGGGAGGGAGAAAGTGTTGTACAGTATCTTTTCTCTACTTGTGTGTAAAGTACGTCTGTCTGTTCTATTTCTACAACTATTTTCTACCAAATTCATAATCTCAGTACAATGAGAAATACATATGTATGGTAAAGATGTTATCCCAGACACACCCGAAGGTGAAACTAGATGAATCAGCCGTATTCCTTTTTCTCTTTAATCTGGTTCATGCTTAATTCCCTCTCATCAAACTTTGCCTGGGGTTTGTTTCTATGAGCGAACAAATAAGCTGCCATGTCAGTCTATGAGCTATCAATTACATCTCCCTCATGATGTAAAACAATGTCACTCAGAACAACTTTCTCATCATTGTTCTGTTGTGAGGCTGCGTGTTTAACAATCATTTTCTTCTCGCCCCGCAGACAATGGGGAACATTTACTAAGACCAGCTTTTCACTCCAGTCTTAGTTTCCCCATTGTGTTGCCCTAAGATTCGTCATAAGACTTACAGTGCCTTGCAAAAGTATTCACCCCCCTTGACTTTTTTCGTATTTTGGTGCCTCACAACCTGGAATTAACATGGATTGTTTGAGGATTTGCAGTACATGCCCACAACTTTAAAGATTTTTTTTTTTATTGTGAAGCAAACAACAAATAGGACAAAATAACAGAAAAAGTCAATGTGCATAACTATTCACCCTCCTAAAGTCAATACTTTGTAGAGCCACCTTTTGCGGCAATCACAGCTCCAAGTCACTTTGGATAAGTCTCTATGAGCTTACCACATCTTACCACTGGGATTTTAGCCCATTCCTCCTTGCGAAACTACTCCAGCTCCTTCAAGTTGGATGGTTTGCGCTTGTGAACAGCAATCTTCAAGTCTGACCACAGATTTTCTATTAGATTGAGATCTGGGCTTTGACTAGGCCATTCCAACACATTTACATGTTTCCCCTTAAACCACCAAAGTGTTGCTTTAGCAGTGTGTTTGGGGTCATTGTCCTGCTGGAAGGTGAACCTCCGTCCTACCCTCAAATCACGTACAGAGTGGTACAGGTTTTGCTCAAGAATATCCCTGTATTTAGCACCATCCATCTTTCCCTTAACTCTGCCCAGTTTCCCAGTCCCGGCTGCTGAAAAACATTCCCACAGCATGATGCTGCCACCACCATGTTTCACTGTGGGGATGGTGTTCTTTGGGTGATGTGATGTGTTGGGTTTGCGTCAGACATAGTATTTTCTTTGATGCCGAAAAGTTCAATTTTAGTCTTATCAGACCAGAGCACCTTCCTCCATACATTTTGGGAGTCTCCACATGCCTTTTTGCAAACTCACAATGTGCCTTATTGTTTTTAGCTGAAAGTAAAGGCTTTCTTCTGGCCACTCTGCCATAAAGCCCAACTCTATGGAGAGTACAGCTTATTGTAGTCCTATGTACAGATACTCCAGTCTCTGCTGTGGAACGCTGCAGCTCCTCCAGGGTTACCTTAGGTCTCTGTGCTGCCTTTCTGATTAAAGCCCTCCTTGCCCGGTCCGTGAGTTTTTGTGGGTGGCCGTCTCTTGGCAGGTTTGCTGTTGTGCCATGTTCTTTCCATTTGGTTATGATAGATTGGATGGTGCTCCTGTGGATCATCAAAGATTTGGATATTTTTTTATAACCTAACCCTGACTTGTCCCTTACTTGTTTGGAGAGTTCCTTGGTCTTCATGGCAGTGTTTGGTTAGTGATGCCTCTTGCTTAGGTGTTGCAGCCTCTGGGGCCTTTCAAAAAAGGTGTGTATGTGTAATGACAGATCATGTGACACTTAGATTGCACACAGGTGGACATCATTTCACTAATTATGTGACTTCTGAAGGTAATTGGTTGCACCAGAGCTTTTTATGGGCTTCCTAACAAAGGGGGTGAATACATACGTACATGCCAATTTTCTGTTTTCTATTTCTAAACAATTGTTTTATTTATATAGTTTTCTTATTTCACTTCACCAACTTAGACTATTGTGTTCTGATCCATCACATACAATTCATATTAACAAAACATTGAATTTAAGGCTGTACACTGCGTGCAGAATTATTAGGCAAATGAGTATTTTGACCACATCATCCTCTTTATGCATGTTGTCTTACTCCAAGCTGTATAGGCTCGAAAGCCTACTACCAATTAAGCATATTAGGTGATGTGCATCTCTGTAATGAGAAGGGGTGTGGTCTAATGACTTCAACACCCTATATTAGGTGTGCATAATTATTAGGCAACTTCCTTTCCTTTGGCAAAATGGGTCAAAAGAAGGACTTGACAGGCTCAGAAAAGTAAAAAATAGTGAGATATCTTGCAGAGGAATGCAGCACTCTTAAAATTGCAAAGCTTCTGAAGCGTGATCATCAAACAATCAAGCGTTTCATTCAAAATAGTCAACAGGGTCGCAAGAAGCGTGTGGAAAAACCAAGGCGCAAAATAACTGCCCATGAACTGAGAAAAGTCAAGCGTGCAGCTGCCAAGATGCCACTTGCCACCAGTTTGGCCATATTCCAGAGCTGCAACATCACTGGAGTGCCCAAAAGCACAAGGTGTGCAATACTCAGAGACATGGCCAAGGTAAGAAAGGCTGAAAGACGACCACCACTGAACAAGACACACAAGCTGAAACGTCAAGACTGGGCCAAGAAATATCTCAAGACTGATTTTTCTAAGGTTTTATGGACTGATGAAATGAGAGTGAGTCTTGATGGGCCAGATGGATGGGCCCGTGGCTGGATTGGTAAAGGGCAGAGAGCTCCAGTCCGACTCAGACGCCAGCAAGGTGGAGGTGGAGTACTGGTTTGGGCTGGTATCATCAAAGATGAGCTTGTGGGGCCTTTTCGGGTTGAGGATGGAGTCAAGCTCAACTCCCAGTCCTACTGCCAGTTTCTGGAAGACACCTTCTTCAAGCAGTGGTACAGGAAGAAGTCTGCATCCTTCAAGAAAAACATGATTTTCATGCAGGACAATGCTCCATCACACGCGTCCAAGTACTCCACAGCGTGGCTGGCAAGAAAGGGTATAAAAGAAGAAAATCTAATGACATGGCCTGCTTGTTCACCTGATCTGAACCCCATTGAGAACCTGTGGTCCATCATCAAATGTGAGATTTACAAGGAGGGAAAACAGTACACCTCTCTGAACAGTGTCTGGGAGGCTGTGGTTGCTGCTGCACGCAATGTTGATGGTGAACAGATCAAAACACTGACAGAATCCATGGATGGCAGGCTTTTGAGTGTCCTTGCAAAGAAAGGTGGCTATATTGGTCACTGATTTGTTTTTGTTTTGTTTTTGAATGTCAGAAATGTATATTTGTGAATGTTGAGATGTTATATTGGTTTCACTGGTAAAAATAAATAATTGAAATGGGTATATATTTGTTTTTTGTTAAGTTGCCTAATAATTATGCACAGTAATAGTCACCTGCACACACAGATATCCCCCTAAAATAGCTAAAACTAAAAACAAACTAAAAACTACTTCCAAAAATATTCAGCTTTGATATTAATGAGTTTTTTGGGTTCATTGAGAACATGGTTGTTGTTCAATAATAAAATTAATCCTCAAAAATACAACTTGCCTAATAATTCTGCACTCCCTGTAATGTAAAAAAACACAAAAAAAAGTCAAGGGGGTGAATACTTTTGCAAGGCACTGTAAATAATAAAATATACTTATTAGAATAATAATAGGAAGAAAATAATAAATAAATTAGGCGCATCTGTGGTAGTCCATGAGTCTGGCTTTTTACGCTAGCATTTATGCCTGGTGTATTTCCAGCTGTAAATGTTAGTAAATTTTCGGGGCTGGAGTCTGGGCCCCCTGTGGTGGCCCCCGACACGTAAAAAAGAGGACTTGCAACTCTTTTATGCCTAAAATAGTTGCAAGTCCCTTAGAAAATGTGCTCCAATAACTAAAGTAAAGATGTAATTTACATCTTTCTTCAATAGTCAATAACACGTTTAAAAAAGTGGTCCTGGGGCTCCAGAAATATGACATTTTGCTGTTACACCATATTTTTCAAAGTAGTCATTTGCAAAAATGTATATATCTACTTCCATCTGGGTCTAATTGTGGTCTCCATAGTATTACTTATTTAGGGTGTCATGATGCTAGGATCTGCATCAATCATCAGTTTCTGAGTTGAAGTAAGAAGACCAGATACAGATACCTCCATTTTAATGTTATGCAACTAATTTTCTTGTGTAGTGAACCCTAGAGTTTGCCCAGCGTCCAGTTGATCCCCAATTGCATTTAATATTCCTTACCTCTGGTCCCATGTTATAACAATACAGATGTAGCATACGTTACGTTGACTTTGTGTGGCTTGTGTTGCGTTAAAGAGGTTGTGCCATGAAATCAATGCATCTAATTGGTGAGCATCTGATCACTAAGATCCCCGCTAACCACGACAATGGAGATCCCGTGTGCCGTAAAGAATGGAGCGGCAGGTCAAGCATGCTTTGATGCCACTGTGTTTATTCTCTATGGGACTGCAGGAGCTGAATGCCTTAAATGAGATATTCCTCTAAAAATGAACCCCCTGATTGTAAAGCGCTGTGGAATATGTTGGCGCTATATAAACAAAGATTATTATTATTATTAAAAATATTCTACAGTTTTCAAACCAGCACCTGGATCTGAATATTTTTGTAATCACATGTAATTAAAAATGTGGTATAGCCACTGAGTTATTCAATGAAATCCATCTGTATAGCGCCACCTGCTGAGGTGAGGTGGACGCACATGCTCAGTTCCATCCTTCAACTGCCACGAGCTGCCGTAGAAAGCACATGTTCACGACCCCTGAGCTGCCAACCGGAAATAAATCTAGCAGAGCAATAGGAGCAATGAATGCGGAGATCTCTGGGCTGGATTGAAAGAGATTGTCATGTATTATATGAAGTCTGATTTAAAGTTTTTCATTATTCACATGCTATCCACTTTAAGTTGAAATGACACGTACCAGATTGGTTGCAGAAAATCCTGCAATGGTCTTACTCATCTGAATGGGACTTGCAGACATGTTTTAGAAAACACTGATTTTAAGTAACAGAACTTTTTGCAGCAAATTTGCTGTGTGTGATTGTGTATTAAAAATGACACATAGGCAACTAAACTGGAGTTTGCATTGGCTCCAAAGGGCTCTCCATGTAGTATAAAGTAATGGTTAATGTTTCTGGTATCTTTCGGAGATGTGGCTTATTCTGTAGGAGGCTCTGCCAATGACTAAGAACAACACTGTGCTAGCCATATATAAGCAATTCTGTCTGCAAGGGCGTGCTTGGACGGAAAAGCATTGAAACGCAGCAGGTCGCTCCCCTTTCACAGGCCGCGTTCTTTCATCCTTATTATGCTAACAAGTGCTCCCAATTATAAGATTACTCCATGTGCCGAAAATACATAAACATTTCTCCTTTCATCTGATGCCTGAAAGATCTTTCCTCAATTCAGCTACTGAAATAATCCACTTTTTCTGCTTAAAATGATCTCCCTATATGGAATGAAATCACAGCTTCTATGGAATAACTTTGCTAATAAATGTAACCTGCCCGTAATCACTTAACACAACTTTCAACTTTCTTCCCGTGGAAGTAATATACACTTAACCTTAGGGTGACCCCCGTAACTACAGTACCACCCAGCACGCGTCTGATGCCACAAGTACTGGAAACCAGCGACAGAGACATTCTGCCTGACTCTATAGTATTGTGCATATCAATACACAGTATAAACCATGATAAGATAGAATAAGATCAAAAATCGAATTAGAGTCTGATAGGATTCTTATGTCTATGGTCACACAGATACAGGCGAGCGTCTCGTACAGCTTTACGTGTACTGCCTGGAAGATGGCTGACCCATAACACAAAAAAACAAAACATTTGTTACCTTTTGTAACTCCCTTGTTCCTCCTAGATTGTAAACTCTTGTGTCAGTTAGATACTCTGCAATGTCCCAGCATTGCTGATAAAATGAAGTTTTAATACATGCAAATGAGCCTCTAGGAGCAATGGGGGCATTGCCGTTCTATCTAGAGGCTCAGCTCTCTCTGCAACTGCCACGTCCCCTACACTCTAAATGACTTTAGGAGATGACAGGACCAGGCATAATGAAGTTTACACTGCCTGGCCCTGTCAATCAAAGTGTAGAGGGTGCGGCAGTTGCAGAGAGAGCTGAGCCTCTAGGTGTAACGGCAACACCCCCATTGCTCCTAGAGGCTAATTTGCATGTATTAAAACTTCATGTTTCTCAGCAATGAGGACACCTATGAACATGGGACCAGCACAGATGGCTCCAAGCATACATGTAACAGGTCAGCCAGTTTCATAGGTACAAATCTGCTGACTGATGCCCAGTGCTAAGGAGTATGTTAGCTCTATGTAAATAAAGATTATTATTATTATTATTATTATTATTATTATTATTAATAGTATGCAACCTAAAAGCTAGAATAATGAGTCATTACCCATTACATTATTACTAGTTTTTCCAACATTACTCCAAATTCTTTGTCAGTTGCTATACTACATGGTATACTATGTGGGGATTCGCTCTGGTAGTTGGGATAAGCAGGTGCAGTACAGAGGCAAAGTACAAGTTCACAATTCAAATGTCCGAGTTTATCTACACATAAGGTCAAACAAAAACACTCTTTGCAAGGTTGGTGTTTGTTCACACCGAGTAGAAAGTTTTTGCATAAAAAAAGTCACCTTGTCGGTGGTTCTGCCTCCATCAGTTCAAATGCAGGCTTTAGGTGGCCTGCACTCCCAACACACAGGTCTTAGTTTTTCAGCCCAGCACAGGGCTCAGATCCCACACCAGCGATTGCCAGAGCTCCTCTGTCAAAGAGAAGTAATCACTCCCAGCTGACACTGCCGGCTGTTTTTTTTTTTTAGGCCAGTCAAGACCCGGCCTGGAACGTGGGGAGTAGTCACACACCCAGCACCTTGACTACTCTCAGTAAGAGCTGCCCCTGATCAGCTATACAGCCATACTAAAATAGTAAAGTGTCAATCAGCATTAGCTGCCGCTGACACCTGAAAATACCGGCTCTTACTTCACCGAGGCCAGGAACC
Organism: Bufo bufo; assembly: GCF_905171765.1. Classification (NCBI taxonomy): domain Eukaryota; kingdom Metazoa; phylum Chordata; class Amphibia; order Anura; family Bufonidae; genus Bufo; species Bufo bufo. The sequence continues at coordinate 394,904,422 of NC_053390.1, forward strand.
TCGGTGACACATACTTTCCGTCAACGACGGACCCTTGCGCCTTCCTACAACTAGTATACTATGTCAGCTATACTACATGGTAAATGCAAAAGAACTCCCAAACATCGGTGATCTTGAACATAACAAGTGCTGCATGACCAAGGATCGCTGTGTGTAGCAATGCAGCCATTGAATTGAATGGGCTCACAAGGTGACTCACAAGTTGCCGTGAATGCAAACCCAGAATCGCAAACAAATCCAGCATTGTTGGACTTTTTTGGCAATTCTTAGGATCCCAGATGTGGTAATTAGCGAGTCACGCTGCAACCCTCTTTAGTTCAATGGATGCTTTGCTACACTGCGATCTTCGGTTATATGACAGCTATGAATATTAAAATGGTAATCCCCCTCTTTCTTTACTGCTCTCTACCACTCTTTCACAGAAGCTTTCCTTTACAGTAGGGTTGTGGGAATGTGTATCCGTCTGTTCATGGGTTCTGTGTGCTACTGCAGAACAGGATCTACCAAGTGAAAGAGACTTAGCTGCAATACCAGACACATGCTCTGGGCAAGAGTGGTGGTGTTTCTTGAAAAACTTTGGTAGTCATTTATCAAAGACAGGCATTTCATGCTGGTCTATGACCCCCCCCCCCCCGTCCCCGTCCCCGTCCCCGCTTCACCCTCGCCACTTTCTGAAAAGGGACGTGGTGAGGGTAGGGAGGGGTCAGCAGGCCCAATACATTTATCTTTATTTATGCCAGTTTTCTGGCATCAATGAAGATAAAAATCTATGGCAGCTCAGAGATGCCATTGATTTCTGTTAATGGTGCATGAACTGCCGGTGGATGCACCTAATATCATTATAGATCAGGAGCATCTTCCAGCAGTGCAGGGGATATCACAGACTGGTGTAAACCGCTGGTCTATGACAGATCTCCCATAAAGTGTTTCTAATTTCAGTATACTTTACGCCACTTGGCACAGTGATCTGAGGATTGTGTGCAACAACTCAAGCCATGGAAACGAAATCCATGCGCTGACATTGCATCTGTGAACAGATCAAACAGACTCGCTGGGTCAATGCCACACCGAAATTCACTGAGCTCGTCAATCCAACCTATTCCACTGTCATGTTAAATTTACACTTTGTGCATTAAAAAACACAGCAATGCGTCAGAGAAACAAAAAAGGCACCATTGCATGGAAACCTCAATCTTTGTCCATTGAACATGGCTCTTAATTTTTTCGGCCATCCTGTCACCAATGATCTTTGTGTAGCAGTGCAGTCATTGAACTCAATGCGACTTGCAAGTTGCCATGCACACAACCCCAGAATTGCAAGAAATCCAACACTGTTGGTTTTTTGTGACTCTGTGGTCACAGTGGCAGCACCTTGCATGTCACGCTGCAATGCCACTGCCGTGCACCCCCAGCCTAAAGGCCCCTTTACATGGGTTAACAAAGAGGCAATTATCAGGAATGATCTGTTCGTTTTCGTTCCTAATAACTATCTGCTCGTCAGAGGAGGTAAGAGCTGCATTTACATGTAGCAAACACCTACACTGTATGCTGACAAGGGATGGCCGTTAGGATTGCTCATACGCATAGAGAATCATTGTTTCTAGGCAGCAGATTCCTGTTTAGACAGCAAACAAACAGTTTTTATAGCTTTTCTTAGCAGTTAAATAAACTCCAGAGCAAATTTATATGTATAAGGCTACTTTCACATATGCATTTTGGTTTAAGTTTTTAAGATCAGGTAGAGGATCTCAAAACCTTACAAAAACGGTGCAATTTTAATTACACATCAGTATGCATACGATCCGCAGCTTGCAGCGGTTTTGTGTCTGGTAACAAAACGGAATGCTGATGGAACGGAAAACATTCTGCTGCATCCTGAACGGATCTCTTTCCATTCAGAATGCATGGGGACAACAAGGAACAGTTTGGGCCTGATTTTGAGATCCCCTGCCAGATCTCAAAACCGGAATGCCAAAACGCATATGTGAATGTAGCCTAAATCTGTTTTATTTATTTCTCAAATATACTGTAATATAGAGACGTAAGGAAGAATACAAATATGTGATCTCAGAAACTGTCAGTAGTATACGTACAATTAAATAGCACAGTGCACATAACACACTGTCACACATAGTACGAAGATAGATAGCACTACTCATCAAGTATACAACTTTGACAATAATAAGCATCAACTAAGGCCAGTGTTTTGGTCAATGATTGTGAGCCAAAAACCAGGTGCGGGTCAAAAACATAGAACAGGAGCAAATGTTAAGAATATACCCTATAGGTGGGTTTACGTATTCCTGTTTTGTCTTTTAAAAGCACAAACATGCTGTTGTTGTACAGCAATTGCATTTTTCTAAATTCTAGTTCATCCCAAAGGAGTTTGATAGGGTTAAGGTCAGGGCAGGTCAGTCAAGTTCTTCAACATCAAATCACCCAACCATGGTTACCTTTATGGACCTTGCTTTGGGCACTGGGGCACAGTTATGGTGGAACCGAAAATGGCCTCACCCAAACTTTTATTACAAAGTTAGAAGCATACAGTTGTCCAAAATGTCTTGGTATACTGAAGCGTTAAGATTTACCTTCACTGAAACTAACGGGCCTGGCCAACCCCTGAAAAACAATCCCATTGCATTATCCCTCCTCCGCCAAACTTTACAGTTGGAACAATGCAGTGGGCAGGTAATGTTCTCCTGATATTCCTCAAACCCAGACTCATCTATCAGGTTTCCAGATTGGGAAGCATGATTCTTCACTCCACAGTACACGTTTCCACTGATCCAGAGTCCAGTGGTGGCGGGCTTTACACCACACCATCTGATGCTTGGCATTGTGCTTGGTGACGTAAAGCTTGCATGCAGCTGCTCGCCCATGAAAACCCATGTCATGAAGCTCCCGGGGCAGAGTTTTTGTGCTGATGTTAATGCCAAAGTATGTTTGGAACTTTGCAGTTACTGAATCAGCAGAGTGCTGGTGACTTTTATGAACTATGCTCCTCAGCACTAGCTGACCCTGCTCTGTAACTGCACGTGGTCTGCCACTTGTTGGCTCAGTTACTGTGATTCCTAAACACTTCCACTTTATAATAATACCACTCACAGTTGATTTTGGAATATCTAGTAGAGAAGAAATGTCATGAACTGACTTGTTGCAGTGGTGGCATCTTATTACAGTACCATGCAGGAATTCAGTGAGCTCTTTGGAAGGACCTAGTCTTTCAAAAAATGTTTGTAAAGTCAGCCTACATGGCTAGGTGCTGGATTTTATACACCTGTGGCAATGGGACTGAATAAAACACCTGAATTTATTGATTAAGAGTTGTGGTCTGATCCTTCTGTCCATATAGTGTATATTTCCTAGGTGACCCACCATACTCTTATCTACTTGTATTTTGGCGTCAGACACATTGACATATGACTGATATCACGGACCTCAGTGACCATGCAAACTGAATATGGTACAATGCCCAGTAGAAATAAATCCATCCCAAATATTTGAAATATTTCGGCCTCTGAAATGTTGGGATGGATACAGTGAAATATTCATGCAGCCTGTAATGATGTCATTGAGATGAGGAAGCATAGTTGTTGAATCGATAGCAGCCACACACAACACCTGGCACGGAGTGATAGGGACACATCACGCAACCTACGGTCTGGAAACACTTAGAATAAGATTCCTCCCTTTCAAAGTCTCGTTTATTGCCTGCATAGAGACTACATGCTTTCGAAATACCTTATAACTTTAGCCTCTTATGAAAAGCGCCCTTAGATCAGGGATGAAGATAAAAAACAGAGACGTCAAAATGAAGACCTTCAGGTGACTTGTAAATGGTGAAACCATTTAACGCCTTTATCCATCAGCCTATGTGTCGCTAGAGTTATGGATCAGGAATATGAAAGGAAGTGAGTAAGGATGTATTGGCTTTCACATAATAACTCATACTTAGTGCATTGAGGATATATACATGCTTCTTTTTTTCAAATAAAAACAGTATATATATCTACTCTCACAAAATAATTCCCACAAAGTAAATCCCTTAACTTTCCACTTACAAGCTATTACAGACACGTTCTGTCTCTGCGGCTTCTGATAAAGTCAGTGCTGACATGACAGATTGCCTTATTACAGAACTGCTACATAAGCTTTGTGCGGCGTTATGATCCCACAAACACTTATGAATGCACTCAGTGAAGAAAAAGGCAGATTTAGTTACATTAATAGGGGAGAATTGTTATAAACAAGCGCCACAGATCTATGAACCATAACCAGGTAATAAAAAATGTTTTATACCAGAGCCAAGCAATAAACCTTGGCTAGGAGGCCACATTAGATATAATTGCTGCACTTAGCAGATTCTGTTGCATATCTTTCCCAAGAGGGATGAACCACCTAGGAATTGTATACTCTGCCTCCACAAGAACACAAAGACAATCTAAAGACCTAAGAATATAATACAAGATAGGTGAATGGCACCAAATTGTCCTACATCTATTTTCCAGGGAAGTGACATGACTACATAGTGTGAGGAGGGTGCTTCCACGTGTGCCATTTTGGTGCTGCTTTTTCATATGTCAGGATAGTAAAGTCAGGGAAATTATGTAGGAGAGATGGGAACATCTGAAGGCTCCTTGTAGGAAGATATAGTAAACTATTGGTGATAATGAAGTAATGAGTAGAAGTATATAGAGCATGCCGATAATCTAATGTGTAAATGTGCATGGGGGGTCCCAGTGTTCCACTGGTGGCAGATGTCAGGGAGAGAAGTTGTAGATGAGCTATCTGGTGTCTATCGCCTTCTTCCTACTGAGAACATTTGCACGCTCAGCCAAGTGTATGGCCAGCTTAATGGGGTTGTGCCACAAAAAATATCCTACCCACACCTGGATCTGAATACTTTTGTGATTGAATGGAATTTAAAAAATACTGTAGCTACTGAGCTATTCAATAAAATGTATCTGTATAGCGCCACCTGCTGTTTTTTGCATTCCTTATTTCTCGCTGAGGTGGTCTCACATGCTCAGTTCCATCCACCAGCCCTATCTTTTGTTAGAAGTGATGACAGTTACAGAGAGAAGCAGCAAAAAGGGCAAGCCCCCTGAGAAATGACACTTCCCTGAGAAAGGACACGCTACCTCAGCTGCCAGCTTGAAATCTAGCAGAGAAATTGGAGCAATGCATGGCGTGATCTCTGGATCCATGTGAGGTACAGGGCTGGTTCTAGCTTTTATAGAGATTGTCATGAGACAGTCCTTTTAAGAGATCTGTGCTTCTATGTTCACTCACACATCCATAAAGTTACATTTCACATAGTACATCCCTAAAGCATGTATGTAAAGAATGCGTCAGTACGTAAATGTACTGGATACTAAAGGGTAGCTCATTTCTTGGTTTCTTGTTCTCCTAGACTCCCTCTCTAGCAGCTAAGACAGTGAGAGAATCCTGATAAGCCATGTTCAATGAAATTGATGCCTATACAGTATGGAAAGTGACCAGATATCAAACCCAGATTCACATCCACACATATTTTCCATCCATGTGCTATCTGCATTGTTTCCACATAGCACACTGACCCATTTATTTCTAGAGGACTACGCACACACATTATTTGCCGATCCGTGTGCAAATCATAGAATATGTCCAATTCTTGTCTGTATTGTGGACCGTTTTAATTTTTCTGTTTTTGTTAGGCTACTTTCACACTAGCGTTCGGGGTTCCGCTTGTGAGTTCCGTTTGAAGGCTCTCACAAGCGGCCCCGAACGGATCCGTCCAGCCCTAATGCATTCTGAGTGGATGCGGATCCGCTCAGAATGCATCAGTCTGGCAGCGTTCAGCCTCCGCTCCGCTCAGCAGGCGGACACCTGAACGCAGCTAGCAGCGTTCGGGTGTCCGCCTGGCCGTGCGGAGGCAAACGGATCCGTCCAGACTTACAATGTAAGTCAATGGGGACGGATCCGTTTGAAGATGACACAATATGGCTCAATCTTCAAACGGATCCGTCCCCCATTGACTTTCAATGTAAAGTCTGAACGGATCCGTTTGCATTATCATGAACAAAAAAAAAAAAAAATTTTTTTTTTTTTTTTGTTCATGGTAATGCAAACGGATCCGTTCTGAACGGATCCAAGCGTTTGCATTATAGGTGCGGATCCGTCCGTGCAGATACCAGACGGATCCGCACCAAACGCAGGTGTGAAAGTAGCCTTAGAAGACCTGTCAGCTCTCCTGACACATATGCTTTAATGAATTAGTATTCCCTATGAAATAAAAATTCTAGAAAATCTTTTCTTAGCACTTTGAGATTTTTTTCTGCGTCAGCGGTGAGTGCTCGTCCCCCCGCTGTTATTCTCAATGGTCTGTTTTATAGGCTTTTCCCTATCTGGTAGGTGCGCTTTGATTCCTTTCTGTAATGTCCCCTTCTCTGTCATGAACTGGTGGGCATCCACTTATGAATCCCCCAGTGCTCTAGGGTGGAGGTGTAGCAGCTGTATGTTCTTATCCTGTAGTCTATCAGCTCCATCCCCTCTATTGCCAGTGCGCTATTTGGATATTGTCGACAGGCAGTGGTGCGCATGCCTCAGTGACGTGGCTGCGTCTATATGTCACTGAGGCTGCGCCTAATGTTGGCAGTCTTGGCGCCTGTCCGGCGCAATGCTCTTGCACGATGCAGTCTAGCGCCGTACCGACGTTGACCCGATCACATGATGTGGTGAAGTCACGTGGGCCGGCGTCGCTTCGTGCGCGCGCACAGGGGCCGGCCCTCTTCTCCCTCTTTTAAATACGGCGCTTGCCAGACTCGTGCCTTACAGTGGGACACTGTGATGTCCGGTGCCCACTTCCCTGAATATCTGCCACACGCACCTCCAGGAGCACTGTAAGTACCATTCTTCACTTACTATGTAGTGCACGCTGTGCGGGAACGGTTTCCTAATTGGGTCCGTCCGTGTGTTTGTATATCTGTCTCAGGTAATACTATGGAGCAACGCATACGCCTCGCTGCAGTAGTATTTTGACTTGCCTTATTCTGCGGAGCTGTGCCATATGCCCCCTTCAGCAGTTAGGCAGCGAGGATTTAGTTAAATACTAAGCCCCGTGTCCCCTGATGATTCATGGGGTTCTCTTAGTATATACAGTAGGTTTTTTGATATGTTCATTTGATGAAATGCGTAAGGGACACGCGAATATATCGTGGCCAATTTATTATATGGATAATTCCATTACCCTGATCAGGCATCCAGTTTAGCCTCGGGACACGTTGTGTAGGGCCTTATAGGGATCCTTGATCTGGGTGAGGTTCCAGACGGGGCCACCCCTTGCGGGGCACGGACGCCATGTTAGGTCACTAGGGCTGAATAGGTCAAGTAGGGTGCAACAGGGACAGATTTATTTTCCCGAGGCTTCCCTACCGCCAAGACCGATGACCTAAGGACCTGATGCCTGTATTATTATTCGGACATCTGGTATCTAAAGCCCGCAAGCCTGGAGTGACCATCTCCTCTACCGACATTCCACACTTTGGGAATAGTGAGGTTCAACTAAACCGGTAAGACCATTCCGTGTTTTGATATAGCGTCCTGCTCGTCCCAGCATCTGTTCATGGGACTCGGACTTAGGGACCCTTCGCCTTGTGTTGCATGTGACCCTGGTTCATCACTGTGGTTCATACCTCGAGTATGGTTTCTTGCTAGATCCAGTATTACGGTTTGGGTCCCTCTCCCATGCTAGAACCTAGATTGGTGTGTCGCTGACTTTTTTCGTGTGGCACATTTGTTTAGGTCCTGCACCTGTTTGTCTGTTTATGTTTGTAAGGTTTTTTTATCTCCCGGTTATGGGAGTTCTCATTGAGTACAATAAAAGTTACGTTTTACTATGTTACTGCTCACCTTTTTCTCACTTTGAGATATGCCATTCCCCTGTTTTTCCTCCTATAAATGTATAAATTGACAACTGGTTGTTACCAGTCAGGGTTGTGTCCTCGCACAATTTGGCACTGCCTGATCAGTGCTGACACCACCAGACTGTGTAAGGACACAGCTCTTTGACAAGACGCATGGTAACAGTCAACTGCCCGCATCTGACCAATCTGAAGGGACAAAGCTGCAATACTCAGCATATATGGCGTGGTGGTATATGGAGGAGTATACACAACGAAGAGGACACAATTGGGGGGATTTATCAAAACTGATGCAAAGGAAAGCTGGATTAGTTACCCATACAAACCAATTACATTCCATCATTTCTCAGAGCTCCTTCAGAAATTGAAAGGTGGAATCTGATTGGCTGCTACGGGCAACTAAGCCAGTTTTCTTTTACACCAGTTTTGATAAATCTCCTCCAACAACCCATCAAAACTGATAGACATGGGTTGCAATAGTGAGATCCCCAGCAATATATTGATGGCCTATTCTAAAAAAAGAACACCCCTTTAACAATATGTATGTGCATCTTTATAGTTTGCAGTGACACTGTACAAATATGAGTGTTTCATTTTTTAAGAGGACTGAGAATGATGTGTTCCTTCTAAAGTCATTATTAGGACCAAAATGGCAGGTTTCACATACAAGACCTAGGTATTTGTATAAGCTGATGACGCTCCTTGTATCTGGAGTCGGAGTGTGCTCCTTTTTCTTACCCAATAAATTTCTGTTATGGAACAATTGACCCATGTCAAGTACCATCGCCGCTCTCTAGTGGTTTGGTAACATCATCAAGTACTGCTTGGAGACACATTTATAAGGATGGATTAATGTGTTTCCTGGCACTCCTTCTGTCAACTGTATCTCGATGCTCACATACTTCAACAATTAGCGAGCGCCTCAGTGTCGCTGACTAGTTAGTGAAGCAGCTCGTAAAATGTAATCAATGAATTTGGTCGCAGTATGTCAACTCTTTTTCCAGATGTCATTTAGACTTGATAATTTATATAACATGTTTCTTATTATGCCTATGGCCGCCGTACAAGACCCATCACCATACAGCAAGGCAATCACTGTTCAGCTCTTTATAAGCTACTCATTACTTAGAGACAAAGTTGAGACTAAAGTAGAAACCCCTCCTCTTGATATAGCTGGGTCATATGGCACCATGTCCATTTGACTACACTGTACTTCCATTTTAAAAGGAGTAATGGGAGTGACATTTAACACAGCAGCTACGAGGTCACATTCAACAGCAATGACTAAGAAGCAGGCCACAGACAAAGAGATGTAACATTGTTGAGCTATGGGGCCTTGTCCTCAAACGTTTATATTTATGGGAAACTATTAAAATAATTAAAAATACCGTAATTTTAAATTAAAAATCTGTTCATCTACTTCATGTTTTTTGGGGGGAGACCATTCCTTTGTTAAACTTTATTAATTTAATTTTAATAATCATTTTAATAACTTTTTTGTCAATACCCTGTGACGGACTAAATCGTCACTGGGGCTGCTGGAGAAGCCTGAGGGCCAGCCTTTTTCTTACGGACTATGGACCCAGAACTATTGAGACCCCCTCAGACTTTTTGGGGTTACAAAGAACCATGAACCCTGATTTATGTGTGGAATTTATATGACACATATTTCCTATTGCCCATTAAAGGTGAAGGGTGTGAATTCAGCAACACAAAAAGGGGTTAACTCTGCACTGAGACTCCCACTGATTGTGTTAGTGATGGGATTAAGATAGCTGATTCTAGGAGCAGCCAACTCCTAGATGAGTAGATCACCCTATGATACACTCAGGAGATAATCCCATCACATGTGTCTCCTCTCTCCCTATTCATTCATTATGGAGGGGGTGAAGATGTCTGTTTGCATGTTGTTCATGGTTGATTGCGTTATGTTGTTAGACTTCTTGAACTGTATATATATTGAGTTGGTCTTCAATAAAGTGAGTTCCTGTTTTGCCTTCAACATAGAGCTTTGTCTCATGTGTGTGGGGATTGCTATACGCTGTATACTCCCCTGGCTATAACCCCTAGCTCTTGTAAGAGCTGTTCCTGTTCCTTGTTTCTGTGGTAGTGTCAAGCGGGGTGCTTAGAGCCCTCGGGAAGCACTAGGAGCATCCATCAACGGAGGTACCCAGTCGGGGTGCCAGGAGATCCGTTACATTGGTGGCAAGCAATGGGATGGCGTCCTAGTGAGAGGAGAAGCAGCTCGGAGACACCGTTTGTGGATTTACAAAATTGAGGGCAACGCTTGTCCCCATACAGCGCCTCTGGCTACAGCAGTATGGAACCACTTTGTGTTTCCGAACAGCGTTCCACTACGAGGAGGAGGATGACCTGGACTGGAGGGATGCAGCATCTGGCACGAGGCCCTGGAAGACGTGCAGCGTCGGCGGGTAAGAGTCTCCCCAGTGAGGTGCAGCGGTTACAGATGCGAGTGACCCTGCGAATGCTCCTTCTGGGAGAGCAGCTCAGGGACAGTCGGTCCTGCTTCCCAGCGGCAGTATGTTTTGCAGGGAGAGGAGAGCATTGTCTCCATTCCCCAGCAGCAGTGTACCTTGAAGGGAGAGGAGACAACTGGTCTCTCTCCCCAACCACAGGGGGACAGCACCCCTAACTCCGGTGGTGCAGATGGGACCGCGGTCTCTGCACTAGGCCTACCGTGATGCTAGACGGCCGGTGCAGATCCCCCACCAACCACGCAGAAATGCCAGGAGGAGGTAAGCGATCCCTCCTCTCCACAGCCGATCCGCAACAAGATCCTGGGGGTAGGATTCCCTGACCCAATCCCAGCGGAAGAGCTGGCATCTGGGTAGAGCGCAGTCGGCCTCTGCCCTCCCCTATCCTTTTGTCCAGAGGCTGATTCCCCACAGGCTACCCCAGCGGAAGAGCTGGCATCTGGGCAGAGCACAGTTGGCCTCTGCCCTCCCCTATTCTCTTGTCCAGAGGCTGATTCCCCACAGGCTACCACAGCGGAAGAGCTGGCATCTGGGCAGAGCGCAGTTGGCCTCTGCCCACCAAGTACCCACAGCTCCAAGCTAGAGAACAACAATGCAGCAAGGAGTAAGAGACGCCCACTCAACAGCTGGGGACATACAGAACAGAGCCAGGCCCCAGAGTTCAACAGTACCAATGTTTGTTTATGAGTGGGCTACTTGACTAACTCAGGCACCGACCGACAGGAGGTCAGGTACCTGGTTAGTCTACTGTTGGGAGGGGAGAAATGTTATGGACTAAATTGTCACTGGGGCTGCTGGAGAAGCCTGAGGGCCATCCTCCTTCTTACGGACTATGGACCCAGAACAATGGAGACCCCCTCAGACCTTTTGGGGTTACAAGGAACCATGAACCTTGATTTATGTGTGGAATTTATATGACACATATTTCCTATTGCCCATTAAAGGTGCAGGGTGTGAATTCAGCAACACAAAAAGGGGTTAACTCTGCACTGAGACTCCCACTGATTGTGTTAGTGATGGGATTAAGATAGCTGACTCTAGGAGCAGTCAACTCCTAGATGAGTAGATTACCCTGGCTATAACCCCTAGCTCTTGTAAGAGCTGTTCCGGTTCCTTGTTCCTGTGGTGGTTATGGTGTCGAGCGGAGTGCTTGGAGCTCTCGGGGAGCACTAGGAGCACGCATCAACGGAGGTACCCAGTCGGGGTGCCAGGAGATCCGTTACATACCCTATCCCCCCTTCTACTCCATGGTCCTCAAGTAGTGATCATTTGATTGCTTTCTATTCCAAAGCGTTAATGCCTGTCGGTGTTACACCTCCGGCATGGCCTTTGTTAGGTCTCCTCCTGCAATGGTATTCATTGGTGCTGATGGGCTCGAAGAAGGAGCACCTCCCTCTCGCAAATGCCTTAGATTCTGCAGTTTCTATTAATGGAGGTATCTAATCGGGTTAAATGAAAGGTTTGTCTCATCCCCGCAGTTACAAATGGAGTCTGGCTTTCAATCACCATGTACATGCAAGTCATGGAATGCTAAGGAGATATGTAGTGATTTACCATTCTTACAAGCAAACTGAATCTGCTTCCTGCCCTTGTGGGTGCCCTCTAAGCCTCAGATATTTTAATGCTCATGTCTTCATTACTCAGTCGATATTCTCTGCCATATAACCACAGTCCCACAGAACACTATGATTGATCATAGACAATGATGTATTTCAATGTAATACAGCAATACACTAAAGACATAATTCCCAGTCCTATAGATAACACACGGAACAAAGTGGATCCAGCACAATGGAGGCCCACGCTCCCATGCCAGCACAGCTGTGGAACAGATATGGGATTCGCCACTGCCGCAAAATCGTTTTTAGGAAACTAATAAAGCTGTCATTAATGAATCATTGATTGCTTTCATAACTGTTCATTGCACTCTTGTTCAATGTTCATACCCCGAAAAAGCTCCAGGGCATTACGAAATACAGAATACTGTCCAGTACAGAACCTCTCTGGGTCATAGATTGCAAACATGTCCAAACATGAAATAGCTTTCTGGAATTAAATACCATATTGAACCATAACACATGTGGAAATCACAACATGAAGAGCCCAAAACTCTTCGTAATTCTGGATACCGCAAGGCAGCTGTACTCCATGAGACCTGACAAAGACTTTATGGAGTAGTGCTAAAACATTCCATGGCTGATTACAGGACAACACAGTTTAACTGAAGTTCTGCCTTCACCAGAACATTTATTAGGCCTCATAATGTTGAAACATTTATAATAACACTTCATAAAATGTAGCAAACCATCACTGTAAGAATCCACACATGATATACCTCAAGTCAAGAGAAAGGATGGAAACAAAAGCATTCTGAAAGACAAAGGAGAACACTTGGCACCAAGCAAGATGCTGCTTCTGTATCAAAGAGACTGAATATCACATTTTATATACTTACTATATGAGGGCAACACTTGTAACTTGGTACAGTGTGTTGCGGAGTTAGAGGTTAAACTGTATACATGGAGGATGTGACTATCTGTCTATACGTAACACTGTTGAGGATGTCATGATATTAATGTGAAGCCACTACAATATGGCACTGGCACCTAGATGTTTACATTGTTTACATACCAAAGTTTGTAAAATAATGTACAATGCGCAGATGCCAAATGTTATCTTTTTCTTCTTTTTTTAATTTAGCCAGTCAAACAATGGCATGAGCCTCAGTAGGGGAACGCCCTCTTTGATGATATATAAACTGCTTAACTTCCTGTAATAAAGGAGTTCTGCTTTGATACTGCGAGGTGTCAGTGTGGTCCTTCCGTGCACGATAACAGATTAAATTGGAGCAGACAGTCAATAAGACAGCACAGCTTGATTGCATCTAAAACATTACCAGTGTGGTATGAAGTTCAATATAACTGCTTTGCTATTACCCGGAAAAAGGGCAAATTTAGATAATCTAAGCGAACCTGGAATCTAGTTTTATGTGGTGGAGCCATTTGGGAGAAGAGTCATAGTAGTCAGTCCCAAAACCCACTCAATTTGGCTTGACAGACATCACATAGCAATGAACTGAGGGTGGCTGCACATGTACTGCATGTTCATCATTCACTGCAGGGCCACGTTCTTGAGATAGGATTGGGCCACGCACCTATCGGACATTTATACATATCCTATCGAAATGCCATAACTATCCAGATGGGGAAACCCCTTTAATGCAGTTCTTCTGGTAATTTTCTTTTAAAAAACTAGGTTATATGCCGAACAAGGGGTGACAGAAAACTTTTTACTTTCACAAAACCTTGTAACTTGCTTCTGGCTTTTAGTTAACCCAACAGCATGGTCTGCAAACAAATTAACTTTTATTGCAGGAATATCGGAACACATTCCTTTCTTAAAGGGGATCTGGCACCAGCGACTATACGCAGACACATAGCTGTGGATCACCTGATTAAAACAAAGTTTTTCGTTTGTTGATCTGAGGCCCCGTACCCAAGTTATGATACTTTTTCTTAATATGTAAAGTTACTATTGCTCTTGTTGCACCCAAGCTCTACTCCTTTCTGTGGCCTTCAACTTCCTGGCTGCTTCACCACTGCCTGGCCCTGTCAATCAAGGCAGCCACAGAAAGGAGCTGAGCTTGGGCGCAACGAGAGCAATAGTGACGCCTTCATTGCACCAAAGGCTTAAAGGGGTTGTCCGGGTTCAGAGCTGAACCCGGACACACCCATAATTTCACCCAGGCAGCCCTCCTGATGTTAGCATCGGAGCATGTCATGCTCCTATGCGCTCCCTTGCCCTGCGCTCTTTTATTTACAATAACACACTGCCAGGCGGAGGCTTCCGCTCAGCAGTGTGTTTGGTGACGTCACTGGCTCTGATGGGCGGGCTTTAGCGCTGCCCTAGCCATTTTACAGGCTAGGGCAGCGCTAAAGCCCGCCCATCAGTGACAGTGAAATCACCGGGCTCACTGCTGGGCAGAAGCCCCTGCCTGGCAGCCCCATGGAGAGCCCGGTGCGTCACCGGAACTCCAAAAAATGCCTTTTCCCTGCGCGATTTAGCGCAGGCAAAGGAGAGCATCGGAGCATGAACTGCTCCGATGCTCCAGTCAGGGGGGCTGCCTGGGTGAAAATGGGGATATGTCCGGGTTCAGCTCTGAACCCGGACAGCCCCTTTAATTTGCAAAGTATTATAACTCAAAGGAAACAGAGCCTCAGATCAACAAAAGAAAAACTGCTTTTCAATCAGCTGAACTACAGCTAAGTGTCTATGCAAATAATTGGATAGGGAGCTCGCTGGTGACAGATTCCCTGCAAAGGTGACCTTTATTCAGTACAGAGTCAGGTTTACAATGACAAGACTTGTGTCTCCAAGAATGTGTCCAAGATTATGGCTGGATGACTGCCCTGGAAGGAAAAGCTTGCTTGGATTACATGAGGCATTTCTTTGGAAAGCTAGATGAAATATTATTTTGCAGCCAATAGAATTATTTTATATCATGAATAACGGAAAATAAAAGTTCATGGTGAGACTGAATCCTGACGGCCTGTTGAGCGGCTGAAAAATTATGATTGGAATTTAAGAGATGAAATAGTCTAACCTCATAACAACCTTCCAATAATGTGTAGTATATACAGATAACCTGCCTCCTATGTAATATGATAGCCCAGAAGATTTATAGTATGGCCCAAGAACTCTTGTACAAAGACGTACTTCCACCTCATGTAGGGTAATATTATCGAAGCAAGTTTACGGATATTATAAACAGATAACAATCTCAACATAGAATACAGTTACACAGGCACGGTCAGCTCACCTAGCTCTCCGATGGTTGTCCACTGGGTGCACAGAAACATAGCTGGAGGGCTTCACAATGATGATAGCAAGAATATCCGGCACCCTAAAAGTGTTTATTTAAAAACATCAATATGGATACTGTACATCTTCAATACTTTTGCTTATGCGTTTCGATCATGCATTTAATTTACAATCACATGACTGAAACGCGTGAGCAAAGTAACGATGTATCCATATTGATGTTTTGAAATAAAGTACAGAATATTTGAAACCACTTTTGAAGTGCCGGATATTTCTGCTATAATCCCAACACAGAAATCATGCAAAACATACACAAACTGGTATAGACCTAGAGATTGAATAGTGACTTCAAAAGCACCACAATAAGGCATCTGACAGCCACGTAAAATAATGTATTTATTTGATGCGCTGTATAGAAAAGTGCTTCTTCACTTAGTAACTCACAGAGAATGCCACCAGTTTCAGTAGGTTGCACTGACTTGGAGTACTAGATGTCACATTAGAGTAAGATGACTATTGGGAATCATGTTATATGTCAACCAATGCTTTTACAGCTACCTTACTTTATGGCAGAAGTGACATTTTGTAGCCAGTCAGTCATCACTAACCTCTCTTCAAGCAGTAACCTTGTGTTGAGACCTTATCTCACCCTACAGAAACCCTCACATCACTTTTTGGAGGCACTCTTGTATCTACAATGAGAAAAATGTTCCTGTGATTGTTTCATTTACGACCAGATTCCTTACTTCTGAAAAAAACAACAAATCTGGTAAGGAATTTTACTCAAAAAGTACTGTTTTCATATCTTTGTGCCAGTTATCTTGAAATAACATTGTCTACAAGTTTGTTGCTTGTATAATATATTGCTATGCAAACAATGGCACTTTAAGGAATGTATAAAACAGTTTCCAGATAGCGTGTATTTTTTTTTATTTACCAATTTCGAAATAAGTTACCGTATTTTTCGCTTTATAAGACGCACCTGATGATAAGACGCACCTAGGTTTTTGAGGAGGAAAATAAGAAAAAAATATTTTGAACCAAAAGGTGTGCTTTTGGTAGCTTTTGAACTAATGGTGGTCTGTGGATGATGTACTGTTATGGGGATCTGTGGATGACGCACTGTTATGGGGGGATCTGTGGATGACGCACTGTTATGGGGGGATCTGTGGATGATGCACTGTTATGGGGGATCTGTGGATGACGCACTGTTATGGGAGGATCTGTGGATGACGCACTGTTATGGGGGGATCTGTGGATGACGCACTGTTATGGGGGGATCTGTGGATGACGCACTGTTATGGGGGGATCTGTGGATGACGCACTGATGGGGGATCTGTGGATGACACTGATGGGGGATCTGTGGATGACACTGATGGGGGATCTGTGGATGACACTGAGGGGGGATCTGTGAATGACACTGAGGGGGGATCTGTGAATGACACTGAGGGGGGATCTGTGCATTACACTGAGGGGGGATCTGTGCATGACACTGAGGGGGGATCTGTGCATGACACTGATGGGGGATCTGTGGATGATACTGAGGGGGGATCTGTGCATGACACTGATGGGGGATCTGTGGATGACACTTATGGGGCTCTGTGGATGACACTTATGTCATCCACAGATCCCCATAAGTGTCATCTACAGATCCCCCATCAGATGCATCAGTGTGGAGGGAGGAGGCGGAGACACTCATGGCGGGGCCCGGTGCAGTGACTCTACTCTAATACACCGGGCCCGCAACTGTTAAACATTCAATCTGATCTATATCTAATAGTATATGCTCTGTACGGCTCTTACTGTAGTACCGTAAGTATAGCGCAGACCGGCATCTCCCTCGGTCATGCGCCGCTTGCCGCACCTCCCTCCTCATGCGCCGTCTGCTCCAGCTCCCTCTGTCATGCGCCGCCTGCCCCAGCTCCCTCTGTCATGCGCCGCCTGCCTGTTCATTCATAAAGTGAGATAAGCTGGAGCAGACGGCGCGTGAGGAAGGAGGTGCGGCAAGCGGCGCATGACCGAGGGAGATGCCGGTCTGCGCTATACTTACGGTACTACTGTAAGAGCCGTACAGAGCATATACTATTAGATATAGATCAGATTGAATGTTTAACAGTTGCGGGGCCCGGTGTATTAGAGTAGAGTCACTGCACCGGGCCCCGCCTCCTCCCTCCACACTGTCACTGATACTTCGCTGGCCGCGCTGTGCAGCATAGCGGCCAGCGAAGTAGTCGCTTTCTAAGACGCACAGCCATTTTCCCCTCACTTTTGGGGGGGAAAAAGTGTGTCTTATAAAGCGAAAAATACGGTACTTATGGGGACACTGCCATCAAAAAGTGATTTTTTGAAAACTCAGTATTGATAGAAATACATATTTTTTTTCAAATTTTGGGTTGTTTTTCTTTTTCACTTTGGGAGTACAATGCCAGTGGAAATAAATGCTAAATGATGCCCTTCTGTAGCAGACTAACAGAAATAGCGTGGTGTTCAACAGGCAGGAAGTGCTCAAACCCATATGCAGTTATGCACATATATACAGGGGAGCAAATCCTGCACTTGTGGCCCATTGCTAATGGCGATCCCCAGCAAAAATGCATACAGTGGAGGATGCCTGCAGCGGACCACAAGTACCACAAGAGACATCCTACACAAGATAGCAATTGTGTGGATGTGATAAACAGTGAATGTGCCTGTTTTCCAGCTACAGGCTACATTTAGGTGCACCTGTGAAGCCTGGGCCATACCAGCCAGTCTTGAGTGGGACTTGCAGACTCCTCCCTCCTCCCATTGCTGGCATGGTAGATGCTGGAGTTAACTAGTGAGTGGTCTTTGAGTCGGTCCTCACACTCCTGTTATTCGCCCACTGGCCCCTGGTATTGCCCATATGGCTCAGGTAGGTGAGTATTAGGACCCGAGCTACTTGAGAAACCTTGGCGCGGTGCTCGGGCTCAGACATGTCCTCATATGTTGGCTAATCTCTTAATTTTAACACCAGTTTGAGGGTTTAGTAATACCGCAGAGTGCACCTGCCCTTGTTATTAGATCCTTCTGTAGCAGTCAGCACAATGATAAGACCTCCTATACAGTTTACTATTGGTTCGGGAACAACATGGGGAGGATTTATGGATGCATCTTGGACTCCCAGGTCGCTGCTGGGAACGATGTTGTCCGAGTTGTACGCCACTTTTACAGACTGACAATAACATGCACAAAACCGAAGATAAAATCGATTTTAGAGGAAAAATTGTTAGGAAACAAATGATAATAGGGGAATATAACATTGCTGTTGAACTCCTTAGCAATGTAATTAGGCCATGTTACAACCACTTCCTAACAGTTGTTATATACAGTATTTATATACACTGTGTATACCCTCATAAAACATACAAATGGCTAAAATGTTGATGTGCTGAGTGTGCCGTCACTGCTACAATAGAAGAGTGTAGAAATAAAACCCTGCTAATCTATTTCACACCTCTGCAAAGCAATGTTTAAAGCGGTGACTTTTGTGTCTGTAGATGTGTCACGAAACGCTTGGGTCCGGTTGCAGATTGCTTGGCCGGCCTCTACATTGTGTGAAAAGTTGATAGGAACTCTGCGATGAAAAAAAGAAGGATAAGCCAAGTTGGGTTTTGGCAGTCAAACCACTCAAAACCTCAGCGTGTTGAACGGTTCACTAGTACATTTATTAGGCCTCATAATGTTGAAACATTTATAATAACACTTCATAAAATGTAGCAACCCATCACTGTACGAATCCACACATGATATACATCAAGTCAGGAGAAAGGATGGAAACAAAAGAATTCTGACCAAGACAAAGGAGAGCACTTGGCACCAAGCAAGTCAAATTGTATCTGCTTGCAATATGAAGACAACAGTTGTAACTTGGTACAGAGCGATGTAGTGTTAGAGGTGGCAGCCTCAAAGTGTCCATACTGTTTATATGGAAGATGTGATTATCTGTCTCTGCGTGTGCGGCACGAAGTATAACTGTGCAGGCTTCACAAGACATAACCTGTCCTCCAGGACATCATTCGACCCAGACTGGGTAGGTTTTGGGCATGGCCACAATAAAGGTACGGCCACACAGTCAGGTTTGCTGATTCCAGTTTTGGAAGCCAAAGTCAGGAGTGAATTCAAAAAAGAATCACCTCCTGATTTTGGCTTCCTAAACTACATCAGAAAATCTGACCGCGTGGCCGTACCCTAAAGCTAGGAGCACCACCAGGTTCATTGCATCCGGCATAGCTGGAAATGGCAGGAGCACCGTCACGCCCCATTGACTGAGTTCCGGGATTCACCTGGACAAAGAATGGTGTTTGCACCAGTTTTTGTCTGGCCAAATCCTCATGCCAGATCTGCGCTGGGTCCCATTATAGTTAATGGGCTCCGCCAGGGAAAAGTTGTATCTGGCTACACCGGATACGATGCACTCTGGTAGGATGCTCCTCTGATGGATAGCCTAACTCTTCTCTTGAGCATGTGCATTTTTAATCAATCCTGCGTCAATACCATATAAACACATCTTTAGAAAGGGAAAGGTAAAGGGTTAAGTAACTGGTAGTGGTGGTGGTTTAGCGACGCAAAGCCAGCTTACAGGGGCCCTTTAAATACTGGTGCTTGGTGTCTGCACATCTTCTGTTTTAAGACTACAGCAGCTATGTGAGCAGAGCCTAAGGCACAGACCTCGGACACAGGAGACCCTGGAACACATGTACAGGGAGTGCAGAATTATTAGGCAAGTTGTATTTTTGAGGATTAATTTTATTATTGAACAACAACCATGTTCTCAATGAACCCAAAAAACTCATTAATATCAAAGCTGAATATTTTTGGAAGTAGTTTTTAGTTTGTTTTTAGTTTTAGCTATTTTAGGGGGATATCTGTGTGTGCAGGTGACTATTACTGTGCATAATTATTAGGCAACTTAACAAAAAACAAATATATACCCATTTCAATTATTTATTTTTACCAGTGAAACCAATATAACATCTCAACATTCACAAATATACATTTCTGACATTCAAAAACAAAACAAAAACAAATCGGTGACCAATATAGCCACCTTTCTTTGCAAGGACACTCAAAAGCCTGCCATCCATGGATTCTGTCAGTGTTTTGATCTGTTCACCATCAACATTGCGTGCAGCAGCAACCACAGCCTCCCAGACACTGTTCAGAGAGGTGTACTGTTTTCCCTCCTTGTAAATCTCACATTTGATGATGGACCACAGGTTCTCAATGGGGTTCAGATCAGGTGAACAAGGAGGCCATGTCATTAGATCTTCTTTTATACCCTTTCTTGCCAGCCACGCTGTGGAGTACTTGGACGCGTGTGATGGAGCATTGTCCTGCATGAAAATCATGTTTTTCTTGAAGGATGCAGACTTCTTCCTGTACCACTGCTTGAAGAAGGTGTCTTCCAGAAACTGGCAGTAGGACTGGGAGTTGAGCTTGACTCCATCCTCAACCCGAAAAGGCCCCACAAGCTCATCTTTGATGATACCAGCCCAAACCAGTACTCCACCTCCACCTTGCTGGCGTCTGAGTCGGACTGGAGCTCTCTGCCCTTTACCAATCCAGCCACGGGCCAATCCATCTGGCCCATCAAGACTCACTCTCATTTCATCAGTCCATAAAACCTTAGAAAAATCAGTCTTGAGATATTTCTTGGCCCAGTCTTGACGTTTCAGCTTGTGTGTCTTGTTCAGTGGTGGTCGTCTTTCAGCCTTTCTTACCTTGGCCATGTCTCTGAGTATTGCACACCTTGTGCTTTTGGGCACTCCAGTGATGTTGCAGCTCTGAAATATGGCCAAACTGGTGGCAAGTGGCATCTGGGCAGCTGCACGCTTGACTTTTCTCAGTTCATGGGCAGTTATTTTGCGCCTTGGTTTTTCCACACGCTTCTTGCGACCCTGTTGACTATTTTGAATGAAACGCTTGATTGTTCGATGATCACGCTTCAGAAGCTTTGCAATTTTAAGAGTGCTGCATCCCTCTGCAAGATATCTCACTATTTTTGACTTTTCTGAGCCTGTCAAGTCCTTCTTTTGACCCATTTTGCCAAAGGAAAGGAAGTTGCCTAATAATTATGCACACCTAATATAGGGTGTTGATGTCATTAGACCACACCCCTTCTCATTACAGAGATGCACATCACCTAATATGCTTAATTGGTAGTAGGCTTTCGAGCCTATACAGCTTGGAGTAAGACAACATGCATAAAGAGGATGATGTGGTCAAAATACTCATTTGCCTAATAATTCTGCACGCAGTGTATACATGTATCTACTGAAGCATCAGTGCCCTGCCTCCAGCTCAGCGCTGGGGACCAAACTCGAATGTAGTCTCCGGCATCTGCACCGGAATAATTCATACAATCTATAAGCCTCTCTATGAAATGTAAATGGAATCATTCCGTTCTTTATATCATTCTGAGTATCAGTCACAGCAGGTCTGTGCAGAAATGGCCTCGGATTTATTTTTCTTTCCGTCTGTGCTTTTTGCGCACACATGCCGTACCCCACGTGAATATGAAAAAATCCACAATCTCTTGTCTGCCAATCATAATACAACTGAAATTAGAAGGGGAAGAATACTGGACCGAGAGGGGAGTTTATTTTCAGTGAAAACGCCTGCAGTAACACATTGTTATAGATTGTTCCGCACTGCTTCTCCTCTCCATATACTTTTACTGTTAGGAAAGCTTTTCAACAGTTTTTTTTTTTTTTAGAAAACTATAAGGAAGAAAAGCATTCATTCCCCCGACTCTATCATCACATTCCCACCGACAGCGTCCTACATTCAGGGCGGTCAATGCACATTCTCACTACTGTCCATGTAGTGGAAGATCTTATTTGTATATTTACTATTACAATATTAATATTATATTTATATATTATCTATCTATCTATCTCATATCTATCTACTCTATAATCTATCTATCTATCTATCTATCTATCTATCTATCTATCTATCTCCTATCTATCTATCTATCTATCTATCTATCTATCTATCATCTATCTATTATCTATCTATCTATCTATCTATCTATCTATCTATCATCTATCTATTATCTATCTATCTATCTATTTATCTCCTATCTATCTATCTATCTATCTACCTATATATCTAATATCTATCTATTTATCTATCTATTATCTATCTATCTATCTATCTATCTATTTATCTATCTATCTATTATCTATCTATCACCTATCTATCTATCTATCTATCTGTCTATTTATCTATCTATCTTCCATCTATCTATCTATCTATCTATCTATCTATCTATATATCTATCTATTATCTATCTATTATCTATCTATCTATCTATCTATCTATCATCTCATATCTATCTATTATCTATCTATCTATCTATTATCTATCTATCTAATAGTTATCTATCTATCTACCTATCTATCTACCTATCTATTATCTATCTATCTATCTATCATCCATCATCTATCTATCTATTATCTATCTATTATCTATATATCTATTATCTATATATCTATTATCTATCTATCTAATAGTTATCTATCTATTATCTATCTATCTATCTATTATCTATCTATCTATCTATTATCTATCTATCTAATAGTTATCTATCTATCTATCTATCTATCTCCTATCTATCTATCTATCTATCTATCTATCTATTATCTATCTATCTATCTATCTATCTATCTATCTATCTATCATCTATCTATCATCTATCTATCTATCTATTATCTATCTATCTATCTATCTATCTATCTATCTATTATCTATCCATTATCTATCTATCTATCTATTATCTATCTATATATCTATCTATCTATCTATCCATTATCTATCTATCTATTTATCTATCTATTATCTATCTATCTATCTATCTATCTATCATCTATCTATTATCTATCTATCTATCTATTATCTATCTATCCATCCATTATCTATCTATTTATCTATCTATCTATTATCTATCTATCTATCTATCTATCTATCTATTATCTATCTCCTATCTATCTATCTATCTATCTATCTATCGCTATCTATCTATCTATCTCTCTATTATCTATCTATCTATCTATCTATCCATCCATTATCTATCTCATATCTATCTATCTATCTATCTATCTATCTGTCTATTTATCTATCTATCTCCTATCTATCTATCTATCGCTATCTATCTATCTATTATCTATTTATCTCCTATCTATCTATCTATCTATCTATCTATCTATCTATCTAATAGTTATCTATCTATTATCTATCTATCTATCTATTATCTATCTATCTATCTATCTATCTATCTATCTATCTATCTATTATCTATCTATCTAATAGTTATCTATCTATCTATCTATCTCCTATCTATCTATCTATCTATCTATCTATCTATCTATCTATCATCTATCTATCTATCTATCTATCTATCTATCTATCATCTATCTATCATCTATCTATCTATTATCTATCTATCTATCTATCTATCTATCTATCTATCTATCTATCTATCTATTATCTATCCATTATCTATCTATCTATCTATTATCTATCTATATATCTATCTATCTATCTATCCATTATCTATCTATCTATTTATCTATCTATTATCTATCTATCTATCTATCTATCATCTATCTATTATCTATCTATCTATCTATTATCTATCTATCCATCCATTATCTATCTATTTATCTATCTATCTATCTATCTATCTATCTATTATCTATCTATCTATCTATCTATCTATCTATCTCCTATCTATCTATCTATCTATCTATCTATCGCTATCTATCTATCTATCTCTCTATTATCTATCTATCTATCTATCTATCCATTATCTATCTCATATCTATCTATCTATCTATCTGTCTATTTATCTATCTATCTCCTATCTATCTATCTATCGCTATCTATCTATCTATTATCTATTTATCTCCTATCTATCTATCTATCTATCTATCTATCTATCTATCTATCTATCTCATATCTATCTATTATCTATCTATCTATCTATCTATCTATCGGTCTATCTATCTATCTATATTATCTATCTCCTATCTATCTTCTATCTATCTATCTATCTATCTATCGCTATCTATCTGTCTATCTATAGCTATCTATCTATCTATCTATCTATCTATCTATCTATATTATCTATCTCCTATCTATCTATCTATCTATCTATCTATCTATCTATCTATCTATCTATCTTTCTATCTATCTATCTATCTATCTATCTATCTATAGCTATCTATCTATCTATCTATCTATCTTTCTATCTATCTATCTATCTATCTATCTATCTATCTATCTATCTATCTATAGCTATCTATCTATCTATCTTTCTATCTATCTATCTATCTATCTATCTATAGCTATCTATCTATCTATCTATCTATCTATCATAGATTCAGTCATGCCATTTGTGCAATGTTTGTATGCACCACTATGCCAGCATTAGCAGACAATTACATGCCACCTATCACCACCACATGTCCTAACAGTAAGCGGCCATGCCACCTGCAGCACACACAAGCACAGATGGCATGTGCAGCCGTCTCTATTTTGTTACTTCATCAAAGAGATTGCATGTGGGAAAGACATTATGCATCCCGTGCTCCTCGCTGCTCCAATAAAACCGAGCTCCAGGCTTGCTTGGACTGCTCGAAGTTCCCTCTCTTAAATCTTTTTCACCTTCTGAATTTACCATATTGACAATGGCTCCTTTCTAACCTCGGCTCCCAGGAATGTTTCCCTGCAGCCTGCTCCTGTCTTCCCTCAGCCACAACACACAGCTCTCTGAAGAGAAGGAGTCCACCCCATCAGTAAACAATATGGTGCTACTAGCCTTCAGCCAACAATCACACACTAATAGGGTTACATTCGGAAATACCAGCATGAACTAATACCGCTTGCTCCAGAGTCTCTTGCCTATGTCTGTAGACATGATCAAAGCTATCCTGTGATGTCATTGTTTAATGTTACCTGTGATGTCATTGCTCCATGCTACATATAATCCATATGCACTAGGAACATTTTAAGAATGTATGTGGAGTTCATGACATGTATGGATAGCCTATCCAGTGATGGCTAACCTCCGACACTCCAGCTGTGGTGAAACTACAACTCCCAGCATGCTCCATTCATTTCTATGGAGTTCTCAGAACAGTCAAGCAAGTGTGCATCTTGGGAGTTGTAGTTTTACCCCAGCTGGAGTCCTGGAGGTTAGCCCTCACAGCTAGAGTATGCCATGTCATAGCACATTTCCTGCTCTAACGGATGCTGCGGTGTTGTAGTGCTTTATCGCCCCATGCCCCGGCATCTAAGAAGTAGTACTACTTACAGACCACAATGCAGCAGTCACCTACAGCACCACCCCTTGTCTACAACAGTGGCAGTCAATTTAAGCACACTCATTGTATGAACACGCCGCAAAGCCAAATGACAAAGTAGAATACTTCCCTAGCGAGCAGGGAACGCTTTCCTCCCGACAGTTGCCAGGCTGATCGATAAATGTAATACAGCCCCCCCATCCCACTTCCTGATTAACCCACTGTCAGCACTCTAGCTGCCCTAAAATACACAGTCCGGACTGCTGTTCTATGATAATGGAGAGGACTCTTGCGCATGCACAGCAGTCCTGACAGACAGTGTATTTCAATGCAGCTCTGACCGCTGATGGTGGGGGAATGGAAGGCAGTAAGAAAAGAAAAAAAGTGTGATCTGGACTCCATATCTGCAGTACTACTCATGTGTTACTGCAGATAATGGTCCAAAGTCAGATTACCTTTAAAAAAATAATACTTTATTACTATTTAGAAAATGCTTAGATGCAGTCTCATTACTTTCCTCTTCACCTTCACTTGCCCTTGAGGACATGCACTTTAACCGTACTACGTACTTGTGTCAGATTGTGAAACTACCCTTGGCGTGGTCAGTAATATCGTAATACATAGCTATCATCATGGCTTGTGATTGATATTGATTCAATAGCCTGCACGACTCTATTTTCAGTCTAAAGACTGCCATAAACTGCGACTTGTCTTCTGCTGACAGACCTGATGAAATGTATGAAATTCCCTATTGAACCCTTTAAAGTACACCCAGATATGGAGGGATCTTTAGCATTTTTTATTTTGGCTTCTGGTATTCTTGGATCTGCAGCACTGTTTCTGCTGTCAAAAATACTCGACCCCTGACAGAAACTTGATGGATTCCATTTTAAAGGCTATGGACACCTTTAGGGGAATTTTTTAACATATTTTTTTCTGTATACTGCAATTTTTTATGACTGCTTTTTATTCATATTGGGCCAAAATAATTTTTTCTGTTGCTCTTCATTAACATTTTTCAGCAGTTTTTGTGATACATGCGGTTAAAATCCATCTATTTGCAGACTGTCCCTCCTGAGTTCCGTCAACTGACGGCTCATGTGAAGTCTTATCTCTGATATCCTGACCTCATAAACACTCATTTAAGCCACATTCGTTTCCATAGCCTTTAAGTCAATGTCAGGATTGTTGGGATCCTTCCGAAAACAGATATGTCACAGCTTTCTTGGCTCCACTATGAACAGACGTAATGGTGCTAATGTGAACAAAGACCTAACAATGAATAAGTCCCAAATGCTTTTCATTTTGCAGCACATGGGAGATGATTTTTGTATACATTGTGTAATGCACAATTTTACACATCAAGACAATTACCCAGCAATACATTGGGTAAGGAATCAATCGCTCTACATTGGTGCTTGCAAGTTTGTGAACCCTTCAGAATTTTCTATATTTCTGCATAAATTTGACCTAAAACCACACCAGATTTTCACACAAATCCTAGAAGTTGAAAAAAATATCCAGTATCACATGTCTGTGAGAGGCAAAAGTATGTGAACCTTTGCAGTAATATCTGGAACTAAACGTTTCCAATAATTGCTGATTAGTCCTGCACATCGGCTTGGAGGAATTTTAGCCCATTCCTCAGTACAAGTTAGCTTAATATTGGTGGGTTTCCTTCCAGGAACTGCATTTCTATTGGATTAAGGTCAAGTCTTTGACTTGGCCATTCCAAAACTTTAACTTTATTCTTCTTTAAAGGGCATCTGCCAGAAGATTTAAACCTATGAAACTGGCTGAGCCGTTACATGTGCACTTGGCAGCTGAAGACATCTGTGTTGGTTCCATGTTCATATGTGTCCTCATTGCTAAGAAAAATGATGTTTTAATATATGCAAATGAGCCTCTAGGAGCAATGGGGGTGTTGCCATTACACCTAGAGGCTCTGCTTTCTCTGCAAATGCCATGCACTCACCATTCTGATTGACAGGACCAGGTGTGATAATGTTTTCACTGCCTGGCCCTATCAATCAAAGTACAGAGGGCACGGCAGTTGCAGAGAGAGCTTAAGCTCTAGGTGTAACGACAACGCCCCCATTGCTCCTAGAGGCTCATTTGCATATAATAAAACATCATTTTTCTCAGCAATGAGGACACATATGAACATGGGACCAACACAGATGTCTTCAGCTGCCAAGCGCACATGTAACAGGTCAGCCAGTGTCATAGGTGCAAATCTGCTAACAGATTAACTTTAAGCATTAAAATCTGATGTAGTTTTAGGTCATATTTATGCAGAAATATAGAAAATTATGAGTTTACAACTTTCAAGCAACACTGAAATTGATTTCCATAGAAAGTACTGTATATATTAGGTAATGGCTATTAATGCAATTTCCCACAACTAAAGTTAACCGTGCTAAACTGTGTACAAGGAATTGGAAATATTCACATTCATAAAATAAAGTTTTCTTGCACAGTATTTGTAAGAAACAGCTGGGCCATCACAGATGGTATTTTTGCAGACCTTAGCATAGATATAACATTCCATGACAAATACCTTACAGAGCAGTGAGGGGCTGCCACTGGGACTAGATAGTCATTTAGGTAGGTACGGTAGGTCTGCTCTAAATGAAGAATACTTTGCAGGTTAGGCTGGGTTCACATCTGGTTTTTCCCATCCGCTTAAAGGGGTTGTCCGGGTTCAGAGCTGAACCCGGACATACCCTTATTTTCACCTAGGCAGCCCCCTGAGGCTAGCATCGGAGCATCTCATGCTCCGATGCGCTCCCTTGCCCTGCGCTAGATCGCGAAGGGCACGGGCTCTTTTGTTTTCAATAACACGAAACTTCCACCCGGCAGTGTGTTCGGTGACATCAACGGCTCTGATGGGCGGGCTTTAGCGCTGCCCTAGCCGTTTTATTGACTACGGCAGTGCTAAATCCCACCCATCAGTGCCGATGACGTCACCGGGCTTTCTGGCAGCCACATGGAGAGCGCGGTACGTCACCGGATCTCCAAAAAATGCCTTTGCCCTGCGCGATTAAGCGCAGGGCAAAGGAGAGCATCGGAGCATGAACTGCTCCGATGCTCAAGTCAGGGGGGCTGCCTGTGTGAAAATGGAGGAATGTCCGGGTTCAGCTGTGAACCCAGACAACCCCTTTAACGTATACAAAAAACGTATATGTTAAACGGATGCCTCAGACTGATGCTATACAGTGGCATCCATTCACCATAGAGTTCCACTGTAAAAAAAAATATACCTTTTTTACCGGACTGTTCAGGATACAAGAACGTGGTGTGCTGTGTTTTTGTATCTTTTTTTTGTAACGTATTTGTCAAATAGAGGCATAAAACGTGATGTGAACCCATCTAGCAAATCTAAAAGTATGATGTTTATTTACAAGAATAGAGCTCAACTGAGCCCCCTAGTGTCTGCAGATGCCATAACACACTGGAAATGAGAACCAGACCTATGTATGCTCCAGACCAGGATGGATTAACCAAATTCACTATCAGACTTAATAACATAAGTAATAGGGGATAGAAAAATCTGTTCTATCTATTGCTAAATGCTTGGCCAACAGGAAGCAGGAGCAAATCTCAATTTCCTTCCTAAAGACAGCCATACTAATAAAAGTGCAGAGAAAGACACACGGACGACAGAACGCAGCATATGACCAACGCATTCCTTCCTTACTATGTGCTAAGTGGAAGCACTCATCTTCAATGCCGCTACAGTTCCCAGAAGTCTGAACAGAGTCGTGTAATGCATCATGGATATGTGCACAATATGGCATGGATACAGTAGGTCAAAAGACAACTTGACTTTTTCCTTTCCCTATAATGAATTAAAAGGTATTATATAAACACTTAAATGGCTTCCAATAACCGTTTGCATAGATAAATAAAAACATGTAAAAGGCTAGAAACACACATTCCGTTTTTTAAAGCAGAAGTGGATCCAGTGGTAAAGTGAAGCATCTGTTCTTCCTTTGTATGTCTAAGGCCTGTTTCACACGGCCGTTATAGCAGCCAGACAAAAAACGCAGAGCAGCTGTATTTGTCCGGCCGATTCTTGATTTCGGCCAGATCTCCGCCGGACCCCATTATAGTTAACAGAGCCGGACAGAATTGCAGCAGTGACGGATCTGGCAGGATGTTCCCGAACAGAATAGCCTGTAGGATTTGTAAACGCTGGTGTGAAACTAGCCGAAGGCTAGTCTCCCATCTATGTTCTCCTGTTCCAGCAGAAAAACAGACTGCTGGCGTTCACCTATCCGACATAGCCAGATACTGCCGTTCACCCCCGAACCCCATTGACTGTAATGGGATCTGGCGAGAATCCAAAGCACTGCTGGATCATATTATAGTCAATAGGGTCCGGTGGTCAATGGCAGTATCTGGCTAAGGGCTCATGCACACGACCGTATGGCTTTTTGAGTGTTTTGCGATCTGTTTTTTACGGATCCGTTGATCCGTTTTTTGTTTCCGTTGTGTCTCCGTTTCCTTTGCGTTTTTCCGTTACGTTCTTCCGTATGCCATATACATTATACAGTAATTACATAGAAGAAATTGGGCTAAGCATAACATTTTCAATAGATGGTTCCGCAAAAAAACGGAACGGATACGGAAGGCATACGGATGCATTTCCGTATGTGTTCCGTTTTTTGTTTGCGGACCCATTGACTTGAATGGAGCCAAGCACCGTGATTTGCGGACAAGAATAGGACATGTTCTATCTTTTCACGGTACGGAAATACGGAAATACTGAAATGGAATGCACACGGAGACACTTCAGTTTTTTTTGCTGAACCATTGAAATGAATGGTTCATTATATGTACCGCATACTGAACTAAAAAAACGGCCAGTATACTAAACGCAAAATACTGTCGTGTGCATGAGCCCTAAGTCAGATTTGGTCAATTCTGGCAGGCTGCTCCTGTCAGAACAGCCTGCCAGATCAGGCAAATGGAGATGTAAAACTAGCCTTATTCCTCGTAGTATTGGCC
Organism: Bufo bufo; assembly: GCF_905171765.1. Lineage (NCBI taxonomy): Eukaryota > Metazoa > Chordata > Amphibia > Anura > Bufonidae > Bufo > Bufo bufo. Next base: position 394,934,980 of record NC_053390.1, read on the forward strand.
TCAAAAACTGAATTAAAAACTGTACCAGAGCAGTTTTTGTGGCGGTTTTTGATGCAGTTCCTTGAGCCAAACACACGAGTAGATACAAAAGAGAGGAGAGGTATCAGTTTTATATTTATACTTTTCCTTGTTTTTCGTTCCGCTTAAAAAACTGCCACAAAATAGTGCATGTATGATTAAAGCCTTAGCTTTACATGCCCATTTTTTTTCTTGGCAAAAAGCCACCATTTCTATGGCAGTTTTTGATGCAATTTTTGGAGCCAAAGCAAGAAGTGAAATCAAATGGAATGAAAAATATAAAGGTAGGACCTATACATCCAGTTCTGGCTTCGGTTAAAAAACTGCAGAATTTTTACAAAAAAGCTGTGTTTGAAACCACCCTTATCCTGTCGTCCTGTGTTGTGCTTCAATGCAGTATCCAGCACAGGCCGGACTTAAGGCTGCAAGACTGGGGGTAGGCCTGGCATGACAGGTGTTTGGAGGGAGTGAGTTGGGATGCACGGGGTTAATGGGTATTGCAAGGATGGGGGGTAGGGGGGATGTTAGGGGAGGAGTGTAGGGTTTATAAAGGGCAGCGAGAGGCGGGACAGCAGTCTTGCAGCAGCCCCCTCCCACCCACCCTTCGGGCTGCTGGTTGTGGAAGGGAAGCTAGCGTCGGTCAAGGTTGGTGTGGTTTCTGGGTGGATTTTGGTCCAGCAGGGACGGCATTGTCATAGCGGCCATGGCGGGGGTGGGTCCTTGGAGTTGGTGGTTATGGTGGCTCTGGCATGGTGGGGAGGGAGCCAAAGGGGCTCTGGACGCCCCAGGCATTGGATGTTGGGGTGTGATATGGCGGGTATCTGCCCCACGGTTGTTGCCCATGGTTACCGGATCTGCCTCCGAGCTGGCGTTTATCGGCTGGAGGTAATTTAATTGAGGGCGCGGGCTGTTACCCGTCAGGTTTTTACGGGGCTCCAAGGACCCTCTCCGTGCTGGGCATGTTTTCTCTGTGTTCTGGGGAAGTTTTTCTTGGGTGGGGGCGGGGGGCCTTCAGGTGGGAAGGCCTTGGATTGGTTATGTTATATGTTATTTATGCTTAAATTATTATTATTAATAAAATGGCTGCTGTGGCCAATAAAATCCACCGGAGGAGTTGTGTCTTTATTGGTAAAGGAGGGGAGAGTGTGAGGTAAAACGACTCGACAATACGCTGGTCAAGCCACTGCACTGTGTGAACAGTGGATTCCAACACATGGCAGAAGGTATGTGATGAAATAACTCAGCTTTCAGCTTAGGCTACTTTCACACTGGCGTTTTGGCTTTCCGTTTGTGAGATCCGTTCAGGGCTCAGTTTTGCCCATAATGCATTCTGAATGGAAACGTATCCGCTCAGAATGCATCAGTGTCCCACCGATCAGTCTCCATTCCGCTCTGGAGGCGGACACCAAAACGCTGCTTGCAGCGTTTGTCTGTCCGCCTGACGAAGCGGAGCGAAACAGATCCGTTCTGACACACAATGTAAGTCAATGGCGACGGATCTGTTTTCTACGACACAATCTGGCACAATAGAAAACGGATCCGTCCTCCATTGACTTTCAATAGTGTTCAAGACGGATCCATTTTGGCAATGTTAAAGATAATACAAACGGATCCGTTCTGAACGGATGCAGACGGTTGTATTATCTGAACGGATCCGTCTGTGCAGATCCATGACGGATCTGCACCAAACGCGAGTGTGAAAATACCCTTACATCTGACCCCACCACGTTGATTTGATATCTCAGAAAGGTTACATGCCATGTGTAGTGTTGAGCGAACTTAAGTTTTAAGTTCGGCGTCTAAAGTTCGGCTTCTGGTTAGCGGAGAATCCCGATATGGATTCCGAATTCCGTTGTGGTCCGTGGTAGCGGAATCAATAATGGCCGATTATTGATTCCGCTACCACGGACCACAACGGAATTCGGAATCCATATCGGGATTCTCCGCTAACCGGAAGCCGAACTTTAGACGCCGAACTTAAAACAGAAGTTCGCTCAACACTAGCCATGTGTTGAACTTCCACTTACAGATTTGTAGAAATGAGAGAAACATGGCTTCTCTGATATACCTTTATTATTGGGATTCTCCTGTCAGCAGAAGCCTGGCTGCTGTCTCCAGCTACCTGTATTCTACCTCTGGCATGCAGACCCAGGTAGGGTAAGGCTACTTTCACACTAGCGTTCGGGTGTCCGCTCGTGCGCACCGTTTGAAGGGGCTCACGAGCGGCCCCGAACGCATCCGTCTGGCCCCAATGCATTCTCAGTGGAGGCGGATCCACTGAGAATGCATCCGCCTGCCAGCGTTCAGCCTCCGCTCCGCTCAGTGAGCGGACACCTGAACGCTGCTTGCAGCGTTCGGGTGTCCGCCTGGCTGTGCGGAGGCGAGCGGATCCGTCCAGACTTATAATGGAAGTCAATGGGGACGGATCCGCTTGAAGATGACACAATATGGCTCAATCTTCAAGCGGATCCGTTCCCCATTGACTTACAATGTAAAGTCTGAACGGATCCGCTCAGACAACTTTCACACTTAGAAAATTTTCTAAGTTTTAATGCAGACGCATCCGTTCTGAACGGATGCGAACGTCTGCATTATCGGAGCGGATCCGTCTGATGAAACATCAGACGGATCCGCTCCGAACGCTAGTGTGAAAGTAGCCTAAAAGAAGCTGACGGGATGCCACAGGAGGTTTGATTTCATTGCTCTAAGATGGGATTCTCCTGTTAATAGTAATAATAAGAGTTAATAAGGAAATCGCTGAATATGCAATGCCCTACCATACCAGAAAAGAGTATTATATCTCACCGTGAGATTCCAGCAATGAAAAATACGAGATTGGTGGTGGCTTTCTCATCCAGACAGAGATACATTAGAATTAAACTACGCGCGCTCACCATTCATTTCGGCCATTGTTGGGGACAATTATGTAGCAAGATTTCAGAAGACGCAGTAAATGAATTGGCTGCCTCAAGTGATCTAACCACTCAAAGTGAACTCCTTGTTTGAAAGCCCCGCTGCCATGGCTGAGGTCCAAGGCATTATCCATTCTCTGCGTACAATGGCTCCACTTAGACCTGTGGTCATATGCTAAGAAGAGCCCAGTGAAATAATAGCAAGGGCGAGTGCCACATGTTACGAGAGAAAGGCTCTCTGTGTGTGCCAGCTCCATAGAAGAGATGGCGGCAGGAGAGCGCTCCATCCTTCCACCTGCACTAGCTTTCATTTACACATCGGCATCACGCAGAAGAAATGCAAATATGCGTCAAGACGTCTGAATGGAGGTGGGCTAGTTCTGGCCCTGGATGAGCGTGCAGATGTCAGTGGCAGGTCACACTCTCAGCTGGATCCCATTTACAGTAAATGAGAGTCAGATTGTTTTCATTGGCTTTTTATTAAAAATGAAACAGAAGGAAAAGTGTCCACCCAGCAAAGTGTTGGAAGCAAGTCCAAAAACTGCTCAAAGATGTGCACTTGATGAACCCCCTATCAGGACATCTATGGGGAGCGTCTCTGCTTTCAACCTTGCCTGACATCACAAAGAGGAGCGACAGGGAGATGTTTCCTGGAAATGAGGTCACAACCTTTTACAGGGAAAAACATCATAAAAACCCCAGATTATGAGTCACGACAGTGATTTCCCACTGCGTATGGTAGTTTAGTACCGGACAGCTGCACAGTATATCAGCAGCTCTATGCTGGGAGAAGAGGGCACGGTTTGGGGCCAATTTTTACTCAATATTCATTTAATAAATGACTATTATAGCTAAGAATGAGAAAAGAGTGAACAGTGTGATTGAAACAAGGGCATCTGTACAGTATGCAAGCTTATGTCAAACCATTAACCCCTTTAGGACACAGCATTATTTCACCTTTAGGACCAGGCCATTTTTTGCAAATCTGACCAGTGTAACTTTAAGTGCTGATAACTTTAAAGGGTTTCTATCACTTCATATCACATATTTAGGTGTCAGACCCTAGCGATCCGCTAGTGTCTGCTCTAACAAACCATCCTAATATGATAGGCTTTGGGGCAGCCGTTTTGCTAAAATAACAACTTATATCTATATGCTAATGAGCCTCTAGGTGCTATGGGGGCGTCATTAGCACCTAGAGGCTCCGTCTACCTTCATGAACTGCCGCCGCCCAGCGCGTCCCTCCAGCCCGCCCATCTCCTGTTGAATGCGATCCTCTCCGTGCGCGTCTCTGTTCTGCGCATGCGCAGTGAATGTCTGACCGCTTCCCTGCTCAGACATCTCCACTGCGCCTGCGCCGATGACATCATAGTGCTCCGAGGAACAGGCGCAGTGGAGATGTCTGAGCAGGGAAGCGGTCAGACATTCACTGCGCATGCGCCGAACAGAGACGCGCACGGGGAGGATCGCATTCAGCAGGAGATGGGCGGGCTGGAGGGACGCGCAGGGCGGCGACAGTTTATGAAGGTAGACGGAGCCTCTAGGTGCTAATGACGCCCCCATAGCACCTAGAGGCTCATTAGCATATAGATATAAGTTGTTATTTTAGCAAAACGGCTGCCCCAAAACCTATCATATTAGGATGGTTTGTTAGATCAGACACTAGCGGATCGCTAGTGTCTGACACCTAAATATGTGATACCAAGTGATAGAAACCCTTTAAAACACTTTGACTTATCCAGGCCATTCTGAGATTGTTTTTTTTCCGTCACATATTGTACTTCATGACAATGGTAAAATTAAGTCAATTATTTTTTTTTATTTATAAAAAAAATGCAAATTTACAAAAAATTTTAAAAAAATTGCAAATTTCCAAGTTTCAATTTCTTTACTTCTATAATACATAGTAATACCTCCAAAAATAGTTATTTACTTTACATTCCACATATGTCTACTTCATGTTTGGATCATTTTGGGAATTATATTTTATTTTTTGAGGATGTTACAGGGCTTAGAAGTTTAGAAGCAAATCTTGAATTTTTTCTGAAATTTTCAAAAAAACTATTTTTAGGGACCAGTTCAGGTCTGAAGTCACTTTGCGAGGCTTACATAATAGAAACCACCCAAAAATGACCCCATTCTATAAACTACACCCCTAAAGGTATTCAAAACTGATTTTACAAACTTTGTTAACCCTTTAGGTGTTCCACAAAAATTAATGGAAAATAGAGATACAATTTCAAAATTTAACTTTTTTGGCAGATTTTCCATTTTAATATTTTTTTTTACTTTTACAAAGCAAGGGTTAACAGCCAAACAAAACTCAATATTTATGGCCCTGACTCTGTAGTTTACATAAACACCCCATATGTGGTCGTAAACTACTGTACGGGCACACGGCAGGGCGCAGAAGGAAAGTAATGCCATACGGTTTTTGGAAGGCAGATTTTGCTGGACTGTTTTTTTTGACACCATGTCCCATTTGAAGCCTCCCTGATTCAACCCTAGAATAGAAACTCCATAAAAATGACCCCATCTAAGAAACTACACCCCTCAAGGTATTCAAAACAGATTTTACAAACGTCATTAACCCTTTAGGTGTTCCACAAGAGTTATTGGCAAATGGAGATGAAATTTCAGAATTTAAATTTTTGGTCAAATATTCCATTTTAATCCATTTTTCCCAGTAACAAAGCAAGGGTTAACAGCCAAACAAAACTCAATATTTATGGCCCTGATTCTGTAGTTTACATAAACACCCCATATGTGGTTGTAAACTGCTATACGGGCACACGGCAGGGCGCAGAAGGAAAGGAATGCCATACGGTTTTTGGAAGGCAGATTTTTTTTTAAAATATAATCTTTATTGAGATTAAGAAATCTTTTCTTTTCAGTGCAGGTGTCCACTTTTTCACAAGTAAACTGCGCATGTTACAGATGTTGTACATAGTAAATAGTATAAATGATAAATGCATCATTAGTACAAGCCCGCACAATTGTGTTATGAATGGAAGGCAGATTTTGCTGGACTGTTTTTTTTGACACCATGTCCCATTTGAAGCCCCCCTGATGCCCCCCTAGAGTAGAAACTCCAAAAAAGTGGCCCCGTTTTAGAAACTACGGGATAGGGTGGCAGTATTGTTGGTACTAGTTTAGGGTACATATGATTTTTGGTTGCTCTATATTACAAGGTAACAAGAAATAGCTGAGGCAAGGTAACAAGAAATAGCTGTTTTGGCACCGTTTTTATTTTTTGTTATTTACAACATTTATCTGACAGATTAGATCATGTGATATTTTTAGACCAGGTTGTCACGGATGCGGCGATACCTAATATGTATACTTTTTTTTTATTTATGTAAGTTTTACACAATGATTTAATTTTTGAAGCAAAAAAAAATCATGTTTTAGTGTTTCTATAGTCTGAGAGACATAATTTTTTCAGTTTTTGGGCGATTACCTTGGGTAGGGTATGATTTTTGTGGGATGAGATGACGGTTTTATTGGCACTATTTTGGGGTGCGTGTGACTTTTTGATCGCTTGCTATTACACTTTTTGTGATGTAAGGTGACAAAAAATTGTTTATTTAGCACAGTTTTTATTTTAAATTTTTTACGGTGTTCATCTGAGGGGTTAGCTCATGTGATATTTTTATAGAGCCGGTCGATACGGATGCGGCGATACCTAATATGTATACTTTTTTTATTTATGTAAGTTTTTTTAAAACAAAAAAAATTATGTTTTAGTGTCTCCGAATTCTGAGCCATATTTTTTTTTTTTTTTGGGCGATTGTCTCAGGTAGGGGCTCATTTTTTGCGGGATGAGGTGACGGTTAGATTGGTACTATTTCGGTGGGAAAACGCCTTTTTGATCGCTTGCTGTTGTAATTTTTGTGATGTAAGGTGACAAAAAAATTGTTTATTTAGCACAGTTTTTATTTTTTATTTTTTACGGTGTTCATCTGAGGGGTTAGGTCATGTGATATGTTTATAGAGCCGGTCGATACGGACGCGGCAATACCTAATATGTATACTTTTTTTTTTCCCCTATTTTTTACTAATTTTTTTTAACTTTATTTGGGGAAAATGACGTTTTTGTTTATTTTTACTTGAAACTTTAAATTTTTTGGAGGGAAAACTTAATTTTTTCAACTTTTTTTTTCACTTTATTTTTTTGTCCCACTTTGGGACTTGAACTTTTGGGGGTCTAATCCTTTACAATGTATTCCAATACTTTTGTATTGGAATGCATTGGCTGTATGAGTAATACAGTGAGTATTACTCATACAGCTTCCGGCCTGTGAGATCCAGGGGGCTGGATCTCACAGGCTCGTCACCGGAAGGCAGCGTGATGCCTTCCTTAGGCATCTCACTGCCTTCCATGCCACAGCCGATCGCCGCCGCAAACCGCAGGTCTGAATCGCCGACACGGGGGGGGGGGGGGGGGGGGGGGGGTACTGCTCAAGGTGCCTGCTCAATGATTTGGAAATGTGATCGGAAATACACATGACGTACCGGTACGTCATGTGTCCTTAAGTACCAGGACAACATGCCGTACCGGTACGTCATGTGTCCTGAAGAGGTTAAAGGGGTTGTTTGTGTGTTTTATATTGATGACCTGTCCTCAGGATAGGTCATCAGTATCTGATCGGTGGTGGTCCAACTCCCAGCATCCCCACGATCAGCTATTTAAAAGGACCTGTGGCCTCTTCCTAGGCCAGTGAAGTCATGTTCATCGGTCACATGGACTAGGCGCAGATCAGTCCTATTTAAGTGACTGCAGTGGACAGCGCGGTGCTTGGTATGCTGAGAGCCCCGCAACCTCTTCAAACAGCTGAACGGAGGGGGGCAGGGAGTCAGACTCCCACCGGTCACACACTGATGACCTATCCTGAGGTGTCACGATCAGTGTGGGGGGAAAACTCCACACTGAACACAGGAGGGAAGGGGAACAGTAACTGGGCCTGGAAACTAGGGAAGGAACAGGTCACCTCCTAAGCAACCCTAATCCGGTCCCTAACTAGAAGGTAGGAATATTCATATGCCGAATACCTAGGCCCTTTTATCCCTATAAGGCCCTGGAATGAGGTTAGGACCAGAGACAATTCCTCCCCAGATGGACAAATGGAAGTCTCTGTCTCAGGCCCAGATACAAACAACAGGGAATATAACAAACACAATACAATTAGAAAAGACAAACTTAGCTGAAAGTAGAAAACTGGCAACTCCAGAAGCACCACAGAGTACAACCGACCAGCTAGTCAGAAGTCAGGAAGAAAATCTATAAACTGCACCTCCAAAAGTGAGAAGCGACTACTTATGGGAAAGGTAAATTACCAACAAGCAACACCTGAAGCAAGGGGTGTGGCATTCACCAAAACACAACAAGATCCACAGGGAACTTGCCAATTTAACCCACGAGTTGCCAGTCTCTCCGATCTCCTGGTACCTGCCACGGGAACGTCCGTGACATGAGGATAGGTCATCAGTATACAACCCCTTTAAGAACCAGGAAACGTGAGTCGCATTCATCAGTAGACCTTTGCTTATAGGTGGACTTTACGAAGAAAACTGTCCAAGGAAAAAATTGACATATGACTACCATGAGCAATATGTATTTATATGTACATTATCAAAGAGCGTTATAAAAAAAACACCAATCACAGCACGGGTTTTAATCCATACAACCCTATTTGAAAATGAACTCGTTGCTACGGCCAACAAAGGCAGTTTTTTCTTGTAGACAGTATTCCTAAATCTGCCCCAATGTGTACTTAGACAGTCCTGGGGGAGTGAGGAAGGGGGTGGCCCACGAAACGTCCCATCTGTGTATGATCATTCTTGATTCACCTCCCTGTGAATTACCTACTTGCAGATGTAGACTTGTCTTCCACCTTTGGACTCATTTGGACTTTTTATGCCTTTGTTATGTGAAGCAATATTTGGAAGTGCATTTTCTATGAGTTTCGGAGCCTCGTGAACTACCACGCCGCCATTAGGTAATCCACTGGCTGTTGGCATTTTGATTTATTGTGGGGTGAGAGAAGGGAGCACAGGAAGGCACTAGGGGAAAGCTGGACAGGGTGCTAGATGTAAGAAGTGCACCATGCTGTTCTGCTTTACTTCATGAGAGAAGACAAACATGTCATATATGACATACGGTTATAGCCTACTTGATGGATGGGGTCTCAAGTGTCAGATAAACTGTTCCCAAAGGCTCCAGAGAAGTAAATCTGGAAATAGATGCATGTATTAATGCAGAATCATACTTATAATAACCTAAGGGGCGGGTTTAGGAAAACTGTCTACAAGAACAGCTGTCTCTGTTGTCCACAGCAACCAGTCACAGCCCAGTTTACATTTTTAACAGCAGATACAAAATAAAAGCTGAGCTGTAATTGGCTGGGCAACAAAATTACCACTTAGTGAACAAACAAAAAAATAAAGGGGCAAAAAAAAAAACATGAGTGTGTCCTTCATATTTTCCATAGACGTTTACCTAACATCTGGAACTACGTTTTTACAGCAAAAAACACTGGTGCAAAAAAATGTTAAAATGCAGAAAAACACCACTAAAAAACAATGGGGCTATGATAACCATGCATGTCACGCATGATTTACGACAAGGTGTATGTCATAGAGATACAGTATATCAAAAGGTTTGACCGGTGGAGATCTGAATGCTGAGATTTCCACCGACTGCTAGAACGAGGAGAGACGTCCTTCTCTGCAGAGGATGGAATCGAGATGGGCCCACAGATTTTCTATTGAGCCCGTCTCCTGCAGTGAGGAGAAAGAGCAAATTATGCAAGTGCTTCTCTCTCCTTGTTCTCCTTTTCAGAACCCCACCAAGCAAAATTTTTGACATGACATGACATACCAAAAGTTTTTGAAAACTCAGTAACCCTTTAAGGTTGAACATTTCTGTAGGATAGATTCTCATATAGGACAGAAATACTTGCATGATGGACTATAAGTGAGCTGTATGAATGACTTCACTCCAAGATGTCCAAAATCTATTGTAGAAAACCCAATCTAAACTCAACAGACCTTAGGTGAAACTGTGTATGTGCCAGTCATACCAGACTCCTCATGGCTATGATGAAGTATGCTGGAACTGAGGCATATTCTACTTTTGTTTCAAGAAAAATATATGAGAATTTGAAATGTGAGAAAAACCAAACCCAATGTTCAAATTCACAACAATGTTAAAGTTGGACAGTTCTGGTGCATGGGTACAAAGAAAGGGCTATCAAAGGTGATATCATCTACCAACCACTTGGTATATCAATAGAAATAAAAGAATCTACAAAGAATCTCAATATAAAAGGGGTTGTGCCATTATCCCATATAACCGACTACGTAGTGTGGATGCCACTACGTAGTGTGGACACTACTTAGAAGGAGAAATTATCTGGTAATGACAAATTCCCCTAAAAAAGTAGCTGCTTGGGAAGCCCCCATACACATTAGGTTATCATGAGATCCTGCCAAAGTGATGTGGGTGAACTGGTTTTGCCAGTAGACTGCAGATTACCTAGATTGTGTTAATTAGATTAGTAAGCAATAGTAGGAATATTACATGAAAATCTTCTCTTCAAGCGAAAATTGAAAGGAGTCTGAAGACTGAGACATACTACCGATGTGGTCAGATGATAATAATTAGTGCTTCTGGCATACATTTTATTCATCTTTTCCAGAATGATAGGAACAGCGCCAATAGATGATCAAACGGTTCTCTCAGGATAAACCACTTGAAATGAAATCACTTTATTTTAGATTAAGTCCAGAGCCATGAATGGATCCCTGGTGGTCACATATGTCCTCACTGATCTGTCACTGCTAAGCATACTAGGAGACTGAGGAACCATGCTAGAGGCCCGTCATTCCCATGAAGACATTTCTACAAAGCTTTACGTAATTGTCCTGGCACAGGCGTCACGCTGTTTGGCTCACATATTCCAACCATGCTAGCCAGGGTTTCCAGATTTAAAACAGATTCAGAAAATCAAAAATGCTCTTCAAGTTTATATCCAGACAGCCGTGTATGATTTCAGAAATAAATTAAATCACAGCTTTACGTTCATAGAGGATTTCTACACAGGGATTTCCGATGTTTGTTCCTCACAAGATTGCAGAAACTTGTACACTGGTGCTAAGGAGCACCTGAGAGGATTTGGTCCATGTGGAAACATCTCAGAAGTAGTGGAGCTATACTTTTCTGTCTACATCTCCTTCCTTTTCGATTCAATCCTGGTTTGACCAAAAAAGAAAAATCACCATGTAAAGGCTGCACTTTATCTTGGAGAAGGGTAGTAATGTCCTGGTGGCATAACTAGATAAAGTGATGCAACTTGACCTATAAAGCAGGGATATTGAGATGTGACTGTCGCTTTATGAACTGTTCTTGAAGACCATGGATATTCTTCTGAAGTTGATTTTGCCAAGGCAGCTAAAGCTGTCCATACATGTTACATGTCAGTGAAACCGAGAGAATGTGATGGAATCCATACCATGTATAGTATTTGGACAGCCTGACTGTCTGGACCAGAGATGGAGATGTCCAGATACTGTAGATTCCAACCAATCGAATGCTTTGCTTGGACAGAGAAGAGGCACCGGAGGAAGCTAGCAGCCGCTCATCTCACTCTTCCTATTGAAGCAACGTGCCAGTTTGGTGACCTGAGTTAGGCCTCATGTACATGGCACATACACATATGGTATCTGGTATCCATATCTCAGTGGACTTGCATACAGCACATGATAAATGTCCCCTATTTAATTCTATGGGCTAATACTCTACTGGGGGGTTCTGTCCTTAGGAAGCACATGGGTGTGGAATGCTATGTTGTGGAGGGGTTCTCCCTAGCATTACTTCCAGAGGTGCTTCACACTGTGGCACATGTAAATCTGTAGACCCCCAGTGCACTCAATGCACCACTGAGTCACCAGGGGAAATAAATTGTAAGCCCCACTGGAAACAGGAAGTGATACCATACAGCAGAACAGAGAGCAGAGTGGGTGAGGGGTCCGTGGAGGGACACCCCACTAAGTTTGACTCCTTTTAACCCTTTTAAAGTAAATGTGAGTAGAAAAAAATTAACAGGTTTAATAAATCGTGAGCTGAAAATGAAGTGGCTTATACAACACATAGGAGGGATTTATCATGAGGGGAATATCTGAAGTCAGTTTTGCTTGAGTCTACGTTGTCGCACTTTAGGCCACATTTATCAAATGTTACATGTTGTTTGATAAATGTGCCTTGTCCTAAAGGGGTTCTCCGGGCTTTTAATATTGATGACCTATCCTCAGGATAGGTCTTCAATATCAGATCGGCTGGGGTCCGACACCAGGCACCCCCGCCGATCAGCTGTTTGAAGAAAAGGCGCGCGCCGTGCCAGCGCTGCCTCCCCTTCACTGTTTACCTTCTCGCCGTTGCATCTACAGCGGTGAGCAGGTGTAATTACACCTAACCGTCCCATTCATTTCAATGGGACGGATCGTTCCCATACACTTTTATAGGAGCGATCCGTACCATTGAAATGAATGGGACGGCTTGGATGTAATTACACCTGCTCACCGCTGCAGATGCAAGGGCTAGAAGGTAAACAGTGAAGGGGAGGCAGCGCTGGCATGGTGCGCACCTCCTCTTCAAACAGCTGATCAGCGGCGGTGCCTGGTGTCGGATCCAGCCGATCTGATATTGCTGACTTATCCTGAGGATAGGTCATCAATATTAAAAGCCCGGAGAACCCCTTTAAACTTAACACTTTTGCCTAGAAAAGCTCCTCCGGTTTTCCTACTCCACCTTTCTACTGAAGCGAGACTGCGCCTTTTTATTTATTTTTTATTTTTTTGCGACTTTTAAAAAAGTGTCACTGATAAATCTGGTGTGAAACTCATTAACGTAGCTTACCAAACCCACTTTCCTGAGTGGTGTAAAAATGCAAAAAGTCGCTAAATGTTTGTACAAGTGAGCTTGAAAAGTCGCAAAAGCCCCATTTTGCAACTTTTCGAAGTCAGGAGGTGTGGAAAAATGTGGGCCATAAGGTTTTAACAAGCTACTGTATATGAAGATGTAAACAGCTGCTAAATCATCTAACACTGAAATCCAGGAAACCTACATGCAGACATCTAACAAAACAATAAAAAATAATAAAACCCAAACTTTGAAATGCATAGGCTTTGTTTTAGAGACGAGGAAATGGTTAAAGTGTATCGTGCAAAGGCCCTGGGCAAGGTTGCCTGATAGATGCAAACTGTTACAGGCGCTAGATACACAGTTATGTCTACCCAGGGGCAGAACAATACGTAGTAACAATATTGTCAGTGTGAATGCGGCATGCTGTCTGCTGCAGGCAGCTTCACACCGTGACACTTCCAGCCCACTCCTCACCTAGCGCTCCGGTGCACGCCGCATGCTAGCCTGTAGTTAATAGCATTACTAGATAGCAGAACTGCTTGCTGGTATTCTTACTTGGCTCCCTTTCAACTCTAGCATCCTTTCAAGCTAGACTGCAGTGTAGGAAACTAGCCATGAACCAGATCCGTACCTGCATTCCCCAGGAAATGAATATTTCCCGACCCAACGCAGGCGGAACGTTACACACTTTACCCCGGACTATACTGTTACTGTCCTACTGAATATGCGCAGTCCCTCAGCCTTCACCACATATGTCCACCAGCCTATGAAAGGTTCCGTTTCAGAAACCTGCCTTCTCTCAACAACAAGTCTGGCCATGCTATACTTTGTCCTTTGTGATGCTGGGAAAGCTGGGTGACGTTAGTTGTCTTGCTGCTTTCAAAACCCTGGAATGGCCAATCTGTCAACTTATTGCATGACTAGTATATTCTAGCCGCTTTCACGCCGTCAGTGTTTGATCAGTGATTTATATTGGTGAATGTGAGCCAAAACCAGGAGAGAAACATTAGGTGTTGACCCGCTCCTGGTTTTGACTCACAGCCCCTGATGAAAATCACTGACGAAACACTGACTGTGAAAGCGGCCTTACCATTCAGGATGCTAGGTGACATCACTTGTTCATCACGGGGAACATTTTGGGTGCTGGCCTTTTCCATAAGCAGTAATCACTAAGCCGCTCTCCTATCTCATAAGAGAGGGCACCTCAAGGACCTAGAAAAATAACTGCATTAGCCAGAAGCCTGGGCAAGTACACTGTGCCTCACTGCACATGTGCCAGAAACCTGGGTAAGTACACTGTGCCTCACTGCACATGTGCCAGAAACCTGGGTAAGTACACTGTGCCTCACTGCACATGTGCCAGAAACCTGGGTAAGTACACTGTGCCTCACTGCACATGTGCCAGAAACCTGGGTAAGTACACTGTGCCTCACTGCACATGTGCCAGAAACCTGGGTAAGTACACTGTGCCTCACTGCACATGTGCCAGAAGCCTGGGTAAGTACACTGTGCCTCACTGCACATGTGCCAGAAACCTGGGTAAGTACACTGTGCCTCACTGCACATGTGCCAGAAGCCTGGGTAAGTACACTGTGCCTCACTGCACATGTGCCAGAAACCTGGGTAAGTACACTGTGCCTCACTGCACATGTGCCAGAAACCTGGGTAAGTACACTGTGCCTCACTGCACATGTGCCAGAAACCTGGGTAAGTACACTGTGCCTCACTGCGCATGGGACAGAAACCTGGGTAAGTACACTGTGCCTGACTGCACATGTGCCAGAAGCCTGGGCAAGTACACTGTGCCTCACTGCGCATGCGCCAGAAGCCTGGGCAAGTACACTGTGCCTCACTGCACATGTGCCAGAAACCTGGGTAAGTACACTGTGCCTCACTGCACATGTGCCAGAAACCTGGGTAAGTACACTGTGCCTCACTGCACATGTGCCAGAAACCTGGGTAAGTACACTGTGCCTCACTGCACATGTGCCAGAAACCTGGGTAAGTACACTGTGCCTCACTGCACATGTGCCAGAAACCTGGGTAAGTACACTGTGCCTCACTGCACATGTGCCAGAAGCCTGGGTAAGTACACTGTGCCTCACTGCACATGTGCCAGAAGCCTGGGCAAGTACACTGTGCCTCACTGCGCATGCGCCAGAAGCCTGGGCAAGTACACTGTGCCTCACTGCACATGTGCCAGAAACCTGGGTAAGTACACTGTGCCTCACTGCGCATGGGACAGAAACCTGGGTAAGTACACTGTGCCTCACTGCACATGTGCCAGAAACCTGGGTAAGTACACTGTGCCTCACTGCGCATGTGCCAGAAGCCTGGGCATGTGCACTGTGCCTCACTGCACATGTGCCAGAAACCTGGGTAAGTACACTGTGCCTCACTGCGCATGTGCCAGAAGCCTGGGCAAGTACACTGTGCCTCACTGCACATGTGCCAGAAACCTGGGTAAGTACACTGTGCCTCACTGCACATGTGCCAGAAGCCTGGGCAAGTACACTGTGCCTCCCTGCGCATGCGCAAGAAGTTGAACACAATAGCGCATCCGAAAGATTTTGTCCTGACATATGATTATGTTGAAGAAAGCCATTGGAGGTAGGATTAATGTGCAGACAGCGTGACCTGACTCCTCGGCGTCTCCA
The DNA here is from genome assembly GCF_905171765.1 of Bufo bufo. Taxonomy (NCBI): domain Eukaryota; kingdom Metazoa; phylum Chordata; class Amphibia; order Anura; family Bufonidae; genus Bufo; species Bufo bufo. The sequence goes on from NC_053390.1 coordinate 394,950,489, forward strand.
CCTCCATGACTACACACAGGCAATCTTCATATGGCATCAAACATTTTATCAAAATGGGGCAAGTGCCTAGAGCAGCTTTAGTAGGTAGTGGTGGTGGTTTGGGGCAAAAAGTTTCTGACAGGTTCCCTTTAAAAGGGGTTTTCAATACTTTAGACCTGATGGCCAATCCTGTGGGCAGGTCATCAGTATCCGATACCTGGGACCGATCAGCTGTTTTAGAAGGTACCGGTGCCCTCAGTAGTGCAGCAGCCTTCTCGCAGAGGATAGATCAGTATTAAAGTCTCAGAAAGCCCCTTCATTCTCTATGTGGACTATGTGCTCTCCGCATCCGCATTTCCAGCGCACGGCACTGAACTTCCGGTCCGCAGCTCCGCGAAAAAATTGAGCATGTCCTATTCTTGTCCGCAGCTGTGGACAAGAATAGGACTTCTCTATTTAGTGCCGGCCATGTGCGTCCCGGTGTATTGCGGATCCGCAATACACCACGGACGTGTGAATGGACCCTAAAGCGCAGAGATTGAAGGAAACACCATTACCCAGCGTCAGACTGGCCCACTAGAGTACCAGAGGATCCCCCGGCGGGTCCAGGCTCTGATACCATAGTGGGCCCCAAAGGTCCAGTAGGAAAAAACATTTGGCTGCCTTTGAAGCCAATCACTTGCCAGTCTGACCATTACCCAACAACCATGCAGTGTCAGTAAGACGTGTTAACCTCTTCATCTCCTCAATGTGCAGTATTTTATAGTAGGATTAAAGGGGTTATCCATTCCCTATAATGACCCCCAGAATGCCTGGGCCCCTCCTCTAGAGCATACTTACCTGCTCCCCCAGCACCCACGTCCCTCCGGATCCCTGCACAGCATCTCCCATAGGGTGACGCTAGGGAGGCTGGTTGCCCCGTCTCTGGATGTTTTGATCCGCGCAATGGGGAGATGCAGCGGCGGCCGTGCAGGGATCCAGAGGGGCGCGGGTGCCGGTAGCAGGTAAGTATGCTCTAGAGGAGGGGCCTGGGCATTGTGGGGGTCATTATAGGGATTGGATAACCCCTTCAATGGTAGTTACATTTTTTTTTTTCATTATACTTTCAGATTCCCTCAGTCTTCTGGCATCGCCCCATTCCTACGGTGAGTGTTGGGGGGCCACGCAGCCTGGCACTGCAGATGTGGGTGAGGATCTATCAGGTAAGTTACTATTTTAAGCCAATATAAAACCTATTGGAAACCCCCTGTATTTTTCCTGCCTGGTTTCCTGGCAGGATCTGTCACCCACCGAGGGGCCTCCAACAGGAAGCATGTGCTGTATGTAAAACAGAGTGTCCTTCACAGAGAGCTGTCGGGGTCTGGTATAGACCCCCTACCATCTGGAGCTCTGCCTGGTCACAAGTCACGTATACTTCATGTCTCCTGCCACTGGCATGTGTGCCCAGTGAAGTCAATAGAGGGATACAAGACGGGTGCATTCTGCACCCTGATGGCTTCTGCACTAGTGTTCGTGCCAGTCTGTCCATGTCTTCGGTATATGGCAAGATTAACAGCACTGGACCATCAGGATTCATTGGCATCTCTTTGAAAACAGATCTGGCAGAGGTGCCCCAGGTTTGTTATAAACCCAAGTCATGACTGTAGTGTGAACAGGGCCTTAGAGATGGAGCTAACAATGCCACGCGTATCTATAGGGCAGCAGGACGTAGAGTTTTGGATACTTCCCTACACGGTTTTAAGTTTGGTGGGGTAGTTTCATTTCTCAGAAACGTGCGCCAAGGCCGAGACTCCAAGCTTCATTTCAGAAGTCAGCGCACACCTGGTAAATAACAAGTTGGCAAACTGAGACTTCTTATAAAAAAAGTGTCCAAAATCCTCTTGGATCGGAGTGTGCTGCAATCCAAGCCCCCCAACTGCGGCTCTGGAGACGTCTGGTAGGCACTGCCAGCTGATACTGAGGGCAACACGTGAGGTTCTCCACACATTCCTGGGTATTTCGTGTCCTGCGAGATCCCAATCAGGTGGCACCCAACACATCAGATGTTCTTCTCACACAAGTCCAAGGTCATGTCCAGGGATGATCCAGGTGCTGCCCGAATAATAGTACCCTGCTACATGGGAACCTGGCAGGCAGCAGGGTTCTGACCTGAGGTCCTTGGCATCTCACCTACATGGGCACCTGTGGCCAATCTAAGAGCTGCCAGCCCAGAAGGGTCCAGATCGCTGGTTATACCAGGCACAGGCCTCCTTGTGATCTGAGCTTAGTATAAAAAAGCTGAGGATTACTATAGAGTGAGTTTAATGCCCACTGGATTACTTGAGGGATGCCAATCTGGTCTGGCACAGATACCATAGTAAAAGATGCTCATCACAAGGTACTGGAGAAAGGTAATCATAGTCCATATATCAAGCTAGAGAGATCATGGGGACTACAAATCCCAGCAAACCAATGCTGACTGTGACATGCTGAGATCTTTAGTTCTGTAACTGATTCCATACAGAGGATGCAGCCTGGCTGGCCACGTTTGGTCGCTCCTGGAGAACTACAAGTCCCAGGAAGACTGACATAGCCTTCTAGGACTGAGAAGCAACAGGAGAATACAAATAAAAATAAACACTTTACGAAGAACTACAGGTCCCAGCAACCGTGATTCCTAGTCCGAATGGCTCCCACAACATACTGTTGCAAAGAACCCTGGCTGCTGGGACTTGTAGTCCAACAAGATATGAAGCAACAGAATGGCGATGCGGAGTTTGTCAGCTCCTGAAGAACTACAGGTGCCAGCCACGCTGATGCCTGGACTGTACACAGACACGAACCTGCTCCTGTGAAGCCAGCACCTTCACTGCCCAACACCACACAACTGAGCTGGCACCAGGTAGGGGCGCCCGCCTGTCACCACAACCACAACCAGTGAAGAAGAGCACTTACCAGGAGGAGGCATGCCACAGCCAGCAGCAGAGTGCCACTCACCGCCTGACGGCAGCACTCCATGGCGAGCGGGAGGGAGCTGTGCTACACTGCTGCTCCGGGCTCCGCACACATCTCCTCAGCCAAGGGGCGTGTGGTGGGGGGCTCGGTGGAATCTCTCCGAGAGCGGGCAGCCAGCCAATCAGCCTGCTGCTAATCACACCAAACCCAGAGGGGGGAGAGGGGGCAGCACTAGTGCCCTGTACCAACGGCGGGGGGGACCACTGCCAGAGAGATGCCTGTCTAATACATCTATCTGATCTGTCTGTCTATTATCTATCTATTAATCTAATATCTATCTATTATCTATCTATCTATTAATCTAATATCTATCTATTATCTATCTATCTATCTATCTATATCATCTATATTATCTATCTATCTATCTATCTATCTATCTATTATCTATCTATCTATCTATCTATCTATCTATCTAATATCTATCTATCTATTATCTATCTATCTATCTATCTATCTATCTATCTCCTATCTATTATCTATCTATCTATCTATTATCTATCTATCTCCTATCTATCTATCTATCTATCTCCTATCTATTATCTATCTAATATCTATCTATCTATCTATCTATCTATCTATCTATCCATTATCTATCTATCTATATCATCTATATTATCTATCTATCTATCTATCTATCTATCTATCTATCTATTATCTATCTATCTATCTATCTATCTATCTATCTATCTATTATCTATCTATCTATCTATCTATCTATCATCTATCTATCTATCTATCTATCTATTATCTATCTATCTCATATCTATCTATCTATCTATCTATCTATCTATATTATCTATCTATCTATTATCTATCTATCTATCTATCTATCTTCCATCTATCTATCTATCTATCTATCTATCTATCTCATATCTATCTATCTATTATCTATCTATCTATCTATCTATCTATCTATATTATCTATCTATCTATCTATTATCTATCTATCTCATATCTATCTATCTATCTATCTATCTATCTATATTATCTATCTATCTATTATCTATCTATCTATCTATCTTCCATCTATCTATCTATCTATCTATCTATCTCATATCTATCTATCTATTATCTATCTATCTATCTATCTATCTATCTATCTATATTATCTATCTATCTATTATCTATCTATCTATCTATCTTCCATCTATCTATCTATCTATCTATCTATCTATCTATCTATCTATCTATCTATCTATCATCTCATATCTATCTATCTATCTATCTATCTATCTATCTATCTGTCTATTTATCTATCTATCTTCCATCTATCTATCTATCTATCTATCTATTATCTATCTATCTATTATCTATCTATCTCATATCTATCTATCTATCTATCTATCTATTATCTATCTATCTATCTGTCTATTTATCTATCTATCTTCTATCTATCTATCTATCTCATATCTATCTATCTATCTATTTAATATATATCTATCTATCTATCTCATATCTATCTATCTATCTCATATCTATCTATCTATCTATCTATCTAATATCCATCTATCTATTATCTATCTATCTCATATCTATCTATCTATCTATCTATCTATTTAATATATATCTATCTATCTATCTCATATCTATCTATCTATCTATTTATCTATCTATCTATCTATCTATTATCTATCTATCTCATATCTATCTATCTATCTATCTATCTATCTATTTAATATATATCTATCTATCTATCTCATATCTATCTATCTATCTCATATCTATCTATCTATCTATCTATCTATCTATCTATTATCTACCTATCTCCTATATATTATCTATCTATCTATCTATCTATCTATCTATTTAATATATATCTATCTATCTATCTCATATCTATCTATCTATCTATCTATCTATTTATCTATCTATCTATCTATCTATTATCTATCTATCTATCTATCTATCTATTTAATATATATCTATCTATCTATCTCATATCTATCTATCTATCTCATATCTATCTATCTATCTATCTATCTATCTATCTATCTATTATCTACCTATCTCCTATATATTATCTATCTATCTATCTATCTATCTATCTATCTATCTATCTATCCTTCTGTCTGTAGTTTTCCAGTGATTCTTGCACTGCTCAGTGTGGAGCTGGGTTCTGAAAATCGTATAGCTGGACCCATTCACTTCTAGAAGCAAGCACTCCATCTTGTGGATGTTTTGTTCTGTAGTCACATTTTTTCCGTCTACAATCAACTTGTTGCCTTAACATAAAAGTATTTTGTGTCTTTTTAGCTATGGATTATAATATGACATAGATATGAGAGAACAGCACCTCCAGACTCCCCCAAATCACATAAGGAAGAGAGGCGGAAAGATACTCTTGAGAACATTTTTGCTTTTATCACATTCAGTTTGGGATTTTTTACTTGTTTTCTAATTAAAATTCAATGACCTTTCAAGCAGAGTCCATGAAATTGCGAGGCTGCCTAATACTAGTAAGGATCTCCTTACGTGATGTCCTGTGATCTCAGAAGCTCTGCTACCCTGAACCCTGAAGGCCATGACCTGCTCTGTGCCATGGATCCTAGAAGAGTTCCCAGCAGATGTGTGATGCTCTCCATTCACTGCTCATTTTTTTTCGGAAGTCCCATAGTGGTGAATGGAGAGCACACTGTGCATACACAGCCACCTCTCCATTCGCCGCTATGGGACTTCCAGAAATAACTAAGCCCGTTCTGGAGATAGGACAGGGTACCAGAGGTGGGACCTGCACCTATATGACACTGATGGCATATCCTAGCAATATGCCACTATTGAGATGGGAATACCCCTTTAACACAGCGCTACAGTCCCCAAATTTGTGATATTTTTTCAAGAAAATACTTCAGGGAGACAAAGTACCAATAAACAAGTGGCCAAAATAATAAGTTGAAGCAAAATGCTTCAAATTCAGTATTTTTTAAAATGATAATTAAACTCTGAAGCATATTTTTAACTATGTGTGAGCCTGGCCTTATGATGGCTATATACTATATACTATAGCTGTTTTCTCGATAGGGAGAGGCAGGGATGCTCCTTTCTGCTGCCTGAGACGAAAACTGAAATGACGCATGCTTGGAAAACATTACATATAGTGCTACAAAACATACTGGTAAATGTAGCAATACAGTTGAATATGCAGAGATGAACGCTTCCACAATGAAATCACTAATTGCCCAAGACCTTTCCGCTGCCCCCCACTTATCTCTACCTGGTGCTGCCTGAGGCAATTGCCTCACCTCGCCTCATTGGCGGTGCACCCCTGGGGAGAGGGGAATAAGCCACTGTCAGACCCCTATGGAAGCAGCTTATACCCCTTGAGAATAACAGGTTCGGCCATGTTGAAATATACCCGACCCTTCTTCACCCCAACAACTGCTGTTGGGAGAGAATCAGGACAACCCCATAAACATTAGATGGTTGGCTGGTCCAGTCAAAATTGTTGGTCTTGGAGACATTCATCTTATGAGTATGGCCAGATTCAGGGTCCACAGGATGATTTGGGGAGAGAGAGCTTGGTGGAGATTGTTGCAGAACCCTCTATCGTAGAGCTCACTATGTTAGGGCTCATGTATAGACAACCCGTAAGTTATATTGAGCTGTATTATGGTACCCATAGACTGTTCCTCTGTGTGTCTCCAATTTCATAATCACTGGTCCATCAGACATCATATTACAGAGCTATTCACTATGATAGAGGACCATACAATGGCATACCACTTAGTATCATGAAGCCCCAATGGTATGTTCTGATTGGGGGTTGTTGTACGTGTAACTTGTAGACACCTTCCAAAGAATAATGAGGTATAAATGTTGGGGGTCAGGCTAGCTGAACCCAGGGCAGACAAGGTGATGCCGCTCACAAACAAAGGATGCCTAAGTGGTGCACATCAAATACTTTGGGACAGTCAGGAGGGTCACCATCACAAGGCGTGCATTGTATATGATGACAAAGTTGTGATGCAAGCCACTTCCAGCACATGTGTAAAGTGGAGGTCACTGAGACTCTACAAATGAGCATCATATACACAGCACGCTACACTATCACTAATAAACCTGCTGGTGGGTCTCTCTTCAGTAGAATGTATTATGAGGCAGAAACTTGGTTGAAACGGAAAAGTATTCCAGAATTTGACTTAGTGGTTATCATTTCTTTCTGAGCGCAGCCTCCACCCTCCTCCCCTTGTTCTTCAGAACAGTAGCTTTCTTTGTAACCGAGCTCTGTTGTATTCTAGAGGGAAATATCTACCCAGGAATGCAGCAATACGCAACATGCCTGCCACATAACTAAACCCAGCTCTTCACTCATCAGAACAGGGTTTCAAGACAAATAAAACCTATTCGAGGTCTAAAGTGTTTGGACTTTTACATACCTGTTATTATATCATTGGGAATGAGAGAATTCTGCTGCAAGCCTGTTGTAAGTATCTCTGCTCTAGAGGAAGCAAGACGTATGGATGTCATGTTGAAGTAACACATAACGCAGTAACTAATTCTAAAACTATGATAGCGATATCTTATTACTCTTAAAGGGGTTGTCAGAGTTTCATACTGATGACCTATCTTCAGGATAGCTTTGGCTCAAAATCAATGATGGAAATCACTGACCGAACACGGTGTGAATAAGGCGTTAGGCTATATTATGGGAACATCTACTGGTGAAGGCCCAGTCAAGAGACTGAAATCTTAGTGTAGCTATCTGTATACAGAGGTATTCCCTCTGTTGTATCCTGTGATATCTGTCACTAGCAATGTGCATCTATGTCTTATTGGCCTATATACTGTAAGCATCATTTTTAATGGCTCAGTCATGCTCAATTCAGCAGTACCAGGGCCAAATCTGTAGGACCTTGCTTAGGACTCCCACAAATTTGACCTTTAACATTTTATCCTGTATAGTAGTAACAGATAATTCAGAGCAGCACCATGCACCTTATATGACTCCCTCGGAATGCAACAGCTTGTCCAGACCACCGATGGATAGGTCATCAGAATCTGGAGGGGGTCCGACACCAGGACCCCTCCCGAACAGCAGCTTACCTGTTTGCTGCTGCCTTCCCCAGCTTTTCCTAGGCCAAGTGAAGCCATGTTCATTGGTTACATGGCCTCGGCACAGCTTAGCCCCATTGAAGTGAATGGGGCTGATCTGCGATACCAAGTACAGCCACTGTACAATGTACTGTGCTGTTGGTGAGCTGAGAGAAGATGGCAGCGCTACTATGGGCGCTGGTGCCTTTTCAAACAGCTAATCGGTGGGGGTCTTGGGTGTCGTCAGGATAGATCGTCAGTAAAAAAAACTCTTGGAAAACCCCTTTAAGGCAATAAACATTATATAAACATCAGCCAATTCTGCCCTCTAATGTCATCTGAACCTCAATGTCATGGTCTCACCTGCTTGCTGCTCTCCTTCGTTTGACATGTGCTGGCGGCCATCTTGGGTCCTGGGTTTCTTGTAGCCTTCCACCCTGCGGCTCCTCCTTCCCCTGGGAGGAGCTGGATGCCTAGCTCATATATATAGGAGGTCTGTGGCTTCAGTTCCTTGCTTGGTCCTCTTGTGTTCACATGCTTCTAAGACTGCTGCTGCTTCTGGTTCCTGATCCTGGCTTCGTCTGACTACCCTGCTGGTTCCTGATCCTGGCTTCGTCTGACTACCCTGCTGGTTCCTGATCCTGGCTTCGTCTGACTACCCTGCTGGTTCCTGATCCTGGCTTCGTCTGACTACCCTGCTGGTTCCTGATCCTGGCTTCGTCTGACTACCCTGCTGGTTCCTGATCCTGGCTTCGTCTGACTACCCTTCTGGTTCCTGACCTCTGGCTTCGCAAAGACTCTGCTCGGTTTCACCATCCGTTTGGACTTTTGCTTTACAGCTTTATTTTCAATAAAGCCTTCTTATTTTCACTTATCTCTTGTTGTACGTCTGGTTCATGGTTCCGTGACACTCAAACTAATCTGTATGGAGGTGTAATGACCGTCCCCCGACAGCAGATGCTATGGCAAAGAAGGATGGGGTATGTTGGATTTCAGTCAGCCCAAACCACCATCAGAGGTGCCTATATTTCTCTCCCCATTGAGAACACATGCATGCTTGGCCAAGTCAATTATGGATGTGTACTAATGATGAAACTCATTAACATAGGAAGGGCACCACCAATATAATGAATAATAATATATGGTTGCTGTAATGCATGTAATGGAATTACAATAACTGAACTCTACAGTTGATAAAACAACCCAAGAGGTCTAGTTAATATTCCTTATACATCAAATGGACTACAATATGGCCAAAGGCAACTCAACAAAAATCCATTATTATAATATGACATGATTAAACATTAATTTAAAAAAATATACGACTTGGCATCCAATGTGCAAACATGACATAATATAAAGTGCCAGGGCTTGGCAGTGATATAAAGTGCAAAAAGTATTTACAACTCGGAAAAGTGCCTTGAAAAATATGCCGATCTCTTCAAAATGCTGTGACACTAAGCCCCTTGCATATGGCCACCATAGATCATGTGCGGATTCTTCCGGGGTAAGATTTTTTCAGTTATGCATGTGAGTGGGAATTCTGCAACTCCGAAAAGATTGTATAAAGAAAATGTATATAATGTTAACATATTGTATAAAAAATTGTATGGGAAAATGTATGTAAAATGTATATGATGTTAACATATTGCTAGGCCTGACAAAAAGAAGCTTCCAAATAAATGGGACCAAGAAGGTGTTACAGAAGTACTGTTTGTAGCAGGATCTTCCAAATTGTTTAAGCATGACTAATGTCATAAACTTTAATTGGGCATCATAAATTACAAATTATAATGTTTTAATTTATTAGCTTTTTCACTCTATGTCGCCCGCAGGTGACTCATGTACTTTGGCAATTAATAAGTCATGCACGTGATATTTTCTCCTTCTAATTTTTCGACTGTATTTTCCTGTTAATCAGTCAAGAAAAATAACACAGAGGAGAATGATTATTGCATGAGACTATATATTTGAATAACATTTCTGAAGTCTTCTTTGGGGATAGGCACTGTATATCCATATGACATTTATGTTTGATTACATCATATATATGTGTAGTTTTTTGGCTAGAGTTTTGTTTAGTTCAAGTTGAAAGATGACGTTACCTATAGTAGTACTGTACTACATTAAACCATATTAATTATTAAACCAAACACAATGGGAAAGATTTACTAATAGTGGTACACTTTACCAAATTTACCAAACACCGGCGTTTTTCACTGATCTATGATATTCCTTGCAGGGGTGCACCACCAAGGAGGCCAGGTGAGGCAATCAGCAAAATGGGGGGCACCCGAAGGGCCATGGGCTGAAGGGAAGGGGTTAGGTTAAGAAATTAGCATTGAGGAAGGAGGGGCGCAGTTTCAGTTTTCGGCTGAAAAGAATGTCCTTTTAGCCACTGTTGGGTTAGTATGCTTAGGCTTACTTGTAAACTATATAGGAAAGCACATAGGACTGCACTTTCCTATACAGTGGGCCACCACAAAAATGCAGATAAGTCACACAGTATACATTTTTGTGGCACAGTGGCTAAAGGGCGACATATGCTAGGAGACTATATGGGTATAAGGTTGCAAGCATCAATGCCTTACATTGGAAGTATACATTAGGGAATACTACTGATATAGACCTCTGGAATGATGCTCTGACACAATGTGAACAAACCCTTGTGAATATTGAAGCTCCTAAATTGCCTTGATGTTTACCATATTGGATGTCAACTAGTGATGGACGAACATCGGCCGGGACGATTCGCGAAGAAATGTTAGCAAACCGCAAGTTCGCGGCGGTCCCCATTGACTGGATACAATTTTTAATGTAGGCCACTGGAGTACAGGCCCCAAGCATTAGGCATTCACCGGACAGAAAAGAACAAGTAATTATGTGGCTGGAGGTATATTAGATGGTCATTGGATATCAATTTTACTGCAGGCCAGTGGACTACAGGCCCCAAAAATTATTCATTCACCGTACAGAAAAGAACAGTTGATAATGTGGCTGGAGGTACATTAGGCGGTCACCGTATAACAATTTTACTGTTGGCCAGTTAGATTGATTTACAGGCCCCAAAAATTATGCATTCACCATACATAGATGATCAAGTGATTATGTGGCTGGAGGTATATTAGACAGTCAATAGATATCAATTTTGATGCAGGCCAGTGGAGTACAGGCCTCAAACATTAGGCATTTACCGGACAGAAAAAAACAATTGATAATGTGGATGGAGGTACATTAGGTGGTCACCGTATAACAATTTTATTATTGGCCAGTTAGATGACAGGCCCCAAAAATTATGCATTTAATGTACATAAATTATCAAGTGATTATGTGGCTGGAGGTATATTAGACGGTCAATGGATATCAATTTTATTGCAGGCCAGTGGACTACAGGACCCAAAAATTATTCATTCACCGTACAGAAAAGAACAATTGATAATGTGGCTGGAGGTACATTAGGTGGTCACCGTATAACAATTGTACTGTTGGCCAGTTACATTACAGGCCTCAAAAATTATGCATTCACCGTACATAAATTATCAAGTGATTATGTGGCTGGAGGTATATTAGACAGCCATTCAATATCAATTTTACTGCAGGCAAGTGTAGTACAGGCCCCAAACATTAGGCATTCACCGGACAGAAAAGAACAAGTAATTATGTGGCTGGAGGTATATTAGACGGTCATTAGATATCAATTTTACTGCAGGCCAGTTCAAATAGATGTCAAATACATATGTTTAAAAGAAGAAAAAATATAAAGTTGGATTAAAAACATGGCTAACGAAATCCCCCCTCTTGAAAAAACCCCGAATGATAATAGTTGAAGTTCCATAACACGTGGTCGTCACAGGTGTTGAATTCCTCCGAGGTCCCAAACATTAGGCATTCACCGGACAGAAAAGGCCTTTTATGCCGCTGTGTTTACCTAAGACAGGGTGTTCTGGGTGGTGGCGGATATTTGTGGGCTGTCATGAGGAAATTCAATTAAACGTGGTTGTCACAGGTGTTGAATTCCTCTGAGATCCATGACTCATTCATTTTTAGAAATGTGAGGTAGTCCACACTGTTGTTAGCTAGGCGAGTGCGCTTATCGGTCATGATCCCCGCTGCTGCGCTGAACGTCCTTTCAGACAGGACACTCGACGAGGGGCAAGCCAAGAGTTCCATGGCAAATTGTGCCAGCTCTAGCCACAGGTCAAGCCTGCACACCCAGTAGTCAAGGGGTTCGTCGCTTCTCAGAGCGTTCACATCGGCCGTTAACCTGATGTAGTCGGACACCTGTCGGTCTAGGCGTTCCCTTAGGCTGGATCCAGAGGACGGCTGTCGATGGGTTGGTTGCAAGAATGATCTCATATCTGAAGTGACCAACACATCTTCAAACCGCTGTCACAGCGGACGGGATCTCAGATACACAGATAAACCAACAAACCAGTTTCTAGGCGAGAAGCAGGGGAAGGGTCACATCCTAGCAAATCCCTGACTTCTCTCCCTACACTGCTAAGCCCACATTCAGACCTTGATGGTAGGAATAATGTGTCCTCGTGCCTGGGCTAAAATACCCTAGAACCCCTGAGATGGTGAAAAGGGGAATAGGAGCAGCCTGCTCCCACAGAACCTGGAGGGGACAGATGACACACAAACAACCTAGACAGCAAACAACAAAAACAGAAACCAAACTTAACTTATCTGAGCTAGAACAGACAATCCTTCCTTCCTTGCTTCCAAGGCCAGACTGATTTCTATAACCCGCACAGAACACTGGGATTGAGTGAGATTTAAACCAATGACCCCACCCAGTGCACCTGAAGGGAGGCGGATCCAGCACAACTCCAAAACAAAACAAAAAACTAAACACGTGCTGCTATTCTGGCCGACCTCCGCACATAGTCAGAGCAGGGCATGACAACCGCCCTCTTCTTGCATGTGCTGTAGGTTTAGTACTCGCAACTGTTTCTCTGTGGGTGGAAATTCCTCTGCCAGCGCCCGCAACATCAGAATCCAGCATCTCTTGCAGCAATGCCTGGAAATGCTGCATTCTGACAGCCCTCTGTGATGTCCGCCATTTTGTGTTTGTACCGGGGGTCTAAGTACGTTGCCACCTGGTACTGGTCCTTGCCCTTTATGCTTTTTTACGGGGTCCCTCTTAAAACACTGGAGCATGAAGGCCCCCATTTGCACTAAATTGGAAGCGGTGGAGCACCCTGGCTCCTGCTCATCGCCCAAGAGAATGTCGTCCTCGGTCTCCTCCCCCCAGCCACGGACAACCCCAGGGATCCCCGAAATGTTTAAAGTCTCCCTCAAAGACTGCTCTTCTTGCTCCTCCTCTTCCCCCCAGCCACAATCCTCCTCTGACTCCTCTTCAGACACCTGCTGACTTGTCTCAGATGGAGTAGCCCACCCGGGAATTCATTCAGCATTGTGACTTCTTCATCTTCCAGCTCCTGCTCCTCGACAGCTTGATCAATGACACGACGCAATGCACGCTCCAGAAAGAAGGCGAAAGATATGATGTAACTGATGGCGCCCTGGCTGCGACTGACCAGTTTGGTGATCTCATCAAATGGCCGCAGAAGTCTGCATGCGTCGCGACTGGAGTGGTGAAAAAAAAAACAAGCTCCCAGAACCTGTCCTGCCGCAGAGTTCGTACAGGTAATCATTAACAGCACGTTTATGCTGGAGAAGCCTATCAAGCATATACAAGGTGGAGTTCCAGCGGGTTGGGCAGTCACAAATCAGACGTTTGACCGGCAAGTGGTGTCGCCGCTGAACGTCAGCAAGGCGAGCCATGGCCGTGTAAGATCTTCTAAAATGGCCAGAGATTTTCCTGGCCTGCCACAAGACGTCCTGGACCCCGGGGTATTTGGCAACGAATCGCTGCACGACTAAGTTCAGGACGTGTGCCATGCACGGCACGTGTGTGTTTTTGCCCTGTTTCAGCGTGCTCAGCAGATTGGCACCATTGTTGCACACCACTTTACCAACTGTCAAATTAAGCAAGGTTAGCCACTGATCGGCCTGTGACTGCAAAGCTGAAAGCATTGCAGGACCTGTGTGGATCTTGGCTTCCAGGCACAACAGCCGCAGCACAGCATGGCAACGTCTCACCTGGCACGTTAAATAGGTTCTGGGGAGCTTGGGGGGTGCAGCGGAAGAGGCGGTAGCAGTGGAAAAGGAGGAGTCAGCCGAGGAGGAGACGGAGGAGAAGAAGAGGCAGGCCTGCATGCAATCTGTGGCGGTAACACTAAATCCACATGGGTGCCACGGGTTACATGCTTGATGGCCGTCAGAAGGTTCACCCAGTGGGCAATAAAAGTTATGTACCTTCCCTGCTCGTGTTTGCTAGACCACGTGTCTGTGGTCAGATGTATCTTGGCACTGACCCTGTGTGCCAGAGATATATTAACTTGCTGCTGAACTTGGCCATATAGTTCAGGGATGCCCTTCTGAGATAAATATTTCCTTCCGGGGACCTTCCATTGCGGTGTGCCAATGGCCACAAATTTTCTAAAGGCCTCCGAGTCCACCAATTTATATGACAGTAGTTGGCGGGCTAACAGTTCCGACAAGCCAGTGGTCAGCCGTTGGGCAAGACGATTATCCGGCGTCATAATTTTTTTATGCTTCGAACATTTGGGTCATGGAAGTCTGCCTTGTGCTAGATGAACGCGGCGACGGAACGGTGGAAGGTGGAGTGGAGGACAAATGGGAGGAGAGAGGAGAAGGAGAAAAGGCAGGACTTGGAGCACCGGGAGTGTGGCTTTGTGGGTTCTGATGGCGTTGCTCCCACTGGGCTCGGTGATGGGAGGCCAGGTGCCTTATTAAGGCGGTCGTCCCTAGGTGAGTGTTGGGCTTACTGCGACTTATGCGTTGACAGCATAGGCTGCAGATGGCAACACTATTGTCAGCAGCTGACATGTTAAAAAAAAAGCCCACACTGCGGAGCCAAGTGCCGGCATCCTGGGAGCGCAAGATGTGACCATGCATGGTGGATGGCTCGCTCCAGATACATTAGCAGTCTGCTTTTTGCCTCCTGTGCACTGCGAGTTCTGCCTGCTTCTCCTCCCTATCTGCTTCTCCGTCTCTCCCTCTGAACTCCCCTGCTCTTCCTCTATTGTGGGCACCCACGTGATGTCCATTGACACGTCATTATCGTCACCTTCACCACCACTGACATTAGAGATATCAGAGTAGGCAGCAACAGCGGGGACCACCCTCCTTGGGCTGATCTGGGTACTGTCGTCAGACCGCTGGGTGGCGGCCGTTGCTACCTCCTCTTCCTCATCCGATGCCAAGAATGGCTGCGCATCGGTAAGGTCTGGGAATTGATGGGAAAGTAATTTCTCTGACTCGAGTGGAGGGGCTATGGTGGTGGTGGTGGTGTCTTTGGGGGTGCACACAGCAGAGAGTGAGGAGGGTGCAGATACAGAGGATGAGGAGGGTGCAGAAGTCACTCAACAAACTCTGGTGCGTCATTTTACCTAATCGCACGCACCTTCTCCAACTTCCCACTTAGGCTCCGGCCTGGTGCACCTGCCCAACCCCTACCACCCCTGCGGAATGGCCTGCCTCTTCCTCTGCCTGTCATTTTCAAAATGACCCTGTGACAAAGTCCCTATAGAAGAGCAGTATTTGTGGAAGCAGGTATATAGAACCCCTTAATCAGTTTTTTTGGGGGGCAACTGGTATACCACACAAGTTGCAATTTGTTGTCCCAATGGTGTTTGTCCCTTTGTATAGCTGTGGTATCTCAGCAGAACCGCACACAAATGCTGCACAATACAAATGCACTATATAGAAATTATATTATAGGTATATCACACCCCTGCCTCAATCAGATTTTTTTGGGGGCCACTGGAAAATTACACCAGTTGCAATTAGTTGTTCCAATGGCATTTGTCCCGCTGTATAGCTGCGGTATCTCAGCAGAACCGCACACAAATGCTGCTCAATACAAATGCACTATATAGAAATTATATTATAGGTATATCACACCCCTGCCTCAATCAGATTTTTTGGGGGGCAACTGGTATATCACACCAGTTGCAATTAGTTGTTCTAATGGCGTTTGTCCCTCTGTTAAGCTGCGGTATCTCAGCAGAACCGTACACAAAAGTTGCAAAAATACAAATGCACTATATAGAAAGTATATTATAAGTTTATCACACCCCTGCCTCAATCAGTTTTTTTGGGGGACAGCTGGTATATCACACCAGTTGGAAATAGTTGTTCCAATAGCGTTTGTTCCTCTGTATAGCTGCAGTATCGCAGCAGAACCGCACACAACTTCTGCACAATGCAAATGCCCTATAATATACTTTCTATGTTAGAAAGTATATTATAAGTATATTACACCCCTCAGTATGTCACACCTATCGATAGCACACCTATACCAGTCCTTAAAAGGAATTTTGTGGCCGTATTAGCTAGCGTTTGGTGTTTCTATACTCTCTAACAGTCTATCCCTGCTCCACACAGCAACCTTTCCCTACACTGGCAAAAAACTGAATGTAAAATGGCGGCCCGGTTTTTTCTAGGGTAGGTGGTGTGTCCATGTGCTGAAACTTCTCAATTGGCTGTCCTGTCCTACCTGATGGATGTGTCAAGGGTCTAAGTTGCAATGCAAATAATATGGCGCCGGCGGACATCGCCATATGTTCGCCTGTTCGGCGAACAGCGAACGAGCAAAGTTCGCCGCGAAACGACCGCCGGGCAAACCGCAAGGCAATCTCTAATGTTAACACAATTATACTTTATTCCTGCCTTACCATGTCAAAATATGTGTGCATTTTTATAGTCAGGAATGGTAGCCATCAACTACAACAAATGGGTGAGTGACAAGTAGCTCATGAAATGAATTTGAGAGCAATATGTAACTTGGTCGACAGGGATGAACGTGTATGCTGCAATAGAGGACTTACAAAATTTTGGGCCCTGAATACAAGTGTACAATTAAACAATACTAATTGACACAATAATAGAGAAGTAGATGATAGAGTAGTAATAGATGGCATGGATAGTTAGATAGGGAATAAGTTCAGTTTCCAATGGTGTCAACTTCAAGGCGTTTTTTTACTATAAGAACTGTAAATCTCTGGAGAAATCTACCTCCAGACGTGGTCACATCAGGAACAGTGGTTGGTTTAAAAAAGGCTTAGATGAATTCTTAAATTACATAACATTAATGTTAATGAAAATGTGTAGAAGTCTGGTTCTAACCCCCTCTTTCCTAAAATTCACATCCCACCTATCCCTTGGTTGAACTTCATGGACATATGTCTTTTTTCAACTGTATTAACTATATTAATATGGAAGGTAGGACCATTGAAAATTGGCTATGGTGTAAAATTATAAACAACAGATATGGAAGCATACAGTCTTGAAGAATATGTTGGCACCAGAGTAACAGATAGGTAGCAAACAACAAATACGACTAAATAAATATAATAAATACTAATAACTGAAACATCACACTTTACAGTAGGGTGTATTTCCACCATGCTTTTTATATATAATACTGTGCCGCTTCTGGTTAGAAATACTGTATTCTATGTAAGGTTGTTCAGAATTGGCATAATTTTCAGCATCCACAATGAAACCACAATGCAAGTTTCAAGAGAAAAGATATTCTATGTTAAAAAGAAGCTTAACGTTTTAACTCAGCATTCTTGATATATTTATCTCCATTAAGCATTTATTTGAACAACTGCCATTCATATTGAATGTAAAGAACAATTCCAAGGAGAATATGAAACCTTGTTTTTAGTCAAGTATTTAACATTCCTACACTTATTTCTAATTAAACATTGCTAGAAATCTTTTGTTCAAAGTGCTTTTAGCTTCTTTGTGTGAACTTGTAGAAATGACACTTAATAAGTGGAGCTTTGTGGGTAAAACAGTGTTGGAGCAAGATGACATAGATGGGATGGTATTGGGACAGCTTTTTGTTTACTTATATGAATAGAAGAGAGGGCTGCAACAAGCTCCACTACACACCATCCCTAGGGTATGTTTAGGATAAGGGGGCAAGGGTGCATAGTAGGGGCTTGTAAGAAGTAGTGATGAGCGACAGGGGTCATATTCGAATTCGCAATATTTCGCAAATATTTTGTGGAATATTCGTCGAATATTCGCGAATTCGAATATTCGTTATATTCTACAATTTTTACTCGAAAAATCGGCAAGATAATGATTGCGTAATATGCGAGTATGCGAATTTTCGTAATGTGAATTTTCCTAATACTAATTTTCGTAATGCAAATTTTTGTAATGCAAATTTTTATCGCGCATTTTTATACTGCCATGTAAAAACATGATTCCTCCCTGCTTCTTGCTTGTGGGCCAAAGGGTCATTGGCCCACAAGCAACTTAAGCAGGAAGGAATCATGACTTCAGATGGAAAAAAAATGAAGAATATTCTAAAAAACTAATATATAGCACTATATCGAATATATTTGTTTTTTCGAATATTCATAATATTCTAAAACAAGAATATATAGCAATATAGCGAATATTCGAAAAAAAAACGAATGTAGAGCAATTTAGCTAATATAGTGCGATATTATTTTTTTTTATAGTTGTAATTTTTTTCCAATCTGAACTTCAGATGACAAAAAAATTACAACTATTAGACAAAGAAGATTATAGCACTATATTAGCTAAATTGCTCTACATAAATTTTTTGTCGAATATTCGCTATATTGCTATACATTCTTGTTTTAGAATATTACGAATATTGTAAAAAACTAATATATTTGATATAGTGCTATATATTAGTTTTTTAGAATATTCGTAATTTTTCCTATCTAAAGTCATGATTCCTCCCTGCTTAAGTTGCTTGTGGGCCAATGACTCATTGGCCCACAAGCAAGAAGCAGGGAGGAATCATGTTTTTACTCGGCAATTGAAAAATTCATGAAAAAAATTTGCATTACGAAAATTCGCAATCAACTCTACTCCTAAAGTCAAAGATACTGCAGCCTTCTCATTGGCCCACAAGCTAGAAAGCAGGGAGGGATCATGTCTACTTCAAAATTTCGAATATATATCACTATATTCAAAATATTCGCAATAAAAATTCCTAATTCGAATATTCGTGATCAACACTAGTAAGAAGAGTGAGCTCTGTGCAGTCCATCTTGACAGCAAAATGGACTCAGAGCCATCAACTGAATATAGGACCTGTATCTATGCTTAGAAGATAGTGGAGGTCTTATAAACCATTATGACAACCTTTATCAGAAATCTGGATATGAACTTTTGCTTGAGGAAGTATCTCAGCCAAATGTAATGTCAAAAGAAATGTTGCAGAATGCTTTTGGATTATGTCACCTGCTGGAACACTTACTGGACCTATGTGCATGTTATACAAAAATGTTGAGTCCAACCAACTCCTGAATATATTAATGACTTTCTCAAAGATATTTCTCTTCCGTCCATATCCTCATCCCAAAACCAAGCCCTTAACGCTAAAATCACACATCTAGAAATAACTGAAACAATCCAATCCCTCAAAAACAATAAGTCCCCAGGTCCTGATGGACTCACAAACGAATACTATAAAAATTTCTCCCACATTCTAAGCCCCTTCCTGAACAGATCCTTCAATTTGATAGCAGAGCAAAATTCAATCCCCAAAGACATGTTAAATGCAATGATAATAACCCTCCCAAAACCTGGTAAACCTGCTGATAAACCGGCTAACTTCAGACCAATATCACTATTAAACTCTGATGTAAAGATTTTTGCAAAAATTTTAGCAAAGAGATTATCCAGCATTTTGCCTTCCCTTATAGTCAATGATCAAATTGGGTTTGTTCCCAACAGACAATCCTCAGATGGTACTAGGAGATTTATAGATCTTCTAGATGTAGCATATTCCTCCCGAACGCCTTCTCTGCTCCTTTCCTTGGACGCGGAGAAGGCGTTCGATAGAATACATTGGAAATACATCCAGGCTACTTTGGAAAAGTTCGGATTTAGGGATTTCTTTTTATCTGCAGTAATGGCACTATATTCTAACCCAACCGCATCTATATACTCATCTAGTTTTTTGTCTACTCCATTCAATATAAAGAATGGAACCAGACAAGGATGTCCTATGTCACCCTTGATATTCGCCCTGGCAATGGAACCCTTTGCGGAGCACATTAGATCCTCATCTCTCATTAAGGGGTTAACAGTGGGTAACTCAGACCACCGCATTGGCCTTTTTGCTGACGATGTACTAATACTGACATCAAATCCAACAACTGCTTTAAGCGCAATTAATGATATTATATCCAATTTTGGCAAAGCGTCCTTCTACAAAGTCAATATCAATAAATCTCAAATCCTTGATATGGGTCTTTTTCAATCTACCAAACGCTCAATCTCCAACTTGTATAAATACCCATGGGCTGAGGAATCACTGACATACTTAGGCATCCAGCTTGCCTTCCCTACTAGCAAATTATTTAAAGTAAATTTTTGGCCTTTATACAATAAAATTAACGACTCCTTAAATAATCTAAGAACAGATTCACTTTCCTGGCTAGGAAGAATTGCTGCAATAAAAATGGTAATCCTACCCAAAATCATCTATTTGTTCCGCAATATTCCAATTACTATTCCCAAAGGTTATATCACAAAACTTCAGGCCTTAATCAATAAACACATCTGGGGGAAATTTAAACCTAGAGTCAAAGGAATTATCCTTAATAAATCACTTAAAACAGGAGGCCTTAATGTCCCATCTATTAAACATTACTATGCATCCTCCATACTTGACCAAATGAGATATCTAATCAAAAATGACACCTCAAAAAAATGGGTTTCATTGGAAAATAATATAATGGGCAACTTTGACTTAAACTTGCGTCTCTCGGCAACAGCAGCCTTTGGTACAAAGAATACTACCCCACTATCAACCCTAAAAGCAATTCACAACATTTGGTATTCCATTGCCAGAACAGAAAAATTAGTTACCACCTCAGTACTTACTTTCCCTCTGAAAATTTGTGAATTGGCAATACCAGACCTCAAGATTGATAATTGGATCTCCATGGGCATCACTGATATTGGTCAACTAAAGAAAAATGATGTCCTTGTTGACTTCGCTTACTTACATAAAGAGTTCAACATTCCCAATGCAGATTTTTATAAATATCTAAGAATAAGACACTTACTACAATCACCAAGGATTTTTCACTTCATCTCAAATAATCACTCTTTATCAGAGTGGATTAATATGTCACATAGATTAGATAAAGGTATTACTAAAGGATATCAACTTTTGAAAGAATCAAATATAAACCCCTTACAGCATATCTTAGATATGTGGAATGAAGACCTGGGTATAGCCCTTTCAGACGCAGAATGGAATGAAGCTTTTACCTCTGTCTCTAAACTCTCTAAGTGCTCAGATCACTTGGAAGGAGCAAGAAAAATAATGTACAGATGGTATAGAACTCCTGTCTACTTGAATAAAATTTTTCCTGAGATTTCCCCCGCTTGTTGGAGGTGTGGTCACGTTTGTGGTTCATATCTTCATATGTGGTGGAACTGCCCAACAGTAAGATGTCTATGGAATACAGTCTTTAAATACATTTCAACTCTAGCATGCCACACTATAGAGCCACTTCCTAAAATGGCTCTCCTATCGGTAGGCCTTATAGATCTTCCTTATCATTATAGGACCATTGCTAGTCATTTAATATTTGTTACCCGCTTAAAAATTGCAGCTTGTTGGAAATCTGGTTCCTTACCTAACATTAATAGAATTTTTAGAACACTAGATAATAATTGCTTATATGAGGGCCTATGGGCATCGGCTAGGAATTCTAAGACTGTATTCCTAAAAAATTGGGAAGTTTGGCTGGACGACGCTAAATGCAACATCCCCCTCAATGCATTCATTAGACTGTAAAACTATCTATTATACCAGTATACTTGCTCGCATCTATGTACCTGTTTATCCTAATTTACTCATAATATTATGCTAATTGCTTTATGATGTGTAATTCTATACTGCATTATCAGCTTCCATAAGTGCCTTAATTATTCATGTACTATAACTTTTTACATGTGACTGAATGCATTCATTTGTAACCTACTGTTGAAAATGTTAATAAAAACTATTGTTCAAAAAAAAAATAAATAAAAAAAAAAATGTTGTAAAATGTTTTATGTATACTTTGCACAAAGAAGAGCACCTCGTTTTTTTGCTGTTTTTGTCTTTTGTCTGAGCAAGATACAAAGTGGTACAAAGATATACTAAGACTTGCGTTTCCTACACCAGTCTTTAGGCACAGGTCTCTTAATAAATTAGACACTACTTCTTTGGTACTGCTATGAGGTGGCATAGATTTCAGCTAAAATTTGAGCCAGTTTCTGCCATAAATTATAGTAAATCTGGCAAGCTGCCGTAGGCCACATCCTTCTCCTTGCCACTTTTAAAAAGTAGCAAGAAAAGTCACAAATTATGGTGCAGATATGGCACACACCTTATTCAACTCCTACTTTGTGCCATTAGTATGGTTTAAAAACATTGATGGCACAAGTGTATGTACCGTTTGTAAAGATTAAATTATGATATTTCCTTTCCATTCAGTAGGAACAATCCGGGGGACAGAGCGGCATGACGTGAAGACGCTGACGTGCCGCGCTCCCGCTCCTGCACCTCCCCCTCCTCTGTGAACCATGAGCCGCGGCGTCTGAAAGGCAACGCCGGAAAACATCTTGCCTGTATCGGGCGTCCTGGAGCCGAAGTAAGGGTCTGAGATGGCTGGGATCCCTGCGCTCCTTGCCGGCGTCTGGACACAGGATCAGCCGCGCTGAGCTGGCGGCCGTGCTGGGCTGGCAAGGTACTTCTTTATGAGTGGTGCGGTTTTGCCTCCTTAGAGGCTGGAGCAGACGACATTGTGCGCTCGACGGGTGGCGGAGGAAGAGAAGAGGAGAAACCACAGGTACCTTCTTGTCTTCAGGTGGCCTCAGAGTGTAGCATAATCCGGATCCCCCAGTGCCGAGAGCGCTGATAAATTACAAAGCCTTTGGAAGAAGCAGCCGTAGTTGAAAAGGGCCCCCGCAGCAATATATATTATACGAGGAGACGGTGGAGAGGTGAAGGCAAAGGGTGGCAAAAGGCGGAGGGGGTTGAAAGATAAGCGGCACCGCAGGAATACCTGGGATTTTGGTTTTCTGTTTAAAAAGCTTTTTCAAATATCTGCAAATACCTTGAATGATCCTGAAAAGAGGAGGGAAGTAGAGGGGACTAACACCTGCTGAAACAGCATACAAGACTGGGGGATATAAATAAATAAATAAATAAAAAGTGGGTCATCCCCAGCATACATCTGTTAGCCCCCTTGGACTTACGTATATGTGTATTATATTTCATGTACTGGGACTATTCTACCCTTACTCTTAGGAGTGCAAGCGCATTTACAGTTTAGTGGCTTGGGGACTGGAAAGATCTGCCGGAGCGCAAATTTACCTTATTCTCATTTGTCTAGCGACTGGAAAGTGACTGGAAAGAGTGGGACAGAACCAAAAATTCCTTTTTTCCCTTTTTCCTGTCCGTTGAATGCAAACACAATGTGACGAATTCTTGAAAGCACCTTATATTCATACGCATCCAGAAGAACTCCGGACTATATTATGCTTTTTTTTTTTTTTCTTCCTCTTTAGCAACTGCATTTAAGTTTATATTTATGTACTAAGTATTGAGATGGACTGCTGAAAGTGTCTTTTTCTGTGGAGGAGGGCACCGCTTGTTGGATATATACGTAATACGTAATTGGATGAACTACGTATTTTACTACGTATTTTCTCTCCACCTCAGCAACTTATATTTAAGTGTTATGTATTGATTTTTTTTTTTCTCATGATATTTTTTTTTTTTTTCTCTGTGTTTTGTGAGATTGCCCTTGGTTCCTGTTGGGGGGGTTGTAGTTATGCCTCCAAAGGGTGTAAACCGAAGATCTGTTGGTACCTCCTCGCCAGGGAGGGGGGAAGGGCAACAGTGCAACAACTAGCATGGAAAAATATCTTAGATCGCCCCCAAAAATTAAGAGCTCTTTGAGGGGTAATAAGGAAAGTCAAAAGGATAGTGGAGAAGTGCCGGTTTCTGAAGAACATAGGGGGGTCGAAAGGAGTGTGGGTAGTGGAGAGGGGATGGAGGGAAGAATCAACTTGGTAGACAATAAGCTTGAGGAAATCCTGGGTGCGGTGCAAAAAACTAACCACAGTCTGGAGGAGCTGACCCTAAAGATTGCCTCAGTACAGGTGGACCTCTCCTTTATAAAGGAAGATATGAATAAAGTCAGGGAAAAAGTAAAAGAGCTGCAGATATCCTCTGGAATCATGAAAAAGGATTTAGAAGGAGTAAAAAAAAGAGTGGAAGGGATAGAAGGGGAAAAAAAAAAACTTCTAGAGAGAATTACTACTATGGAAGATATGTCCAGGAGGTCAAACATTAGAATAGTGGGATTCCCTGAGGGAGTGGAAGGAGAGGACACAACGGGGTTTATCCAACAGTGGCTGCAGGACAGTTTTAAAGATAATATTCTATCTCAATGGTTTTCAGTGGAAAGAGCCCATAGAATACCAGGGAGACCCACCGTAAAAGGGGGCCCCCCGAGGGCAATCCTTGCTAAAATACAAAGTGCTAAGGACAGAGATGTAATAATGAGAACTAAAAGGAAGCTGCAGACAATGGAGTTTAACGGTAATAACATAGCGATATACCCAGATTACTCTAGAGCCACTCAGACAAAAAGGCGCGAGTTTAAAGAAGTGAAGAAGAGACTAGCCGACGCTCAGATACAATATTCCCTGTTGTATCCTACTAAGCTTCGTATAATATACCGCGACCAGGCTAGGTTTTTCGGCTCTCCAGAGGAGGTAGTGGAGTGGTTGGACGCTAAAGGAATAGGAACATGAAAGGCAACAGATTGGTTCGGGGGGGGGAGGGGGTAGGGGTGGGAAGGGGTCGAGTGTAAGAGGTGGGGGAAATGTTCGATTTCTACCGACCAGATAGTGGGGGGGGGATAGAAAAAGGGGTAGGGGAGGGGTAAGGGGGGGAATGGTTGTCTTGGGAGCTTTAGTAGGGTTTAGGGTGAAGGAAAAGCAAGCGACAGATCTGAATGAGTAGTATTATGACATGGAACGTACGGGGCCTTGGAGACAGGGTAAAGAGGGTAATGGTTTTTGATAACGTTACTAGACATCTTCCGGCTATAGTAGGATTAATGGAGACACATAGCACAAAAGATAAGATAAATCTTTTAAATAAGAAGTGGGCCCGGTATCAATATCATTCATGCTTTTCTACGTACTCATCCGGAGTTAGTGTATATATTCATCATAAAGTAGATTACCTTCCATTTGACCAGAAAATAGATGAGAGGGGTAGATATGTATTCCTTCATTGTCAGTGGAATGGTATAATATGCATCCTGGCTTTTGTGTTTATACCCCCCCTTTTTCCCTAACGGTTATTCATAGATTGGTGGAGTATTCAGAGTCAAGGGGCAAATGCCCCATAGTAATAATGGGGGATCTTAACAATGTTATGAACGACGAGTTAGACAGATACTCTGTGATCCCAAAGGATAAACAAGTGACTGGGCGACAATCATTGTTGGGGAAAATATCGCAGGAACTTTCACTAATAGATGTATGGAGATATCTCTATGGTGATAAGCCAGGGTTTTCCTGTTTTAGTCGGGGAAATAAAATAATGTCCAGAATAGATTTGGCATTAGTTAGTTCAGAATTAGTAAACAAGATATCCAGCATGAGGTATGAAGCAAATAGCATTTCAGACCACTCCCCCGTTTGCCTCCTGTTTAAAACAAACTTAAGACGAACAAGTCTTGAGTTTCGCCTGAACCCACATTGGCTGAACTTAATTAAGGAGGAAGATGATATTAGGGTGGATATAGAGGAGTTCTGGAAATATAATCTGGGATCAACAGGGTTAGGTTATGTTTGGGATGCCTTCAAAGCATTTCTACGTGGCATTCTGGTAAGCAAAATTAAGGGTTTGAAAAGGGGTTTTGCAAAACAGGAGAGAGAGTTGATAGATAAGATAAAAGAAATAGAAGTAGAACTCATGACTAAGAAAATCCCTGAATTAATAGGCCAATTGGATCAGGCTAAAAGTGCACTGAGGAACTATCTGACGGATAAAGCACAACAAAAAGTGTTCTTTGAGGGGGAACGATACTTTAGGGAATCTGGGAAGTCCGGGAGGATGTTGTCCTCACTTATACAGAACCAAAGGGGGGGTAACAGGATTGATAGTGTTGAGAGGAGAGATGGGGGGATGGCATCCAGCCAGGGAGAGATAGAGCTTGAGTTTACTAAATACTATAGGGACCTTTACTCCTCGGAGGGAGGGGGGAGGGCTGAAGAATTCGGACTCTTCCTGGAGGGAGTGCCGATCCCCAGACTCTCGGAGGAGGAGAGGGACTGGTTGAATGGCCCCATTGAAGTGGAGGAATTACGGGAGACATTGAAAACTATTCAGGGGAACTCCAGTCCTGGGTTGGATGGTCTGCCTTTTGAGATTTATAGAAGATATGGAGATGTCATACTTCCAGTGTTAGTGCAGGTCTTAAATGAGTCAATGGACAGGGGCGAACTTCCGTCCTCCCTCTTGGAAGCTGTAATAAGTCTGATAGGTAAAAGGGTAAGGACGAGAAAAAGGTGGATTCGTATCGCCCCATCTCTCTTCTCAACACTGATTTTAAAATATGTGCTAAATTGTTGGCAAACCGCCTAAGAAAAGTTATTGAGAAGTTAATACACCCGGATCAATCAGGGTTTGTACCCAAACGCCAGGCTCAGTCGAATATTCGACGGACATTACTGAACATTCAGATGGGTGGGGAGGGTGCTCATTCCATCCTGTCCTTGGACGCTGAGAAAGCGTTTGACAGGGTGGAATGGGCATACCTCTGGAAGGTTATGCATGAGTTTAATCTGGGAGAAAAATTCATTAGATGGGTGCAGCTTCTGTACTATAACTCGAAAGTCAGGGTAAAAATTAATGGAGTAATATCAGAATCGATACCTTTGCAGAGGGGAACCCGTCAGGGGTGTCCACTCTCCCCATTATTGTTCGCTATATTTGTTGAGCCGCTGGCTTGTAAGGTCCGAGTAGATGATAAAATAAGGGGGTTTGGGGGCAATGGCGCACTGGATAAGATATGCCTTTACGCTGATGATATCTTGTTTTTTGTGGAAGGGGGGGTACCAATGGTACTGCACCTGATGGAAATAGTAAAACAGTTTGGTCTTATTTCCGGCTTTAGGGTGAACTGGACAAAGTCGGTATTGCTCCCAATTGGCCAGGAAATCGGGCCGGAGAAAATAAATCTTAAAGTCCTGAAACCCACGGAGTCGTTTGAATATCTAGGTATCAAAGTTAGCTCAAGGATACAGGAGTATCTAGAACTTAATATTGAGCCTCTTTTAAAAAGGGTTAGGGAAAAAACAAGTACCTGGCAAAAATTGTTAATCCGACAAGTGGATCGAATCGCGATTATAAAGATGGTTCTGCTACCACAGATTCTGTATGTTATTTCCTCCTGCCCAGTGTGGATAGGGGACCACTTTTTCAGTTCGTTAGAGCGAGTTATAAATGACCTTATTTGGGGGAGAAAAAGGGTCAGGCTGAAACAAAAATACTTATGGCTAGATGAGGAAGATGGCGGCCTGTCCGTTCCGTGTTTTCGGGGTTATTACTACGCATCCCAGCTTCAGTGGTTAATGATGGAGGATGATAGACTGCGTCGTTTTTTGGAAGGGGAATTGGGAGGTCTCCAATATAACATCATTAGTACTCTAGAAACTGGAGTGTTAAAAATAAAGGGTAGGCAGTGCCCAATTAGTAATATGATACACCTAGTTTGGGTTAATGTTAAAAAATTATTAGGAATAAATCACACATTAAAATTTTCCCCCATCTGGGGAAATCTAAATTTAAAAGAATTTTGGAAGTT
Source organism: Bufo bufo (assembly GCF_905171765.1). Taxonomy (NCBI): domain Eukaryota; kingdom Metazoa; phylum Chordata; class Amphibia; order Anura; family Bufonidae; genus Bufo; species Bufo bufo. The sequence goes on from NC_053390.1 coordinate 394,978,478, forward strand.
CGAAGATTTTGTATTTTGGGATAAAAAGGGTATTAGGTTTGTGCCCCAGATGGTGGTGGAAGGACAGTTGAAGACACTAGAGGAAATGGGTCTAAGTATAGATAAAGATTGCCTCACATGGTTTAGATATGCTAGATTAAAACACGCATTTGATAAAACTGAGAATAGCGAATATTTTATCACGAAACACTCAGATTTTGCTGAATTTTGCTATCAGGGAATTGGGAGCAAAGTATCAATCTCACAGATTCATAAAAAAATTAAGAAGGGATTAGGGGGGGTGACTAGATTTAATAGTGAAAAGAAATAGGCACAAGAGGTGGAACCCCCAACGCTGGAATGGAGAAGTATTTATAAAAATGTAAAAAGGAGTACCATCTCCAGTAGTTTCCGATTGACGCAGTTTTTTATCCTCCATCGGACCTATATTACCCCCAGGGTATTGAGTAAGATGTACAAAACAGGGGAGGCAAAATGTTGGAAGTGTGGAGAGGAGAGAGCGGATTTTGTGCATTTGATTTGGCTCTGCTCGATTGAACAGGGGTATTGGACCCAAGTTTTTCAGGACCTTGGGAGAGAGATAGGGAAATCCGCACCTCTGGAGATTAGGGTAGCAGTACTGGGAGATATTAGAAGAATTGGGGCGGATAAAGAAAGTGAAAGGAAATGGGAAAAAGGGTTAATGCTGGCACGTGTAGTACTGGCTAGAGGTTGGGGAGCGGACAGCCCGCCAAGTGTGGTAGAGTGGAAAAATTTATGTGAAAGGGTGCATAGATACGAGAAAGCTGGCCAGGTCAAACCGGTGGGAAATTAGGAGCAGAAAGAGGTAAAAGGGTAAAAAAAAAAAAAAAAAAAAAAAGAGAAGGGGGGAGTATATATATATATAAATTCTTGAAAAGAGGTCATGGAAAGGAAATACCTCGAAGACGCTCCCAAGACAACCAAGAGGGTGGAGGTGAGGGTGGCGGGAGGGTGGAGGTGAGGGTGGCGGGAGGGTGGGGGAGGGGATGGGATGGGGGGGGTAAAAAGGTTCTTCTTTTTCTGTGTTTTTGTATTTAATGCGAAGCAAATGTAAAATGGGTGGGGATAATTTCTCTCTTTGCGATCCTTTGTAGCGCATGATGGTGTATATTTGTATATCTGTATTGTCTACCCCCTATTTTTGTCTTGCTTTAATGAGAAGAAGAAAATGAAATGATAAATAAATATAATTCAAAAACAAAAAAAATTATGATATTTCCTTTCCATTCAGTTGGATAAATGCAAATTATTTGCACTGTTCTGATTTTTTACCAATCCTGGTACCTGACATAATAGAATAGTGTACGGTATGTCATAAATCCATAGCTAACCCTATACCCATATGTATTTGTACAATGCAATCAGAAAGTCTTCAGACTCAGACCCTTTCACTTTTTTCCCATTTTTTATGTTGAGACCTTGTGTTCAATTAAAACAAAAAAGTTTTTTTCCCATTCAGTCTGCATTCAATACCTCATATGAAGAAAGTGAAAACAGAAAATTCAAGATCTTTTCTAATTTATTGAAATGAAAAACTAAATTCAGACCCTTTAGCGATTACAGCCTCAAGCCTTGTTGAATATGATGCCACACAGTTTTCACAGTTTGGATTTAGGATATTCTACCATTCTTTTCTGCACATTCTCTCAAGTTCTTTAAGGTTGGATTTGGAAAGTTGGTGGACAGCCAATTGCAGGACTTTCCAGGGATTTATTTGATTTGGTTCAAGTCAGGCTCTGGCTTGGCCACTCAAGGACATTCACAGAGTTGTCCCTAAGCCATTCCTGTGTTGTCTTGACTATGTGCTTTGGGTCATTGTCTTGTTGAAAGGTGAACCTTCATCCCAGTCTGAGGTCCAGAGCACCCTGGATCAGGTTTTCATTAAGAATATCTTTGTGCTCCATTTAGCTTTCCCTCAACCCTGACCAGTCTCTCAGTCCTGACCATTAACAAACACCCCACAGCTTGATGCTGCCAGCACCATGCTTCACATTAGGGATAGTATTGGGCAAATGACGAGCAGTGCCTGGTTTCCTCCGAATATGATACTTAGAATTGTGGTGAAAAAGTGAAATCTTGGTTTCATGAAACCAGAGAATTTAGTTTCTCAGTCTGAGAGTCATTTTGGCTGCTTTTTTGCAAACTCCAGGAGGGCTTTCATGTGTCTTTTACTGAGTACAGGCTTCTTTCTGGCCAGTCTGTCATAAAGCTCAGATTGTTGGAATGCTGCAGTGATGGTTGACCTTCTGGAAGTTTCTCCCATTTGCTCACAGGATCTTTGAATCTCAGTCATAGTGACCATTGGGTTCTTGGTCAACTCTCTTACGCAGGCCTTTCTCTCCTATTTACTTAGTTTGGTGGGGCGTCCAGCTCTCAGAAGAGTATTAATTTGTTGTTCCAAACTTCTTCCATTTAAGAATTATTGAGGCCACTGAGTTCATGGGAACTTTCTGTGCAGTAGAACTTTTTTGCACCCTTCTCCAGATCTGTACCTCCACACAATCCTGTCTCTGAGCTCTACAGCTAGTTCTTTTTTCTTCATCACATGGTTTTTGCTCTGATATGCTTTGCCAGCTGCAAGACCTTATATAGACAGTGGTGTGTTTTTCCAAATCGTATTCGATCAACTGAATTTAGCACAGGTGGACTCCAATCAAGGTTTAGAAACATCTCGAAGATGATCAAGAGAAATAGGAGGCCCCCAGAGCTAAATTTCAAGTGTCATAGAAAAGGTTCTGAATACTTATATCCATGTGAAATTTTAGTTTTTTTCTTTTTAATAAATTAGCATAAAATTATTTCCCATTATGGGGTATTCAGTGCAGATTGATGGAGGAAAACTTTTATTTTATTTTTTTTATTTTAGCACAAGGCTGCAACACAACAAAACTTGAAAAAAGTTAAAGGGTCTGAAGATTTTTCAAATGTACTGTAGCTAGAGAAGCATAATATAGCATATATAGCACAAGTCTGGGATACACATCTTTGTATCACTCATTAAACAGAAAGTCCAGTTCAGCTGTAAAGCCTTCTGTACTTCTGCTGAGGGTTAGCAAGGGGAAAGAAAAATCCAAAAGTAAGTCTTACAAACATTAGAAAACTTTAACAGGTTCACCAGCTGACAGAGACCTACCTGAAAACCTGTACATGTGGGTTTCAACAGGAAGCTGCAACTTCCCCACTTATTCCCAATGCATTAAACCATAATCTCGGTGTCCCAAATGCACTACTAGTATAATACAGTCAAGTGTCTGTTTTTATTTTCCATAAATCCCTAGGCCCAAAAAGAATGCATTGGTTTTGTAATCACATAGTGGCAAGGAAGAAGTTAAGAGATCACCTCCTAACATCAACAGGTCAAGGCATAATATAATTTTGACTTCTAGATGTTAGGCTACTTTCACACTAGCGTTCGGAGCGGGTCCGTCTGATGTTTCATCAGACGGATCCGCTCCTATAATGCAGACGTTTGCATCCGTTCAGAACGGATCCGTCTGCATTATAACTTAGAAAAATTTCTAAGTGTGAAAGTAGCCTGAGCGGATCTGTCCAGACTTTACATTGAAAGTCAATGGGGGCGGATCCGTTTGAAGATTGAGCCATATAGTGTCCTCTTCAAATGGATCCATCCCCATTGACTTACATTGTACGGCCAGGCGGACACCCGAACGCTGCAAGCAGCGTTCAAGTGTCCGCTCACTGAGCGGAGCGGAGGCTGAGCGCTGGCAGGCGGATGCATTCTCAGTGGATCCGCCTCCACTGAGAATGCATTAGGGCCGGACGGCTGCGTTCGGGGCCGCTCGTGAGCCCCTTCAAACGGAGCGCACGAGCGGAGACCCGAACGCAGGTGTGAAAGTAGCCTTACTTCAATATTTTCAGCTCACTATTCGTATGCGTTGTCTGCCTTCACAACCGTTTTTTTCACTTGTATATATGAATGCATTTCAATATCCAATGCATTCGAAAAGTCTTCAGACCTTTTCACTTTTTTTACATTTTATTATGTTTATTATGTTAAAATGTTTGCTAATTTATTGATAAAGAAAAGTGAAAATATAGCATTTTCTATGTATTCAGACCACTTACCCTGTACCCTGTACTTAGTTGAGGCACCCAGGTCAGCAATTACAGCCTTCTTGGGTATGATGGCACAAGGTTTGCACACCTGGAATTGGGGATTTTCTGACATTCTTCTCTGCAGATCCTCTCAAGCTGTGTCAGGTTAGATGGGGACCTTTGTTGAACAGCCATAGTTTGTTTTTCCTTTTCAATAAATTAGCAAAGATTTCGAATATTATTTTTTCACTTTCTCATTATGGGGTATTGAGTGCAGAATGATGGGGAAATATATGTTTTTTTTTATTTCAGCAAAAGGCCCCAGCATAACACAATATGAAAAAGTGAAACAGTCTGAAGACTTTCCAGACTCATTGTAGATAGATGGATGGGTGAATGGATAGATATATAGATAGATAGTAGTTAGATAGATATGAGATATATAGGTATATAGATATTAGATAGACAGATAAGCAGGCAGATAGATATATAGATAGATAGATATATTCCATTTCACGGCACTGTAAGAAACCATGTAAGCTAAAATACATTTATAAGTGGATTTCCATAAGATTCTAAATTGACATGTTCATTGAGAAAAAATATATGATAACTAGAGATGAGAGAAGTTATGAAAAATTAGATTCAGCTGCTTCGCCGAATTTCACAAAGAAATTCGATTTGTGACAAATTACTTCATCACAAAGCGTATTTCTTTGCATGTAGCCGACGTACTGATGGAGAGTGGTGCCATCATTGGACCCCTCAGATGCTGTGTTCATCACTGATTGCGGCATCTGAGGCTACCATTTAGGACTTTCAGGGGTTAATCATGGTAAAAATAAAAAAATACTCACCTTATCCATTTGCTTGCTGGCCGTCGTGGCCATCTTGATTGAAGACACCACGCTAAATCTTGCGCGATGACGTGATGACGTCATTATGCATGTAGGGTGCTGTGAAGTCATCACTGATGATGTCACCGCTCCTGGTCAGCGCACTGGTGTAGTGACATCATACGTCAGCCTGCGCAAGATTTTGAGTTGTATCTTCAATCAAGATGGCTGCGACGGCCTCTTCACACACAAATGGATGAGGTGAGTATGCATTTTTTTTGTTTTTACCACCATTTCAGGAAAAATTGATTAGTTACTACGAAGCACGAGGAAATTCAGCTTCGCTGTGAGCCGAATTTTCCTGAAATTCAGATTGAAGTGAATTCGTTTGACTTCCATTCACTTAACACTAATGATAACACCAAATAACAATGTTTTTATGAATCAATACCTTACGGCTCAGGTGCTAGAATATGGCATCGTTTTTGTCTTAAAAGGCATCTGTTAGTAGCTTAGCACCTATGAATCTGGCTGACCTGTTACATGTGCACTCGGCAGCTGAAGACATCTGTGTTGGTCCTATGTTCATATGTGCTCGAATTGCTGAGAAAAATAAAGTTTTGATATATACAAATGAGCCTCTAGGAGCAATAGGGACATTGCCATTACACTTAGAGCCGCTGCTCTCTCTGCAACTGCTGCGTCCTCCGCACTTTGATTGACTTCAGGAGACAACAGTGGTAGAGATAGGAGTGGGTCCCACAGGTGAGACTTGCATCTCTCTTACATCCATGGCACATCCTATCTATATGCCATAAATGTCCCAGAGGGTTTCTGCACCTTCATCTAAGTGATCGGTGAGGTTTTAGAACCCAGACCCCCACTGATCAAAACTTCTGACATTTTTAAGGATGATAGACATCCTTTAATAATGCATCAGTCTAGAAATGTTTTCTTACTGTCTAGAGAAAGTTTCCAGATTTCCAGTTTCCTCCTAAATGAAGTGAAGCACATGAATATTTCCTTTCTATCTAAACAAAAGACTGAACGAAAAGAATTTAGTGGAACATTTTAATTTCAGGTTTGCTCTGAACTATCTCAGTCTCAGTGGAAGAATCACAAGCGTCACTTGCAATCTCATGTATAATAAATATGAAAGAAGGAGAGATAATTCTGTTGGAACATCTACTGATGAAGCTCAGGACTCTGCACTAGGGCGAATCTGGTGGAGCATCTGCCCAGAGCTTGTGGTGTTTACAAGCCAGTGACCTTCCAGCTGAATCTTCAATGCACATGAACTACTGCCATATAACTTTCACACTATGGTGAGTAAATACTCTGGGCAGCACTTAAAGGGGTTGTCCGAGTGTTTAATACTGATGGCCTAGCCTCAGGATAGGTCATCAGTATGAGATTGGTGGAGGTCTGACTTCTAGCATCCCTATCAACCATTTTTTTTTTTTAAGAGACCATAACGCTCTGCTTGCATTACCAAGCATAACCACTCTCCAGTGGATGGAGCTGTGCTTGGTAAGATGCGTGGAACATCTTCAAAAAGCTGATAAGTGGGTGTCGGATCCCCTTCAATCACATATGGATGACATATCCTGAGGATAGGTCATCAATATTAAACACTTGGACAACCCATTTAACCTAACCTACAGAGAAGGAAGAGGAGTATTCTGTGGTCTCATTGAAGCAGAAATGCCAAGTAGAAATTTCCTATAGGTTTGTTTATATCTCCATTTACCTGTATGTAATTTCTTCTACTTTAAGGGTATCTTCACAAGTGCCACCCTAAAATCGGTGTGAAATCTGTATGCCATGCATGGCATACAGATTTTGATTATTATTTATCACCATTGGATAGGTCCAATCCTCATGTGAACCTGCTGCATACTCACGGCAGAATCACAATAATCAACAGTGAAAATCCAGGATACAGCCTCACATTTATGTCATGGAAACACACCTCAGATTGTAATTTAACTTGTGTACATACCCTAAACTGAACAAGAAAAGGGCATATTCAGATCTGCGTTGGAGGCTCCATTCAGGGCTTTTGTCACAGATTCCGTCAAGAAGAGCCAAGCAAAAAAGTCCTGCTTGCAGGGCTTTTTGTTCTGTTAAAACAGTGGGAAGGAGCAGAGCCCATTATAGTCAGTGGGGTCTGTTTGTGTTCTGTTGGGTTTAGTTATGTGCCAGATCCAGCACTTCTGTTATTTTTATTGTTCTGCTCCTCCAGCAGAGAAGGACAATGGAAATGGCAATAACTAGTGGAGATTTGAACAAGGCTTCATAAAAGATGCATCCATCTCCCCTCTACTCTACCAATTTAAAAAATGGGTCTGATTTCTTAGATGTATATTAAAATGAACTGAGAAAATTTGCATGAAATGAGGACTAAAAAGGTTTACATACTTTGAACCACATTAAGGCCCCTTTCACACGGGCGAGTATTCCGCGCGGATGCGATGCGTGAGTTGAACGCATTGCACCCGCACTGAATACCGACCCATTCATTTCTATGGGGCTGTTCACATGAGCGGTGATTTTCACGCATCACTTGTGCGTTGCGTGAAAATCGCAGCATGCTCCTCTTTGTGCATTTTTCACGCAACGCAGGCCCCATAGAAATGAATGGGGTTGCGTGAAAATCGCAAGCATCCGCAAGCAAGTGCGATTTTCACGCACGGTTGCTAGGAGACGATCGGGATGGAGACCCGATCATTATTATTTTCCCTTATAACATGGTTATAAGGGAAAATAATAGCATTCTGAATACAGAATGCATAGTAAAATAGCGCTGGAGGGGTTAAAAAATTAATAAAAATAATTTAACTCACCTTAGTCCACTTGATCGAGTAGCCCGGCATCTCCTTCTGTCTTCATCTGAGCTGTGGAGCAACAGGACCTGTGGTGACGTCACTCCGGTCATCACATGATCCATCACATGATCTTTTACCATGGTGATGGATCATGTGATGACCGGAATGACGTCACCACAGGTCCTGTTGCTCCACAGCTCAGATGAAGACGAAGAGAAGTCGGGCTATGCGATCAAGTGAACTAAGGTGAGTTAAATTATTTTTTATTTTTTTTAACCCCTCCAGTGCTGTTTTACTATGCATTCTTTATTCAGAATGCTATTATTTTCCCTTATAACCATGTTATAAGGGAAAATAATACAATCTACAGAACACCGATCCCAAGCCTGAACTTCTGTGAAGAAGTTCGGGTTTGGGTACCAAACATGCAGGATTTTTCTCACGCAAGTGCAAAACGCACTACAATGTTTTGCAATCGTGCGGAAAAATCGTGCGTGTTCCCGCAACGCACCCGCACATTTTCCCACAACGCCCGTCTGAAAGAGGCCTAAGGGTTCATTGACAAGACAAGATACATTTTTGCGGATCTGCAAAACATAGATACAGACCATGCGTGTTCCGCATTTTACAGATCGGAATGTGCTTCTCCATGATAGAAATGCCTATTCTTGTCCACAAATACGGACAATAATAGGACATGTTCTATCTTTTTTGCGGAACCACAGAATGGAAGTGTGGATGCAGACAGCACAGGGTGTGCTGTCCGCATTTTTTGCGGCCCCATTGAAATGAATGGGTCTGCATCCGATCAACAAAATTGAGGTACGGATGCAGAAGAAAAATATGGTCATGTGAATGGGCCCCTATAAAGTGTTTTAGACATATTTTTTTTACTTCTACGACCAGGGGATGTAGCTTAGTGTGAAAGGGGCATGACTTAAAATGACACAATGGGGGAATTTATCAGGAGGGGAATTGTTTAAGTCAGTTTTGCAGAAGTCTGGGTTGTAATTTGCACCAAATTTGTCATGCAATCACAAATCATACATATTCATTGTTTCTGGGCAGCAGATGTTTATATATATACAGTTGTGTTCAAAATTATTCAACCCCCAATGCTGTAAAGGGTTTTGGGGAATTTAGTGTACATTTGAGTTCAGAATGAAATCTTACAAGGACTTTTTAAAGAACCAAATGCAACTAAAATGACATCAATTGTTTTTATAATACAGTATTAAATGTTTTTTTTTGTGATTTCTTCATTGACACAATTATTCAACCCCTTAAAGACTACCACTTTTAAGAACAGAGGTTAATTCAAGTGTTTTCGATCAGTTATTGAAAACACCTGTGGATGTCAAGGAGCTTCAATCAAGCATAATAAGCACCAATTAGGCAGATTTAAAAGGACTGTGATACTCAGCTCCTTCTAGACATTTACTGGTGTGTTTACAAACATGGTGAAGTCAAGAGAATGGTCCAGGAAGACAAGAGAAGAGGTGATTTCTCTTCACAGGATGGGCAATGGCTATAAGAAGATTGCAAAGATGTTAAACATACCAAGAGAGACCATAGGAAGCATCATTCGCAAATTCAAGGCAAAGGGCACTGTTGAAACGCTACCTGGTTGTGGCAGAAAGAAGATGCTGACTTTGACTACTGTGAGCTACCTGAAGCGCAAAGTGGAGAAAAGTCCCCGTGTGACTGCTGAGGAATTGAAAAAAGATTTGTCAGATGTGGGTACTGAAGTTTCAGCTCAGACAATAAGGTGCACACTGCGTAATGAAGGCCTCCATGCCAGAACTCCCAGGCGCACCCCCTTGCTGTCTGCAAAGAATAAGAAGAGTCGACTGCAGTATGCCAAAAGTCATGTGGACAAACCACAAAAGTTTTGGGATAGTGTTCTGTGGACTGATGAAACAAAATTAGAACTGTTTGGGCCCATGGATCAACGCTATGTTTGGAGGAGGAAGAACAAGGCCTATGAAGAAAAGAACACCTTGCCTACAGTGAAGCATGGCGGGGGGTCAATCATGCTTTGGGGCTGTTTTGCTTCTACAGGTACAGGGAAGCTTCAGAGTCTGCAAGGTACCATGAATTATCTTCAGTACCAGGAGATATTGGATGAAAATGTGATGCAGTCCGTCACAAACCTGAGGCTTGGGAGACGTTGGACCTTTCAACAGGACAATGATCCCAAGCATACCTCCAAGTCCACTAGAGCATGGTTGCAGATTAAAGGCTGGAACATTTTGAAGTGGCCATCGCAGTCACCAGACTTAAATCCGATTGAGAACCTCTGGTGGGACTTAAAGAAAGCAGTTGCAGCGCGCAAGCCTAAGAATGTGACTGAACTGGAGGCTTTTGCCCATGAAGAATGGAGGAAGATACCTGTAGATCGCTGCAAGACACTTGTGTCAAGCTATGCTTCACGTTTAAAAGCTGTTATAACTGGAAAAGGATGTTGTACTAAGTACTAAGATTGAATGTCACTTGGGGGTTGAATAAAACTGATAATGATGTGAGCACAGAAAAGACATTTGTGGTTATTTCATTATAAACGTTATGTTATTTTTGTCTGACTTACAAGTGCCTCTTTGATTTAATTGTAAACAAGATGACTGAAATGATCAAAATCAATGTCAAACTGGCCAAAACACTCAATTTCAGTGGGGGTTGAATAATTTTGAACACAACTGTATGTATTTGTGGTATGAGCTGAGATGAGCGTGTGACGGAAGAGGCATGCCTACAACATTGCCCTGACTTATCTGGCTGAAGTGTGCCCGGAGCCAGGTACGAAGTAAGGCCTAAATATGTGGGCCACCCAAGGAGAGACATATGAGCAAAAGGGGCGGGAGGGTGGGGCACGAAACGACCGCCCTCAGACTCCCGGCCACCAAGTATAAGTAGTGGAGGCAGCCACTCCCACAACTACAGGCTGTGAACAGCCTCACTATTTGTGGTATGAGCTGAGATGAGCGTGTGACGGAAGAGGCATGCCTACAACATTGCCCTGACCTATCTGGCTGAAGTGTGCCCGGAGCCAGGTATGAGAAAAGGCCTAAATATGTGGGCAAAAATAACGGTCACCACTCTGGTAGGTGAAAGAGTTTAATTGAGTAAAACATGACTTCTCACAGAGCTAATGAACAAAAGGCTCTAGATATTTCAACTTGTGGGTTAGGAATATATCTCGCGTAACATGATGACCTCCAGCGACCCATCTTACGGATCACATGGGCCGGACCCTGATGCCTTGAAGCCGCAGAAGCAGCTCCTATAAGGAAGGAGTGCCTATACGGAAATTGAGCTAGGATTGTATCCTAATCCTGCCGCTAATATGCAAATGTTTGTGATGAATAGGGCAGATGAAAGGGGCTTGCCATCTAAAGGAAGCAACGGGTCGTCTAAGGCAGCTGACTGAGGCAAGGCCGTTAGTTCCTTGAGAACTTTGACAGGACACCAACTATTGGATGTGGCGAAAAACTCGACTTCGGTAGGAAGACCTGCCTGGTTGGTTTTGGTGGTTGGTATGTACAGCGTGAAGTGACTATCATGCCAGATGAGATGTCGCTTGAGGAGCGTGGTGCGACTGAGAGAGCTGCAGGTGAATTCCCCGGGTCTAAGGAAACCATAGAACCCGAGGTACATGGCTGCTTTGATGGTGATGCTGGCCGAGTGCCCAAAAGGAAGACCGTCCAGGTCTTATGACAATTTGCGAAACAGCTCACTTGAAACCGGTTGTCTGCTTACCTGAACACCCGTGTTATCTTTTTGGATACCCCTAAGAGTAGCTTTGATGGCCTGATTTGACATGATGGACTTGCTGGTGGAGTCGCTGAGCATCCGGTGGTGCTGTATTCCCGCTAGATACAATTTGATTGTATTAAATGATAGGTGGCGGTGGAAATGACAATAGGCTATAAACGCCATGAGGAAAGTGACTTCGTCCAAGTCACCTTGTGGATGGACGACTATGAACCGTTGAAAAACCTTGAATCCTGCTCTGTAGTTCCTGGCAGTATTGGCTGCTAACGAACGTTGCACTAAGATCTTTGCAGAGGCTACCAGGGACCCTAGTCCATCAGGAGGGAGCTAAATTGTGGGGATGGAGTTCCAACGGGGTCTGCATCTGGTAGTTCCTGGAAAAAGATGGTGTAATTAAAGCGGGACAAGGATGCGAAAAAATGAAAGTTAAACTTCAAGGACAGCCAAACTAATTGACGTAAAAGGGACATAATCTTCTGGGACTTGGCCCTACCTTTCGTGATTACATCCACTAAAACCTGTCTGTCTGTCATGAAAACTACAGATTTATTGGCCCAGAGTGAACCCCAGGCTTGGGCGGCTGCCACTATCGGGTACAGTTCTAACAATGGGGATGACCTCAGAGAAACAGCGGCGGAGATGAATTCCACCGGCCAACTGCCAACGAACCAGTGGGGATGGAAAATGGCGGCGAACCCGCGAGAGGCTGCAGCGTCAGAAAAGACTGTGGGTGAAGCGGAATCCGGGGAAGGCACGAACAAATAGATGCCGTTCCACTTGTCCAGTTGGATGATGGAATCCTGATCCGGAGCTGAAGGGAGGAGACTGAGGAGCCTGGACGTGAATGATCTGCCTTGGGGCATGATCCTGAAAACGAAGTTTAGGGAACCCAACAGGGACTGGAGCTCCCGTTTGGATAGGACCCTGGACAAAGCCGCTGAGGAGACTGCAGCCCGAATCTTGGACAGCTTTGCCATGGGGAGGCTGGCCTCCATATGGACTGAATCGAGGACGATGCCCAAGAAGGTAACCCTGGTGCCCAGCCCCTCAGTCTTTGCTGTTGCTACGGGGACTTCTAACTTGGCAAAAAGTTGTAGCAAACTCCCTAAACCCGTAGGTTCACCATGCGGACTTTCGATGATCAAAAAATCATCGAGGTAATGAATAACCATGTCCAACCCACCATGGTGAACCAGAATCCAATGTAGGGCGCACGCGAATCGATCAAACAGCCATGGGCTGCTCTTAAACCCGAAAGTAAGCCGGTTGGCGAAATAGTATCTATGCGCTCAATGTAAGCCATAATACTTCCATAACTGGGGTAGAATGGGGAGCAATTTAAATGCATCCGCTATGTCAGCTTTAGCTAACCATGCCCCTTTCCCTGCTAGCAAGATGTACCTGATGACTTCATCGATGGAAGAGTAACTCATGGCGAATTCTTCGGACGGGATTAAAGAATTCAAACTAGGAATGGATGACATGTGAGGAGCAGACAAGTCATAAATTAAGCGCTTTTTATTGGAGGACTGCTTGGTTACCAGGCCAATCGCGTTTAACCTCCAAGTCTCGAAAGGGATAGACTGGAATGGACCCAACAGGAAACCTTTTCTGGACCTCCGACTGCAACAAAGTATCTACTGCTGCCGGGTCCTGAGTAGCCGACAGCAAGTTCATTCCCTTGAGGGAAGGGCAATGAATCCCGTGTGAAAACCCCTCTCTAATCCAGAAGGAACTGAGCCAGCTGACGATCAGGGTGATCCTGCAACAGAATGGCTAATAGCTCGATATTAATGTCGGCTAGTCATAACGTTTTGTTCTGTCTTTTCGGGCAGCTGGAACGAGGATGGGCCCTGAAACAAAGGGAGCAGATATGCAAGGCTCTGCAACTGCTAAAACCGCATCCCCCTAAATTAAAATTATTGCATATTTGGCTCTGTCCCAGATAAGTGATCGGTCTACCCAGCTTGTCCATTGTGGCCTGATACCGCTGGGCGCTGGAGGGACCTGATAGGGAACCCTCCCGGCCCGGAGTGGCCAGGTTGGGGCACCAGTCTGCAGTATGCAAGATTGACTGGCACGCGGCGCAAGTAAGAGCTCTTAGACCGGCGAAATGCCGACAGAAGAGTTCCATGTCAAGGTTCGCCCAGTTAGTGATGAACTGGAACTGGGCAAGGGCTGCGGCTGCCTTGGCCGAAAATGACCTATGGTAATCATAGAAATTTGTGCCACCGTACTTATATCCCAAATCAGTAATGCGGCATAAATAGGTGTCTAATTCCTCCCGCCTGTGGGGTTGCGCTGAGCAAATGGTGTCTCTGTACAGGCTGAACGCCAGCAAAAATTCCGGAATTGAAAGCTTCCTATTCAAGCGAGCGTCCTTGGCTCTTAGCACGACTGACACCTCCCCACAATTGTTGATCTTATTTTCCGAAACGTCCTGGGACGCAATGAGGATGGATGCTAAGTTAACATCCTTCCCCTCTAAGATATCTTTTTTTAAGTTATCCGGGATGAAGTGTGATGGAGCGATCTGGGGACTGGCACAGGCCGTACCTGAAGCCGAACCCTGTGAAGTGGAAGGGACTGTGACGCCACCGGTGACCGAGATTCCAACTCCCCCATTCTGGATTGGATATCTGCCACTGATCCGGCCAGGCTGCCGATAGTGGACTGCAGCTGCAGCAGGGACAGCTGGATAGACGAGAGAGAGGGTTGTTTGCTTGAATTCCCTGACTCCGTCATCAGGAGACGGTAGAGTTCTGCCTTCCTCGCTGATGCGGGATGATGAATCCCTCTCTTATTGAGCTCCGAGATGAGCTTAGGTATGGTCCAGCTCCTAAGGAACTGGTTACTGGCGCGTCCTGACACTGAAGACCCGGGCACTGACATGTTATCCTCCACGTCTGACGTTTGAGACATCTTCCGCCTGTATGGGAAACAAGTATGTATATATATTTCTTTTTTTTTTTTTTTTTTTAGAAACGACCGGACGAGACCGGTGAGAAACTGGAAAAGCGTGAAATAGAAACGATTCTCAAACCTACCCGAACCGACCTGGAAATGAAAGCTTGCAATGAATAAGGAAAAAACAAACAAACAGTGGCGCGACCGAATGCCGCAACCTTACCTTGACTTACCTGGAACCTGGCAACGTGGAATGAACAGCAATGGAGAAGTGAAGCGATTCGTAGGAAGCTGGACCGGGAATTCCGGTGGGCTTCTGGTCCGGTTGAAAGAAAATAAGCTTGCGTTGACACGAGACCTGGAGAGGAGTGCACACGAAAACCAGAAATGACTGGAAGAAGACTACCGAATAAGCCTGAGATTTGGATGAACCAATAGTCGGCACCGTGCGTCCTGGTTGACCCGGAAGACAAGACAAGATTGAAGACAAGGAAGCGACCTGAGTGATACAGGTAATTATACAAACGATACATGACCTGAACGATTCAGGGACCAATGCTGCACTGCATGAAGAATGACCCGAGCGATTCAGGCAATTATACATGCGGGATCCATGACCTGAGCAATTCAGGAACCAACGGTACACTGCAGGAAAAAAGACCTGAGCGATTCAGGCAATTGCATATGACCTGAGCAATTCAGGAACCAAGGTAACATTGTAAGACAGACAACCTGAGCGATTTAGGCAATTATACATGTCTGATACATGACCTGAGTGATTTCAGGAACCAACGCTACATTGCATGAAGGATAACCTGAGCGTTCCAGGCAATAAACATGAATGATATCTGACCTGAGCGATTCAGGAACCAACGTTATATTGCATGAAGGATAACCTGAGCGATCCAGGCAATTTATACATGATACCAGACCTGAGCGATTCAGGAAGCTACGCCACACTGCATAAAGAGTGACCTGGGCAATTATACTTGAACGAAACTTGGCCTGAGCGATTCAGGAACCCACATTATGCTGCATGAAAGATAATCTAGGTGAATCAGTCAATTCTATATGAAAGATACCGGACCTATGCGATTCAGGAACCAGCATCACCCTGCAGGACGATAAACCTGAATGACACGTGACTTGAGAGATGCAGCAGCATAACCTGGATGAACATGACATGGGCAAGGCATGACCTGCGCGCATTGGGAAGCCAAGCATGACCCTGCTGACATGAGGCCTGGGCGATCCAGGTAAAAAATGCCTACACCAGGGATACCTGCACTGAAAGGAAGGCAGACATGCGTGACACGGGAAGATGTGTGCCCCGAATGATTCAGGAAATGAAGCACCCACGGCAATGAATGAGACCTGTGGGACACAAGTCAACCTGGAATCGAATGATCCATGACCTGAGTGGTTCCAGTAGCCGCACATGACACCAAGCATCTTAGTGAAAACACTGAAAGAAAACCTGGAGAGGATAGATGAGCGTACAGGAGATGAACGAATCCCGACACGTGGTGAATAAACACGGCGAGCCCGGAGTGAAGCAGGGCCGGCACTAACTGGAAAACAGCCGAGTACTGTGGAGAAAGCCCAAACACCTGTGCACTTTGAGGAATAGAAGGAGGAGATCGTACAGAGAAAATAAGCAAGACCGGAGAGGACCATAGTACACCACCTTGAAATGTGATATATCTGCCTGTTAACGGCAGCATCCCACCTGCCTCCTTTAATCTGCAAACGATTTGGTCATAATTGTTTGACAAATAATAGCATACATCATGATGGGGATGACTTAATGAGGCCTGCTTATTATCATATCAACTCTTTAATTGTATGGCAATACCTACAACACAATTCATACATATCACCAACCTGACCACCAAAGGAAGGTGTGTGTATGGCATCCTAGTGACAGGGCCGACCGCCTGGGATGACAGACCGGAGCGTGGTGCCTCCGGCGGCGGATGCCCCCGACCAGGCTGCCGGGCGCGTCAGATCCGCGGGACTCGTGCCGGCTGGGAGGCAGGCGCTGCTGTTGCTACGGGGAGGCTGGGGCCAGGGCCGGAAAATCCGAAGGAGCTACTCACTGCGGCCACCGCTACCTGCACGAGACCAACGTCGGGGTAAAGCATGAAAAGACCGCCCTCAGACTCCCGGCCGCCGAGTATAAGTAGTGGAGGCAGCCCCTCCCACAACTACAGGCTGTGAACAGCCTTCACTATATATATATATATATATATATATATATATATATACACATACAGTGCTTCCCATAATTATTCATACCCCTGGCAAATTTTGACTTAGTTACTTTTATTCAACCAGCAAGTAATTTTTTGACGGGAAATGACATACTGTAGGTGTCCCCCAAAAGATAATAAGACGATGTACAAGAGGCATTATTGTGGAAAAAAAACATTTCTCAGCTTTTATTTACATTTGAGCAAAAAGTGTCCAGTTGGTGTAAAAAAGGAGAAGACTTCAACCCAAAGAACACCATCCCCACTGTCAAACATGGTGGTGGGAACCTAATGCTTTGGGGGTGTTTTTCAGCCAATGGACCAGGGAACCTAATCAAAGTAAACAGCAACATGAAAAAAGAGCAATACATGAGGATTCTCAACGACAACATCAGGCAACATTGGCCTTGGGCACAAGTGGACATTTCAGCATGACAATGACCCAAAACACACAGCAAAAGTGGTGAAGAAATGGTTAGCAGACAACAACATTAACGTGGCCCAGCCAGAGTCCAGACTTGAATCCAATTGAGAATCTGTGGAGGGAGCTAAAGATCAGGGTGATAGCAAGAAGACCCTCCAACCTAAAAGATTTGGAGCTCATTGCTAAAGATGAATGGGCAAAAATACCTGTGGAGACATGCATAAAGCTGGTCTGCAATTATAGGAAGCGTTTGATTGCTGTAATAGCCAATAAACGTTTATTATTAACTGAGTATGCCTTGTTGTATTTATTTTAAGATTAAACTTTTATTTTTATCATTTAAAATAATGATGAGACGGCTGAGTTCAGTGAAACTGCTGCGCTATTTATATTAGAGAGAGGGAGAAGAGGGACCAATTACATAGTACTGGTTTTGGCTTATCTGTCTAGAAGGCTTATTGCATATAGGGGGAGAACCTAGTTAGTTACACTAGAAGTCCCTATGCCCTTACCCTACTTGACCTAGTCTAGTCAGGGTGATAGCCTTAATGGCTGTAGTCGGAGCACTCGTCTTGAAAAAGACGACCCCCAGCCTCAGGAACCTCGGGCCTGTACTAAGAGTCCCTATGCTCTTACCTCTCTATCGTTTGTTGTCCTTTTTCATCCGACGCGTTTCGCCAGGTATGGCTCTTCAGGGAATAAAGAGGATGTTCAGGTGATGAAGGCAGTAGCTCTCACCTGTATCGATCATCGCTCAGTTTTGATGCCTTCATAGTCATGAAAATAAAGAAAACTCTTTGAATGACAAGGTGTGTCCAAACTTTTGGTCTGCACTGTATATATATATATATATATAGTATACTGCTGCATTAACAATGCTTCCACACAATGTTGCTCGTTCATCGAGTGATTGGAGGCAGCTTTACACAGGGCAGTTATGAGAAACGGATAATTGGCTTGATAATCTGTCTGATAAACTGTCTAAAAATATTTGGATTTAGTAAAATTTTTCCCAATGTTATCTACATTGTACAGCATATAGTTTACTAACTGTATGCACAAGTCAGTATAATAGAATGCAGGCATGATATGCCGAAGTGTGTGTATATGTGTGTATGACAAGACGTTTCTTGCTAGCTTTTTAGATTGTGTTGCTACACTGAATTCAATTACTATGGGCACTGAACAAGGTCACATTGTGTAGTGTGTAGCATATTTAGTTTGATATTTTGACTTGCTGTACTCTAATCCCATCCCTTTGGTGCCAAGGCGTCTGTTGCACTTTGTGGCACTAGACATTTTGGCATTGTCAGGGTTATTTGTGTCATCTGTGTGACACAGCAGACTATAGCTTTCTTTGTTTCTAAAGGAAACACTTTCAGCACTAATGATATTTTGGTTGCCTGAAATGTACATTGGAGATTTTCAGAAAATATCACATTTAAAAGGCTAAGCCTTATATTTTGTTCAGTAGTTTTCAGTATGCATTTGCCCACATTAACTATAGGCCACCACACACATTAAGGGGCAGACTTGTCATAGACCCTATAGGGAAATTTCCTAGTGGGCCAGTGCCCCAGGGAGCTGCCGGAGCCCCCGCTCTGTCTCATTTGGCCGCAGATCCCCCTCCTGAATTCAACTGTATATCTGTCCTCAGGTTACTGTGGCAGGGCATGGGAGCCCATTGCTTCCTGCCCTGCCTCCACCTTCATAGGCCACAGGCCACTATATTTTGCAGTGTACAAAAATGGCGCAGGGACAAAGTCATGTCAGGGCACAGTCCTGGTCATTACAAGAGGAAGTTGAGGCAGCATGCTGAGAGTAGGGCTGGCTTGGTGCTATGGCACACATCTCACCTTCTAAGCCCTCTGCTCTATATCCAGATCATTGGAATAGAACATGAAAGCTATTGAGGAACACCACAGAGGGACAACTATTTTGTTCTGTACTGTAGTATTTGGTTCTGCCAGAATTGTATTTTGTGCTGCACTATGGTATTGCTGACCCTACCTTTTTGTGTTAGCCATGCCTGCTTGTGTTGCCTTGCTGGGTTAATTTGGACCTGCCTACAACGTAGGGGCCACCTTTTTTTCTGGCCCATTTTTAGTTCCCAGGCGGCATTAGTAATCTGCAAAACTGAAATCTACAGCAGAAAATTGGTAGAAATAAAGATAAATGTCCCCCCCCCCCTTCCTTCCCACCATGTCCCTTTTTGGGAAAGTGGCGAGGGTGGTGTTGAAATGCCACTTGTGACAAAATTTGTCTCAAGTGGTGTTAAAAAAAGTCACAAACGAGGGGTTAGCAATTTTTTTACATCAGAAAAGTGGCATGGGGGAATGATAAATTCTTCCCTCTATGTTGAAAAATTGTCCAAATCATTCAGTGCAAAGTTTTGACAACTGGGCTACTGTCAGACAGCTACGATGTTTGGAAGCTGTGGTTCGATGCTTTAGGCTATTCGGTAGCGGCTGTGAAACAACTTCTATATATTTAGTTCTCTTTGCACTGTATATGTTTGTAGTCCATGTGCTACGGCAATTGTGTGATTGGTCCCACGTGTCCTTAATTACAAGAAATATCAAGATCAGTGGTTGTCAACTTGTGGCTATTGCAAAAACATACTATACAGTAAGAGCACGGTAAGGGGTTGTGGTTACTCTACATCTGGGGAGCTACATGTTGGATTCCACTGTCCTAGATTACTGAATCCTGCTGGTGCATTCTCTGTGGTTTGCCCATGTGTTCATTATCCTTCAGGGAGCTTTCTCAGGTTGAAGTTGTGAATCCATGGTTTAATGCATCTTGATAAATTAATGTACAGTAATACATACAGTGCCTTGCAAAATTATTCACAGAGTGGTACAGGTTTGGCTCAAGAATATCCCTGTATTTAGCACCATCCATCTTTCCCTCATCTCTGACCAGTTTCCCAGTCCCGGCTGATGAGAAACATCCCCACAGCATGATGCTGCCACCACCATGTTTCACTGTGGGGATGGTGTTCTTTGGGTGATGTGATGTGTTGGGTTTGCTCCAGACATAGCATTTTCTTTAATGGCCGAAAAGTTCAATTTTAGTTTCGGAGTCTCCCACATGCCTTTTCGCAAACTCACAATGTGCCTTTTTGTTTTTAGCTGAAAGTAATGGCTTTCTTCTGGTCACTCTGCCATAAAGCCCAACTCTATGGAGCGTACGGATTATTGTTGTCCTATGTACAGAAACTCCAGTCTCTGCTGTGGAACTCTGCAGCTCCTCCAGGGTTACCTTAGGTCTCTGTGCTGCCTCTCTAATAATGCCCTTCTTGCCTGGTCCGTGAGTTTTGGTGGGAGTCCGTCTCTTGGCAGGTTTGCTGTTGTGCCATGTTCTTTCCATTTGGTTATGATAGATTTGATGGTGCTCCTGGGGATCATCAAAGATTTAGATATTTTTTTTAACCTAACCCTGACTTGTACTTCTCACCAACATTGTTCCTTACTTGTTTGGAGAGTTCCTTGGTCTTCATGGCAGTGTTTGGTTAGTGATGCCTCTTGATTAGGTGTTGCAGCCTCTGGGGCCTTTCAAAAAAAGTGTGTATATGTAATGACAGATCATGTGACACTTAGATTGCACACAGGTGGACATCATTTCACTAATTATGTGACTTCTGAAGGTAATTGGTTGCTCCGGAGCTTTTTATGGGCTTTCTAACAAAGGGGATGAATACATATACGCACATGCCAATTTTCTGTTTTCTATTTCTAAACAATAGTTTTATTTATATATTTTTATCAT
Source organism: Bufo bufo (assembly GCF_905171765.1). Lineage (NCBI taxonomy): Eukaryota > Metazoa > Chordata > Amphibia > Anura > Bufonidae > Bufo > Bufo bufo. The sequence continues at coordinate 394,999,344 of NC_053390.1, forward strand.
TTCACTTCACCAACTTAGACTATTGTGTTCTGATCCATCACATAAAATTTAGATTAACAAAACATTGAACTTTAGGCTGTAGTGTAACAAAATATGAAAAAAGTCAAGGGGGTGAATACTTTTCAAGGCACTGTAAGGCACTTCATCTATGAATATATCCCAAGGAGAAGAAGAAACTGCAATGCAGATCTTTCCCAACATAGTGAGTACCAAAACTTTATACTGTACAATGACAAAGCCAAAACAAAATGTCTCTGTCACTGAATAGGTCATAAAAAACTGTGGCATACTTCAATGCATGCAATATTATTTACAATGTTCCCGAATATGGTGGCACATATTTTAGACCAGGATTGCAATCCATGTGGCTTCATGTCTATGAGAACTTAACATACAAATGCAGAAGTTGGATTTTAAACTATGATTTTGCATCAGTTTGTAATTGCTTTTTTTTACTGTGTTACAAACTGGTATATTATAAAGAGAAAACATTTAGGTCCAACTGGTGCAGTAATATTCTAATGTTTACAGAAAGTGCATTGTACATAGAGATCAATTATTATTCTGATAAGCTCTGGCCAGTCATTAGCCCATATGAAAACTGTGGAACTGCAGTTTGTAGTTGCAGCTTTTTTGCCATGCAAAAAGTAGGTCACTAGTAATGTAACCTCCATGTATCCTGATCTGTGAGTCTCCAGTTCTTTTTGTAGCTTACTGTTCAACGTTAAACCATAGTCAGCTGGTGCTCTAAAATTTGCTTTCCCATCTGTAAATTAAAAAGAAATTGAAAGGGCACAGCTGGGGACCAGAGAAAAACACAGGGTATTGATTCCATCCATATCTGCCCAGTAAAATAGTCTTCTCAAGCTTATTGTAAATAACTTTTATGGAACAGTGATGTCATGCCAAATAATCACATGATCCTAGAGGAATGATTGATTCCTCTCAATAGTAGGAAGCTATGATAATATCTACATGACATAATTTCCCTAAAGTACACTGAAATGTCTCAATATTGCATTTTTTTAAATTTAGATCAAACCTTTTAATATTAGAAGTTCAGCTTTTTGAAGGTCTGTGATCCTTAAGAGACTTCTGTGACATATGGTTTCCATGTGAAATGCTTTTATTAGGGAAGATACACATTTTATGTGTATAATTTATCAAATTTGCATGAAAACTGATAGAAACAATATATTCTTGTCTAGTTCAGCAAGCTAACTGTGTCGTATTCGTCTTTACATTATTATTATTATTTTGTGTGGTTACATTCATTTCTAATGACGCTGTTTAAGAAATGTACCACATACATAAAAATAGGACTTTTGTAAGATCTACAGTAAGAAGTGCAAATATATTTTTTAACATGATGTTTAGAAGTGTTTCTAAACTGTCACATGGCAGTATTTTCAAGATGGAAACAAATTGGAAAGAACAGACATGCATGAGCAGCATATCACCCAGTGTAATAAACAGCAATAAACAGTGGAAAAAGTGTCCAGTTTGCCAAATCCATAAAGTGAAGACTCTTTATTGAATCATCTAAAACATTAGACATGCATGCAATGCCTCCACATATCCAATGCGCTTTGGATCTATACAGAATGATTCTTCCTTTTGGCATGGCCAGCACCCAAAATTATTGTTTCTTGGCAGCACATCACCCAGTGTAAACTGAGATCTGCTGCCAACAAACAATGATTCTTTATGGCAATGAGCCATTGCAGTTCACTCCCAATAATTGCCTGAAAATCAACTTATGGAAAAGGACCATTAGACCACTTTTGCTCAGTATTTAATCAGTATTTTGCATCAATACTTGTAAGCCTAAACCAGGAATGGGTACAAAACACTAAATAGGTGCAAATATTTTCACTATACCTATCTCTCTGTAGGTTCCATTCCTGGTTTTGGATTACAAATGTTTCAGGTAAAATAATGACCATCTGACGGTGGCCTAATGGTTCCTTTACATAAGATGATTCTCCGGCAATTATCAGGGTTGAACTGTTCATTTCCCAATCACAGATGATAGCTGCATTTTCATACAGCAATCATCCTTTCTGTATGAGGACAAGCGTATTTCTCATCCCCATTAAGCCTCATTATCCAGAAAGAACATTTGTACAAATGCTCATCCCCTATAAATATCCAGCTGATCTCCCAGCTTTTGTTTTATGTCGGTCTATGATATCCCCTGCTATGCCGGTGGTTGCCCCTAATTTATTAATCATCATAAATCATGCACATTCTCAAGCAGTCTGTGCGCCTAAACAGAAATCTATGGTAACTCCGAGCTAAGCCAGATGTAATGAAGATAAATGTGCCAGGCCTCCTGGCATCACCCACTTCTCACCATTACCACTCCCCATTTTTGAAAAGTGGGAAGGGTGGTGTAGAACTGCTATTTGTGACAACATTTTGTTGCAGTAGCGTTAGAAAACTTGCAAACACAGGGTTTGCAACTTTTTGAAGCCAGAAAAATGGCGTGGGGAGAATAATAAATTCCCTCAATGTGTTTGTACTTTCCCTTTCCTTTCACAAAGAATGAAGTGTGCTTTTCCTAAAAATAACAAATGATAATGCGGAAGGGACCGAGGCCAAGGATATTTTGGATGAACTGAGAGCTCCTTAATGCTTGAACTGATGAAACACAGCATCAGCTATGGTTTATTTATCTACAATGTATGCCTATTAAAATCTAGTAGAAGATTTAAAGGGAATCTGTCACCTAGTTTTACCCTATAGAGCTGCAGACATGCACGGATAGATCTCCGTTAGCATGTCTGCAATATACTTGTCCCACAGCTCTGTGTGGTTTTATTTCATTTAAAAAATGATTTTATAGATATGTAAATTAGCCAAGTAAGGTGCCCAAGGCGTGGTTACTTACGGTTAAGTAGCCCAGCCACGCCCCTTGCCAAGGAGCCCAGCACCGCCTGCATCGAGGAATCTCCTCCTTGCTCACAAAGTTACAGTGCCTTAATCTCACGATGCGCGAGCTAGTGCATGCGCAGTTCGTTCACTGAGGTTGATGCCAGCAAAGGGAACGAACACTGTGCCGGCACTGTGCATGCGCTAGCTCGCACATGGCGAGAGTACGGCACTGTAATTTTGTGATCAAGGAGGAGATTCCTGGATGCAGGCGGTGCTGGGCTCCTTCGCAAGGGGCGTGGCTGGGCTCCTTAACTGTAAGTAACCACGCCTTGGGCACCTTACTTGGCTAATCTACATATCTATAGAATCATTTTTTAAACGAAATAAAACCACACAGAGCTATGGGACAGATATATTGCGGACATGCTAGTGGAGATCTATCTCTGCATGTCCGCAGCTCTATAGGGTAAAACTAGGTGACAGATTCCCTTTAAAGTGTACCTACTCTTTGAAATAAACTTTATTAAAATCTATTCTTGGGGTTCATGCACACGACTATATTTTACATCTGTGTCTGATCCGCATTTTTTGCGGATTGTACATCGACCCATTCGTTTCTATGGGTCCGCAAAAAACCCCAAAAAAAACAGACAGCACACAAATGTCATACGTGTGCTGTCCGCATCCATGTGTCTGTTCTGCAAATTATACAACTTGTCCTGTTCTTGTCTGTATTGCAGACAATAATAATTTCTGGTAATGGGAGTGAGAAAAATGCAGATTGCATGTGGAAGGTGTCTATATTTTGTAGATCCATGGTTTGTGGATCAGAATACGGACATGGTCGTGTGCATGAGGCCTAATTGTGATTAAAATAATTTTTGTAATATATGGTACTTTCATTATTATTATTTTTTCCTTTTTCTTGAGAAATAGGCATCTGAAGTTCAGGTGCCTATAGCGTTTTGGCATCCGTACACATGTACACCAGTGACATGACATGGGGCACACATTGCTGCTCCTGCCTGTACCAGTTCTGCTCTCTTAAAGCTCTGCATAGCACATCACTGACGTGCTATGCCAGGTGTTAGTGGAGCGGGCACAGGCAGGAACAGAAATGCGCTGCTCCTGCCTGTATGTTGCTCACTGCGGCCCATGTGCTGTCATGGTATGCAAGCAGAGCACAGTGAGTGGAGGCAGGAGCTCTCATAGCACATCTGCTCCTGCCTGCACTTCCTGCACTAAAGCCTGGCATAGTACACCGATGATGCGCTATGCAGAGCAATGATGTGTACTCCTGTCTGTACAATGTTCACTGCAGCCCTAGTGGAATCTGTACACCAGTACACCACTAATATGTCAGCAGTGTACGAGGTTACAGATTCCATAAAGGAACCTCAGGTGCCTAGTTTTCAAAAAGTAAAATAAATAAATAAAAATTACAGCATATTCATCACAATTAGGCTCATGCACACGAACGTGTGCGCCCTGTGCCCGTGCTATAGACCGCAAGAAGCAGCCCGCAGGAACCAGACGTGTGGCCGACGATTGCAGATGCAGACCAATTCAATTGATCGGGTCCGTAATCTGCAAGATTTATTACGTACTGCAAAAAAATCTAACATGTTATATCTTTTTGCGATGTGGAGGCATGGACCGAAATCCCACAGAAGCGCTCCGTAGTGCTTTTGTGTGCTTCTGTGTGCTTCCACTCCATGAATCCGCACCGTTACATATCTTGCGGATTGCGGACCCATTCAAACGAATGGGTTCACATTCATGATATGGAGAGCACACAGCTGGTGCCCGAATATTGTGGACCCGGTGTTTGCAGGCCGCAATACGGGCACGGGTCGCACACGTTCGTGTGCATAAGTCCTTAGAATAGGTTTTGATAAAGTTTATGTGAACGTTTAGGTACAGCTTAAGGATACAGGGTTGATCCAGTTGTTTATTAAAAGCTTAATCTAATCCATGTGCAGCTAAATGGTGCCACATTTCTTGTACAATGTATGGCATCCAGTTCCAGTGTATTATCCTAACCTGTCATATGTTTGATTTACTGTATAGGAACACTGAAACACATTCCTATGTTTGACACCACATTACCACCTAAAATCCTCTGAAAATGACCTAAGTTTGCTTTAGCTGAGCATCAAAAAAGTTCTTAAAATGAATCTGAATGTTAGCAACTAGTGTTGAGTGAATCAAAGTATCCGAAGTGGACTTCGATATGAATTTCAGGAAAAGTTCGGTTCACCCCAAAGCTAAATATCCTTGCCCTTCATAATAATAAATCCATTTTCCCGGAAATGGCGGTAAAAACAAACAAACAAAAAAAAAACATACTCACCTAATCCATTTGCGCGTGAAGAGGCCGCTGTGACCATCTTGATTGAAGATACCGCTAAAATCTCATGTGCTGGGATGTATGACGGTGTCTTCAATCAAAATGGCCACTGCGGCATCAAATGGATAAGATGAGTATTTTTTATCTTTACCGGCTTAACCCTACCATTCCTAGCATTGGGACCCCCACCAATCACGAGAACGGGGCCCCCGTACTCCTTGCAGGCCTCTTGCTGCTCCCCTAAAATGACCTGAGCAGCCGGTTGCACAAGTGCTCCATTTATTTCTATGGGAGTTCCGGAGATAGCCGAGTACAGCGAGCACACTTGCGCTCTCAGCCTATTAAAGGGCCAGTGTACAGCCAAATGCTTCCCCAACCAATGGCTGGATGTCTCTGGGTATTTGAGGCACCCTTCCTAGTGGGAGAATGCCTGAGCTTGAATTTTTCTAGTGTCTAGTTTACCAGCAAAGGTGCTATTACCTGTCTGACTACCTGTGTACTGAACTCCTTCCTGTGAAGAAATAGAAGGAAGATTGGAACCTCTATATCGGCGCTGTCAGCAGGGATGCAGTACCAGGTAAGTATTGGTAAAATCAGATAGTAATTTATTACTGCTTGACTACTGACTGACTTCATGCCACCTGCCCTCAGCTTTTGCCTTTTTCTCGAACTGCTACTTAGCTGCCTGCCCCAACCTCGGATCTGTCTTCCGGTTATGCTAGCACTCCACCTGCCCTGACCTCAAACTGTATTCAGACTACGTTTATGGCCTGACTCCTCAGTGCTGCATACCGGTGTCCTTGCCCCCATGGGTCAGCTGCCAACTACATTGGGAATGTCAAGATGTAGCAGCCTGGTGGCTCCCCCGCAGTGAAGTCCAGATCTCTGTATAAATGGTTAAAGGGACCACCAGGATAGCACCCTTAGTGAGCCTATAGTCAAACTGGTTGGTTGATAGGGTAGGTCTTTCAAACGTGCAGACTTGTGTGTTCTTTTTACCTCATTGTGCCCATATTATATGTGAGTGAGCAATAGAAGTCATACTCACAAGTCGCTGGTACAAAACCTTTTGTTTATTTTTATTTCTTTACTTCATTCCAATATAAAATGGTACATCATGAGGGACGCTGAGACAGACATCGTTCACACCTCCTCCCCTCCACGCGATGTTTCGTGAGAACACTCCCCCTTACTAATGTGTGGAGGGGAGGAGGTGTGAACGATGTCTGTCTCAGCGTCCCTCATGATGTACCATTTTATATTGGAATGAAGTAAAGAAATAAAAATAAACAAAAGGTTTTGTACTAGCGACTTGTGAGTATGACTTCTATTGCTCACTCACATATAATATGGGCACAATGAGGTAAAAAGAACACACAAGTCTGCAAGTTTGTAAGACTGTCTGGGCTGGGTTAAGCAGAGCTCCTGGTGTGGACTTGTAATTGCTACAGGTGACTGAAGTGCTTCATATTACACTGGTACAGTAGGCCCACACCCACTGCTGGAACACTAATGAAAGTGTGAGGAATTATGTATGCAGCCTTATTTTGTGACAGATTACTTGGTTCCTCTGGTATTTATTATATTATTATTATTATTATTATTATAGGTAACACAGTGGATAGAATCTGATAAATGCCGTTTTTATCTCAATCGATGACTTACATCAGTCTAATGTTATATTTTACCCTCTTTCTTTGAATACAATTCCTAATAGTATTTTTCACTAAAATGACAGGAGTAGCCGGTTGCACATGCGTGTGTCAGCTCCATTCATTTCTATTGGAGTTCCGGAGATAGCCAAGCACTGTACTTGGGCCTGCAGGGGGTACAGAGCCCCCGTTCTCGTGATCAGTAGGGGTTCCAGCTGTAGGACCCCCACTGATCTGAGAGGAGATAACTTGTACCTACCGGAATACCCCTTTATTCCAACACTTTCAACCCTTCTGGGAATATAACGGTAGGTAGGGGAAAATGCAGTTTTGCACACAGGTTTTAACCTAACATTTGGAGAGAAAGCCGTAAACTGCGCCATTTTCATTTCATCATATTCTTCACGAGGGCTGGCTCTCTTGACGTATACATTTACATTATAATATTAGGATGATAAAAATACAAATCTGAGCATGGCTACAGTCACCCTGTTACCTTTATGCCCTTTGGATGCATGTTATATCAATGGGTTTTTTGTTGAGCTTTTTTTGGCATGTTACAATAGAAGCATTATTTTTTTTTTTTATAATATTCCGGTCTAATGAACAGGATCTTGTGAAAATAAACATTCTGCAGTTTTAGATTTTGGTGATATATTGTTGGGAATTCCAAATGGCTTATCATGTACAGAGTTTGGTACTAATAAGATCTTACTGTATATTAAACTGATGATTGATTTCATTTGACTCTTCAGAGGTCAACCCCTCATTCATCCCTATGGTAAATAGGTAAAACAATAAAAATTGCAAATTGGGACCATATGTTGAGTGAATACTTCAATTTGCACATGCACAAAAGGGGGAATGTGACTGCTGCAAAAGAGTTAACAAATTGCTCTAATAGCACCATATTGTGGTACTGAGGTGTTTTGTCACCTTTTTTTTATACCGCTGAGACTTTTTGGCTGTGTCCACACATTGACATCCGCATCTGTGATAGTCATCAATGATTTTACTGTGTGACTCATTAAGTTGCTATGACAGTAAAGCAGGGTGTTTGGCTGGTTTGAATAACCTGAGACTATGTCATTAGCTTTATTACCGCTTGGAGTGCTTCACTGTATTACCTTGATTGAGCCATTATTTAACCCACAGTAATCACTTGCCTTGAAATCAGGAGATCTGGCTCTGTTTGATGAATAGACGCTAACTTGTTGCTGGCACTAAATGCTGTGGAGCCTTCAAGTTAAAAATATAACAGTTCAGATTTCAGAGAAGGAAGGAGAAGTCTGTCTCTTTGTATTTATATTATACTCCCTTTCTACAAAATCCAGCACTAGTTTAATTAACACATTGCATATATAGGTTTTTAGGTTTTCTGTGCATTTGTCTTCAGATCACTTCTTTTAAGTTAATATTGTGTGGTTGTTTTCTTATGCAAAGGCGCAGATAACAGTTTGTGATGTCATGAGTATTTGGTGAGTTTGGATGGTCAAAGAGGGACACTGTATGAAAGATGCATCTATAACATACATTTCTATACATTTCAAACATTTTTAATTTGCATTATTTTAATGAAGATATTTAAAGGAGCTTTACTTATTAACTTATCTTTAGGATAGGTCATCAGAGATGAACAAATCCCTCAAAATTTAATTCAGGTTTTGTCTGGCAACATCAGTCAACTAATTCAATTTGGGTCTGAATTGATTCTAACTAAATCAAACGGGCTTCAACTTGCCTGAAAATTTCTGTATGACACTCTGAGGTCTCCCAAAACTTATATTTTTCTACTCTCTCACTTTTTTTTACATTTTTTTAAAACTATTTTTTTTCTCTCCCCGTCTCTTTCTGTCCTCCCTATTTCCCTTCCCCTTCTAAAATTCACCCAAACTGAATCACCAAAAATTCAGATTCGGATCCACCTCAAATTTTTTACCAGATTTGGGTTGATTCCCATTAAAATGGAATTGATTCATTTATCTCTAGTCATCAGTATAAAATTGAGGGTGATCTGACTTTTGGCACCCCTACCGCACCACTGTTTTCAGAAGCTCTGGTGCAGGAACCAGGCACCAGAACTTCCCAGATCCATTCACTGTGTAGTGGTTAGACTGGATTACTGCAGCACTGCTTCTATTCAAGTGAAGTCAGACCTCATCTGAGGAGCTTCATCAATAAGTATGTAATCATATTTTTTTTTGAGCAAAAAGGCCTCAGCAATGTTCAACCTGTTACCACTGAAATACCTTGCACCCCCAATTACATGACTTGCCAAAACTATATTCCCTAGTTTACTGATTTTACTAATTTGACCGTGTCACTTAGGTAACTGTTTGTCAGTTGACTTTACTTTTTAGGCACCATTTGGTAAAGCATATGGTGAAGGGCATCAATAAGGGGCTGTTCACATCTCGTTTTTGCTGTACGTCAGGCGAATACTTTAGAAACACAGTACAGTAAAAAAAAGTATACAAACATTAAATTTTGTGGTTATCTATATTTTTTTAAAACATATACAATTGACGGATTTGCATACTTTTCAATAGTTTTGTTACCTTTTTTTTTTTAACTAAAACGTATACGTTTTTGTGAAACCTTTCTTTTTTAAATAAAGATTGGAAGGCATTATCTGAAAAAAATAGATATGTTTACGGATGGAAACGTATTGTCTTATGTTTTCCATCTGCCTCCCATTCACTGCAATGTAAAAAAAAAAAAAAAGGTATATGGGGCACATTTATTAAGACCAGTGTTTTAGACGCCGGTCTCAATAAAGCCCTGCACTGGCTGTGGATCCACTGCAGTTATGTAGAGGCGCAGGCCCCTCCATAACTTCAACGCATCCACCGCCAGTTCTAAATGTAACACAGCTTCCGAGCTGTCTTATATTTAGACCATTTTGTACACCTTAACCAGGCATAGAAAATGGTGAATGCTGGCCCGTCCCCGTCCCCACCCATACCACACCCACAATTCTGGTGTGGGCGGAGCGTAGTCGCATATGGTGGTGTAATTAACCATTGCGCCACCATTTGCACCTCAAATACGCCAAATTTAGGCGTATTTCAGATTAGTAAATTGCGCCCTATGTTTCTATCAATTTTTTTTGCAGGACAGAAAAGTGTGCTACACAGTGACAAACTTAGTCAAAAGTATGCACTTTTGAACTATATTTGCCCAATTATAGTCAATGGGTATGTCAAGCTATACATTTCCATGCATCTTTTTCTGTTTACAAATGTATCTGCTTGAGGTGCAGCAAAAACGAGATGTGAACAGCCCTTAAAAGCTATTGCACAAAACACTCATCAACCTAAAGCCAGCCCAGATTTGGATTCTAATATGCTATCGGGAGCCACACAGTCCATTTATTAATGCAAATGTATTTAGATATAGAAAGAGCTGCTATGTGATGCTACATAAGACATACACAGTGATGTAGCTACTGTAAATTAGTATGTATGTATTTGGAGACTGGCCTGAAACTAACCAGGGTTCTAAATGACTATTGATCTAGATGAAGATTTCATGAAATCAATGTTCAATTTAAGAATTTATACTGTATGTGCACAATATTATAGGTAGATAGATTGACAGATAGATAGATAGATTGATAGATAGATTTCTCTTGTTCATTTACTTTGCATTTTGAAAATAAACACGGCAGTTTTAGAAATCATTCTTACTTTGCAGCATTTTTGCACACACACACACACACACACACACACTGCCTTTAAAAAAGTATTCATACCCTTAAACCAACACAAAGTAGCAAGTATGTGTGAAGAAAATGACACATAGTTTTCAAACTTTTTAATAAAAAAAAATCTGAAAGTGTGATGTGTATTTGTATTCAGCCCCCTGCACTCTGATACCCCTAAACAAAATCCAGTGTGACTAATTGCCTTCAGACGTCACCTTTTTAGTAAATAGAGTCCACCGGTGTGAAACATGTTGGTGGCAGAATTATGCTGTGGGGATGCTTTTCTTCAGCAGGAACAGGGAAGCTGGTCAGAGTTGATGGGAAGATGGATGGAGCTAAATACAGGGCAATCCTGGAGGAAAACCTGGTAGAGGCTGCAAAAGATTTGAGACTGAGGTGGAGATTCACCTTCCAGCAAGACAACGACCCTAAAGATACGGCTAGATCTATAATGTTATGGTCTATATCAAAGCATATTCATGTGTTAGAATGGCCCAGTCAAAGTCCAGACCTAAATCCCTGTAGCAAGACTTGAAAATTGCTGTTCACAGACGCTCTACATCCAGTCTGACTGAGCTTGAGCTATTTTGCAAAGAAGAATGGGCACAATTGTCAGCCACTAGATGTGCAAAGCTGGTAGAGACATACCCCAAAAGACTTGCAGCTGTAACTGCAGCGAAAGGTGGTCCTGACTCAGGGGTGCTGAATACAAATGCACACCACACTTTTTAGATTTTTTATTAAAACGTTTGAAAACCATGTATATTTTCTTTTTACTTCACACATATTTGCTACTTGGTGTCGGTCTGTCACATAAAATCCTAATAAAACACATTAAAGTTTTTGAATTCAACGTGAAAAAATTTGGAAAGTTCAAGGAATATGAATACTTTTTCAAGGCACCGTATATACATGTACTCTATATCTATCTACTTTATGTTTGTCTTTTATCTTTTTTTTTTTTTCATTCCTTTCCAATCTAAATGGCTTTTAGAAGAACTGCAGCCACACAGGGTCTCACATGGTAATACTGGAGTTCACGATGACAAACCTAAATAATGACCTCACGACAACCATACCCATTTATACACATTTTCCTCATCTCGTTTATTTAACGTTCACTTTACCAAATCCCTTTCTTGTTGAATTAGGAATGTGTTTATGACAGCACAATAAACTACTGAAGTATGGATATGGCTGTGTAACTCCATGAATGCAGGTCTATAGCAGGTCTATATCAAATTTCTCATTTGCAAACTATGTTTAGAGAACGGTTTGCTGTGTTATCTTGGAGGCATTACGCTGTTTGCAGTATGGTGAACATATGTCAACATGCATATTAAAAGTCAATCTGTCATAATGGAATGCATAATTTGGATTTCACTCCTTGCAATGTGGCAGTAAGGCTTCGGTCACATCACCGTTAAGCCTTTCTGTTCTCCTGCTCTGTTTAGGAGCAGGAGAACGGAAAGGACGGATTCGGCACATAACTGAGCCGAACAGAACCTAAGGACCCCATAGACTATAATGGGGTCTGTTAGGTTTCCGCTCAGAGGAAGATTTTTGAAGCGGAAACCTAACGAACCCTATTATAGTCTATGGGGTCTGTAGGCTCAGTTCGGCTCAGATATGTGCCGAATCCGTCCTTTCCGTTCTCCTGCTCCTAAACGGAGCAGGAGAACGGAAAGGCTGAACAGTGATGTGAACGAAGCGTAACCTGCCATCCCCTTATAATCTAATGCTTTAGGTTAGCATCCTGGCATTGTGTTACCCTGCATACTGTAGATGTTATCCAGTTTGTGGCAGAAGAGTAGGATGATAAAATGAAGCTATTAAACCAGAGATCCTATGTTTGTACGGCGATCTGCATCCCTTTGTTAATATACGGTATTATTTTTTTAAGGGAACTGTTAAACTATTCTTCACACTGCAGAACCATCCAAGCACTGCTAGAGACAGATTTAGGAATGAAGCACCATTAGTGAAACATGCTATGTCTCATACGGCTAAAGAGGAAATGCGTCTGCCAAATGGTGCTTTAGTTTAGTCTAAGATGTGCTCCTCTTTAATTTCTGTATAAAATAAAATTAAGAAGATGGAAAAACAAATGGTGATTTCCAGACGAGTCCTTCAAACCTACACTAAAACTTAAGCACAGTTTTATAGCTGTAGAGGGTCATTTATAGGTCAAATCAAGCAGCATTTGCTATACAATGGGAGAAACACTGTACTCCACAACTAGAGGTTCTACAGAATTAGGGCTCATGCACATGGCCGTATTATGGTCCCGATTTGTGTGGAGCCCTAATAGGGCAGCAATAGAGGTCCACGAGGCCTCTACTTGCATATGCCTCTACTTTCATTCTGAGACATGCAGAATTTTTTCTGTCATAGAATGATCTATAGGACTCCGCAAGTACGGAGGTCCAAAGAAACAGTTCTGCTAGAGGAGAATATCTCTGTGCACATTGGGGCAGATTTTCTAAGCCAAATGCAACAGAATTCTAGCTTAATTTGCACCAAAAAATGGTGTTTCCTGCTTTGCACCATTTTAATTTATGTTTTTAGACACTTTTTGTGAGGGCATGGCTTAAAAATATACCAAAGTGAGACCAACAATAAGGAGAAGGGGGTAGGGGGAAATTTATCAAGTCCTGCATGCCAGAATTCTGGCTTCAAAAAGTCACATGTAGGGTCTTTGTGGGACACTTGCGCAAAAATATTGCATCATTCTGATCACTACACCTTCTAGTGCCACCTACAGATTTGGAAGCAATCAAAAACTATAAGCAGCAGCACACTGCTCCATACACAAACACACATGCAAATACTGGAAAAATAGATAAATCTGAATTGCATTACTGTTATACTTACTACATAAAAAGTAGAAGCTCTCAGCGCACATTCCTGATAAAAATTGTGTTGGGCCCATCTACCAGTGACAAGATGGCTTCCACAGATGGGTCCCACACTAAGAGACTTGCCTCTCCTGGTCCTAAGCCTGTAAAATTCAGGGCAATGTAAAGTCCACCTATACATTATAATCTAATTAGAAGCCCTAGGCAGATGGGCAGGAGTGCATGGTCCAAATGGAGGCAGCCACTTCCCCAAATGTACAATGCAAAAAACAAAGTTGGAACAGCACCTCTAAACCACACCAAACAAAGCAGAGGTGCAAGCTACCATCAATGCAGTGCAAAAGCAAACAAATATTGTATGCATCAGCACACTGCTCCATGTGCAAACAGATAAATCTGAATTGCATAACTGCCGCACTTACTATATAAAAACTAGAAGCTTTACATCTAGATCTACATCTAGAGCTGATAAGTACACTTTGGACAAATGGTACCCCTATGTCTACCCTTTGGATATAGTTTTTCTGGAATCATGTATATCTTTGCTACGCCAAAAACTAATCATGTTTAGACCAATCAGAAAGCATCATGTAATTGATGTAATTATGTTTGCTCACTTTTGATTAACTGAATCATGTTCTAAGCTAATGTATTTCCTGGTATCTTTCTTAATTTGCTTACTGACCTGATGTACATCGATTATGCAATTTTACATATACTACCATGAATTTATTGTAACTTTCTTCTATTGTAGTGTTTCAAAAAGGTCATAAATGACTGAAACATCACACCACATGTATTGAATCTGATGATCTGGATTCCACATACATTTGGTCATATAGTATATGTTCTCCACTTTTACCTGCAATCTGATTACTGAGGACTAGTGTGGGGCCTGGAATGGACAGAAATGGGAGGGAATGTCTGCAAATATATTTGAAATATGTTTTTTGTGTTTGCACAAAGGGCTTTATTTCGAAGGAATAAGAAAAGGTGTTACTGCTGCTAAGCTGACTACCAAATGTAGGGGACATTTAGTTAAACTGGTGTTTTATATGCCTCGGACTTGCCTTGCACCACCAACTATTTAAGAAGGTGCAAACTGTGGTGTAACCACGCCAAAAGTTCCACATTTTTGCACAAGTGGGGTTTATGCAAACATTAGCAACTTTTTTGACACCAGAAAACAAGGTTTAACCCCTTCACGCCTATGAAGTACATGTACGTTTAAAGATGGCACCCGCTCCTGCCCGCTGCGGGCGCCATAGCCGCGGGCGCCATAGCGGCGGGTGACCGCCTGCTTTCTATAGCAGACATCCGCGGCTAATGTCCGAAACCGGCAGTAATGCCGATCGGGGATATTTAATCCCTCAGATGCCGTGGTCAATCCTGAAAACCGAAAGCTTTCGGTTGTGCTCTGGCTCCCCCGTGTGGCGATCTGAGGAGTCGGAGCATGTATGCAGCAGCTTCTGTTTTTGTGAATGACAGGAGGCTGCTGCACAGTATTTTCTATGGAGTACTTGTCTGTAATAGGGCTCCATAGGAAAGTAGTGAAATCATCATAGATGCCAATGCAAGTACATTGGAGTCTATTATAATAGCAATCAGAGGTTTGATTGTTATAGTTCCCTATGGGAACTATAAATAAGTGTAAAAAAAAGTTTAAATAAATAAATAAATAAAAAAAAACTAAAAATTCAATTTCCCAAAATAAAAATAAAAGAACAAAAAAAAAAATTCAAAAAATACACATCATGGGTGTCACAATGGGCAAAAATGCCCATAGTATAAAAATATTAAAATATATTCCCCATACGGCAAACAGAAAAATGGAAAAAAAACATCCAAATGGCTGATTCGCCGTTTTTGGTTGCTTCTCTTTCTACAAATTTTTTTTAATAAAAAGTGATCAAAAAGTCATACACACCCCAGAATCGTATGACTGAAAAGTTCAGATCGCCCTGCAAAAAATGAGCCCCCATACAGCTCCGTACACATAATTACAAAAAAGTTATAGGGGTCAAAATATGGCAAAAAAAAAAAATATTACTGATTTTTTCCCTCACTTTTTCATTTTTTTATCACTATCAAAACGCAAGAAAAACTACACATATAAGGTCTCGCCGGATTCGTACTGACCTGTAGAATAAAAGTAGCTGGCAGCTCCACAGTGAACTTTGCCTACAGTACTACAGAGTGTTTTTTCTTACCAAGGCTGGTATTGAAAATTGGAGTGGAAATTCTGGAGTGATGTGGTTTTTGCTTAATCATTAAATAAACCTGTACCCATGTGTAACAGATCTTCTCCAAATCAATGCTCATGAATAAATTGAATATGTATATGGACGTATACTATTCATTTGAAGCTATGACATCATAAAGAAGTCTCAGATTCAACTGCCCTTTGAATTTAATCTATTGATCATTTACAAACAACCCCTATATCATTCCCATCACATAAACTTTAATAGATAGCAAGCTCAGGATATGTGTTAGAAGGATGAGGACATCTGTAAGTAAATAAAGCCAGATGGTCATGTAGAAAACAAATGTACATATTTTTCATATTTTTATTAGGTTAAAGAAATAAAATTGATATTTGCCATATGCTTTTTGATAATTGCAAAATGGGATTTATTTTTGTTATGGATCAAAGAATATGTCAGAAATCATGAAATGTTTTGTAATATTTTATGAGCTCAGAACATTAATCACATAGCTTCATATATCAACTTACCAGTCACTCAGTTTTTTGTCATTTATAATGCATAAAAACCCTCTAGAGTCCTTTTGGCTTGGTGCATGTGTGGCAAGATCTATTTATTTGTTTGTAGTTTATAATCATTATACCCTTAGTAACATACATAGTAACATAGTATATAAGGCCGAAAAAATAAATTTTTCTATCCAGTTCGGCCTGTTATCCTGCAAGTTGATCCAGAGGAAGGCAAAAAAAAAAACTGTGAGGTAGAAGCCAATTTTCCCCACTTAAGGGGAAAAAAATCCTTTCCGACTCCATTCAGGCAATCAGATAACTCCCTGGATCAACGACCGATCTAGTAGCTATAGCCTGTAATATTATTACACTCCAGAAATACATCCAGGCCCCTCTTAAACTCTTCTAGTGAACTCACCATCACCACCTCCTCAGGCAGAGAGTTCCATAGTCTCACTGCTCTTACCGTAAAGAATCCTTTTCTATGTTTGTGTACAAACCTTCTTTCCTCCAGACGCAGAGGATGTCCCCTCGTCACAGTCAGTCTTGGGGATAAATAGCTGATGGGATAGATCTCTGTACTGACCCCTGATATATTTATACATAGTAATTAAATCTCTCCTGAGTCATCTTTTTTCAAAAGGGATAAATATAATATAGGTGGCTCTACCAGCAGATAGCCAAGGAACTAGGTGCGCTCTCCAATGGCGACACCCCCGCCAGTAATAGTTACAAGGATAAATAATATAGAAAGGAGGGCACTCTTATATCTGGTGTTTTATCTGGTAAACGTATTAATTTATTCAAAAACAGATTATAATAAACGTGGTATTTAAAAACTTTTAAAAATAGAAAAAAAAAATTATACAAATGTCATATCTGTCTGTATCCTTATACTTGACCCACAATCAATCTATGATAGTGTAGTTTCCAGTGGAACTCAGTACTAGTGGATAAGGATATAGATAGAGTGCATTGCCATCACAATAACAAATGTTCTGCTGGCTACATAAATTATTTGCTGAGCACATAAAAATTATAAAAAATAATAAAACAAATAAGTAATATAGAAAATACTACTATCACAATACTAAGTGTATCAAAAAATCCCACTAAATATAGAGCACTTTTGCAAGAAGAAAGAATATTTTGCATAAATCGGCTTAGTACATCGGATCTTTGTGAATATAAAAGTTCACGCTGAATACATAGAACTTCACGCTGAGTACTGTGGGGATTTGCTCTGGTAGGCAGGCTAGCGGACACAGTATAGAGGCAATAACAAAGTTTTTAACTTAAACAGTTCGGTGTTTATTCACACATTAAAGGGAGTCTTTCACCTATACTGACCGTTTTTGAACACTAACACCATTCTCAGCATTATAGTACCCATATGTGAATGCTACTTACTGTTTAGCTGTCCGTCGCTCATTTCCTTCAAAAAACACTCTTATCCAATATTAAAATTAGGTCTGAAGGTGCCCAGGGGCGGCGTTCAAGCGGCCGGTGCCCAGGCCCTCTTTGCTCTTCATATGAAACCTCTCCCCTTTAAACACTCAGGCCATCCCTAGGTTCTTCTTATTACCACCTCCCTTTAGTGTGAAATCTGGCGTATGCTCCGTTCATCCGAAATCGCCGCGCCTGCGCCCAGCATTGCCCATTATGGGCATCGGCATCCTAGCGTTTATTGCGCATGCACCGGCCCCAACATCCGGATCTAACCGGTGGAAGTAAACAGCCGCATCGGAGGGCTGTACTGAAGCCGGAGAAGGGGCGGGTAGGCGCAGCATCATTTCTCTACTCCTTTGCCATCCCTTAGTTGTGATGCTGCGAAGTAGGTGTCCACCAATTCTTTTATGTCAGACACAGCCCCACTCTTAAAAGTCATCTCCACATATACAAAATGTGATAAGAGCCCCCTGCCAAAATAAATTATCAGTGAAAGGGTTAACAGCCCTCCGATGCAGCTGTTTACTTCCACCCGCTAGATCGGGATGTTGGATGATGTTCGGATGAACAGCGCATGCGCGGGATTTCACACTGAAGGGAGGCGGTAATAAAAAGAACCTAGGGCCGGCCTGAGTGTTTAAAGGGGAGGGGTTTCATATGAATAGCGAAGAGGGGCCTGGGCACCTTCAGACCTAATTTGAATATTGGATAAAAGTGTTTTGTGAAGGAAATAAGCGACGGATAGCTAAACAGTAAGTAGCATTCACATATGGGTACTATAATGATGAGAATGGTGTTAGTGTTCAAAAACGGTTAGTATAGGTGAAAGACTTTCTTTAAGTAAGTGACAAAAAAAATCTGTTTCCAGAAAACTTGATTCACCTTGATTCTGGTGTTCGTTCACACCAGACAGTAACGCAGAAGTCCTTGTATAAAGCAGAATCCACGTGCTTTCACACAAACAAGGTAGCAGGCCTTAATCCTGGCCCAAACTCCCAGTCCCCAACACAGAGACTGGCAGCGCTCCACTGTCAGAGAGGGGTAATCCACCCCACCTGACAGTGCTGCCTGTGTTTTATATCCGAAACCAAGACCCGGCCTGGAATGTGGGGAGTAGCCACCTACCCATCATTTTGACTACTCCCAATAAGAGCCATCCCGGGTTAGCTTTGCAGCCATACTAAAACAGCTGAAGTGTCAGACTGCAATCTGCGAAACTGACACTTTGAGAAAAAACAGCTCTTACCTCACCGAGGCCAGGAACCTCGGTGACACGTACCGACCATCAATGACGACCTCTTCTTCCTTCCTACAATACATAGAGATTGCTGGATATAGAGAGGAATTTTTATCCATCTGTGTCCTAATATTTAGGCATAAATCAGCCTGCTGTGTTATAATTGCCGTTAATTATTCCAGATACCTAATATAAATTTATATAACAAATGTATCCTGTTAATGTACGCAAGTAGAGTTTGGCAATATCATCCATTGTAATTCATATATCTATGTCTAGATTCGGCCCATATAGGGTTAATGGCCACAATACAGTATGAATTGTACTTAGGTCTCAATAGTTATATCCTGTATCCAACTTAAAGTCTATTCATAGTTTTCGTAATACTCTTTCCCTTTGATAGGACAGTTCTCAATCAACAATGTTACCAAAGGTTGGGGAGAGGTATGGAGGGGGGGCAATGGTTACATTACCGCGACTTGTGTATGACCGGGAATATTTAGCTATTCAAGGCAGAAGTAAATTGCGGTATCTTCGGTGTATATCTTCGCCTTACTAGTCTCGGCGTCCCATGTGGTGTCCCACGTGTTCTTGGATTGCCGGCTCCTTCTCCTCTCCGCTGCCTTGTGTTTGAAGTTCCAGAGCGCTCCTATTTGTTGTAGATGAATATCATCTGTAGTGGATCCAATGTGTCATATGATGTTATTATTCGTGCATGTATTATCTGCCTCAAGGCCAGACGCGTTTCGGAGCTTACTGCTCCTTCATCATTGGGGGATAATACTCTGCACTATTTTGGGTCCTTTTATACTTTAATTGGAAGGAGGTGATTATTACTAATCAAGTCCAAATCAATATATGGGATGGATCAGATCGTATTATGGACTTTTAAGTACTGTCACAAGGTGCCGGCTTCGCGCTCCTTCCCTTCAGTGCCGTCGGTGCCCTGCGATAAGTTCGGAGCGAGGACGTGCGCTGCGTCCTCGTCTCCAGAGCAACGGGGGGGGGGGGAGAGGACCCGGCCGCGCACACATCCTTAGCGTGGCCGGCGTCCTCCGCTCCCATGGTTACTGTGAGAAGTCTGAACGCCGAACTGGGCACTCGGCGCTCAGCTATATGCAGGGGGATGTCATGTGACGCTGGAAAAAGTCACATGACTTCCTCTCTCCCCTATTTAACAGGCAACCTGTTGGCCACAAGTTGCCTGTGATTAAGGTCCTATACCTTGTGTATCTTCTTCTATGACATTTCTCTTTTGTATTTGAATTTCAGCTCATTTTTTTACTTCGTCCTTCACTTGCTTCTTGTGTCCAGTTGAAATTCTCCTGGTATTTGACTCCTGTTTTTTTTTTCTGACTTTGCTTCTGCTTATTCCTTGGTACCGCCTTGACCTTCTGGTTTAGACCTTGCTTGTTTGACTACG
This sequence comes from Bufo bufo, assembly GCF_905171765.1. Classification (NCBI taxonomy): domain Eukaryota; kingdom Metazoa; phylum Chordata; class Amphibia; order Anura; family Bufonidae; genus Bufo; species Bufo bufo. The sequence continues at coordinate 395,019,612 of NC_053390.1, forward strand.
CTGTGTTTGTCTCTCCCGCACTTTCTCAGGTTAGGGATCGCCGCCCAGTTGCGTTCCGTTACCTAGGACGGGGAAGTGCAAGTAGGCAGGGACAGAGGTGTGGGTGGAGTCAGTTTTGCACCTATCCCTACCCCCTTCTCGTGACAAGTACTTTCTTATACTATCTCCTTTTCGGGTATTAGTATTCAGATTTTCACAATTTCTAAAACTTCCCAAGATGAAAATTGAGAAAAATGCCCAAAAATTGCTGAAAATGCCAAAATAGCAGAGAAGGGCAAAAGACGCACCTGTGTTTTCTTTGCGTTACTGGTGCGTTTTGTTATTTAAACACATATTTTAGGTTACAAATTTTTATACACTGATCAAAATAGTGTGATTTTACCATTTCTTTTTATAATATAAAATGTATCCATATATATCACATATTAGCCCATTCATGTAATCCTCATACATTAAACCCTACTTTTATATTATGTATAATTAGCCTTTTATCTCTGTGTCTGTATGTTCTATAGGTGCTTAATCAATATATATCTTCGACTGCAGGAGCATATATCCTCAACTGAAGATGTTTATGGGGGTAGGAGCCAACCAGGGAGGGGAGATAGAGGTGCTGGTAAACAGCCTGACCTTGATTTCCCATCCCCAATTGGCACCTACCCATTCTACAGGAAACCAAACAGCTCCATCTCAGCATTTAGGCCGGCGAGGATCATTGTGTCGAATTCAAAGATTTTCTGTGACTCAGCTCTAGACATATTGGCAACATGATTGCCAACTCTCCAAGATCTCTTGTTTTTCTCCAAAGCTACAAAGGTGAGTTTAGATGGATCCTTATTGTGATACACCAAAGCTACAAAGGTGAGTTTAGATGGATCCTTATTGTGATACACCTTAAAGTGCTGTGAAACAGAATGATTCTCAAATCCCTTTTTGACATTTGCAATATGTTCTGATACTCTTTGTTTTAGTGTTCTTTTAGTCCTTCCTACGTATTGTTTTTGGCATGGACATTCTAAGATGTATATTACATCTGTCGTATCGCAACATAAACTGTCTTTAATAGTGTAACAAAATGTGTTTTGGGTAGATTGTACTTTTGTTGTTTTTTTAGGGAGTTGGGTGATTTTGCAATTATTGCATCTCCCACATCGATGGAACCCTTTTGAAAACAGCCAATTGTTCTTTTTTACTGTGTTTCTTTTTACTGTAGGGGCAACTCTTAGGCCTAAATTAGATGCCTTTGTGTATGTAAATAGAGGGGTGTTAGGTAATATGGACCCCACTATTTTGTCTCGCTGTATATGATGCTAGTGTTTGTTAATAATTTTTTCAACTGTCCGGTATAGTGAATGAAACGGAAATATCATGTGTAGATTTTCATCTTGCTTGATCTCTTTTATATCTGACGTAAAAAAAAGTTTCCCGATTCATATTTTTTACTTTGTTCAATGATTTTTCTATTGCCTTATCTAGATATTGTTTGTCTAAAAATTGTTGTTTTAATTGGCTGGCTTCATTTTCGAATTGTTCGTTTGATGTGCAATTACGTTTAAGACATCTGAATTGACTCGTAAGGGATGTTCAGTAACCACCTAGGAAGGTGGCAGCTCGAAAATAAAATATAACTGTTCTTCAATACAGGTTTGTGATAAGTGCTACACATAAATCTATGATCTATATTTTTTATATTGGTACTAAGGTGCCGTTATATCGATGACATCATATTCATCTGGCAGGACACAGAGGATCTTCTAAATTATTTTTTGTTACAATGAGAGAAAATCTGAAATTTACCACCAATACAAGTAAATCACAGATAGTGTTTTTGGACTAAACTATAAAAAAATATAGATAATAGATTTACCGTATGTGTAGCACTTATCACAAACCTGTAATGAAGAACAGTTATGTTTTATTTTCGAGCTGCTACTTTCCTAGGTGGTTACTGAACATCCCTACGAGTCAATTCAGACGTCTTAAACGTAATTGCACATCAAACGAACAATTCGAAAATGAAGCCAGCCAATTAAAACAACAATTTTTAGACAAACAATATCCAGATAAGGCAATAGAAAAATCATTCAACATAGTAAGAAATATGAATCGGGAAACATTTTTTTTACGTCAGATATAAAAGAGATCAAACAAGATGAAAACCTACACATGATATTACCGTTTCATTCACAATACCAGACAGTTGAAAAAATTATTAACAATCACTGGCATCATATACAGCGAGACAAAATAGTGGGGTCCATATTACCTAACACCCCTCTAATTACATACACAAAGGCATCTAATTTAGCCCTAAGAGTTGCCCCTACAGTAAAAAGAAACACAGTAAAAAAGGATTGGCTGTTTTTAAAAGGGTTCCATCGATGTGGGAGATGCAATAATTGCAAAATCACCCAATTCCCTAAAAAAACACACACAAGTGCAATCTACCCAAAACGCATTTTGTTACACTATTAAAGACAGTTTATGTTGCGATACGACAGATACGACCTCTAGTCGGGTCCTGAACCAGTTGGGAAAGGTAATTGTCTTTGGTTATTGCCAAGAACCTGTTTCCTGTTATAAGATGTACAGGTTTCAGTTTCCCAGTCTATATCTGGGTAGTTAAAGTCCCCCATAATAACGACCTCATTATGATTTGCCGTCTCGTCTATCTCGTTTAGTAGTAGATTTTCTCTGGACTCTGGTATATTAGGTGGTTTATAATAAACTCCTTTTAGTAATTTATCTACCACAGTGACTCCACATGTTCATGTCCCTCACTTATATCTTCTCGGACTGTGGGCTTTAGACAGGACTTTACATAAAGGCAGACCCCTCCCCCTCTCTAGTTTTTGAGATCCTTTCTAAACAGACTGTAACCCTGTGCATTATCTGCCCAGTCATAACTATCATCCAGCCATGTCTCAGTTATTCCCACTATGTCATAGTCCTCCTCACACATCACTAATTCCAGTTCCCCAGTTTTATTAGTCAGGCTTCTGGCATTAGTATAAATACATATATTTTTTACCCTACACCTTTCCTTCTGAACTGTTCTAGTCCCTCCTTTTATTCCTCCCCCAGTTCCATTACCTTGCCCCAGGTCTCTATCTGCACTATCTTCCCCTCCTATAACGTAATTACCCTCCCCCAACCTTCTAGCCATCTTCTCCCTCAACACAGCTGCCCCTTCCTCATTGAGGTGCAGCCCATCCCTACGATAGAGCCTGTAGCCGAGAGAGAAGTCAGCCCAGTTCTCCAGGAACCCAAACCTCTCCTTCCTACACCAGTTCTTAAGCCACTTGTTAACCTCCCTAATCTCCCGCTGCCTATCTTGTGTGGCTCGTGGTACAGGCAGTATTTTGGAAAATACTACCTTTGAGGTCCTTGCCCTAAGCTTTTGACCTAAATCCCTAAAATCTTTTTTAAGGACACTCCACCTACCTCTAACTTTGTCATTGGTTCCGATATGAACCATGACCGCTGGATCTTCTCCAGGCCCTCCCAGTAATCTGTCAACCCAATCCACGATGTGTCAAACTCGAGCGCCAGGAAGACAACACACCGTTCGACGATTCCGGTCTTTGTGACAGATTGCCCTATCTGTTCCCCTAATAATTGAGTCTCCCACTACCAGCACCTGTCTTGCCTGACCTGCTCTATTGGTTCCCTGCTTACTGGAGCCGACATTCCCCTGACTGGCAGAGGAAGTGCCCGGCTGCAGCAGTGCTCTCTCTGAACTGACATCCACCTCATCTGTCAACCTTTCAAACTTGTTGGGGTGTGTCAGATCAGGGCTAACCTCCCTGGCACTCTTCCCTTTACCCCGCATTCTACCTGTTATCCAGCTACCTACCTCACTTTCCTCAGACTCCTCGCTACCACCCTCGCCCCACATCTACCCCCAAGAGTGCTTGCTCAGTGAGCAGCAAACTCTTTTCCAAATTGTCAACGCCTCTCAGTGTTGAAACTTGCCTGTTTAGATACTCGATGTGCAATTCCAAACGGGCAATTTGCTCACATTTTGAACAAAGATATGCACCCTCAAACGGCTGTTACAGGACTGCATACATTAGACAAGATGTGCACTGGACTGCGCAGTCAATAATGGAACACATACTAGATGGGGATTGCGCAAGAAAATAGAAATATACAATTTAATGCAGTGATAAGAAATTGAATTACTGCAGTCCCCCACTGAAGTCTCTGAATCTGAAGTCACTTAATCTAAAGTCACACACTTAATACAAACACACTTAAAAATCAAACACGCGAACGCTCACAAACTCGCATTTTTGCCTGCTTGTATAAATGGAGCTCTCAAAACAGCCTGCTTTTCCCCCCTCTAGATTTAAAAGACTGAGTTGCCCTCAAAGCGGCTATTTAACTTCTCCTAATTACACAGCCACACCCTAATTACTCACCTTTGCAAGACCCTTTGCAAGACCGCTCACAAAGTCGCGCTATTTGCCTGCTTGTATAAATGGAGCTCTCAAAACAGCCTGCTTTTTTTTCCTCTGGATTTTTTCCTCTGGATTGTAACTAGTGATGAGCGGCAGGGGCTATATTCGAATTCTTGATATTTCACAAATATTTGGACGAATATTCGTATAGTAAGGGGTAGGCAACATTCCTATTGGTTGCTAGGGATGTTGCTAAGCTCAGACAAAGACAATGCAGCCTTCTCATTGGCCCACAAGCAAGAAGGGAGGTTACTGATGAAAAAAAAATCTAGAATATTCGAAATTACGAATATATATCACTATATTCTAAATATTTGCGAATTCTCGAAGCGCTGATATTCATAATTAATATTCGCAATTCGAATATTCACGCCCAACACTAGTTGTAACTGAAATTGATTTATCTTATGTTATGACCTCTTCCCTGCCTATTTGCAGTACTAGACCACAACTAGTCAACGGTCCGTACGCTATTTAAGTCCAAAGATGGACTAAACAAAGACAGACAAACACAATACAAGAGTCATACGAAAATGGGTCACAAGCAGACGGACTATGCAGTGCTAAACGAGAGACAGAGAGTGGTCAGAAGACAAGCTGTGGTCAGAAGCAAGAGCAATCCAAATAAGCACAGGAGCAAGAACCAGGAACTATTACGTCAAAAACTATAACTAGCTCTGGTGTATAGCCAGGAAGGGATTTAAATAGAGTGCCGAGTCCATGGATCAGAAACTGATTAGTCAGAAACATTAGCAAACATTAATAGGTCATTACTTACCTGACAGCTCCCATGCTGCTGCTTTGGTTCTCCGGGCCGAACTCTTTTATCCTGGTTGCAGTGGTGACATCACATTGACAACATGTGACTGCTGCAGCCAATCACTGGCCTCAGTAATGCATCAAAGAGGCCAGCAATTGCCTGCAGTGTTCACATGTTGCCTGCAGTGGTCATACGTGGCCCCTTGAGCCAGTCTGTCCTGGATGCAGCAAATGCAAGTGAATGGGAGTCAGGGAAAGAGTGTAGCACAGCTAGCCTTAATGTTTCCATGTAAGATGTGGAACCCACATCTGAATGTGAATAGACTGAGATAGGAATAACTTTTTTATGGCAATTTTAATATGAGCTGCAGACCAATCCAAGATAGACTACTTAGATGCTATGGATGTCCCAACAACCCCACTGAAAAGATTGTTGGCTATCAGGCATTGCATAAAAAAAATATACCCTACATATAAGATGGAATAGCCAAATATATATGGTATAGAGCTCTCATCTATGATAGTTAATTGAAACTACTGTTATGGGGGATCTGTGAATGACGCACAGCTATGGGGAATCTGTGGATGATGCACTGTTATGGAGGGTCTGTGAATGACACACTGTTATGGAGGATCTGTGAATGACACACTGTTATGGAGGATCTGTGAATGACACGCTGTTATGGGGGATCTATGAATGACACGCTGTTATGGGGGCTCTGTAAACAATACCCTGTTGTGGGGGTTCTGTAGATGATGCACTGTTATGGGGGATCTGTGAATGATGCACAGTTATGGGGAATCTGGGGATGATGCACTATTATAGAGGATCTGTGAATTACACGCTGTTATGGGGGATCTGTGAACAATACCCTGTTGTGGGGGATCTGTAGATGATGCACTGTTATAGGGGATCTGTGGATGATGCACTGTTATGGGGGATCTGTGGATGATTCACTGTTATGGGGGATCTGTGAATGACGCACAGTTATGGGGAATCTGGGGATGATGCACTATTATGGAGGATCTGTGAATGACACGCTGTTATGGGGGATCTGTAAACAATACCCTGTTGTGGGGGATCTGTAGATGATGCACTGTTATAGGGGATCTGTGGATGATGCACTATTATGGAGGATCTGTGAATGACACATTGTTATGGGGGATCTGTGAATGATACCCAGTTGTGGGGGATCTGTGGATGATGCACTGTTATGGAGGATCTGTGAATGACGCAGAGTTATGGGGAATCTGTGGATGATGCACTGTTATGGAGGATCTGTGAATGATGCACTGTTATGTGGGATCTGTGGATGATGCACTGTAATGGGGGGACCTGTAAATGATGCACAGTTATGGGTGATCTGTGGATGACTCACTGTTATGGGGGATCTAGGAATGATGCTCTGTTATGAGCTGCAGACCAATCCAAGATAGACTACTTAGATGCTATGGATGTCCCAACAACCCCACTGAAAAGATCGTTGGCTATCAGGCATTGCATAAAAAAAATATACCCTACATATAAGATGGAATAGCCAAATATATATGGTATAGAGCTCTCATCTATGATAGTTAATTGAAACTACTGTTATGGGGGATCTGTGAATGACGCACAGCTATGGGGAATCTGTGGATGATGCACTGTTATGGAGGATCTGTGAATGACACACTGTTATGGAGGATCTGTGAATGACACGCTGTTATGGGGGATCTATGAATGACACTCTGTTATGGGGGCTCTGTAAACAATACCCTGTTGTGGGGGATCTGTAGATGATGCACTGTTATGGGGGATCTGTGAATGATGCACAGTTATGGGGAATCTGGGGATGATGCACTATTATAGAGGATCTGTGAATTACACGCTGTTATGGGGGATCTGTGAACAATACCCTGTTGTGGGGGATCTGTAGATGATGCACTGTTATGGTGGATCTGTGGATGATGCACTGTTATGGGGGATCTGTGGATGATTCACTGTTATGGTGGATCTGTGAATGACGCACAGTTATGGGGAATCTGGGGATGATGCACTATTATGGAGGATCTGTGAATGACACGCTGTTATGGGGGATCTGTAAACAATACACTGTTGTGGGGGATCTGTAGATGATGCACTGTTATAGGGGATCTGTGGATGATGCACTATTATGGAGGATCTGTGAATGACACATTGTTATGGGGGATCTGTGAATGATACCCAGTTGTGGGGGATCTGTGGATGATGCATTGTTATGGAGGATCTGTGAATGACGCAGAGTTATGGGGAATCTGTGGATGATGCACTGTTATGGAGTATCTGTGAATGATGCACTGTTATGTGGGATCTGTGGATGACACACTGTTATGGGGGATCTGTGGATGACGCACTGTAATGGGGGACCTGTAAATGATGCACAGTTATGGGTGATCTGTGGATGACTCACTGTTATGGGGGATCTAGGAATGATGCTCTGTTATGAGCTGCAGACCAATCCAAGATAGACTACTTAGATGCTATGGATGTCCCAACAACCCCACTGAAAAGATTGTTGGCTATCAGGCATTGCATAAAAAAATATACCCTACATATAAGATGTGAATGACACATTGTTATGGGGGATCTGTGAATGATCTGTGGATGACACACTGTAATGGGGGATCTGTAAATGATGCACAGTTATGAGTGATCTGTGGAGGACTCACTGTTATGGGGGATCTATGAATGATGCTCTGTTATGGGGGATCTGTGTATGATGCACAATTATGGGGGATCTGTGCATAAAGCATGATTATGGGGGATCTGTGAAGGATGTTCTATTATGGGGGATCTTTGGATGAAGCACTGTTATATAGCTCTGTGGATGATGCATTGTCATGTGGATCTGTGGATGACACTATTATGGGCGAACTGTGACTGACACTGTTTTAGTTGATCCGTGGATAGCACTGTTTTAGTTGATCTGTGGGTGACCCTGTTTTGACCCGATTTGCAGGGTGAAAAATTGCGTCTTATGGGACGGGAAATAGGGTAAACATTACTTTATGTGCAGTATATGCCTTTTTAGGCTATTTTCACATCTATGGAGGAGGTTCTGTTAGGATTTCGGCAAAATGCAGGAGGTGGAGTAGAATTTAGTTCTGGCGTATGGACAGCAGAAAATGCGACAAATTTATTAAGACATACTGTATGCTGCTCTTAATAAATTGGTCGGATATTCTTCTGGTGGGGTTTAACTTTTTACTAAGGCTACTTTTACACTCACGTTTTGTGCGGATCCGTCTTGCATCTGCACAGACGGATCCGCACCAATAATGCAAACGCTTGTATCCGTTAATAACAGATCTGTTTTCAATTGCACCATATTGTGTCAGTGAAAAACGGATCCGTCCCCATTGACATACATCCGTTTGGCTCCGCATAGTCAGACGGTCACCAAAACGCTGCAAGCCGCCTTTTAGTGACCGTCTAAAAAACGCAACCAAACGCAGCCAAATTGATGCATTCTGAACGGATCCTTATCCATTCAGAATGCATTGGGGCTGAACTGATCTGTTTTGGACCACTTGTGAGAGCCCTGAACGGATCTCACAAGCGGACCCAGAAACGCCAGCGTGAAAGTAGCCTAAGATCGACATGTGAACTGCTGGTCTTAGTAAATGACCTCCATGATATGAAAAAAAAATGCTGCAAAAATGCAGCTGCCAAAAAAGCTTATTCTAGGGATGTTTTATACAGGTAAAAAAAATGCAAGACCCTTATTCATGTGTGTAAGGAAAAAAACTGCTAGTGTTGACAGGTGAGTTCTTGTTTAGTGTCCATAATGTTGCATTTTATATTGTATCTATGTGTATGAAGTTATTGTAATGTGATGTATGTCAAACACAAGCAGTAGAAGCAGTGTGCGTTCCCTAATGCCCAAGTGTTTAAAGCACCAATATTTGTCTTAGTACTGTACACACACATCTCCCAAAGGTGAAATTAACAGCAGAGAGAAAATAAATATCTCTCACATTCTTGGTGTGCTGCAAATAGCTGTCTGCAGAGCAGGTCAGAGGACGGTTTATAAATTAGAAGGGGTAGCAGATGGCCCTGGGTCGGCAGGGACAGCCTCAGCCAAAATGGTTTAAGAGTTAACTCCCACATGCATAGAGGGATTTACACCTATGAATCAAATCAGCTGGAAACCAAGCACATGCTGAAGCAGCCACTGCAGGGCTGTTCGCTGACTTTAATTACTGACCAGTTAATGGAAGACTGGTCTACTGGTGGCAAGAACGTGCTATACATGATGACAGTTTACCCTCAAATGGCAATTTACTGCTAGTAAATCTTTTCAAAGTACATGTATACATTGTTTACAGTGCCTTAGTTCATGCAAACATGAGCTCCCACTTACATGGTTGGGAGATTTACCTGAAATTGTATGCAGAATTCTTAGGCAAAAGCCAAAAATGGATAGTTTATTGAATTAGTATTCAATAATGGATGTGCCTAAAAGGAGATGTAAAATATGCCAAATTTAATGAAAATGTGCACTTTTTTTTTCCACAGAATGACTGGCTAGGTAAATAAGGCTACTGCCACGCATTCTGGTTTCCTGATGGTTTTTAAAGCCAAAATCAGGAAACCGGAATATGTGGCCATACCCTGAGAGAAATGTGTGACTGTGTAGGGGACCCCTGGGGGTTTAAAGAGGACCTGTCACCACTCCTGACATGCCTGGTTTAATAGCTACATGCATTCTCCATGTAATAACAATGCTGGAACATTTATTCTTATGGCTCTGTGTTGTGCCATCCCTTTATTATTTCTACCAGAAGTTATGAATGAATTGCTAGCAGTCTGCAGTAAGGGTACAGAGGGGAGGTAATGAGTTGGGGAAGGGGGGGGGGGTACCTGCACAGTCTGAAAATGGCAGTTCTGATTGGATAGAGGGAGACTGTACAGAGACACCCCCCAACTGGTTACCTCCCTTCTGTACCCTTACTGCAGACTGCTGGCAATTTATTCATAACTTCTAGCATTAGTAATAAAGGAACAGCACATCATAGAGGCATAAGACTAGATGCTCCAGAATTGTTATTACATGAGAAATGCATGTAGCTATTAAAACAGGCATGTCAGGAGCGGTGACAGGTCCTCTTTAAATATAGATTTTGGGATAAAGAGTCATCTTACATGATGTTAGCATTATTTTGTATGGGCACAATTATCTCTTTACACACTTCGGGACCAATAGTCAACATTTAGAAGTTAAAGGGGTTATCCAATCCTATAAAAAGCCCCCAGGGAGGCTCATCCCCATCCCCGCCTGCCATTGGCTGCTCCCCCCTGACACCGGAAGTTTTCATCCGTGCAGGGGAATGGGGTGAAGCAGCAGCAGTGGTGCGGGGACCAGGAATGGCGCAGGGAGAGGGGACCAAGGTAAGTATAGTCAGTGTATATTGTAGGGGGTCTTTTTATAGGATAACCCCTTTTTATAGGATAACCCCTTTAAGACAGATTTAATGTGGATTCTTATGGGTGGGATATGATTGGCTGGTCTGATCATGTGGCAGTGGGATTTTCTTGTCACTCAATATTTTGGACATTCCCATACAAAAAATGAGTATACAGGATCTTTCATTAGGTTGGATACGAGATGTCAGGTGATTGGAACCTCAGAGCTTTTATACCTTACACTAGTGATATTAATTTTATGTGTATAAAGGTGTTTATTTTTTTTTTCATTGTAGTTAATAACAAATGGCCTTGTTTTGGAAATATGATATACACTGCTCAAAAAAATAAAGGGAACACTTAAACAACACAATGTAACTCCAAGTCAATCACACTTCTGTGAAATCAAACTGTCCACTTAGGAAGCAACACTGAGTGACAATCAATTTCACATGCTGTTGTGCAAATGGGATAGACAACAGGTGGAAATTATAGGCAATTAGCAAGACACCCCCAATAAAGGAGTGGTTCTGCAGGTGGTGACCACAGACCGCTTCTCAGTTCCTATGCTTCCTGGCTGATGTTTTGGTCACTTTTGAATGCTGGCGGTGCTTTCACTCTAGTGGTAGCATGAGACGGAGTCTACAACCCACACAAGTGGCTCAGGTAGTGCAGCTTATCCAGGATGGCACATCAATGCGAGCTGTGGCAAGAAGGTTTGCTGTGTCTGTCAGCGTAGTGTCCAGAGCATGGAGGCGCTACCAGGAGACAGGCCAGTACATCAGGAGACGTGGAGGAGGCCGAAGAAGGGCAACAACCCAGCAGAAGGACCGCTACCTCCGCCTTTGTGCAAGGAGGAACAGGAGGAGCACTGCCAGAGCCCTGCAAAATGACCTCCAGCAGGCCACAAATGTGCATGTGTCTGCTCAAACCGTCAGAAACAGACTCCATGAGGGTGATATGAGGGCCCGACGTCCACAGGTGGGGGTTGTGCTTACAGCCCAACACCGTGCAGGACGCTTGGCATTTTCCAGAGAACACCAATATTGGCAAATTCGCCACTGGCGCCCTGTGCTCTTCACAGATTAAAGCAGGTTCACACTGAGCACATGTGACAGACGTGACAGAGTCTTGAGACGCCGTGGAGAACGTTCTGCTGCCTGCAACATCCTCCAGCATGACCGGTTTGGCATTGGTCAGTAATGGTGTGGGGTGGCATTTCTTTGGAGGGCCGCACAGCCCTCCATGTGCTCGCCAGAGGTAGCCTGACTGCCATTAGGTACCGAGATGAGATCCTCAGACCCCTTGTGAGACCATATGCTGGTGCGGTTGGCCCTGGGTTCCTCCTAATGCAAGACAATGCTAGACTTCATGTGGCTGGAGTGTGTCAGCAGTTCCTGCAAGACGAAGGCATTGATGCTATGGACTGGCCCGCCCGTTCCCCAGTCCTGAATCCAATTGAGCTCATCTGGGACATCATGTCTCGCTCTATCCACCAACGTCACGTTGCACCACAGACTGTCCAGGAGTTGGCAGATGCTTTAGTCCAGGTCTGGGAGGAGATCCCTCAGGAGACCGTCCGCCACCTCATCAGGAGCATGCACAGGCATTGTAGGGAGGTCATACAGGCACGTGGAGGCCACACACACTACTGAGCCTCATTTTGACTTGTTTTAAGGACATTACATCAAAGTTGGATCAGCCTGTAGTGTGTTTTTCCACTTTAATTTTGAGGGTGACTCCAAATCCAGACCTCCATGGGTTGAAAAATTTGATTTCCATTTTTTTATTTTTGTGTGATTTTGTTGTCAGCACATTCAACTATGTAAAGAACAAAGTATTTCAGAAGAATATTTAATTAATTCAGATCTAGGATGTGTTATTTTTGTGTTCCCTTTATTTTTTTGAGCAGTGTATATTTATTACAATATGTATGATTGGCGGGATTTAGAAAAATATGTGTCTTCAATATCAGGATTTACACCACCACCTACATAAGTGGCTGCAACCCCCCCTCCACCTCCTCCTCCACTTCCACCTCTGAATTCTCATCTTGTAGCACCAGTCAGCCATCAGTCAGTAGCTGGAAGCAGTGTAGCACTGCAGTGGGGAGCAGCAACAGGCCGCGCTGAAACTAATTTGCTTAGGTAATAAACCGCACACCACCGCAGAGATATGGCAGGGTATAAGGGACCAGACTGAGCCGTGGCTCTTGCCATTCAACCTGGAACCAGGCATGGTTGTGCCTGATAATGGCCGAAACTTGGTGGCGGCTTTGGAGCACAGCAAGCTCACACAGATACCATGCCTAGCCCACGTGTTCAACTTATTGGTTCAGCGGTTTCTCAAAATCTACCCCAATTTGCCTGAGCTACTGGTGAAGGTGTGCCGTGTGTGTGCCCATTTCCGAAAGTCATCTACAGCTGCCGCCGGTCTGGCAACACTGCAGCAGTGCTTGCAATTGCCAGCTCACTGACTGTTGTGAGATGTGACCACACGCTGGAACTCCACGTTCCACATGTTGGCCAGGCTTTGTGAGCAGCACAGGGCAGTAGTGGAATACCAGCTGCAACATGGTCATCGCCTTTCTAGTCAGCTTCCGCTCTTCACAAGCGACAAGTGGGCATGGATGTCTGACCTCTGTGAGGTTTTACGCAACTTTGAGGAATCAACACAGATGGTGAGCAGCGATGCCGCTATTATCAGAGTAACTATCCCACTTCTGTGTCTACTGAAACGCTCGCTGGCCACAATGAAGGCAGATGCTTTGCATGTGGAAGAGGTGGAAATGGGGGAAGACAGTACACAAGGTGATAGCCAGACCACCCTTAGTTCGGACAACATCGTTCCCAGCAGCGACCTGAGAGTCCAAGATGCATCCATCCTCCCCATGCTGTTCCTGAACCATTTCAGTGGTGTTTCCATCAATTTATGACCTTTTCCTGTGAACCAGACACCCTCCCCTCTTCAGAGCAGGGGGTGCCTGGTTAATGCTCTGGTTCTCCCATTGGCTTCCATTGTGCCCTGGAGCTCTGTAGAGCACCCGAGCATCCGAAAGTGTTCTACTCAAGCACCAGAGCACTTTGGTGCTCGATCAACACTAGTGTTAATCGAAGCAAGCTTCAGATGTTCAAAACTTTGAATATTTACTACACGGAAATCCGTCTCCGTACAGTATTAAAATATACAGGTTCTGATGAGTCAAAGTTAGTTATTTGCTAAGTCGTGCATGACTTCATTGAATAACTTTAATAGTTGATTTACACTAGTGGCAACTATTGATGGCCACCACAGAGGGACAGCTTCTGGGAGGTATTCTGTGCTGCACTATGGTATTACTGACGCTGCCATCTTCATTTGCCCCATCTACTAGTGTTGCCACACCTTCTGTCAATTTGGACCCACCTACAACACTGAGGTTTTTTGTTCCCAGTCTGCCCCTGCTTAATATTTAATATGTTTGAAATTATGTTATGATTTTACATTAATATTGACATTTAAGAATTATAATATAATAGAACAGAATAAAGGGGTCATACCACTAATAACACTTCCCTAGCCGCAAGGGTCTGACAGCTGAGACAACCAGCAATCACGAAAATCGATGTCCGCAAGTGCTGCCAAACTACTCCATAAGAATGCAGTAGTACAACTGTAGTGCCCTGGAGCAGGGAGTACTTTGACATTTAGACATTTTTGGACATTTGCCTATTTCCCCTATGCAAAGTTTACTTTATTTCACATAAAAGGGTTAACTTGCACTGTTTAATACTGTGTAACTGCATTTTATATGTTGTGATACGTATATCCTGTTCATTATCACTGTATTTACATGGCTCTGTGGAAAGGGTTAATGAATAAGACTGTTAGGGCTTTGATTGAGAAGCTGTTAATTTTCCACAGCTGCCATAGGGTTTAAAGAAGACCATGTTTTAGAGGGAAAAACCCAGACTTGTATACCACCAAAAAGCAGACAGTCTGACTTTTTAAATGTCTGGTTTTAGCTCTGTTGTTATGTCTGGAAACTTGTTTTTGTCTGGAAAACATGCGGTGTCATTGCCATTGAGTATCATTGAAGCTCTAATGTAAGTCTATACCAGATAGGAGCTGAAACAATGTATCTGTTTGGGCTGAGTTTCTCCACTCCACCCCTCCCACTAGAAGGTTCTAGTCTAGCAAAAACTGAGATACTGAGATGAGGATAGGCTGCCACAGACCCTGGATCACCAGCCTTGGACCAGGGTGCCAGCCTTCTGAAGATAAAGAGGGACAGCCAGCTCAGGCCTTTCCTCAGTATCAAACCCTTCTTCTGCCAGGGAGGAGACTGGAGAAGCCATCCCAATTCCTCGCCTGTATTGTTTTGTACCGGAATTCCTCCAGTACAAAGCACCCTGATTTACTGCAGACCCTGACTCTCTGGACTTATTTCCCATTGGGGTGCACCACGCCTTACCATCTCTTCCGGAGAGCAGCAACACGTGGTGACACCTCGACGGTGTCCGGGGGACCCAGCGTAGTGTTGGGGCCACCCCAAACCCGGCGACTGCACAACATCCACTACTTCATTCTTTTCTATAGGACTTCTGGGAGCATTGTACCCCAAAGTCCCATAGAAGCGAATGAAGCGGTGGACGTAATACTGTTGAATTCTCATTGGGTAGTTTGGTGGCACTTGCGGATCCCCATTTTCTTGATCACTGGGGTTCCCAATGGTTGTACCCTCAGATATCAATTACTTATTTCCTATCCTGTGGATAGGAAATAAATGCTATTAATGCTACATCCCTTTTAAATCACAAAGTCTTGTCATACATACAATAGTTGAAATGGGCATTCATTGTAAAATATTTGCAATGATTGCAATAATAAAAAAAAATTGTATGGGGTTTTCCAATATTATTTATGTGCTGACTAAATGCTGCAATCAATATCCACTACAAAAAAGTTGCAGCAAGAAATTAACTTGCTACAATCAATGGAATGGAAGATTTCCAAGATGACTTTCGTAACGTCGGATAATATTGTCATAGTTAATGTCAGAATCCATGTTTCAAATCAGAAAGAAAACTTTTACCAAAAGAATAAGACAGCTGTTACTGGTTGGTCATTCACTTTCCATGTGTGCTGCTGCATCAGTCTGATTTTATCTTTGTAATCGAGAACCCAAGTGTATTAAGAATCTGGATCTTGTTAGGCAACACTCTAAAAGAAATTACATGCTCGCTTCTCCTCATGGTGCATTAAGCACGCAGTTCCTATTATCGAAGTAAATACTGCTGCACAATAAAATTGACTCCTTTCACTCGCTTTGATATAATGCTCGTCCTGGAAGGTATGACTTTTAACATGTTTTATTGGATTGAGGAAGAGGATTATAATTCTGTCTACACATGTACTTTTGGAACCTATTGTGTAATTGTGGTCAAAAACCTTTCCTCTGCATCAGTCAGTGCTTGCTGTGGGAATTTGGTATATTCTCCAGTCATGAGTAACCTGCACAATACAAGCACTTCTGCAGAACAGTTTCTGGAAATCTAGATCAAAACGGTAGATTTACATTTATTATTTATAAGGTCAGGTTCATAAAGTGTAGAGTGTTGTTTGGGCATTATTTTGGGTATTGCTTATATGTAAGAAGACAGCAACATTTATATAGTAGCCCACATTTACAAAAGTGAGGACACCAAGAGTTTGGCGTAAATAGCGCCATCTGAATTAACTGGGTGTGACTTACCAGAAAAGGTGCATAGCTTCTCTGAAAGGGGGCATACCCAATATGCAAAATTTTAAACCATAATTGCATCACAATTCTGGCATACAATTCTATCTCAAGCCAAGCTAAGCCAACCAATAGTTGGTATAAAGTTAGAGAAAACTGTTTATATATGCACCAAATTTATCATCCAACCTGAGCCACTGATAAATTTGGTGCATGTCTAGACTGCCCGTTTATGGGGGTTATGTATCAACATGTGACATTGGCCTGTTTTTGGAGTGTCTTCTTGGTTTAACATAGTTTTGTGACAAAGCTTTCAAATGTCACATGCCATTTGGTTACACAGTGAGTTCTCTAAGTCTAATGGGAAATTACTTTCTATTTACATACAGATACAATGGCTGGCATGGGGTAATTCATTATGTAAAAAGTTATGCCATTTACCAGTGTTTGCTGTTGGCTGTGTGATTTTTGTGTGGCAAAGTCAACAAATGTCACACACCAGTTCTCAATTTGTAACTCGTATTCAGTTCATCAGATTTATTATAGTGGTGCCATCAGGAGACTAGAGTGCCCTTGCTACTTTTTGTGTTAAATGTGGATAAAAATGTAACTCCACCCACAAAACATCTGTGCCCCCCCCCATACAAAATACAAGGAACAATGCAAACCACATTAAAAATGGGGCAAACACTTTTTAAACCTACGCAAAAAATAAAAAAAGCTAAAAAAAATGCCACTTTTCTGGCACAAAGCCTAGGTCTGCCATTTTCTATTTATGTACTAAAGACCCCTTTACAGGGACTCAGGATTGGGGCAATTATCATGAACAAGTGTTCATAGGAATGCTTGTTACCAATAACTGTCCTGTGTAAATGTTCCTCTGATCATCCAATGTTTCTAATGTAACAAACATCAAGTGATCAAATCTTTTACCCAGCACATGAAATCTGAGACTGTCAACAGCACATCACCCTCTGAAAACATGGATGTGCTGTTGGTGAGCAATGAATCTGTATTGGGATGAACAATCGCCATAGTGATCATTCGTCCCCTTACAGAGGAGATACCATAATTGCTTCAGATATCAGTTATCAATGACTAGCCAATTGCTGTGAAAGTTCATTTCGTCCTGATAATTGCCTGTGCTTCAGCCCATGTATTAAGTAAGGCTAGTTTTTGGTGGCGTTTTCTGCACTTTAGCATTTTTTGGCTGCTGCTGTTTTTGTTTATTAGGTGACTTTTTTGTCATTCTTGATTATTTTCAAATGTGGCATGCTGTAGCTCTGCATTTCACCAGGCATTTGCCATCATCTTCTATAAAGAGGAAAAATGCCATGAGTAAAATGCTAGTGGTAAGACGCACTGTGTGGATAAAATGGCAGAATAAACACCACAAAAACAGCAGCAAAAAAGCAGTTGGCAATTTTTTTTTTAAAGAAACACACATTTATTCTGTCATTTTTTGCACCATTTCCACATATTTGATTTAGTAGATGTGGCATAAGCTACATCTCCTTCTATACCACACTCACTTTTCTTATCAATATCCAAATCTTGCGAGTGATGAGAAAAGTTGCACATTTTTCCAGCAAAAATGTCATGTGTCATCATTCGTTACATATTAGTGATGCAGTATGCCCCTAAAATTGGCATAGACTGCTTTAAAAATGTGGGGAAATTACTTCAAAAGACCGATATGCAAAAAAAAAAAAACATTTAAAAAAACATGTGTACGGAAGTGAAATTAACACATTTCCTTGAACTATCATAAATAGTTAATCTATAACAGCAATTTTATATATACATACTCATATATATTTATGAGCCATGAATATTTAGCATTAAAGGCTATGTACACATTTGTGGGCATTTTTTTATTATTGCATTACACTATCTTTGAGCTAAAAATCATTTTTAAAATTGGTCTTTATTAAAAATATGGAGCCCATTTCTCTGTACATGTCTGAGATGCTCTAGTAGCAGGATCAGAATTTTCTCTCTGCTCTGTCAGCCAGCTCACCTGAAGGGCTCTTTATCTCTGATCTCTGACCTTATAAGCACTCATTATAACTCAGTTATTATCTAAGGGTACTTTCACACTAGCGTTAAAGCATTGAGTATCTGGTATTGAGTTCCGTCATAGGGGCTCAATACCGGAAAAAAACGCTTCCGTTTTATCCTAATACATTCTGAATGGAAAGCATTCCATTCAGTATGCATCAGGATGTCTTCAGTTCAGTCCCTCTTATGGTATTTGGCCAGAGAAAATACCGCAGCAGTCAGAATTAATTCCAGGTCTGGTACCAAGTGCTCCGGAAAAACGGATCCGGTTTCCCGTTCTGCGCATGCGCAGACCTTTTAAAATGCAAAAAAATATATACCGGATCCGTTTTTCCGGATGACACTGGAGAGACGGATCCGGCTTTTAAATGCATTTGTCAGACGGATCCGCATCCGGATCCGGAAACAAATGCTATCCATTCGCATACGGATTTCCGGATCCCGCAGGCAGTTTCGGCAATGGAACTGCCTGACAGAATCTTCTAATGCAAGTGTGAAAGTATCCTTACTGATAATAATGTGGTTTAAATAAGTGTTTATGATCGTTAAGTAATTTAGTGATACAAACGAAAAATACGAAAAATACAAATGTGATAGCACTCTACATCCAGCAATTTGCCTCCATGCTGGATGAGGCATTGGTGTACATTTTGGCCAAAGCGTAGTAAGCCACTCACTACGTCAAGGTCGCCTCTATTTGAGTGGTCCCTAACACTAGTTCCTACCCGTTCATGGGCCATGACAGCCACACAAAATCCAGGGAATGCAGGTCAGCGTGCATGCCAAGCACACTCTGCTTTTAACCCCGTCCGGTGCCATTACAGCTTTCATCGGATCCAGGGATGCAAGTACCAACATGCACGCTGAGCCCACCATATACTTCTCCTGGAGCCAAATGGCTACTGGTAGGTTCTATATAAGCAGACTCAGTTTTATACTGACTTTAAAACCAGCCTCCAGGACAGCCGTCATGGCCCATGAACGGGTAGGAACTAGTGTTAGGGACCACTCAAATAGAGGCGACCTTGACGTGGTGAGTGGCTTACTACGCTTTGGCCAAAATGTACACCAATGCCTCATCCAGCATGGAGGCAAATTGCTGGATGTAGAGTGCTATCACATTTGTATTTTTCGTTTGTATATGTATTTCGCCATAGTGATGTGCACCACATACAGGTTGTGCTGACCCAATTCCCCACAATTTAGAGATACACTTACGAGCAAATAGGTAACAATGTTTTGAATTTTTGACTTTCAGGCTCCATATCTCACCAACCACTACAGCTTAGAACGTAAGACTAACAACATTTTATAGACAATCATCTTTGCTATCTCGTAAATAAATTGGACTTGCAACTCTCTAGCATATGATTAGTTATGCAGATTCCTGTCATGTCCCTGCATTATTACTGCTTTGCAACTGGTGGTGGAACAATTTTTCTTCTTGTATACTACAAATTACAACCTGTTCTCGCATTCCCTAATAGCTAAGTGCGTTAGGTTGATTCCCAAGTGAAAGATCAATAGTTTGAATTCAAGAGCAGCCATCAAGAAGATTTCCCAAGAAAAGAGATACAGCTTGTCGATAGCGATATCTCGGCCAAGGAAATTGCCAAACTGCCTCATATGAGTGCCATGACAGTTGGAAGAATACGAAATAAAGTCTGTCCGTTTATTCCAAAGCCAAGAGGTGGATGTCCATGCAAAATATCAGTGTCAACAAGTCAGCTCATGTCAAGGTCTATGAGTTCTGGCACGACAAACACTGCATATGCTTTGTAATAGTGAGATCACAGACGTCCATACAAACAGTGTGTGACACGCATTATACAAGTCTTGAATGGTGGCCCGAAAAAAGGTGAAGAAGCCTCGACTTCAATATAATCATAAGAAGGGTCGGCTTAAGTTTGCAAAAAAGTACGAACAGTGCACAGTAGAAGATTGGAAACGGGTGAGTTGGAGTGATGAGACAAAAGTCAGTAGATTTGTGTAAGATCTGATGGGTGCAAATGGGTCTGGAAGAAACAACGGAAAAGGGGGCTAACAAATCAATAAATTGAAAGAACTGTCAAGTTCGGTGGAGGAAGCCTGAGGATATGCTGTTGTTTTACAGCCAAAGGCGTTTGATACTTGACCAGTATCGATGGTGGTCTCAATACTGAGCTATATGTGAGTATCCTACAAGACAAGTTACTTCGTACAATCGAGTACTATGGGTATGAAAAAAACAACATAGTGTTCCAGCAGGACAATGACTCGAAGCATACGTTGAGATTGGCGAAGAAATGGTTTAATGACAATAAATTAGAAGAGCTGGATTGGCCCCCACAGTCCCCAGACCTCAACCCAACCGAACACTTGTGGGTAAAGTTGAAGAAAAAGCTATATTTGTACCCGAGTGAGTCGACCAGTATGCACCAATATTGGAAATGTGTAGAAGAGACCTGGGAACAGATTTTAGTCGAGACATGCTTCAATGCTTCAATACTAATAAAATAAGCAAAACAGTAACAATGCAGTTACATGACAAGAATCTGCATAACTAATCATATGCCAAATAGTATTCTCATTCTAGAGATATTTTGGCATGACATGTGTAGCATTACTGTATGGTTTCTATTTGGTTTTCATATACAGTATAGTAGTAATGCAATTTAGAGTAATCCATGTTTCCAGTGTTTGTCTTTGTGCATGGAGCTGTAGGCTGCTACATACACTGTTTGCTTTAGCATGTGAGCCATGGCAGTGTATACCTGCACTTTATTACATATTGTTTGGAGGTTCTGGTCTAATTTAATTTTTTGCAAAGATACCATTGACGATAGTGGGGTCTGTTCAGTTTAATGAAAAAAAGTCTCGCTGTTCTTTTTGGTGAAATCTGCCATTGAGGCCCTGAATGGAGCCTCCAGTGCAGATAGGAGCAAGCCCTAAATTGTTCCCTATGGGCATCTCCAAATCTTCACCTCATAGGCAAATTAATTTTGCAATAATTCTAGACAGGTAGGTGTCCATGTATGACAAATAATTCCCATTATTTTTTGTCATTGACATCCTAGAGGGAAACTACATGATACTAGTTGTAGTGTTGACTTTGACTTCTCTCTGAGGTTCATGCCTGTTAACAGAAAGGAACATTTTGGAGCTCTTACACAGCAATATCTAAAATAAAAAGGTACAGTAGAATAATCTATGGTTATTTAAAGTGCTGGCAGGTCTTTTCTAAGAACATCACAAAAACTGGCCGCCCATGGCCCTATATATCTGCCTGATGCAACAATCAGACTAGGTAGCTTACTAGCTTACGTACTTTCGACATTCAGGAGCACTCATCATCACTGAAAGGATATTCACAAAGGAACTCCAATTTACCTAATTTTTTGTTTGACAAGCATAAAGAATGTGCATCTAGATTATCATGGGTGCTGGCATCTGGCATTTACACTAGCCTTGCTACCACAGGAGGGGGTCTGAAAGTAGGCAGATCTGGCAATCATGGCTGTTTCCCTATATAAATTGGTCCAAATCTGTCCACTGGGAAGTCTAGTATTGCTTCTCAGCTCTATTAGTGAACGAATCTGAATTGCAATATCATACACAAGCAGTGGACACGTGTAGTGCTTCTTTTAGTGCTTTTATTTTGGAAAAAGTGTAAGATATAAAAAGATATATTTTCAAAATCCTGAACTTGAACCTACAATTTCAAAAGAGACTTCAAAAGAGACACTAAGGACACTGCTGTAGCTAAGTAGGAAATTTCTAACTTTGCCAAAGTGCTTTATTCACATCAGTGCAGGTCAGTTTCAATCTGTAATGTCCTCCATGTTCGTAGGACTGCTCCTCGGTGACAAAGTAGATTCTCTTCTACTTTCTGTGTCCAGTGGATGGGAGCTAGTCTCCACCCACCAGATCAGGAAGAACTGCAAGCTAATGATCTAGCATATGGAAGAGAAATACAAGATACTGGTCATATAAATGCCAGATATAGTGTTATTACTTATGTACATATACTGTACTATTGATTAATGAAAAGTTTGTTGAAAAGTTAGGTAAACTTTAAAGTTATTACCTGTAATTTCCTGTTTTAAAATGCCCTTGACGATGACAGGACTATACAAAGGTAATGGTTAAACAATATTCACACACATTGTTCTATAATTGTCCTCTATTCTCAGAGGTTGAGCAAGGGTCCAGGCTAATATCTACTATTACCTTTCTGGGTTTATCATATATTACAGCTCAGCACGGATGACATGTCATGTACTTGCACTTAAGCTGGTATTTATAAAATGCTTTTACTATCATGGCCAAAGCTTATGTGCACATGGAGTGAAAGGAAGCGCTCATTGAGTAGCAATTAATATCACTGATAACATTATCCTACTTATATGTACTTATATGTGACCTTTACTTTACTTGTACTCTGTCTAAAAGAGAAAGCCAATGTAGCTGGCTTTCCTCCACGTGTTTCTAATGTACAGACCAGTGCACAGTGAATATGAACAAGCTGAAATAATATTCTAAATGGCACTTTTTCCATTTCTGCTCTCTTTTCATTTCACTGGTGCTAAAATCTTACAAATCGTCCGGAAGACTATTTTAAACACACCAGCACAAAACAATTCAAGCTTAACACCTCTAGTGAAGAAGTGCTCTCTGTGAGCTTTATTACTCATTCAGATCAACACATTCACATTTTGGGATATTTTTCTGCTGGTGTAAAATTTCAATAATTTTTTGATTGTCCTGTTACATTGAAGAAATATTTATTGGTTACAATAAGTACAGCTGTAATACTGTATGTATGTATATTTAAAGATTATATAAATGTCATAAATGTTCAAAGGTTAGGGGCTATTTTCCAACAGTTATAACACTGAATTAACTCAGCTTCAGTGTAGTGCTGGTAGAGCCGTCTGCTTGTCTACTGGCCTCAGAAGAACCTAAGTCTGGCTTACTCCATTTATTTCCATCAAAACTGTGCTTTTCGCTCCCCAGAGCCAGATAATAACACTGGATGCAGAAGTCATTCAGAAGTTAATTTTGGCAAAGCTTGCATGGCTGGAAATTTCTGAAGTTGCAGGTTAGAAACTTGCAGACTGCACCATCCATAAAGGGCATACTTTAGAAAGATGGCTTTTGAAGTTAATTTCTCATTTACAAAGAAATCAAATTAATCATCATTTAATTTACAGATTAAGTTTTCGATTGGTTTCACTCCACCCACTCCTCCGCATCTAGAGGTGTTTCAATAGCTATAAGTAACTCACTGCCCTTACAACTGGACAAATCCTATATAGATCCGGAAGGCAGATTAATAATTATTCAGGGACAGATTTTTTATACGAAAATCACCATAGCTAATGTATACGCTCCCAATAGTAATCAAACTGCTTTGCTGCAGCACTTATGAAGATACGAGACTATGCAGAAGGTATGCTCATAGTGGATGGTGATCTAAACGTCTCATTAGACCCCTCAAGCCAAAAACCCAACAGACTGCCAAAAATACAAATATTAAAAATTACTATGGCAATAGCTGAGACACGCCTAATAGATGTTTGGAGACTTAAACACCCCTCCGACAATGATTTCACTTTATTATCGAGCGCCCATAACTTATATCATCGTATCGATTATTTGTTACTCTCGGAACCTTACATTCAATCAGTCAGAAAGGTGGATATCGGAAGCATAGTGATATCTGACCATGCCCCAGTCATGATGTCTCTTTCCCTTCCCTCGCAAGGCATGGTCCTGGAGGCTTAATGACACCCTGTTAGAATCCTCGTCACACATACAGAATTTAGGAACTAAACAGGAAAAGTACTTCAATCTTAATGTTACCCCTGATACATCCATCCCAATGATATGGGAAGCCCATAAGGCATACATTAGAGGCAAATTTATTGCATTGGGAACGCACATTAAAAAACAGTACACACAAGAATTGAACTCTTTGTTAACCCAGATACAGACACAATAGAAACTTCATAAGATGTCACAACTTGAAAGTCACATGCTAGAGCTGACCTCACTTAGACAGAGAGTCAAAGACCTTCTTAATATCAAAGCAGCCAAATCCCTGTAGCTTTTGAGATACAAAATGTATTCTCATGGGGACAAGGGAAACAAACTAATGTCTAGTTTCATTAAGAAAAGAAGGACAAAGACCTTTGCCTCAGAGATTGAGTCTCGAGACTCACATAGTGTCAATACAACTCCGTCTATAGCTAAGGCTTTTCAATCTTACTATGCGGAGTTGTATAACATTCCATCTCAAACACATATATCCTGTGACTCTGAGAACTCACCGTCATCAACTATATCTGAGTTCCTCCATTCTACCAATTCCCCAACCCTGAAAACAATAAAACAACAGCAGCTTCTCACACAGTTTACTACCTCTGAATTGGAGAGAGTGTTGAATTCCATCCCAACTGGGAAGAGCCCAGGTCCGGACGGGCTGCCAATTATATATTATAAAAAAAAATTAAAACTGTTGTTAACACAATTCTTAGCATTATGTAATTCCCTACTTAAAGGAGCTTCATTACCACCCCAGACCCTGAGGGCACATATGACAATACTTCATAAAGAAGGAAAAAACCATGAAGACTGCAGCAGTTTAAGCCGATTTTCTTGCTCAATTGTGAGCTTAAATGGTGGTCAAAATTGTTAGCACATAGAATAGCCCCTTTCTTAAGCAAATTAATAGACCCAGAACAAGTAGAATTTGTCCCTGGGTGGGAAGGTAAACATAATATATGGAGAATAATACAGTACATATTATCCATGCTGCCAAACACAATAAATCTCCCCTCTTACTCCTAGGGACGGACGCTGAAAAAGCATTCGTTAGGGTGAGTTGTGACTTTATGGTGGCAACTCTGGAAAAATTTGGTTACCCCCAACAACTCATTACAGCAGTTTTTTCCTTATATGCGGACCCATCAGCACAAGTAATAGTAAATGGATCCCTATCAGAAGATTTCTCCACAAAAAACGGAATCAGGCAGGATGCCCACTTTCACCCACTTTATTTATACTCTGTTTGGAAATGCTCTTACTGAAACTTCGACAGTCTGATGGGATACAGGGAATGTCTATGGGACATTACGTTCACAAAGCAGCTGCATTTGCGGATGATCTTCTGCTTATAGTCTCTAATCCTGTCCGAGGCACTGGCTGTTAACATTACTCCACATATTTTGGCCTCCCTCAAGCAAGCTGCCCCTTTTAAATTGCCATCCACAGCTATAAAATACTTGGGGGTTCATATCCCAGCAAACCCAAACTCACTTTTTGAACTGAACCATACCCTGCTCCTTTCGAAAATAAAATCTTACCTTGCAAGCCTTAACACACCATTTATGTCCTGGTTTGGTAGGAAGAATCTACTCTCTACTTATGTACTCCCTCAGATTTTGTACGGAATGTAATCACTACCAATACAACTTCCATCGTCTTACTTCCCCCAATTTAGAAGTTTATTCATCTCATTCTTGTGGAGAGGCAGGAGGCCTAGGCTCACATACTCTCTATTGACCCAAAAAAAGCACTTCCTGACATATTACAAATCCATACAACTATCTAGATGGGCGCTACTAGCTAATGATAACCTAAACACTCCTTATCTAGATATTGAAAGAACTCAGGTGGGCAGTTATCGACAAACTTTGCTTTGGTTATGTGTCCCCAAGATTCTCCACCAGCTTGTGTTATGTGATTTGACAAAAGGCATGCTCAAAGTATGTCATAACTTGGCTATATTACCACATAGCGCGGGCAAGATATCTAAATTAGCATCAATGAGTGTCATGCCCTACTTTCTAGACCCCAAGTTAAACTCAGAGCTGAATTGGTGGCACAAGCTTACTAAAGGGAGGATTGGAGAATTTATTAAGCCCTGCTGCACCACGTCCCTACAGGACATCTTTAATAAACTACGGTTAGGATGTCCGACTCCCATTCAATCTTTGGACTTCACACACACATGTAATAGATTATGGAAAACAATATATATGCCCTTGCCAGACCCGACCTGGTTAGAAAACTTCACAATGTTGCCGGTTCCCTCAAAAACATGTTAAACACGCAGAGTGTCCTTGAACCCTACTATCTGTTACAATGGGAGAAAGAACTGGGGAAGAGTATTACTGAGGCGGAATCTAACTATATTTTATCTAACGCTAATGGCTTTTCTAGGTGTATTCGCTTTCAGGAAAACTCTTATAAGACAGTTACTAGATGGTATAAAACACCTGTTTTTTTCTCCTCAATTGGTGTCTCACCCACCGATAGGTGCTGGAGGTGTCTGAAAGAGAAGGGCTCTAAGCTACATAATTGGAAAGATGTTGAAAAATCTTTAAATGCCATCTGTTCACTGTCCATCACCCTTACCCCAGAACTAATACTCTTATGGCTACCACTCCAGACCTTTAGGCCTTCCAAGCGGGACCTACCTACCCATATGCCAGTGGCAGCTAAAATCCTTATCCCTACTAAATGGAGGGATACCTCGCCTCCTATGCTGGAAATGTGGGTAGACAAGGCAACAGCTAAACAGAATGGAGGAATTGTCAGGATGGGAAAATAAGAATAGATTAGGATACCTTAAAGTTTGGCTTCCATAGAGGGAATCGCAAAAACAATCAGGAGAACAGGAAATAGACGCATAGCGGTACTATTGATAGGCGCATAATGTGAAGGTGGATCACAGGGGATGGGATCCAGAAATTAAATTTATGCCACACAAATCATATCCAGGACACAAATTGTTTATCCGCCTGTCCTTAGCAGAATCTTCAAATCTAGGGACCTAAATATAGACTTCGATTTTGTTTCTTTTGTATCGTTTATATTGGTTCACAACCTATGTATGTTTGTTTGATTTTTATTTTGGATTACAGCGCTTAGGGCATGTTAAACATTCTTCTTGGAATGTATTGTATTCAATATTCACATGTTTGAATGTATGCACACTGTAAGACCCATGTACTGTAAGAATCTACTGTATTTCCTATGTTTATTACAATAAAAAGAGAATACACAAAAAATATATATAATTTACAGATTAATAGCAAGCTCGTTTTTTTTGGGAAAAGTAGAATGCTGAATGAAGAATGTCAGTACTCATACCTCTCCTACTTGTTTATTGCAGCTTCTCAGCAGGGTCAGACTGACCATTGTGGCACAAAAGCAGTGTCACTCAGTGAGTTAAAGGGGTTGGCTTTGATGGCATATTACTAGGATATGCTATCAAAGTCAGATATTGTGAGTCCCACCTCTGGGACCTTCTCCTCTCTCTAAAACAGGGCCCCACAAAGTGCACCGTGGAAGCACAGCCACTTTTCCATTCACCTCTATGAGACTGCAGAAAATAGCAAAGCCAGCACTTGGCTACTTTCAGAATTCCCCTAGCGCGAATGAAATGTTGCCATGCTTGTGCGATTTTCTTTCCTGGGGGATGGGGAGGAGTTGGGACCTGTAACTATCTGACATTGATGGCATATCCTAGCGATATGCCATCAATGTCTGAGATGAGACAACTCCTTTCAATATCAATTTAAAGAGAAACTTTGATCTAACATTTCTCACATATTAACAAAGTATATGTGACTATTTTATGTATTTTTTTTTATAAACATGCGTGGTTGCTTTTTTTTTTATGTTGCTCCATGTATTCTACTTCCTTTCCTGGCTCTTTAACTTCCTCCTTTGTTTGGACTTTTAGCATGGCAAACAGCCTTTCTTAGAACATGCAAAGGTATCGCCCTGTAATGACTCAATTAGAGTATCACACAGTATGCTGATAAGTGCAATGCACCTATGTGGGCATCTAAGTTGTTATAACGTCATCCTAATTATACAATCTACTATTGTCTTGCGGATTACCCTTCCCAAAACATCTGTAACTTTCTGTTGGCAGGAATCAAGGCTTCCTGGTTCAAGAAATGCTAGCCAATCAGAGGTGCAATGATGTCATAAGTCATGTGATGCTGGATGGGTCACAAGACCAGGAAGGCCTACCTATTTAAACAGGCAACCTGCTGTCCACCGGTTGCCTGTGATTGGTGTCTTCTCCTAGGATATCCTCACTAGCCTTTTGCTTCTTTTCTGACTCTCCTGGTATTCTGACCCTGGATTGATTAAGTGCATGATAGGCCCGGGGCTGTCTACCCAACTCGCCCCCCCCCCCCCTTCTATTTTAGTTTTAGGTTTTTTTGTATGAAGCGGCTGCAGTGCTTAAGCGCCACAGTCTCTTCCTAGGCCATATAACATTATTCACATGGTCTAGGTGCAGCTCTGTCCCATCTGAGTGATTGGGGCTGAGCTGCAATACCACGCACAGTGCTATCAAATGGACAGCGATGTGCTTGGTAAGGAGAAAGGGGCTGGGGCACTCACTGGGACATCACGGTCTCCTCAAACAGCTGATTGGCTGGGGTGCCAGGAGTCTGACCCTCACCATCGTATAACTCTCTGAGTACAGCTGTCATAGATGTTACCTGCAGTCCTATGTAGCACCCCACATAACACACTGAACTATTGTGTTATGTGGGGTGTTACATAGGACTGCATGGAACATCTACTACATTATCTGCACACAGAAAGTTATCACTGTTATCTAAAATTTTGAAAGATGAGATGCAGGTCACAGTAGTGAGCCAGCTCTACATATAGGTGAATACAGCACCGCATACATCTTACATCCAGGGACATCTCCTGTCATTTAGATCTTCTCTTTCCTCTTCTCCTCCATTTGACCCAGAACGCCATGACAAATTCTTTCAGCCGCATCTCGTCTTTACAGAGTTTGTTACACAGATACATTAGATTTCTCATAATTGGGGTTATTTATCAAACTGGTGTGAAGTAGAACTGGCTTAGGTGCCCATAGCAACCAATCAGACTTCACCTTTTTCAAAGGAACAGTAAAAAATTTTAAGGTAGAATCTGTAGCTATGCGTAACTAACGCAGTTCTACTTTATACCAGTGTGAAAAATTACCCCAAAGGTCCCTATAGTGTCTACAGCAATTATAATGTCCCCTAGAGTGCCCCCAGTAATAATAACACCCTATATTGTGCTCCAGGTAATAATGCCTGTATAGTGTCCCCAAAAATAATGTCCCCTAATAGCAACGCCCCCACACTACCCCCATATAGTAATTTCCCCCACACTGCTTCATATAGTAATTTCCTCCACACTGCCCCCATCAAGTAATAACCCCCATACTGCCCCTCATTAAGTAATTAGCACCAACACTGCCCTTCATTAAGTAATTTGCTTCCCCCACACTGCCCTTAATTAAGTAATTTGTCCCTACACTGCCCTTCATTAAGTAATTTACCCCCACACTGTCATCCATTAAGTAATTTTCCCCCACACTGCCCTTCATTAAGTAATTTGCCCCTACACTGCCCTTCATTAAGTAATGTGCCCCCACAATGCCCCCAATTAAGTAATTTGCTACATGGAAACATTTGCCCCCACTGTCCCTTTAGTAATATGTCCTTTTCTGCCCCCCAAAGTTGTCACACACAAAAAAAAAAAGCCTGATACTTACCTGTGTCCATAATGGTGAGGCAGGCGTGCGTACGTCAAAGCCCTGCGCGTGCCCCTATATAGGCGCACGATGACGTCACCACACACGCCGCGCTGGGCTTCTACCACCACATAGGCTTCAGGCCTACTAGGCTTGAAGCCTATAGCAGTGATAGGAGGTGGGGCAGGGAACTATGCGTTCCCGTGCCCCGCTGTAGTTTGTGGGCGTTTGAGTCGGCATTGGGCCCACCACCGATGCCAGGCCCGGGGCTGCCGATTTAAACGGACCAATTATAATCCGCCACTGCCTGCTTGGACCATGACCTTTCACTCTTCCCTTATGATTTGGATCCTGACGTGCCCTCCTGGTTCTGACTTCTGGCTCGTTATTGTTTCTTGTTCTGGTTTGCTCTGATTCCTCTTCTGGTTTAGTTTTTTTTACTTAATCTTAAAGGTTCTGATTCGGTTTATATTGATCTCTCCTGGTTTGACCTGCTAGTTTGTTTCACCTTTTACTGTGTATCGTCAGTGATATATCTGTCGACCAGGGACTGTCGACCAGTTGCAGGCTGCTGCAAGTAGGTAGGGACAGTGGGTTCACTGTTACCTACCGTGACAGTATCTTTCTCTCACATCAGCAGTAAACTGACAATGGACTATCTGTATTAATCTCTTATTATTTTTGAAAACTGCCACAGAAGGAAATTATTTTGCAATTATATTCAATGGCATAGTATAATAAAAAAAAGAAGTCAAGCAGCCAAAAATTGGATTTTTTTTTTTTTATATTGTCTCTTTCTGATTTAGGTGCCCTTTTAAGGAGGACCTATTAGCTCTCCTTACATGATGGTTTCAGTATATACGTGCATTCTCCATCACATAATGTTAGACTATTTATGAAGAAAATGGGCCACAAAAAATAACCCACTGTGGTAAGCTTGCATGTTTTTCGATTTTCCAGATTAACAACGGTTCATGGCTTATTGTTGAGGGACATGGCATCTGAATAATGCATAAAATGAGCAAACTGCAAATAAAATGCTGCACATCTCTGACATTTTTAATACAAAGCATGAACAATCCACATCTCAAAACACCCGTGTATTATGATTGCCGTTCATTATGAGTGGATGTATCAATATAAAAACTCATGTCATATTTT
Organism: Bufo bufo; assembly: GCF_905171765.1. Classification (NCBI taxonomy): domain Eukaryota; kingdom Metazoa; phylum Chordata; class Amphibia; order Anura; family Bufonidae; genus Bufo; species Bufo bufo. The sequence continues at coordinate 395,050,748 of NC_053390.1, forward strand.
GATTATCATTCAACTGTGCACAATTGCAAGTCCTAACAGTTCATGTAATGATTTCAAACTAAAGAGCTACTCTAAAAACATGTACCTCAATGGACGCAGACAGATGGTCAAGCATTAAAATAACTGTCAAGCACATAGTTGCAAAGTAAACTATTTACTGTATTTCACCCCTGTAAACTGTTGACGTCTTTTTACTGCAGACAGAAGTACCAACTGCTGTGTGATCTCAACCATGATCTGTCAACTTATAGTGTTGCCTTGTCTCTCACTTTTTCTTTATTATTTTTTTTTTGGGGGGGGGGGGGAGGAAATTAAAGACCTTGCAAGTAATATTAAAAATGCAAATCTTACATTTGGGACCATGGACATTTTATACTTTCAACTTAAAAAAATCGCCTAAAATATACAAGTTGGCATTACAAAAATAATCTTAAAGCCAGAAAAGCTAATTAGACTCTGTAGAATATTCTCAAAAACAACTTACTTGTTGACATCAGGATCCATGATGTCAGATGTATGCTTGCCAATGTTTCGCTTTAAATTCTCATTAGCAGTTATGCTTAGAAAGGGGTTATAAAACATGCATGTCTGGGTTTGAGGTGACCTCCAATGCTATCTGGACACTGTTGATGTGTCACCATGTGTTGCTGCTCTCTAGAGGGGATGTTAAGGCGTAGTGCACCCCAATGTGAAATAAGATCAGACAGTGAGGGTTTGCAGTAAATCACTGTGCTTCTCTAGTGGAGGAACTCAAGTGCAAAACAACACAGTGCACTGAGCTGGTTCTCAAGTCTCCCCTCTAGTAGCAGATGGTCCTATGCTGAGGAAAGGCCCAAGTTAGCTGCCCCTCTCTTTCTTAGAAGTCTGCTACCCTGGCCAAAGGGCTAGTGGCCCAGGGTCTGTTTCTTAGTTGTCCAGCTGGCTCCCTAGCCAAAGGGCTGGTGACCCAGGGTCTGTGGCAGAATATGCCCATCTCAGAATCTTCTTCTGGTCATTTGTGCAGCCTGGCAGAGTCTTTCCTTCTAAACACTGGTCAATATCTGCAGATAACTAAGGGCTCTGACTTCTCTACAGTTATGCATTTTCTAACCAATCTAGAACCTTCTAGTGGTAGGGGTGAATCTGGAGAAGCACAGCCTAACAGAAACAATGTTGTAGTTCAAGGCTGCCATAGACTTGTTTTGGGTCCAAATACAATTTAATGGGAATGACTAAGCAGTTTTTAGTCTTTAACAACAGTCTAACAGAGATAAAGCAAATGTCTGACAGAGCTAGATAAAATGTTCACTTCGTCTGCTTTTCCCTGAAAAACTCAGCTCTACATAGTGTCTTATGACAGCATTGGAAAACTGACAGCTTCTCAGTACAGAGGCTGGAAAGTCCCAAAGTCTCTTAGTGTTACCTGGCTGTGCATTAACCTTTTCCACAATTCAGTGCAAATACAGTGCAATAACAATCTAGCTTTGCAAGAAATTTCCATGTACTATATGATGTCTGATTTTCTTTTTTTTTCTTCATTAACCACCATACATACACAACCGATGTCTGAGTATTATAGTCAGCATTATTGCTGATTCCAGGCATTTGTTTTATTGCAAAAAAGTAGTAAAATGTAAAAAAAACTATATGTATTTGGTATCACTGTAATCATACTGACCTATAGAATAAAGATATTATATTATTTATACCAAAAAATGAATGCCGTAAAATTTATAACATAAAAACATTGCTGTTTTTCCCATCTCCCTCCCAGAAAGAGTTAATAAAAGTTATTCATAAAGTTATGTGTACCCCAAAATGGCGCCATTAAAAAATACAACTTGTCCCACAAAAAACAAGCCCTCATAAAGCTATATAGATGGAAAAATTTAAAAGTTATAGCTCTTGGAACGCAACGATGAAAAAAGGAAGAAAAACACTTGGTCAATAAGTAGTGATGAGCGGCAGGGGCTATATTCGAATTTGCGATATTTCACAAATATTTTGTAGAATATTTATCATATATTCACAAATTAATTTTATTGAATGCAAAATATCGTCAATGTAAAAATCGTGTAATGTGAATTCGTAACGTGGGTCACTTTGGCTACATTTTTCAAGCTGGTATAATTTTCCTGAGACTGGAGAAAATGGTTGGCACGGCAGAACATTACAATAGCTTTATATGCAGATAGAAACAAGTGCTTTAATATATTCGCGATTGCGCTAATCAGCAGTGATTAGAATATTTTTTTGCACTTCGGGCAACTTCACATTTTAGCAGGTCTGACTACAGATTACTGATTGGTGCACTTAGTATTGTTGTGAACTTGACATTGCTGCCTTCTCATTGGCCCACAAGCAAGAAGCAGAGAGGAATCATGTGTTCAGATAGAAAAATTGCTGAATATTCGATACAACGAATATATAGCACTATATTCTAAATATTCGCGAATTCTTGAAGTTGTGATATTCGCACAAAAAATTCGCTATTCGAATATTCGTGCTCAACACTATCAATAAGGCCCAAAACAGGCTGGTCACTAAGGGGTTAATCAATTAGTTATTTTACTGATGCTATTAAAATTTTGGGCAAGTAGGACTGTCTGTAAACCAGTCTGATGATATACTGAACAGTTACTTTTATTAGATTCTTCAGCTTTTATTGCTTTTAAAATGTTATCTTTTCTTAGACAGAAAAAGTATTTTTAGAGGTAGTTATAGCACATGAAAGGAATTTAAGATATGCAATATTATGAATAGTAAGAACCTAGGAATTGTTTATACGGTGACATGCCTGTGCCCAAAAATCACACAGGAGATAGCATTATGGAATTTATGAGACTCATTCTTGAATATTTTCTGCACGCCTTGTAACCTTGAAACTACAGTTACTACACTTTTCATAATGACAATCTTACATGCTTCAAAGGTTGAAATGAAAAATCAGCCATCACTTGGTATTTATATGTCTACCCTATTTTATATTGTTGAGGATTTCTGCTCCATTTTATTTCCTTACTACATATTTTTCACATTATGGTATCAAGTGTCGGCCATCTCCATGACTCCTAGGCGAGTGAGTCAGCTGTATAGCAGTTACCTCTCATTACATAGATGTCAGTGGTCGCTGAATGCAATTAAGCTCCTCCCACAGAGATGAAAATGTAAAACTGGCAGTTAGATTTGCGGGCAATAATAGGACATGTTCTATGTTAAAACAGAACGGAAAAACGGAAATACGGAAACGGAATGCATACGGAGTACATTCAGTTTTTTTTGCAGAACCATTGAAATTAATGGTTCCGTATACGGACCGTATACGGAACGCAAAAAACGGCCAGTAAACGGGAAAAAAACGGCCATGTGCAGGAGGCCTAACAGGGTTTGTTAGCTATGCGATAAAACTGACCTGTGCTCTTCATTCTCAGGGTCAGTATGATCACCGAGATACTATATTTGTATAGTTTTTCTTGTGTTCTAATACTGAAAAAAATAAAACTTTTTTTTATGTCTACAGAGCTGTGTGAGGGCTCATTTTTTTGTGTATGGCAATTAGAGATGAGCGAATCGAAGCTGACGAAGTGGAATTCGTTTAGAATATCAGGAAAAATTTAAATTGCAACTAATGCAAATTTCCTTGCGCTTCGTGGTATCGAATTGCATTTTTCCTAAAATGGCGGCTACACATGTGAGGACTGAGGACATGGGGCAAGGAACTCTGGGAAAGCGGGATCTCCCAGATTGACAAGCCTGCATGCAGCCAATTAGCAGCCAGCCAGCCCTGTGATGTCACAGCCCTATAAATACGGCGGCCCTCTTAGAGTCAAACATTTTCCAGCGTTCAGAGTGCAGGGACAAAGATGTGTGAAGGCGCTAGGGACAACAATTGGAAAAACCTGATTGTAGAAAAAAAACAACAGAAACAATGATGTATAAGTGCAGGGAAAGGATAGGGAGGAATTATTTCACAGCATCTTAGTGCAGGGAGAGACTTCAGAAGACGCTAGGGACATTGATATGACAAGTGATTTACAAGTGCAGGGACCGATTTTTTGGGGGATCCAAATAGCCATTAGACAGCTCTGTGATTCCAGCATTTTGTTATTGAGTTGCAAGTGTTATTTTGGAAAGCCTTTAGTGGCCTATATGTTAGTATCTTATTCAGTATGACAAGAAAAATATACACGCATTTCACATCTGCAGTTATTTCTGGTGAAAGCGTAGAGGGCTGTATTTCAGTCCAACAAGAAAAATATATACACACTGCACTGTTGCAGTTATTTCTGTTAAAAGGATATAGGGGCGTATTTCAGTAAAAAAAAGATAAAAATATACACACTGCACTGTTGCCGTTATTTATGTTAAAAGCGTATAAGGGCGTATTTCAGTACTACACAGAAAATATATACGCACTTTACTCTTTAAGTTTTTTTTGGTGAAAGCGTATAGTGGCCTATTTCAGTCCAACAAGAAAAATGTATTCTCAGTTCACTTCTGCAGTTATTTCTCTTGAAAGCATATAGGGGCATATTGCAGTAAAAAAAGAAAAATATATATGCACTGCACTATTACAGTTATTTCTGGTCAAAGCGTATAGGGTCGTATTTCAGTACAACAAGAAAAATATATTCTCAGTGCATTTCTGCAGTTAATTCTGGTAAAAGCGTATAGTGGCCTATTTCAGTACAACAAGAAAAATATATTCTCAGTTCACTTCTGCTATTATTTTTTTGGTGAAAGTATATAGGGGCGTATTACAGTCCAACAAGAAAAATATATTCTCAGTTCATTTTTGCAGTTATTTCTGTTGAAAGCGTATAGGGGTGTAGTTCGGTAAAAAAGAAACATTTTTTGGGGGAAAGTTGATGGGTGAATGCACACTTTCTTCTGTATGAACCTAATTCTGTTACCCTTTCGGTGGTGAAATTTTATTGGGACACACCCTTTTTGGGGAAAATTTGATGGCTGAATATACACTTTCTTCTGCATGAACTGAAAGTGTGAGGAAAATATATATTATGAAACAACAAATGAACAAAAAGTACATGAAAACAATGACAACCTCCTGATGCTGCCGCCACCTCCAGACTCTGTCATTGTGCCACTCGGTGGCCTCATCATACTGCTGCTCTCTACAGACTCTGTTATTGTGCCACTTGGTGGGCTTCTCATGATGCTGCTGCTGCATCCGCCACCTCCAGACTCTGTCATTGTGCCACTTGGTGGCGTTCTCCTGATGCTGCTACATCCGCCACATCCAGACTCTGTCATTGTTCCACTTGGTGGCCTCCTCATACTTCCGCCACCTCCAGACTCTGTCATTGTGCCACTCCTTGGCCTTCTCCTGATGCTGCTTCTGCATCCACCACATCCACACTCTGTCATTGTGCCACTCGGTGGCCTCGTCATACTGCTGCAACCTCCAGACTCTGTCATTGTGCCACTCGGTGGCCTCATCATACCACCACCTCCAGACTCTGTCATTGTGCCAGTCGGTGGCCTTTTCCTGATGCTGCTGCTTCCGCCACCTCCAGACTCTGTCATTGTGCCACTCGGTGGCCTCCTCATACTACTGCCACCTCCAGACTCTGTCATTGTACAACTCTGTGGTTCCCTCATGCTGCTTCTAGCTCACCACTATGTCATAGGGCCACTCTGTGGACTTCTCATGCTGTTCCCACTCTCCCCACTTCATGACTGGGCCAATACTGATGGATTACTGAGCAAATGCTGACCGAGTGAAGGCAGATGCTCCACAGACAGGATCCGTATTTTGTGGGTTATTGTTCTGACGGATCAGAGGAAGGGCGAAATAATCAGTGATGTCAACACAAACTTACTGCTGACACCCTCTCTACTCTGTCAGGGGGCTCTACTTGTATAAGCGTTTATTAGAACAGGTTCTGTAGACATCTTTGTGGAATCAGCTGATGAGGGTGTAAAAGGAGTGCGCTTGTTCTTGACGCTAACATCGACCTGTCCATACTTGAGTTATTTTGTTGGTTTTGGCCCCGTGACTGCCCAAATAAGTGAAGTGTGCAGTGATTCTAAGAGCGACGCCTGTCATCTGCATGTGATTCTGACTCACAGTATTATTTCACTACCAGAGCAGACTCCCTATGCGTGTTGCTGCAAGGCACAGTGTTCTACACCATTATAAAGGCTCTCTGCTGCCAGGAAATAGCCGTTTTTAATGCAATTTGGCGCAAATAAATTTGGATCGAAGGAAATCTTTTCGAAAAATTTGGCGAACCGGCCGAATAAAATTTTTGGGAAATTCGCTCATCTCTAATGGCAATCTGTAGTATTCAATGTGTTTGACTTCTCGATCGTTTTGGATAGAGCTGAGGATTTATATTGTGCCAAAGAGTGGAACTTGGAAAGGATGGAATACAAATGAGGTTTGAGTGTGCAATAATTAAAGGCTGTATTAGACAGGCACATTATCCTGGCAGTTGTCGGGATGGAAGCGCTCCTTCCTGGCAATCGCTTGCTTGTTAGCGGAGGAAACCGTTGCTATTACATGCAGCGATCTCCTCCACTGTATGGGGAGGAGCGATCGCTAATGCCATCACCCGTCCCTATACTAATTCATTGTTTGCAGGCAGCAGATCATGATTAGACACCATGATCTGCCTCTGGCAAATGATAATTTTTAAACCTGTTGAAAGATTGGGCTTGCCCGATAAATGAGCATCCGGTAGTCGGCAGCAGTATTACATTGCCAGATCATCATTAACTAGCATTACCACAAATATTCATTAGCAATGATCTTGCACACTATCTGCCATTCTAATACAGGCTTTACTAAAATAGGCAGATAATCTGGGATAATAGAAAATTTGGAGTTCTCATAACCCTTTAGGACAGAAAGCAGAGATGAGCAAATTTCTTGACATTCATTTCAGGTCAGATTCTAACAAACTAGTTGAAAGATTTCATTCAACCTGAATTAAAAGTGCTCAGGTCTGAACAGTCGTGTATGAGCAGTGGCAGCTCTGACAGTGGTGTCTGCAGCCATATGGTACATGTTGGCAGGCAGACAAGCAGCAGCATGATGGAGGCAGCAGCAGCCCTATGGAAGATGATGGCTGCCAGACCACAGCAGTGACATGATGCTGGCGTGATGGAAGCAGCAGCAGTCTTACAGGACATGATGGTTGGCAGGCCCCAGCAGTGGCATGATGGGGGCAGGCAGCAACAATAGCAAAATGGGGCACCTCCAGCAAGGCCAGATCTATTCATTGGCCTCAGCCAGAGGAGTGTGAAATTCCTCCCCAATCCAGGCTTGGTTCATTTTGACAAAAGAGACATTTTGTATACTGACGGAGGACAACTTCGTCCGTATGGGTGTCACCACGCCCCCTGTGGAGCTGAACATCCTCTCCGAGATTACACTGGAGGCTGGGCAAGAAAGATAGCGGAAGCGGAGTGGGGGTAGAGAGGGGCCTCCCTTTCAGATACACTGGTGGCAGGTGTCTGATCACTGTAAGCAGCCACAAGCTGCGTACACAGGTTATAATGTAATTTGTCCTTCCTTTAAGACGGAGCAAAGCATTCCCCCATTTTGACTTGATAGCTAGGGTCCAAAAACATGGCTATGTAATTATCAGACTGCTTGTTGGCAATGATCTGTCTCTCACTGTGTAAGCAAACATGGATACAAGTAGTCATTCTGGCAAGCCTGCCCGAGGAGCCAGTTCTTTCTGGCTCCGCCCCGCACTGGTACAATTTCTCTTGGAAAAAAGTTTTTTCATGAACAGAAATTGCACTATAGATGTCTCACAATGGAGCCGAGGACAAGGAGGAGAAGAAGAAAGTGATGATGATGGTAACAAAGATTCTGCATTGCTTGGGGATGCGGGTTAGCTGCCACAAAGAGGACCAAAATTGATTGGTAATGCTGGCCAGTTGTATTTTCCCAAAGGATTCGTTAATGGCGCCTCATGTGGTGCAATAGACCCCTGATAGCCATAGTTGTTTTGAATGGCCATGGCTTATATTAATCCTGCAGATTCTGCATACCGCTGTGGCCTGCCTTGTGTAGAAAAAGCTCCATACAGGAGTTGCTCACACAGAGCTACAGGCAGCCAAGCTAGGCATAGCTCTGGCATGTTTTGGGCCTAATCCACCCACAGTGTCAGCAACATCACCAGATCTTGAAGCAGACATGGCCCTGGCTGTTCTTTGGGAGGTACATCTCCTCTGCTCTTTATTGCTGCCGCCCTTCTCCACTGATATTACCTCCTCCCCAGCACCCCATTCCAGCTCCAAGGTCCTGTCCAGCACACAATCGTCATTTGAGTCCTCAACCTCCCTGCCGCTTTTATCAGACTGTGAAATATCATGGTGGGCTCCTGGGTACCTTCTCCTGCTCTGTATTTTCCCAGACTGCCACTGTTGCTGCCCCACTTCCAATGCTTTGGATACAGGTGCCACTATTACCACCACCATCAACACAGCTATGCATGGGGTCTGCAGCCTCCTCCCCAACCTCTTCCTCAGGGAAGCCCATATAGTAATGGGTCTCATCCAAGTCATCAACAGCGAGACTTTCTTGACTGGTGGGGTTTTCTTTCCACTTCCTAGGAAAAAGGAAGGTGCCTCTCTAGGAAGGAGCAGTGAAGACTAGGACAGCTCCACTGAAAGCCTTCTCTGGGGCTGCAAGGAGGAGGAGCGGCTGGAACACTGTGACCCCTGGACTCCAGTCACCTCCACATCATCCTGCTGTGACTGAGAGGAGAACTAAGCCATCCAATCCACATTCTCATCCTCTTTCTCCTCAACAATAATGTTGTTTTTTTGTTTGGAACCCTCTCATAGCCCTGACATTTTGGGCCTCACAGATAGCGTTGTGCACTGCCCTGTTTATTTGTGTAGTGAATAGCTAGTTTGAATATAATCAACAACCCACCTAAAATAATTATTGAAAATGTATGGAGAGAGAAATAAAGGGACACAGATTTATGCCTCAATTCATTATCACTCACAGATACTTTTGTGCGCTACCCTGTCTATTGGTGTAGCAATCACATATATGCTGGTTTGATTATAATCAACAACCCTCCAAAAAAACGGATTGGAAATGTGTGGAGACAGAAATAAATGGAAATGGATCTAGGCCTACATTGTTTATCAAGCAGATACTTTGGTACGCTACCCTTTGTTTTGTTGTACTGATCACCTGTATGCTGGTTTAATTAAATTGAACAATCCCCCCCCAAAAAAATAAAATTCCAACCATTTGGATATTGAATAAATGAAAACGGATAATTGAGGCCTGACCCTTAATATCATGTTATCACTCACAGGTAAATTGTTGCCCTACCCTGTTTATTGGTGTACTGATCACCTATATGCTGTTTTAATTAATTTGAACAATTCCAAAACACATAAAATTCCAACCATAGAATAAGCAGAAACGGATGATTGAGGTCTGATGCATATTTTCATGTTAACACTCACATGCAAATTGTTTTCCTACCCTAAGCATTGGTGTACTGATCGCCTATATGCTGGTTTAATTAAATTGAACAATCCCCCCAAAAATAAAATTCCAAACATGTGGATATTAAATAAATGGAAATGAATGATTGAGGGCCAGGCCTGACCCTTAATATCATATTATCACTCACAGGTAAATTGTTGCCTCACCCTGTGTATTGGTGTACTGATCTATATGCTAGTTTAATTAAGCTCAATACCCCCCCCCCCCAAAAAAAAAAAATTATATATAATAATGCATGTGTGTAGGGATAAGAAATGGATTTAGCCTAATATTACTATCTCAATGACTGATGTATACAGTTTTTCAAACTAAAGCAAAACATTATTACATTAAACATATTACCTGACACAGAGTTCTCACTAGTATTCTATATGTTATGCTAGATTTATGGTAGAACACATGTTGTACAGTTTTCTTTTATTACATCCCCCTCCCCCAAAATAAATATTTCTGTGAAATGTCTTTTTAGGTAGCTTCTTTTGAGGTTTGCAGCAGCTGCAATTCTGTTAGGAGGCAAAAGCAGCCTCAGCTCCTCACTTCTCACTCCCTGGCTGACAACTTTCCCTGCCTGTCCCTATTTTACACACACAATTCTTCTTCAACTTTGTAATTCTAGCTTATCCCTTCACTGTTACAGTAGTGACTGTCCCTGACTCACTAAGATCGTTTTTTTGGTAGACATTGCTACACTCATTAACAGCCCAGCACAGAATGACATTCTGCTCATTCTTCTAGGGCACCTCCCTGCTGCAGCACTGATTGGCTTATCCAGGATGTCTATTGGCCTGGGAGCCAATCAGGGCAAGCCCTCCCCCCTACTTGCTCACGCACCGTTTTAGTGGGTTTGTCCAAAGCAAACCTGAAAAGATTTGGGTTCATTAGACATTGGAAAAATAGCAAAGTTTGGATTAAAGCTGGTTTGGTACGAACTACTTCGCTCATCCTTACCCTGGACCAATGACATACAGAATATTAATCACATGATTATACAGAATACAGACCAATATGAATTAAAAACCTAAAGTGTTGCCACATGTTGTGAAGTCATGGAAAAGAAGACAAAAATGGCAAAACCCAAATTATGTATAGATAGATATTAATACAAATTGTTATTTTATCTGCTATACATTTTGCTCTTATAAGTATTTATTTAAGATAATTTCATTAATATAATCCAGCACAAATATTTTTAATTTCTTCGACAAAACATCCAGGTGATAAACAGTTATACTTGTCTCTAAACAACTCACTGATTGAATACTTTTAATAGTACTGTATTGATATAATGACCTAAATATGCGACAGGAGGCATTTTCTTTGTTTTTGTTCTATACAACTATTGCTAATTAGATTCAAGTCTTATAATGCTATCTTATAAATGGTGAAATAATAAACATTATTATGAAAAAATGGCTACCAGCAGCCCTAATATTTCAAAGGTCGTCTATGTAGCGGCCACACCAGATCACATACCAGTATGAAGTTACTGTTCCATCACAACATATTCTGTATATATAATAATTGCCCCATTGATGCTCCTGTGGTTTGTAAATATTATTCAGTGGTAAGTGTAATAAAGTAGTTTTTTTTGATAAATAATGTACCACTGAGCATAGATATTACTTTGTTCAGTGATATACATATTGCAAATATAAAGGAACCAATGTAGCGCTACAATGGCCAGATCAAGTGAGTTGCTCTAGTGGTGACAGAATATACTTTCTGTCCTGCATAAAGCCCGGGATAACATAAATCAGGCGCTGAAGTAAATTGTCCACCCATGAACATATGTTTTTGTTAAACAAAGTGTATCTATATAATTTTACTTCCCATAAATCAGTAGCAATATAAGACAACATATTATTAATAGAAAATAGCATATCCCTCCTTTTCCAGCAGCCTCTGGTTTCCCTTTCCCTTTATGCACTCTCTCTGTAGGTGTCCACATACAGTACTTCCTCACTCAAAGAATCTGTCTATGGTAACGCAGAAAAGAGAAGATGGGAGGGAGGGGTCAGGAGAGGATAGCTACAGAAGTATCTCCTCCTCTTTGGCTATATTAGACACATGCTGTGAGAGGGGAAGAGGGGATCCTTTTAAAGTGTCTCAGTAAGCATTCTGACAGAAAATGAACAGTTACAAAATATGCAGAAAAGTATGTATACAGTGATTGTGTTTTTTAATGATTGGTATGCTTTAATATTGGGTTGTGAGGCTTATTTATATGGGGGGAATGGAGATAGGAAGCCATTGTGGACAAAGCCTGCTTTAAAAAAATAATAATAATCTGTGTTTACTTGCCAAGATTTTAGAAAAATAAAGTGTCCATTTATTTTGATCAATGGAAATTTTCCTACTGTTTCATCTTCTCCTGGTGCAACTGTCTCACAGCTAATCTATTACTGTGTGCTGCTGAGGTATCTGCTGTAACTTGGCTCATTTGGAAGAGGAATTCCTGATTAGTCAGCCTCTTCTTGGCTTCAGCAATTGGTTGTTGTTATAGTATAAGCTATGTGAATTTGTATCCAGCAATTTCTTGAATCTTGTATGTACACCCTTGTCTAGTTGCTCTTAGTCTGTATAGTTTGCTCTTGCATTTATTCAAAAGTCTTGTAGTTTGTCTGTGCCCTTGCTGTATGAAACTGCTTTGATTTCAGTTCACCCCTGCTCAGTTTGGTTTTCCTGTATCTGAGCCCTAGTGTCCACCAATTGTTGTGTTAGGCTCAGTATTTCAGAGTAGGGTTTATATAGGGTGATATTTAGAGGTAGTGAGGATCAATGTGTGGTGTTAGGGCCAGTGTTCAGAGATAGATACAGAGAAATATTCAGGGAGAGTAATGGTGTATTTACACATACCAATAATCGTCCATACCATTGGAATGACCGTTACTGTGAACACTCGTTCCCTATAATCTGACCATCTAAATGTGCCTCCGATCACCTGAAACGCTCATTCATCGGGTGATCCTGACGTTCATGCAGGCATTCCAATCATCGTTCCTGGGCAGCAGATCGTGCAGTCTAAACAGCAATCTGCTGCCCACAAATAATGATTCTGTATGGGGATGAGGGATAGGTTTAGGGTTCCCTTGTCCGCATTTTGTGAAGGAGATCATTGCATGTAAATGCAGTGGTCTCCTTCACTGAGTGAGCAGCTGACTGTCGGGAAGGAACGCTTCCTCCCCGACAATCGACCTTTAGGCTCAGCTGTGATATTTAGATCTATTTAGCTGTCTGCCTAATCACCTGATTGGCATCATCTGCTTCAATACCTGACTGATATCTCCTTCATCCTTTCGTGCCATCATCCATTTACCATCATCATTTGGTTTCCATTATCTGTGGGTTAGTTTTTACTTAGAAGAAGCAGCATGGAGGACATTGTAGAAAAGTGCTAAACAGTATAGTTATGTATAAAGCAGTTGGGGGTGAAATAAAAGACTTATTATTGGTTGCTGACTGTGCTGAGTCCTTTGTGCTGTCTGGTCTCTGCACACTTCCTGCCTCCTCATCCCCCTCTCTTTTCCATATATTTCTCTGTGATGATGTAATCTGACCCTTCAGAGATCAGACACCCTGTCTTAGTCTAAAAATATAGATTTCTCATAAATTCATAGAGAAAGTTAGTTAAGGAAAAAAAAGGAGGGGAAAATTTAAGGAATTTTTCTCTGTGATAATATCACAAATGTTCTTATATTTGTCAGTGGAGTTTTCCAAAATTCTACTTCTCGTGACCTATCCACAGGATGGGTCATCAATATCTATCCGGTGGGTGTCCAACATCTAGGACCCCTGCTGATCAGCTGTTTGAGAAGGCACTGGCGCTCGCAAATAGCTCCACGGCCTTCTCACAGCTTTTCCTAAGCCAGTGATAACATGTTCATCGGTCACGTGGCTTAGGCGCAGCTCAGTCCCATTGAAGTGAATAGGGCTGCGATACCAAGCACAGCCACAATACATTGTACGGCACTGTGCTTGGTAAGTACAGAGAAGGCTGCGGTGCACACAAAAGTGCTGGTTCCTTCTCAAACAGCTAATCAGCGGGGGTCCTGGGGGTTGTGGGGATAGGTCATCAGTAGTAAAATGTTGGAAAACCCTTTTAAACAAAGCTACAGTACCTGAAAGTACATTGACAATTTCTGGGCTATGTTAATATGCATTTCCATAAGAGTTGATCACTAAGATACAACAGCTTGCAGCATTGTTCTTACATTTTAAACAACAAAAATCACAATGGACCACATCATATGTCAAAGGGATCCATTGAATGCTGTTTGAGTATGTGGTATGATGTGCTTGATGCAGATCTGAAGACAGCATCGGCCTTGTTAAAAAATTGGACAAAAGAAGTAAAAACTTAAAGGCAATGTACACCTACGGACGCAATTTTTGCTCATCATTGCATTTCACTCATTCTTGGCTAAAAATCTTATTTTCAATTGGCCTTTATTAAAAATCTTGAGCCGTTCTGTCACAAAGGGTTAACAGTTTTTCTAACTATGTGACTGGTACTTTCACTTTGTGCCTGGGGACATCTAATAAACCTTATCTCTAAACTACTTAGAGGTCATAAACCTTTATTTAAGCCACATTCTTAGTAGGATAAGAACAGAGCTATAGTGAGTGTATATATGTCAGAGAGCAGAGGTAAGGAGTCCTTCAGCTCCCCAACTGACGGAAAATAGAGAAAATCCACAGGCTGCTTCTAGAGTATCTCAGCTATGTACAGAAAAAAGGGCTCAATATTTTTTTTTTTTATAAATACCAATTGAAAAAAAGATTTTTTTAGCTCAAAATGAGTTGAATGAAACAATAAAAAAATGCCCCCAGAGGTATATATAGCCTTTAAAAATTTATCACATTTGATTTTCTGCAAGGAGATCATCCTTAATTCCCATTTATCCTAAATCTTTAAAAATGAATAAATTTTTACTTGATTTTTGAGATGTGAATCAGTTTTATTAAAGCTGAATCTTAAACCTTGCATCTTTAGTATTACTCACTGCTCAGATATCCTCAAGGATCCTCAAGGTAATGTCATTATGCAGTTGTTTTATAATAATGCTGTGATACATTGTAAAGTATTTCTATATTTCTCATATCAGACAAAAATAGGCTTCTACAGTGCATAAGGATTTGTAGAAGAAACAGAAAAGAGCACTATAGTTTTGTGTCCATACAACTGAGATTATAGGATTTTAAGATATAAAGAGATTATCATCCTTTTGTAATTTTTGTGTAGACAAATGCCTGGTCATTACATACTTTTATATCATATACAACAGGATAATATTGGAAACAAAATAAGAACATTAGATGCTTTTTGCAGTAATTATCCCACAAAACAAATGCATTTGTACCTTTTATTACACATATTATACAAGAAAAATCTGATTTGAAACTCCAGAGTCAAAATAACTGGGGTTATTTATTATCCAGAAATATATATTAAGTGTATTTCTCGAGCAGATGGCAGTGCAACAGTTAACTGGACCGCAATCTGCGACTTTTCCCATCTCACACCAGGTCAATAATAGTAGGAGTGGCGTGGGCAGGGAAGGGGATGGGCTGGCATACCCATCTCATTCATCATTTTCTACTGTTTTAGGCGTAGAAAATGGTCTAAATGTAAGACAGCTAGGAAGCTGGCTTACATTTAGACTGGTGATGGATGCGCCAAAGTTATGTAGTGGCCAGTGCCTCTTCATAACTGCCAGATATAAGGGTTATTAAGACCGGCATCTAAAACGCAAGTCTTAAAAAATGACCCCCAAATTCTTTCAAATCCTAGAAAAATGTATAATGAGAATCAGGTAGGTCCTTGCTGTGCATTCTACATGTAGGTGTTCCATTGTAAGCATGCATTGAAAAAGGAACAAAGGACAACTTTGTTGAGAACCATTGTTGATGTAAAAAGAATCCGACAAGAGGCCATTAGCATATACCCCATTTGTAGGTGTTGAGTAAAGGGCCATCACTAAATCTATAAATCACAGGCCCAAGCCTATCTGTTTAATAGAAGCCAACAAAAACCACCAATACACTCTATCAAATGCCTTTTTGGCACATGTGACACAAGTGAGATGGTCCTTAAAGTGTTTTTACTTTCCTCCCTGCCAGACACGAAACTCATTTGGTCCCTGTGTTTGACCACTACAATAATTTGGCCCAATCGGTTGGTCATAATTTTGCTGTGAATCTTAATATCCCAGTTGATCAGGAAAATAGGACAATAGTTAGAGCATATAACCAGATTCTTATTGGACCAGAACCACAACATGAGACTTCAGTGCCTGCCTTAGAAAAGGACATGAAGGGAACATACAGTTGAATAATTTAGTAAGAAGAAGTACCAGATCCCTCAGGTCCGGACCTGTCCCCTCCTTTAGAAAAGATACACCAACCCTATTTCTACCTCCATAAAAGGAAAATCTAGGTCTCCTGTCAAGTCATTTGAATTAGTAGGGTGTGCGGTTTCCTCCACATATTCCTGTAGTCTAGCATCCAGATCAGTAACCGACAAGACAGCAAAACATCCTTCAATGTTATATAGAGACTTGTAATGTACAACATTATAGTGTATTATAAGTTCATGTATGTAGTAGAAGTTGGCAAACTAATTTCATTCATTCTACTGTCTGCAATGTAACTCTTTTAACCACATGAGCGGCTACGGTTTTGGATGTGAACAAACCATCTCATGTACATTTATTTCTAAACTGAGCAGAGGCTAATTTCTCTTCATGAAGCAATAAATTACCATTCAGATTTTGGCCAAGGGCCAGATGTTTTCCTGAACATAAAGTCCCAATGAGCCTTTAGGTCACCAGTGAAACGCTCTGGAAAATTTAATTAAAGTGGGTTCCTGGAAGACATTTGAGTCCGATAGAGGTCAGCAGTAACCAAATCAGACAATTCCTATATGATATGCCAAGGAGTGAACTGGAATGCAGACACACCACAAGTTGCTAACATCCATATTGCTAATATCCAAGTTTTAGTGAGAAATTACAGAAATTGCTAATCTGTGGAACATTTCCACGTACCATAAAGCCAGCAAGAGAGTTAGAAGAATGACTGAATTTACGCAAGTCCTACATTACTCACCTTAATGTACAATACACAGATAAAAAATCCTTTTTTTATATATTTATGCACAATGTATTGTTGTATTTGCTTTCTATAGGTTTTTAACCCTTTCATGACCAAGGGTCATTGATGCCCTAATGTCCAGGTCAAAATTTACAAATCTGACATGCGTCACTTTATGTGGTAATAGCTTTGGAACACTTTTACTTATCCAAACCATTCTGAGATTGTTTTCTCGTGACATACTGTACTTCATGATAGTCATATATTTGAGTCAATATATTTCACCTTTATTTATGAAAAAATCCAAAATGTACCCAAAATTTAGAAAAATTCACAATTTTCCAAATTTCTATTTCTCTGCTTCTAAAACAGAAAGTCATACCTAATAAAATATTTATTACTTAACATTTCCCATATGTCTACTTTATGTTGGCATCATTTTGGAAATGTCATTTTATTTTTTTAGGACGTTAGAAGGCTTAGAAGTTTAGAAGCAATTCTTAAAATTTTTAAGAAAATTTCCAAAACCCACTTTATAAGGACCAGTTCAGGTCTGAAGTCACTTTGTGGGGCCTACATAGTGGATACCCCCATAAATGACCCCATTGCAGAAACTACACCCCTCAAGTTACTCAAAACTGATTTTACAAACTTTTTTAACCCTTTAGGTGTTCCACAAGAATTAAAGGAAAATGGAGATGAAATTTCTAAATTTCACATTTTTTGCAGATTTTCCATTTTATTGCATTTTTTTATTTAACACATTGAGGGTTAACAGCCAAACAAAACTCAATATTTATTACCCTGATTCCGCGGTTTACAGAAACACCCCACATGTGGTCGTAAACTGCTGTACGGGCACACGGCAGGGCGCAGAAGGAAAGGAATGCCATACGGTTTTTGGAAGGCAGATTTTGCTGGATTGGTTTTCTGAACGCCATATGTTTTTTATTTTTCTGCCGATCGTCTTGTGCAAGGGCTCGTTTTTTGCAGAAAGTGTTGAGGTTTTAATTGGTACCATTTTTGGGTACATAGGATTTTTTGATCATTCATTATTACACTTTATAGGGCAAGGTGACCAAAAAATTGGCTGCTTTGGAACAGCTTTCATTTATTTATTTTTACAGCGTTCATCTGAGGAGTTAGGTCATGTGATAGTTTTATAGAGAAGATCGTTACGGACGTGGCAATACCTAATATGTATACTTTTTCTTATTTATTTAAGTTTTACACAATAATAGCATTTCTGAAACCAAAAAAAAATGTTTTAGTGTCTCCATAGTCTGAGAGCCATAGCTTTTATATTTTTGGGGCGATTGTCCTAAATAGGGTATCATGTTTTGCGGGATGAGGTGACGGTTTAATTGGTACTATTTTGGGGGTCATAAGCCTTTTTTATCGCTTGCTGTTGCACTATTTGTGATGTAAGGTGACAAAAATAGCTTTTTTTGGCACAGTTTTTTTTTTTTTTTTTTTAATAGTGTTTATCGGACTGGGTCTATCATGTGATATATTTATAGAGACGGTCGTTACGGACGCGGTGACACCTAATATGTGTATTTTATTTTTTCATTTTTTTATAGGAAAAGGCAATTTCTTTTTTTAATTTACATTTTTATTTATTTATTTATTTTTCATTTTTATTATTTTCACTTTCCTTTTTTATCAAGTCCCTCTTGGATCATGAAGATCCAATGGGGCTGATGGCTGTACTATACTTTGCAATGCTCTTGCATTGCAAAGTATAATACTATTAGATGCCCTGTAGGTGGCAGCACCGGATACCTTTGCCATGGCAACCGGACGCCTTTGCAAAGCGTCCGGTTGCCATGGCAACCATCGGGCGCTGCTATCAGCGCTGCAGCCCCGATGGTTCAGAGAGGGAGCTCCCTCCCTCTATTGACCCCATGGATGCTGCAACCGCGGCATCTATGGGGTTACAGCAGAGTGTCAGCATAGAGCTGACACTCGCTGCTGATGGCGGCGGCTCAGGAATGGAGCCGCCGCCATCACACACAGCGGGGGCCCAGGATCGGGGGCAGCGCTGGATGGGGGGGGGGGTTATTGGGGTACGGCGGCTAACCTTGAGGGTGAGGGAGGCTGGGGCAGGAGGGGCAGGGAGACAGCATGGGGCGGACCGCATCAGGGAGGGACTACATGAATATGGATCGGGCGGGGGAAGTACTGCATCAGGGGCAGGCGCGCACAGGGGGGTGTTGGAGGAGCACAGATCGGGGGGCACAGGAAGGGGGCACAGATTGGGGGCCACAGAGACACTACCTGATTTCAGGCTGTGATCTGCAGAGCGCAGATCAGAGCCTGAAACCGGCATTTTTTCCACTGCCGCGATCCGATTGGTTAGTCTGCACAGACTAACCAATCGGATCGATTGTCGGCAAGGGGCCACTCTGATTGGCCCCTTGCCGACATTACTGAACTGTATGCTGTCCGTGACAGCACCAGGGCAGGGGCAGAAGCTTTAATCCAAGCGCTTTGCAGCGCTTGGATTAAAGAACTGTCTTGACGTTTATAGACGTGATAGCTGCACGGGGCATGTGCAGCTATCACGTATATATACAGATTGCAGTCGGGAAAGGGTTAAACATAGTTTTTTTTATCCTTATCATTGTGTTTTCCCTTATAACAAGAAAACAACAAATCAACAAATAAAAGGAAAATATTCTGCTAAATTACCTATTATTAGAAAGCATACTCATCAGGGAAAGATTTTATAATAGGCGCAAGATGTCTATGTCCTTCAGAAAAGCATGCACGGTCTTAGGAATTGGTCCAGCAGTATCTATTTCAAGGTTTTTCAACTCCAGTCCTCGATTCACCTCCCAGTCATGTTTTCAGGATTTCCTTAGTATTGAGCAGGTGATATAATTAGTGTCCATGCATCAGGACTTACCACAGGTATTCATTCTGTGGGATATTATCAAATCCTGACCGGTAGGTGGGTCCCGAGGACAGGAGTTGAGAAACCCTGATCTATTTAAATCTTATATGCTAACAATGTATTAAAGGGGTTCTCTTGGCTAATTATAAAAACTGGCCTTTCTTCTAACCTGTGGTAGAAAGATCATTTGGTTAATACTTACTCATTCCTTGCTCCCCCGATGCTTATCCCCACTGGATTCATACAGACTGCAGACTCTTCCACCTGGGATGCAACTGGATGTGTGCACTTCTTTCCCTGATCAGCTACATTTACCATTGTGCAGCTGAACAGGAAATTAATATTCACTGTAAACTCACAATAGGATCCAATATTTTTACTGAGAAATAAAAAAAAAAAAATCTAAGATATAACCTTTATTAGATACTGCAAAAAAAACCACATGAATAATCAGAGATCATTATAAAAACAGTCCTGTTATGACATACTATATAAGCAAATGGGGGGGCACCAGAACATATTCTAAATCCAGGTCATAAATGGCTACATTAGACAGGGTCACTGTCAGACACTGTTATGGTTACTCATGATCAGAAGACCCTTAAAGCAGATAGCACCATTCCAATTGGCCACACTGTCCCAGGATAAAACTTCCAGGTATCCAGGCACTTTTCATATCCAGTCAAGCTGGTTGTTTGCAGATTTTCTTCAATCGGCCTGATTCTAGAGACCAATGGCAGGTTTTTCACTCCACTTTCAGACAGCAAGATATGGTACTCTCTCCCTAGCTGTAAAGTACTTACCATGTCTAAAAGCAGAATGATCACCCTGCTGCTCGGTGGCTGTTCCTGAAGGTATAAGTCCCCTCCTATCATTCCATGTCCCAACGCGTTTCCCCTATGATAAAGCCAGGTGGAACGGCCTGCAGCTTGTATGAGTGCATGGTGGATCTTTCTTCCACAGGCTGGAAGATAGCACAGCTTTTAACCCCTTAAGGACCCGTGACGTACATATACGTCATAACTGGACATGATTTAAGGACCAGTGACGTACATGTGCGTCATGCTGATCGTGCGGGTGCAGGAGCTGTGCCCGCCCAATCAGTGGCAGGGGTCCGGTAGTCACTGATAGCCGGACCCCTGTTGTATGCGCCGGCATCGGTGAAAACACTGATGGCGGCGCATTAACCGTCACACTGCCGTGGTCAGCATTGTCCGCAGCTCGTGTGGGATTCTGCCGGGTGCGGGGTGACAATCGGGTTCCCGCGCTGCTATGATGGGGACCCGATGGCAGGGAAGGCAGCCCGATGACAGCCTGTGAGATCCAGCCCCCTGGAACTCACAGTCAGGAAGCTGTAAGTGTATTACAGTGTGTAATAAACTTACAGCCAATGCATTACAATACAGAAGTATTGATAAAAAAATTGCTGCACAACATTACACATACAAACAATAGAGCTGAGAAATGGGGATCATTCAAAATTAAAGTGGTATTATACCTACTATAAATGGAAAAATGGAAGCTCTTAGCGCACATTTTTGATCAAACGTGTGTTGGGCCCATCTACCAGGCATCAAGGTGGCTTCCGCAGACGGGTACCTAACACTAATATACCGCCTCTCTTGGATTTACCTAAGCCTACATTTTCAGGGAAGTGTAGGAACCAGCTACATTTGTACTCTGCTCAGAAGCCCCAGGCAGATGGGCGTTGCTCAGTCTAAAAGAGGTGCTACCCTCAATATATACTACGAGAAAATTTAGACTAGCACATTCATATACATAGTCACAGGTGCATATCCATCAAGTAAACATGGTTGATAAAAAATGGTTTGATGTTTGCTTGATGGATATGCACCTGTGACTATGTATGTGAATGTGCTAGTCTAAATTTTCTTGTAGTATATATTGAGGGTAGCACCTCTTTTAGACTGAGCAACACGCATCTGCCTGGGGCTTCTGAGCAGAGTACAAATGTAGCTGGTTCCTACACTGTCCTGAAAATGTAGGCTTAGGCAAGTCCAAGAGAGGCGGTATACTAGTGTTAGGTACCCGTCTGCGGAAGTCACCTTGACACCTGGTAGATGGGCCCAATACACGTTTGATCAAAAATTGATCAAAAATGTTTCCATTTATAGCAGGTATAATACCACTTTAATTTAGAATGATCCCCATTTCTCAGCTCTATTGTTTGTATGTGTAAAGTTGTGCAGCCATTTTTTTTATCAACCATGTTTGCTTGATGGATATGCACCTGTGACTTTGTATATGAATGTGCTAGTCTATTGTAATGCATTGTAAAGGGGATTAGACCCCCAAAAGTTGAAGTCCCAGAGTGGGACAAAAATAAAGTGAAAAAAGAAGTTAAAAAAAGAAAGTTTTACAAAAAAATAAAAAAAGCTTCATTTTCCTCAAATAAAGTTAAAAAAAATAGGGAAAAAAAGAAAAGTAGACATATTAGGTATTGCCGCGTCCTTATCGACTGTCTCTATAAAAATTTCACATGACCTAACCGTTCAAGTGAACACCGTAAAAAAATAAAAATAAAAACTGTGTCAAAAGAGCCATTGCTTTGTCACCTTACATCACAAAAAGTGTAATACCAAGCGATCAAAAAGTCATACGCACACCAAAATTATACAACCGTCATCTCATCCCGCAAAAAATGAGACCCTACCTAAGACAATCGCCCAAAAAATAAAAAACTATGGCTCTCAGAAAATGGAGACACTAAAACATGATTTTTTTTGTTTTGAAAATGCTGTTATTGTGTAAAACTTAAATAAATAAAAAAAGTATACATATTAGGTATAGTCGCGTCCGTAAGAACCTGCTGTATAAAAATATCACATGA
Organism: Bufo bufo; assembly: GCF_905171765.1. Taxonomy (NCBI): domain Eukaryota; kingdom Metazoa; phylum Chordata; class Amphibia; order Anura; family Bufonidae; genus Bufo; species Bufo bufo. Next base: position 395,073,080 of record NC_053390.1, read on the forward strand.
CCTAACCCCTCAGGTGAACACAGTAAAAGAAAAAAAAAGTGTGTAAAAAAAGCAATTTTTTGTCACCTTACATCAAATAAAGTTTAATACCAAGCAATCAATAAGTCATATGCACCCTAAAATAGTACCAATCAAACCGTCATCTCATACCGAAAAAAATGAGCCCCTACATAAGACAGTCGCCCAAAAAATAAAAATACTATGGCTTTCAGAATATGTAGACACAAAAAAATAAAAAATAATCAAAAATGCTTTATTATGTGAAAATGAAACAAACAACCCAAAAATATTTGGTATTGTCGCATCCGCAACAACCTGCTCTATAAAAATATCACATGATCTAACCTGTCAGATGAACATTGTAAATAACAAAAAATAAAAAAAGTGTAATATAGAGCAACCAAAAATCATATGTACCCTAAAATAGTACCAACAAAACTGCCACCTTATCCTGTAGTTTCCAAAATGAGGTAATTTTTTGGGAGTTTCTACTCTAGGGGTGCATCAGGGGGTCTTCAAATGTGACATGGCAACTTAAAATTATCCCAGTGAAATCTGCCCTCCAAAAACCATATGGCGTTCCTTTCCTTCTGCACCTGCCGTGTGCCCATACAGCAGTTTACGACCACATATGGGGTGTTTCTGTAAACTACAGAATCAGGGTAATAAATATTGAGTTTTGTTTGGCTTTTAATCCTTGCTTTGTTAGCGAATTTTTTTTATTAAAATGGAAAATCTGCCAAAAAAGTTAAATTCTGAAATTTCATCGACATTTTCCTTTAATTCTTGTGGAACAACTAAAGGGTTAAGAAAGTTTGTAAAATCTGTTTTGAATACCTTGAGGGGTGTAGTTTCTAAAATGGGGCCATTTATGGGTGGTTTCTATTATGTAAGAGTCACAAAGGGACTTCAGACCTGAACTGGTCCTTAAAAAGTGGATTTTTGGAAATTTTCTGAAAAATTTCAAGATTTGCTTCTAAACTTCTAAGCCTTCTAACGTCCCAAAAATAGAAAATGTCTTTCACAAAATGATCCAAACATGAAGTAGACATATGGGAAATGTAAAGTAATAACTATTTTAGCAGGTATCACTATCTGTTTTAAAAGCAGAGAAATTAAAATTTAGAAAATTGCTAATTTTTCAACATTTTGGGTAAATTTGTTTGTTTTTTTATAAATAAAAATGAAATATTTTGACTCAAATTTACCACTGTCATGAAGTAAAATCTGTGACGAAAAAACTATCTCAGAATGGCTTAGATAAGTAAAAGCATTTTAAAGTTATCACCACATAAAGTGACACATGTCAGATTTGCAAAAAATGGCCTGGACCTTAAGGTGAGAAATGGCAGGGTCCTGAAGGGGTTATTAAAAATAGCCCGTAGAACCCATTTAAGAATACGTATGCTTTTGACCATTGTGTCTACAGGCTGATGTATATTTGGTACTGAGAATAATATACCGTATATAGTTTTTATTAATTTGATGATTTGTTTTAGATTTTTTTCTTGCAAAATTTACAGACTCAAATGAAGCTACACTGAATATACAAAGGCCCACTGATGACCATATATGCAGAGGCTAATTGAAGACTAAAAGAAAAAACTACTACCGGTAGGTGCTACATAATCATGCTGATCAGATGCTGAAAATCTTTAAAGAATTTCCAAACCCAAAGTAAACAACTACTTCAGAGCTCACCATTGTGCTAAGGAGGTCATGGCAAAATTAGATCAGATAAATAATTTTGAGGAAACTATTTGATTAAGGGCTCATTCAGACGGCCGTATGCTGTCCGCAAAAATACTGAATGCTATCCGTTTTTTTGCGGATCCGCAAAAAAAATGAAACATGTCCTATACTTGTCCGTGAAAATCAGGACATGGCCCCATTGAAGTCTATGGGTCCGCAAAAATACTGAAAGCTATCCGTTTTTTTGCAGATCCGTTTTTTTGCGGATCCGCAAAAAAACGGATAGCATTCAGTATTTTTGCGGACAGCATACGGCCGTCTGAATGAGCCCTAACTATAAGATCAAAAGGTCTGAAGTCACAAAATGAATTGCTCTCTAAAGGGTGATTAGGCAGTATGAGCTAAGTCAGGGTTGATTAGCATTCTGTATTACCCCTCATTGTGACCTTTTGTAAAGTTGGATGCTCAACTTTCACCTCATAAATTAAGTATAAAGCCTCAAAGGAACTAAACAACCAATAAATCGCAACTCTGTAGGTCAATATGTATGTAGATATTGTGTGATGCAGTAATCTGATTAAATATTGATTTAATTCTTCTGGTTCAGCCCTTTGTGGGGATCCAAGATCCACCCTCAGTTCAGTTAGTCAGTCTTAGGAGAGAGTTTGGTGAGAGATGAATCTGTGCTTTATGCTCCATCTCTTTAGGCCCACTAAGATACATAGACCAGGGGGTGCAGAGGTAGCAGTCGCTACCGGGCCCAGGAGCCTGAGGGGGCCCAAAGACCCTTGTGCCGCTTAAGAAGACATCAGTATTATAGAAAGTGCATGCTGGTCAAGCTGCACCTCTGGCTGGAGGGAAAGGGTTAGGGCAAGAATTTTGAATAGGGGGGGGCGCCAAAGGAAGAAATTGACGAACTTAAAATCTGCATGGCCAAGCATATGAGTCAGCAAGGTAACCTTCTCTACAGCCATTCAGACTTTGCTGCTGTAAGGGGACACTGTTAAGGCATCCTTCACACTTGGACACGCCCTGGCCAAACGTGCCTTCAGGACCCTGTATTCCACAGTAGGCACTACAGTCATTACTGTTGCCAGCCATACTGTAGATTCTACTGAGAGAGACTTTAGCAAGATAGAGAAGAAGGAGGGCCATAACTCCCATATTTGCCAAAATCCTTGCAGCATTATCTGGGAGAGAATTGCACTGTGTATAGTTGGAACTGTGTCTGCAACAATTGGATGTACTACAACTTCCATTTTGCACTTAAGTAAAGAGAAACATTTAATCTTCTACCTTTGGCCTGGGTTTCTGACTCCTTCACCGTCCGCTGGCCACTCTCCATGCCCTACCTTGCACCTATACAGACAATTAACATCATGGGCACCCCATCTACCATCAGCCTGGAGACCCAGAATCAGGGTGATTACTGGGGAAGGAAAGGTGTAACATCCTTTCAATGCATGGCCCAATGGAGCAACAGAGTGAGGAAAACTACCATGCTTGATTCTGACAGCCAGAGCCGCTACCACTGCCATTCACTTCTCTGACTCCTGCTGGGCCTGCTGCAACTGGAATTTGGTGTCACAAACAAGATTTGTGCCTCGGTGCTTTTCTAAAAAGTGTACAAATTGTTGTGTGGACCCTAAAGAGAGCGAATGCCTTATGAAAACTATGCACACATTGTGTTATCAGGACTCCTTGTTGGTGTTCACACTCACCCCAGCTTGCTGTCAAGGCCACGGCCAGTGCCATTGGTTGTGCACCCGCACAGAAGGGGCTATTCAGCCATCTTGGACCTGTGCCTTTTTTACTGAAGCTCTATGCATCCAGAGCAGGAAACCAGAAGCATTTGCCTGCTTACCCTGCTGTTAGAAGTCCGACTAATGGGGGCTTGTAGCAGGAGAAGACTGTATATAGACCCGAGTAAGAAAGGTCTAGGAGCTGTGTTAACACAAGTATAAGCAGGAAAAGAGAGAGTCATTGTAGCTAATTTGTGAGCAGAGCTTAACAAAATGACCCAAACTACAGCTCTTTTATGTTGGAGTTTATTACCTTAGTGTGGGCCATAATAGAAACATTCAGGGACTACCTAGCGGCCACACATTTCACCATCTACACAGACAACAATCCACATGTCAACTTTGCTTATCTAGGAGCTCCAGAGCATAGGTGGACCTCCTGGGCTTGCTGCACATATTTATTGTACATTTCTAAAAACTGGTAAAGACAAAAAGGACGTAGAATATGAGTGAAGAATTGCTCATCCACTTACAGCAAGTCTACAAAATGTATTTCCAGTATATCCAAGAAATGGTAAAACAGTATTTTGCTGGAATATTAAAAGCACAAGAGTACACGTGTTAAATGGGCTTTAATAGTTTAAATAGATTGAAATTAGAGACAAGCATTCCTTGTGTCAGTCACAATGTCATCCCCCATGAGTATGACTTCACCAACCTTTGAATCAAGGCTTTATTTTCACAGGCAGCACAGTGGCCATATGTTCTGAACCAATAGCTTTGACCTGACACTTTTAATATCTTCTAGACAAACACTGGCAGATGCCTTATAAAAACATCTTTATTAGTTAAATATTTTTATTCTGGATATAAATCCATGGTGTAACACTGATCATTTTTGTACAGATTGCCACAACGTATAAATGTTAAATTTATAGGAAGCATATGATCAAGATCATTTCAGTTTATGCCATTTCAGATTATAGCATTTCTAAAAACAGCTATGTTATGAACCATGTATAGTTCAAACCTGCTTCCAAATGCATAATTGTTGCTTGTGAATGCAAGGCTAGCAACCAACTGCAGGTAATAGAAAATGCTACTTGATTTGTGCCATGGCTCTACAATATGAAAGAATCATAATTTGGTACCAAATTGTAATGCAAAGAAGAAATTATTGATCCTCATGTATCTTCTATCCAGCAGCTGGAAAACCTAAACAAATGTGACTTAACAAATGTATTTGCCTATGCCCTCAAGTTGACCACTTACTGAACAGAATAGCAAAGAACCACCATTTAAAGGGCCACCATAACAGTGCCAGTGTGTTCATGTGGACAGTTTCAAAGTGCCCCAAATGAACAGTGCCAAAGGGCCCTATTCTACAGTGCCCCCATTAACCAAGTGGACCAGGAAAGTGTTTAGATAGGTGGAGGGGTCAGTGATTGAACCATCCTGTTTAATTGCCCTGACTTTAGTCCCTGAGATTTCTTCTATATATTCATAGTTCTGGGTGCAGTCGGAGTGTCAAGACACCAGAATCTCTGTGAACCTTTGCTTTCAGTATGTGGTGGGATCCCTGTTGTGCAGCAATAAGTGCAACTTAATATTTCCAGTATATGTTTATGTCCTGCACATTGGTTTAGAGCAGACCTGGGCAAACTACGGCCCGCGGGCCGTATACGGCCCGGCGGACCTTTTAATCCGGCCCCCGGGCGGAGCCAGAGGCGTGCCAAGCAACGATACCCCTCCTCCGCGAATGAAGAGGACTTCCGACTCGGCGTGCTGCGTGTGGCATGGCGCGGTGGCAGGGAGGCAGCGTCAGCGGCAGTACTGTCTAGGTAAGACACAGCAGGGGGGGGGGTGCCTCGTGCGAGCCGTACCCGGGACCCGGCCGGCCGCAATTATTCCCTTCTCTGTAACAGCGCAGCGCCCGCGGCTCTCATAGTATCGGCTGTGACTGTCTGACACTGACAGTCACAGAGCCGACAAGCATGAAGCTGCGGCCGCCTCCCCCTGTGCTGTGTGTAGTCAGTGTGACTAACACATGGCTGATCATCTCTGAGCATTACGTTTCTAAAGGCAAGGGGGGGGGGGAGGGGTGTGTACTATTGTAAGGGGGGGGGGTGTTCTGTATATGATGGGGGGGCCGGGGGGGTGTTCTGTACACAAGGGGACAATGGCTGGATTCACAGGGGACAATGGCTGGATTCACAGGGGACAATGGCTGGATTCACAGGGGGACAATGGCTGGATTCACAGGGGACAATGGCTGGATTCACATGGGGACAATGGCTGGATTCACAGTGGGACAATTGCTGGATTCACAGGGGGACAATGGCTGGATTCACAGGGGGACAATGGCTGGATTCACAGGGGACAATGGCTGGATTCACAGGGGACAATGGCTGGATTCACAGGGGACAATGGCTGGATTCACAGGGGGACAATGGCTGGATTCACAGGGGGACAATGGCTGGATTCACAGGGGACAATGGCTGGATTCACAGGGGACAATGGCTGGATTCACAGGGGACAATGGCTGGATTCACAGGGGACAATGGCTGGATTCACAGGGGGACAATGGCTGGATTCACAGGGGGACAATGGCTGGATTCACAGGGGGACAATGGCTGGATTCACAGGGGACAATGGCTGGATTCACAGGGGACAATGGCTGGATTCACAGGGGACAATGGCTGGATTCACAGGGGACAATGGCTGGATTCACAGGGGACAATGGCTGGATTCACAGGGGGACAATGGCTGGATTCACAGGGGGACAATGGCTGGATTCACAGGGGGACAATGGCTTTCACTAATATGAGTCACAAATAGTGAAAAATGTTCATTGTTTTGGGAAATTTTGTTTAATAAATTTAAATTTTTTTCTTGTAAGGCAACCTCACTTTTTCATTGTTTAACTATAACAAGTACTCGTACCAGTTGTCCAACAATGATATTTACTGCTTTTTATAAAGAAATACAATTGATTTTATGCAGTATTGAGTTTAGCCTTTTGGCCCGGCCCTCCAAAATATTTTCAGTTTCTCATGTGGCCCCATCGAAAAAATAATTGCCCACCCCTGGTTTAGAGGAATCATCCATACAAAACAGCTTCAACTCTATTATGTTGGTGTTTTTTCCCCCCATAAACTGCTCTCTTCAGGTCCTTCCACAAATTTCTATGGGATTAAGGTCAGGACTTTGACTTGTTCATGCCAAAATTTTAACTTTATTCTTCTTTAACCATTCTTTGGTAGAATTACTTGTGTGCTTAAGTTTTGTTGTCTTGCTGCATGACCGCCATTCTTGAGATTCAGTTCATGGAGAGATGTCCTGATATTTTCCTTTAGAACTTGCAGGTATAATTCAAGATTCATTAAATAAAGAAAATAGTCAGCCCACTTATAAGAAGAAATGAGAAAATTATCTCATATTACTTAGCTACCATATATTGCACAAGTGAACACATGCCTATTATTATTATTATTTTTTTATTATTAAAGCGCAATTCATTTCATAGCGCTGTACATATAAAAAGGGGTATAGATACATAATACAGACAATTGCACTAATCATAAACAAAACGAGTTACAAACTGGTACAGAAGGAGAGAGGGCCCTGCCCATGAGGGCTTGCAATCTACATGGTATGGGAGAAGGACACAGTAGGTGCGGGTGAAGTTGGTCATGGCAGTATAGAGGCAGCAGGGTCACTGGTTGTATGCTTGTCTGAAGAGGTGGGTTTTCAGGTTTCTTTTGAAGGATTCCACTGTAGGTGAGAGTCTGACATGTTGGGGTAGCGAGTTCCAGAGTGTGGGGGATACACGGGAGAAATCTTGGAGGCGATTGTGGAAAGAGGTGATAAGAGGAGAGAAGGAGGTCTTGTGAGGATCGGAGAGTGCGTGTGGGGATGTATCGAGAAAGTAGCTCAGAGATGTCGGGAGAGGACAGGTTGTGGACGGCCTTGTATGTATTTGTTAGTATTTTTAACTGAATTCGCTGGGCAATGGGGAGCCAGTGAAGGGATTGGTAGAGGGGAGAGGCAGAGGAGTAACAGGGTGGAAGGTGTATTAGTCGGGCAGCAGAGTTGAGGATAGATTAGAGGGGTGCGAGAGTGCTAGATGGAAGGCCACAGAGGAGAATGTTGCAGTAGTCTAGGCGGGAGATGATGAGGGCATGTACAAGCATTTTCGCAGATTCAAAGTTAAGGAAAGCGCGGATGTGGGAGATGTTTTTGAGTTAGAGGCGGCAGGTGGTGGAAAGGTCTTGGATGTGCGGTCGGAAGGAGAGGGCAGAATCCAAGGTCACTCCAAGGCAGCGGACTTGGTTGACTGGGGAGAGTGTGCAGCCATTGATCGTGATAGATAGATCTGTTGGGGGGGGGGGGGGGGGTTAAGCAAGATGGGGGAAAGATGATGAATTCTGTTTTATACATGTAAATTTTTAGAAAGCGAAAGGAGAAGAAGGATGATATAGAAGACAGACATTGTGGGATTCTGGATAGTAAGGTGGTGATGTCTGGACCAGAGAGGTAGATCTGTGTGTTGTCAGCATAAGAGTGATACTGAAAGCCATGCGACTCTATGAGATGTAGATAGAGAAGAGCAGGGGTCCTAGGACAGAGCCTTGCGGGACACCAACAGAGAGGGAATGAGACGAGAAGGTGGTGCGAGAGTGGGAGACGCTAAACGTCCGGTCTGTGAGGTATGATGTGATCCAGGAGAGGGCCAGGTCAGTGATGCCAAGAAATGAGAGAGTTTGCAAGAGAAGGGAGTGGTCAACAGTGTCAAAGGCAGAGGACAGGTCAAGGAGAAGGAGGACAGAGTCATGTTTTTTTGGTTTTGGCTGTTAGTAGGTCATTGGTGACTTTGGTAAGGGCAGTCTCAGTCGAGTGGTGGGGTCGGAAGCCAGATTGTAGGCGGTCAAAGAGCGAGCAGGAGGAGAGGTTAGAGGACAGTTCACAATGGACATGTTGTTCAAGTAGCTTTGAGGCATACGGAAGAAGTGATATGGGGCGATAACTGGACAAAGAAAATGGGTCAGGTGAAGGCTTTTTGAGGATGGCTGTAATGGTAGCATGTTTAAAATGTGGAAGACACCAGAGGTTAGTGATAGGTTGAAGAGATGAGTTAGGGCTGGGATAAACACTGTGGTGAGGTTAGGGATGAGGTGGGATGGGAATGGGTCAAGTGCACAGGTGGTGAGATGTGATCTGGAGAGTAGAGTGGAGAGTTTTTCTTCTGTAATGGTGGAGAAGCAGGTTTTGGGAGAAGAGGACCGAGCAGTTGTGTAGAGGGTCTGTGGGGACTGTGTACTGAAGCTTTCTCTGATGTTGACTATCTTTTGTTTGAAGTATTTGGCAAAGTCCTCAGCTGAGAAGAGAGGAGAGGGTGGGGGCGCTGGGGGACAGAGAAGGGAGTTAGAAGTGTTAAAAAGTTGTTTAGGGCTGAGGGCCAGGGAAGATATGAGAGATGAGAAGTAGGCCTGTTTTGCATCAGCGAGTGAGGATTTGAATATGAGGACGGATTGCTTGTATGCAGTGAATTGATCTTTAGAATGGGATTTTTTCCATCGCCGTTGAGCAGCCCTGAATGCTTGTCTGAGTTTTTTGGTCAGGTTGGTGTGCCAGGGTTGTCTGTTGATTTTTCGGGTTTTGTTGTGTGTGAGGGGGGCAACAGTGTCCAGAGCTGTACTTATGGTGGTGTTATATAGGGTGATGACAGCATCTGGGTCTTGGAGGGAACATATGGTAGAGAGTGGGAGAAGAGAGTCAGAAAGCAAGCGAAAGTTGAGATGTTTAAGGTTCCTGCGGACTTGTGCTAGTGTGTGGACTGGGGGAGCAATAGAAGAGAGCAATGAAGAGAAGGTGAGTAGGTTGTGGTCGGATAGGGGGAGAGGCGAATTAGAAAGGTTAGATAGGCAGTGGCAGGAAGAGAGTGATAGGAGTTTAGAGGCGGCCGAGTGGCAGTTGTCAATAGGGATGTTGAAGTCACCCATGATAATAGTGAGGATGTCGGCAGAAAGAAAGTGTAGTAGCCAGGTGTTAAAGTGGTCAAGAAAGATGGTGGCTGGGCCTGGGGGGCGGTAAATGACAGCTAGTTTAAGGTTGGAGGGAGAGTAGATGCAAACAGAGTGTACTTCAAATGAGGTGAGCGTAATGGAGGGTGGCAGTGGAGTTGGGCTGTAGGAGAAGACCAACTCCTCCACCATGTTTGCAGCCAGGGGCGGGGGATCTGAGTGAATTGAAATCCACTATATGAGAGTGCTGCAGGGGAGGAGGTGTCAGAGTGTGTCAGCCATGTTTCTGTGAGACCCAGAAAGGAAAGTTTTTGAGAGATGAAAAGTTCATGAATGTAGGACAGTTTGTTACAGACAGAGCGTACATTCCATAATGCTCCTGCAAGAGGAACCAAAGGAGAAGGGGTCAGAGGAATGGTTATTAGGTTTAAGGGGTTACAGAAATTTGTAGAAGGAGATTTGTAGTGGGACATGGAGGTGATAGTGGGGATTTGCTGAGGGGGGCCTGGATTTGGAGAGATATCACCAGAAATAAGGAGAAGCAGAGAAAGTGTTAATAGATGAGAATTAAAAAGGGCAGGAGGTATCTGTGTGTGTTTGGGACGGAAGTGTTTTATGTTGCCAAACAGGTTTGTGCAAGCTGTCAGATGAGAAGGTAAGATGGAGGAAGAGATGAAAAGTTCCTTGCTGAGTGTGGGGGTATTTCAGCAGGTTTTGGAAAAGTGAGAAGAGTAAGATGAAAAAGTGAAACATTGTTTGCATTAATTATTTCTGGAATTACCTGTGGTCCCCTTCTGGGGCAATTCTGGTATAATTCGGTATGTGCACTTAAATAGTTGCACTTCAAAGATGTTGCATTGAAAAAACCAAGGTCTGAAAAGACCTAAGGACTTAGATTTATACCACTCAGTTTTTAATCAGGTGTGACCAAGGGGGAGGGGGCTACATATAGCTTAATCAAGGGAGGACCAGATACAGGGTGAAATAGTCAATGTAAACAAATACTCAATAAATCCAGCAGGGAAAGAGACATTAAAGTTCAGTGCAGACATACCAGGAATTAGAAGGAAAGATTTGAGGTGTGGACAATATCAGACTGTGGAAAAGCTGGGTGCAGCAGTTAGCTTCAGTGCAGACATACCAGGATGTACTATGGCAAAAGAACAATACAAACACCTATAAAAAAAAAACTGCAAGACGGCATGAAATCAATAATAATCTTACAGAATTCATATGAATAAAGTGTTTAAAAACAAGTGCAGTGAAATGGCGACATCAACCGGAGGAAGACACAGTGGCAACAATTCATAATAGTCCAAAAATTAAAACCTAAGTGCAAAGAGTAGCAAAAAGTCTATACAAAAGGACAAAATCAGTTACTCATGATGTGTCTCCTCTGGGATGGTGGAGTTCCTTCAATGTTCCATCAATGATGGCAAGCCATCCTGGCACAGATGCAAGAAAACAGGCCAAAACCATGATATAACCAGCCCCACAGATGGGATAAGGTTTTTAGGGTGGAAAGCAGTATAACATAAGGCTTCTCATTTAAAGCAAAAAGTTCTATTTTGGTCTCATCCACCCAAAAAACGTTGTTTAACCTCCTCAGGACCGCCGTACGCAGGATTGCGTCTTTGCGGCGGTCCTGTTGTTCTGGGTGGACGCGCCGGTGCGTCCTCTCGCGAGACGCGAGATTTCCTGTGAACGCACGCACACAGGCGCGCGCGTTCACAGGATCGGAAGGTAAGCGAGTGGATCTCCAGCCTGCCAGCGGCGATCGTTCGCTGGCAGGCTGGAGATGTGATTTTTTTAACCCCTAACAGGTATATTAGACGCTGTTTTGATAACAGCGTCTAATATACCTGCTACCTGGTCCTCTGGTGGTCCCCTTTGTTTGGATCGACCACCAGAGGACACAGGCAGCTCAGTAATATGTTGCACCAAGCACCACTACACTACACCCCCCCCCCCGTCACTTATTAACCCCTTATTAGCCCTTGATCACCCCTGATCACCCCATATAGACTCCCTGATCACCCCCCTGTCATTGATTACCCCCCTGTCATTGATCACCCCCCTGTAAAGCTCCATTCAGATGTCCGCATGATTTTTACGGATCCACTGATAGACTGATCGGATCCGTAAAAATCATACGGACGTCTGAATGCAGCCTTACAGGGGAGTGATCAATGACGGAGGTGATCACCCCATATAGACTCCCTGATCACCCCCCTGTCATTAATCACCCCCCTGTAAAGCTCCATTCAGATGTCCGCATGATTTTTACGGATCCACTGATAGACTGATCGGATCCGTAAAAATCATACGGACGTCTGAATGCAGCCTTACAGGGGAGTGATCAATGACTGTGGTGATCACCCCATATAGACTCCCTGATCACCCCCCTGTCATTGATTACCCCCCTGTCATTGATCAACCCCCTGTAAAGCTCCATTCAGATGTCCGCATGATTTTTACGGATCCACTGATAGACTGATCGGATCCGTAAAAATCATACGGACGTCTGAATGCAGCCTTACAGGGGAGTGATCAATGACTGTGGTGATCACCCCATATAGACTCCCTGATCACCCCCCTGTCATTGATTACCCCTCTGTCATTGATCACCCCCCTGTAAAGCTCCATTCAGATGTCCGCATGATTTTTACGGATCCACTGATAGACTGATCGGATCCGTAAAAATCATACGGACGTCTGAATGCAGCCTTACAGGGGAGTGATCAATGACTGTGGTGATCACCCCATATAGACTCCCTGATCACCCCCCTGTCATTGATTACCCCTCTGTCATTGATCACCCCCCTGTAAAGCTCCATTCAGATGTCCGCATGATTTTTACGGATCCACTGATAGACTGATCGGATCCGTAAAAATCATACGGACGTCTGAATGCAGCCTTACAGGGGGGTGATCAATGACAGTTGGGTGATCACCCCATATAGACTCCCTGATCACCCCCCTGTCATTGATCACCCCCCTGTCATTGATCCCCCCCCCCCCCCTGTAAGGCTGCATTCAGTCTTTTTTTTGGCCCAAGTTAGCGGAATTTTTTTTTTTTTCTTACAAAGTCACATATTCCACTAACTTGTGACAAAAAATAAAATCTCACATGAACTCACCATACCCCTCACGGAATCCAAATGCGTAAAATTTTTTAGACATTTATATTCCAGACTTCTTCTCACGCTTTAGGGCCCCTAGAATGCCAGGGCAGTATAAATACCCCACATGTGACCCCATTTCGGAAAGAAGACACCCCCAGGTATTCCGTGAGGGGCATATTAAGTCCATGAAAGATTGAAATTTTTGTCCCAAGTTAGCGGAACGGGAGACTTTGTGAGAAAAAAATAAAAAATATCAATTTCCGCTAACTTGTGCCAAAAAAAAAAAATTTCTATGAACTCGCCATGCCCCTCATTGAATACCTTGGGGTGTCTTCTTTCCAAAATGGGGTCACATGTGGGGTATTTATACTGCCCTGGCATTCTAGGGGCCCCAAAGCGTGAGAAGAAGTCTGGTATCCAAATGTCTAAAAATGCCCTCCTAAAAGGAATTTGGGCCCCTTTGCGCATCTAGGCTGCAAAAAAGTGTCACACATCTGGTATCGCCGTACTCAGGAGAAGTTGGGCAATGTGTTTTGGGGTGTCATTTTACATATACCCATGCTGGGTGAGATAAATATCTTGGTCAAATGCCAACTTTGTATAAAAAAATGGAAAAAGTTGTCTTTTGCCAAGATATTTCTCTCACCCAGCATGGGTATATGTAAAAAGACACCCCAAAACACATTCCCCAACGTCTCCTGAATACGGAGATACCAGATGTGTGACACTTTTTTGCAGCCTAGGTGGGCAAAGGGGCCCACATTCCAAAGAGCACCTTTCGGATTTCACTGGTCATTTACCTACTTACCACACATTAGGGCCCCTGGAAAATGCCAGGGCAGTATAACTACCCCACAAGTGACCCCATTTTGGAAAGAAGACACCCCAAGGTATTCCGTGAGGGGCATGGCGAGTTCCTAGAATTTTTTATTTTTTGTCACAAGTTAGTGGAAAATGATGATTTTTTTTTTTATTTTTTTTTTTCATACAAAGTCTCATATTCCACTAACTTGTGACAAAAAATAAAAACTTCCATGAACTCACTATGCCCATCAGCGAATACCTTGGGGTCTCTTCTTTCCAAAATGGGGTCACTTGTGGGGTAGTTATACTGCCCTGGCATTCTAGGGGCCCAAATGTGTGGTAAGGAGTTTGAAATCAAATTCTGTAAAAAATGACGAGTGAAATCCGAAAGGTGCTCTTTGGAATATGGGCCCCTTTGCCCACCTAGGCTGCAAAAAAGTGTCACACATCTGGTATCTCCGTACTCAGGAGAAGGTGGGGAATGTGTTTTGGGGTGTCATTTTACATATACCCATGCTGGGTGAGAGAAATATCTTGGCAAAAGACAACTTTTCCCATTTTTTTATACAAAGTTGGCATTTGACCAAGATATTTATCTCACCCAGCATGGGTATATGTAAAAAGACACCCCAAAACACATTCCCCAACTTCTACTGAATACGGAGATACCAGATGTGTGACACTTTTTTGCAGCCTAGGTGGGCAAAGGGGCCCACATTCCAAAGAGCACCTTTCGGATTTCACTCGTCATTTTTTACAGAATTTGATTTCAAACTCCTTACCACACATTTGGGCCCCTAGAATGCCAGGGCAGTATAACTACCCCACAAGTGACCCCATTTTGGAAAGAAGAGACCCCAAGGTATTCGCTGATGGGCATAGTGAGTTCATGGAAGTTTTTATTTTTTGTCATAAGTTAGTGGAATATGAGACTTTGTATGAAAAAAAATAAAATAAAAAAAATAAGCATTTTCCACTAACTTGCGACAAAAAATAAAAAATTCTAGGAACTCGCCATGCCCCTCACGGAATACCTTGGGGTGTCTTATTTCCAAAATGGGGTCACTTGTGGGGTAGTTATACTGCCCTGGCATTCTAGGGGCCCAAATGTGTGGTAAGGAGTTTGAAATCAAATTCTGTAAAAAATGACCTGTGAAATCCGAAAGGTGCTCTTTGGAATATGGGCACCTTTGCCCACCTAGGCTGCAAAAAAGTGTAACACATCTGGTATCTCTGTATTCAGGAGAAGTTGAGGAATGTGTTTTGGGGTGTCTTTTTACATATACCCATGCTGGGTGAGATAAATATCTTGGTCAAATGCCAACTTTGTATAAAAAAATGGGAAAAGTTGTATTTTGCCAAGATATTTCTCTCACCCAGCATGGGTATATGTAAAATGACACCCCAAAACACATTCCCCACCTTCTCCTGAGTACAGAGATACCAGATGTGTGACACTTTTTTGCAGCCTAGGTGGGCAAAGGGGCCCATATTCCAAAGAGCACCTTTCGGATTTCACAGGTCATTTTTTACAGAATTTGATTTCAAACTCCTTACCACACATTTGGGCCCCTAGAATGCCAGGGCAGTATAACTACCCCACAAGTGACCCCATTTTGGAAAGAAGAGACCCCAAGGTATTTCGTGATGGGCATAGTGAGTTCATGGAAGTTTTTATTTTTTGTCACAAGTTAGTGGAATATGAGACTTTGTAAGAAAAAAAAAAAAAAAGAAAAAAATCATCATTTTCCGCTAACTTGTGACAAAAAATAAAAAGTTCTATGAACTCACTATGCCCATCAGCGAATACCTTAGGGTGTGTACTTTCCGAAATGGGGTCATTTGTGGGGTGTTTGTACTGTCTGGCCATTGTAGAACCTCAGGAAACATGACAGGTGCTCAGAAAGTCAGAGCTGCTTCAAAAAGCGGAAATTCACATTTTTGTACCATAGTTTGTAAACGCTATAACTTTTACCCAAACCATTTTTTTTTTACCCAAACATTTTTTTTATCAAAGACATGTAGAACAATACATTTAGAGCAAAATTTATATATGGATGTCGTTTTTTTTGCAAAATTTTACAACTGAAAGTGAAAAATGTCATTTTTTTGCAAAAAAATCGTTAAATTTCGATTAATAACAAAAAAAGTAAAAATGTCAGCAGCAATGAAATACCACCAAATGAAAGCTCTATTAGTGAGAAGAAAAGGAGGTAAAATTCATTTGGGTGGTAAGTTGCATGACCGAGCAATAAACGGTGAAAGTAGTGTAGGTCAGAAGTGTAAAAAGTGGCCTGGTCTTTCAGGGTGTTTAAGCACTGGGGGCTGAGGTGGTTAAACGTCGACTAGCTTGTTTAGGTGATCTTCAGAAAACTGCAGACCGGCAGCAATTTTTGGAGAGTAGTGGCTTTCTCCTGGCAAATCTGCCATGCACCCCATTGTTGTTCGGTGTCCTCCTGATGGTGGACTCATGAACATTAACATTAGCTAACGTGAGAAAGGCCTTAAGTTGCTTAGAGGTTGCCTTGGGTTCCTTTGTGACACACCCTGCTCTTGACGTGATCCTTGTTCTTTAAATAAAACACACACTAGATTGTCATCCCATTAATTAAAAAACACCTAACTCTAATTTCACCTTCAAGTTATCTGCTTATTGTAAAGGTTCACATATTTTTGTCACTCAAAGACATGTGATATTGGATCATTTTCCTCAAGAAATAAATTACCAAATTTATGCAGAAGTCTGGCAGATTTATCATAGCCCAGCGGCGCATCCGGCAGTCTGTGTGCCTGTACTGAAATCTATGCCAGCCACCCTTTTCCGGAAAGAGGCGAGGAAGGCAAACAAATTGCACTTGTGCAAAAATGTTTGCACATGTGCCGTTGAAAAAGTCTTAAACCTGCAGTTTATAACTTTTTCATGTCACAAGTGGTGTATTTTAATGATAAATGTGGCCCTGTGTATGTAGACTTTTCAGTATTTTGATATAGACTATAAAGTAACATCTACCCCCAAATTTTTTTTTAGGAAAACACCACAAAAAATTGTGTGTGAATCCTGCTGCAAATAGCTAGTTTTGTGTCTGGAAAAGTGTAATTCAGTAATAGAAAAAGAATTTATTAGGTCTATAGAGAATATCAAAACAAGCACGTAATTTTTTTGTTATTTAGTTAACTGACCAGCATTTTTGCCTGTAAAAAAGGGGGAAAACGTAATAAAAAGCATTACATTATTATTAGCGTTAAAGTTCAGAAAAGCTGTTCCATCACAACAAATGTGTCAAGAAATACCAAAGCCTGACACCTCATATACTTCATGTGAATATTTAGAACGGTGACATTTTGTGGGCTCTCTTTTTTTCCTTTTGACAGGAACAGTATAAAGATTTTATAATTCTCCAGGGCACTAGCAAATTCTGAGACCTCATTTACCATGCGCTTTATGACAAGTTACCATAGGCAGTCATCTTGTAACAAAATTGTATCTCTGGGCTTTTATACCCATTTCTCCTTCACCATTTGACAAGAGTGTTAACTCAGATGGTCTTCACCTGTCTCCCCAGGAGGAAGAATTGGTATTTTCCTTTTGCAACGTAGCCTAAGAGTTGCCTGCCAACCATTACTGAAAAGTGAATGATTTAAATAATAATTGTAATTATTACAACTAGTGTTAAGACTTTGATCCAAATTTCAGGAAAATTTTGTTATGCTGCAAAACCGAAATTCCTTGCTCTTCATGGTAATGAATCCATTTTCCCTGAAATGGCAGTATAAAAAAAATATACATACTCATCCCAACCATTTGCATGCAAGGAGCCTGCCGCGGCCATCTTGATTGAAGGTATGATGTCACCAAAGCTGCCGGCGTGATGACGAATCAGGTCACTGTGTGAGATTTTGCGTGGTGTCTTCAATCAAGATGGCTGCGGTGGGCTCTTTTTTTAACCGATTAACCCCTGAAGGCCCCCATTTTTAATCTCAGATGCCGCGATCAGCGATTAACGTGGCATCTGAGGGGTTCAATGACGGGGGCAGCACAATCGCCGTTACCTGTCATTGCACCCTCTACATACAAAGAAATGTGCTTTGTGACAAAGTAATTTTTTTCACAATCACAAAGCAAATTTCTTTGTGAAATTTGGCGAAGCAGCCAAATAGAATTTTCTTTAACTTCGCTCATCTCTAGTTGTAACACCAGTGGTCACTAGAGATAACCAAATTATGATTTGCAAGAAATTTGAAGTACATGTTCTAGAATCCAGAAGGGACTATACTAATGACAGCCTGGTTGTCCTCCTCTCATGTGGCGTACAAATGAAATATTACACCACATGGTGATATGTTGTTATGATCTAGGGGTTTTGCATTCTATGACTCATGCTACTCTCCTTTCAACACTTATATTTTCTAGATATTTTTTGGCTTGCTAGAGATATATATTACTGTGCTAGGTAACTGACCAGGGCAGGATATTCCTTTTTTTGTGGCAACATATAAAGTTACTCATCATGACATTGTATCACCTTGTTCTTTTTGTTTTAAGCTTGTTCTTGATCCCAGCCCCTTTGAGGAATCCTATGCATTTGTCAACACCTTTAACACCTTTTGTATCAGTTGCCGTGAAATGAAATAAAACAGTTGGCCCCTAAATAGTACAAAAAATTGGTCACTTTTCAAGGAGACGTCTGGTAACCTCTTTTATGGCCAGACGTGGAGACGGAAATAGCTATTGTCATAGCATTAAGCACAAATAGGATTGTGATAAGGTTTTAATTAATTGGGATCTCTTCATAATTAGAAACATGCAAGTCATATTCTATGGAAAGAACATATGGCTCAGATTGGTGTTCTTATAGATTGAAGGGACTAGAAAGCAATTGGAATATATGACATTATTGTGGTTTTCTTGACAAATTTTTTTAATCTAACACAGAAATCTACTGAAATCATCTCTGCTAAATATTACAAGCATATAGATTCTTGGTTTAAGCAATATTTTATAATTATCAATGCCATGCAAAAATGTTATGTCATCTCAGACAATTTAGCCGTGCAGTGCAAATTGGCCCACCCAAATAATTGCATATATGGCTTTGCAAAGGAACATATCACATGGTGAAACTGAGTTTACTGGCTCACATATACTAATGTGACTGCACCTAGATTTTGGCATAAGGAGCAATTTGGCACATCTAGGTTTAGAAAAATTAACTGCATCTAACCCAACAAAGAGGTGTGGCTTAGTGTGAAAGGGGCATGGCATAAAAGGAGACATTTTGCACCAAAATTGTGCTAAAATGATGAAATAAGATTCTGTCTTAAATTGAGGCAGCCAACAGCTGGTATAAAGTTAGACAAAGGTGTTTAATTCAGCACCAAATATATCATCCAGCATGAGCACAGTAATAAACCTGGTGCAGGTCTAGAACACCTGTCTAGATTTATGCCATCTATAGGATTAGTAAATCTTCCCCATGGTACTTTGTGAACAATTTTTACTTACTATAAGTTCACCAGACAGAACATCTATCACCTAGCAGTACTTTATGTTCTACGGTATTGACTTTTTTATTCTGAGTAGCCAGAAAGAAAATACAAGAGATTCCATGTGACACTGGAAGACTGGTGACTCCTCATTCTCCCTATTGAGAGTCTTTCAATGGACGGCATTTAGATTATCATTCCCTCCAGGCAATTTGGGGGGGGGATAAAACAAGTGGGCACAGCTGGTAATATCACCTATCAGCCCCTGCCAGCCCACTCCATTCTGAAGTAGCAGGCTGATACAGGAGCATTTTGGAATAGTTAACACATCCTATGTGAGCCCAGTTTGGACAGAGACTTTAAGGATTCTTTAATCCACTGGTTTCTTTACCTAACCTAGGTCTCACCATAAGAAAATCACTTTCTGCTAATATGTTGAAACTTGTGTCAGCTTTGTAATAATATGATTAAATAGAACAGTAATGAACCAAAGGATGTTAATAAAACCCAAACCATTCCTAATCTACCTATCCTTGTAATTCTATAAAATAGGTAATGTGATGATTTGCAGCTTTAGAAAGCAAATAAATGTTTAATATAATCAGGAAGGCATACATTGGGATGGTTGCCGACAGTGTTAGGCAAGCAGCCAAATTCCTGCTAATCGTCCACTAAGGAGTAGTGAATCTCCTTCTTTTATAGTGAATGAAATAGTATAGCTGCAAATACTGAAGCCTACTAATTTTCTTACTCAAACGAATGATACAATGTTACTTTATTTGGGAGACTTTAATGTGCAACATTTTACAGTTATCATAAAAAGCTAGAATTGTAAAAAAAAAATTTAGATTTCATTTTTCCAATTTACAATAGTTCAGCATGTTTTAAAGAACCACGTGGTAAATCTTGCTATTTCCTATATACATTCAAATAGCTTCTAGAGAGGTGGTCCCTAATCATTTTGCTCCCATGAGTGCCATGATACAAAATACAACACACAATGAAATATGCTTAACATAGGACAGTATAATTTAATGTCATTCTATATGAAGTTTGCAACCCTAAGAGTCAACCATCCCAAACTCCTACCTATATGGCTCGCCCCAATTTGGAACTGCGCATGTGTTTTATGCAGTCGTGCTGAATCCTGAGGTGCTGGTCAGTAGTTTTTTCTTACTAGTGTTGGGCGAGCATGCACTGCCGAACACTAATTTTACTCGAGCATTGCGAGTCTCCTCCCCACACGTTTATTGCCGGCTACGCACTTTACTGGCACTCACTGTAATGCCATAGCCATGTTGGAATTGTTAGAGAGACCCAAAAGTCATTTTAAGGACTATTGTTGTCTCTGGCAGCAATATAATTATTAGTGCAACCTGCGCTAAATTGTGTGGAATTGTTAGAGACCCAAAAGTCCTTTTAAGGACTATAGTTGTATCTGGCTACAATATACATTATTAGCACAACCTGCGCTAAATTGCGTGCAATTGTTAGTGCCGCATCTGATAGTGACACAACCTCTGCTACATCTTTTATTTTACATTAGCGCAGCCTAAATATCTGTGACATTCAGCGCAATTGTTTGGCCGCTGGTGACAGCGACATTACCAGCGCTACATTTCCTGTATAACGTTTGTGTATCCTAAATATCAGTGACATTAATTCAGTGTAATTTTTTATTAGCCGCTGGTGACAGCGACATTACTTGCGCTATATCTCCTGTTTAATGTATGCGCATCCTAAAAATATCTGTGACATTCTGTGTACTTTATTTGCGCATACACTTACAAAACCTGCGCTAATGTACGTGTGACATACTTGCAAGCATATATAATTTAATATGTGCAAGGCGAGCAGTAACGGACAGGGAAGTGGCCGTGCTGCTGATGGTGCACGCGGAGGCCGTGGCCCTGGGCGCGGTGAAACACACTCATCCACAATAGTGGATTTGCAGGGTGGCGCAGGACACCACTCTCGAAGTCAGACCAGTGCGACCAGGTGGTCGGTTGGATTGCAGCAGATAATGCTTCCAATTGGTTAAGCACCACCCTGTCTTCCACAAAGTCCAGTCTCAGTAGCCAATAGTCTGGTCAACAGAATCCTCACCCTGATACTCCTTCCTCCCACCATGGAGTCTTGGCAAACAAGTGATCCCACACTCAGATATTCCGATGAGCTCTTTTCATCACCATTACTTGATTTGGGCATCTCAACAAGCCCGCTTAAAGAGGGACATGAGGAGATATTGTGCCCTGATTCCCAAACTCTTGAGCATCCACAGTCACAAGAAAATGACGGTGTGGAACATCAACTAATGTTTCACGAGGTGGATGATGATGATGAGACACAGTTGCCAATGAGTCAACTGCAATTAGTGTCTCAAGAGGTTCATGATGAGAATGAGACACAGTTGTCAATAACTGAGGTTGTTGTTAGGTCAACAAGTCATGAGGATAACCAGAGTGAGGAAGTGGAAGAGGAGGTGGTGGACGATGAAGTCACTGACCCAACCTGGGAAGGTGACAAGCCGAGTGAGGACAGCAGTACAGAGGGGGAGGGATCCGCAGCACCACAACAGGCTGGAAGAGGCAGTAAGGTGGCAAAAGGGAGAAGGCAGGCCACACCAAACAGGCCCGCAACTGTTTTCTGGGGCACCCCCTTGTGGCAATCTCCCTTGCCAAGGGGTAGGTGTTCCGCAGTCTGGCGCTTTTTTGAGGAAAGTGCGGACGATAAAATAATTGTCATTTGCGTCCTGTGCCGTACCAAAATGAACAGAGGCGTGAGCAACCTCACCACCACCAGTATGATCCGCCACATGGCATCAAAGCACCCTAATAGGTGGGCCGAACGCCTGGGTCCACAATCAGTGTCCACGGGTCACACCACTACCTCCTCTTCCCGTGTGTTATGTGCTGGCCAATCCTTTGTCCAAGACGCAGGCTCGGATGCCTCCCGCTATGCACCTGGACCTTCGCAAGCACCATCAGCTAGCACATCCACTTCTGTGTCCCAGCGCAGCGTATAGATGTCTATATCCCAGGCCTTTGAAGAAAGCGCAAATACCCAGCCACCCACCCACAGGCCATAGCACTTAATGCGCACCTTTCCAAATTGCTGGCCCTGGAAATGTTGCCATTTAGGCTTGTGGACACTGAGGCTGTCCCAAGCCACCAATATTTTTCACGGTGTGCAGTCCCAGCCTTACATCAGCATGTGTCCCGTAACATCACCCGTGCCCTGACCAACGCAGTTATTGGGAAGGTCCACTTTACGACTGACACATGGACAAGTGCTTTTGGCCAGGGACGCTACATTTCTCTGATAGCACACTGGGTGAATGTTGTGGAGGCCAGAAGCGAGTCGTACCCTGGGATGGCACAGGTGCTACCGATGCCAAGAATTGCGGGCCCTACTTCCATCAGGGTTTCTCCCAGCACCTACGTTAGTGGCTGAAACCACCCCTTCTCCTCCTCTGCCTCCTCCTCCACTTCCACCTCTGAAATATTATCTTGCAGCACCAGTCAGACATCAGTCAGTAACTGGAAGCACTGTAGTGGGGAGTGGCAACAGGCTGTGCTTAAACTGATCTGCTTAGGTGACAAACAGCACACTGCCACAGAGCTGTGGCAGAGGATAAGGGACCAGACTGAGCTGTGGCTCTCGCCACTCAACCTAGAACCAGGCATGGTTGTGTCTGATAATGGTCGTAACTTGGTGGCAGCTTTGGAGATCGGCAAGCTCACACACATACCATGGCTACCCTACGTGTTCAACCTAGTGGTTCAGAGGTTTCTCAAAACCTACCCCAATTTGCCTGAGCTAGTGGTGAAGGTGTGCCGCGTGTGTGCCCATTTTCGCAAGTCATCGACAGCTTCCGCTGGTCTGGCAACACTGCAGCAGTGCTTGCAATTGCCAGCTCACCGACTGTTGTGCTACGTGAGCACACGCTGGAACTCGACGTTCCACATGTTGGCCAGGCTTTGTGAGCAGCAGAGGGTAGTAGTGGAATACCAGCTTCTGCTCTTCACAAGTGACAAGTGGGCATTGATGTCTGATCTCTGTGAGGTTTTACGCAACTTTGAGGAATCAACACAGATGGTGAGCGGTTATAACGCTATTATGAGCGTAACCATCCCACTTCTGTGTCTACTCAAATGCTCACTGCTCACAATTAAGGCAGACGCTTTGCATGTGGAAGAGGTGGAAATGGGGGAATACAGTATATAGGGTGATAGCCAGACTACCCTCAGTTCGTCTTCTAAGCGCAAATTGGATGATGATGAGGAGGAGCAGGAGACGGTTGCCTCCGCTACAGAGAGTAGTACCAATTGAAGTTTTATTCCATCTGTTCAGTGTGGCTGGGTAGAAGAGGAGGAAGAGGATGAGGAGATTTAGAGTCATCCTCCTAATGAGGACAGCAAAATCTTGTCTGTTAGGACTCTAGCACATGGCTGACTTTATGTTAGGCTGCCTTTCCCGTGACCCTCGCGTTGTACACATTTTGACCAACACCGATTACTGGTTGTTTACCCTTCTCGACCCCCGCTACAAAGAGAACTTCTCATCTCTCATTCCTGTGGTGGAAAGGACGAGAAAATGGTGCAATACCAGAAGGTCCTTGTGGAAAAATTGCTCCAAAGATTTCTAGCTGACAACGCTGGCTGCAGAGTACGTAGTTCCTTGGCCAACCAAGGAGGGGATACGAAGGGAACACACAGCAGTTCTAACAGAGACAGAGCAACACTCTCCAAGGCCTGGGACAGTTTTATGACACCCTGCCAGCACCCTCATCCTGATGCGCGGCCTAGTGTCACAAGGATCGTAAAATTTTGGAAGATGGTGAAGGAGTATGTAGCAGACCGTGTCAGCGTCCTCAGTGATCCCCCTTACAACTATTAGGTGTCCAACTATTGGAGGCGCTGGCCTGTCCCGCCACCAGCGTTTTGTCAGAGTGGGTATTTAGTGCTGCTGGGGACATAATAACTGATAAGTGCATCCGCCTGTCAACTGAAAATGCTGACCGTTTGACTCTTATAAAAATGAACAAGGCCTGGATTGCCCCTGACTTCTCTACTCCACCAGAGGAAAGCGGCTGAACATAAAGGCACAAAAAATGTGGCTTTTATGGTGTATTGTATACACTGTATTCCCATGCACCCCTTCCACCACTAAAAAGGGTATATGGTTTAATCTCCCTTTTCCCGTTCTCCTCCTCCATCATATCAACATGCTTATTAGGCTGCCCTCGCTCTTAATGTTTTAGAGCAGGGGTGTCAAACTCAAATTCATCGGGGGCCGCATCAGCAGTTTGGTCACCCTCAAAGGGCCGGAAAACTTACAGTTACTTGGCTTGGCCCTTGGGGATCTCGGACGCCACTTCCACACTTTTGCCCGGGTCTCGGTGGAGCTGATGAGGTGTTTTATCCTAATGAGAAAGATTTCATTATAAGTATTTGGAGATAATAGCAGCCCCCAGTAATAACAGCCCCCAGTAATAACAGCCCCTCTGTGCCAGTAATAACAGCCCCCGCCAGTAATAACAGCCCCCTTTGCCAGTAATAACAGCCCCCCCTTTGCCAGTAATAACAGCCCCCCCTTTGCCAGTAATAGCAGCCCCCAGTAATAACAGCCCCCAGTAATAACAACCCCTCTGTGCCAGTAATAACAGCCCCCAGTAATAACAGCCCCCAGTAATACCAGCCCCTCTGTGCCAGTAATAACAGCCCCCGCCAGTAATAACAGCCCCTTTGCCAGTAATAACAGCCCCCCCTTTGCCAGTAATAACAGCCCCCCCTTTGCCAGTAATAGCAGCCCCCAGTAATAACAGCCCCCAGTAATAACAGCCCCTCTGTGCCAGTAATAACAGCCCCCAGTAATAAGAGCCCCTCTGTGTCAGTAATAACAGCCCCTCTGTGCCAGTAATAACAGCCCCCAGTAATAACAGCCCCACTGTGCCAGTAATAACAGCTCCCAGTAATAAGAGCCCCTCTGTGTCAGTAATAACAGCCCCCAGTAATAAGAGCCCCTCTGTGTCAGTAATAACAGCCCCTCTGTGCCAGTAATAACAGCCCCCAGTAATAACAGCCCCTCTGTGCCAGTAATAACAGCCCCCAGTAATAAGAGCCCCTCTGTGTCAGTAATAACAGCCCCCAGTAATAAGAGCCCCTCTGTGTCAGTAATAACAGCCCCTCTGTGCCAGTAATAACAGCCCCCGCCAGTAATAACAGCCCCCCCTTTGCCAGTAACAAACAGCCCCCCCTTTGCCAGTAATAACAAACAGCCCCCCCTTTGCCAGTAATAACAGCCCCCGCCAGTAATAACAGCCCCCTCTTTGCCAGTAATAACAGCCCCCCCTTTGCCAGTAATAACAGCCCCCCCTTTGCCAGTAATAACAGCCCCTGCCAGTAATAACAGCCCCCCCTTTGCCAGTAATAACAGCCCCCCCTTTGCCAGTAATAACAGCCCCCAGTAATAACAGCCCCCGCCAGTAATAACAGCCCCCCCTTTGCCAGTAATAACAGCCCCCCCTTTAACATAGTAACATAGTAACATAGTACATAAGGCCGAAAAAAGACATTTGTCCATCCAGTTCGGCCTGTCATCCTACAAGTTGATCCAGAGGAAGGCAGTAATAACAGCCCCCGCCAGTAATAACAGCCCCCCCTTTGCCAGTAATAACAAACAGCCCCCCCTTTGCCAGTAATAACAGCCCCCGCCAGTAAAAGTATCTTACATAATAAAAATAATTAAAAAAAACACATACTTACCTCCATGTCAGTGATGCGATGCAGGCCTCTTCTGGCCTGTGTCCCACGTTGTATGGCTCAGGCAGCGCGATGACGTCATCGCACCACCTGCGCTGGCCTCTGATAGGCTGCAGGCACTAGGCCGGCAGCCTATCAGAGGAAGGGAAAGGGACACGCCTCTCCCTCCCCTACCGCAGCACAGGCAGGCATCTGTATCGCTGTCCTGAGGACGGCGATACAGATGACTGGAGATGAGCGCTTCCACAATGGAAGCGCTCATCTCCCTGTGCCCAGCCGCCGCCGCCAGCTCGCTCGCCTGCCGCATATCGGCGGCGGCTGCGCGGGCCACATGACGAGGTCTGGCGGGCCGGATTCGGCCCGCGGGCCTTGTGTTTGACACCCGTGTTTTAGAGGGTCAGCTCAGCAGCAGGCCCTCACCCATAATGTTTTAGAGGGTCACCAACAGGCCCTCACCATAATATTTTGACGGTCACCAGCAGGCAGTCAACAATAATGTTTTTGAGTGTCACCAGCAGGCCTTTACCCATAATGTTTTTGAGGGTCACCAGCAGACCCCTGCCCATAATGTTTTAGAGGGTCTCCAGCAGGCCCTTGTTCATAATGTTTTTGAGGGTCACCAGCAGGCCCTCGCCCATAATGTTTTTGAGGGTCACCAGCAGACCCTCGCCCATAATGTTTTAGAGGGTCACAAGCAGGCCCTTGTTCATAATGTTTTTGAGGGTCACCAGCAGGCCCTCACCAATAATGTTTTTGAGGGTCACCAGCAGGCCCTCACCCCTAATGTTTTAGATAGTCAGATCAGCAGCAGGCACTTGCCCCTAAGGTTTTAGAGGGTCAGCTCAGCAGTAGTCCCTCACCCCTAATGTTTTAGATGGTCAGCTCAGCAGCAGACCCTCACCCCTAATGTTTTAGATGGTCAGATCAGCCTCAGGCCCTCGCCCCTAATGTTTTAGATGGTTATATCAGCAGCAGGCACTCGCTCCTAATGTTTTAGAGGGTCAGCTCAGCAGCAGGCCCTCGCCCCTAATGTTTTAGAAGGTTAGATCAGCAGCAGACACTCGCCCCTAATGTTTTAGAGGGTCAGCTCAGCAGCAGACCCTCACCTTTAATGTTTTAGATGGTCACATCATCAGCAGGCCCTCGCCCCTAATGTTTTAGATGGTCAGATCAGCAGGCCCTTGCGCCAATAGTTTTTGAGGGGCACCAGCAGGCCATCAATCATAATTTTTCGAAGGTGTGTAGGATGCCCTCCTTTATGTGTAATAAAGGTTGTATTGTAGTGCCGGTTCCTTGTAATTTTTGGCAGCCCTTTCACTTAGTGCATAGGCTTTATGAGTGTAGGAGTCCCACTACCTGATCAATTGTACCACAATGTGAATGAGGCCCTCCTTTATGTGATATACAGGTTGTATCGGAGTGCCTCTTCCTTGTAATTTTTGCTAGCACTTGCACATTATATACAATAAATATACAGGAAAGAATGTTTCCTAACAATTTTCCCTCTAAAATCGATTTTATCTTTGGTATTGTCAGTCTGTAAAAGTGGCGTACTACTCGGACAACATCGTTCCCAGAAGCGACCTGGGAGTCCAAGATGCATCCAGACATCCTTCCCATGCTGGAACCATTTCAGTGGTGTTTCCATCAATTTATGACCTTTTCCTGTGAACCAGACACCCTCCCTTCTTCAGAGCAGGGGGTGCCTGGTTTAATGCTGTGGTTCTCCCATTGACTTCCATTGTTCTCGGGTGCTCTGTAGAGCACCAGAGCATCCCGAGGTGTTCTACTCGAGCACCCGAGCACTTTGGTGCTCGACCAACACTAGTTATTACATGTCCGAGTTATCTTTCATACAGGTTCCTAAGCAGTCATATCTTCTTCAACCTGCCTGCAATTGTACGTACAGTCAGGTCTAAGAAGCAACGTGCCAAAAAATGCCCGTGTATCCCCTGATTGGTGTTGGGAACAAAGCAGGTAAAAATCTAGGGATGGGTGGGTGCATTTACTCTTGGCAAAATCTGTATTTCCATATCTTTCCATATCTACAGTATTGAAAAAAAAAAAAAAAAAAATAACTTCAGTGTGTAGCAAAAGTAAAAGGTTTGTGTACAAATAATAAATGGGATGAGCGCTCACGTTCTGTAATGCAAAAGTGTAGTCAAAAGAAGAGCAGAGCTAAGGGTTGCAAAAAGATCCTCTACCACATTACACCAGTATTACACTGTATATGACACATGGTAGGTAGGAAGCCCTGTTAGAAGGGTACTTTTACCCATTGTTCTTCAAATTTGAAACCCAGAGTCACATTATTATGATCACTTCCTACTTTCGATGTCGGCAGCATGTAGCTCATGGAGGAAGTCATGTGTGGAGAGCTGGCTTGGTGTGTATATAAGGGGTGTAGTAGGCTGTCTGCACAAATATCCCTTGTTGCTGTCATGGGTAAAAGGGGCAATTTATCAGAGTTGCAAAAAGGGATGATTACTGGCTTTTGGGGCAACGGTGGCAGTATTTCTGAAACTGCGCAGTTTGTGAACTGATCATGTGCTGCTGGGGTGAAAGTGTATCATGAATGGAAAAATGGCACTATTGCAAATAAGTAATGTGGAAACTCTAGAGCACCACATGCCACTGATGTGCAAGGTGAACGTCGGCTACAGTGGAGTAGCTTCCTGCCAAAATAAACAAGGGGGCCACCAGATGTGTGTCTACAACAACAGTTCGGTGAACCTACTGCGTAAGGGGCCCCACAGCAGATTGGCCAATCACTGCACCTCTACTAACAATGTCTCATTGGAAGGAAAGGCTTCAATTTTCACAGCAGTATTCAAATTGATCCTCTGCTGATTGAAAGGCTTGCCTTCTCCTATGAGTCACGTTTTCTACTTTGTGAAATGGTTGGACATGGGTTTGTCAGGCATATAAACACATAATGGTGGTGGCAGTGATATGGTCTGGGGAATGTTTTATGGCATTCTCTGGGCTAACTCATCCATGTGGGTGGCACTCTAAGCCAATTTTGTTATGAATCCATCCTTGCAGATCACGTACACCCATACATGCTGATTGTCTTCCCTAGGACGGATGGGATCTTCCAGCAAGTTACATAGCTAGAAATATCTGACATTTGTTGGAAGAGCATGATTAAGACTTCCAAGTACTACCCTGTCCCCCTAATTCCCCAGACTTGAACCCAACTGAGCATCTGTAGGGCCACCTCAATCACTGAGTTCGTCCAATGAATCCTTCCCCACGCACCCTCCAGCAGCTGTAGGGTGCACTGCTGTCAACATGGCTCCAGTGACAACCTACCAGGACCTTATCGAGTCACTCTCAACCCGTCTAGCTGCTGTCTGTGCTGCACATGGTGGTTGCTCCGAATATTGGGTGGTGTTCATAATAATGCGACTCAATTGTGTAAAGTACAGCTAATACTTTGGATAATGTTTGTACTCCACCTCCAGTCTGATTCCTTTTGGAAGAATTTATTTTTATTTAAACCATGTACATTGTGACCTTTGCCTTTATCCAAGTTCACAGCAGTGTGGTTGGTTATTATTCTTTTTAAAAGAATACTTAACTTTTTATGGTCATGTCAGTACAAGAACAGTTTAATTAGGATAAAATAAATCCCCTTTGTGACTTCCTAAGAGTTATGGAATACCCTCTACAATATCAGGTTCATGCATTACCCCCAAGAAATTTCTCTAGATTCCCTCATGAGAACAATACATTTCTATGAAATACTGCTTAGCCTTTGTAGGTTAGTGCTATATGTAATAAATATCTGGTCAGGTCTGCACATGCTATCACTATACCTCTCCAAATATGGTTAGAATGTTTGAAACTAATTTAAAATGACAAGACTATAAAAACAGAAAGGAAGCAGATTACATTAAGGAGAGGGCATGTATAAACGTACACATGGAGTAACAACCTCTATGTAGCTTAGGGTGACTTTCTCATGATCACTGGTGTAGTTCTGAGATCTCTTTATCTAACAAATCAGGAGAACATCATCACAATTACAGCATGTACTGAATACAGACCTACAATATTTATAGACCATGTAGAGGAACCTACAAGTGAATGGGACCACACATGCTTCACGTTAAAACTCCAGGTAATTAGATCAGGAAGCTTCTTAACAGCATAGATGTCAAGATATAAAACTAAGCTCCCCCTATTTGGTCTTTAGAAGTCATAGTTAATAGTTATTTTATAGTTTAAAGCTTATAATTGATTAATCTTTCACCATCAAATTAAGCACAAATGAGCTCTCCCCTCAGCCTTCAGCTATATGATAGATAATACAAGAGGTAGTTTCTTTAAGAGTCATAGCTCGGTCACAGAAAGTCAGACACATTTAGGTACATTGATTTTTGACCAATGCAAAAACTCATCAAAGCAGTAACTCAAATATAGGGGAATGTAAGCAATGTACATCACCTCCATGGCTAATAAAATAGTTTGAAACCAATGTTTCCTAAATGTAAGGTGGTATATTGAAATCGGAACATCATGTAATGCAACTCCACTTTTGATTCAAGTTCATAGTTTCAAGTAATCAGGTACAAGTATACAGTAGATGCTTTAGCCTTTAATACGTTCTCTTATTCTATTTGCGCTTATTAGCACATTTATTTGTTAGTCGTTGGTCGGCTTGAACTGGAGAATCTGAATAAATTTAGTAGTGTTTGAAAACTCTATGAACATCTGTACATAAAGTAAACCTACCAAAAGAATATCATGTCCCACTCTGAAGTTAGATGGCAACATTTCCTGGTCTGAATTCTGTCAAGTGTCCACACATATACACATATCACGGCCACCATTCAGGTCAGTAGTATGCAGATATTGATGTACCTGAGTATTTCAATTAACACAAGGTCTTACTGACTGCACTACACCTGACAGAGATTAGAAAGCGGCATTTTGTTATGGGGATTTACAAGTAGTGCAGGCACAGATGTAAGGCCATAATCACATGGTTATATCTCAGCATAAAATTAAGATATTTTTTCAGAGTATTCAGATACACTAAAGAGTTTTTTTTTAATATGTCCAGCCTAGTTTCATTTAAAGAGGAACTCCCGCAAAAAAATTTACTCTCTGACATGCTAGAAAGGTACATGATGTAATCTGTAGTGAATGTATTCTTCTTATTACTTCCTACCTCATCTCAGCTATGTCATGTGACCAGCAATCAGACTCTCCAACTGACACAGCATCTTATGTGTGGACAGGAAGTCAGTTTCTCTATGTATTCCTATGGGAGCCTCAGTCTCATAGGAATGAATAGAGAAGCAACTGACTTCCTGTCCTGTGTCAGTTGGTCACATGACATAGCTAAGGATCAGAAGGGAGGGGATAGCTCACAAATACAGTCACTGATGAGAAGATTACTGTACATTCACTACAGATTACATCACGTACCTTTCTAGCAGGTCAAAGATTAAACATTATTTCCCGGAGTTCTTCTTTAAGAGTTACAATTTATGCAATTACATAATATGAAATTCAAGATTTTTGCAGTTTGCTGATCAACACGATAATTTGTATCTATCATATGGCGAATGCTACAGCGCCAGTAAGAAAATTACAGTGGGATGCGAAAGTTTGGGCAACCTTGTTAATCGTCATGATTTTCCTGTATAAATCGTTGGTTGTTACGATAAAAAATGTCAGTTAAATATATCATATAGGAGACACACACAGTGATATTTGAGAAGTGAAATGAAGTTTATTGGATTTACAGAAAGTGTGCTATAATTGTTTAAACAAAATTAGGCAGGTGCATAAATTTGGACACCACAAAAAAGAAATGAAATCAATATTTAGTAGATCCTCCTTTTGCAGAAATTACAGCCTCTAAACGCTTCCTGTAGGTTCCAATGAGAGTCTGGATTCTGGTTGAAGGTATTTTGGACCATTCCTCTTTACAAAACATTTTTAGCTCATTCAGGTTTGATGGCTTCCGAGCATGGACAGCTCTCTTTAAGTCACACCACAGATTTTCAATTATATTCAGGTCTGGGGACTGAGATGGCCATTCCAGAACGTTGTACTTGTTCCTCTGCATAAATGCCTTAGTGGATTTTGAGCAGTGTTTAGGGTCGTTGTCTTGTTGAAAGATCCAGCCCCGGCGCAGCTTCAGCTTTGTCACTGATTCCTGGACATTGGTCTCCAGAATCTGCTGATACTGAGTGGAATCCATGCGTCCCTCAACTTTGACAAGATTCCCAGTCCCTGCACTGGCCACACAGCCTCACAGCATGATGGAACCACCACCATATTTTACTTTAGGTAGCAGGTGTTTTTCTTGGAATGCTGTGTTCTTTTTCCTCCATGCATAACGCCCCTTGTTATGGCCAAATAACTCAATTTTAGTTTCATCAGTCCTCAGCACCTTATTCCAAAATGAAGCTGGCTTGTCCAAATGTGCTTTAGCCCACCTCAAGCGGCACTTTTTGTGCTGTGGGCGGAGAAAAGGCTTCCTCTGCATCACTCTCGCATACAGCATCTCCTTGTGTAAAGTGCGCTGAATGGTTGAACGATGCACAGTGACTCCATCTGCAGCAAGATGATGTTGTAGGTCTTTGGTGCTGGTCTGTGGGTTGACTCTGACTGTTCTCACCATTCGTCGCTTCTGTCTATCCGAGATTTTTCTTGGTCTGCCACTTCGAGCCTTAACTTGAACTGAGCCTGTGGTCTTCCATTTCCTCAATATGTTCCTAACTGTGGAAACAGACAGCTGAAATCTCTGAGACAGCTTTCTGTATCCTTCCCCTAAACCATGATGGTGAGCAATCTTTGTCTTCCGGTCATTTGAGAGTTGTTTTGAGACCCCCATGTTGCTACTCTTCAGAGAAAATTAAAAGAGGAGGGAAACTTACAATTGACCCCCTTAAATACTCTTTCTCATAATTGGATTCACCTGTGTATGTAGGTCAGGGGTCACTGAGCTTACCAAGCCAATTTGAGTTCCAATAATTAGTTCTAAAGGTTTTGGAATCAATAAAATGACAACAGTGCCCAAATTTATGCACCTGCCTAATTTTGTTTAAACAATTATAGCACACTTTCTGTAAATCCAATAAACTTCATTTCACTTCTCAAATATCACTGTGTGTGTCTCCTATATGATATATTTAACTGACATTTTTTATCGTAACAACCAACGATTTATACAGGAAAATCATGACGATTAAGGCTACTTTCACATTAGCATTCGGAGCGGGTCCGTCTGATGTTTCATCAGACGGATCCGCTCCTATAATGCAGACGTTTGCATCCGTTCAGAACGGATCCGTCTGCATTATAACTTAGAAAAATTTCTAAGTCTGAAAGTAGCCTGAGCGGATCCGTTCAGACTTTACATTGAAAGTCAATGGGGAACGGATCCGCTTGAAGATTGAGCCATATAGTGTCATCTTCAAGCGGATCCGTCCCCATTGACTTCCATTATAAGTCTGGACGGATCCGCTCGCCTCCGCACGGCCAGGCGGACACCAGAACGCTGCAAGCAGCGTTCAGGTGTCCGCTCACTGAGCGGAGCGGAGGCTGAGCGCTGGCAGGCGGATGCATTCTCAGTGGATCCGCCTCCACTGAGAATGCATTAGGGCCGGACGGCTGCGTTCAGGGCCGCTTGTGAGCCCCTTCAAACGGAGCTCACGAGCGGACACCTGAACGCAGGTGTGAAAGTAGCCTAACAAGGTTGCCCAAACTTTCGCATTCCACTGTACTTTAAGGGGGTTGTCCTATGAAATATTCAAAAAATATTTAACCCACCACTTGGATTTGAACACTTTTGCAATTGTATGTAATTAAAACTTTAGTATAGCCACTGAGTTTTTCAATAAAATCTATCTGTATAGCGCCACCTGCTGTTTGTTCTTTTCCTTATTCACTGTCCACCTGGCTAAGTAGGACACACATCCTCAGTTCCAGCCTTCAACTGCCACCAGCCTTATGTACTGTTAGAAGCTGTGACATTTCCAGTGAAAGAGCTGCATCAGAAAGGATACACCCCCTGAGAAAGGTCACAACCCTAAGAAAGGACTCATCCCCTGATAAAGTAAATGCCCCCGAGCTGCCAGCTTGAAGTAAATCTAACAAAGCAATTGGAACAATAAATGGGTAGATCTTTGGATCTATATAAGGTACAGAGCTCGTTGAAGCTTTGTTACAAAGAGATTACCATGTGCTTTATTTATCTCAGTTTTTTTTTTTTACATGAATAATCGGATAACCCTTTAAGTCTTCCTTGTACTTTACAAGCTGATTAGAATTGCTTCAGGGGAAATTACCCCATAAGTATGTTCCCAGCACGTGCACAGAGGCATCCCAGTAGTATCATATGATTCTTATCATAGTCAAACCATCATCAGACATAAAACAAGTTTCCCCTCTGAACCTCAGAAATTAAGTTGCATTTTAGACAGTATGCTCCAGCAAATGCCACTTAACAGTTATGTTTCATAATGAAAATGCAAACCACAATTCACATGACTTTATTTCTGTATTCACATGACTGCATTTTCACAGGAAAACCAAATGAGGTCCGCATGGGATTTTTTATTGACAAGATGATGAGTGATAGACGTTCCATTCTTTAAAATCTCTTGTGAAAACAATGTTTGAAAAAGTAAATGACGTCTAGATGTACAGTACCTAAAATAAAACCATTATACAAAACATCGTAATATAGGAACCTACAGTGTAGTTACCATAAACTACATTTCAAGAAACACAGGACTGGCCTTTGGGGTGAGCAACTTGTGTGGACAGTCACCTCGGCTGGAGGCAGCACCATGGCAGAACTAGCACCATTAGGTTTGTGACCACTACAAATCTTAAAATTTATTGTATAGATGTTTTATGTAGACATTACATAATATATCTAGAGATGAGCGAAGTTATCAAAAATTCGATTCGGCTGCTTCCCCGAAGTTTACAAAGGAATTTGATTTGTTTTGTATTACTTCATCACAAATCTGATTCCACTGTATGTAGTGGGTGTAATGATGCGGAACGGCGATCACACCCTCTGTCATTGAACCCCTCAGATGCCACATTCAACGCTGATCGCAGGATCTGACAGTCACATTGAGGCCTTTCAGGGGTTAATCGGGGGTTAAAAACTAAAAAATACATACCTCATCTATTTTCTCACAGAGGTGTCGCCACGGCCATCTTAATTGAAGAAAACACGCCAAATCTTGCGTGCGCTGACGTAATGACATCATCGTGCTGGGGAGACGTGGTGGTGTCATCACCGATGATGTCACCACACCCAGCCACCGTGATGACGTGGTGACATCACATGTCAGCACACAAGATTTGGCTCATTTTCTTCAATCAAGATTGTCACGAACTATGGATCCGATCGGTCCGGATCCCACAGCTGTGACGTAGTGGTCTGTGACGGAGTCTGAGCACACACAGAGACCTCATGTGACCGGGGTATTACCATCCGGCTAACACCCCCCCACTACACTTTGGTAACTGCCACCACGTGGGTTCCCGGTCCACGAGCCGACTATCCGGGTCATTCACTATCACACAGATCAGTGGATGAACCGGATATCACTTACTGACCAACCGCAGTCAATCACCCCCAGCTACAATTCCTAAATGCCATTTAACTAACTACCTGGTAACGTCTCTTCAAAGGCAAGGTACGTTGTTCAGCAGCTTAGAATATGGAAGACTTGGTCACTTAGATTTTATAATCTTTAATAAGAGGTAAAAAGCAGTGCATACAAATCTAATGAAAATGACTATAAATCTACAGAATAATAATAACAATATAAATAATCACAACAGTTCAAATGAAAGGGAAAAAGATGAAAGAATACTTAGTTTCTCTGGAGGCTTTCAGATGGTCGTTCATATGTCCTTTTTGAATCCTTGCAAACCCAGTTCAGTATGTATCAGGGGAGACCCTCAAAGTTCTTCTGATCCAGGGATATGCCGCCAATGTCCAATTAAGTGTCTGGTGATGTTCCATGGGTCTCTCTCCTCTGTCCTTGTGCACGGATTTTTATGAACTCTCCCATGGGCAGGAGACTTACTCCTGTCAGCCAATGGCAGCAGAGTGACTGTGAAGCCTAGGGATTGGCCTCCAAGTGTTTTATGACCCCATCAAAGTTCAGTTCCTACAATGAGGATTATACTTAAGCCCGTATCTCCCTGATACATCGGCATATTTTTATACAGAATACATAGTTGCGATCCTTATTTATTTACATACAGAATGAGACCACACACGGTAATGCTGGGACCTGTAGTTCTTCTACCACCCATAGGTGAGCTACAGAATCACATCCTCTGGTCATATTTGATACCCAATTAACCACAATACTCTGTAGAGCCTGGATCTGGTGTCAGAAAGGGCATAAGTTGATTCATAAATGAAATATGAAAGTGGACTGGTTTTATGCCCAGAGCTAATTAAGGGCTATTAGCTCTCCTCAAACCAGACCTGGAAATTAATGACGTCACGCTCCAGCCAGGCTTGACAGCGAGCTGATCTTTATCTTATAGGACAGGATGAGCTGGGCCTGGTATAGCCTTTATGACCTTTTATAGCCGGCCTCACAGAGTAGTGGTAATAAAAGTGTCCATCTATATCATAGGTGACCCAGGCTTCAGGAAGATGAGAGTTCACAGTTTTTTTTACATAGGCCAGAAGCATACAAGATGGCTACCCAGAGGAATTATGTATGTATGCCGGCACAAAGATGGCCACAATGACACCTCCGCGAGCAAATCGATGAGGTCAGAATGTTTTTTTTTTTTTTTTACCACCATTTGTGGAAAAATTTATTTATTACCATGAAGCGCCAGAAAATTCGGCTTTGGGGCGAATCAAATTTTTCCTTAGATTCGGATTGAAGTCAATTTGTTTAGCTTCGATTCGCTCAAAAGTAAATATAACATTAGAGATCTGTTATTTGGTCACTATATGTTAGTAATTTTAGCACTGTATGGTGTGCAATGTGTTTACATTGTGTTTACTCTACAGCATGTGATTTTTGCTGCAGTGTATGGTGGTGGTGGTGGCAGTATTTAGCCAACCTATGGCACGGTTACCTGGGCAGTTTACTATGTTGTGCTGGTTCATAGTCTAGTTTCACATTGCTGTCACGATTGATGGGTGCGACCCAAACATCAATGACAGTGGGGTTGATTTCCAGTATCCTTCAGTTCCTGATTCCAAGGCTATGTACTACTTATACTGTAATATTCATGCTGTCATTGGTGAATTTTAATATTTGTAACTACCACCTGCTGGGGAGAGACAAGCAGGGGGTCAAATAGTACTGCTCTAATGGGCATTATTTCCTAAAAATGTTCTTCTGCAAAAGAAGAAGATGTTATAATGTTTATAAAAATACAACTCTTTCCCAGCGATAATATTCCCTGACTTCGCTGTTGAAGGGCACTGGTGTGATATTTTTTCATTTCTAGAAGATAACAGCTGTTCACTAACATGGTAAATAGACCCAATGCATTCAACTGAAATATTTTTCTTTCTTTACAGAAACTTTTGGAAAAAGAAGCTGCAGATGCTGTGTATTATACAAAAGAGCAGGTGTGTGCATTGCATGGAGCACAGGGTTAGGATACTACTATGTCTTGAGAACGTCTTCACATATCTGCTTTTGTTTAGCCTACACAAACATGCTTATATTTCTGAGTTGTCCTTACATTACCATCCATTGGAAGAATTCCTTGGAATGTAGGTATGCATCCTCTTGTCAGGCAATAGCGAGATTAGACAATATGTATGTTTTATTTATGTTGCTTATATATTCTACAGCACTGTACAGAGATTATCATCATTCAAATCAGTCCTTCGAGCTGAACTAAACAACCTGGCCTCCTAGCTGATACTTGTTACACCAGAGAGCTCCAACCTGTGGCAGTGTAGCTGAGAGGAGTTGTAGTTTTTCAACAGCTGGAGAGCAAGAAGTTGGACATTACTGATCTACCCTGATACATTATACCAAACCTTCAGGACAAGATAGAGATTTGTGCTTCTGATCTTTTCATTTACATGGGATTAACAGGTCTGGAATAGAAGGGATTAAAGTAATAAACTTTCAGTTTTTAAATCTGTAGGTGTGTTTCTACCTTATGGATGCACAAAAGGGATGTTTGCAAAAGGGATGTTCCCATTCACTCGCAGAAAATGAAGGTTTTAAAAACTATTTTTTTCATAAATTAATAGTACTGTACAGGTGAATTTTGCATTATAATTTATCATAGGAAAACACATCTTTCTCCACTTATCAGCTCTTTTTTTCTGGCCCCGCTGCTTTACTAAAACTCAATTCATTGCTCAAGTCCATCTTCAGTATCTAGTGTTTTGCTGTTTCATTTTCCTGGTTTCACATCTAAATTACTTACTTCTGTTGAATAATGTCATCCATTACTTCTGCTTATGAGGATGTGCTACAGAGACTTAGGGAAGCAGAATCTTCACCCGTAGCTCAGCTAGAACTGAGAATTAAAACTAGTGATCAATGCCAGATGCAAGTCATTCCTTGTATATACATGTGGCTTCTTATTCTGAAAGTCAGACAATTATACTTAAAAAATCACGAGGAATTGAGAAACAAAATACATTGGAAACCCACAGAACTTTAAATTTCACTTTAACAGGGCTTGCTGCATGCAAATTCCTTTAATTCCCATCTTAAAGGGGTTAGCCACTTTCTGGCTACTTGCGTGCATGTAAGATAACTATATGTCACTTACTAATATAGCCTTTGTTGATACTCTGTTATGTTGGCTATATTTCATTAGCCACTCCCCCTTGATGAGAAAATCTGTCCACACAGAGGTCCTATCCATAAGATGGCTGCTGATATAGGGTCATGTGATCAGATACATCGTTCAGCGTCCTCCATTCGGACACACTGCGCTAACTTCCAACTATGCAAGTACAAATGTCAGGTGTGGTGCATTTGAATGGAGGAGACATAACATGGAGATGATTTTTCTGGTCAAATGACCCTTCATCAGCGGCCATTTGATGGACAAGACCACTATGTGGAAAGCACAAAGACTTGGCCAACAAGGCGGCACACCTCATAAAATATAGAAAATGGCACAGAATTTCAACAAAAGCTATATTAGTAAGTACCATAAAATCATCTTACAACAGTAACTAGAAAGTGGCCAATCCCTTTAATTTTTTTTTTTTAGCAAGTTTGCAATTAATGAGTAGCGTCAGGATAGCCAATCTAAGTAAACCACTTAACAGAGCTGTTTGCTGAAATGTATTCTATCAATGCTCGGGAGAAGAAATACTCCAGATACTACTAATTATTTCTAAGAAACACTAATAGTTAACGGCATTAAAAGTTAAGATATTAGACAGATGCCTTCAGTTATGAGTTACATAAAAAACCAGGAACTCATGGAATAAAATAAGGCAATACATTTCTTCAGTATGGATATGATTACTTTTATATGGGTATTTACTACACAGGTGCATGCGTGTAACCTTATTCACTTCGAGGTAGGGGTCGTGATCACATTGCGGACAAGACTATTGCTTACTCACGCTATCATTTCCTTTCATACTGAGCAAGCAAGTACTATGGTGGTAAATATTCCAACCTGTAAATTTCCAGTCCCCTGTGTGATACAGAGGAGGATTTTTAAATGGGTCAAAAAGTAAAGAATGTGATGGAAAATACACAGAAAAAAAAAAGATCTTTGGCAAAAACAATAGCAAAAAAATGAAGCAAAAAAACACATGTGTTATGTGCTGTTTTTGCCATGGAAAAGGGTAAAATCTGCAGAGCAGCAGCAGAAATTGACATGCTGCAGATTTCAGTTCCGCACTGCAGATTATTTATATTGCATGTGGATGAGCTTTCTCAAAATCTCACCCACTTTTCTGGTACTGCACAATGTTTCAGATTTCCCATATGGAAATCTGTGACAGCAAATCTGCAGCATATGAACCTACGATAAATCTATGAAAACTATACCTGAGAAATATTGCAAAGTAGTTATTTTGTAAACCTTACCATAGTAAAGAGACAAATACACTGCATATCATTCAGACAAATGTCCGAAAAAGGGAAATTTTACTCCCTGAAACGTTGTATTTGATGCATTTACTGTCTCTGCGTCAAGAATAGCATGCAGGGATTGACTAATTTGGTTTATGGGAAAAAATTCTTCTTGCTAAAGCTCAAACATATAATTAGAGCCATTTACAAGGTCCATTCCTACCATTTACTTTTTGGAATAAGTAACATACACCTGCCCCTATGTATTTACTCCTTGTACATTTGGGAATCTTTCTTCTCAAATGCCTCTTTCCCTTGTTCACCATTCTTTTCATGATGTAACATTCAGGATCCTCTGATCACGGTTGTTAAGAGTTGACGATGACAGAAAAGATTGGCCGTACGAGAACTATGTTAAACACTGAGAGTTTGTCTTTTTTTTCCTCATCCTTCATGTGGATTATATCCAAACAGGAAGACAAGTTTCATTAAGCCATTTGGATTTGTAGTGTAGAAATGTGCAGGTGATGATTCGCAGTGATGATAGGAAAATACAGTGGATTGACCCAAGCTGTGCCAATAGCTCAAAACGTGCTATATTATCCACAGGGTGTTTACAGTCTTTTGGAACAAATGGGTTAAATGACTAAAAGTCACGCTCTTCATATCAGAGCCAAATACCTGGATTGGTCATGCAACAGTAGCAATGGATAAAAACCTTGATGCAAATTTGGCTTGGCACACACAGTCTGCTTTCACTGTAGATTTGTATCAGGGTATCTCTCTACAGTTCATTGAGGTATTAGGCAGCTGAATAATGCCTTGATGCTAACAGGAACTTGTGGAATGAACGAGTGTGCACATGTACATGCTTGGAATTCTGATGAACCCAGCATGGCCGAATGTTAGCAAAAACCTGTTTATATAGGAAATTTGCTATGAAATTAAAAAATATATAATAATTTTACAAATAAAAAAGATCATGGTCTCGCCTACATTCTCAAGTTCATATACAGTGTATATGAAGCTGACCGTCTGATGGCAAATATATCTAACTAAATAATATTTCTCACCATGGATAAGAGTGGTGCTGATTCTAGAAATAATGCATAGTTGCAGACCCATTTTTAAAAAAAATTTCAGGTAACCCCGTTAAAGGGGTTGTGTCATGAAACATATTCTATATTTTTCAAACCCGCACCTTGATCTGAATACTTTTGTAACTTTACGTAATTAAAAATTTTGTATAGCCACTGAATTATTTAACCACTTGCCATCTGGGCCATTTGCCCCCTTCCTGACCAGGCCTAATTTTGCAAAACTGACATATCTCACTTTATGTGGTAATAACTTTGGAACGCCTTTATTTATCCAAGTCATTCAGAGATTGTTTTCTCGTGACACATTGTACTTCATGATAGTCATAAATTTGAGTCAAAATATTTCACCTTTATTTATGAGAAAATCCCAAATTTACCCAAAAATTTGAAAAATTCGCAATTTTCTAAATTTCTATTTCTCTGCTTTTAAAACAGAAAGTGATACCTCATAAAATATTTATTACTTAACATTCCCCATATGTCTACTTTATGTTAGCATCATTTTGGAAATGTCATTTTATTTTTTTAGGACGTTAGAAGGCTTAGAAGTTTAGAAGCAATTCTTCAAACTTTTAAGAAAATTGCCAAAACCCACTTTTTAAGGACCAGTTCAGGTCTGAAGTCACTTTGTGGGGCCTACATAGTGGATACCCCCATAAATGACCCCATTGTAGAAACTACACCCCTCAAGGTATTCAAAACAGATTTTACAAACTTTGTTAACCCTTTAGGCGTTCCACAAGAATTAAAGGAAAATGGAGATCAAATTAAAAAATTTCACTTTTTCGGCAGATTTTCCATTTTAATCCAATTTTTTCTTTAACACATCGATGGTAAACAGCCAAACAAAACTCAATATTTATTACCCAGATTCTGCGGTTTACAGAAACACCCCACATGTGGTCATAAACTGCTGTATGGGCACACGGCAGGGCGCAGAAGAAAAGGAACTGACACATGGTTTTTAGATGCCATGTCCCATTAGAAGCCCCCTGATGCACCCTTACAGTAGAAACTCCCAAGAAGTGACCCCATTTTGTAAACTAGGGGATAAGGTGCCAGTTTTATTAGTACTATTTTTGGGTACATATGATTTTTTGATCATTCATTATAACACTTTATGGGGCAAGGTGACCAAAAAATTGGTTGTTTTAGCACAGTTTCTATTTATTTATTTTTGCAGCATTCACCTGAGGGGTTCAGTCAAGTGACATTTTTATAGAGCAGATTGTTACGGACGTGGCGATACCTAATATGTATACTTTTTCTCATTTATTAAAGTTTTACACAATAATAGCATTTTTTAAACAAAAAAAATATGTTTTAATGTGTCCATGTTCTGAGAGCTATAGTTTTTTTTTGTTTTTGAGAGATTTTCTTATGTAGGGGCTCATTTTTTGCGGGATGAGGTGACGGTTTTATTGGTACCATTTGGTGGGACATACGCGTTTTTGATCACTTGGTGTTGCACCTTTTGTGATGCAAGGTGACAAAAATTGCTTGTTTTGACACAGTTTTTTTTTTTTTTACGGTGTTCACCTGAGGGGTTAGCTCATGTGATATTATTATAGTGCTGGTTTTTACGGACGCGGCAATATCTAATATGTATACTTTTTTTATTTGTTTCACTTTAACACAATAATAGTATTTTTGAAACCAAAAAAATGATGTTTTAGTGTTTGATCACTTGGTGTTGCACCTTTTGTGATGTAAGGTGACAAAAATTGCTTGTTTTGACACAGTTTTTTTTTTTTTTACGGTGTTCACCCGAGGGGTTAGGTCATGTGATATTTTTATAGAGCTGGTTTTTACGGACGCGGTAATACCAAATATGTCTATTTTATTTTATTTTTTCTATTTTTAACATTTTTTTTTATTCCTTACTTGGGGACATTTTTTTTTTTACATGTGAAACTTTTTTTTATTTTATTTTTTCAACCCTTTATTTTTTTATTTTTATTTTTTACACTTTTCATACAAGACCTCTGGGGGACATTTGCTTCACTTTTTCTTTTTTTTTTTCACTGTTGATTTCTCCTGTAACTGGGGCTGACATAGTAGCCCCAGTTACAGAAGAAATGCACCCCCCAGAGAGGCTGTACAGCATAATTCTGTGCTGTACAGCCTCAGTGCAGGGCTGATCGAGGTCTCTGAAAGACCTCACACTCTCCGGTCACATGACCGCCGGGCCGGAACAGGAAGCGCATAGCGCTTCCTGCTCTGCATACACAGCGCTCGGTGAGCGCTGTGTCTGCAGCGATCCAGAAGGCAGGGACACCTGGGAACTGTCCCTGCCTTCTCTCTGGGTTGCCCTGCTGTCACTGACAGCGGACAACCCGATCAGCAGCTGCACGATTAGCGTGCAGCCGCAATTTCTGAACGGACGTTTTAAAACGTGCGTTCAGAAATAGAGATCCACCCATAGGACGTTTATATCCTATGGGCGGACGGGAGGTGGTTAATAAAATGTACCTGTATAGCGCCACCTGCTGTTTGTTCTTTTCTTTATTTTTATCCGTCTCACTAAACTGGTTGACAATGCTCAGTTTAAATCTTCAACTGCCACCAGCCATATGTTCTGTTAAAAGCTGTGGCAGTTACAGGGAGAGAGTTGCAGCAGAAAGGACATGCCCACTGGGCTGCCAGGCTGACAGTAATATAGCAGAACAATTGCAGCAGTGAATGGGGAGATCTTAACTTCCATGTGAGGTACAGGGCTGGTTCTAGCTTTGTTAGAAAGGTATTGTTATATACTATATTAAGTCTTATTTTTATTTTTTTACATCAATAATGGCATAACCCCTTTAATAGACAGTAAGATATGCTATATATTAATAGCCACTGCATATCCTATAAATGCCTCATAGGTGTGGGTCCATTGTAGGATAAGAGAAAAAAGTGGGCATAACAAATAGAAACAAAAAAAAGGAGTTCTAGACTTGTCAATGTACCGTAATAAATGGCCAAGAAAAACAGAGACACATAGAAACCTTACACACACCCAGGTTATATCACAAAATACAATCAGTAAATCAAGTTTTTGAGTAATGTTATTTTAAATTTTATATATATATATATATATATATATATATATATATAATCCTGCTGTTTT
Organism: Bufo bufo; assembly: GCF_905171765.1. Lineage (NCBI taxonomy): Eukaryota > Metazoa > Chordata > Amphibia > Anura > Bufonidae > Bufo > Bufo bufo. Next base: position 395,116,965 of record NC_053390.1, read on the forward strand.
TTTTGTTGTAATAATAGGTGCTGCCTCTTAATCTGCAGAGATCATTTTTCTGCAGTTATCTGCTTATCATTACAGGCAGGATTACAATGACACTTAGCACCTATATACAGATAACACCAGATCCACCATTCACAAAAGGTGCTATCACATGTTATCTAATCCCTACTGACCCCTGCACATGTCACAGAGTATGACTAGAAAACTCTCTCATAGAAGTCAATGAGTCAGCTCCTGTCCAGCCTCTATGGCCCATGATGTAAAGCATATCTCTAACTACTGTAAAGAACAGCAAGATGGCAGCCCCATAATCGTGTTCAGAAAATAGAATACAAACATCTGTAATCAGAAAATAAAAACAGATTAACTTAAAGTTTTTATTTCTCTTTTTTTTTTTTGGTCAGACCAATTTTATTTTTTAACAGCACCAATTTAATGAACTGTATAATGTTTTTTGGGTGTTATGGCGTGATAAAACCTCAGAGTAGAGAGCAGTTCACACTGAAGCTTTGCCTCCAGTGCACTTGCTGAAGCAGAGGCTGGCAGAACAAAACTTCATATTCACTCTATTCCTGATGAGAAAAGCCCCAGAAAAGATATGTATGTACTGCTCTCTCCATCCCCTTGTAGTGCTGTCAGCAGTTTATGTACGCTGAGCAGCCATGTGTGCTTAGCATACAAGTGAGTGCAGAAATATGTGAGGGACGCACATTTAGTGTAGAAAATATAATTAAGGACATTTTCCTACCCCAAATTCTCAAACTAGTATAACTGGAGCACATATATAATACATACATCACAATAATATAAAAATAATACTGGGTATATTAATAATCCATTTGTACTTATTAATTTTTATGCTTCCATATACAGTATTTTAGAATAAATAGCATAGTAGATGAGAACTGAATTAGGAAAACATGCACAAGTACGGTCAACCGCCCACATGTGTATATCCATCTGCACAGTACCATAATAACTCCCAAAGTAATCAGTACAAATCATATTGGGGACAGGATAATAAGAAATAAGCACATAGTCTGAAATGAAGGATGCCTTGTTATCTATCGTAGACATATTAATATAAATTTCACATAAATCATTGAGGTCTAGGTATCACAAAGAAAGGAGGATTATTAAATCTTAAAGTTCAGAATACTGATTATTGTCTGATACAAGCTTCAGGAGAAAATTATCTGAGATAGCAATCATCCATATCTTGCCATATTGTTCCAATTTATGGAGATCTGAAAGTATAACAATCGTATAAAAACCAGGTTGATGATATTGTGCCATAAATATCTGGAGCAATCTAAGGAGCCAATATAAGACAGGTAAAGGTAATCTGAGTATCCATATAAAAGCCATCAACTCAGATCACAGATAATGAGAGTCAGAACTATCAAATCCATCACAAAATTCCAAAGGTACATCCAAGAAATACGCTACTGCCAAGGACCCCGGTAATCGCCATCTTAAGCATCCAAAAATCATGCTAGGATCTCAGAGGTCACAAGTACCATCAGGCTAGTGATGATATGCCAGAGGCATTAAAGGGAATCTGATGGTGTTTGAAGGCAGCATGGTATAGAGCAGGAGGAGCTGAGCAGATTGATCTGCAGTTTTATTGGAAAAAGTTCAGGAAAAATTGTAATTAAGGGTACTTTCACACTTGCGTTGTTGGATTCCGGCAGGCAGTCCCGTCTCCTGAACTGCCTGCCGGCAATCTGTATGCAAGCGGATACCATTTGTAGACGGATCCAGATGCGAATCCGTCTCACAAATGCATTGCAATACCGGATCCGTCTCTCCGGTTGTCATCCAGAAAAACAGATCCGGTATTTATCTTTTTCAAATTTTTAAAGGTCTGCGCATGCGCAGACCGCAAAGCCGGATCTGTTTTTCTGGAACACTTGGGGCGGGATCCGGCATTAATGCATTTCAGTGGACAATAATGCCGGATCCAGCATTCCGGCAAGTGTTCCGGAATTTTGGACGAGAAAATACTGCAGCATGCTGCAGTATTTTCTCCGTCCGAAAACCATACAGTGACTGAACTGAAGACATCCTAATGCATCCTTAACGATTTGCTCTCCATTCAGAATGCATTAGGATAAAGCTGATCAGTTCTTTTCCGGTATTGAGCCCCTAGGATGGAACTCAATACCGGAAAACAAAAACGGTAGTGTGAAAGTACCCTTACACATTTAAATCTGAGCTCATTGTGGACTGTGAAGTCAAGAAGGTTGTCCTGATTAACATCCTTCCCTCTATACAGAGATAGCTGTCAATCCCTCATAGGACCACCTCCTTGACTTCAAAGCCCAGAATGAGCAGGAATTTAAATGAATGAAATACATGTTATACTAAATATTTTCCAACAAAACTACATATCAATCTGTTCAGCTACTCCTGCTCTATAACATACTGTCTGGACCTTACATTGCATTTTTATGAGATGTATGGGCTCTGATGAGCCGAAGTTATTTGCAAAGTTGCACCTGACATCGTTAAATAACTTTGGTAATTTATTTTTAAAGTGGAAAACCACTTGAAACCAAATTCGGCTTTGGTTCTGACTGGTACCAGCATGCGTGAGATTTAGCACATTACCTTTAATCAAGATGGCCGCAATGGCCTCTCAGCAAGCGAATGGATAAGGTGAGTATGTATTTACCGACATTTCAGTAAAAATTTATTTGTTACCACAAAGCGTGAGGAAATTCGACTTTGTGACAAATCAAATTTTTCCTGAAATTCCGTATTCAAGTGCACTTTGGGTACTTTCATTCGCTCAACACTAGCTATACTGTATAAATAAAACATAATCAGTTGAAGCCCAAGCCAGTCACCCCCTTCTCCTTATTCTGACCTTAGCATTTTGTGTTCATCATGCACTTGGTAAAAAAAATATTATCTTTTTCACATTTTTTCTTTTACCTTTTATTACTTTTTTTTTGTTAATAGCACAAAGTACAACTAAAATACTTTTTGAAATGATGTTCTCTTTCCAGAATGGTCACTGTGATGTAGAGGGATAGATCGTTTCTGGTCACTGGAGGCAGGGGCTAGAGGCTGCTGTATGGTGTGAGAGTTTTTTTTTTATTTCTTTTTTTTTTTTAATTTGTCTTTTTTTAAATTTTACACTTTGTACCCCCCTCCCCCCCATAAGGCATTTACATTCCATTTTTTATTGCTGATTTCTTCTGTAACTGGGATTGACATATTGGCCTCAGTTACAATGGGAATACACCCCCAGAGATGTTGTACAAGGCTGTTCAGCCTCATTACAGAGCTGATCTGGGTCTGCTAATACCCAGCAGCTTGTGTAGACACCCAGCCCCCAGCGATCACATAATCACTGGGACTGGAGCTGATCTGTATATTACAGAACAGCAATGGAGAAGGCAGGGGTGGTAGAAAAATTATGGCTCACGCCATATGTTCACCATAATTAGCAACTTTTTAAGCCCCTCAACACTTTTCAGAAGCTCCGAGAAAGGCATTTGCCTCTTAATAAAATAGGCACATCTCACACTAGTACAGGTAAATCAAGACTGGCGTGTGGTTACTCCAGTCTTGATAAATGTCTCTCATTGGGTCTTTATACACTTTTAAGACGACAAGTGTAAGTTAAAATGGTCCACACTGGAGTTCTGGCCTCTGAGGCTCAGACTCAGATTATATTTTAACATGTAATTTGTTACATTTGATAAGTGCTCAGTTTCATGAGCTTTGTTTAGGAAAATGTTGAGAACCCCTTTAAGTTTCCTACTCTAAAGTTTTTTTCATAGTATTGTTTGCAATGGCCCTAAAGCAGGGATTTACTGTCTCCGAAAACATTTGATACAAATGTGTCAATCTAGTTATGTCATAAGCGACAGAAAAGTTCAAATGAAAAGCACAATGCTGGTGCTTTGGGAGAAGGATTACAACAGTAATATTTTTTATTTCATCTACACATTACATAACCTGTTATGAGTAATGCAGTTGTAAAATATCTATAGAGAAAAACATTCTAATGAAAGGTTTTCATATGTGTAGTTACATAAGATGTTACACTAGAATCCTTAAGGTCCCTTAGGTTTTAACCTTTTCACGTAACCCCAAAGGGTCAATTATTTATGGCAAGCTAAAGCACAGCTGAAATGTGGTCCGTGCAATAAGTCAAACATATCTTATTACTTCAGCAATGAATGACTTCCTAACCACCAGCATTTATTTGTTAGAATTAGAACATTTCATGTGATTGGTTTTTCCAAATTTACCAAATTTGAATAGTATTCAAAATCAGTTTTTGTTACTTCCAGCTGAAGCAGTGAAAATGGCATCAGTTCTCCTAAATGTCATTGATAGACCTGCAGTCCATCTTCAAAAGAAAGACCAGCGGGAATTTTCCCATTTACTAAAGCTTTTATTTTCAATTGTGGCGTACAAAAATGCTGTGACTTTTTAAGCTTCTCACCAATTTTCTGAAGTTGCAAGAAAAGAGGCAGGGCTTAGCACAGGCCACCAGATTAACTATAACTTACACCAGAATCTGGCATAAGTTATAGCTCAAGTCTACACCAGACTTAGGCTTGAGTTCCTGGCACATGGAGGGGCAGAGATGCGAATAATTTATTAAAAGGCATCTGTCTCTTAATAATTTAGGCCCAACTTACTCTAGTACAAGGAAATATAAACTGGCGTATGGGAACGCCATTCTTGATAAATATCCCTCAATATGTTTAATGACTAACAGATGGGGGAAAGTGCAATGTTTCAGTATTCCAGAGGTATTTTACTTGTGAATCTGTAGAAATCAGTGTTTCTGACATCTTGCATCTACAAACATAGGTTAGCCAATAAAGTCATTGCTTCTTTCTGGTGAAATTCAGGGAAAATAACATTGGTGTTTATTACCAACATATAGTAGTCTAAAGAATTAGAATGTTTTAAAATAACATGTATGAGAAGGTAGGAGAATTGAAAGTGTAAGACCTGTAGCACATTCTATCACATAGAACTTAACACTGTTTCTAATAAGTGTTAGGTGTGAATATTCGAATTGCGAATTTTAATCGTGAATATCGCCACTTCGAGAATTCGTGAATATTTAGAATATAGTGCTATATATTCGTATTCTCGAATATTCTAGATTTTTTTTGTCAGTAACCTCCCTTCTTGCTTGTGGGCCAATGAGGAGGCTGCAATGTCTTTGTCTGAGCTTAGCAACATCCCTAGCAACCAATAGGAAAGTTGCCTACCCCTTACTATATAATAACCTCCCCAGCAGCCATTTTCTGTAGTTTTATGTAGTTCTGAGAGAGACAGCAGTGTCATTGTTGTGCTCTGTGCTTTACTGTTTAACTACATTAGATAGTTAGTTAGTTAGTTAGTTAGCTTATATATATAATAAAGATAGTTAGTGGGAGATAGTCAGTGTAGGTTAGATCATGAGATAGTGTAGTTGATAGGTTCCTGTGCAGGGTGTTAGGTAATGTGACAATGCTTAGTGCACCAATCAGTAATATGTAGTCAGACCTGCTAAAATGTGAAGTTGCACGTATTGCGCAAAAATATGCGCATCATTAATTGCCAATTTGCGCAATCGCAAATAAATTGGAGCACTCTATCTGCATATAAAGCTATTGTAATGTTCTTCCGTGCCAACCATTTTCTCCAGTCTCAGGAAACGTATAGCAGCTTTAAAAATTTAGCAACAGTGACCCACGCCAGTATTGCACGCGCAATACGCGCATATTACATTGCTGATTTTCGCAATTAAGAAAATAATCGTGAATTCTCGAATATATGACGAAAATTTGCCCAAATATTAGTGAAATATCGCAAATTCAAATATTGCCCCGCTGCTCATCACTATTTCTAATAAGGATCGCAAACCTGGAATTGTCAAGGAAATAAACAGGAGCCAGATAGAAATATATATTCAAAAGTAAAGATCTGTGTTTAATTTCCACTGTCTTCTCACACAGACAACAAGTGAGGAAATACATACTATAGGAGAACTGATATGGTATATTATGTAATGCATTCAAGCAATTGTTGTTGGAGGGCTCATGCAAATAGCTCTATTACAGGTAATACAGCATCCGTACAAGCCTAATGGATCATACTGTACCAATTCACAGAGACATACAAAGGTTTGCTTTCGGTTCCAATATGGTGCTGCGTGGAGCATCAAATCCAGGTAGAAAAAATTTCTGTATCTTCATAGAAAGGAACTATCTCCTTATAGCATCTATACACAAGGTTTTTCATAAGCTCTTAGTTCACACCATCCTCAGCATAACAAATAAAATGATAGCCAGGCTACATGTTTTCTAACACTTTGTAAGCTAGCACAATGATGACTAGAACATAGTCAATTTCAACTGTAAATAGAAGATTGTGAAATTTCTTAATGGTTTACATTTTTTAATGCAATAGATGTTCTATTTACACTGAGCAAAAATATAAACGCAACACTTTTGGTTTTGCTCCCATTTTGCATGAGCTGAACTCGAAGATCTGAAACATTTTCTTCATACACAAAAGACCCATTACTCTCAAATATTGTTCACAAATCTGTCTAAATCTGTGTTAGTGAGCACTTCTCCTTTGCCGAGATAATCCATCCCACCTCACAGGTGTGGCATATCAAGGTGCTGATTAGACAGCATGAATATTGCAGAGGTGTGCCTTAGACTGCCCACAATAAAAGACCACTCTGAAATCTGCACAATTTTGCCTTACTGGGGAATTTTGCCTTACTCAGAAAACCAGTCAGTATCTGGTGTGGCCATCACTTGCCTCATGCAGTGCAACACATCTCCGTCGCGTAGAGTTGATCAGGTTGTTGATTGTGACCTGTGGAATGTTGGTCCACTCCTCTTCAATAGTTGTGCGAAGTTGCAGAATATTGGCAAGAACTGGAACACGCTGTCGTATACGCCGATCCAGAGCATCCCAAACATGCTCAATGGGTGACATGTCTGGTGAGTATGCTGGCCATGCAAGAACTGGGATGTTTTCAGCTTCCAGGAATTGTGTACAGATCCTTGCAATATGGAGCCGTGCATTATCATGCTGCAACATAAGGTGATGGTCGTGGATGAATGGCACAAAAATGGGCCTTAAGATCTCGTCAGGGTATCGCTGTGCATTCAAAATGCCATCAATAAAATGCACCTGTGTTCGTTGTCGCTAACATACGCCTGCCCATACCATAACCCCACCGCCACCATAGGCCACTCAATCCACAACGTTGATGGCAGCAAACTGCTTACCCACACGACGCCACACACGCTGTCTGCCATCTGCACTGAACAGTGAAAACCGGGACTCATCCATGAACAGAACAACTCTCTAACGTGCCAGACGCCATCGAATGTGAGCATTTGGCTACTCAAATTACGATGAAAAACTGCAGTCAGGTTCTGCCCCCGATAAGGACGATGAGCATGCAGATGAGCTTTCCTGAGACGGTTTCTGACAGTTTGTGCAGAAATTCTTTGGTTATGCAAACCGATTGTTGCTGCAGCTGTCCAGGTGCCTGGTCTCAGACGATCATGGAGGTGAACATGCTGGATGTGGAGGTCCTGGGCTGGTGTGGTTACACATGGTCTGCGGTTGTGAGGCTGGTAGATGCACTGCCAAATTCTCTGAAACGCCTTTGGAGACGGCTTATGGTAGAGAAATGAACATTCCTTGCACGGGCAACAGCTTTGGTAGACATTCCTGCAGTCAGCATGCCAATTGCATGCTCCCTCAAACGTTGTGACATCTGTGGCATTGTGCTGTTTAATCAAACTGCACATTTCAGACTAAGGCAAACCTGTGCAATATTCATGCTGTCTAATCAGCACCTTGATATGCCACACCTGTGAAGTGGGATGGATTATCTCGGCAAAGGAGAAGTGCTCACTAACACAGATTTAGACAGATTTGTGATCAATATTTGAGAGTAATGGGTCTTTTGTGTATGTAGAAAATGTTTCAGATATTTGAGTTCAGCTCATGCAAAATGGGAGCAAAACCGCAAGTGTTGCGTTTATATTTTTGCTCAGTGTAAAAATGATTAAAAAACTGCAGGAATAACCACACCCTTATGTAGTGTTATTAGTAGAAATGACCCATTGATTCATAGAAGTATATTCTAGGGACTCTAAATAAGGCTAGATTTTTCATTAGGCATAAGAGGCATGTGCCTTGGTCAGGCCATGTGGGAAAGGTGGCTTCTTCTCAAAGTCTGTACAATTTTAAATATGATTTCAGAGCTGATGCCATAGTATTTTACAGACATGAGGCAATGCTGATGTTGTTCATGGTCAGTACTATAATGTATAGTTTATAAGAGTAAATGTGAATTTTTTTCATAAGGGTTTCAATGTGGGTTTACTACTGGGAGGGTGCCAAGGTGTCCCCCATTTTGTGCCTACAGATTCCAGAGAGGTACATTTTGAAGACACAGATCTACAGAGACAGATAGGGTTCACATCAAGCTGTGGCTGTTATCTATTGCTTGCAAGTTGATTAGGAAATGACTATTTATGCAGCAGAAAAAGAGAGGCTAAAGGTAATTTGATCTAAGAACATGTGTTCAACTAATAAATGGCCTTCATACGTTTGCTGTAGTTGAATTGATTGGGCTCTGTGCTGGGACTTTGGATATTTATTGTAGATATTTATTGTAGATTTGGGTAGGAACCATTTTGATGATGAAACTGTAACTCTAAAGGTCAATTTTTGTAAAATATGTTTTGCCTCAAAGGAACACTGTGTTCTATAAACCCACGTGGAGGTCTTCCAAAACAATTGTGGCAGCCATCTTTAAAAAGCTGACCTTTAAAACAATAAATATCTCAAACTGAACTGGAGCTGGATTTTAGCTCTTGAAAAACAAGAATATGAAAAATGCATAGGTTGATCAAAGTATAAATCATACTTTCAATTATATTTTCTCACTTTAGGAAAACTTGCCAAGAAAAACCTTACAGTTTCCGCAATGGAGAATAGAATTCTTTAATCTCGTATGTATATTTGCTATACAAAATGAAAAACTTGTGCGTTAATAATGTCACGTTGCCTGTGAAGGAGGAAAGTCAAGATTACCTCCCTAGCATGAGAAGAATGTACAATACTATAAAATGATCAAAGGCAAATTGTAAGCAAACAGTTTGACATAAGTATATGCTGGCATAACATGAATATAAACCTGATGGCATTTGGCAAAAATACAGTATCCTAAAGAGAAAGCAGATTGTTACGTCATTTGTAACATTTAATAGGTGCCTTTTATTCCTTATGGCATGTTATTAGTAGACTTTGTAGAAGGGACATATAGAATGTGATATATTACCATTATATTGTTAATAGCTACTTGAAAATTTCCTTTTATGCCTCTATATTTTTTATTTTCTTTTATTTTCTTAGTTCATGGTGCATATCTTGCATTATTAGGCTATTAGAGTAAATCATTTTTATTGTCATTTTAGTAAAGCATAGAAAATAAGTCATACTTCACAGATTTTGACTTAAATTGCATCTGTAAATGCCTATACAATAGGCTTGCTCGTAGAACAACATAATATGAAGGTGGATTGCATAGTAAGAATGAAGTACAATACGGTCTGTAACAAATAGACCTTAACAATCAATGGGAATGGGGGGGGGGAAGGGGGGAAGGAAAGGAAGGGCCTTAAGTAATAATTGTTATTTATCCAAAAAAGTTGAGTAATATATTTCTATCCTGATATTCAGGGTGAGTAATTAGAGTTGTGGAGCCAGGGGCCCTAAGTAAGTTTCCTGGATTTAAGGGAAATAGTCGTGTACGGCAATGAATGTTCATACCTGCAAGACGTATTTACCTCTTGTATGACCTCAGCTAAGGTCGGTGGGGCTGATTGTTTCCAATGACGTGTAATAACTAGCTTAGCACTAAGTAAGATATATCCTGTAATATTCCTACATACTGGGGGGATAGTGTGAATACCCAGGAACAAGAGAGCCAGCTCCGGGAGAGGGTCTATACCCTGGGCTGCTATCCCTGAAATCAAGTCGAAAACACTGTGCCAATAAGGGGTGAGCATTGGGCAATTCCACAAAATATGAAGTAGGGAGCCTTTTGTGCCGCATCCTCGCCAACAATGAGGGGAGGATGAGGGATAGATTATGTTTAATCTCTGTGGAGTAAAATACCACTGTAAGAGGGTCTTAAGCCCTGCTTCGTAATGGGTGATACATTTAAAGTTAGAAACCAGAAATCTAATAGCTAGAGTCCAGTCATCGTCTAGGAAGGTCTTCCCCAGCTCCCTTTCCCATTTTTTAATGGGTAAGGTCTTGGTAAACGTGGCTTTGTCTCCTAACACGTCGTATACATATCGTGTGGTATGTCTTTTGAAGAGGGATGGAAATTGAAATAGTCTTAGTATGCAAGAGTTTGTTGAAGGTGGAGACTGGGTAATTTTTGCAATAAAATGTTGAATTCGCAGATAGTTATAGAATTCTGTGTGCGGCAATGTGAATAGACTGTGAAGTGAGTCAAAGGGGAGGTGGCGGCCCTCTGTCATTATTTGGGATACGGAAGTAATCCCTTTTCCACGCCAATTTGTCAGGTTAATGTCAGTGATGCTGAGTTCCAATGTGCTTATTGCAGCCTGAGGTAAAAGGGTGGAATTGGAGTCTTTCTGTGTTCCGTGAATTGTGGACCATAGATTGCTAACGTGTTGTATTGTTAGTAATTCATTATGCAATTGGGAAGGGTTCCATAACAAATGGATCAGGTAGTCTTTCAAAGTGGCTTGTTTGATTGTGTGGGACTCAATCTGGATCCAGGCTTTGGTATTATCGGGGATCCACCATTCCCGAGCAAATGAGAGTGTTATGGCTTGAAAGTAGTCCTTAATGTCAGGAAGGCCTAGTCCTCCAACATGTTTTTTCTTGGTCAATAATGCTCGAGCTACTCTAGGTTTGGTTGGACTTCAGATATACTTGCCCAAAATCGACTGTGCTTTTTTGAAGAATGATGCAGGGATCGGGATTGGGAGGGCACGAAATACATATATAAGCTTGGGGAGGGTCATCATTTGGAAGGATGCTACTCTACCCACCCAGGACAATGGCTTCATAGCAAAGCTAGTCAAATCATGCGACAAGGTGGCAAGAAGGGGGTGATAGTTCCTATTATAAAGAAGGGAGCAAGGTGAAGTAATCTTTACTCCTAGATATGGGATTTCAGACGTTTGCCAGTCTAGTTCATGAAAAGATTTTAGTGAGGCCTTTTCCTTCAGTGGTATGTTGATGGGTAAAGCCTGGGAATTAGTGTTATTGATCTTGTAGTAAGAAAAGGAGCCATAGTGTGAGATCATTTTAAGGGCAGCATCTAATGAGTTGATGGGGTCAGTGAGTGTGAGAATGATGTCATCTGCATAAAGTGTGATTTTATGGGATCTTCCACTCCAGCTATTAAAGGTGAGTTTCTTATAGTCTGTGCTAGGGGTTCTAATGCTAAGACAAATAATAGAGGTGACAGGGGGCATCCCTGTCTAGATCCATTGGTGATCCCAAATGAATCTGATAGTATTCCATTGACCCATACTTTTGCGGAGGGAAAGGAATATAGGCAGTGGATGGCTTGTAGTATTCATCCTGAAAAGCCCATGTGACGGAGTGCCGAAAATGCGTAATCCCAATGTAGGCGATCAAACGCTTTTTCCGCATCTAATGTGATCGCGAACATTGGGAGATCCTGCACCTCAACATAGTTAAACAAGACCACGATTCGCCTGGTATTGTCAGAAGCCTGTCGGCCAGTCACAAACCCGGTTTGGTCCGGGAGAATTAGTGATGGGAGGAGTGGAGCTAATCTATTAGCTATGACTTTGGCATAGATTTTTATGTCAGAGTTAAGCAGTGAGAAAGGCCGGAAGTTCTGGGGTATATCAGGTGTCTTGCCGGGTTTTGGGATAGTGACAATTAATGCCTCTAACATGTCTGTATTGTGTTAAACATTTCTAACATGTAAGGAGCTAGAATATGTTTGAAGTGGCGAAAGTATTCGTTATAAAGCCCGTAGGGGCCTGGGGATTTGCCTAATGGAAGTGATGTAATTACTTTTTTGATTTCTGTGATTGAAAATGGTGCATTTAATGACTGTAATTGTGACTGGGAATGAGTAGGAAGGGACGCTTGTGAGAGGAACTCCTCTACTAAGTTAGAGTAAGTCTTCAGGTAGTGGAGTGTCATCTTTTAGGTTGTAGAGTGCTTGATAGTATACTTTAAATTGGTTAGCAATGTCTCTGGGATCTATTAGTTTTGTCTTAGTTGTAGGGTGTACTAGATGTGATATTTTAGACTTTGACTGTTGGGCTTTTAGCTGTTGCGCCAAAAGTCTGCCCGCTTTGTTTCCTTGGGAGTAGAATTTGGATTGGAGCCTTAGAAGGGATTTGTGGTAGTTTTGGAGTAGTAGGCTACTAAGTTTATTCCGTGCAAGTCTAAGTTCGTTAGACCCCTGGAGGGTTGGGGAGGGTTTATTTATTGCTTCTAGGTTAGCAATATGTTCTAAGGTTTGTGTGATATCACGCTCCCTGAGTTTCTTTACTGTAGAGTTCAGCTTAATCATAGATCCCCGTATAAACGCTTTGTGGGCTTGCCACAAGATAAACTGATTTGAAACTGATCCTCTGTTAAGATGAAAGTACTCATTTAAGTGTGTGGAAAGTTCCAAAACATGCTTCGGGTTATTGTAGAGAAATGCATTATTCCTCCAAATAGGGGCTCTTGGAGATTGATACCGTTCCTCGAGGGTGATAGAGATCGGGGCGTGGTCTGACCACTTGATGAGACCAATATCAGTGGAGAGTGTGTGGAGTAGGGAGGGGTGGTCCACCATAAACATGTCTATTCTTGAGTATGTCATATGCATTGGGGAGAAAAAGGTATAGTCCCTCTCCAGGCTATGTTGAGCCCTCCATATGTCTGTTAGGCCTTCGGAACACAAAAAGGAGGCAACCCCTTTATCTAGTCTCCTCGTAGAGGATGTGGAGTCTATGTCAGGCTGTAAAGCAGTGTTAAAATCTCTGCAAAGGATACTTTCCCCTGTTTGAGCTTATTCACATTGCGCATCAGTTTATGTAGAAAGGCCAATTGTTGGGAGTTGGGGGCGTACAAGTTAACTAGTGTATATGTAATGTTATTGATGGAGCAAACTAAAATAATGTAGCGACCTTTTGGGTCAATTTTGGTCTTAATGGGAGTATAGGCAACAGTGTTTCTGACAGCGATCAGGGTACCTCTCTTTTTCCTGTCATAGTGGGAATGCAGAATACTAGGAAACAGGCGATGATGTACTCTATCGGCGTCTGCTTGCAGTAGGTGAGTTTCCTGTATACACAAAACATCAACATTAACTGTTAAAGCTTCTTTCCACATGTATGATCTTTTCTGGGGACAATTAAGGCCCTTAACATTAAGGGACATAATCTTGAGACCCATGATGTTAAAGGAATACAATTATCCTAGCCTCTACAAAGGTGAAGAGAACACAGAAATAGTATACAATATTAATATGTCAAGATTACAATTACCAAGGCACTATTGCGGGGGAAAAGGGGAGGAAAGAGGGAGGCAGGATAAACAACAAACAAGACAAATAAGACGGAGATAGCCGTCTAAATCTCAGTAGGCAATGAACACGACGGTGGTAACCATCTAAGTGTATGTAAGGCGGGAGTTCGGTGCTAGAATCGAAATAAACTGAACAGGTGTGAGGTATTAAAGGGCCTGCACCAGATCATCTGAATGCTTTTAAGACGCCCAAGTAGGATGTCCCAGAAAAACCTAGGGGAAAATAATAATCAGAGTTTCAGCCCAGTGGCAGTCCTGATTTATAAGATGTCATCTGTTGGAAAGGCACCCAGGGTATCAGCCCTCCACTGCGGGGGTAGCACCAGAGGTCATGGAGGCAGGATCAGTGTCTGCTTTATTTGAAGGCAGCGGAATTTGCCACAGCTGAATGAGATGTTTCCCTTCTTCCAGGGTCTTGATGGCGTGGGTCTGTCCATTTTTCCGGACAAGAATTTTCAGGGGATAAGCCCATTTGTAGGGGAAATCATTGTCCCGGAGGGCCATCGTGATGGGTAGCAGTGCTTTGCGCCGGCGAAGGGTGATCATAGAGAGATCTGTGAAAAGTTTAATTTTCTGGTAAGGAGCAGGTAGTGGGTTCTTGTTGCGTGCTGCAGCCATAAGTGCTTCTTTAGTGTGGAAGAAGTGAATACCCGCCAAAGTGTCACGCGGGACGTTAGGACCCAGGTGCGGAGGTTTAGGAAGCCTATGGGCTCTATCAATAATCATGTCTTGCGTCGGAATCTGGGGTAGGAGTGCTTTTATCAATCCCTTTAAGTAGGTTTGAAGCTCTTGGGGGGCAACTTCTTCAGGAATACCCCTAAATTTCAAATTATTACATCTGGAGCGGTCTTCTAGGTCTGCCATTTTTAACTTGACAGCTTCCAACTCGTCAGCCAGAGTATTGTGGGCATCAACAATAGTATTCTGAGATAAGGCAAAATCGCCCATCTTCATTTCCACATGTTGGATTTTATCTTCTGCTGTTTAATCAACCCTGCAATATCCGTCTGCAGAGAGGATTTTAAAGCTAGCAGCATGTTCTTTAGGGAGTCCTCAGTGACCGGCTTGTCAGAGGTGGGGAGCAGTTGGAAGGGATCCGGGGTGACACTATTACATGAGGTGTACTCACTCAGCTGGGTTCTGCTCCCGGAGTGCCCCGCGATCAGTTGAGGGTGAGGAATTCTAGGCAGCTGGTCTCGGTGAGCAGGAGGACGGACGCCATCTTGGATCCTGTGGTGAGCTTGTCCTGCAGCCCTGGCCTCCTCCGGTGTCGGTGGAAAGGACGGAGGTGATTGATGTAAGAGGTCCGTGCTGTCTGAGATGTCCGGTGGGGAGGGCGACCGAGCAGTATGTGCCGGAGACATCGCGCTTATAGGTGATCTTCGGTGCCATCTTTAAGCTTTCCCCATTCAAAATAGCTCTCCAGGTTGCCGTCCTGCAGCTTTTGTAGATGCTTCCTTGTTTTCCCCATGATGTCGCTGGGGATGTTGTGCAGCTGTGGGAGCAGTTAGGTGGCTCTACAGCGTGATTTAAGATGGGCAGGCAGGATTATAGTCGCTGAGGTGCAGGAGCTCTTCACTCAAGCGGCCATCTCGTTCAGCAGCCTAGCCACGCCCCCATTATTAGGCTATTAATTCAATTGGATTCTACCACCCAATCAATAACCAAAAAGTATTATCAGTTAGTTTAGGCTTAGTTCACATCACCATTTAGTTTTCCATTCTTCTGATCCATCAGAAGAACAGAAAGCGTATTCTGTGCTCAATTTGCATCTGTTTTTGTCATTTCCATTAGCGATCCGTTATTTTAGAGGGGAAAAAAGTTCTCTGTGAAGGATCTCTGATGGAAGTGACAAAACAGATGCAAAACTAACACAATTGATGCACAAAATTAAGGATCCATTTTTTTTATGTTTATGTTCTTCTGGTGAATCAGAAGAACAAAAAAAAAATGATAATTTGAACCTGGCCTAACGTATTTATAATGTACTATATAAAAAATTGCAAAATAGTAAACCATATATGTTGTGCCACCAGCTAAATATATGGTTATTAAAATCCATATATTAGTAGTCTGTGAAAGAAATCTTGGGGCTTTTAAACTCTTATACAGATACTTAAGTGTTAGATTCGACAATATAAAGAAATTGCTGTCTTGAGATCCAGCTGTCTTTGGAGGGGTCTTTTAAAAGGTCAAATGAAACATATTTTACAGTTGAACGTTGTTGTACAAGAGGCTAAAACAAGGGCTACTGTATGATGTCTTCAACGTAGCTTTTACTTTCTGACATTCTTATCATTATTAATGGTCCATAGACCAGTCACTCTAGGTCACGGGTCAGCAACCTCCGGCACTCCAGCTGTGGTGAAACTACAACCCCCAGCATGCTTCACTTCTATAGTAGTTCTTAGAAAAGCCAAATAAGTGTGCTTGCTGGGAGTCGTAGTTTCAACTCAGCTGGAGAGCTGGAGGTTGCTGACCCCTGCTCTATCTAAGCATGGTTTAGTCTCATTCTGAAAATGTAAGGGAGAACGCTACTAAATTTCTTGAACATTTCATTCATATGTGCATCCATATGTACCTTTAAAGCAGACCTGTCGCTATAATTTTCTTTGCATAAATTAGTATGCATATGACCATAATATACTTTACAACATATTTTATTTCCCTTTCACTGCCCTAAAACTGTGAATTCTCAAAAACTTCCTCAGTTAACAAAAAATCCATCTAGGGTAATATACAGGGTGGGCCATTTATATGGATACACCTTAATAAAATGGGAATGGTTGGTGATATTAACTTCCTGTTTGTGGCACATTAGTATATGTGATGGGGGAAACTTTTCAAGATGGGTGGTGACCATGGCGGCCATTTTGAAGTCGGCCATTTTGAATCCAATTTTTGTTTTTTCAATAGGAAGAGGGTCATATGACACATCAAACTTATTGGGAATTTCACCCGAAAAACAATGGTGTGCTTGGTTTCAACGTAAATTTATTCTTTCATGAGTTATTTACAAGTTTCTCTTTGTTTACAGCCATTGACATGTCACCGAGGTTAACACGTGAGGAGCTGATAGAAATTGTGTTGATGTCTGGTGAACGCAGTAACCGGGTCATTGCAGCAGATTTCAATGCAAGACACCCTACGAGACCACCCATCTCCCATGCTACAGTTAGCAAACTGCTTGCTAAGTTTCGTGAAACTGGTTCAGTGTTGGATTTGCCAAAATGTGGACGCATGAAATCTGTCTCTAATGAAGAAACATCAGTCCTAGCTTCATTCAGCAAGACCCCACAGCGTAGCACTCGCCGCATGTCACTGGAGAGTGGCATTAGTCGAACATCCCTTCGGCGGATATTAGCTACTCACAAATGGCACCCTTACAAACTCCAGTTACTGCAGCATCTCAACGAGGATGACCCAGATCGGCGCACTGAATTTGCAGAATGGGCAAAACAAAAAATTGAACAGGACCCTCAGTTTACGCAGAAGATTTTGTTCAGTGATGAGGCAAACTTTTATGTGAATAGTGAAGTTAACAAACAAAACCACTGCTATTGGTCTGACACTAACCCACATTGGATAGATCCCTCCAAGACTGTTGGAACAAAAAAAATGATGGTATGGTGTGGTATATGGGGTACAAAGATAGTGGGGCCATTCTTCATCAATGGAAACCTCAAGGCCACTGGATATGTGAAATTGCTACATGATGATGTGTTTCCCTCTTTATGCACTGAAGCTGGCACGTTCCCTGAGTTTTTCCAGCAAGATGGTGCACCACCACATTATGGGTGTCAAGTCCGAGCATTCCTAGATGAACAATTTTCTGGAAAGTGGATTGGTCATCGTGGGCCAGTTGAATGGCCCACAAAGTCTCCCGATCTGACCCCCTTAGACTTTTATCTTTGGGGTCATCTAAAGGCAATTGTCTATGCTGTGAAGATACGAGATGTGCAGCACCTGAAACTACGGATACTGGAAGCCTGTGCTAGCATTTCTCCTGCGGTGTTGCTATCAGTGTGTGAAGAGTGGGAGAAGAGGGTTGCATTGACAATCCAACACAATGGGCAGCACATTGAACACATTTTATAAGTGGTCAGAAACTTGTAAATAACTCATGAAAGAATAAAGTTACATTTTATTTTATTAAGGTGTATCCATATAAATGGCCCACCCTGTAGTAAATAATAGAAAGAGATAAGAGTGTATGCTGTGAAAAGGGAGGTGGTCAGGAGCTAATAGATATATTAGTGTGCAAAGAGTCTAGTCATTCAAAAGACATGGAGAGAGAAAATAAAAACTATGAAAAAAACGATGTTCACAAGTGCTGGATTTGGAGACTGCCAATCTGACACGTAGTTTACTGCAAGTCCTGAGGCAGAAATCACTTGTGAACTGCAAGGTTCCAATGCGGATTAGCCAAATTCTATTTATCCACTGGCTTTTCCAGGTGGAATCCATAGGAATAAGTAGCATGCAACTTATCCTAGTGGTTTATTTTTCAATGCATGGAGATGATCTCTTAGCAGATGATTCATGTGACTATAACATGCATGAACACATCTCTGCCTGTCACTTAATGAAGGGTCTAACTCTGATTAACAACTCTAACAAGACAACATAGTGGTGAATACAACTCAGTGACAAGGTTAGTGTAAAAGTACCAGTCAGGATGTGAACACAAGACTTGGAGTCAAGCTAGGTCAAGCACTGGAAATGGAAAGAATATGACACAACTGTAAATCTTCCTAGGGTATTTTGTTCCCCATCTTACTGACCTTGCAAGTTGAACAAAATCAGGGAGACCACCAACAGACTAGTAACTACTTAAAGAAAGTTAAAAGCCACCACAGCTAAATGGGAGAGACTGTACATATAACAACTGCTACATCTTGTAAATTTGCTGCTGTTGGTATGATTTAGGGAATTAATTTTTTTTAAAAGCAAGAGAGCACAAATCATAAAGACAACTACACAGGAATGGCATCGTCAACAATGTTAATGTTTCAGTATCACCAAGTCAGAGTCCAGACTTAAAGGGATTGGCTCATCTCATACATTGGTCGCGTATCTCTAGAACAAGCCCACAAAGTGTTGAGGCAGGGTTGCATTAATACTGGGTGTTGAAATACAGGCTGCCATTGTGTCATGGTAATTGTCATACAGATGCTGGATATTATCCTCCTGTGATATTTTATTCCAAGTTCTTTCATCTTGGGCCCATCATACATCCAAGTTGGTTGTTGGCTGCTGTGTATGGGAGATCTGTCATCCCATTCGGTTCCAGACATTCTCCATGTAGCAGAGATCTGGCAATCTAGCTAGCCAGGTGGGCTGCTGGATACCCTGAAAAGCATGTTGTGTATTGCAGGCAGTGTGTGGACAGGCGATGTTGGAACACCACATCTCCTGAGTAAAAAAAAAAAAGGCAGTAAGACGGATTCCATGATGCCCTGGACATACCAAAGGCAGGTCAATGTTCCCTTCACGAATACTATATGGGAACAGGCATGGTAGCTAATGGTGCCCCACACCATGACACCTGGTGTTGGTCTTCTTCATCTCCTCACTATGTATGACGGTAGTAGGCACTCTCTAGCCCTCCTAGGAACATACAATGATATTAACCCTTTCATTACCAGCACCGTACATGTGCGGAGCCGATGCGGTCTTTAACTCCTTAAGGACTCGGCCCTATTTCACCTTAAGGACTTTGCCATTTTTTGCAAATCTGACCAGTGTGACTTTAAGAGCTGATAACTTTAAAACGCTTTGACTTATCCAGGCCATTCTGAGATTGTTTTTTCATCACATATTGTACTTCATGACACTGGTAAAATGAAGTAAAAAAAAATCATTTTTATTTATAAAAAAATACCAAATTTACCAAAAATTTATAAAAAATTGCAAATTTCCAAGTTTCAATTTCTCTACTTCTATAATACATAGTAATACCTCCAAAAATAGTTATTACTTTACATTCCCCATATGTCTACTTCATGTTTGGATCATTTTGGGAATGATATTTTATTTTTTGGGGATGTTACAAGGCTTAGAAGTTTAGAAGCAAATCTTGAAATTTTTCTGAATTTTTCAAAAACCCAATTTTTAAGGACCAGTTCAGGTCTGAAGTCACTTTGCAAGGCTTAAATAATAGAAACCACCCAAAATGACCCTATTCTATAAACTACCCCCCTCAAGGTATTCAAAACTGATTTTACAAACGTCATTAACCCTTTAGGTGTTCCACAAGAGATATTGGCAAATGGAGATGAAATTTCTGAATTTAAATTTTTGGGCAAATTTTCCATTTTAAACCCTTTTTCCCAGTAACAAAGCAAGGGTTAACAGCCAAACAAAACTCAATATTTATGGCCCGGATTCTGTAATTTACAGAAACACCTCATATGTGGTCGTAAACTACTGTACGGGCACACGGTAGGGCGCAGAAGGAAAGGAATGCCATATGGTTTTTGGAGGGCAGATTTCACTGGGATAATTTTAAGTTGCCATGTCCCATTTGAAGCCCCCCTGATGCACCCCTAGAGTAAAAACTCCATAAAAGTGACCCCATCTAAGAAACTGCACCCCTCAAGGTATTCAAAACTGATTTTACAAATGTCGTTAACCCTTTAGGTGTTCCACAAGAGTTATTGGCAAATGGAGATGAAATTTCAGAATTAATTTTTTTTTGCAAATTTTCCATTTTAATCCATTTTTTCCAGTAACAAAGCAAGGGTTAACAGCCAAACAAAACTCAATATTTATGGCCCTGATTCTGTAGTTTAAAGAAACACCCCATATGTGATCGTAAACTGCTGTACAGGCACATGGCAGGGCGCAGAAGGAAAGGAATGCCATACGGTTTTTGGAAGGCAGATTTTGCTGGACTGTTTTTTTTTTTACACCATGTCCCATTGGAAGCCCCCCTGATGCACCCCTAGAGTAGAAACTCCAAAAAATTTACCCCATTTGAGAAACTACGGGATAGGGTGGAAGTTTTGTTGGTACTTGTTTAGGGTACATATGATTTTTGGTTGCTCTATATTACACTTTTTGTGAGGCAAGATAACAAGAAATAGCTGTTTTGGCACCATTTTAATTTTTTTGTTATTTACAACATTCATCTGACAGGATAGATCATGTGGTATTTTTATAGACCAGGTTGTCACGGACGTGGCGATACCTAATATGTATACGTTTTTTATTTATGTAAGTTTTACACAATGATTTCATTTTTGAAGCAAAAAAAACATGTTTTAGTGTTTCCATAGTCTGAGAGCCATAATTTTTTCAGTTTTTGGGCAATTACCTTGGGTAGGGTATGATTTTTGCGGGATAAGATGACGGTTTTATTGGAACTATTTTAGGGTGCATATGACTTTTTGATCGCTTGCTATTACACTTTTTGTGATGTAAGGTGACAAAAAATTGTTTATTTATCACAGTTTTTATTTTTTATTTTTTACGGTGTTCATCTGAGGGGTTAGGTCATGTGATATTTTTATAGAGCCGGTGGATATGAACGCGGCGATACCAAATATGTATACTTTTTTTTATTTATGTAAGTTTTACACAATAACAGCTTTTTTAAAACAAAAAAAATTATGTTTTAGTGTCTCCATATTCTGAGCCATAGTTTTTTTTATTTTTTCGGCGATTGTCTCAGGTAGGGGCTCATTTTTTGCGGAATGAGGTGACGGTTAGATTGGTACTATTTTGGTGGGCAAACACCTTTTTGATCGCTTGCTGTGTTCATCTGAGGGGTTAGGTCATGGGATATGGTTATAGAGCCGGTCGATATGGACGCGGCGATACCTAATATGTATACTCCCCCCCTATTTTTTACAAATTTTTTGTTAACTTTATTTGGGGAAAATGAAGTTTTTGTTTATTTTTACTTGAAACTTTAAATTTTTATAGGGGAAAACTTTATTTTTTAAACTTTATTTTTTCAACTTTATTTTTTGTCCCACTTTGGGACTTGAACTTTTGGAGGTCTAATCCTTTACAATGCTTTCCAATACTTCTGTATTGGAATGCATTGGCTGTATGAGTAATACTGTGTGTATTACTCATACAGCTTCCGGCCTGTGAGATCCAGGGGGCTCGACCTCACAGGCTCTTCCCCGGAAGGCAGCGCGATGCCTTAGGAAGGCATCGCGCTGCCTTCCATGTCATCGGGTCCCCCCCACAGCCCCAAGGGGACCCGATGGCACCACCGCCGCCGCCGCCGCACCAGCTAAAAGCCGCAAACCGCAGGTCTGAATTTGCGGCGATCACCGACACGGGGGGGTAGGGGGTCACAGGACCCCCCCGCGCATTTAGCAGAGGTGCCTGCTTAATGATTTCAGCAGGAACCGGGCTCCAATCACCGCTTGCCGGGCGGCGGTGATCGGAACTATATATGACATACCGGTACGTCATGGGTCCTTAAGGACTTGGGAACCATGCCGTACCGGTACGTCATGGGTCCCTAAGGGGTTAAACATGGCTCCCGCTTGTGTGCGTGCAGCGGGTGCCATAGCCGGTGGGTCTCTGCTGTTTTAAACAGCAGAGGCCCATGGCTAATGTCCACGACCAGCAATAATGCTGATCACGGACATTAGAGCCTTTAGATGTTGTCATCAAGTGTGGTCACGGCATCTAAAGGGTGGAAAACCCGGAAGCACGCAGGTTACTGTCACCTCTGTGCGGCGATCGGGGATGACGATCGTTAAATCTAATAGGCTGTGTCTCTCTGAAGAGACCCAGCGTATTGGGGCTACAATTCCTATGTTGGAGGACAACATAGGAGATCAGCAATCCATGTATTATTATACTCCCCATTGAAATAAATGGGTCTGCACCCGCTCTGCAAAATTGCGGAACGGATGCGGACTCATTCATACGATTGTGTGAATGAGCCCTAAAGCTTATGCAATATCGATCAGGGTTTTTTTCTGATGAAAAAATACAGTAGATAAACATTTTGCTGTATCTTTCTTGTATGTTATTTATGTGCACTTTCCATACAATCATTAACATTACAGAAAAATTGCCAGAAGTTATTAAAGGGGTTGTCTCACTTCAACAAATAGCATTTATTATATAGAGGAAGTAAATACAAGACACTTCCTAATCTATTGCGATTGTCAATATTGCCTCCTTTGCTGGCTAGATACATTTTTCCATCACATTATAAACTACTTGTTTCCATGGTTACAACCACCCTGCTTGAACGCTATAGGAAAAAAACACTAGCTTATGTGCGCTCTCACAGTCCCCACCACCAAATAGGCCATCGCCTTTTCCCATAATGTGCAAGCACGACCACCACTGATGGACTGCAGAGTGTTTGTAACCATGGAAACGAACAGTGTTTAATGTGATGGAAAAATTAATCCAGACAGCAAAGGAAGCAATATGGATAATACAATACATTAGTAAGTGGCTTGTATTAACTCTGTCTACATTATAAATGCTACTTACTGAAGTGAGACATCCCCTTTAACAGCACTGGTTTGTCTGCTTGTACACATATGATTTGATCTACACACAAAGCAGTCAAGTTACAAAATAGCAAGCTGCCAACCCAGCCATATGTCCGACAGATAAACTGCCATACCTCTATTTTTCTGTAACCTAATGCGTAAAACCACCTCTTAAGTTCCATCTTTTGTATTAAAGGGTTTCTGTCAACAGAATTATCCCTATCAAACTAGCTGACCCTAACTAGCCTATTTCTACTTTTATCTATGCCCCCGTTACTCCAGAAATATAACTTTTATAATATGCTAATTAGCCTCTAGGTGCAGGGGGGGGGGCGTTGCCCCTGCTCCTAGAAGCTCCGTTCTCCCACCTCTGGCCAAGACCTGCTACACTAGATTGAAAGGGACAGGCAGCCTTCACCTCCAACTGCTGGCCCTGTGTGCTGGGGAAATCTCGCGTGATCAGAATTCGGCGCAGGCGCAGTGAAGAAGTCGGCGAGCGCCCTTCACTCACTGCGCCTGCGCTGAATACTGAATGGGATGGCGCAGGCGTGAGATTTACACGGCAGACAGGACCGGCAGTAGGAGACCAATGCTGCCTGGCCCTGTCAATCTAGTGTAGCAGGGGGTGGCCAGAGGTGGGAGAACGGAGCCTCTAGGAGCAGGGGCAACGCCCCCTCTGCTCCTAGAGACTAATTAGCATATTATAAAAGTTATATTTCTGGAGAAACGGGGCATAGATAAAAGTAGGAATAGGCTGGTTAGGTTCAGCTGACATTAGCACATCGCTAATGTCAGCAAGTTTAATAGGGTTAATTCTGGTGACAGAAACCCTTTAAAAACATGATAAAATTTAGAAAATAACACACATAGTTACATATGTGTATAAAATAAAACAACAACATCTATGTTTTAGTATTCTATATCAAATATAGTTTATTAGCCAAAGGAATTTTTGGCATTAGTATGGTTCCTTTAGTGGATAAGTGCACAATGTCGAGAAACTAATAGTAAACTGGAAATTACTGGCACATTTACGGGGTATTTAAGGCAGAAAAAAAACAGTAACAAGCGCCAAACAATTGCTCCACTAAGCAGAGAACTTTACAGAGTTCACCGAACAGTGATTTAGCAGCATTATGAGAACATGCACAATGCCAGAGACTGTATATTTTTATTAGGATGCATGGACAATATATTTTTCCTTAGTACTTTTGAGGTGCAGCTGTGAGCTGGCAGAGAAGGAAATGTTTTAACAGAACTCATATCATTTTGGAGTATCCATGCTGAGATGTTGAGATCTGTAAGTGTGAGATAGAACAAGCAATATTTCTTCTGCCTAAACTCCAAATAAATTGGTGCAGCCCACTTGGCTACTAGCAGTACATGGAGGCCAGACTTCTCAGCTGTGTTCCTGTTGTAGTAGGACTCTAGTCCAGGATAGTATGAAGGCAATCATCTCTAATATCTTGTTACTTTCTCACCACATCTGGTTGAGGGCTGAAATCATGATCTGTATGGCTAGATAGCATTGTGTGTAGTGTTTTTCCCATGTGTCTGTTGTGAATTTCACATATCACTGTACTTATGGCTTATTTTCCTTTTTTTTAAATGTAGCAGAGTTAAGGTGGGAATTGAACCATTTCTATTCATGTGTATTACTCATCTGTCCAGTATCCAGGCCGGATCTTTTACAACTCCTGCCCCCACCCGTCTCCAGTCCGGCTCTCTGTGCACTGCAAAGCTGGGTTGCAGGCAGTTACCACCAAAGATGTAAAGATGTAGTAATAGCCCATTGTAGTAATATTGCCTCATTTGCTGGCTAGATTAATTTTTCCATCACATTATAAACTTCTTGTTTCCATGGTTACAACCACCCTGCTTGAAGACTATAGGAAAGACAGCTATATGAAGCTATATGAAGACAAGTGATAACAGCGTTGCCCTCGTTCTCATACTATGGAGCTGATTGCTGCATGTGCTGCAAATGCAGGGCTTCAACTCCACTGAATGTGCAGCCAATTGTCGGGGAGGAACGGTTGCTCCTCAGCCCCTGTAAATCCACCATAAGACTTCCCTCTCACCTGCTCATGCTCTATTTCTTTGGATTGCTTTTACCTGTTATTCCACGGCCTTGATTTTGGTTTGCTCAAGACTTTGCTACTCTATATGCCCTTTGGATTGCTGACTTCTGTGATCTCAGGTCCCAATGATAATACATCCTCATAACTCAATGAGCTCCTTAAATTACAAACATGTCACAGTGGTGACATGTTAGCTTCATTGATGTCAATAAAGTAATTGTCGACAAGTCATCTATGCAGTGTGAGCAAACATTATGGAGGACTACACATCTATGGGTGGAGAAGCAGTGAGGGATTTAAAAGATAAGTAGATACAGGAGAATTTATCACACCCTGCACTCTGAATTCTAAGAGTCACAAAATAGAGCTTTGTGACTTTTTGGGCTTGTTTGTGCAAAAAAAGTTGCAAGTTTTTTTATTTTTAAGCTACTCACTTCATTTTTGAAAAGTAGGCAAAGAAGTGGACATGGTTAGCTATATAAATTTTTACCTCTGAGACTTTTGAAAACTTTTGAAAACTCTCTCCAGTAGGGGGGCGATATAGAAAAACCGGAGTAGCATTTCTAGACAAAAAAGGTTAGGTTTGAAGATGCAGAGTATTTACAAAATGCAGCATTTCATAAATTTGGTGCAATGTATGCTAACTCACACTCAAACAAAACTGACATCAAATTTTACCCTAATGATAATTTCCCACATATTTTTTGTTAAGTATATTTGTTGTTCGGTTTATTGGAAGAATGTTTATTAGGTTTTAATACTCCTTTAGATATTGTGTGCAGTTGCTTGCAAATACTAAGCAAATACTATATATTATGGGATAATTTATCAAGCCCAATAAGCCAAAAAGGTGATGCTAAAAAATGAAATGCAGCGAATAGTCACCATTTTTCAACAAATGATAGCTTGCACAAAAATATGCAACTTGACCAATTTTTCTGTTATTCCTGCTTTTCTAAATCATGTGTGGGGCATGGACCGATGCTTCTTTTCCGGGTGTAGGCTGACGTCATCGGCGCAGGCGCACTGAGGAAGGAGCGGGCAAGCGAGCGTTCTTCTCTCAGAACGCCTGTGCCGAATGAGGACCGGTACGGTGCAGGCGCGGAATTTTATGGGCAGAGAGGGCCAGCGAGAGGAGGAGAGCACTCGCTGGCCCTGTCGAACAAGTGGTACCAGCAAGTGCTACCAGCAAGTAACCGCCCAACTTGCTGGTAGTGAAGTAATTTGCATATTATAAAAGTAAGATTTTTACTGAAATTACAGCACAGAGACAGGTAACAGTGATATATATGGACTCATCTGACATTAGCAAATAGCTAATGTCCGATAATGAAAATTGCTAAATGGGGGACGACAGAAGCCCTTTAAGATTACTTATGCCAGCAAACTGCACCTGAAATGTACACCACATCCTTGCTGAGGTAGATTTCAATGTCTGGTATATGGATCCTAAATACATCAAAATGATTTGTGTACAAGTCTACAAAGATATGCCAGCCAAGAAAAAATTCTTCCTATATATATATAAAGCTTTCTCATCTGGTACTCAAACTCTGTTTTATACCAATCGGTTCTGTCTTGTGTTCTTCGCTAATTTAGCATTTACCTCCCAAATAACTCATAATAGATGCTAATTTCTCAAATTATGTTCTGCACACTGACAAATATGTCATATGTATTTCACAGAAGGATTAGTATGTTCTGACTGAGGTATGCTATAAAATGACGTTTCACATAATCAACCTATAACCTTCTTAAAGCCTAAGCTTTCAAGAAAATGTAATTGCCAGTGTATGCAACACTAAGCCAAAAAAGTTTAATGATTTTAAAGATTTTTTTTACATCAATAACATATGCATAGTAGGGAAATATAAGAGAAATCAATAGAGAGGTCCTCTAGTGAAAGTCTCGGAACCTTGATGAACCATAATTGAAACCTACAAGTTAGCCCCCCTACTGTTTTCTCCATAAGCCCCAACTACAACCCAGTTCATTTCCTTAGCCTCACCTATGATTATAGGATCAATTCAAAGCTAGCAATTTTCTTCCAGGCCTATGCATTTTCCTCAAACTTATGAGCTACTGAAAAAAGGGTTTAGCGTTTAATACTCTGCTGAGCCATAATATGGAGCACCAGCCATAATACAGTTGAAACTTCATTTTGTTCTCAGGTCATAAGTACATACAGTTATAGAAATAAACAGTATCACATGTCCTTATGTTTCAGTCACTTATTTTTTAAATGTGTGATCCAATAATCATTATGATGGGAAAAGGGTTATTGCAAAAATAGGTTTCTAAAACATTTTTCATGTTAACTCTTAAATTCCCATTGCACATCCTTGGTATAATAAAAAAATCCTATACAAAGGCAGATTTTTGTAAGTACCTATACTGAACAATACAATAACTAACATTATTTCAGTCATAGTAACATAATAAATTTGAAATGATAAAGATCAATCCAGTTCAGCATGTTCTCAAGCATCCACTTTCTAAATAGTCTTCATTATAAATGCCAACTGCTTCACATGTAGCTAGTTTTCCTGCTGCTTCTGACATAGACACACTTCTCTTCTAGGTGTTGACTGTTTCTCCTCTCCCCTCCCTTCAGTATTAGAGATAGCAGCAGGGAGGGGGAGGAGGTTGTAAATAGCTGATCAGAGAGTAGAATGTGGTAAAGCATTCAACTGTTCAGAGCATATTAAAAGCTGTACTGAATCACAGTGTAGATAAAGAGAAAAGCACACACAAGAGAGTCTTCTAGGGAGTGTTTCACATAGGTTTTGTATCTATGCAAAGAGAGAGGAGAGCACCCTCAGCAGAGATCACCCAATCTTCATTATCAGTGTTTGTTACCAGAAGGGAGAAAAAACTGAAAATGTGATTGCGTAGCCAATGGCTGACCATAGTGGTGTCTTGCCTAAGCAAGTGATTGACTGAGCAGTCACATTTGGTTCTCAAGATGGACCAGTAAGTAAAGTCGCAGGGATCCTAGGAAGTGTCTCAAAAGGATTGGCAGAAGATGGGTGAGGTGAGTATGACTTCTTTTTTTTAAGCCTTTATGACCCCCTTTAAAAAAAAAAAGAAAGAAAGAAAAATGTGTTACTGCCAGAGCAACCCCTTTAATCAAGACTAAAAAAAGCCATTGCTCAAAAGAGATCTTGAAAACAAGGGGGTGAGCAATACAGTACCTATACACTTGACTGGTGTTGACTAGAGTTAAGTGTTCTTGGAAATTGAATTCAAATCCTGCCAATTATATTTCTGTACTATATGTTGCAGTATGTACAAGTTAATTATAACAATGTGTCTAAGCTAATAGTTGTAAAGACATTTTTCTGAAGACTAAAATTCTTTTGGAGAACAATATCCTTCCAAGTTGATTCCTATAAAAGAGTGCATTTACATTTTGCAAACTGTAACATAGTGAATTATTCATGCAGGTTTTTAGGCCCAGTCTAAAGCCAGTTCTCTGTCACCACTTTAGGCACTAGAAAAGAGCTTTTGCAGAAAGGGTGAACCCTGGGTTACCAGATGGTTTCAGGTCACTAGAGACATTTTGACTTGGTCTAATTTTTTGTGATTGATTTCTATACAGAATTCTGGGCAAACAACCCCAAATAAATATATCTATTTTTAATTATGGCCGCAAAGTGTTGTAGACGACTTGAATATGACTCTTTGATTATGTGATCTCACTTTTTCTTATGGCTGCCAAATAATCTTTTTATTAAGGGACACATAGATTTAGAATGTCATTCTTGTCTTGGCTAGTTCCAACTAGTCGCACAACCTTCATAATTCTGGTACCAGGTGAAGTAGAGACATAATGCAGTCTACATCTGATCTGAGACAAGCTTTTTATTCAGCTGTTCATATAGTTAAAGGGTCACTGAACAGAAAAATTCAAAACTTCAAATTCAAGCATGAAATTTATTTTTCACGTGCATAAAAGCACCTGATTAATCCTGTTCTTAGTCCTTAAGGCTGTATCACACAGCACGATGTGGCAGACGATTGTCAGGAGGGAAACGTTCCCTCCCGGCAATCGCCTGCTCGCTAGCAGAGTAGACCGCTGCTATTACATGCAGTGATCTTCTCCGCAACATGGGGAGGAGCAACCCCTATGCCATCACTCGTTCCCATGCTGTATAGTGGTTTGCCGGTGGCAGATCGTTATTAGATACCATGATCTGCCGCCTGCAAATGATACATTTTTGCATGTCAAAATATTTGGATTACCCGATGATCAAGTGTTAGCTCGTTCACTGGGCAATTGGCTGCAGTATTACACTGCCAGATGATTGCTAAAGAGGTTCATGTGAACACTCGTTATCGATTAGCTGCTAAGAAATTGGGCAGTGTAATACAGGCTTTGGTCTTATCCTTAAGTGGACTGTACACATGAGAAAACAATTGTCTGGAATGTAGCCGATCAGTCATGTATCAGATCATTCATACGTATCATCCAACGGTCAACATGCCATACTAACCTGGTAGATCAGGGACGTGCATGAAAAAAATACATGAAACAACAGAGTGAGCTTGCACAAAGTGACAATTATTCAAATCCGATCATGCCATATACTTGCATTTGCTGTCAACATTAGCAAAAAAAAAAAATCAAACTTGACGTCACACTTTTGACAAACAACAAACACTCGTTGGCCATGTCAAACAACTGTTCAATATAACTTCTAAGTGATCGTCAGCTGAAGTGATCACAATCACCCATTTCAAAAAAACATTTATCTTAGCTTATAGTCAGCTTCAGCATATGCCATCAAGGGGTGATTCCATCCAATCATAGTATACGTCTTAGCGCTGCTTTTAAGAGTAACCCATTTTGAAAGGGATCTGTCACTACGATCTTGGACTATTATCTGCTGTCATACATGAGTAGAATTGCAGATAAGGAGCCCATGTCACTATTTTTTATTTTCCTACTGCTCACTCTAGCCCTGCTGTCGGTATTTAAAGATGTGCTGAAATACGGGTACATAGTCAGGATTGCTCTGCGCTTGCACAGAAGTCCTCTCCATTATGTTAGCACAGCAGTTCAGACTAGGTATTTCAGCACAGCTTTGAGTGTGGACAGTGGGAGAATGGGGGCCAGTAGGAAATAAAAAATAATGATCTGACTTCTTATATACGCAGTACTGTTCATGTATTAGGGCTGATAATCGTCCAGAATTGCAATGACAGATTTCCTTTAGAAGGTCACTTTTTTTCTTTGCTCTCAGGTCAGCAGTTGCCTGCTCTCCATTTTTAAAGGGGTTGGCCTATCTCATACATTGGGGGCATATCACTAGGCTATGCCCCCAATGTTTAATAGGTGCTTGTTCCACCTCTGCAACCTGCAACTATCTCTAGAAAAGAGCCCGCCAAATGAAGGAGAGCAGACTGCACATGCCCCGCCGCCCTCCATTAATTTCTATGGGACTGCCATCGGTCGGCTATTTCCGTCAGCCTCAGAGAAGTGAATGGAGCGGTGGACGGGACATCCAAACATTGCCAAGTGCTAGCCCTTTAAACTCCCTATAGGACACCAGGAGATCCCAGCAAGATGCAAGCCACACAGGTTGCAGCCTTTAAAAGACACTACATGTGCTGGTGACCGCCACCGCTGCTGGCTGGGAGAAGAATAGGACCGAACCAGGAGAGGAAGCCTGGTTGAATAGTGTGGTGCTGATACCTGCAGGGAACAGTGGGGCAGCAGTGGGCACGCTACGTTGGAACAGTTACTGATGTAGCCGAGCTAAAATCGATGGTTAACTCGATAAGTAAACAATGTAAACAAGTAAACAATGGCAAGAACTTTTTCAATGGATTTCAATGGCTCTTGTCACGAGATAACACTGTGACGTGTTATTAGAGTCAATTTTAGCTCGGTTAAATCTGTATGTGGGCTGCAATTACAAATTCTACATCATCAGTGGCTTTATGTATACCAAGATTTAGGGTGCTTATGTTTCCATTATTACGATCATATATAAATATTTGCTTTGTTATGTTAGCATATAATGATCCTCTGTAGTAATCACTATTTAATTCTCTTTGCAATATAATTTTTTTATTAATCTGAAACTCATTCAAGAGACATGAACACTTAAGATATCAAATTTCTAGAAGATTGAAATGCATGGATCCCAGGGGTGTAATAGGTCTGAGTTACATTTGTAACTGTATATATAAGGGGAAAAAAGGAAAATTATAATTTGTAATGGAAATAGCAGGAAGGCATAGAAGCTTATGGAGAGAACATGGATTTACAGAGAAGGCAGAGCAATTTAACAGTTATTAGCCGTGTGCATAAAGACACCTTAATGATCATGCTGTCAAGGTTCTAGATTTCTACAACTCAACATATCACATTTAAAGCGGAACTTTTATTTAGTATGGATGCTACTGCATGGCTGGTGCAGTACAGTGCTGATGTCATCACTAAGTCCTGGGACAAGTTCAGCTTCTTTCAGTTGCACACCTTTTTGTAAAGCAGCTACACCCCTCAGATCCTAATCAAGGTGTGGTGTCGTAATTTTGTCAGTGTATGTACTTATCCAATCTGAGTAAAGTTCAGCATTTATAAGCATCCTACTGATTAGCTGGACACCTCTCTGGGGCACTGGGTGCTAGGTATCATGGGGAAGAAGAGAGGAGAGATTTGCAGCACTATCTTTTACAGAAAACACCATTACTTAGTGTTATTGACCGGGGCAAGAAGCACCTGAGCAAATGGGTGGGGAACTGTCACGGCCACGGTTTTGGCGGTGACTCCTTGGGAGCCGCATACAGTTGCCCGCGGTTTGGGTTGTTGTTTCAACCGCAGCTTGAGGCTTGATGTAGTTTGCCTCAGGTGCGGTTGCCGCGGACAACAGGTATGTGTGCGGTCCCTGTGGAGTTTGTGTGTGTGTATGTATGCACTGTCGTTTGTCTGTGTGCACTCTGTGTAGTGTCTGGTGTGCACGGACACCTTTCATGCACTGTGGTTGCCCGTGGACATATGGTGGCAGTGTCCCTGCCTTGGGGCTGACTCCCAGGACACGGTTGCCACCCATGTCATTGCCTGCGGCAACAACCACAGTGTGTTTGTTGTGTTGGACACTGTTCTTTAAGTTGGTGTTTTCCCTTTCCTGTGGTGCTGGAAGGGTTAACTCCCTTCCCAGTGTGTGTGATGTCACTGGGTGTGTCTGACCGTTGGGTGTGGCCTCTTGGGCCTATAAAGCCTCTCACTTTGGCATGGCTCGGTAGGTTGCTTCCGTCATGCTTTGCTGTTGCAGCCTCCTGTGATTTCCATCTTCTTGTAAGGGCCACCCTTCCGGTCATAAGTTCTAATACCGTGATGTGTTGTTGATGTCTTGTGTCTTTGGTTTTTGTGCAGCTATGGATGTCCTGGTCCCTGTGTGTCTTCATGTGTGTGCTGTTTACCTTTGTCTGTGTGGACAGCCTTTCCTTAGCACGGGTTCCAGTCAGCAAGGCTGAGAAAGGTTTGTGTGGAACTGTTTGGTTCACCTGTCTTATCCATAGTCCTGTTTATGTACCCCCTTCTTCATGCTGCTTGGCCAGTGAGACTCCTGCCCCTCCATGCCTAGGAGGAGTGGGTTGTCTTACCCTGCTCCTTAGCCCAGGGACCGGTCGGAGGGTAAGTCAGGGATCCGAGGTTCCTGCGCATGGGTCCTCCTACCATCAAGGTCGGCCCATGCAGGTAGGAGACAGGGTCAGCGTTAGGGACGCAACAGGAGGTGACCTGCTCCCTGATTCTGTGTTCCTGGTGAGTAGCGACTGGACATCTTCCTTCACCGCACGGCTGAGGATTTCCCCCATCCTCAGCCGTGACAGGAACCGTCCATTTTTTTTTTAAGAATAAAGGAAATAATACAGTCATCATGATGCTCAGTAGCCAATACTCTTCCTTAATAATACCACTATATCAAATAAAAGTAAAATAACAATAATTTTGAGTACCTTAGTAATGCTATTATAGCCAGGGCCATGATGTACAATTACAGTGTGGTTGGGAAAAGGTGGTAGAGACATTTAACTGGTGGGGACCCTTTGAAAATTGCCCCTTTTGCCCATGCTATATTGCAGATGTAACTTTGATTACTTGTCCACAATGTTTTTTTTTTTTTTACATTTTATATTGCTGCCTTCTGCTAAAGTAAAATAAAAATAAATCTAGTTTTTACCCATCATTCTGCACTCAATGCCCCATAGTGGGAAAGTAAAACTAAATGTTTTAAATCTTTGTTAATTTATTGAAAGGGAAAAAACTAAATCTTGCAGTGACATAAGAATTCAGACCCTTTACTCAGCACTTAGTTGACACACATTTGGCAACAATTATAGACTCCAGTCTTCTTGGGTATGATGCCACAAGGTTTGCATAGCTGGATTTGGGGATTTTCTGCCATTCTTCTCTGCAGCTCCTCTTAAGCTCTGTCAGGTTGGATGGGGACCATTGGTGGACAGCCATTTTCAAGTCTCTCCAGAGATGTTCATTTGGGTTCAAATCAAGGCTCCACTGGGCCACTCAAGGACATTCACAGAGGTGTCCCTATGCCAGTCCCCTGTTGACTTGTCTGTGTACTTTGGGTCATTGTATTGTTAGAAGGTGAACCTTCAGTCTGAGGTCCAGAGTAATACCTTTGTACTTTGCTCCACTCAGCTTTCCCTCAACCCTCACCATTCTCCCTGTCCCAGCTGCTGAAAAGGACCCTGATCATGATTCTGCCAACCACTATGTCTCACTGTAGGGATGGTATAGGTGCTTTTTTTTGCAAATTCTAAAGGTTTTTCATGTGTCTTTTACTGAACAGAGGCTTCTTTCTGGCACCTCTGCCATAAAGCCCAGATTGGTGGACTGCTGCAGTGATGGTGGAACTTCTGGAAGTTTCTCCCATCTGCATACAGGATCTTTGGCTCTCATCCAGAGTGACCATTGGGTCCTTGGTCACCTCTCTTACCGAGACCCTTTTCACCTGATTACTTTGTTTGGTGGGATGGCCAGCTCTAGGAAGAGTCCAGATTGTTCCAAACGTATTGCATTTATGAATTATGGAGGCCACTTTGCTTTCAGTGAAGATTTTTTTGCACCCTTCTCCAGATCTGTGTCTTCACACAATCCCATCTCTGAGCTATATAGGCAGTTGTTTTCACCCCGCATGGCTTGGCTTTTGCTCTGATATGTATTGTCAGCTGAGAGACCTTATATAGACAGGGATGTGTCTTTCCAAATCATGTCCAGTCAATGAAATTTACCACAGGTGGACTCCAGTCAAGGAGTAACATCTCAAAGATGACCAAGAGAAATGGGAAGCCCCAGAGCTAAGTTTGTGTATGATGTATATGTGTATATACTGTATGGCTGTGAGTGCAAGTGTCTCCCTGATTGCCCATGTGAGTGTTAGTGACCTAGAACCTGCCCTTGGCTGCCTGTATGGCAGGATTACTTGACTCACAGCTCCTGCCATGCTGCCAGCAGGTGAGAACACCACAGGACATCAGGTACTTGACTCACCATATTCTCATTAATCCCTTCGCTAACAATGACCCAATCACTATTATACTGCATTCATTCTATAACAAGCCATACTTTACCTTATCTGCCTAGTGCACCAAAATGCCTTGTCCTAACCCTGGTTGTATGCCATGCAAGACTATTATGTCCAGCCACGTTTACCTCATGATTAGAACAAAGGAGTAGACTTGTTGAAGACTGAGTCTACTTCACTGCCCTGAAATATGTATGTTTACTACTACTGTTTCAGGATTGTCTTTCTGACATTTACTGCCCAGAAGGATGTGGTTTACACTATAATAGAACAGCTGGAGGACGATTTAAATCCAATGCAGTAAATTATACCCATATTAAAAACCCTTATTCCAAGGGGGAAAATATCAAAAATAGTAACGGATACCATATACTATTAATACAATTCTGAAACCAAGAATAAGCTTAAAGTTCTCAATGGAAACTTTGGTTTTCCAAAAAAAAACAAAAAAAAAACAAGAAAAGAATACATTGGTTACAATACATGGTTAACACAGTATCACCCTTTCCATAAAAAGTAACTATAGGTTCATGTTACAACACATTTGTTGGAAAAACCTGATTCAGAAATATTTGTCAATTAAAAGAAGCTCTTCAGCTCCAAGTAAAGCCCTTTCAGACAAGCTGTGGAACGTGACGTAATGGACTTATGTCTGAAAGAGGCCTCAGTTTCTTCTAGCTGCTTTCCAGTCATGTCTAAACATTTAAAGACATATTGCTTTTCAAGTGTTTACTAATATTATTTTCATTTCACATTTTTCTGTGCTTGGTAACACAGCACATAATAGCATATAATGACTTTATAAAGGCCTGATTTAGATGACAGTTCCATCTGGGCTGCACCCACATAGCACATGGACTTATCAAAGTAAATGGTACAACTCACAGTGTTGGTCTGCACCAATAATCTTGCAACATGCACCATTCTTGTGCATTTACCATCTGAGAACCATTCCTTCAGATAAATGGGTGCGGAAAAAAATGCACACAGAAGTGCTATTTAGACATCTAAATCCTGTATGTAAGTACAGAAAGTGTTTCTCGGACACAAATTGGAACAGCCGTTTAAAGGTTCCACAACTTCTGAATCAATATTAATGTATCAATATATGCCTTAGCCTTGTGCATTACGGAGACCAATCATAAACTTTTTTGAACATGTTGAAAGTTAGGGTGGATTGGGGCCCCATTCCAAGTTGTGCAAAGGGGTCCCATGGTTAATTGTTACACCGATGATCTTGGACTACAAAAATAGTATTGGACAAAAACAAAAAAATCCAACCTAGACAGTATACTGCTACACTCAATATAGATACCTGTGTTTCTTTTTTATTTTTACAAAAAAAGTGGGGTCTGGCAGCTACAGAAATGATTTGGGTTTGGATAACATACCAATAAACATCCACTTTATGCTGCATAATCATAAATACTGATACCTCCTCATCCCAATTCCTTTCTGCCCTTCTATCTTTTAGTCTATCTTTGCAGAATCCTGGATGTATCTCTTTAATTCTTTAATGTCAAAAAAGAAATATTTCACATTCAAATGTTTAATCAGTGTTTTATGATGTACTTGCCAAGATAAACAGAGTGGCGCAACGATCGTGGTCACAGAGGGTACAACCACGACTTAAACCAGCAGGGGGGAAGCGTCCCGCTGCACTGACATGTAATGGTGGCCGGCAATGTCACTGTACTCTGATGGGGCTTGGCATGAAGTACGGTGACAGTGCCAGGCCCCGTTATATGTGAGTGAACACTGGGGTAACATTACTGGGGGCACTATAGGAAGATTACTGGGAGCAGTGGGGGACATTATTGGGGGCAGTGGAAGGACATTACTGGGGCAGTGAGGGACATTACTGGGGACAGTAGAAGGACATTACTGGGGCAGTGAGGGACATTACTGGGGCAGTGGAAGGACATTACTGGGGGCAGTGGAAGGACTTTACTGTGGAAGCTTTAGGGACATTACTAGGAGTAGTGGGGGATATTATTTTTACCAGACACCAGGGATCTCTGTGACCGTGACAGCGACCGCGCAGTGTGGGGGGGGGGGTAGTTGATGTGGGCCGACCCAAAATTTTCCCTGGGATCCATAGAACCCTAGTTATGCCACTGGATAAAGATATTTGAATATTAGAATTTAGCTGCTGGTGGGAAAGGAGATCCTTTTAAGGAAATGATATAAATGCTTTAAATGGTACCAATGTCACAAAATGGGTTAATTTATTTATACAAGGGGTAAATGAGAACCATCTGTATTGAGAGTTGTATTTTGCTTGATGGATGAATTCTGAAATACTAAGAATGCAGAAATAATAGAATATCCAGTACTAAGAATGAGTAGTGTTTTTGCACAGAACTTTTAGATTTCCAGATGAATCATTATTTTGCCTGGACTTCTAATGCAACAGGACCACCACCAGTGACATTATGGATTTGAACCTAACTACAAGATATGCTCATACATTATTTTGCATTCTGAAAGCAGGAGCAAGCCGAGGTCAGCTCTACGGTTATTAAGTCTCTTCATCAGGCCCACAGGGCAGTTAATTGATATCATATTCTGCACATCAATATTGCAAGACAAAGCTTTCAGATCTTTTGGAGGCACAGGAGGCCCTCTTGAGCTAATATTATCAGGCTAGTTGTTATTCCATTGTTGTTAATCCTTATCATCTATGAAATGTAGATCAGGCTTTAATATTATTTTATTTACAGAAAATTAAAATGACAACTTGCGGTTATTCTGTCTTTGCCATTTGTATATTTTTCTAATAGTTTGAAACAGGACTAAATTATGTCACAGACAGCATTGCTTTTCCAGACCAGCAGTTGCATAAAACTTATAGCTTCCTTTTCTAAGTCTGTCTTGCCTTTTCCAAGCCATTAAAAGAATTAATAACATGTCCCCCAACATGATGGGTGTATGTGGATCAGTACAAAAATATATACTGTATTTTTCGTACTATAAAATGCACTTATGCAACCCAGGTTTAGACAACGGAAAATAAAAAAAATAAAAATTATTATTATTTCCCTGTTGGTTTAACCCTTTCCAGACCTCAACGGTACAAGTCCAGTCTTTATAGATAGCACCTGCTCGCAAACACAGACCACAGGGTTTCTGCTTTTTTACAGAGGCCCAAGGCTAATGTCTGCGATTGGCAATAATGTGATTGCAGCCATTTAACTCTTCAGATTCTGTGACTAAATGTGACTATGGCATCTGGGACAGCTAAAACTGGGTGAAGCGGGCTTCCAATCCTGGGCCGCCTTCCCCTGGCTGAGATCAGTAATAGGCCTGAGCCTGTACAAGTCTTCCAGGCAGATAACTAGTATATTCCAATGCAGGCCTACACATGGCTGCACTGCATAGGAATGGATAGGTATTTATTACAGAATACAAGATGAAGATGCAATCTAATGACTGCATGTTATAGTCACCTAGGGTGACTTACAAAATGTAAAAAAAAAAATGTAAAAAACCTTTAAAAAAAATATTAAAATTTAAATCACCCCTCTTTCCCTAGAATAAAAAAAATAAATGAATAAACAATAAAAAAATATCATGGGCAAAAAGCCTAAACTATTAAAATATAAAAATATTTATCCCATATGGCGAATGGCATAATAGAAAAAAAATCTAAATGTCCAATTCGCCATTTTTTCATCACTTAACCTTCCAAACATTTTTAAAATAAGTGATCAAAAAGCCATAAAATTACGTTAGACAAAAAGTCATAAAAATTTATAAATCTCCATTATCCCTTTCCAGACCTCCAGTACTTAAAGATGATGCCCAGTCAGGAGCGCAGTGGGCACCATAACTACCGAGTTTCTGCTGTTTTACATAGTACAGGCCTGGGGCTAATGTCTGCTATCACCAATCAAAAAGTCATACACACTCCACAGTGGTATCAGCTGTTTGAAGAGAAGGTGGCGCTGCTTCCTGTTCATTACCATGCCTGTTGTCTAGGAAGTCTCAACTGCGCTGTGTAATTACAAGTACTTGCTCCATCCAAGTGACTTGTAATTACACCATGCCACTGCTACAACAGAGACCGCACGCAGTGTAATGAAGAGGAAGCAGTGCTCATACGCTGTAAAAACAAAACCAATAAAACTGTGGAAGAATTCTATTTTATTCTAATTCCATCTCATTTGGAATTTTTTTTCAGCCTCCAACTACATTGTACACAAAAGTAAATGGTGCCATTAAAAAGTACAACTTGTCACGGAAAAAGTTATGGCTTTGGGAAGGCAGGGATAATAAAAGCCCAAAAATGTAAAATTGCAAGGTCCTGATCCTGAAGGAGTCAAGGAAAAAATAAATCATATTTCTCTACACTTACAACCACAGTATTCTTTTTCCCGGTCTGGCACCTCCCACTCCTGACATCATAAAAGGTCCTTCAGCTTTAGAGCATTTATCTCTTTCACTGCCGCTGAGAGACCTTTTAAGATGGAGAAGGCTTTCTCACAGTCCTCTTCATGTTCCCTCAGCCTCCTCTCCTGTCTACTGATCACACAGATCGTTGTCAGGCAGGAAGAGAGAAGTGTGCAGATGCACCTCTCTCTTTGATCCAGCAGACTGTTCTGCCGGATCATTAAGCAGTCAGAGGGGTCTCGGACTGCTAGAGCACCATGACTGCGGACTATAAGACACAAGAACTATAGTACAAAAATACAAGATATAGGACTTTTTTTTCCTTACCATTTCCCCCTTATTCCTTTAAGGGTGCAATTTAAGTTGTTATTTGATGGCTACGGGATTTTTTTGTATTTGTAATTTTTGTCTTTGTATTTTTCCTTTTTTGGTCTAAATTTCATTTTTTTCCATTAGTCTTTATTTAAAATGTTAACGTTTTTCCTCTACAGCTTTCAGTTTCAGTGCATCTACAGATGCCTTACACTGAATCCATCAGGGAGCTACTCTGATGGCTACTCTGATATCTGATGGCTTGATTTGTAGCCCTTATCTCTGAATTGCTGACAGTAGTGATGAAGCATTGCTGAAGAGAGTATCACTTCTTTATATTTTTGTTACCCACTATAAACTCTTTGAGAAATACAGTATGTTTCTGCTGGACATTCTCAATGTTTAAAGAAAATTACAAGGAAAGTTTAAAGGCTATGTACACCTTTGGGGGCATTTTTTTAATTACTGCATTGTACTCATTTTGACTAAAAATATTTTTTCTAAATTGGTCTTTATTAAAAATATGAAGTCCTTTTTTTCTGCACATTGCAGCTTTTGGATTGTCTGCCTTTTCCATCAGACCAGGAGCAGATGGCTCATTATCTCTGCTCTATGACCTCCTAAACACTCATTATAGCTCAATTCTTATCTTACTGATAAGAATGTGGCTTAAATAAGTGTTTATGACATCTCAGTAGTTTAGAGGTTTATTAGATGTGCACAAAGTGAAAGTGAAAGTACAAGTCACATAGCTAGAAAAACAGTTAACCCTTTGTGACAGAACAGCTCAATATTTAAAAAAAAGGACAATTGAAATCATTAAAAAATAATTGCCTCAGAAGGTGTACATAGCCTTTAGAGCGCTTTTTCAAGTATTTTATACTGATCGCCTATCCTAAGGATAGATCATCTGTGTCAGACTCCCGGACACCCACCTATCAGCTGCTTGAAGAGGCTGGCGCACTCTGTGAGTGCCGTGGCCTCCTCACAGCTTACCCTTGACCAGTGATATCATGTTCACTGGTCAAATGCCCTAGGCGCAGTTCAGTCCTATTCAAGCAAACGGGGCTGAGCTGTGTTACCAATGCTTGGTAAGTTTTGAAGAGTCCGTGGTGGTCACCAGAGTGCCACAGCCTCCTCAAACAGCTGATTGTCGTGGTCCCGGGAGTCAGACTCCAACTGATCAGATACTGATTACCTATGCTGAGGATAGGTCATCAGTATATAACAATCAGAAAACTCCTTTATGGTATTCAGAGATGCTATTTTGAGTCGAACACTATATTTATGAAACCCCTGAACTTCTTTTTCCACCTGAAAGAGCTATTGATAAATCTCCATGATAGTTTATTATAGACAAACTAAATGCTCCTTTTTTTGGATCAAAGGTGTTGTTTTAATCTTTTTTCACACAGGGCTCCATGACATCACCACTGAAATGAAAATGCCCAGTAATCATAGAGAAAAGAAGGCAGACTTCAGTCTGGACGATGTGGTAAATGGAAACCTTTCTATTTCTTCAAGGCAGCCTGGTTTTCATTACCTCAGTAAAACTGAAAAGATAATTATGACAAGGGCATCATATAACAAAGACAAATGAAAATGCTATCCCATCAATAATACTTTGCTTTAGGGTGTTAACACCACGCTGCAACTTTCTGACAGCAGTTTCATTTTATGCCGAAGTCAACTTCTTTAAAGGACTGTACTGCAATGTAAACGAGAAAGCACACTGCTAAACAGAGCAGAAGGTGATGTATCTGAAGTCATTCATCTCCACACAGGAAGCCGAATACAACTCTTTTCTGTTCTCCACAGACATTACACAGGCAGCCCATGTAAACCTAGAGCTAATATTTTATTGAAGTGTGAGTTGTCGAGGAACTGTGCATGTCTCTAAGTTTCTTTTTATATCTTAGCTTATTAGTAAACTGATACCTTAGTTACGTCTTAATGGAACTCATTCTCCTAAATTACCTTTATGGAAGTAGAAGATTTTTCTCCTAGAATCTTCTGGTACAAGAAGACTTCACAGAGAATAAATATGCACTCATTAGTTACGGTGCCCATCTGAGTCATAGCTGCTAGCCATTACCCTTACAACTTAGACTTAATGTAATTACACCAATTAAGTAATATATGTCCATCATCTTCTGTCACTCTTGTAAAGATAGTAGAGCAGGACAGAACGCCTTTTCTATCAGAAAAATACAACATACCCCAGAACTTGTTTTATTGAGACTAGGTATCGATTCCTTTCCTTTCTGCTTCAGATAGGATAGTACTCTGTCATATCCTGACTGCTTGCATATCCTCTCCCAACTTTGGAAACCTCTGTAACCCCCTGCTCTCCATAATAAAATACTCAAGGTTAAAATAGCATATATATAGGAGCCTATGCTTGCTAACCTTCGAGGTAGGTTGGTCAAATTTGAAAGTTCCTGGCATAGGTGTGCCACATCTAAGTATGCTGCTCTCATTATTTTGTAGGCGCCATTTGGAGTGACTAACTCTCTAACCATTTATTTCTTCCCTACTGCTTGCAGGACCATATTCTCCACATCCTGTTTTCTATGGGAGATATATTTCCATTCCCTTATTCTATACCTATGTTTACTTTCTTTTCTTTCTCTTAAGTTGTGTTGGTAGGGCTGGTCTGAGACCCTTGTCTACGGTGATCCTCTTGATGCTACTATAATAGACAAGTTTAATTTTCAGTAGATCTTACTATGGGCATGATAGTTGACAATATCTTTTAATTCTTCAGGTATCAGTAAAGTTGTATAGCTGCTAGTGTTTTATTGACATGCATCTTTTTCTCTTGTATGTTCTATAAAAATGTAAAAAAATGTATTGAAAAGAAAAATACAAGCCATGACCTGTGGCAGCACAGTATTGAAAGGAAGTCTGTCACCAGGAAATGCACAGTTAAACCAGATGAAATGAGGGTCATTTTTTATGACCCCCTATGACATAAACTGGCATACAGTTTGAAACTTTTTGAATGCCACTGTGCCTGAATTAAGGAGCAAGTGGTGTTTCTACGGTGCTGAGATGGGGAGGGGGTGTCATGGGTAGGGGCCACTGGCTCCGCACATCTTTCCCGGCCTAAATGACAACTGAAATTGAAAAACTAGGAGCAGGAGTACATTTTAGTATAGGCAAATGGATTGCCAGAGGATGTGACTAGTTTATGATAAGGCCTGCATAAAACACTGGTTTTGATAAATGGTCCCCAATGGCTTACTGGGCCAGCTCAGCTGAATGACCCCTCTCACTTAGTGATCTGTTGCTTCTTTCTAGAAAATGTACTTTTAATCCATATGCAAATGAGCAGTTAAGAGAACCAAGGGTGAGTCCAGCACGCTTGCTCTTTCTGCTTCCTCTTCTTCTTGATTGACAGGGTCAGGTATAACAGTGAGTTTCCTTGGGACAGACGTCCTATAAAGGGGTTATAATGTGATTCTAAAAGATCTTGTGACACCTATAGTGTGAGCACCTATGGTATTCACACTTTCAAATATAGTGATTGTCAGAAGATTGCACAAGATGCATTGCCTAATTGCAAACGTCTGGCAGATCATTCCTATACTTCTATTAGGAATAATAGACGAACAGCACAACATAGAGTTATATGAAAAGATGCTCCTGACTTGTTATTAAATGGGGAATAAAGATGTGTGAATCAATTATAAATAAACTGACTTTGTCTCTAGTTTTCCCAAACTTCTGGGTTTCCTGTGAATCAAAAACTTTTACGATTTGATTCAGACAAATCACATAACATCTGCAATTTTACAGATCAGAAAACAGCACATCAGAGCAAGAAATCTGAAGAATGAGGATCACATGACCCCAGATGGGGCTGGCAGGCTTGCCAAATAATGCCTTACATCCTCAGCCAATCTGGAGGGATGATACTGACGTGTATCATAGACACTATATAACATCCTAACCAGGGAACCAAAGAGCTTGTACATTGATGTGACAGGACAACAGCTACAACACTCACTTATTTCTTAATGTGTATCAGGCAGCTATCAATCCAATTTATATTAAAAAATTCACACTCACAGACTGAAATCTTGTACAATATTAATCCTAGTGATTGTAGTGTACTGGCTGATGCACTTTTCTGCCTTGTACTGTCGTTGCTCTATTCAAATGAACTTTTTTTAAACACATTTTTAGACAAATTGTTGAAAACTGTATTGCTAAAATTCCATTTATCACAGACAAATGACAAGTTGACCTGGCAAGTTGCTCTTCATCACTCACTGTTATATTGTAGTAGACTGCTCAATTGTGGACTGTAATGCCCAACTGTGCATTTTTATTTTTATCACAGACTAGTGTACCTGACCTCAAGAATTTTCCTGCATCATAGTTACTGTATTTAGTAGTGGACTCTGTCCAATTGCAAATTGAGGCAGGATATCAGGCAGTTGTTCAGCACATGGGCAGTCCGACAGAATAAAATGCTTTCACTGGTTAACTAGAAACTAGGAACCTAAAGCTCAGACACTATCCCATTAGGGTTATACCCAGCGGCAGCCAGCCATAGGCTGGCGAAGAATTTGGATATGCTGGTCATTTAAGAGGCCTAGAGCAAGCAAGCATGCTCAAAGACAAATGTCCCCAACCACCGTGCTGCAGACCAGTACCAGGCTG
Source organism: Bufo bufo (assembly GCF_905171765.1). Taxonomy (NCBI): domain Eukaryota; kingdom Metazoa; phylum Chordata; class Amphibia; order Anura; family Bufonidae; genus Bufo; species Bufo bufo. Next base: position 395,161,062 of record NC_053390.1, read on the forward strand.
TGGATCATCCAGTACTGTACTAAGTGGTGGGCATGGTAACTATTAGTTCCTGTGCACTGCCCTTTAGCCTCATAGGCTGAAGGCCGCTAGGCCTGAGAAATACTTCACATATAAAGGAACGAGAACGACTCCAGGCAGAGGAGACATCACCTATAAGTCACTGAGTGGGGGCTTAAACTGGATTATTGATGACTGAGTCATGGTGTAGCAGTATTATTTGGTCATCAGAAAAAGTTATTATTGGCAATGTTGGCCACATATTTTGTAATATACATTTTATTGTGTTTTGTTATGTGTGTGATTAACCCCTGTGCCATTCGCCCTGCCTCCCCTCCCGGTCCAGGGAAAAAATGTCAAGCAGGAAACTGGTCCCTGGTGTGGAAAAGGTTGGAGACCATTGCCCTAAGGGACAAACTAGGCAGAGGAGTGCAGGTCTTAGCCTGCAACAAAGGAGGAAAAGAACTGCAGTGGGCACAAGGAGTGCCAGTGGCCAGACATACTGCAGAAGATAACACATGGGTCTGGAGACATACTGCAGAAGATAACACATGGGTCTGGATCGCTGGTAAATCAGGATGCAAGGCCAGGTATGATACATGACACCTGTGCCCGCTCAGGAGAGCTGGGCTACCATCGCAACAGCAGCCACTACTACTACCCCTACACAGCCACACATCTCCTGCCTTGCCTTTCAGGTTCCATACTGTACAGCTGCTGATCCCAAATATGGGAGAAAAACAATAGCCATTGCTACTTTACTTTCCTAGAAATCAAGCACAGTGTCATTGGCAAATGTGTTTTTGGCCATATGACGTTCTAAGTTTCATCAGGAAACAGTTTTTTTTATTTCTAGAAAAACCCTTTAATTTCTAGAGGTACAGTTGTGTTCAAAATAATAGCAGTGTGTTTAAAAAGTGAATGAAGTTCAAAGTCCTTCTAATAGCTTTTATTTCCATACACACAAATGCATTGGGAACACTACACATTCTAATTCAAATCAAAACATGAAGAAAAATATATCAAATTTGTGTTGTTCCTCTAAATTTTTTTTTAGAAAAGTGAATATTAGACTGTTCAAAAAAATAGCAGTGTTTGTATTCTTCTTTACAAACTCAAACATTCACTATATAAATTGAAAAATGATTGAAGATTTTGCTTTCCTTTGAAATCACTTAACTAATCTTTAGTTGTATAACCACTGTTTCTGAGAACTGCTGTACATCTGAGTTGCATAGAGTCAACCAACCTCTGGCCCCTGTGAACAGGTATTCCAGCCCAGGATGATTGGACTACATTCCCCAGCTCTTCTCTATTTCTTGGTTTTGCCTCAGAAACTGCATTTTTGATGTCACCCCACAAGTTTTCTATTGGATTAAGATCCGGGGATTGGGCTGGCCACTCCATAACGTCAATCTTGTTGGTCTGGAACCAAGATGTTGCATGTTTACTGGTGTGTTTGGGGTCGTTGTCTTGTTGGAACACCCATTTCAAGGGCATTTCCTCTTCAGCATAAGGCAGCATGACCTCTTCAAGTATTCTGATGATCCCTGGTATGCGATAAATAGGCCCAACACTGTAGTATGAGAAACATCCCCATATCATGATGCTTGCGCCACCGTGCTTCACTGTCTTCTCAGTGTACTGTGGCAGTGTACTGTGGCTGTGGCACTAGACCCCAAAAAAACAATCTTACTTTCATCAGTCCACAAAATGTCTCTTTAGGGTAGTCAATGTGCTCTTTGGCAAATTGTAACCTCTTCATCACATCAACAGTGGGACTTTGCGGGGGCTTCTTGCAGATAGCTTGGCTTCACATAGGTGTCTTCTAATTGTAACAGTACTGACAGGTAACTTTAGACCTTCTTTGATCTTCCTAGAGCTGATTATTTTCTGAGTCCTTGCTATTTTGGCTATTCTTCTATCCACTCAAATGGTAGTTTTTCGCTTTCTTCCACGTCTTTCAGGTTTTGGTTGCCATTTTAAATCATTTGCAATCATTTTAGCTGAGCAGCCTATCATTTTCTGCACTTCTTTATATGTTTTCCCCTCTCCAATCAACTTTTTAATCAAAGTACGCTGTTCTTCTGAACAATGTCTGGAACGACCCATTTCCTCAGAATTTCAGAGAGAAATTCACCGTAACCACCATGTGAGACATTTGCTGCCTTCCTTGCTTAAATAAGGGCAATAATTGCCACCAGTTTTTCAAAGAATGAATGACCTCACTCATTGAACTCCACACTGCTATTATTTTGAACATGCGCCTTTCAATAAATTATTGAATTACAGAGAATCAGCAGCATGCATGTCATGACTGTTGGGTCTGTTGGGTTTCTATTACTCTACTACACCTGCTAGTAAATTATTTGCCATGTAGTAATATCATTTCTACCCAAAACAGTGATTGATCAGGTTAGTGATGTCTGACTGCTATTATTTTGAACACAACTGTATGTGTTGTTACTGTTGCAGTAGTACCATACATACATTTTTTTGTTTACTATTTTTAGACCATCATTTTTAATTTTTTTTTATAAAATATTATTAATATTATTATTTAACATTATTTATTATATATTATGTTTTGGTAGGTAGATTTTATTTTATTAAACTGTAATTATCTTCAGTTCACTTTTTTGTCCCACCAGAGAAATAGAAGCTACGATCATTTGACTTCTGGTATAGTGCCATGAAATACTAAGTATTCCAAAATGTCATTGACTGTTAGTGTATAATTAGCGTTGACTGATTACACACTAATACCTATTGTAGACCTTGGTAACCCTTTGGCACCTCAGGATTGCATCTATTGCACCTTATTGCATCTATTGCAGCAGGATGTTGGCTGTATATAGTAGCTGGTGCATGTGCATTTAACTGGTCATCCCCTTACAATATCTCATTGCAGTTGGAACATTTCACTTGAATGGGAGCTGAGCTACAGTAACCTGGCACAACCACTGCACTTTGCATGTATTCAGAGTGGTAACTTTGGCACCGCTGCCTGCATTGGGGTGCCGGGGGTCTTATTCCCACTAATTGAATATTGATGACTTATCCTGGGGACAAGTTATCAATATTGGGAGCTGGGAATCCCCTTTAACACAGAATTCAGATTTATTTGGCGTAATGTTCCCTTTGCATTTTATTGCGCAACTCCTCACATGACCTCTGCTTGCCAACAGGAAATGGAAACACTCCTCAGTAGAACCTTAAGAGGGCCTGATATTGTGCCTGTTAAATGCACCTGCATGACAGCTATCTGAAGGTGGTCTTGTCTACAGTGGTTTATCATTATTTTATGCACTTATATAGTGCTGACATATCCCACAGAGCTTTACAGATATTATCATCACTCTGTCCCCAATGGAGTTTACAGTCTAAATTACCCATTGGTATGTCTTTGGAGTGTGGGAGGAAACCGGAGTACCCAAAGGAAACCCAGGCAAACACAGGAAGAACAAACAAATTCACAGGCTATAATGTAATCTTAAAGCATCAGAGAAGCAAACACAAATGCTCCATATTATTTTCAGATGTGCAGGAATGCATTGCTTGTTTAGTGCCTTTTTTTGAGCAGCTACAGGTGATGATTTGTATGAAAGAGACTTAAAAGTGACAGCATGGTGCAGGTCCTGCTGTTAAGAGGCATCAGAGCTACCCTTTCAAACTCTCTCAAATGACGAGGCTGACATTCTATTAAAATCTAATCAGGAGTAACCAGAACAAAAATATCACAGCCATGTAAGCTACGTGGTTACAATTAGCAGCATTTTTACCATTGAGATGGCATTAAATCACAATACAAAATTATGATTAAAGGGTTTGTCTCAACCTACTGTAGAAGCTTCTCAAGACCCTCCATCAATTATGAACAAGCATGTATACATACAGAAAAGCATTAGCTATGCAGTCAACAATCTACAACGAATCCTGAGGGTAAGAAAAGTATATAAGATAGTGGTAGAAATATAGGGGGATTCAGCACACCATGCAATCCAGAATTCCGGCTTTAAAAAGTTGGAAAAATTGTGACTTTTTGGGCTTACTTCCAAAAAATGTTGCTAATCTTTGCAATTTTATGTCAATTATTCCACTTTGTGGGTGGGAAAGTAGATGAGCAGTTAGTTATATTAACTAGTTCACTCCACATTTGTTACTGTAACTTAAAAAAAAATTCCCAAAAAGTCACAAACCCACTCCAGTAGAGGGACTACGTAAAAAAAAAAAAAGGATTTCTGGATTATAGGTTTAAAGATGCACCAAACCTAAACAATATGGAGCGCTTGATAAATTTGGTTCAAAATATGCAGAAACTGACTTCAAATATTACCCTCATGATAAATTCCACCAATAGGATTCTAATGTATTTATTTCACCAGCTAAACTTCAAATACATTTACTTCATCAGCTCATGGAATCCTTTTATAGTTTGTAGTGTAAAGTTAGATAAATCGCCTCCATTTCCAGTGTCAGTCATGGGTCTTCCAGAATCAGATGTGACATATAGAGCATTCTTTCTGCAAAAATGTTTGCTACATATGTGAGAAAACATTCACCCTTTTGATCTGATGTATGGCTGCTATATTACTAAGAGAAGGGCAATTAGTCAACCTGGTTACCTAAGCTGTCCCATCTGTAAAAATATGGCCAATAAAAAAAGGATTACTTGGAAAGCAGAAAATGGAAAAATCCTGGTCAGGAAGATATACAGTATGTATATAGGTGAAAATGAACTCAGATGTAAAGGTGACACATATTAATTTTTTTTATTAAAGTGAAGGTTCATCGTTTGTAAGAATAAACAGGAATTCTATGACATATTTTTCTACAAGGTCAAAAGTATGTGGATCAGCCATTTCTACCAATCATGTGGACAGTGATGTGGACAAACATTTGATGTAGAATTGACCATACTGTTAAATCACAGGATGTCATCATTTCAATATTTGTGTCCTGTTGTTACTGTGCAATGAAAATTTCATGAAGCTGAGCTGCAAATCAGCAGGCTACACAAGCTCAAAGATCAGAACTACAAAGTGTTGAAGGGCATAGAATCTAGAAAGAAGCCATATGTCTTCAGTTGAAGCACTCACTACCAGATTCCAAATGACTGGGGAAGCAAAGTCAGTACAAGAACTTCATGGATTTAGGTTTGAAAGCTGAGCGGCTGCACACAAGCCTCACATCACCAACCCAATGGCAAACAGTTGAAGTGGTGGAATGTGACCCACAGAGGAGATCCATTCTCTGGAGTCATGAACCAAGCATTGCAAACTGGCAGCCTGATTGGTCAGCTCAAGTTTGAAAGAGAATAGTTCCTACACATATAGTATATGGTACATATAGCCAATTTAACCTTGACAGATGTGGAATAATAGTCTGAGACTATCATTTATAGTATTATTTGGTCCCCTAAGCTCCAGTGTCATACAATGATAGTTTAGGCTTCTCAATCTGTTTCTACTGAATCCTCACCATTAAGAACATTGTGATGCTTGGGGTGTCCCCAACAGTTATTGAAGCTTATGTCAAAACAAAACGTATTGCTACATTTACTATTCTTTTGTCTCATAGTCTCGTTATAAGATTGGGAGAAGCATAAAATGAGTTATGCTGCTGATCCAAAGACGGTGGCCCCAATAAAAGGACTGTGCAGTTTATGGGTATTGTTGAGGTCTGCCTCAGAGGTTGAAAAGCACTGGTCTAGAAAACTGTGTTTTTAAAGCTTTGTGCCAATAGTTTGAGAAATCCTCTGCCTGTAGCAGCATGATAATGACCCTGTGCCCATAACAAGGTCTATCAATAATGGCCTGTCATGTACGATGGAGACTGGTCTGCAAAGAAGATAATGAGAGACTTTGGAATTTGCTTCCAAGCTGTGAGACAACAATTAACCGGCATCATTGCTTGACTGATGATCTTCTAAGTACATGAGCCATCTAAGAAGATTGTACTTTTTTTAGCAGTAATGTGGAATCAGCATAATAGTAATTCATGTTTTTTGGAAGGAAATGCACTTGCTGAATATATTGACGTACTTTTGGTTTAATTTAATGTGGTCATCCCACAAACAACACTTATCATTTATCCAAAGGATAGGTGATAAATTTATGATTTTTTTTTTCACTAAGATGTGGAAAAATGGCTTCTGCCTTATGTTTTTTTTTTTTTGCCTTCTACTGGATCATCTTTGCAGATAATAGGCTGAATAGAATAGACATATGTCTTTTTTCAGCCTTGCAAACTATGTTACTATTTTACTATGCTTGGCGTAAAACTGTTGGGACCATCATGAGATTAAGGGTCTTTGGTCCCCTGTGTTAATGGAGCAGTAGTGCACGTTTGACTACCGCTACTTTGACTTTTATAGGACTGCTGAGTACAGCACCTGGCTACCTCTTTCAGACTCAAGGACACCCATTCTTGTGTTTGGTGGGGTTCCCTGTGGTCAGACCCCCATCAATCATTAATTTATTCTGTGGACCCAATAGTTAATAAATGTTTGTGTGCCAATATCTTTAAGTTATCGAATTTAGCACCATTATGAATGAACTGTATAGAGAATCAAATTCCCATTTTGGATTTTTCTCAGTTTAGAAAATATAGGTTGTAAGTATCTGATTGATGTGGATCTGACACCCAGGATCCATGCTATTCAGCTATTTGAGAAGGCCGCGCCACTCCTTACCAAGCACAACGCCGTATATTGTGGTATAACAGCTCAGCCCTATTCACTTCAATGAGGCTGAGCTGCGCCTAGGCCATGTAACTGATGAACGTAACATCACTGGCCTGGGAAAGCTGTAAGAAGGCTGGAGGCGTTCCCAGGAGCACTGCAGCCTTCTTAAACAGCTGATCCTGGCGTGTCGGACCCACATAAATCATTGAAAAAGTTTTGGAAAACCCGTTAATATAATATCAACACTTATGGAAATGTTTAGAATTCTCTCATCCCTTAGTTGAACTTGATGGACATATGTCTCTTATCATTTGTGCTATAAAACCATATTAATTGCTCAGAACAATTAGGCTACTTGTCATAAGGTTATGAAACGCCACTCCTACAAAAAAATCAAGACTGGATTAGGAAATGATTCTGAAATGAATATGTAAATTATAATATGAAACCGCAACTAGCTTACTGACATCTTAGACATGTATTGATGAAAAACATGAGGTCATTGGATATGACATGTTGTGTATAACCTGTTAATTACTAAGCCCGCTGAAAGGCAGGAATGTAAAACATGAAATGATTTACTCTTTCTATACAAGTTGGAATTATAATAAGTTAGTTTAGTACTAATAAATTATTTAACTTTTTGATCGCCACTTTGCACACCAATGCATTTCAGATGCATCATGTATAGATCAGTAATTTGGCACCCATATATAGCTATGGGTTATACTTCAGTGTGCTTCTGACTTTGTGTGTTCTCTTTTCATGGATTATAACAGAATCCTGAAATAAAACTAACTGTGCCATGTTCCATCAGATGTTGTATAAACCGTAGGCATTCCTCCTTTAAAAATGCAAGATATAGCAGTAGGTTATTATGGAAAGCCCTCCTAGATGCTTCCACTAATCTAAACTATGTGGAGAATTTTCTTTTTCTGAAGTATGATTGACAGGTTAGTATTTCATGACTATGCGATTTCAGCAAGAAATATGACAACCTTTTTTAAAAGGGAACCTGTGACATTGAACATGGAGTCTAAGCTGTTAAAAAGCAGGAGGAGCTGAGCAGATTGATGTATAGTTTTATAGGAAAATATTCAACAAAAGGTGTCATTTTTACATTTAAATTCCTCTTCAATCCAGGCTTTGAAGTGAAGCAGTTGGTCCTATCAATGATTGACAGTCTTCCCTCTATGACTATATATATAGAGATAGCTGTCAATCACTGATAGGACCGCCTCCTGGACTTCAAAGCCCACAATGAGCAGGAATTTAACTCCTTAGGGACGCATGACGTACCAGTACGGCATGTTTCCCGAGTCCTTAAGGACCCATGACGTACCGGTACGTCATGTGTAGTTCCGATCACCGCCGCCCGGCGGGCGGTGATCGGAACACGGTGCCTGCTCAAGTCATTGAGCAGGCACGACCCCCCCGTGTCGGTGATCGCCGCAAACCGCAGGTCAATTCAGACCTGCGGTTTGCGGCTTTTACCTGGTGCGGCTGTGGTGCCATTGGGTCCCCATGGGGCTGTGGGGGGGACCCGATGGCATGGAAGGCAGCGCGATGTCTTCCTGAGGCATCTGCGCTGCCTTCCGGTGAAGAGCCTGTGAGATCCAGCCCCCTGGATCTCACAGGCCCCGGAAGCTGTATGAGTAATACACTGTCACGGCCACGGTTTTGGCCGTGACTCCTTGGGAGCCGCATACTGTTGCCCGCGGTTTTGGGTTGTAGTGTCAACCGCAGCTTGAGGCATAAGGTTGTTAGCCTCAAGTGCGGTTGCCGCGGAAAACAGCTATGTGTGCGGTTCCCTCGGAGTTGTGTGCGTGTTTGTAAGCACTTTTGTATGTCTGTGTGCACTTTGTTTATGTTTGGTGTGCACTGACATTTTCCCTGCACTGTGGCTGTCCGTGGCAACGTTTGGTGGTATGATGTACATGTGGTGGCAGTGTCCCGGCCTTCGGGCTGACTCCCAGGACACGCTTGCCACCCATGTCGTTGCCTGCGGCAACAGCCACAGTGTGTTTGTTGTTTGGACACTTCCCCTTTTAAGTTATGTTTTCCCTTCTGTGGTTTTGGAAGGGTTAACTCCCTTTCAGTGTGTGTGAGTCACGGGGTGTGTCTGATTGTTGGGTGTGGCCTCTTGGCCCTATAAAGCCTCAGTTGTAGGCAGTAGCCAGAGAGGGTGTTTCAGCCATGCTGGCTGTAGACATCCTCCTGGTTACTTACCAACTGCCAGTGGGGGCCAACCTTCTTGTCATAAGCTAAATATATGTCCTTTGGTGTCTGGAAGATGTGTTTGGTTTTATGTTTCTTTATTGCACCTGTGGTCCTGGGTTCCCGTGTGTTGTGTGTTTGTGTGCTGAGTCCTGCTGTCTGTGGGCAGTACATCCACATGGGTTCCAGGCTTGGTTGTCTGTGATAGGTCTCTGCTATGTTTGTGGCAAGTACCTGCCATTGCCATAGGTTGCATTTCTTTCCCCTTGCTTGCAGCTTGGCCAGTGAGACTCCTGTTCCTCTGTATCCAGAAGGAACAGGATGTCTTACTTTGACTCCTAGCCCAGGGACCGGTCGGAGGGTAAGTTAGGGCTCCGAGGTTCCTGCGCATGGGTCCTCCTACCTTAAAGGTCGGCTAGGGACGCTGTAGGAGGTGACCTGCTCCCTAATCCTGTGGTCCTGGTTAAGCCGCGACCATCATCCTTCCGACACACGGCTGAGGGTTTCCCCCATCCTCAGCCGTGACATACACACAGTATTACTCATACAGCCAATGCATTCCAATACAGAAGTATTGGAATGCATTGTAAAGGAATATACCCCCAAAAGTTCAAGTCCTAAAGTGGGACAAAAAATAAAGTGAAAAAAAAAGTTGAAAAAATAAAGTTTTCCCCCAAAAAATTAAAAGTTTCAAGTAAAAATAAACAAAAACGTCATTTTCCGCAAATAAAGTTAATAAACATTTGGTAAAAAATAGGAGAAAAAAAAAAGTATACATATTAGGTATCGCCGCGTCCGTATCGACCGGCTCTATAAATATATCACATGACCAAACCCCTCAGATGAACACAGTAAGAAAAATAAAATAAAAACTGTGCTAAATAAACCATTTTTTTGTCACCTTAAATCACAAAAAGTACAACAGCAAGCGATCAAAAAGGCGTTTGCCCACCAAAATAGTACCAATCTAACCATCACTTCTTCCCGCAAAAAATGAGCCCCTACCTGAGACAATCGCTCAAAAAAAAAAAAACTATGGCTCAGAATATGGAGACACGAAAACATCTTTTTTTTTTGTTTGAAAAAAGCTGTTATTGTGTAAAACTTACATAAATAAAAAAAGTAAACATATTTGGTATCGCCGTGTTCGTATCGACCGGCTCTATAAAAATATCACATGACCTAGACCCTCAGATGAACACCGTAAAATTTTTTAAATAAAAACTGTGCTAAATAAACAATTTTTTGTCACCTTACATCACAAAAAGTGTAATAGCAAGCGATCGAAAAATAGTGCCAATAAAACCGTCATCTCATCCCGCATAAATCATACCCTACCCAAGGTAATCGCCCAAAAACTGAAAAAATGATGGCTCTCAGACTATGGAAACACTAAAACATGATTTTTTTTGCTTCAAAAATGAAATCATTGTGTGAAAATTACATAAATAAAAAAAAGTATACATATTAGCTATCGCCGCATCCGTGACAATCTGGTCTATAAAAAAGTCACATGATCTGACAACCTGTCAGATAAATGTTGTAAATAACAAAAAAAAAAACGGTGCCAAAACAGCCTCACAAAAAGTGTAATATAGAGCAACCAAAAATCATATGTACCCTAAACTAGTACCAACAATACTGCCACCCTATCCCGTAGTTTCTAAAATGGGGTCACTTTTATGGAGTTTCTACTCTAGGGGTGCTTCAAATGGGACATGGTGTCAAAAAAAACAGTCCAGCAAAACCTGCCTTCCAAAAACCATTTGGCATTCCTTTCCTTCTGCGCCCTGCCGTGTGCCCGTACAGCGGTTTACGACCACATATGGGGTGTTTCTGTAAACTACAGAATCAGGGCCATAAATTTTGAGTTTGGTTTGGCTGTTAACCCTTGCTTTGTAACAGGAAAAAAATTATTAAAATAGAAAATCTGCCAAAAAAGTGAAATTTTGAAATTGTATCTCTATTTTCCATAAATTCTTGTGGAACAACTAAAGGGTTAACAAAGTTTGTTAAATCAGTTCTGAATACCTTGAGGCGTGTAGTTTATAGAATGTGGTCATTTTTGCGTGGTTTCTATTATGTAAGCCTTGCAAAGTGACTTCAGACCTGAACTGGTCCCTAAAAATTGGGTTTTTGAAAATTTCTGAAAAATTTCAAGATTTGCTTCTAAACTTCTAAACCTTGTAACTTCCCCAAAAAATAAAATATCATTCCCAAAATGATCCAAACATGAAGTAGACATATGGGGAATGTAAAGTAATAACTATTTTTGGAGGTATTACTATGTATTATAGAAGTAAAGAAATTGAAACTTGGAAACTTTTGCAATTTTTTATAAATTTTGGGTAAATTTGGTATTTTTTTATAAATAAAAATGAATTTTTTTTACTTCATTTTACCAGTGTCATGAAGTACAATATGTGACAAAAAAACAATCTCAGAATGGCCTGAATAAGTCAAAGCGTTTTAAAGTTATCAGCACTTAAAGTGACACTGGTCAGATTTGCAAAAAATGGCCAAGTCCTTAAGGTAAAATAGGGCTGAGTCCTTAACCTCTTAAGGACACATGACGTCAGGCAGTGATCGGCAGTGATCGGAACCCGGTGCCTGCTCAAATCATTGAGCAGGCACCTAGGCTAAATGCGCGGGGGGGTCACGTGACCCCCCCATGTCGGCGATCGCGGCAAACCGCAGGTCAATTCAGACCTGCGGTTTGCTGCGATTTCTACAGTTTCTACAGAAACTTTATATGCCTAAAATAACGTTTTATTAACCCCCCCTGCACCCCCGAATGATTTTATGGTGGCGGGAGGTGCAGGGGGAGGGTTGCGGGCGGTGTGGGCGGTGCGGGAGGTGCGGCAGGCGGGATCGCGATCCCCCGCCCGCCTCCCCTTGTATAATCGTTGGTTTCTAGTGGGTATACCAGGGTGCCAGCACATTGCTGGCACCCTGGTATAAACGGCTGACATCTGCGATGCGATGTCAGCCGTTTAACCCTTTCCATACAGCGGTCCGTACGGACCGCTGTATGGAAAAGGTTAGCAGCGCAGGCAGCTCCCTCTCCCATCGGGGGGCTGCTGTGCCTTTGCAGCCCCCCGATGGGGAGGGAGAGAGCCCCCAGACAGCCCCCCGACAGATCCCCTCCTTACCCTTCCCCGTCTGCGCAGTTCTGAGCAGTACTGAGCAGACGGGGAAGGTTCCCATGGCAACAGGATGCCTTCTCAGGCGTCCTGCTGTCCATGGTGCTGAACAGATCTGTGCTAAAAGGCATAGATCTGTTCAGACAAGTGTAAAATACAGTGCAGTACAATATATATTGTACTGTACTGTATTATACAGACATCAGACCCACTGGATCTTCAAGAACCAAGTGGGTCTGGGTCAAAAAAAAAGTGAATAAAAGTGAAAAAAAAGTAAAAATCAAAAAACACATTTATCACTGATTAAAAATGAAAAAAATAAAATTCCCTACTCATGTTTGGTATCGCCGCGTCCGTAACGACCTGATCTATAAAACGGTTATGTTACTTTACCCGAACGGTGAACGCCATAAAAATAAAAAATAAAAAACTATGATGAAATTGAAATTTTGCCCACCTTACTTCCCAAAAAAGGTAATAAAAGTGATCAAAAAAGTCGCATGTACGCCAAAATTTTAACAATCAAACCGTCATCTCATCCCGCAAAAATCATACCCTACCCAAGATAATCGCCCAAAAACTGAAAAAACTATGGCTCTTAGACTATGGAAACACTAAAACATGATTTTTTTTGTTTCAAAAATGAAATCATTGTGTAAAACTTACATAAATAAAAAAAAAAGTATACATATTAGGTATCGCCGCGTCCGTATCGACCGGCTCTATAAAAATATCACATGATCTAACCCCTCAGATGACCACCGTAAAAAAATAAAAATAAAAACGGTGTAAAAAAAGCCATTTTTTGTCATCTTACATCACAAAAAGTGTAATAGCAAGCAATCAAAAAGTCATATGCACCCCAAAATAGATGCCAATCAAACCGTCATCTCATTCCGCAAAAAATGAGACCCTAGTTAAGATAATCGCCCTAAAACTAAAAAAAACTATGGCTCTTAGACTATGGAGACACTAAAACATTTTTTTTGTTTTAAAAATGAAATCATTGTGTAAAACTTACATAAATAAAAAAAATTGTATACATATTAGGTATCGCCGCGTCCGTGACAACCTGCTCTATAAAATTACCACATGATCTAACCTGTCAGATGAATTTTGTAAATAACAAAAAATAAAAACGTGCCAAAAAATCTATTTCTTGTTACCTTGCCGCACAAAAAGTGTAATATAGAGCAACCAAAAATCATATGTACCCTAAACTAGTACCAACAAAACTGCCAACCTATCCCGTAGTTTCTAAAATGGGGTCACTTTTTTGGAGTTTCTACTCTAGGGGTGCATCAGGGGGGCTTCAAATGGGACATGGTGTAAAAAAAAACTGTCCAGCAAAACCTGCCTTCCAAAAACCGTATGGCATTCCTTTCCTTCTGCGCCCTGCCGTGTGCCCGTACAGCTGTTTACGACCACATATGGGGTGTTTCTGTAAACTACAGAATCAGGGCCATAAATAATGAGTTTTGTTTGGCTGTTAACCCTTGCTTTGTAACTGGAAAAAAAAATATTAAAATGGAAAATCTGCCAAAAAAGTGAAATTTTGAAATTGTAGCTCTATTTTCCATTAAATCTTGTGCAACACCTAAAGGGTTAACAAAGTTTGTAAAATCAGTTTTGAATACCTTGAGGGGTGTAGTTTCTTAGATGGGGTCACTTTTATGGAGTTTCTACTCTAGGAGTGCATCAGGGGGGCTTCAAATGGGACATGGTGCCAAAAAAACAGTCCAGCAAAATCAGCCCTCCAGAAACCATACGGCGCACCTTTCACTCTACGCCCCGCTGTGTGCCCGTACAGCAGTTTACGGCCACATATGGGGTGTTTCTGTAAACAGCAGAGTCAGGGCAATAAAGATACAGTCTTTTTTGGCTGTTAACCCTTGCTTTGTTAGTGGAAAAAATGGGTTAAAATGGAAAATTAGGCAAAAAAATGAAATTCTCAAATTTCATCGCCATTTGCCAATAACTCTTGTGCAACACCTAAAGGGTTAACGACGTATGTAAAATCAGTTTTGAATACCTTGAGGGGTGTAGTTTCTTAGATGGGGTCACTTTTAGGGAGTTTCTCCTCTAGGGGTGCATCAGGGGGGCTTCAAATGGGACATGGTGTAAATAAACCAGTCCATAAAAATCAGCCTTCCAAAAACCAAACGGCGCACCTTTCACTCTACGCCCCGCTGTGTGGCCGTACAGTAGTTTACGGCCACATATTAGGTGTTTCTGTAAACAGCAGAGTCAGGGCAATAAAGATACAGTCTTGTTTGGCTGTTAACCCTTGGTTTGTTAGTGGAAAAAATGGGTTAAAATGAAAAATTAGACAAAAAAATTAAATTCCCAAATTTCCTCCCCATTTGCCAATAACTCTTGTGCAACACCTAAAGGGTTAACAACATATGCAAAATCAGTTTTGAATACCTTGAGGGGTGTAGTTTCTTAGATGGGGTCATTTTTGGGTGGTTTCTATTATGTAAGCCTCGCAAAGTGACTTGAGACCTGAACTGGTCCCTAAAAATTGAGTTTTTGTAAATTTCTGAAAAATTTCAAGATTTGCTTCTAAACTTCTAAGCCTTATAACATCCCCAAAAAATAAAATATCATTCCCAAAACAATTCAAACATGAAGTAGACATATGGGAAATGTAAAGTCATTACAATTTTTGGGGATATTACTATGTATTACATAAGTAGAGAAACTGAAACTTTGAAATTTGCAAATATTTCCAAATTTTTGTTAAATTAGGTATTTTTTGGTGCAAAAAAAATAATTTTTTTTTACTTCATTTTACCAGTGTCATGAAGTACAATATGTGACGAAAAAACAATCTCAGAACAGCCTGGATAAGTCAAAGCGTTTTAAAGTTATCAGCACTTAAAGGGACTCTGGTCAGATTTGCAAAAAATGGCCTGGTCCTAAGGTGTAAAAAGGCTGTGTCCTTAAGGGGTTAAGGGGTTAATTGTATAAAATATAACTTATACTAAACTATATATCAATCTGCTCCGCTCCTTCTGCTCTGTAACATGAGGCCTCAGACACTATGTTCAACGTGATAGGTTCCCTTTAAAAGAAACTTTTTAGCTTCTTGGCAGAAGCCATTTCCGAGAAAGCACAATTTAAGAAAGAGTTGGGCATGGGGAGAAGTTCCTACTGGACAGCTCCCCTCTGGTTTCTCCTTACCTGACTCTGCTTGACAGGTTTTTTCTTATTTGCATATATGGAGAAACCTTTCAATTAGACCAAGCCACGCAGGGAGAAGCTCCATACTCGCTCTGTCTTAGGCTAGGTTTTGTGTTGAAGGTTCTGGCAGGAGCTTCTGTTGCAGATTCCAGAAAAATATTATAAAATATTGCTGCACACAGTGGTATTTTGTCTGGCAGAATGCCGGTATCCATGGTGCATTATTGGAAATGGTTAGACGTCACTGCATTTGGAGAGTTCGTGGGTATCAGGAGATGGTTCCCAAACCAGATACAATAAATAAAGAAGACTCCTGTACTCCACTTTGCTGCTTAATATGCATAGATTTATTAAGGTGGGATTTCCAGTACAGAAAGTGCTGAATGTTTTTGGCTCTACGGCCTTCTTCAGAAGTACTGGCTTTGCCACACTGGGGGTTTAAAGAAAGATTATAGGGCGCATTTGTCCCTTGGAGAGGGTATGGCGCTGTAGTGAGTGAGGCTTGTGCATTTATCATATGGCGCCTTGGGCAGCATCAAACTGCTGACAGTTTTCCTTTAAATGACCTTAGCAAAATGTTTTAAAAATGCTCACGTGGAGAATATGCAGGAGACCCTTTGACTTGTTGCTCTATGTAAATTGTTTTGCTCTATGTTGAACCTTAATTTTAATTATATCGCGCTAAAAAAATAATTTTGGATGATTAAATTTTTTTATACATTTTCATTTCCCGTATGGCTATGATTTATAACCTTCGTTCCCCAGGTAATACACATGAAATCTGCTACAAAAGTATTTCAAGGCAACGAAATCCAACATATTGTTGCACTGTATATCTTCATCAACACATAAAAAGTATATTAAATATAAAAATCTAATAAATCTTAGTCAGCCGTATCGCATGCTTCTCAGCTCCAAAATTAACTTCAAATTTAAAGAAATATGGTGGAAATAATCTATACACATGCTGTTCTGCGTTCTGGTATGTTGCAATACATAATAATAAAATTGCAGTCACTGGTATATAGTGCTTATATTCTCTGCCAAGAGCACGGTGTCATGTGAAGAAAATTTAGTAGTTCTTTAATGTACAGATGATATTCACTATCTTCCTATAATCTTCCTAATTTTTGACCTCATGCTTATTAGTGTTGGGTGCGAATATTTGAATAGCGAATATTAATCACGAATATCGGCACTTTGAGGATTCGCGAATATTTAGAATATAGTGATATATATTCGTAATTTTGAATATTCAAAAAAAATATTTCAGCAGTAACCTCTCTTCTTGCTTGTGGGCCAATGAGAAGGCTGCAATGTCTTTGTCTGAGCTTAGCAACATCCCTAGCAACCAATAGGAAAGTTGCCTACCCCTTACTAGATAAGAACCTCCCCAGCAGCCCTTGTATGCAGAATTTTGCAGATCTGGGAGAGACAGTAGTGTTATTGCTGTGCTCTGTGCTTTGCTGTGTCATTATATTAGATAGTTAGTTAGTTAGCTTATACAGTTGCAAGAAAAAGTATATGAACCCTTTGGAATGATATGGATTTCTGCACAAATTGGTCATAAAATGTGGTCTGATCATTCATCTAAGTCACAACAGTAGACAATCACAGTCTGCCTAAACTAATAACACACAAAGAATTAAATGTTACCATGTTTTTATTGAACACACCATGTAAACATTCACAGTGCAGGTGGAAAAAGTATGTGAACCCCAAGACTAATGACATCTCCAAGAGCCAACTGGAGTCCAATCAATGAGATGAGATTGGAGGTGTTGGTTACAGCTGCCCTGCCCTATAAAAAACACACACCAGTTCTGGGTTTCTTTTCACAAGAAGCATTGCCTGATGTGAATGATGCCTCACACAAAAGAGCTCTCAGAAGGCCTACGATTAAGAATTGTTGACCTGCATAAAGATGGAAAGGGTTATAAAAGTATCTCCAAAAGCCTTGCTGTTCATCAGTCCACGGTTAGACAAATTGTCTATAAATGGAGAAAGTTCAGAACTGCTGCTACTCTCCCTAGGAGTGGCCGTCCTGTAAAGATGACTGCAAGAGCACAGCGCAGACTGCTTCAATGAGGTGAAGAAGAATCCTAGAGGGTCAGCTAAAGACTTACAAAAGTCTCTGGCATATGCTAACATCCCTGTTAGCTAATCTACGATACATAAAACACTAAACAAGAATGGATTTCATGGGAGGATACCACAGAGGAAGCCACTGCTGTCCAAAAAAAACATTGCTGCACGTTTACAGTTTGCACAAGAGCACCTGGATGTTCCACAGCAGTACTGGCAAAATATTCTGTGGACAGATGAAACCAAAGTTGAGTTGTTTGGAAGAAACACATAACACTATGTGTGGAGAAAAAGAGGCACAGCACACCAACATCAAAACCTCATCCCAACTGTGAAGTATGGTGGTGGGGGCATCATGGTTTGGGGCTGCTTTGCTGCGTCAGGGCCTGGATGGATTGCTATCATCGAAGGAAAAATGAATTCCCAAGTTTATCAAGACTTTTGCAGGAGAACTTAAGGCCATCTGTCCATCAGCTGAAGCTCAATAGAAGATGGGTGTTGCAACAGGACAACGACCTAAAGCATAGAAGTAAATCAACAACAGAATGGCTTAAACAGAAGAAAATACACCTTCTGGAGTGGCCCAGTCAGAGTCCTGAGCTCAACCCGATTGAGATGCTGTGGCATGACCTCAAGAAAGCGATTCACACCAGACATCCCAAGAATATTGCTGAACTGAAACAGTTCTGTAAAGAGGAAATGTCAAGAATTACTCCTGACTGTTGTGCACGTCTGATCTGCAACTACAGGAAACATTTGGTTGAAGTTATTGCTGCCAAAGGAGGTTCAACCAGTTATTAAATCCAAGGGTTCACATACTTTTTCCACCGGCACTGTGAATGTTTACATGGTGTATTCAATAAAAACATGGTAAGATTTAATTCTTTGTGTGTTATTAGTTTAAGCAGACTGTGATTGTCTATTGTTGTGACTTAGATGAAGATCAGATCACATTTTATGACCAATTTGTGCAGAAATCCATATCATTCCAAAGGGTTCACATAATTTTTCTTGCAACTGTATATATAATACAGATAGTTAGTCGGAAATAGTCAGTGTAGGTTATATCCTGATATAGTGTAGCTGATAGGTTCTGCTGTCCATACATACGTGCTACATACATAGTGCTGTATGTATGTATCTATGCTACATACATACATACATAGTGCTGTGATGTCACAAGTTCACAACAATACTTAGTGCACCAATCACTAATAAGTAGTCAGACCTGCTAAAATGTGAAGTTGCACGTATTGCGCCAAAATATTCGCATAATTAGTGCCGATTTCGCAATCGCAAATATATTGGAGCACTCTATCTGCATAAAAAGCTATTGCAATGTACTGCCGTACCAACCATTTTCTCCAGTCTTAGGAAACTTCTAGCAGCTTGAAAAATGTAGCTATAGTGACCCACTCCTGTATTTCGCGCGCATTACATTGCCAATTTTTCGCGATCAAGAAAATAATCTCGAATTCGTGAATATATGACAAATATTCTACCAAATATTCGCAAAATATCGCAAATTCCAATATTGCCTCTGCCACTCAACACTATTGTTTATATCTGTATCTCATAGTCATCTTAGTAAAGCAAAATGACCTCATGGTATATTATTCTTAAAGGGAATGTGTCATCAGAAAATTACCTAATGTTTAAATCAAGTTTTTATGTTAGACATATTATTTTTTTTTTAATTTGGTAATGTTATTTGTAATTTTCCATGTCACTATCTAGATTTAAAAAAAATACTAAAATCCTGAAGTTTTCGCACTGGTCACTAAGCCTAATATAAGACACCACTTCTTGATCTATACAGATAACTTTTCATCATTATCATCAAAGTGACAACCAAGACCTTTAAATATATAAGGTTTCGTCCACATCTGCGTTAGGGCATTCTATAGCCCTCTCTTCGAGCAGAGGAGCAGAATATCGAAATTGCCATATTTGTCATTGCCGGACACCACCTGGGCCCACTGGATTCCTATTTATTATAATGGAGGCATGTAAAGGTCATTTTCTGGCAGAAAGCCTGCATTCAAGCGGGAAATATTATGGACCCTATTATAGTGAATAACAATTGCTAGAATGAGTGGTTCTTGCTCTGATCGACTTGACAGAGCAATGTATTACATGGCTGCCTGTTTATTGTAATGGCTGCCTAATAATACTGCATCTTGTCTACTTGTGGAAGTGAACAAGTACAGATTTTGTAGCTATGGAAGGTGAGCCACCAGAATTGTATCCTTTGGTGGCTTAAGTACAGTATGTCCAGTCCAAAACCGATGATGTTCCTGACCTAAACTCCCTCCAGCACCTTAGCACATTTTCCAAGCCAAACCAAATAATAAAACCAGAGATGTACACTTCAGCAAATACTAACCATTCAGATTATATTGTACACAATCAATTTAATTTATTCAGTAAGTACAAAGCACTGACAAGCAAATAACTGACAGCAATGCACAAACATGCAAGCAGTTTGCCTAAAATGAATATATTTTTAATTTGGTTTCCTTTGCAGTAGTGTGTAACTTGTTAGTGTTGAAAGCTCCAGAGTTATTCTATTGTATGAGTACATCTGTGGTTGCCCTAGACAGTTCAACCCTGCCTTGAGGCTCCTGAATTTGCAACAGCCGCCAAACACCTCCAAGGCTATCAGTCCCAGTCCTAACGCCTATGAAATTGCACAGCTCTGGACGATCGTATTTCATCCCAGTATTTACATGGGATCATTTCCAAGATCTTATCATGTAAAAGTGTAATTGAGGCTCAAGATTTTTCGAAATTATTCTAAAACGAACTCCTTTACAGTGGTCATTACATGTGTTTGAAGAATTGCCTTGTGCTGAGCTATAGTCTCCTGTTTCTCCTATGCTGGAAAGTGGGCTAAAAGGTAAAGCATAGGGTTTGCATCTTTTTCTTAAAGTGGACCGAGGTCATAATGTGAACCTTGTTATTTATAGTTACAATCCCCAATAATCAACCAAAGGTTATAGATAAATGTAACTATGCTTCATTTTTCTGACACTAGCAATACTTCCACTTCATACTAGTGCAAAATACACATTTTATATACATTCTATTTATCATATAGACATATATTTATTTCATATTATATATATATATATTTATATATATATATACACTCACCTAAAGAATTATTAGGAACACCTGTTCTATTTCTCATTAATGCAATTATCTACTCAACCAATCACATGGCAGTTGCTTCAATGCATTTAGGGGTGTGGTCCTTGTCAAGACAATCTCCTGAACTCCAAACTGAATGTCAGAATGGGAAAGAAAGGTGATTTAAGCAATTTTGAGCGTGGCATGGTTGTTGGTGCCAGACGGGCCGGTCTGAGTATTTCACAATCTGCTCAGTTACTGGGATTTTCACGCACAACCATTTCTAGGGTTTACAAAGAATGGTGTGAAAAGGGAAAAACATCCAGTATGCGGCAGTTCTGTGGGCAAAAATGCCTTGTGGATGCTAGAGGTCAGAGGAGAATGGGCCGACTGATTCAAGCTGATAGAAGAGCAACGTTGACTGAAATAACCACTCGTTACAACCGAGGTATGCAACAAAGCATTTGTGAAGCCACAACACGCACAACCTTGAGGCGGATGGGCTACAACAGCAGAAGACCCCACCGGGTACCACTCATCTCCACTACAAATAGGAAAAAGAGGCTACAATTTGCACGAGCTCACCAAAATTGGACTGTTGAAGACTGGAAAATGTTGCCTGGTCTGATGAGTCTCGATTTCTGTTGAGACATTGAAATGGTAGAGTCCAAATTTGGCGTAAACAGAATGAGAACATGTATCCATCCTCTGATGGCTACTTCCAGCAGGATAATGCACCATGTCATAAAGCTCGAATCACTTCAAATTGGTTTCTTGAACATTACAATGAGTTCATTGTACTAAAATGGCCCCCACAGTCACCAGATCTCAACCCAATAGAGCATCTTTGGGATGTGGTGGAACGGGAGCTTCGTGCCCTGGATGTGCATCCCTCAAATCTCCATCAACTGCAAGATTCTATCCTATCAAAATGGGCCAACATTTCTAAAGAATGCTATCAGCACCTTATTGAATCAATGCCACAAAGAATTAAGGCAGTTCTGAAGGCAAAAGGGGGTCCAACACCGTATTAGTATGGTGTTCCTAATAATTCTTTAGGTGAGTGTATATATATATATATATATATATATATATAAATATATTACATTTCATGTATCATAAATTACATTTAATTCATATACATGAATTTGTCTGTTCGAAGGCCCAGTGCTGCAGACCTACAGTTGTGCTGCTACAATTCACTTTATGCAATCTTCTCAATTTTACTTGCATACAATATAGTATATATATATATATATATATATATATATACTGTACAGACCAAAAGTTTGGACACACCTTCTCATTCAAAGAGTTTTCTTTATTTTCATGACTATGAAGGCATCAAAACTATGAATTAACACATGTGGAAATATATACATAACAAACAAGTGTGAAACAACTGAAAATATGTCATATTCTAGGTTCTTCAAAGTAGCCACCTTTTGCTTTGATTACTGCTTTGCACACTCTTGGCATTCTCTTGATGAGCTTCAAGAGGTAGTCCCCTGAAATGGTCTTCCAACAGTTTTGAAGGAGTTCCCAGAGATGCTTAGCACTTGTTGGCCCTTTTGCCTTCACTCTGCGGTCCAGCTCACCCCAAACCATCTCGATTGGGTTCAGGTCCGGTGACTGTGGAGGCCAGGTCATCTGGCGCAGCACCCCATCACTCTCCTTCATGGTCAAATAGAACTTACTTTCAAAGTTTTCCCAATTTTTCGGCTGACTGACTGACCTTCATTTCTTAAAGTAATGATGGCCACTCGTTTTTCTTTACTTAGCTGCTTTTTTCTTGCCATAATACAAATTCTAACAGTCTATTCAGTAGGACTATCAGCTGTGTATCCACCTGACTTCTCCTCAACGCAACTGATAGTCCCAACCCCATTTATAAGGCAAGAAATCCCACTTATTAAACCTGACAGGGCACACCTGTGAAGTGAAAACCATTTCAGGGGACTACCTCTTGAAGCTCATCAAGAGAATGCCAAGAGTGTGCAAAGCAGTAATCAAAGCAAAAGGTGGTTACTTTGAAGAACCTAGAATATGACATATTTTCAGTTGTTTCACACTTGTTTGTTATGTATATAATTCCAAATGTGTTAATTCATAGTTTTGATGCCTTTAGTGTGAATCTACAATTTTCATAGTCATGAAAATAAAGAAAACTCTTTGAATGAGAAGGTGTGTCCAAACTTTTGGTCTGTACTGTATATATATATATATATATATATATATATATACACACACACACACACATAACCTCAGGAAACATGTTGTATCATGTCATTTTGTGACTTGATGCCATGCAGAATTAGAAATAATGGCTGCACACACATATAAGCAGTAAAGCTGAGAAATGGGGATCATTCTAAATTCAAGTGGTGTTATACCTACTATAAATGGATCAATGGAAGCTCTTAGCGCACATTTTGATCAAACTTGTGTCGGGCCCATCTACCATGCAGAATTAGAAAAACATTTCAAAATACCAGCCACAACCATTAGAACCACTTATTCTATTAGGCTACCGGTTGCTTTAGGCCTGTGACCTACTAGTGGTATGGGGCTGATGACATCAGTGTCCTGGCACAGGTGACATGATGAAGCCACTGCAGGAAAGCAGATGATGTTTAAGAAATTTTTTAATTTTTATTGGCACATTTTTAGGGGACATTTTTGCTGGAGTAGAAAGGGGGGCATTGCAACTGTGGAGCAAAAAGGGGGACACTGTTGCTATGGGGGTACAAATGGCACATCCAGGGACATTACTGCTGTATAGGGGCATAAAGGGGGACATTATTGCTCTGTGAGGAAACAAAGGGAGACATTACTGCTGTGTTGGGGTACAAACTGAGTCACTGCTGTGTAGGGAGCACAAAGTGGGCACTATTATTGGGTGGGGTACTCTAGAGACACTATTACTGTGTGGCAGTCAGGGCATCATTTCTGTATGGGGAACACTATTAGTGTATGGGTACTTTTACTTTGTGGGTCATTAAAAGGAGGTGGAAAAATGATGACTATATAGTGAGAATATTGATCTTTCTACTTTTGTTCTTGTTCAGTAGCTATATTATGATATTATTCAGTTGTACATGGCCCTTGTGTAGTGGTATTAATGGTATGATATAATGGGTTTTGTGCAGTAAGAATTTGGTGATAAAATTTGTTACTTTTCAGTCCAGTTTTCTATACACAGAAAATTGTGTTACTGGGGGGGAGAGTAGTATTGTTATTAGTAGTAATATTATGATAAATACATAGTATACTGTGTACCTAGGATATTGTGTTATGTGGTGATTGTAAACTGTTTAGGTCCAGGGTTGCTGGACTGGTGGGGCACAGTACTCAATAGCCCCACCATGCCCTGCCATGGTAGCTGAGAGCAACAATGATTAGTTTATAGGCTGTCAACTAAAAAGAGGTGGTGCCAACATCAGCATGGGCCCTGATGTTTCCATGTACATTGTGACACTAGACCTTTGTGTCACAAAATGAATCGGACGGACTGAGATGAACTAATTAACAGGTTTGTTGTAGTGCCAGGTAGATGAGTGCAGTGGTTAACTGGAGGACTACTTCTCTGGGTAAGCTGTAAGGCCAGAACAGCTTGTCCACTGCAGAGCACTAGAGGCCAAAGTGTGCGATTCAGGAACGACTGCAAAGTGAGTTGCCAGACATATTTTTTGGGGGGAGGTCTATGGACCAGAGCTGTCATTCTGAAATGACCAGGTGAGACCTGAAGAGTCACAGATGACAGTTGGCGAGCTTACTTGGAGAATCATTGCCACTTTAAGGCTACCTTCACAGTAGTGTTTCTCTTTTCTGGTATTGAGATCCGTCATAGGGTCTCAATATCGGAAAAAACGCTTCCGTTTTGTCCCCATTCATTGTCAATGGGGACAAAACGTAACTGAACAGAATGGAATGCTCCAAAATGCATTTCGCTCCGTTTGGTTGTGTTTCCATACCGGAGAGCAAACCGCAGCATGTTGCGGTTTTCTTTACGTCCTGGGATGAGGAGCAAGATGGATCTGTCATGATCCACAATGCAAGTCAATGGGAATGGATCAGTTTTCTCTGACACAATAGAAAACTGATCCGGTTGCATTATCTTTAACATAGCCAAGACAGATCCGTCATGAACGTCTTGGCTATGTTAAAAATAATGCAACCAGATCCATTCATACCAGATGCAGATGGTTGTATTATTAGTAACGGAAGCGTTTTTGCTGAACTCTAAAGTAGTTGGATGGGTTAATCTGGCCACAGAAATCCTCACTGAGGCAACATAGCTGAACAGGTTTGTCACCCTGGGGAGGTGTCAGTCCTTGTAGGTCTAATGGGACTTTAAGATATGTCAGCCCTGGAGGGATAAGACAGGATGGGTAGTACTAGACTGATAAACAGGAGGGGATTCAGCTGTGTCAAGGTGAGGCTGTGTGAGACATCAGAATGGGAGATATTAGTGAGCAGTATGGAGTGAGAAAATGGCTGCCATGACACTTGTGGTGTGGTCTGTTTGATTCAGTCTTAACCGCCTCCGGACCGCCGAACGCAGGGACGCGTCCTGGAGGCGGTCGATTCATTCCTCCTGGACGCATATACGCGCCCTTTCGCGAGACGCGAGATTTCGGTCAGAGCCGGCCCGCGCATGCGCATCGCGGTGCCGGCAATAGTTCGAGGAGTATTTTGTAAGCAACCTGCCAGCCAATGATCGTCGCTGGCAGGTTGCTAATTTTTAAAAAATCTAATCACAAGCCATCTAACACCTTATATTTGTAAATATAATGTGTTAAATGGCTTCTCTGCTCCTCTACTGGTCCTTTTGGTTGGTTGGTTCCAGCAGAGGAACAGACATCACTGTGAGTACCCACCAAACACCACACTTAGCCCCCAGATCACCCTCCATCACCCCCATCATCCCAATTAACCCCTTGATCGCCCCTGTCAATCACCTAGTGAAAGGGAAAAAAGTGATCAGTGTAAACTGTCACTTTTTTTTTTCACTGGTACTGACTGTTAGGTTTAGGTTAGTTTAGGTCCCTTGGTTAGGTAGTTAGCGTCAGTTAGCGCCCAGCCCACCGCACCGCAGTCACTTATTCGCTGATTAGCGTATTGCTAATCAGCATTTGTACTTTTATAGTATCTGTAAGTGATCAAAACTGATCACAGTCAGATCTATAATTGTATTAGTGTTACCTTAGTTCGCCCTCCACCCAAAACGCAGTGTTTGCCCGATCAGGCCTGATCGGTCGCCCACACGTGCGTTCACCCACGCCCGCCCCACCGCAGTGACAAAAAAATTATTTTTTTTGATCACCGCACAATCACTTTACAAGCTCTGCGGCGATAAAAAAAATCAGTTTTGATATTTTCTATCAATCGCAGCGGCCTCCGGTACTTCGCTAGCCTCCCATTTGTAAGACAGGCTTGCTTTTTTTCTTGGGTAGTCTCAGGGAATACCCCTAAATTTAGTAGTCCAAATGTCAAACAGGGGGTATTCTTCTGAAGAGGCCTACAGGATTCTGACCCAGTCGGATGAGGAATGGGAACCCTCATCTGACGAATCTAGCGGGTCAGAATATGAACCTGTAGAGAGCAGTGGCAGTCTGACCCAAAGTTCGGACGAGGAGGTTGAGGTCCCTGATAGCACCAGGCGTACCCGGCCCCGTGTCGCTAGACCACAGGTTGTGCAGGATCCGTTTCGAGGGCAGCAGAGTGGGGCTGGCGCTGTTGGATTACGTGGTGAGGCATACACCAGCAGCGCAGCCCATCCTAGACCTAGTACCAGCACTGCCGTACAACCTGGTGAAGTGGCGAGCACCAGAAGGGCAGTTGAAGCTGGTACGGTGGCACGTGCAATAGTTACCCCGTCGCAGCCACCGCAAAGACAGGCCCGTAGAGCCCCTAGAGTCCCTGAGGTGCTGGCAAATCCTGATTGGCAGTCCCCAACTTTAGCCGCACCTGTAGTTCCCCCTTTCACCGCCCAGTCTGGAGTTCGGGTTGAGACATCTCAGATCGGTTCGGCCCTGGGATTTTTTGAGCTGTTCTTGACTGCGGAGCTCTTGGACTTAGTCGTGGCAGAAACAAATCGGTATGCCACTCAATTTATATCCGCCAACCCGGGAAGCTTTTATGCCCAGCCTTTCCGGTGGAAACCAGTCCAAGTTTCCGAATTTAAAATTTTTCTGGGCCTACTCCTGAACATGGGTCTTACCAAAAAGCATGAATTGCGGTCATATTGGTCCACGAACCCGATTCACCACATGCCCATGTTCTCTGCTGCTATGTCCAGGACACGTTTTGAGACCATCCTGCGTTTCCTGCACTTTAGCGACAACAGCACCTCTCGTCCCAGATACCACCCAGCTTTTGACCGGCTCCACAAAATTCGGCCCCTCATAGACCACTTTAACCAGAAATCTGCAGATTTGTATACCCCTGAGCAAAACATCTGCGTAGACGAGTCCCTAATACATTTTACCGGGCGCCTTGGCTTCAAACAATACATCCCAATCAAGCGCGCCCGGTATGGGGTCAAATTGTATAAGCTCTGTGAAAGGGCCACAGGCTATACCCACAAATTTCGGATCTATGAGGGAAAAGATCAGACCCTGGAGCCGGTCGGTTGCCCTGACTACCTGGGGAGCAGTGGGAAGACAGTCTGGGACTTGGTGTCACCCTTATTTGGCAAGGGGTACCATCTTTATGTGGACAATTTTTACACAAGTGTGTCCCTCTTTAGGCATTTGTTCCTAGAACAGATTGGCTGCTGTGGCACCGTGCGACCTAGTCGCCGGGGCTTCCCCCAACGGCTCGTTACCACCCATCTTGAAAGGGGGGAGAGGGCTGCCTTGTGAAACGAAGAACTGCTCGCGGTGAAATGGAGAGACAAGCGTGACGTTTACATGCTCTCCTCCATTCACGCAGACACGACAATCTAAATTGAACAGGCAACCCGTGTCATTGAAAAGCCCCTCTCAGTCCACGACTATAATGCGCTCATGGGAGGGGTGGACTTCAATGACCAGATGTTGGCTCCCTATTTATTTTCCCGACGCACCAGACGCTGGTATAAGAAGGTGTCTGTATATTTAATTCAATTGGCTGCATATAATAGTTTTGTTCTCTACAGTAAGGCTGGGAGAACAGGATCCTTCCTCAAATTTCAGGAAGAGATCATCGAGAACCTCCTGTATCCAGGAGGTTCCGTGGCACCAACCACCAGTGTAGTGAGCCGTCTACACGAGCGACATTTCCCCAATGTCGTTGCTGGTACCTCAACCCAACCGTCACCCCGAAAAAAATGTCGTGTCTGTAGCAGGAGTGGAATAAGGCGTGACACGCGCTATTTCTGTCCTGATTGCCCTGACCACCCTGCCCTATGCTTAGGGGAGTGTTTCCGGAAGTACCACACACAGGTACACTTAGCATAGGGATTGCATCTCACAGGACAGGCACACAGGGCTATTAGGGCCCTTTTACTCAAAGCTGCTGCAAAACTCTCCTTTCACCTGGGATAAAGTGCATAATGTACTTCGCCACATCTTTGGGCGATTTGCGCTTTGCACATTGTCCCATGGGGAAGGAGAGGTTTGTCCTATAAAGGTAAAAAACAAAAAAAACAAAACAAAACACCAGTAAGCAAAAAAGTTAACGTTCAGTTCAAAAAGTTAAATACAGTTTCTATGTTCTGTTTAAAAGTTATTATAAAGTTAATAAATTTATTGCGTTGCGGCCTGGTTTTTTCTTTTTTGTTTTGTTTTTTTTACCTTCCGGGTGGACCAACCGATGAACCAGCTGCAGCACTGATGTGCATTCGGACAGAAGCATTGCGCTGCTGTCAGATTACACAAAAGTCGGTGTATGCGGCGCTGCAAGACGAAATTTCTCCTCTGCAGTAAAAGATACGTTTGCCGAGGCATATGAGCTGAGGAGGTGGTGGTGTTCATATGCTTTGGAAAACACTTTGTATATATATAAAAAAAAAATCCTGGCAATGATTTATTCATCCACATCGATTGATGTGAATGGAGAAATCTGGTTTGCCAGGGCATACGAGCTAAGTGGGTATGGATGTTGGGCGGAGCTCCTATGTCCTGGCAGACGCCTTTTCCCTCCTTTTTTTTTTTTTGGCAGAGATTTTTTCATCCATATTGATCGATGTGAATGAAGAAATCTGTGCCGTTCATTTTTTCTTTCAGCCCAGAGGCTGAACGGAAAAAAAAAAATCTCATTACCCGTTTGCTCAATATAAGGAGAATAGCAGAAACTCCTAATGCTGGCCATACATGTAATGATTGCGGAGACCCTCAAATGCCAGGGCAGTACAAACACCCCACAAGTAACCCCATTTTGGAAAGAAGACACCCCAAGGTATTCGCTGAGGGGCATATTGAGTCCATGAAAGATTGAAATTTTTGTCCCAAGTTAGCGGAAAGGGAGACTTTGTGAGAAAAAACGAAAAAAAATCAATTTCCGCTACCTTGTGGCAAAAAAAATTAAATTCTATGAACTCGCTATGCCCCTCATTGAATACCTTGGGGTGTCTTCTTTCCAAAATAGGGTCACATGTGGGGTATTTATACTGCCCTGGCATTTTAGGGGCCCTAAAGCGTGAGAAGAAGTCTGGGATCCAAATGTCTAAAAATGCCCTCCTAAAAGGAATGTGGGCCCCTTTGCGCATCTAGGCTGCAAAAAAGTGTCACACATGTGGTATCGCCGTACTCAGGAGAAGTTGGGCAATGTGTTTTGGGGTGTCATTTTACATATACCCATGCTGGGTGATATAAATATCTTGGTCAAATGCCAACTTTGTATAAAAAAATGGCAAAAGTTGTCCTTTGCCAAGATATTTCTCTCACCCAGCATGGGTATATGTAAAATGACACCCCAAAACACATTGCCCAACTTCTCCTGAGTACGGAGATACCACATGTGTGACACTTTTTGCAGCCTAGGTGGGCAAAGGGGCCCACATTCCAAAGAGCACCTTTCGGATTTCACCGGCCATTTTTTACAGATTTTGATTTCAAACTACTTACCACACATTAGGGCCCCTAGAATGCCAGGGCAGTATAACTACCCCACAAGTGACCCCATTTTGGAAAGAAGACACCCCAAAGTATACCGTGAGGGGCATGGCGAGTTCCTAGAATTTTAAAATTTTTGTCACAAGTTAGTGGAAAATGATGATTTTTTTTTTTTTTCTTACAAAGTCTCATATTCCACTAACTTTTGACACAAAATAAAAACTTCCATGAACTCACTATGCCCATCACGAAATACCTTGGGGTGTCTTCTTTCCAAAATGGGGTCACTTGTGGGGTAGTTATACTGCCCTGGCATTTTAGGGGCCCGAATGCGTGAGAAGTGGTTTAAAATCAAAATCTGTAAAAAATGGCCGGTGAAATCCGAAAGGTGCTCTTTGGAATGTGGGCCCCTTTGCCCACCTAGGCTGCAAAAAAGTGTCACACATGTGGTATCTCCGTACTCAGGAGAAGTTGGGCAATGTGTTTTGGGGTGTCATTTTACATATACCCATGCTGGGTGAGATAAATATCTTGGTCAAATGCCAACTTTGTATAAAAAAATGGGAAAAGTTGTCCTTTGCCAAGATATTTCTCTCACCCAGCATGGGTATATGTAAAATGACACCCCAAAACACATTGCCCAACTTCTCCTGAAAACGGCGATACCACATGTGTGACACTTTTTGCAGCCTAGGTGGGCAAAGGGGCCCACATTCCAAAGAGCACATTTCGGATTTCACCGGCTATTTTTTACAGATTTTGATTTCAAACTACTTACCACACATTAGGGCCCCTAGAATGCCAGGGCAGTATAACTACCCCACAAGTGACCCCATTTTGGAAAGAAGACACCCCAAGGTATACCGTGAGGGGCATGGCGAGTTCCTAGAATTTTTTATTTTTTGTCACAAGTTAGTGGAAAATGATGATTTTTTTTTATTTTATTTTTTTCTTACAAAGTCTCATATTCCACTAACTTGTGACAAAAAATAAAAAATTCTATGAACTCGCTATGCCCCTCATTGAATACTTTGGGGTGTCTTCTTTCCAAAATGGGGTCACTTGTGGGGTAGTTATACTGCCCTGGCATTCTAGGGGCCCTAATGTGTGGTAAGTAGTTTGAAATCAAAATCTGTAAAAAATGGCCGGTGAAATCCGAAAGGTGCTCTTTGGAATGTGGGCCCCTTTGTCCACCTAGGCTGCAAAAAAGTGTCACACATGTGGTATCTCCGTACTCAGGAGAAGTTGGGCAATGTGTTTTGGGGTGTCATTTTACATATACCCATGCTGGGTGAGAGAAATATCTTGGTCAAATGCCAACTTTGTATAAAAAAATGGGAAAAGTTGTCCTTTGCCAAGATATTTCTCTCACCCAGCATGGGTATATGTAAAATGACACCCCAAAACACATTGCCCAACTTCTCCTGAGTACGGAGATACCACATGTGTGACACTTTTTTGCAGCCTAGGTGGGCAAAGGGGCCCACATTCCAAAGAGTACCTTTCGGATTTCACAGGCCATTTTTTACAGATTTTGATTTCAAACTACTTATCACACATTAGGGCCCCTAGAATGCCAGGGCAGTATAACTACCCCACAAGTGACCCCATTTTGGAAAGAAGACACCCCAAGGTATTTTGTGATGGGCATAGTGAGTTCATGGAAGTTTTTATTTTTTGTCACAAGTTAGTGGAATATGAGACTTTGTAAGAAAAAAAAAATCATAATTTTCCGCTAACTTGTGACAAAAAATAAAAAGTTCTATGAACTCATTATGCCCATCAGCGAATATCTTAGGGTGTCTACTTTCCGAAATGGGGTCATTTGTGGGGTGTTTGTACTGTCTGGGCATTGTAGAACCTCAGGAAACATGACAGGTGCTCAGAAAGTCAGAGCTGCTTCAAAAAGCGGAAATTCACATTTTTGTACCATAGTTTGTAAACGCTATAACTTTTACCCAAACCATTTTTTTTTTTTTTACCCAAACATTTTTTTTTTATCAAAGACATGTAGAACAATAAATTTTGAGAAAAATTTATATATGGATGTTGTTTTTTTTGCAAAATTTTACAACTGAAATTGAAAAATGTAATTTTTTTGCAAAAAAATCGTTAAATTTCGATTAATAACAAAAAAAGTAAAAATGTCAGCAGCAATGAAAAGCACCAAATGAAAGCTCTATTAGTGAGAAGAAAAGGAGGTAAAATTCATTTGGGTGGTAAGTTGCATGACCGAGCAATAAACGGTGAAAGTAGTGTAGGTCAGAAGTGTAAAAAATGGCCTGGTCATTAAGGGTGTTTAAGCTAAGGGGGCTGAAGTGGTTAAGGCATGGTGGTAGGTGGGGTTGTGTAGGAGAGGAACTCTCAGGGTCGGGGCAGTAGTGACCCACCTCCTGTGTATGGTAAAGTTGGAATACAGTTATTAATTTTGGCAAGTTCTGAGGAGCAGTTTGAAGTCAGCACTGTCCAGAGATTGTTGCAAAATCAATATTAGACTGTGAAGTCAAATTTGCCACAATTAAAGAGTTGTAACCATTCTATTCCAAAGACTGTACAAGTTCAGTTTCGAAATGTTTAAGTAATGGCACCACTTAGAGTTTACTGCAGCCAACAAGGTTCTCTGTCTTACATGAGATTTGTAACTGCCAAGCCTGCATACGGCCTCATACTACAGGGTGGGCCATTTATATGGATACACCTTAATAAAATGGGAATGGTTGGTGATATTAACTTCCTGTTTGTGGCACATTAGTATATGTGAGGGGGGAAACTTTTCAAGATGGGTGGTGACCATGGCGGCCATTTTGAAGTCAGACATTTTGAATCCAACTTTTGTTTTTTCAATAGGAAGAGGGTCATGTGACACATCAAACTTATTGGGAATTTCACAAGAAAAACAATGGTGTGCTTGGTTTTAACATAACTTTATTCTTTCATTAGTTATTTACAAGTTTCTGACCACTTATAAAATGTGTTCAATGTGCTGCCCATTGTGTTGGATTGTCAATGCAACCCTCTTCTCCCACTCTTCACACACTGATAGCAACACCGCAGGAGAAATGCTAGCACAGGCTTCCAGTATCCATAGTTTCAGGTGCTGCACATCTCGTATCTTCACAGCATAGACAATTGTCTTCAAATGACCCCAAAGATAAAAGTCTAAGGGGGTCAGATCGGGAGACCTTGGGGGCCATTCAACTGGCCCACGATGACCAATCCACTTTCCAGGAAACTGTTCATCTAGGAATGCTCGGACCTGACACCCATAATGTTGTGGTGCACCATCTTGCTGGAAAAACTCAGGGAACGTGCCAGCTTCAGTGCATAAAGAGGGAAACACATCATCATGTAGCAATTTCGCATATCCAGTGGCCTTGAGGTTTCCATTGATGAAGAATGGCCCCACTATCTTTGTACCCCATATGCCACACCATACCATCAATTTTTTTGTTCCAACAGTCTTGGAGGGATCTATCCAATGTGGGTGTCACGAGGGTATCAAGAGCCACGTCTGACTCCGTTATACCCGGGTTCAGGAAGTCGCAGCGGGTGGCTGCGCGCTCTATATCTAAAGATCACGGTGTTTCTTTATGATTGTTTTCTGTGTTTGCCTTGCTGTCCTTTTTGTCTCTCTCAGGGATCCGTAGCTTCTCCTCCTCAGCTGTTTCTTGTCTGCCACTCCCTACCTCCTTATATTCTCCCCTCACACTTCTCTAGTTGCCAGTTATAGAGCTTCCTGCCTGGACATCTATACTGACCCACTGGAGTGGTTAATCCTGGTTGTCGTTCCTGTGTGCTACCCTCCGGATCCCTGTTTGGCTTATTGTTGTCTCCTGTTGTCGCCCACCTGGGAATATATGTTGAGTCTGTGTTGTCTGTCCTCCCCTTGGTGTTTTCCCTTAGAGTTAGTGGTGCGGACTAGTGTTCCCATCGCCCTGTTCACTACCTAGGGCTCAGCTCAGGGAAAGCCAGGGCTTTAGGCACGTGATCGGCGTACGGGTGAGGAACCCGTCTAGGGACGTCAGGGCAGCCAGGTGCCAGCCGCCAGGTGAGTCAGGGGTCACCATCTTCCCTCTCACTTGGGCAGGGCCTTCCTCGTTCCCTCCCTCTGTGTCACGTATGTGATAGCCACGCCGACCGTGATAGTGGGTTAGTCTCAGACCAATAGCGGTGGTTTTGTTTGTTAACTTCACCATTCACATAAAAGTTTGCCTCATCACTGAACAAAATCTTCTGCGTAAACTGAGTGTCCTGTTCCAATTTTTGTTTTGCCCATTCTGCAAATTCAGTGCGCCGATCTGGGTCATCCTCGTTGAGATGCTGCAGTAGCTGGAGTTTGTAAGGGTGCCATTTGTGAGTAGCTAATATCCGCCGAAGGGATGTTCGACTAATGCCACTCTCCAGTGACATGCGGCGAGTGCTACGCTGTGGGCTCTTGCTGAATGAAGCTAGGACAGCCACTGATGTTTCTTCATTAGAGACAGATTTCATGCGTCCACATTTTGGCAAATCCAACACTGAACCAGTTTCACGAAACTTAGCAAGCAGTTTGCTAACTGTAGCATGGGAGATGGGTGGTCTCGTAGGGTGTCTTCCATTGAAATCTGCTGCAATGACCCGGTTACTGCGTTCACCAGACATCAACACAATTTCTATCCGCTCCTCGGCGACATGTCAATGCTGTAAACAATGAGAAACTTGTAAATAACTCATGAAAGAATAAAGTTACGTTAAAACCAAGCACACCATTGTTTTTCTTGTGATATTTCCATTAAGGTTGATGTGTCACATGACCCTCTTCCTATTGAAAAAACAAAATTTGGATTCAAAATGGCCGACTTCAAAATGGCCGCCATGGTCACCACCCATCTTGAAAAGTTTCCATCCTCACATATACTAATGTGCCACAAACAGGAAGTTAATATCACAAATCATTCCCATTTTATTAAGGTGTATCCATATAAATGGCCCACCCTGTACATTGGTGAAACCATTATTGTGCTTAAAATCACCATGAATTGAGAACATAAGAGACTAAAGTCCTACTGCTGCCATGGTCCCTAGTATTTTACAACATGACCACTGACAGACGAATTCCATGAAGCACGACTTGTGACTTGTGACCCGCAGGCAAAACAAACTAACATGAACTGTTGTATAACACTTTTGTGTTTTTGGACTGTAGACAAATATTTTTCCTGCCCATTCCTTTACTGTTTTTCTTGCAAGTATTTATTTAAGCAGTTGGGAAAAAAGTATATTCACCTAAGATATAAAAAAAATTCATTTGTTTTTACAGTTTCTCCTATTCTTGCATTGACCAGAGCTATTTAGCATATCTGTAAAAAATTCTAAGTCTGATGTCATTGGCAGCTAAATTAGCACCGCTATACCTCTCTTATTACATTAAAAAAGTGACAGACAAACTTAGCCTTTTGAACTGCCAATTTCTCTATAAATGGGATAGGTCATTGCTTTTTACATCTGGAAGTATAATTCTGGATGATGGAGAGCGCAGGGCCTCAGAAACAAACGGATGCCAGAACATGAACTTATCTTAATTGTTCTCAGCCTAATGCTTCTTAAATCCCATATTAAAACAAGAAAAGCACCCAATTAGCAAGGTCTGCCGGCTTTGATTGCAAGCCCCTTTGGCTTGCCAAATGAAAAATAGCAGTTTGAGTTTTCATTCCATATAATCTTTTCATTTGTAGAATTTTTTTCAGGGGTTAAACGAACAGGTCACGTCAGACTAGTGAGTTTAACAGGCATGTGCTTGCTAGAATTCCTTTATAATACTGTCAAAAGCATTTTTAAGTATCCAGGGTGGAATTTATCATGAAGGTAATATTTGAAGTCACTTTTCCTTCAGTAGATGTCGGCATATTTTGAACCAAATTAATTAAATGTTGCAGGTTATTTATTAAATTTGGTGCATGTTTTAACCTAACACTTTTGTCTATAAATGCTACATCCCCCTACTGGAGTGAGTTTGAAACTTTTTTGCAACTTTAAAAAAATAATAAAATCCCACTCATATATCTGAAGTGAAACAAATTACCATAGCAAACCACACCCACTTTTCAAAACTGGAGTGAGTAAGGTAAAAAAAAAAAAGTAAAAAAAAAAATTGCACAAGGGTAGGTTTACATCATCGTTTCATGATTTTTGAGCATCCGTTTAATTAATTTCCTTCTGAGATCTGTTATTTTTGACAAGGCAAAAAGTCCTTCGTGGAGGACATTTCCTCCTGTCAAAAATAATGGATTTCTGATGGAAATGACTAAAATGGATGCAAAATAGGCCCAGCTGATGATCAAAATAAAGGATCTAATTTTTTTTTTCTTTCATTTTCAGTTTTTCTATTTGAGAAGAATGGGAAACTATATAATGAGTTGAACCTACCCTACAAAGGTAAACATGCAATATAATACAGGATTTCTATGGTCCTTATACTGTTCCTCCATGTGGATGACCTTTAATATCCTCTGGACTCATAGCACTCCCGCTGATAAGCTGATGGAATGTGGCCTGTCCATGAGTCATGGCCTTTGCGTAGGTCGGTCGCATTCAAGTCATGTACAACCACTATAAAGAAAACTTTATTGCGGTTCATGCAACATTAAGAGGCCACAACGCTTGCCTGAGAGCTACAGTCCCTTTAAACAGCTGATCAGCAGAAGGTCAGACTAGATAGTTCCAGCTATGCTAGATTGTAGGAGAACACAGGACTTAACAATTAGATTCAGCCATGTTGTCTCTAAGAAGTAATTTCTACTAATGCTTTCCCACTGAGCTCAGTGAAGAAAGCTAGGTAATTACAAATCAATAGACATAAGGAAGCAATACATTTATACAATTCTATTATTAAATATTGCTTCCTAATTTGTGATTACCTTTTCTAGTGTTAATAACTTGACCTCTGTATTGTCACAGGTCTCGAGAACTGACACAAGTTGATGCTTAATTGTGCACTGTGTAACCGTAATTATAAAATATCAATGAGTCAATTGTTTTAACAGTACAGTATGTAAACTTTTATAGCTTTAATGAGAAAACTTGCCCTGGAACTATAGTCTGTTGAGATGAGCAAATTGTTTTTTTAAACTAATAAATGTATCTCAAATTTTCCAAAAATTCTGATTGCAGCCAAATCAGAATCTTTAAAATGGCGGCCATTATTTAACAGGTCAGAAGACATCTGCCACCAAAAATAGATAATTTGTGGACCATGTTTTAATTTTTAAATTAAAATCCACCTTTGCATACAGTCCTAGGAGACCTCAGAATGTCATACATGACATTCATGCTGGAGTCGAATCTACCGACTGATTTGTTGGAATGAGACCTAAAACAAATTTTCAAGAAATTAGTTCATCTCTAATAGTCTGTAACTATTGTCACAGTGCAAATTTGTCATGCCAAAGTTGTGCTGGTGCATTGTGTCATAAAGCGCTCATAAAAAGCTTCTTCTGTCAAAGGACAGTACTGTATTATACCTCTGTATACATTGTGCCATGTGCATTCTGCTCTGCTGCATGTCCAAATAAAGTACTGTAAGCTCAAAGAGTAGACTCCGAGTAAGATGTCCACGATTTCCAACAATGTCAGGATTCAGATATTACTTTAAAGTCTTAATATATATCATATTCATATTCGCTAAAAACTGTAGATGATCAAAATTTCAAGCACCTAGCTCCAATCTGTGGCATGTGGGAGGGGCATAAAAGCCAGATTGAAAGCAAGTTTTTTAGCCACATGAAACTTCAAATCGGACCAAGTTGTGTAGGATGATTGTGGGATGCCTAGGCCGAGATGTCAGCACTGTTCAACGTTGTATTTCCCTGTGGTTGGAAGAACAATGATGAACTGGAATGACAGAAAGAGGTGGACAGAGGGGAACCTCTGCTTGGACGGATTGTCTGTTTATAAGAATGGTGTGTAGTGATCCATTCTGTGCTGCAAGTGAAATTGACACTTGTCACATGTAAAGCCTAAGGTGGCAAACAGTGTCTACACAAACCATCAGAAGGCGTTTGCATGATATTAGGATTCCAATTTTTTTAAATAATTTGTATATCGTTAACATGTATATTGATAATGTGATTTCCATAATTCCCCTTTTTTTCCTTCTTGTTGCAATTTCAATGTTAAGAAGTGTAGTATCCCGGTATGTATTCACACATACTTGATGTGATCACTGCAGTTTATTTGTAAAGCTTTGTAACTAAACAGCAAAGTGCCATGGTAACCACTCCAGCAATGGGGCTTTGGAGAACAGAAGAGACACATTAGAGAAAACGCCTTAGGGTTTTATCAAGATATAGAACTGACATATACATGTCTTTAGTAATCTTAGTAACCGTAATGTCCTGTTAACGTAACCATATTATGAAGAAATTCCACGTCACTCCTACATATAATTTTGTTTTATAATCCATTTGGTGATATGAGCCAGAGTTTGTAAAGCAACACTTCTTGACAACAATAATTGATCCTGGCATAATCTAGGTAGGTCTTCCTAGCCATTCCCATAATTTTCTTTAAATGTGCCCCCATTATGCATTTTGCTTTTAAGCAGTATGTACGACACATTTAAGAGCTGACAAAACAAACCTAAAACATCTCATATTGCTATGAAACACAAATACTGTAGAAGAACATGAATGAAATTCATATCACTGCAAAAACCATACAAATATCAATGAACGCTTCAGGCTAATCACCCCAGTTAACTGTTCCTGTTCCCACTCTGTTCGCCATCCTTCTATTTTTCTGTAAGACCATCTGCATAAGGCAAGATTACACTATGAGAGTTTCTATTTTTGCAACATTGAACTAAGCATATACGATGGATATCATTTTGGCGGGGAGTTGAGGGAATGCAATGGATCGTCAGCCAATAGAACTTGGGGAACGTGAAGTTTGACTGCTTTCAACTGGCAGAACTACATTTTACGTTAAGACTTCCAAGAAACATGGTTTACAGACCATTATTACTGTGAACAAGTAACTTTATCTAACCATTACTTAGGTACCAATAAATTAGATTATTAGCTCCTTGGTGCATTGGCTCACAATAGCTTTTTTGTTTTACTGCAGAATGTGGATGATATAGGAATAAGAATAACATTCATTTCCCTGGCAAATTCCATCTGACAAAGCTAAAGCTTCATTACCTATTATTTTATATGTCTCCATTGAAGTTCATATAAAACACAGTGCAGATCATTTCCATGTTATATACCTATTAAAAGAGTCTAGTTAGACTACTAAGTTGTCTACCCCATGACAGCTATTCTGTTGTCTGCCAGTAACTTAATACTTCCTCTGTGCAACAATGCAATGGATTTTCATCCTTAAAATACGTATCAGCATTGGAAAGTGCCAGAATTTTAAAATAAATGTATGTCATATAACATTGGAAGCGGCAGTTTATTTCCCATACTATGGATTTAGCTAGGAGACGAAACATTCAGATTCAGGTTATGGAATATTAACAAATAAGAATTTATCCTTAAACCTTACTCTTGAGGTCTGATCATATTTCCAGGGGGATAGCAGTAAGGGTACAGAGAAAGCTATCCCATCTGGGCCATGGTGTCTGAGCACTACCATAGGCTTGTTTGCCATACAAAAAGGCTGCAGTATTATAAACTGTAATTGGGGGCCCTGTCGTGAATTAGGAATTGAGATTAGAAATGTTGTGTAACATGAAGAATTGCATGGGATAAATGCCACCAACAATGCCACCAAAGTGCTTTTCTGCAGTGGTTTAACTTGGATCTCCAAGACCCTAATGCAAAATCAGAAGAAGGGCCCCACCTTCCATGTGTTATTTATAATATTGGCGTATTCCTGAGATGAGCAAATCGATTCCAAATGATTCTGAACTTCACAAAGAATAACCTGCCAAAAGAATCTGAATTCTTTTGATTTGTTTCAGACAAATCACGGACAAACAGTGCCCAGTGATGTTTTACTGTGCAAATTGGTAGGGAAAACAGGAGGGAGGAAGAAGAGGAAGGATCATATGACACTGGAAGGAAGTAGGGGGCTTTTCCTAATTGACTCAGAGGCTGATACACAGCCTAATCAGCAAATTAGGGGACAGTATGCAGGCAGGTCCTTCTGCTCAGAAGAAAGAAATGCCATTCTGTTCCCAGCTAGGCTTGTGAAATGATGACGTGTAGCAGTGTCTGCCAAAAACAATTGCAGAAATAAGACAGTTACCAGTGACACTATAGGGAAACAATAAAGAGAGGCTATAGAGATATAATTGGCTAGATTTTAGAGTTTTATCATGGAAATCTTAGTATAATGAAGGACTGGTCACTGTCTCATTTGTTTCATACATTCGGGATGCCTCCCCCTTTTTCACTAAAAATCTGTTTCTATTTATCATTTGTATTCAGGCATTATACCTGTATTATTGAACGCATTGTTTATTACTGCAAGATACCATTCAGTGTTACATCAAACATTTTACTGTAGTAGCACAATTATTATACCCATGTTATTGAACACATTCTATACTACTGTAAGGTAATGTTCAGTGTTACAGCAAATGTAAATTGTCAATATCAGTGTGCAGTATGCTTGTAGAATGTAAGTAGTAGTGCACACAGCAGTAGTAGCACCAGCCATCTAGCAACTAGTACTAGGCCACAGTTCTCCCTGGCATCTGATCATCCCAACAATATTATTGAGGACAAAGAGTATGAGATTGTGAACCAGATGGCTCACTCCTCATCTCAGTCACAGCAGGATGATGTGGATGACACTCCTGGCTCTGTGCCTTGGTGCAAGAGGTCACAACATTCCTCCTGCTCCTCCTCCTTGTGGCCCTAGAAAAGCCTTTCACTTCAATCATCTCTGTCTTCACTACCCCCTCTTAGTGGATGCCTTCTTTTTCCCTAAAAAGAAGCAACAAAACCACACACACTATGGAAGATACATGAGAAAATCTTCTTGTTCATGACTTGTGTGAGAAGCATCAGCATTTGGATTGCCATGAGGTTCAGGCAGAGGTGAAGGGCCCATGAATATTGCGTTGGTGTTGGTGATAGTAGTAGTAGTGGCACTTGTAACCATAGAGGTGGAGGGATGGGCAGTGGTAGCAACAGTGGCATTCGGGGCAAATACACAGGGAAATTGGGAATAGAGGCCAAAGCACTCACAATTAAATATCACAATCTGATAAAAGTGGCATGAAGGTTAAGGATGATTGTGAGTTGGACAGGACCTGGGAGCTGGACCTTGGCTGCAGCAGCAATATAAAGTGGAGGCAATGTACGGCCAAAAACTCCAAAAAAGCTGCCAGGGCTAGATCTGCTTGTATTGTGTTCAGCTCGGGAACTGTGGGTCAAGCTCAGCTCCCACTAGCTCTGTGTGAGTATCTTCCATATGACGGTTTTCCACCACAAGTCCAGCACACAAAACCACAGCCGTGTGCAAGAGCTGCAGTATTAAAATAGGCTGTGGGCGTTCACGCACAAACATGGAAACCAGGGCTATATTGCAGCACATGAGGGGACATCACTAGATCCTTTGGAAAGAATAAAAAAAAGGCCAGCATTCCGAATTGAAACACATCTGGGCTCCCACTCTCTTTTTTGTGACACAGCCTGCCTCCCCAAGCAGTACAATGTCCTTGTCCTCATTATCAGCTGCTTCTTTTCCTGGTCAGACTCCTCCTCCTTGTCCTCCTTTCTATTGTGAGACAGCCATAATAATGGAATGTGTGGCCATAATAAAACTATTAGTGACCAGTAATTGTGTGCAAGCTGAACTTCTACCTGGCCAAGTTGCTGGCCATGGGTGAGACTCCCGGCACTCTTGCTGATCAACTGTTTGAGGCAGCCGCGGTACTCACCAGAGAGCTGGTAAGTGCTGTGGCCTCCTTGCAGCTTATGTAGCACAGCATCATCCATTTGTTAGCAGCTGTGCTTGGTGTCATAGTTCAGCCTCATTCAAGTTAATTGGTCTGAGCTGTGCCTAGGCCATGTGACCAATGAACATGATGTCACATGGCCTTAGAAGAGGCCTAAGCGCTAACAAAGTGCTATGGCCTCTTCATATACCTGATTGGCAGGGGTTGCGGGACCACCGCCGATCTCATAATGATAGACAATCAATATGTAAATCCCAGAAAACCCCTTTAACATGTGTATTTGCAAACAGGGGCAGGGATCTGCACCGTTAAGGCTTAAAATTTGGACTCTTGGTCACAAAAGCAACTATGTGTGATCATAGATCCAAAGTCAATTAGTTAAAAAAAACTTTGTTTCTAATGCTGTTACCGTACAGCATTCAAATTGCTCCATGTTGCAAAACTTTGTCTCGACCGAAGTTGTGCAAGATTTCGATGAATGACTTCGGTATTCCTATTTGCGTATTAAAAAAAACATTTTAAAATAGGAATCCAAAGTCGACTCTGGTACCGAGGTAACTGCCAGTACCATGTTACTCTTTGTGGAAGAAATGTTAATAGACACATCTTGGATGCAGCTTTAAAATGTCATTAGTTCCAATTTGTAATAAAAAGTTCAGTTTGGACCCGAATCGGTTCGATCCGAACCAAAGTTGCTCCAATTGTCCTGAAAGTTGGTATATAAACCACTCTAGCCTCCTAGTACTCATAGGGAGTTATTTATTATCCAGAAATATGCCTTTATTAGGTGTATTTCTGGTGCAGATTACGACGCAACAGTTTGCCTGGCGGAAAATGACGGTATTGATGCAGTAATCTACAGAAATAATGCAGTGCTAGTGCGCCTTCAAAAAAATTTAACAGAGGGGGCAAAAAAAACGTTTTAAATTTCTACCGTGTTAAGCCCCACCTGCCAAAGAACTTAGGAATTTCAACCGTGTGGAAAGTGAGCACATGGAACTGACCCTCAGGCAGTAGCGGCAGTGGCATGATGATTCGCAGGTTCCAAATTTGCCTGGGCCGTGAGAAAATGTCGCTGTTGATACAATGATCACGTACGTTACATTTATGCTGTGCCTTAAAGAAATTTAACCCTCACACAAAACTTTTAAAATTTCAACCGTGTTAACCCTCCCCAAAAATGTTTTAATTTCAACCGTGTGGTAGGTGGATACATGTAAACTGATGATTGAGAGGCGTTAGTAGAATGATGCAGGCCGCAACTAATGATGAGCGGCAGGGGCTATATTAGAATTAGCAATATTTCACGAATATTTTGTAGAATATTCATCATATATTAGAGAATTTAGAGAATTCGAGATTATTTTATTGAATGCGATAAATCGGCAATGTAAAAATTGTGTAATGCGAATTCGTAACACGAAATACAGGCGTGGGTCACTTTGGCTACATTTGTCAAGCTGGTATAAGTTTCCTGAGACTGGAGAAAATGGTTGGCACGGCAGAACATTAGAATAGCTTTATATGCAGATAGAGTCAAGTGCTTCAATATATTCGCGATTGTGCTAATCGGCAGTGATTAGAATATTTTTTCGCACTACGTGCAACTTTACATTTTAGCAGGTCTGACAAAAGATTACTAATTGGTGCACTAAGTATTGTTGCGAACTTGACATTGCTTCCTTCTCACTGGCGCACAAGCAAGAAGCAGAGAGGAATCATGTGTTCAGATGGAAAAAAAATGCCAAATATTCGATATAACGAATATATAGCACTATATTCTAAATATTCACAAATTCTAGAAGTGGCGAAAAAATTCGTTATTCGAATATTCGTGCTCAACAATAGCCACAACAGCTGCAGCAACCATACAGATTGTGATAATAGGCAGACAAACAGACAGCAACAGTGGCAAGATGAGACACTGCCAGCAAGGCGAGGTGGGCGAGGTCTATACATCGGAATCAGCTGGAGGAGTGTGAAAATCCTCCTGAATCGAGGCTTGGTTCATTTAGGCAAAAGGGATGTTTTGGACACCGGCGGAGGACAACTTGGTCTGTTTGGGGTGTCAGACAAAGGTCCTGTCTCCTCTCACCCCTAGTCTGTCAGCTGCCCTGCTTTTCTCTATTGTGCACACACAATTCTTTTTTGGAATCCTAGCTTTT
The DNA here is from genome assembly GCF_905171765.1 of Bufo bufo. Classification (NCBI taxonomy): domain Eukaryota; kingdom Metazoa; phylum Chordata; class Amphibia; order Anura; family Bufonidae; genus Bufo; species Bufo bufo. The sequence goes on from NC_053390.1 coordinate 395,204,603, forward strand.
CCCTTCACTGTCCCTGGCAATAAGCTTGATTGATGGATTTATGATTCTGTCCATGACTCCCTAAGATCATTTTCCTGGTAGAGACTGTAACACCCAACACCATCTTTTACAGCCTAGCCCAGAATGGCGTTCTGCTAGGGCACCTCCCTCCCAGCTGCGGGACGTTTGTCAGCCTGGGAGCCAATCACGGCAAGCCCTACACTACATGGTGTTTTAGTGGATTCGTCCGAAACAAACCCAGAAAAATTCGGGGTTGTCTGCCGTCTAAAAAAATAGAAAAGTTTGGGCCAAACTCAGTTCGGTCTGAACTGGTTCACTCATCCTTACTCTAAACATGTTGAGTAAAGTGCAGGGGAGTAAAGATGCTATATTGACATTTATTATAATTATGTGGCAGTAGTATGGGAAACTCATAGCTAGAAACCAACATGCCAAGGTTCACATAACTCTTTTGTTTCCTAAACTCACTTGTATTAAACTGCATTACTTATGCTTCACGGGGTGACCATTGTGGAGCATCACATAGATAGGATATGATGAGTTAATTTGAAAATTTTACATAACACATAAGTAGAGTTGAGCGAACCCGAACTGTAAAGTTCGGGTTCGTACCGAACTTTAGGATTTTCTGCACCCGAACCCGAAAATTTACGTAAAAGTTCGGGTTCGGGTTCGGTGTTCGGCAATTTTTATGACTCTTTTTGAAAGGCTGCAAAGCAGCCAATCAACAAGCGTCATACTACTTGCCCCAAAAGGCCATCACAGCCATGCCTACTATTGGCATGGCTGTGATTGGCCAACTGCAGCATGTGACCCAGCCTCTATTTAAGCTGGAGTCACTTAGCGCCGCCCGTCACTCTGCTCGGATTAGTGTAGGGAGAGGCTGCAGCTGCTGTGAGGGAGAGATCAGGGAGCGATCTTATCAAGAACTGGTTTATGTACTCAGCGATCTACAGAAAAAGTGTTTTGTGGGTGTGTTTTTTAAGCCTGCCCTGAGCCAACTACTGCTGAAAACAAATTATTTTTTCTTCATTCCATCAATATCAATACCTGATCGGCAGCCATTTTATGCAATGATAGTGCACCAGCATAGGCTATCTGCAAATCCAGAAATACAGCTTTGGCATACTGGGGTGAAAAAACCCTCTAATATACTGCACATCTGGGATTAGACAAGCATAAGTGACTGTCACATTTAGGACAGAAATACAGCTTTTTGGTTAGGGTGAAAAAAGCCTGTAATATACTGCACATCTGTGATTACACGTGCATAAGTTACTGTCACATTTAGGACAGAAATACAGCTTTTTGGTTACATACTGCACATCTGTGATTACACGTGCATAAGTCACTGTCACATTTAGGACAGAAATACAGATTTTTGGTTACTGGGGTAAAAAAAGCCTCTAATATACTGCACATCTGTGATTACACGTGCATAAGTCACTGTCACATTTAGGACAGAAAAGCTGATTTTTGGTTAGGGTGAAAAAACCCTCTGATATACTGCACATCTGTGATTACGCGTGCATAAGTGATTGTTACATTAAGGCCAGAAATACAGCTTTTTTATTACTGGGGTGAAAAAAAACCTCTGATATACTGCACATCTGTGATTACACGTGCATAAGTCACTGTCACATTTAGGACAGAAATACAGCTTTTTGGTTAGGGTGAAAAAACCCTCTGATATACTGCACATCTGTGATTATATTACACGTGCATAAGTCACTGTCACATTATGGCCAGAAATACAGCTTTTTTCTTACTGGGGTGAAAAAACCCTCTGATATACTGCACATCTGTGATTACACGTGCATAAGTGATTGTCACATTAAGGCCAGAATCCGGCTTTGGCATACTGGGGTGAAAAAACACTCTGATATACTGCACATCTCTGATTACATATGCATAAGTGATTGTCACATTAAGGCCAGAAATACAGCTTTTTTCTTACTGGGGTGAAAAAACCCTCTGATATACTGCACATCTGTGATTACACGTGCATAAGTGATTGTCACATTAAGGCCAGAAATACAGCTTTGGCATACTGGGGTGAAAAAACCCTCTAATATACTGAACATTTGGGATTAGACAAGCATAAGTGACTGTCACATTTAGGACAGAAATACAGCTTTTTGGTTAGGGTGAAAAAAGCCTGTAATATACTGCACATCTGTGATTACACGTGCATAAGTGACTGTCACATTTAGGACAGAAATACAGATTTTTGGTTACTGGGGTAAAAAAAGCCTCTAATATACTGCACATCTGTGATTACACGTGCATAAGTCACTGTCACATGTAGGACAGAAATACAGCTTTTTTCTTACTGGGGTGAAAAAACCCTCTGATATACTGCACATCTGTGATTACACGTGCATAAGTCACTGTCACATTTAGGACAGAAAAGCAGATTTTTGGTTAGGGTGAAAAAACCCTCTGATATACTGCACATCTGTGATTACACGTGCATAAGTGATTGTTACATTAAGGCCAGAAATACAGCTTTTTTATTACTGGGGTGAAAAAAAACCTGATATACTGCACATCTGTGATTACACGTGCATAAGTCACTGTCACATTTAGGACAGAAATACAGCTTTTTGGTTAGGGTGAAAAAACCCTCTGATATACTGCACATCTGTGATTATATTACACGTGCATAAGTCACTGTCACATTATGGCCAGAAATACAGCTTTTTTCTTACTGGGGTGAAAAAACCCTCTGATATACTGCACATCTGTGATTACACGTGCATAAGTGATTGTCACATTAAGGTCTAGAATCCGGCTTTGGCATACTGGGGTGAAAAAACACTCTGATATACTGCACATCTCTGATTACATATGCATAAGTGATTGTCACATTAAGGCCAGAAATACAGCTTTTTTCTTACTGGGGTGAAAAAACCCTCTGATATACTGCACATCTGTGATTACACATGCATAAGTGATTGTCACATTAAGGCCAGAAATCCGGCTTTTGCATACTGGGGTGAAAAAACCCTCTGATATACTGCACATCTGTGATTACACATGCATAAGTGATTGTCACATTAAGGCCAGAAATACAGCTTTTTTCTTACTGGGGTGAAAAAACCCTCTGATATACTGCACATCTGTGATTACACGTGCATAAGTCACTGTCACATTTAGGACAGAAATACAGCTTTTTGGTTAGGGTGAAAAAACCCTCTGATAAACTGCACATCTGTTATTACACGTGCATAAGTCACTGTCACATTTAGGACAGAAATACAGCTTTTTGGTTAGGGTGAAAAAACCCTCTGATATACTGCACATCTCTGATTATACGTGCATAAGTGATTGTCACATTTAGGCCAGAAATACGCCATTTTGGTTACTGGGGTGAAAAAAGCCTCTAATATATTGCACATCTGGGATTACACGTGCATAAGTGAGTGTCACATTTAGGCCAGAAATACGCCTTTTTGGTTACTGGGGTGAAAAAAGCCTCTGATATACTGCACATCTGGGATAAGACGTGCATAAGTGAGTGTCACATTTAGGCCACAAATACCGCTGTCATATAGAGTTAAAAAAAAAATATTTATTGCAATTTTTTTAACAGACTTAACCACTTTTTACTTTGCTTTGTAAACGCTAACTATGAGGCAAACATCTAATAAGGGACGCGGTCATGGTCGTGGTGGTGGTGTTGGTGGAGCCTCTGGTGCAGGGAGAGGACGTGGCCGTTCTGCCACAGCTACACGTCCTACTGAACCTACTACCTCAGGTCCCAGTAGCCGCCAGAATCTACAGCGATATTTGGTCGGGCCTAATGTCGTTCTAAGGATGGTAAGGCCTGAGCAAGTACAGGCGCTAGTCAATTGGGTGGCCGACAGTGGATGCAGCACGTTCACATTATCTCCCACCCAGTCTTCTGCAGAAAGCGCACAGGTGGCGCCTGAAACCCATGCCCATCAGTCTGTCACATCACCCCCGTGCATATCGGGGAACCTGTCTGAGCCTCAAGTCATGCAACAGTCTCTTATGCTGTTTGAAGACTCTGCTGGCAGGGTTTCCCAAGGGCATCCACCTAGCCCTTCCCCAGGGGTGGAAGACATAGAATGCACTGACGCACAACCACTTATGTTTCCTGATGAGGACATGGGAATACCACCTCAGCACGTCTCTGATGATGACGAAACACAGGTGCCAACTGCTGCGTCTTTCTGCAGTGTGCAGACCGAAAAGGAGGTCAGGGAGGAAGACTGGGTGGAAGACGATGCAGGGGACGATGAGGTCCTAGACCCCACATGGAATGAAGGTTGTGCCACTGACTTTCAGAGTTCGGAGGAAGAGGCAGTGGTGAGACCGAGCCAACAGCGTAGCAAAAGCCAGAGCAGGGTGCAAAAGCAGAGCAGCCGTCGCCAAAACAGTTCGCCTGCTACTGGCCACCGTCACCCGGGACCAAGCACACCAAAGGCAGCTTCAAGGAGTTCCCTGGCATGGCACTTCTTCACACAATGTGCTGACGACAAGACCCGAGTGGTTTGCACGCTGTGCCATCAGAGCCTGAAGCGAGGCATTAACGTTCTGAACCTTAGCACAACCTGCATGACCAGGCATCTACATGCGAGACACGGGCTGCAGTGGAGTAAGCACCTTCAAAACCAAGAAAGGGCTCAGGCCCCTCCTGCTCCCTCTTCTGCTGCTGCCTCGGCCTCTTCCTCTGCCTCTGGAGGAACGTTGGCATCTGCCGCCCAGCAAACAGAGGATGTGCCACCAACAACACCACCTCCGTCACCAAGCATCTCCACCATGTCACACGGAAGCGTTCAGCTCTCCATCTCACAAACCTTTGAGAAAAAGCGTAAAATCCCACCTAGCCACCCTCGATCCCTGGCCCTGAACGGACAGCTTCAAACAGCTCATGTCGCTTGCTGTCCCACAGTACGTCATTCCCAGCCGCCACTACTTCTCCAGGAGAGCCGTGCCCTCCCTGAACAACCAAGTATCGGATAAAATCAAGTGTGCACTGGGCAACGCCATCTGTGGCAAGGTCCACCTAACCACAGATACGTGGACCAGTAAGCACGGCCAGGGACGCTATATCTCCCTAACTGCACACTGGGTAAATGTAGTGGTGGCTGGGCCCCAGGCGGAGAGCTGTTTGGCGCACGTCCTTTCGCCGCCAAGGATCGCAGGGCATCATTCTTTGCCTCCTGTTGCCTCCTCTTCCTACTCGGCTTCCTCCTCCTCGCCTTCCACCTCCTCATCCGGTCAGCGACAGACCTTCACCACCAACTTCAGCACAGCCAGGGGTAAACGTCAGCAGGCCGTTCTGAAACTGATGTGTTTGACACACATCCCTTGCCTGGCGCATGTGCTGAATTTGGTGGTGCAGAAATTCATTCACAACTACCCCGACATGTCTGAGCTGGTGCATAAAGTGTGGGCCGTCTGTGCGCGCTTACGCCGTTCTCACCCTGCTGCTGCTTGCCTGTCAGCGCTGCAGTGTAACTTCGGCCTTCCCGCCCACCACCTCATATGCGACGTGCGAACCAGGTGGAACTCCACCTTGCACATGCTGGAGAGACTGTATGAGCAGCAGCAGGCCATAGTGGAGATTCAGCTGCAGCACGCACGGGTGAGTCGCACTGCGGAACAGCACCACTTCACCACCAATGACTGGGCCTCCATGCGAGACCTGTGTGCCCTGTTGCGCTGTTTCGAGTACTCCACCAACATGGCCAGTGGCGATGACGCCGTTATCAGCGTTACAATACCACTTCTATGTCTCCTTGAGAAAACACTTAGGGCGATGATGGAAGCTGATGTGGCCCAGGACAAGGAGGAGGAAGAGGGGTCATCTCTAACACTTTCAGGCCAGTCTTTTAGAAGTGGCTCAGAAAGAGGATTTTTGCAACAGCAGAGGCCAGGTACAAATTTGGCCAGCCAGGGCCCACTTCTGGAGGACGAGGAGGAGGAGGATGAAGATGATGAGGAGGATGGAGATGAAGCATGTTCACAGCGGGGTGGCATCCAACGCAGCTCGGGCCCATCACTGGGGCGTGGCTGGGGGGATACGGAGGACGCAGACGATATGCCTCCCACAGAGGACAGCTTGTCCTTACCTCTGGGCAGCCTGGCACACATGAGCGACTGACTACATGCTGCAGTGCCTGCGCAACGACTGCAGAGTTGCCCACATTTTAATGTGTGCTGACTACTGGGTGGCCACCCTGCTGGATCCCCGTTACAAAGACAATGTGCCGTCCTTAATTCCCTCACTGGAGCGTGATCGGAAGATGCGCGACTACAGGAGCACGCTGGTAGACGTGCTCCTGAGAGCATTCCCGACTGACGCCGGGGGACAAGTGGAAGCACAAGGCGAAGGCAGGGGAGGAGGAAGAGGTCGCCAATGCAGCTGTGTCAGCGCCAGCACCTCAGAAGGCAGGGTTAGCATGGCCAACATGTGGAAAAGCTTTGTCACCTCGCCGCAACAAACGGCCCCAACTGCTGATATGGAGCGTGTTAGCAGGAGGCAGCATTTGAACAACATGGTGGAACAGTACCTGTGCACACGACTACACGTACTGACTGATGGTTCTGCCCCATTCAACTTCTGGGTCTCCAAATTGTCCACATGGCCAGAGCTTGCCCTGTATGCCTTGGAGGTGCTGGCCTGCCCTGCAGCCAGTGTACTCTCTGAACGTGTATTTAGCACGGCAGGAGGCATCATTACAGACAGACGCAGCCGCCTGTCCACAACCAACGTGGACAAGCTCACGTTCATTAAAATGAACCAGGTTTGGATCCCACTTGACCTTGTGCAGAATAGACATTTATATCACCATCAAACATACAGTCAGGTCCATAAATATTGGGACATCAACACAATTTTAACATTTTTGGCTCTGTACACCACCACAATGGATTTGAACTGAAACGAAGATGTGCTTTAACTGCAGACTGTCAGCTTTAATTTGAGGGTATTTACATCCAAATCAGGTGAACGGTGTAGGAATTACAACAGTTTTCATATGTGCCTCCCACTTGTTAAGGAACCAAAAGTAATGGGACATTGGCTTCTCAGATGTTCCATGGCCAGGTGTGTGTTATTTTCTCATTATCCCACTTACAATGAGCAGATAAAAGGTCCAGAGTTAATTTCAAGTGTGCTATTTGCATTTGGAATCTGTTGCTGTCAACTGTTAAGATGAGATCCAAAGAGCTGTCACTATCAGTGAAGCAAGCCATCATTAGGCTGAAAAAACGAAACAAACGCATCAGAGATATAGGAAAAACTTTAGGCGTGGCCAAAACAACTGTTTGGAACATTCTTAAAAAGAAGGAACTCAGCAACACCAAAAGACCCGGAAGACCACAGAAAACAACTGTGGTGGATGACCAAAGAATTCTTTCCCTGGTGAATAAAACACCCTTCACAACAGTTGGCTAGGTCAAGAACACTCTCCAGGAGGTAGGTGTATGTGTGTCAAAGTCAACAATCAAGAGAAGACTTCACCAGAGTAAATACAGAGGGTTCCTCAAAAACAGGAAGGCCAGATTAGAGTTTGCCAAACGACATCTAAAAAAGCCTTCACAGTTCTGGAACAACATCCTATGGACAGATGAGACCAAGATCAACTTGTACAAGAGTGATGGGAAGAGAAGAGTATTAAGAAGGAAAGGAATTGCTCATGATCCTAAGCATACCACCTCATCAGTGAAGCATGGTGGTGGTAGTGTCATGGCGTGGACATGTATGGCTGCCAATGGAACTGGTTCTCTTGTATTTATGGATGATGTGAGTGCTGACAAAAGCAGCAGGATGAATTCTGAAGTGTTTCGGGCAATATTATCTGTTCATATTCAGCCAAATGCTTCAGAACTCATTGGACGGTGCTTCACAGTGCAGATGGACAATGACCCAAAGCATACTGCAAAAGCAACCAAAGAGTTTTTTAAGAGAAAGAAGTGGAATGTTATGCAATGGCTAAATCAATCTCCTGACCTGAATCCGATTGAGCATGCATTTCACTTGCTGAAGACAAAACTGAAGGGAAAATGCCCCAAGAACAAGCAGAAACTGAAGACAGTTGCAGTAGAGGCCGGGCAGAGCATCACCAGGGATGAAACCCAGCGTCTGGTGATGTCTGTAATTGGCTGTAATTGACTGCAAAGGATTTGCAACCAAGTAATAAAAAGTGAAAGTTTGATTTATGATTATTATTCTGTCCCATTACTTTTGGTTCCTTAACAAGTGGGAGGCACATATGCAAACTGTTGTATTCCTACACCGTTCACCAGATTTGGATGTAAATACCCTCAAATTAAAGCTGACAGTCTGCAGTTAAAGCACATCTTGTTCGTTGTGTCAATGTCCCAATATTTATGGACCTGACTGTACATTCTTGTACTCAAGTCAAGTGCAATGATTCTTTGTTTTCTTTTTTTTTTATTTGTCCCAATATTTTGGGGGCTACCTACCCAATAAAAAATAAAAAAAAACATTGGACGGTGCTTCACAGTGCAGATGGACAATGACCCAAGCATACTGCAAAAGCAACCAAAGAGTTTTTTAAGAGAAAGAAGTGGAATGTTATGCAATGGCCAAGTCAATCTCCTGACCTGAATCCGATTAAGCATGCATTTCCCTTGCTGAAGACAAAACTGAAGGGAAAATGCCCCAAGAACAAGCAGAAACTGAAGACAGTTGCAGTAGAGGCCGGGCAGAGCATCACCAGGGATGAAACCCAGCGTCTGGTGATGTCTGTAATTGGCTGTAATTGACTGCAAAGGATTTGTAACCAAGTAATAAAAAGTGAAAGTTTGATTTATGATTATTATTCTGTCCCATTACTTTTGGTTCCTTAACAAGTGGTAGGCACATATGCAAACTGTTGTAATTCCTACACCGTTCACCTGATTTGGATGTAAATACCCTCAAATTAAAGCTGACAGTCTGCAGTTAAAGCACATCTTGTTCATTGTGTCAATGTCCCAATATTTATGGACCTGGCTGTACATTCTTGTACTCAAGTAAAGTGCAATGATTCTTTGTTTTCTTTTTTTTTATTTGTCCCAATATTTTGGGGGCTACCTACCCAATAAAAAATAAAAAAAAACATTGTTGGCTACCTGTTCCTCCTCCATTGCTGCCTCCACCTACAACACCACATTCACAGCCTCAACCTCCGACTCCATATCCACCTCCTTCTCTGAGTTGCAGGTTAATAATTTGTAATTTTTAGTTTAGCAGTTGCCATGCTCTTAAGCACATTTTACTGCCTTTTACATCCCTCTAGCCTTTTCAAGGACTATTTTAGAGCCATTTTAATTTTAAAAAGTGTCAATTTTAGTGCCCTAAATTGAAAAAATTCTTATTTTCAATTGTCGGGTGACATTTTACAATTTTTGGCGTATACAAACCCCTGCTGTGCCTGGGTGTCAGGGGCCTAAATCTCTCAAAATCCTCTGTTGTATTGCTGGATGACATGAACCCCCTTTTGCCGTGAATGAACCCCTGCTGTGCCTGGCTGACAGGGGCCTAAATCTCTCAAAATCCTCTGTTCTATTGGTGGGTGACATGTACCCCCTTTTGCCATGAATGAACCCCTGCTCTGCATTGCTGACAGGGGCTTAAATCTCTCAAAATCCTCTGTTCTATTGCTGGGTGACATGTACCCCCTTTTGCCGTGAATGAACCCCTGCTCTGCATTGCTGACAGGGGCCTAAATCTCTCAAAATCCTCTGTTGTATTGCTGGGTGACATGAACCCCCTTTTGCCGTGAATGAACCCCTGCTGTGCCTGGGTGACAGGGGCCTAAATCTCTCCAAATCCTCTGTTGTATTGCTGGGTGACATGTACCCCCTTTTGCTGTGAATGAACCCCTGCTCGGCATTGCTGACAGGGAACAAAATTTAGTGAAAACATCTGTTACTGATTGGAAGATGCGCGACTACAAGCGCACGCTGATGATAGCATTCCCACCTGACAGCGGGGGCACAGTGGAAGCACAAGGCGAAGGCAGAGGAGGAGGAAGAGGTCGCCAACACAGCTGGGGCACCGCCAGCACCTGAGAAGGCAGGGTTAGCATGCCCCAAATGTGGAAAAGCTTTGTCAGCCTTGGAGGTGCTTGCCTGCCCTGCAGCCAGTGTATAGTGTGAACGTGTGTTTAGCACGGCAGAGAGCATTATCACAGGCCACAGCCAATGTGGACAAGCTTACATTTATTAAAATGAACCAGACATGGATCCCACAGGACTTCTCCGTACCTTGTGCAGAATAGACATTTATACCAGCCTCAACCATCCATTCTTGTACTAATGTGCAGTTATTCTTAGTTTTATTTTGTTATATGTCCCAATATTTTGGGGGATACCCCAATTGAAAAATTAAAAAATAACACAAATCAGTGTTGGCTACCTAATCCTCCTTCACCGCCGCTTCCACCTACACCGCCACATACACCCATCCACCGCCTCCTCAACCTCCTACTCCTAGATCCAGATTGTTATTTTAAATTTGTCTGTATTTTATGTTATTTTAAGTCATTTCCCTATCCACATTTGTTTGCAGAACAGTTGCCATTCTCTTAAGCACATTTTGATGCCTTTTGCAGGCCTCTAGCCCTTTCCAGGACTATTTTAGAGCCATTTTAGTGCCCAAAAGTTCGGGTACCCATTGACTTCAATGGGGTTCGGGGTCAAGTTCGGGTCAAGTTCGGGTCCCGAACCCGAACTTTTTTTCAAGTTCGGCCAAACCTGAACATCCAGGTTGTCTGCTCAACTCTACACATAAGCCTTCAGTAACATAAAGTGGGAAAATGTATTATGCTTACATTTAAAGGGGTTTTCCAGGTGTTTAATACTGATGAACCATCCTTAGGATAGGTCATCACTATCTGATCATTGGGGGTCCGATCACCTGTTTGAAGAGGCTGCAGTGTCTTTCTAGGCCAATGACGTCACGTTCATCGGTCACATGGCCTAGGTGCAGCTCAGTCCTATTCAAGTGAATACCAAGGACAACCACTATCCAATGGACACTGACTAGAGCACTACGGCCTCTTCAAACTGCTGATCTGCGGTGTCAGACCCCCCACACATAAGGTAATGATGACCTATCCTGAGTATAGGTCATCAATATTAAACACCTGGAAAACCGCTTTAAATAATGATCCTTCAACATCATTATCAGTTCTCTACTTACAGATGTGTCCTTCCATACAAAAAATAAAAACCTTCACAATACCTAACAAACTAATGCAAAATTTTTCTTTTTTTACCACTTAAAGACGGGGCAATCAATTCAGTTTTTTCATTTTGGTTTTATTTACTTCCAGCCTTCCCAAAGCCATAACTTTTTAATTTTTCCATTCACATAGCCATATGAGTTGTTTTTTTTTGTTAGACACGTTGTACTTTCAAACTAACATTTACGTACAATGTAGTGGGAAGCCGGAAAAAAATTCAAATTGGGTAGAATTTCCCAACTGACCTGTTACTTTCATTCTCTGGGTTATTAGGATTAAAATGATACCACATATGTATAGTTTTTCTTGCATTTTAATACTGAAAAAAAAGAAAAACTTTGGAAAAAAATATTGTTTTTCTTTGCATCGCCATATTCTGATCCCCATAACTTTTTTATTTTCATGTGTACGGAGCTATGTGAGGGCTAATTTTTTTGTTGGGCATCCTGTACTATTCAGTGATACCATTTTGTATAAATTTTATAAAATTTTTGGTGAAGTGACCAAAAAACAGCAAATCGGCCAATTTTTTTCAGTTTTGTCGTTTGCCGTATGGGATAAATATTTTTGTATTTTAATAGTACAGGCGTTTTCTCACACAGCAATGCCTATAATGTTTATTTTTTTCATTGCTTATGTATTTTTACTTTCTTTTTGGGAAAAGGGGGGTGATTTGAATTTTTATATTTTTTTTAATATTTTTAAAAACATTGTTTTTTTTTACACTTTTTAATATTTCCCCTAGGGAACTTGAACAAGCAATTGTTACATTGCTTCTCTCATAGACCCCAATGCACTAGCATTGGAGTATATGAGAATTTTACTGTGTTCCTAAGGAGCCCTGCCATAGTCAGCCTCTCGATAGGAACCTATATGTGGCAACCTTGGCTCGTTCAGGAGGAGAGCGTGCGCTCACGATTTTTGACCCGGCTGAGATCCCGCGCCTGCACACTGCTTTGCCGGGCCGGCGCGTGTGCACTAGTTGGATCGATGCAGTGTGCATGCCCCGGCCCAGCGAAGCAGTGCGCAGGTGCGGGATCTCGGCCGGACCTAGGGATGATGCAAGGTAATAGGAGGCAAAGGAAGAGGCTGGGGAGGAGTAACGCTGAAAGAAGGCAGAGCAGCCTGGGCTCCTACACACTGAACGCCTCCCCTGGGCACTTGCGAGTGTTCATTTGCATTTCATAGTTCCCATAGAGAAATATAACAAGCAATCATTAGATTGCTTTTCTCCTAGACTCCAATACATCAGCATTGGAGTCTATGACAATTACACTAAGTTTCTATGAAGCCCTGCTACAGGCACGCCTTTCATAGGAACTACTATGCAGCAGCCTGCGGTCACTCAGGAGAACAGAGGCTGCCACACATTGCATCCGGCTCCCCCGTACCTCACTAGGGGGAGCTGGTGCACGTCTGAGAGCACACGCTCCTGTTTTTTGACCATCCAGATGCTGTGATTACATTAGACCATGAGGGGTTAAATATCTGCCATTGACGTTATTGTCAATACCATACATTAGCCTTGGGTGTATGCTGTTTAAAACAGCAGGCATCGCCAGCGGCTATAGCACCCATGGGGCTCATGAGCGAGAGCCATATTTAAAGTCCCGACCGCCGACGTATATTATCATACAGTGGTTGGGCACAGGTTAACCACTTCATTACTGAGTGATTTTTGTTTTTTGATCCCTGCATTCCCAGAGCAATAACTATTTATTTTTCCTTTGACATAGACATTTGAGGTCTTCGTTTTTCGGAATAAGTTGTACTTTCTAATGGCACCATTTAATATTACAGTATGTACTATGTGGAGGGAAACTGGAAAAAATTCCAAATGGGGTGGAAATGAAAAAAAAAAGAAGCTATTCTGCGGTGTTCCTTATGCAATAAAAATTATATGCTCACTCCATTCTGTTGGTCAGTAAAATTATAGCAATACCACATTTTTATCATGTTTATTTTTTTATACTTAAAAAAAAAAAAATTAGGAAAAAAATTATTGAAGTTGTTAATCCTGTCAGCTTGATTGTTCATGGATGTCTGATTTGTCTTTGTTATGTCTTTGGTTATTTTCTGTTCTCTCCGTGAACGTCTTGCTTCCTGAGTGTATTTTGATCTGCATGGATTCCGGTATATGCCTTGACTCCGAATTCTGATCCTGAATCTATGTCTATGATCTAGGTAGCTTGTGACCTTCATTAGTTTCTGTTTGGTATGCATTGGTTCTAGCTGTGTGAGCAGGTCCCTGCGATCATAACTGTGGGTGCTTGGACTATGTCCCTGTACCTAGTCAGCATAGGGACTGTCGACCAGTTGGGGTCTGTCATTTAGGACAGATTGTCCAAACCGGTAGGGGCAGTGGTTGGGTGAGACTAGGTCTGCATTGTTCCCTACCAATATTTTCAGTTCAATTTTATTTATGTTTGTTTTGTTCCCTTTCCCTGTTTGTTTTTCTGTATTCTGTGTCCTTATGGCTTGTCTGCGAACCCTTGTGAAGTGTTCTGTGGTTCCTTTAACCTCTAAACATGACAGCCATATTCTGAGAGCTATAGCTTTTTATTTTTACATAGATGGAGCTGTGTGAGGACTTGTTTATTGTGTCCATTTAGGAGTACATACAGCTTTTTATTAGTTGTTTTATTATTATTATTGAATGAACAATTTGAACAATTTGAGCAGTTTATTTTGTGTGGGTTGGTTAAACAAGATGATAGTGTTATAGTTTTCATATAAATAATTTGTACTTTTTTCAATATATTTTTTACATCATAAAGTAATCATTCCCTACTGGGATTATCTCTACAGCAAGTAGTGGAGGAGCCAACCCGGAAGGAGGCCATTTTAGATTTAGTATTCACAAATGGGAATTTGGTATCTGATATTACTGTAGGGGAAAGCTTGGGATCTAGTGATCACCAGTCAGTGTGGTTTACTATAAGTACAGTGACTGAGTCACACCACACAAAAACAAAAGTTTTAGATTTTAGAAAAACAGACTTTTCTAAAATTAGATTAGTGGTATACGAGTCCCTATCAGACTGGAACAGTTTAATTGGAGTCCAGGAGAAATAGGACTACTTAAAAGTGGCACTATTGAAGGCAACAGAAGATTGCATTAGGCTTGTCAGTAAAAGCAAAAAAAGGAAGAGACCACTGTGGTACTCAGCAGAAGTGGCCAAAATCATTAAAAACAAAAAGATAGCATTTAGGAATTATAAAAAAAAAAAAAAACGAGGATGACAGACAAATTTATAAGATTAGGCAGAGGGAGGCCAAACAAGTTATAAGAGCTTCTAAAGCACAGGCAGAAGAGAAATTAGCTCAGTCAGGGAAAAAAGGCGATAAGGCATTCTTCAGATACATAAATGAAAAAAGGAAACTAAAACAAGGAATTACCAAATTAAAAACTAAAGAAGGAAGGTATATGGAAGAAGATAAAGAACTAGCTGACTGCCTCAATGAATACTTCTGTTCAGTTTTTACAAAGGAAAATGAAGGAGAAGGACCTCAGTTGGGAAAGAAGACTAATGAATCTTTTGACGCATGTGTCTTTACAGAGGAAGAGGTTCTAAGTCAACTGTCTAAAATTAATACAAATAAGTGACAGGGGCCTGATGGGATACACCCAAAGCTATTAAAAGAGCTCAGCGGTGAACTAGCAAAACCATTAACAGATTTATTTAACCAATCACTGGCAACAGGAGTCGTCCCAGAAGATTGAAAATTAGCAAATGTTGTGCCCATTCACAAGAAAGGTAGTAGGGAGGAATCGGGCAACTATAGGCCAGTAAGCCTGACATCAATAGTGGGGAAATTAATGGAAACCATACATAAGGAGAGGATTGTGGACCATCTAAAATCCCATGGATTGAAAGATGAAAAACAGCATGGGTTTACTTCAGGGAGATCATAGGAAACAAAGAGAGGATTTGCACCAACAAGAAATGCTACTGACTAAACAGGGGAGTCATATATGCAGGTATTAAAAGCTGAGACTTCCGCCAATATGTTCCAGTAAGGAAGATATCAGAGCCCATCACTGCACCACGTCACGGTCACTCAGCATGGCAGAGGGTCCTAGCCGCTGCTCTAACTATGGTGTGAACACAGTCTGGGGGTGTTGTAATTCAGCACACAGCCAAGCCTCCACACAAAGGCCCAGCATGAATACTGTGGCAGTGCAATGTGAATGAGGCCAGGCCGTGAGCCACACCTATACCAGACCATGTAATGGAGGTTACCAGGTGCAACAGAGTGTCCAAACACACCCAAATCTAACAAGACAAAAACACAGAAATGAAGTGGCAATTCTGGAGGAGCTGCTCAGCCCCTGACACTGTGGCGTGTCTATTTAATGGAGGAGCAGCCCCACCGCATGTGGACCGCAATAATCGACTAACCCCAGCAAAATATGCATACAATGGAGGACGTCGACGCGGTCCACATGCACCACAAGAGCAAACTACACGGGATGTAGTAAATAAACATAGGAAACAAAGAGAGGATTTGCACCAACAAGAAATGCTACTGACTAAACAGGGGAGTCATACATGCAGGTATTAAAAGCTGAGACTTCCGCCAATATGTTCCAGTAAGGAAGATATCAGAGCCCATCACTGCACCACGTCACGGTCACTCAGCATGGCAGAGGGTCCTAGCCGCTGCTCTAACTATGGTGTGAACACAGTCTGGGGGTGTTGTAATTCAGCACACAGCCAAGCCTCCACACAAAGGCCCAGCATGAATACTGTGGCAGTGCAATGTGAATGAGGCCAGGCCGTGAGCCACACCTATACCAGACCATGTGATGGAGGTTACCAGGTGCAACAGAGTGTCCAAACACACCCAAATCTAACAAGACAAAAACACAGAAATGAAGTTTAGTGTAGTTTGCTCTTGTGGTGCATGTGGACCGCGTCGACGTCCTCCATTGTATGCATATTTTGCTGGGGTTAGTCGATTATTGCGGTCCACATGCGGTGGGGCTGCTCCTCCATTAAATAGACACGCCACAGTGTCAGGGGCTGAGCAGCTCCTCCAGAATTGCCACTTCATTTCTGTGTTTTTGTCTTGTTAGATTTGGGTGTGTTTGGACACTCTGTTGCACCTGGTAACCTCCATCACATGGTCTGGTATAGGTGTGGCTCACGGCCTGGCCTCATTCACATTGCACTGCCACAGTATTCATGCTGGGCCTTTGTGTGGAGGCTTGGCTGTGTGCTGAATTACAACACCCCCAGACTGTGTTCACACCATAGTTAGAGCAGCGGCTAGGACCCTCTGCCATGCTGAGTGACCGTGACGTGGTGCAGTGATGGGCTCTGATATCTTCCTTACTGGAACATATTGGCGGAAGTCTCAGCTTTTAATACCTGCATGTATGACTCCCCTGTTTAGTCAGTAGCATTTCTTGTTGGTGCAAATCCTCTCTTTGTTTCCTATGTTTATTTACTACATTCTGTGTAGTTTGCTCTTGTGGTGCATGTGGACCGCGTCGACGTCCTCCATTGTATGCATATTTTGCTGGGGTTAGTCGATTATTGCGGTCCACATGCGGTGGGGCTGCTCCTCCATTAAATAGACACGCCACAGTGTCAGGGGCTGAGCAGCTCCTCCAGAATTGCCACTTCATTTCTGTGTTTTTGTCTTGTTAGATTTGGGTGTGTTTGGACACTCTGTTGCACCTGGTAACCTCCATCACATGGTCTGGTATAGGTGTGGCTCACGGCCTGGCCTCATTCACATTGCACTGCCACAGTATTCATGCTGGGCCTTTGTGTGGAGGCTTGGCTGTGTGCTGAATTACAACACCCCCAGACTGTGTTCACACCATAGTTAGAGCAGCGGCTAGGACCCTCTGCCATGCTGAGTGACCGTGACGTGGTGCAGTGATGGGCTCTGATATCTTCCTTACTGGAACATATTGGCGGAAGTCTCAGCTTTTAATACCTGCATGTATGACTCCCCTGTTTAGTCAGTAGCATTTCTTGTTGGTGCAAATCCTCTCTTTGTTTCCTATGTTTATTTACTACATTCTCTGTAGTTTGCTCTTGTGGTGCATGTGGACCGCGTCGACGTCCTCCATTGTATGCATATTTTGCTGGGGTTAGTCGATTATTGCGGTCCACATGCGGTGGGGCTGCTCCTCCATTAAATAGACACGCCACAGTGTCAGGGGCTGAGCAGCTCCTCCAGAATTGCCACTTCATTTCTGTGTTTTTGTTCAGGGAGATCATGTCAAACTAATCTTATTGATTTTTTTGATTGGGTGACTAAAATAATAGATGGAGGAGGTGCAGTAGACATCGCTTATCTCGACTTTAGTAAGGCTTTTGATACTGTCCCACATAGAAGGCTTATCAATAAAGTGCAGTCATTGGGCTTGGACTCCCATATTGTTGAATGGATTAGGCAGTGGCTGAGGGACAGACAACAGAGGGTTGTAGTCAATGGAGTATATTCAGACCAAGGTCTTGTTACCAGTGGGGTACCTCAGGGATCTGTTCTGGGACCCATATTGTTTAATATCTTTATCAGTGAAATTGCAGAAGGCCTCAATGGTAAGGTGTGTCTTTTTGCTGATGACACAAAGATTTGTAACAGGGTTGACGTTCTTGGAGGAATACACCAAATGGAAAAGGACTTAGGAAAACTAGAGGAATGGTCAAAAATCTGGCAACTAAAATTTAATGTTGATAAGTGCAAGATAATGCACCTGGGACGTAAAAACCCAAGAGTAGAATATAAAATCAGTGATACAGTCCTAACCTTAGTATCTGAGGAAAGGGATTTAGGGATCATTATTTCAGAAGACTTAAAGGTAGGCAGACAATGTCACAGAGCAGCAGGAAATGCTAGCAGAATGCTTGGGTGTATAGCAAGAGGAATTACCAGTAGAAAGAGGGAGGTGCTCATGCCGCTCTACAGAGCACTAGTGAGACCTCATTTGGAGTATTGTGCTCAGTACTGGAGACCATATCTCCAGAAGGATATTGATACTTTGGAGAGAGTTCAGAGAAGAGCTACATGGATTGCAGGATAAAACTTACCAGGAAAGATTAAAGGACCTTAACATGTATAGCTTGGAAGAAAGACGAGACAGAGGGGATATGATAGAAACTTTTAAATACATAAAGGGAATCAACAAGGTAAAAGAGGAAAGAATATTTAAAAGAAGAAAAACTGCTACAAGAGGACATAGTTTTAAATTAGAGGGGCAAAGGTTTTAAAGTAATATCAGGAAGTATTACTTTACTGAGAGAGTAGTGGATGCATGGAATAGCCTTCCTGCAGAAGTGGCAGCTGCAAATACAGTGGAGGAGTTTAAGCATGCATGGGATAGGCATAAGGCCATCCTTCATATAAGATAGGGCCAGGGGCTATCCATAGTATTCAGTATATTGGGCAGACTATATGGGCCAAATGGTTCTTATCTGCCGACACATTCTATGTAAGTATTTTCAATTAGGATAAATGATTTTCACAGTTTTTTTCTTTAATATTTTTAAATGTTACACTTTTTTTAACCTGTTGATTCTAATATGCCAGTCCCAGGGTTCATAGGGCTCCTAGCTGCCATGAAAAGCCATTGACACCACTCTGTCTAACCACTTAAATGTTGCTGTTGATATTGACCACTAAAATAGCTGGGATCAGAGTTATCTTCATTCCCAGCAGTTGTTACAGCAGACATCCTCAGATGATGGTGAAAGCTTAGCTCCTGATCCCACACCATCCTTGCATCGTACATACAGCAGATAGTGGGAATGTCTTCTGACCTTCCCCGTGTATATATACATTGCAGGGTGGAAAGGTGCTAAAAAGAATCTGTCACCAGGAAATTACAGTTAAACCAGGCACAATTCCTTGTAGGGCCAGATCAGCTGAATGTAATGGCACCTTTTACTTAGTGATGCATTGCGTACTTCTAGAGGCAAAAGTTTTAATCTACATGCAAATGAGTAGGTATGTGCTACAAGGGCAGGCCTGGAAGTCTCAGAAATTTTCATCATTTGCTATTTGCTAGAACTCACCATTAAATCCATTCAGATATTCTCTACTATAGGAAAGTTACATATACAAATATGATTGGCTACATCCCATTAGTACTGTATATGTGTTATATATGTATACTGTATATGAAATTAATTGATCAACTGCATTTGCTACATGCTGCTACTTGGACCATGTTTAGCAGAATAAGAGGCACTGATTTGATTTAGGAAATCAAAGCCCCACACTTATGTCTACAGCCAGCATTGCCTTTCTCACTGTGCTATTCATATTATTACTAACACTTGGGTACTACGACAGTTTAGTGGTTATCACAGCGTGGTTCGGGAATTTATAATGCAGATGGATTTAAGATAAGAACATTGTTAGCCAAGAAATCGTCTGAATCATCTTTCTACATAGCAACTGGTTAACTTATTAAGAATGCTGAAATAGAGATGTTCTTTTATTTATGAGCTGGCAGCAGTATTTTAGTTGAAATGGAAACTTCTGCCCAAGAAAGTTGAAAGCTAAGTATGGAAACTGATGTTATGTGCTGTGGAATTAGTGGTCTCATTGATACCCAGCTGGAACACAGCCAAAATAAGCAGAGATTTGGTGATAATTAAACTTCTTTACAGTAATGTATGTTTGACTGTAGGCTCTTATACTTTACTACAACTGTATTGAATATTACTACTATTAATTTTATATCACTTATCTTTTTATTTGTTTTTTTGCAAGAGTGTGCATGTATGCATTATACTGTATGTACACTATATATATATATATATATATATATATATATATATATACAGTACAGACCAAAAGTTTGGACACACCTTCTCATTCAAAGAGTTTTCTTTATTTTCATGACTATGAAGGCATCAAAACTATGAATTAACACATGTGGAATTATATACATAACAAACAAGTGTGAAACAACTGAAAATATGTCATATTCTAGGTTCTTCAAAGTAGCCACCTTTTGCTTTGATTACTGCTTTGCACACGCATTCTCTTGATGAGCTTCAAGAGGTAGTCACCTGAAATGGTCTTACAACAGTCTTGAAGGAGTTCCCAGAGATGCTTAGCACTTGTTGGCCCTTTTGCCTTCACTCTGCGGTCCAGCTCACCCCAAACCATCTCGATTGGGTTCAGGTCCGGTGACTGTGGAGACCAGGTCATCTGGCGCAGCACCCCATCACTCTCCTTCATGGTCAAATAGCCCTTACTTTCAAAGTTTTCCCAATTTTTCGGCTGACTGACTGACCTTCATTTCTTAAAGTAATGATGGCCACTCGTTTTTCTTTACTTAGCTGCTTTTTTCTTGCCATAATACAAATTCTAACAGTCTATTCAGTAGGACTATCAGCTGTGTATCCACCTGACTTCTCCTCAACGCAACTGATGGTCCCAACCCCATTTATAAGGCAAGAAATCCCACTTATTAAACCTGACAGGGCACACCTGTGAAGTGAAAACCATTTCAGGGGACTACCTCTTGAAGCTCATCAAGAGGATGCCAAGAGTGTGCAAAGCAGTAATCAAAGCAAAAGGTGACTATTTTGAAGAACCTAGAATATGATATATTTTCAGTTGTTTCACACTTGTTTGTTATGTATATAATTCCACATGTGTTAATTCATAGTTTTGATGCCTTCAGTGTGAATCTACAATTTTCATAGTCATGAAAATAAAGAAAACTCTTTGAATGAGAAGGTGTGTCCAAACTTTTGGTCTGTACTGTATATATGTAATGACCGGCGTCATGCAAAGGGAGGGAAATGGGAAGGCCCTGTCAAAGGGAGAGGGAAAGATGGTGACCCCTGACTCACCTTGCGGCTGGCACCTGACTGCCCTGACGTCCCTAGACGGGTTCCTCACCCGTACGCCGATCACGTGCCTAAACCCTGGCTTTCCCTAAGATGAGCCCTTTGTAGTGAACGGGGCGGTGGGATCACTAGTCCGCACCATGACACTAAGAGGAAAACACCAAGGAGAGGACAGACAATACAGACAAACATATAATCCCAGGTGGGCGACAACAGCAGACCACCAAGGCCCAACAGGGATCCGGAGGGTAACGTTCTGGAACAGCAACCAGGGAACACAGCTACACAGCTCCAGTGGGTCAGTATAGAAGTCCAGGCAGGAAGCTCTATATCTGGCAACCAGAAAAGTGAGAGATGGGAATATAAGGAGGTTGGGATTGCTGGACAAGAAACAGCTGAGGAGGAGAAACTATGGATCCCTGAGTGAGCCAAAAAGGATTGCAAGGCAAACCCAGAAAGCTACCATTAATAAACAGCACTGTCTTTAGACATAGAGCACGCAGCCACCCGCTGCGACTTCCTGACCCCGGGTATAACGGAGTCAGGCGTGGCTCTTGACACCCTCGTGACAATATATATATCTAATCAGCCTTAAGAATATAACTACTGACAATGATGTGGAAGCAGAAAAATGGGCAGGTGTTAGGATCTGAGTGACTTAGACACGGGCCAAATTGTGGGTGCTAGGTGAGTGGCCCAGAGCATCTCCAAATTGGCAGGTTTGTTGGGTTTTCCTGGTATGTAGTGTTTAGTTACTACCAAGTGATCCAAGGAAAAACAAATAGTGAACTTGCTACATGGGTCATGGGCATGAACGACTCATTAATGTGTGTTGTTAGTGAAGACTAGCCTGTCTTGATTGATCCCACAGAAGAACTACAATAGCACTAATTTCTAAAAAGTTAAAGTTGGATATGATAGAAGGGCATCAGAAGACACATTGCATTATGGCTCACTGTCTATGTGGCTGTGTAGTTTCCATGCCTGCCCCATGTCTATCCCAAAAACACATACAATGGGAGCATGTGTTTTAAAACCGGACCATTAAGCAATGGAAGGAGATGACCTGGTTTGATGAATCAAGTATGTGGATGGTCAAGTATGTCAATTACCTAGGGAAGAGATGGCAACTAGTGATGTCGCGAACATAAAATTTTCAGTTCGCGAACAGCGAACGAGAACTTCCGCAAATGTTCGCGAACTGGCGAACCGGGCGAACCGCCATAGACTTCAATAGACAGGCGAATTTTAAAACCCACAGGGACTCTTTCTGGCCACAATAGTGATGAGAAAGTTGTTTCAAGGGGTCTAACACCTGGACTGTGGCATGCCGGAGGGGGATCTATGGCAAAACTCCCATGGAAAATTACGTAGTGGACGCAGAGTCGGGTTTTAATCCATAAAGGGCATAAATCAACTAACATTCCTAAATTGTTTGGAATAACGTGCTTTAAAACATCCAGTGTGTGTATACGATCAGGTATGATGTTGTATCGATCAGGTAGTGTAAGGGTTACGCCCGCATCACAGACATTGACAGACCAAACTCCCCTTTTAATGCACCGCAAACAGTTCATTTGCACAACCGCAAACTCCCCATTTGCACAAGGTTGGATACCAAGCTAGCCACGTCCCGGTGATGTCATTGAAGGTTTCTTCCTCCACCCAGCCACGTACAACACCAAGGGTCCCCGAAAGGTCAATTGAATTGATTTTTCGAACGGGGAGATGGTTAAAAAAACGCTGGCTCCCTCCCCTTTGTTTTTATCCACGGTGACTGCGTCTGCGCCGTGCAATTTACTGTCACACCCGATATGAGTGGTATTTTCTGTAGTACTATTCTCATCAGTTTAATCCCTCTAACGTCCCCAATCTGGGTGCCATTTATTGAATAGATTTTTCGAACGGGGAGATGGTATCAGTGGTTGGCACTGGCAGTGGGCACACTACAGTCAGTAGAAGCGGGCCTGACACACACTGGCAGCAGGCAAGCAACTGAAATTACACTAAAGTGTAAAAATTAAATGCCTTATTTATCGGCAAGCTACTGTGCCACCCGGTATGAGTGGTTGGCACTGGCAGTGGGCACACTACAGTCAGTGGAAGAGGGCCTGACACACACTGGCAGCAGGCAAGCAACTGAATTTAGACTACTGTCTAAAAATTAAATGCCTTATTTATCGGCAAGCTACTGTGCCACCCGGTATCAGTGGTTGGCACTGGCAGTGGGCACACTACAGTCAGTGGAAGCGGGCCTGACACACACTGGCAGCAGGCAAGCAACTGAATTTAGACTACTGTCTAAAAAATAAATGCCTTATTTATCGGCAAGCTACTGTGCCACCCGGTATCAGTGGTTGGCACTGGCAGTGGGCACACTACAGTCAGTTGAAGTCGGCCTGACACACACTAGCAGCAGGCAAGCAGCTGAAATTACACTAAAGTGTAAAAATTAAATGCCTTTTTTATGCAAAGTCCTGTGCCAGCCGGTATGAGTGGTGGGCACTGGCAGTGGGCACACTACAGTCAGTGGAAGTCAGCCTGACACACACTGGCAGGCAACTAACCTTAGATTAAAGTGTAAAAATTAAGTGCCTATTTTTTAAGCAAAGTCCTGTGCCACTCGGTATGACAGGGGTGGGCACTGGCAGTGGGCACACTACAGTCAGTTGAAGTCGGCCTGACACACACTAGCAGCAGGCAAGCAGCTGAAATTACATTAAAGTGTAAAAATTAAATGCCTTTTTTAAGCAAAGTCCTGTGCCAGCCGGTATGAGTGGTGGGCACTGGCAGTGGGCACACTACAGTCAGTGGAAGTCAGCCTGACACACACTGGCAGGCAACTAACCTTAGATTAAAGTGTAAAAATTAAGTGCCTATTTTTTAAGCAAAGTCCTGTGCCACTCGGTATGACAGGGGTGGGCACTGGCAGTGGGCACACTACAGTCAGTTGAAGTCGGCCTGACACACACTAGCAGCAGGCAAGCAGCTGAAATTACATTAAAGTGTAAAAATTAAATGCCTTTTTTAAGCAAAGTCCTGTGCCAGCCGGTATGAGTGGTGGGCACTGGCAGTGGGCACACTACAGTCAGTGGAAGTCAGCCTGACACACACTGGCAGGCAACTAACCTTAGATTAAAGTGTAAAAATTAAGTGCCTATTTTTTAAGCAAAGTCCTGTGCCACTCGGGATGACAGGGGTGGGCACTGGCAGTGGGCACACTACAGTCAGTTGAAGTCGGCCTGACACACACTGGCAGGCAACTAACCTTAGATTAAAGTGTAAAAATGAAGTGCCTTTTTTTTAAGCAAAGTCCTGTGCCACACGGGATGACAGGGGTGGGCACTGGCAGTGGGCACACTACAGTCAGTTGAAGTCGGCCTGACACACACTAGCAGCAGGCAAGCAGCTGAAATTACACTAAAGTGTAAAAATTAAATGCCTTTTTTATGCAAAGTCCTGTGCCAGCCGGTATGAGTGGTGGGCACTGGCAGTGGGCACACTACAGTCAGTGGAAGTCAGCCTGACACACACTGGCAGGCAACTAACCTTAGATTAAAGTGTAAAAATTAAGTGCCTATTTTTTAAGCAAAGTCCTGTGCCACTCGGTATGACAGGGGTGGGCACTGGCAGTGGGCACACTACAGTCAGTTGAAGTCGGCCTGACACACACTAGCAGCAGGCAAGCAGCTGAAATTACATTAAAGTGTAAAAATTAAATGCCTTTTTTAAGCAAAGTCCTGTGCCAGCCGGTATGAGTGGTGGGCACTGGCAGTGGGCACACTACAGTCAGTGGAAGTCAGCCTGACACACACTGGCAGGCAACTAACCTTAGATTAAAGTGTAAAAATTAAGTGCCTATTTTTTAAGCAAAGTCCTGTGCCACTCGGGATGACAGGGGTGGGCACTGGCAGTGGGCACACTACAGTCAGTTGAAGTCGGCCTGACACACACTGGCAGGCAACTAACCTTAGATTAAAGTGTAAAAATGAAGTGCCTTTTTTTTAAGCAAAGTCCTGTGCCAGCCGGTATGAGTGGTGGGCACTGGCAGTGGGCACACTACAGTCAGTGGAAGTCAGCCTGACACACACTGGCAGGCAACTAACCTTAGATTAAAGTGTAAAAATTAAGTGCCTATTTTTTAAGCAAAGTCCTGTGCCACTCGGGATGACAGGGGTGGGCACTGGCAGTGGGCACACTACAGTCAGTTGAAGTCGGCCTGACACACACTGGCAGGCAACTAACCTTAGATTAAAGTGTAAAAATGAAGTGCCTTTTTTTTAAGCAAAGTCCTGTGCCACACGGGATGACAGGGGTGGGCACTGGCAGTGGGCACACTACAGTCAGTTGAAGTCGGCCTGACACACACTAGCAGCAGGCAAGCAGCTGAAATTACACTAAAGTGTAAAAATTAAATGCCTTTTTTATGCAAAGTCCTGTGCCAGCCGGTATGAGTGGTGGGCACTGGCAGTGGGCACACTACAGTCAGTGGAAGTCAGCCTGACACACACTGGCAGGCAACTAACCTTAGATTAAAGTGTAAAAATTAAGTGCCTTTTTTTAAGCAAAGTCCTGTGCCACACGGAATGACAGGGGTGAGCACTGGCAGTGGGCACACTACAGTCTGTGGGCCTGCAGCTCCTCACACACAGGCAGGCCAGGCAACTGCAATATGTATATAAAGGAAAAAAAAAAAGCAGACTAATGTTGCAGCCCTAAAAAGGGCTTTTTGGGGTGCTGTCAGGACGCTGTCCTTACAGCAGAGATCAGATGAGTCTTTCAGGACTGGAGTGGACACTGAATTCACTAGCCTAGCTATCGATTTCCCAATTAAATCAGCAGCAGTTACAGTCTCCCTCCTCTCACTAAGACTGCAGCTTCAGAATGAATCTAAAATGGATGCTGTGCAGGAGGTGGGAGGGTCTGGGAGGGAGGGTATGCTGCTGATTGGCTGGAATGTGTCTGCTGACTGTGAGGTACAGGGTCAAAGTTTGCTCAATGATGATGTATAGGGGGCGGACCGAACATCGCATGTGTTCGCCCGGCAGAGGCGAACGCGAACAAGCTATGTTCGCCGGGAACTGTTCGCCGTCGGATAGTTCGGGCCATCTCTAATGGCAACAGCATCTACTATGGGAAGAAGGCAATCTGGTGGAGGTAGTATAATGCTCTGGGCTAATTTCAGCTGGGAATACTTGGGTCCTTGCATTCAAGTAGATGTTATTTTAACACATACCACCTCACCTACCTAAACATTGTTGCAGACCAAGTTCTCCCCTTCATGACAAAGTTATTACCTAATAACTCATTTAGTCTTCCCACTCTCATTAAAAAAAAACAGAGGTTAAACTGAAGTTGCAATGGGTATAAGGGTTTATTCATATGTTGCAGTTACATTGTAAAAATAATAGCAAAATACTGACTAAATCCGATATATGACCGTAAAATGTGAATAAATCAATAAACTGTTGTTTGTCCCATCTGCTGCAGAACATTCTAAAACACACCAGCTCTTAAAGACCTCTTATTTGTATCTGACAGGAAATTTTATATCAATTTATCAGTAAGGAAGCTCACCTTAATCTTCAGAAAATCTGCAGCCGCTGAGGTGCATGTTACAAAAAATATTACTCCCCCTGCTATAAATTATTAAAAAAATTAGGATCTTCAAGCTTTTATGGTCATGGAGTTCCTTGACTGCTACTATCCTTAAAATTATAGCAGACCGTACATTATCTGGTATGTATAATTGAAGGAATAATATATATAGGATAGAGGTGGCAATCAAGAGGACAATAATTAGTACTATGTAGTGTTATAAGGAAACTAGAGAGAGAGAGAGTAGGGATATATAATTTGGTAGATTTTAGGAAATTTGATCAGGGAAAGCTTTGAGGGAGTGAAAAACTGGTCATCCAGTTTTGTAATAAATACACCTGCTGGCAGCTAGTTCTGCATTACAAAACCCTGCAAGAAACTCATTTTTTACCGTATATAAAGTGCAGCTTAAAAAAAGTTTCTATAGTTTATAGGCTTATTGCATAGCATATATATCTGGCAATACATGGACTAGCGCAATCGTTTACAAATGTACCATAAGTTTAATAGTATCACATCATAAAAGCACCCATCATTCATAATAAAACACAAATATAAATAATAATAAAACCCCTTTGAAAATCATATATAATAATAAAAAGGTCCTATAAATGAGATATAACATTTTATATCTCATTTATAGGACCTTGTTATAAGGATTAGAGATGGCCTTGCGGTTCGCCCCGGCGGTCGTTTCGCCGCAAACTTTGCGTGTTCGCGATTCGCCGAACATGCGAACATATGGAGAAATTTGCGCCTGCCATATTCTTTTACATTGTGAAGAACTTTGACCCATGACACATCCATCAGGTGGTACAGGACAGCCAATTGAGACGTTTCAGCACATGGACATATCCCCTACCTTATAAATAAACCTGATCTGGCCGCCATTTTACATTCAGTGTTTTGCCAGTGTAGGGAGAGGTTGCTGTGTGGAGCAGGGACAGGCTGTTAGCAACACCAAACACTAACTAATAGGGCCACAAAAGTAATTTTAAGCACGAGTATACTGTAGGTGTGCTATCAATATGTGTGATACACAGAGGGGTGCGATATACTTATAATATACTTTTATAATGAGTCAAAAACACATAGATCTATATAGTGATCACCTGGAAGTCAGGGGGCTAGGGGCTTACTAGGGCCATTTTTATATAGGGTAAGGTTCCGGACGGGGTCGCTCTTATCAGGGCGGGTGGTCTGTGGTTAGGCTATCAGGGCCAGAATAGCAACCCCTGTAGGGCAATATCAGGGACAGTTCTTTGCCCGCCCTGTCCTTCAATACCACATCATCATCTAGCCCAGGGATGGATGTTTTTATGCTTTCCCTCCTGGATTCATCGATGTGCACCGGAACCCCCTGGTAGGACATATGGTTTCTGATTTGGTGCCGCCGAGCACCTGATTTAGTGCCGCCGAGCACTTGTTTTGTGGGATATCTTTTCCATTCACACGTCCGCAAAATGGGTCAGCATCCGTTCCGCAATTTTGCAGAACGGGTGCAGATCCACTCATTTTCAATGGGGCTGGAATGTGCTGTCCGCATCCGCGGATCCGCACTTCCGCATCTGTGCTTCCATTTCCGCCAAAAAATAGAACATGTCCTATTCTTGTCCACAATTGCAGACATGATTAGGCATTTTCTATTATAGTGCTGGCGATGTGCAGTCCACAAATTGCGGAATGCACATTGCCGGTGTCCGTGTTTTGCGGATCCGCAAAACACTTACGGACGTGTGAATGGACCCTCACAGTAAAATTATTAAAGGTTATGTTTTATCTTCATGTATATTCTAATGGATTGTCTTCCTTGTACAATGTTATAATATACTTTCTATGTTAGAAAATACAAGCGTTATTGGAACAAATAATTTCTATTGGTGTGATATATCAGTCGTCCCCCAAAAAAACTGATTGAAGCGGGGTGTTATATACCAATATACTTGCTTTATAGTGCATTTTGGTACTGAATAGTGCATTTGGGCATGCGCGTACGCGAAAATTATATTGCCGATATTTCGCATTGAAAACAAAAATGAATGGAGATTGAAAATTTGAATAATACATCTGGTATGTCACTGTCCATGTTGTGGGACTATTTGTGCACTTCTAGTAATTATTTCTTAGCTGAAAATATGAGCTGAAGGTTTTTCAGGTTCGCCTGCCATTAAAATGAATGGGACACGCCGCGAACTTGTGGTTCGCGAACATTCGATCGCGTTTGCGAACCGCCCCGGCAGATGTTCGTCCATCACTATTGGGGATACCTAGGGGTGAGCACCTGTCCGGTTTTTGGCATTTAGGTTGAGCCGCTATAACATTAGCCATTTTTAGTCATAGCAAAAGCATTTTATGGCAATAACTCCATTATTACACCTGTGTTATTAATTGCGTTGCATTATAGCAAAATCATTTAGCGAAAATCAATAACGCTATCGTTATACCCGCGTTATTAGTCTGTTGCATTTTAGCAAAAGCATTTTATGGCAATAATGCCATTATTATTCCTGTGTTATTTTACACGTTGCCATATAGCAAAATCATTTTACCGCAATCAATAACATTATTATACCTGTGTTATTATATGATATGGATGTTACCTCTGAGTCTGACACCATGTCTTGGAGCCAGGGGTCACAGCATTCCTCCTGCTCCTATTCCTTGCAAGAGAGACCTTGATGCTGTGGACATAGGGGAAGACCAGTGTTTTAGACACTGGTCTTAATAAGACTCTGTGCTGGTGGTGGATCCGCCAAAGTTATGTAGAGGTGGAGGTCTCTACATAACTTTGGCGGATCCCCTACCGCTTTTAAATGTAAGACAGCTTCCAAGCTGACTTACAGTTAGACTATTTTCTACACCTATAAAATGGTAAATGAGACGGGTCAGCTTCCCCACCCATGCCACATTCACTTTTTTAGACCTGGCATGAGCAGGTAAAAGTCACAGATTGCGACGCAAAGGAACTTTGCGCCACAATCTGCTCCAGAAATATACCTAATATAGACGTATTTCTGTTTAATAAATGACCCCCATATTGTCTACTCTCAATGCGTTTTGGGAATGTGAAACCAATCTCCTTCTTCAGGAGCAGTACACAATACACAGTACAAACACAGAACGATATACTTATAGGTGGTATCAGCATGTTATCAGGCAGGGATGAGATGAGTAGGTCTTCCTTTTATTAGACCTGGAAGTAGTAAGGGGCCTGGGAGTTTAAAAACTGACTGTTAGAAACAATAGCACCATATAAAGTCTCTCATATGTGGCTGGCTAAGCTATATCACTAACGATCTTTACATATCTACATACTGCATGTTTGTATGTATATATATATATATATATATTTTATATACAGAAATTGAACAAACTAATGTTCGGTACCAGCGCTGGAGTTATAATAGGATAGATAGGTTTGGTAATTACCTTATCCTGGCGGGACCTGGGGTATAATCGAAAGGAATAAACACTGACTGTCCGGTAGGCAGTGGGATGGAATGATTCTGCAGTGCTTCTTGTTTGCTGATGCTTCTTGCTCTACCTCTCAGCGCGTATGCCGCCCCGGCCGGTGGCTGGCGTGCGCGCGAGGGAGCGATGTTGGTACAGGGTTCCGGAACGTGCGGCGTGACGTCACGACTGACCTACGGAGTAATCCAAAGACCAAAAACGATCCAACGCGTTTCAAAGCCTACGGGCTTCTTCGTCAGGGATAGTTGTTCTGTTTGTGTTCTGGATTAAGTAGGCGCCCGGTCCCCATGGCAACTGTTAGTTTTTGCTTCATCAAACATACTGCATAAAGTCCTACATAAAATCCTATATAGATAAGGGTAACATCTACTTGTCTATAAAAAACATCAACTGGGCTTCACAATAATGGTTATTTAGAATGCAAATAACTCCATCTCGCGGTTGAGGCCATTTGGCGCTAGGGAGTTCAATCTGAAGATCCACTTACTTTCGCATCTTGACATTTGTTTGATGATGTCTCCACCCCTCAGATTTGGTTTTATTTTTTCAATACCCCCAAAAAAAGAACCAGCAAAATTACCTCCGTGGTGTTGGGTATAATGGCGGGACAGCGGATGTCCCTCATATTTTTTCTTTATATTATTGAGATGTTCCCCCATCCTAGTTTTTAATTCACGTTTGGTTCGGCCCACATATATTTTAAAACAAGGACATTTAATAAAGTATATCACACCTCGTGTATTGCATGAAATGTACTGATTGATTTTGTATTTATGGTGATTGTCCCCTATTTCTCTAATGGGGAACTTAGTTGTACCGTGTTTAATTTTCCTGCAATTTTTGCACATTTTGCATGGGAAAAAGCCTTTTTGTGTCAAGTGACTCAATTTCTTTGTTTGGGGCAATTTAACAGTGGGTGCTACCATAGTGCACAAATTAAGCGCTTTCCTAAAGATAAAAGTGGGATTTTTGGGGATCCTGTCACCTATTAATTTATCTTGTCGCAACATTTCCCAGTGTTTTTTGACAATTCTTTTAAGAGTTGTTGCCCCTTCATTAAAAGTAGTAATTATTGGAATTTTTATGGGGGCATTGATACAATCATTTGCAGCAAGTTTTTCTGGATCCTGCACTTTATCCTTCAGTAATAGGTTGCGGTTTACCTCTCTAATTTGTTTAATGGTAGGTTCCAAGTCCTCCATTTTGTACCCCTTTTCAATAAATTTAATATTGAGGTCTCTGGTTTCTTCCTCAAAGTGACCAATATTAATACAATTTCTACGTATCCTAATATATTGGCTACGAGGAATGTTAGTGAGCCACGTGGGTAAGTGACAGCTTCTGAGAGGGATGTAGCTATTGCAGTCCGTTGGCTTACAGTATGTCTTGGTGTGAATCTGCCCTTCCTCAATAAATATTGTGAGATCTAAAAAATTAACCTGCTGTTTACTGAATATGGGTGTAAACTCTAGATAAAATTCATTTTTATTTAAATCATTTAAAAAGTTGTTCAATGCAGGTTCCCCACCCTTCCAAATAAAAACAATATCATCGATAAAACGTCTCCATAGGACCAGATTCGCACCGAGCAGCCGTAATCCATTTAGGTACCAAGCAGCGGCTCTGTCTGCCTGAGTGCATATAGAGAACACATAATAGCGTTAGCGCAGGCACTATCGTATATACACCTTTTTGCATATATTTTATATATATCGTAATTATCTCTCTGTTCTGTCTTATGCAGCCTCCATTGTCATATCAGAGAGAGTTTTTAGCACCGGAAATGGACAAAGTTGTTCTCTGGCAGTTTACAAAACATTTGTCAAAATGAATCAGGCATGGATCTACACAGATTTTCACGTACCTCTAGCTGAAACCAATGAATATATATATCATTGATGACTGTGGCTATTGATTGCCGGCCCCATCATGTCACAGCTGCTGTCTGCCTGCCTATCATCATGTTCCACAGTATGGCTTCTGCTACCACCACTTCTGAAGTTCCTCCTCCCGTTGCTACTTCCCCTACTGCCACTTCCATTACCTCTTCTGCCACTACCATTACCCCAACACAGCTGCCATTACTACAATTACTACCCCAACACAGCCACACACACATCTACTTACTGCCTTGTCTATTCCATGCTGTTCTGCTACTGCTGGATCTACTATTGCTGCCACTATTACCGCTACACACCTTACCTTTTCCACATCCATACTGTACTGCTGCTGCTTCCAAATAAAATGATGCTTTATCGGGGGTTGATCCCTTCTCCTATTTAGGAGAAGGGATCAACCCCCGATAAAGCATCATTTTTGGATGCTTGGTCCTAACAAGGCATGGCTTTTTTCCTCTAACAACAGTGTGTTTAAACACAATCTGCCTCATTTTTGGAAGCTTTGTAATATGAAAAAGCATAACACATGTGACAGCCCAGTGTGTTTCTAAACATGCTGTTTGTTAACACCATCAACCATAGCTATATATGTCAGTGTCACTTTGAAATGATTTTGCCATTGTTGTCATTGGGCTCAAGAGCTTAAAAGGGCAGGGAGAGAGAAAAATACAAATTTTAAAAGAGAAAAAGTCCTAGGAGACCTCAAAGTGTTATATACCAATTTTCAGGCAAATTGAAGCATATTTAATTAGCGTTTTGGACACAAATCCACATCTTTTAAATATTCAACAAATTGGACCTGAAACAAATTTCAAGAAATTTGCTCATCTCTACTATGATTATATTGTAAGTGTGAAATATCTGAAAAAATATCATGTGACTTACTGTGTTATATTTAAACACTTTTATACTAACACTAGTTACAAATGCATCTTGCTTCCCAAAGTAATAATCTGACACACGCTCTTTCCGTTTCATAGTGTTTTCTTACCTGTGGAAAATTATACGACGGACTGTATGCTGAGGGACAATATTATTTTGTCTTCTAATAGGAATAGATGCTATATGAACAGTCAGTAACATAGTCAACTCAGCACCAAGAGCTCAGGCTGCTGACAGCCTCAGGGTGTAAGAAGAGATTTTATTAAAAATTAGAACTAAATGAATTCCCAGAGTTAGTTTGGAAATTTCCATACCCCAGTCATCTAGGCTACGGACAAAAATGTCTAATAGTAAGAGTTATAAACACAGATGAAATCTCTGTTCTTTAAGAGAAATATCAAGTGTCCTAGTTAGTCATATAGTAATTTGCCCCAAGGGTTTACATGCTCAGATTATATCATATTTGTATGTTACATAATTAACATTTAATCATTAGAAAAATATCAATCACAAAATGGTATAGATTAGCAATGATATATGGATGACAGTTCTTTGGATTGGGGTGGAAATAAAAGTAAAATGTACTTACAATATGGTAAATAGTACATAATATTATACCTGTATTTATTGTGTGTGTGTGTATATATATATATATATATATATAAATATATAGGTATATTATTATAATAGGTATATTATTAATTCTATTTTGTGTGATTTTATCTATTTATTGATCATGAATTGTCAATCATCTGTAATAATGGAACTTGATGGACACCCCTATATATATTTTGTACCATGATCCTTTTCTTTGCTTGAGAAAGGCTCTATTGTTGAGCTGAAACATTTCTGATAAAGGACTTCATCCTTCTTTTTAAGAAAGAGTGCTGCCCTTTATATATATATATATATATATATATATATATATATATATACTGTATATATGTACTATTTACCGTAAGTACATTTCACTCTTACTTCCACACCAATCAAAAGAACTGTCATGCACAACTATATTAAACAGATTTCAGAAATCTTTTCTTACAAGGCAGACTACTAGAGGGGTATCCCCTGTTCAGAAGGGTCAATCTAGATATTAGAGGTCCTACTGATGCAAATTTCTTAAAATTTGATTTAGATTTGATTCAGGTCCAAAAAAATGGATTTGGACCCAAATCGAACATGCTCCTATTGCCCTGAAAAGTTGTGGATGACACTCTAGGGTCTCCTAGGACTGTATGCAACTCATTTCAAGCTATTTAACCCCAAGCTGGCATTAGTAATCTTAAAGTAACAGCATCATATATGGCTATATACACACACTGTCTGAGGTAAGGGCGGGCAGGGATTTAAATTCAGCCCTGGCATTTTAAAACAGACCGGTGAATATGAAATATGTTTGTGCGAAGTTCTAAAAAGAAAAAAAAATTACAGTGCTTTTTTCTGTCACACACTATGAATGGCAGAGAGAATCGCCAGGTTTTTTTTGTCCGTAAGTTTACAGATAGATGGTAAAGTTAAAGCTGAACAACAGAACCTTTATTGCTACAGTGGGGTACAGGCTCCATCTCTAGTGCCCAAAATGCAGCCTAGTGGTTATCATAATGCTGGAAGCAACATTATGACCTTGTGCACACACACTTTAGGAGGGAGGTGGGTACAGCCAAACAACCAGACCACAAGGGAGAGGGGCACGGCCTGTTAAAGGGAGAGAACAGAACTATTCTGCACAAAGGGTGGAGATATAGAACAGTCAAAAGTGATCAGGGAGCGGTACAGTGATGAAGACAGAGCTCTGGTGTCAAGCACAATTAAACAGCATCAAAGAGAGAATGTACAAGGCAATAGGAAAATGGTGGTGAGCCAAGAGTATTGCAATGGGAGAAGGCACAGACAGAGAGCAGGAGAGGATGTAGAGAGTGCAGGGCTTTGTGCAGACTAGCAGACTGATGCCTAGAGACACCCAGGCAAAAGTCTCTAGGAATTAATCTGTGTATTACAGGGGCTTTTCTCTGTGACTCTCTAGGGATTGATTTGTGTGTCACAGGAGCTGCTGTCTTCTGTGTGTCTCTCAACAGCAGCAGTCCCTGTAAAACACAGATCGATCCCTAGGTTTTAGCTTCTAAAACTGCATGGCAAAACGTGACCGTGTGGCCATACCCTACTGACCAGCAGTTTAGATAGTGTCACACACCTTCCCTCCCAGTGAATCATCTTTCTGCTGCATGACAATAATAGAAATGCTGTACTGAAGCGTAAAAGAAATGAGGGGATTAGGTGAAATAAAATAATCACCTTCTCTAGAACTTGTCCCCACCTTGTAACTCCTTCTCCTGCTGGTGCCCCCCTTTGCTTCTTCGCACTGCACATGTGAGTTTTGGCATATGAGTAGTACAGATTCTCAATAAACAAAACTAAACTAAACTAAAAACGGCGGATGGCAACCCTCCTGGGTGGCCCACACTGACTCTGGGCCTTCTGGCATTTCCCAGAACTAATCTGGAAAATGGGTGTCGCGTTTTTGAGAAATTCACCAAAATCATCAAATATTCAGATTTGACACAACTTTTTATAATTTTCGGGTCAAATTCAATTTGTTTACAGTTGATTTGGTCATCTCTTCTCTACACAATTGATGTGACTGCCATCATTGCTTGTTCTGTTATGCATTGATTTCCTACAATGGCTATGTAGGAAATGGCTATGGTTCTATGGTCACACTCTTTTTTTTTGGGCAAATCAACTGACACCATGATATAACTGCAGTGAGCCCCTGAGGAACAGGAGTGGATGATGAGAGTGGTGTTGGCTCTGGCTGTTACAATCACTCACAGTGGCTTTCCTCACACTGATGTTCCCTAGGGCCATGCAGTGAATGGGGGGAACACACTTTCTTCCCCCAGGGCACACCCTGGTTCTGGGGCTCCTGCTTGATGGTACTTGGGGTGCCGGTGATGTTAAGTATTTGTAGGGGTGTACGGTATAGGAGTCAGAAAATCAGGTCAGGTAGAAGAATAAATGTCTCTCAAATGCAAAATCTCGATCAGTAGAATCTATGGTGGGCAACAGTACTCGTGCAATATTGGTTATAGTATCCACTGCAGGGTACGGGGTTTTGAAGGCACATCTGGTCAGGGCAAGTATGAAGGGTGTGTTTATGGTTTCCCTCATAGCAATAAAGTCTTAGAAGCTTTTGGTACCAGCTTACCTTACTTACTCTAATGCTAAGCCAGGCAAATTCTACTTTTTATTATGCTCTCCTTTGTCTTTCTGTAGATCAAAAAGAGATTGATAAGTCTCTGTAGCATTCTGGGCCTAAGTGGAGGAGCATGAAGCAACAGCTTCCTCTCTCACTCTGAACTTTACACACTAGTCTAACTGAGTTGGGGTCCCCGGATTCTCACACAACCTCCTGCAAGGGCTGCGCAGTAGCAGAATCTATAATAGAGACTCCTAAAGGAGCTTCTGATGCAGAGAGGAACACAGCCTTAATCTGTATATCATACAGCGTATTACCATTGTAAGCCAAAATCTGGATATGCCATATGTGCAGTTGGTGCAGCTGCACAGGAGCCCAGTAGGAAAAGGGGTCCACTACCATCTAATCAAGACATCTAGTACTTCCTAATGTCTATTTCATTGCATGTGAGGTACTGCTAACTACTGTATTGTCATAGATTTTTCTGCTACATAACACAAGGCCCACATTCTTGTTTTACACAGGGGCCCTTCCCAGTTTGTGTCTGAACCAGATAACCTATTAAAACTTATTGATGGTATATCCTTCATGTGCAATGATAACAAAAATGTATTGCGGGGATGTTCACATATCCTGCATGCAGAATAATTTGCTCTGGAGGGCCCAATGAACGTCAGTCTGATGCTGCAGGAGTTTGCTATGTTTCTAAGCAAATCCTTTGGGGATTTTTTTTTCTTTTGCGCACTGGAAAGACTCCATGTATTGTTTGATTTTTATATAACAACTTAGGACTTCCAGACCTGTGGTAAAAGTTGTGTAAGTGAGCTCAGAAAGTGTTTGAACAGTGATGTAAAACCACAGCTAATGACTGAAGGAGACAGGAGCAAGGTAGACAGGCTGAGCTTGAAGAACATTGTATTTGGCTTCCATGCAGCACAGTGGCCTGGCACAAAATCAAACAGTCCATTCTAGCATGCACTGGGACCACACTGCTTGATCGAAGTAGCCACAGAAACCACAGGGAAAATGGAACAGTGTCCAAACACAACAAGAATCCAACCAAAATAGTAACGGATGATGCCAGCAGCACCGTCTTGGAAGACACACCAGGCTTCAGAAGATTGCCCATCAACAGATGACAACCCTTCATCTCTCATCTACTATGCAAATATATTTTGAACTATTGTGGACGGTATTAAAACAGATCAGAGTTCAGTTTTCATACTTCAACTCTTAGCCAAGACACTGAAGCATACATATAATTATTTCCCATTATATCAAATGCATTTCCTCTGGTTGTCTTTAACAATAGCGCAATATTCTGTTTATTGCTATGTGCTGCCTGTGATTTTCTCAAGATATGAAACAAGCTAATGGTAAACAGGTGCTGCTTATGCATGCTACATTTTAGGCTTGCATAAAGAAAAAACTAAAAAATATAACTGCCGTACATTTCAAAATGCTGGTGTTATATCACCAATTT
Source organism: Bufo bufo (assembly GCF_905171765.1). NCBI lineage: Eukaryota > Metazoa > Chordata > Amphibia > Anura > Bufonidae > Bufo > Bufo bufo. The sequence goes on from NC_053390.1 coordinate 395,242,195, forward strand.
ATAAAAAAAATTTACACAACCATCCTATGATTTCAAAGATGTGTCCTTATTTAGTTACCTTTCCTCTGGGCTCGAGATATCCAGCTTTGATAATTGGGGCAAGATGACCACCATAAAAAAAAAAAATTCGGTACTGAAGACACCTGACAGAATAACGTACATGGTTATCCTGTGCTACTCATTTTAAGCAAAGTAGGACACGTCTGTAATTGTGCTAAGCTGGTCTTAAAGTCCCATGCACCATGGAAAGATGCGCTTAATTTATGACGAGGCGCATGGCTCATCGTAAATTAAGTGCATCCTTTAGCAGTCCGTGTGCCTGGAATGAAATCTACACCAGTTCGTAGCTGGTGCACATTTCAGTCATTATTTATGTCAGAAAACTGGCATAAATGATGATAAATGTTCCGGGGAAAATGGTCCTGTTCACACCAACACCATGCCTCTTTTTCGCAAAGTGGTGGGGGTGGTGTAGAATCACCATTTGTGCCTAAATGTAGGTGCATGATATTTACAAAGTTGCAAATCCTTGGATTATTTTTTTATTATGCCCGTTTCTAGAACAGGAGTGATAGTAAATGACCCCTTATATGGTTATAATATGTGGGCATTTTATGGCAGTTATTATAATGGCATTATCATGTCAGTATCATGATCTTTGGTGGGCTGAAATTACAAGAATAACTTTCTACAAATGGCAAGTAGGGAGGAGGGATGTCATACTTTGTTTCCTAGGGATCCATTTGTTTGCTGTAGTGGCATTGTATTGTTTTTTCAGTACAAATAGTGTATATGTTCTTAAATGACTCAGTATACATTGACTGTACCTTGACTATGATGACTGATAAAATCACAGCAAAATTGTGGTACAATCACGGTGACTTAGGAAAAATTTAATTCGCTTAACTACTCCTTGTATTAGCCCAGGATTCATCACTGAAGATAGAGATCAGAATCCCAGATATACCGTACAGTATTTAGAAAAATGGCCTGATCCATAAGAGTTTGAAATAACCCCAGGTCTAGGGCAAATCAGGAAGCATTATTATTTTTTTCTCCAGCCTGATGGAGAATAATGGTCATACCAATCCTGCTACTGGCCCACTTAGTCATCCGCACATGCCTGCGATCCTGTCTGGGGACACAGTGGCCATTCAGAGCTGATCCTGCAGTCCAGCCCCTTTTGGGACAATGTTCATATTTGCCAAAAAGTACTTATTATGGAGACCATATATTCAGGGAGGCACAAAAATACCAAACTTCAAAAAAGCTAAATTTAACCAGCTAAGAGAGGCCATTGGCCTAACTAATTGGGACAATGTCCTCAAAAATAATAATGCATCCACAAAATGGGATATTTTTAAAAGCACCATAAAATCTAATTGCTAGAAGTACAAACTTTGTGAGAATAAAAGGGTAAGGAACAAACAATGCAGATAAATAGAACTGTAAAAGAAGCAATAAAAGACAAAAAGAAAGCATTTAAATCACTAATACAGGAGGGTAGCAAGAAAGCATTGAAAAACTATAAGGAAAAAAATGGAATATGAAAAAGACAAATAAAAGCAGCCAAATTGGAGACAGAGAGATTAGTTGCCAAAGATAGTAAAACTAACCCTAAAATGTTCTTCAGCAAAGCTATTAAATATGTGTTTCTCCACTGTATTCACTGAGGAAAATAAACTGTCAGATAAAATGCAGAATGAAAAAGTAAATTTACCATTAAAAGTGCAGCAGTGTATTAAAAGATTAACATAGACAAATCGCCTGGACCAGATGGTATACACCCCTGTATCCTAACAGAATTAAGCAATATCATAGGCAGACCTTTTGTCACAGTGTAGTTCACTGTGTCACAGGTTGCAATATATACACGCTTTAGTAGCTCTCTGGCTTACTGGCTGCTGTGGATTCTGTGTAGGCTGGTTGCTCTGACCTACGTGTAGTTGCGGCAGCCTGTGCGTGAACTGCTCCTTGTGCTTGCATGCTTTCTTCCCTGTTGTCTCAGTTCTGGTGGGGTTAACTTTCCCTTTTCTGGGTGTGTTAGCTAGGGGGTCAGATGACCTCATTACCCTGCTATAATATCCTGTGTGCTGTGGGTTTGGGGTCAGTCTCCAGCTTTGCTGGGTGAAGGAGCTATGCACCTGACCCGGGGTTATTCCATCTGCCCTATCTGTGTGGCCACCTAGTGAGACATCAAGGTCAACCTGTCTGGTTATGTGTCTTGTGGTGCAGCTGTCTGTTTGCCCATGGACTAATTCTGCATGGGGAACAGGCATCTGCTAGTCCAGTTCTATAACTTTTTTTAAGCATTCAATTAATTGAAAATAATGATTAAACTGAAACAGGCTGTTTTTCAGCTGATACTAATTTTAGGACCACATGCCTTTAAAAGGCCAAATCTGTGTGTGCAAAGATGTGGATTCATTGTCATTTTCTGTCAGGCAGTCACACGTTGTGATGGCAAAGGCAAAAAAACTCTCCCTTTTTGAACGTGGTCGGGTTGTTGAACTGCATAAGCAGGGTCTCTCACAGCGCGCCATCGCTGCTGAGGTGGGACGCAGTAAGACAGTTATTTGGAATTTCTTAAATGATCCTGAGGGTTATGGAACAAAAAAGTCAAGTGGAAGACCCAAAAAAATTTCAGCAGCACTGAGCCGGAGGATCCAATTGGCTGACCATCAAGACACTGGATGATCCTCGACCCAAATTAAGGCCCTTACTGGTGATGACTGCAGCCCCATAACCATCAGACGGCATCTGAGACTGAAGGGCTTCAAAAACAAAAAACGTCTTCAAAGACCTCGTCTCCTTGAACGCCACAGAACTGCTTGTTTGGACTTTGCAAGAGAGCACCAAACATGGGACATTCAAAGGTGGAAGAAAGTTTTATTCTCTGATGAGAATTTTTTTTACCTTGATGGTCCTGATGGTTTCCAACGTTACTGGCATGACAAGCAGATCCCACCTGAGATGTTTTCTACGCGCCACAGTGGAGGGGGTGCCATAATGGTCTGGGGTGCTTTTTCCTTCAGTGGAACAATGGAGCTTCAGGAAGTGCAGGGGCGTCAAACGGCGCTGGCTATGTCCAGATGTTGCAGAGAGCATTCCTCATGACTGAGGGCCCTCATCTGTGTGGTAACGACTGGGTTTTTCAACAGGAAAACACTACAGTACACAATGCCCGCAGGACAAGGGACTTCTTTCAGGAGAATAACATCACTCTTTTGGCCCATCCTGGGTGTTCCCCTGATCTAAATCCAATTGAGAACCTTTGGGGATGGATGGCTAGGGAAGTTTACAAAAATGGACAACAGTTCCAGACAGTAGATGGCCTTCGTGTGGCCGTCTTCACCACTTGGAGAAATGTTCCCACTCACCTCATGGAAACGCTTGCATCAAGCATGCCGAAACGAATTTTTGAAGTGATAAACAATAACGGCGGAGCTTCTCATTACTGAGTTCATGTTTGGAAGTTGGATTTCTGTTTTGGGAGGTTTAGTTTTTTTTTTGGAGGTGTGGTCCTAAACTTTTGATCAGCTGAAAAACAGCCTGTTTCAGTTTATTCGTTGTTTTCATTAAATTGAATGCTCAAAAAAAAGTTTTGTCTCACTCCCATTTCTTCTTGCTGCATGCTGAAGCTCTACTTGGAACCTTGTTAATATCCAGCCATGCTAAATATGATTTTTTGCCATTTTTCAAGTGGTCTTAAACTTTTGATCAGGACTGTATCTGCTAGTTCGGTTTAAAGTCTTATTGTGCGGCTCTGTCTGTTCACTCATGGACTAACTCTGCATGGGAAACAGGCATCTGCTAGTCCGGTTCCACGTCTTGTTGAGCAGCTCTGTCTGTTTGCCCATGGACTAACTTCGCATGGAGAACAGGCATCTACTAGTCTAGTTCTATGTCTTGTGTGCAGCTCTGTCTGTTTGCCCATGGTCTAACTCCGAATGGGGAACACTACAGGCATCTGCTAGTACGAGTTTATGCCTTCAGTGAGAGGGCTCCTGTGTTCTTCGGAGGGAGGACATCTAGTCTGTGTGCAGCTCTGCCTGTGACCGCCATGTGTCATTCCACATGGGGTCCAGGCATATGCTTGTCTGACGGTTGCAGCAGCTATGCCTGTGACCACCATGTGTCGTTCCAAAAGGGGTCCAGGCATCTGCCTGTGACCACCATGCATCCAGTCCATTGTGTTTTGGTTCCCATTTTCTTGTCTGTACTGTGTCCTAAGTGGTTGTTTGAGTTCCAGTTCATGTGCTTGGGTTCCAGTCCTTGTCTGTGTGGACCGCTAGTGCTTGCACCATCAGTCTCTGCAGGTAAGTGACCAAGTTCACCGGAACCATCCTGGAGGTGCGACCAGTGAGCCCCCAGCTAAGTTCACCCCACCATCAGGGGCTCTGTGAAGAACGGGGCTTACTTAGTCTCTGCCCTCTGGGTTTGGCCTCAAGTCAAACTGGTGCACTCGGTCAAGTGGTATTACTTACCACTGGTCCTTTAACTGCTGGTCCATCTCACATGTACTGATTCTGTTAATATAGTATTCGTTTTTGGTCCTTGCTTAGTCTGTCTGTTTGCCTTGGTATGCTATGCCTGAGAGATGCTCTAGGGGTCAGTAGGACCCTTGCTAGAACATGACACCCTTATTTGTGATATTTAAGGACTATATATTGACAGTGAGGATTCCACAGGATTGGCTCTTAGCAAATGTGGTGACAATATTCAAAAAGGAGTCTAAAACAAAGCCCTGAAAATATAGGCTGGTAAGTTTAACATCTGTTGTGGGTAAATTGTTTGAAGGTTTTCTAAGAGATGCTATCTTCAATTGAAAGTAAGCGAATAAGGCTACTTTCACACTAGCGTTCGGGGCTCCACTTGTGAGTTCCGTTTGAAGGCTCTCACAAGCGGCCCCGAACGGATCCGTCCAGCCCTAATGCATTCTGAGTGGATGCGGATCCGCTCAGAATGCATCAGTTTGGCACCGTTTGTCCTCTGCTCCGCTCAGCAGGCGGACACCTGAACGCAGCTTGCAGCGTTCGGGTGTCCGCCTGGCCGTGCGGAGGCAAACGGATCCGTCCAGACTTACAATGTAGGTCAATGGGGACGGATCCGTTTGAAGTTGACACAATATGGCTCAATTTTCAAACGGATCCGTTCCCCATTGACTTTCAATGTAAAGTCAAAACGGATCCGTTTGAATTATCATGAACAAAAAATAAATAAAAAATAAATAAAAAAATATTTTTTTTGTTTTTTTTTTGTTCATGGTAATGCAAACGGATCCGTTCTGAACGGATCTAAGCGTTTGCATTATAGGTGCGGATCCGTCTGTGCAGACACCAGACGGATCCGCACCTAACGCAGGTGTGAAAGTAGCCTAATGCTGTATCAGCATGGCTTTATGAGGGATCGGTCATATCAAACTAATTTATTCAGTTTCTATGAGGAGGTAAGTTGTAGACTTGACCGCGGCGAGTCAATGGATGTCACATATCTTGACTTCTCCAAAGCATTTGGCACATAAAAGTTTAGTATATAAAATAAGAATGCTTGGACTGGGAGAAAATGTCTGCATGTGGGTAAGTAATAAGTACTGTAACTGGCTCAGAGTGTGGTTATTAATGGTATATACTCAGATTTAGTCACATTACAACTAGAACTGGCACTGGATGCGCCGAAGCTATGTAGAGGCCTGCGCCTCTTCATAACTCATTTGGATCCTCTGCCAGCTATGGGTCTAAAACGCTGGTCTTAATAAATGTTACTATATTGGGACAGCAACAGGTATTGGTCACCATTAGCATCTGAAATGTGCCTTCTGAACAGAGGTAAGACCACCCCAATTTGTTCAGTTACCTGAATGTTGTATTGGCCGTTTTTATAAGAGAGGGCTATTTTAATATTCATTTAGTTGCACTGACATATGTGCCTTCAAACATATTGGTAATAAAAGTTACTTTTGGTGATACACTCCTGCTACTCCAACTGGATTTATACTGCTCAGTCTGTCAGCAGAATACAAATAATGTTTACAGTTTTCTACCTACTATCTGATGAAAAATAACATAGATCCACAGTTTTGTATGAAAAAAACAATAGACATCACAGGACATGTACAAAGTAATTCCATGGGTATATTTATGTTACCATTTGGGTGTAGGAATGAATTGTATGATCTCACCAACATATTTTTAATATTGCTCACCATTAGAATTAGGTGAGAACAGTTTCTACATGCAGCAGAAAACAGAAGACTACGTTATGAACAACCTCACAAATTTAAATTCAAGTGCTACAGCACCCTCTTGTGTCATTTATAGGTTAAGAAAAGGTTGGGACAATCAAAAATTCACAAAATGATATACAATATATCACATAACTTACTGACATAAATTAGACCAATTAATGGCAGGACAAAAAAAATATTACATCGGAATAGAGAACGTGAGTGACTAGCTGTGAATAGTTCAGAAGATTTTTTAGATAGAAGAGTATGAACTGTTGTAATGAATCTCTCTTAATTGCCCTTTAAACACAAGTAACTTGCAAATAAAGACAATATCATGAAATAATTCTATACAGACTTTGGCATAAACTCTGCTAACATAAATCTCAAAAGGTAACAGCCAATATAAACTAAAAATCTATTAAAACATAACATTTAATATAGATATCTAAAATAAAGAGAGATAGAAACAAACAGAAACAAATAGACTCCCGTATTGATAGCAGGGATATATGATAATTAACACAAAAATACACTGGTGCACGGCGGTTACCTTTTAAAATGTATGTTTTGAGATATCCTGGTGACATTTCTTGGATCGCTGAAATTAGTGATATTTGTGATTTACATACACTTTGCTAGAAGACTGAGATGCCTGTAAGTGTGATTAAAGTGTCACATCAACAGTACCATAAATGGCACATGGCGGTTGTGGTGCCATGGTACAGATTTTACAAAACTTTTTTTGTTAGTGCTAGGGGTACAATGTCTTGTAAGCTAAAATAGTTTCTAAATACTTATTCCACTAATAAATAAGGAGATCACAGCACTCAGGAATATTATGAAGCACTTGAAATATTTGTATACAGTACATAATTGCAATTAATTTTTAATTCAAGACATAGAATAATCCAAAAATTGGTGGGCCAACAATTTTTGGAATGTTCTATCTCTTGATTAAAAATTCATCACAATTATATATAAGAATGACAAGTTTACTTGTTATACTCTGAAATAGGGAATACTGAGTTAACATAATATGAATCTTCTGTTCAGTATCCTCATCTTTTGGCCATATTGGAAAGCAGTTAAAAAGTTTATTTAGGTCTGGGGGATCTGCACTGTTCTGCATTACAGAAACTTGATTTGAATGGATACTGTGTAGTACTTAATTTCCCCTGTGGTGGCGCTGTGGGAAAACTGAATACTCGTTGCAGGGTTTCTCAACTAATTAAAGCTAATCATTGGGGATTCCAACAGGGGGACATTTTGCGATAAGCTTGTTGTCATTCTTTTAAGGTTATTTTTACACTGTCTTTTGCTAAGGACCTCCAATGGATGGCCAATACCCATAGGCTCCATTGTATAAAAAATATATTTTGCAGCTTATACATTTCTTTTATTGCATGCTAAATCGCTGTGCTATGCCATACAGCAGGGAAAATGTACACATAAATCTACTCATCCAAGGAACCTCTTTTGCTCTCCATCAGGTGAATTGAGGCCAACAGAAATGTTTGACTCCTGCTACATACAGCAAATAGACACTGAGAAACACAATATGAAAGCAATGCAACAAGTAGGAATAGTCCAAAGAGGCAAACGCCTTCAATAGAGGACAGCCTTCTGTATATTATATGACATGGCAACAACTTACTATATATTGCATAGTAGACATCAGGATAAGACTCAGTGACTCATGTCAGAATAATGTAAAGAACACATGTGATGAGGACCCCACTATTTTAGATTATTAAGGGAAACAAAAGGATCAAATGACATGAAACTATGGTTAACTAGTTAAGACCTGCAGATGATCATATTTTAATCGCCTACTGTAGCTCTAATTAGTGGCATGTGGGAAGGGCATAAAAGCCAGATTGAAAGCAAAGTTTTTTAGCCACATAAAACCTCAAAAATCAAATCAAGTCATGCTGGATAATTGTGCCATGCCTCTTGCTTGTTGACATGCCAGTTATTGCCATTATGTGGACAGTGGTACGACTATTTCCCTAATGTGTTCTCAGAGCCGTTTTTCAACAGGACAAACCCAGGCCGCATGTTGCTCATACTACTGTTAGCAGCCTGCATAGCCTAAACATACTATCATGGCCTGCAGCATATCTGGATTTGTCTACCATTGAGCACAACTGGAACACCACTGGTCAACAATTGCAAAGAGAGCTGCCAGCAGTAGATCTTGATGACTTTCCTGTCCATGTGCATTCAGCATAGCAGAACATTCCATGGGTGCATGCAGTTTTGAATATTTTGTTTCCATATATTATCATTTGCATATAATTTAGATGTCTATCGATTGTCAGGGAGACTAAAGTAGCTGTCTGTACCCCCGACAATCAACCCAAAACAGGATGCATTTAGCTTCTAGGAACCTAGGATATGTCTATTGAGCTGATAACAGAATGCTGGTCCGGCACACTAGTAGCATACCTTTCAGAATGACCAGGAATTTAAAGAGGAGTCAGCAAGCAGGGTAAAAAAACAGAAGAGACAAATATGATGAATGAAGTACTTAAGAAGTTAATTCCAGAGTTAAGGAGATAAGGTGAGTAACTATAAGCAGAAACAGAAGCTACAAGGATAATCCAAAAACAAGTCAGATAACAAGTTTATAGTTGCACAGTATAAGTATAGAAACTGTAGGGTTTTGCTCTGGTAGACAGGCTAGCGGACGCAGTATAGAGGCAATAACAAAATCTTTAACTTAAACAGTTCGGTGTTTATTCACACATAAGGAAAAACAAAATGACCGTTCACAGTCTTAGTGTTTGTTGACACCATGCAATGTCCATAGAACAAAATCGTCACCTGGTTAGCAGTTTTCCACCTGCAGTCCACAGCAGGCTTTAGGGGGCTGTTTCCCGGCATGCGGCTCTCAGCCCTTTAGCACGGCACAAATTCACAGGTCCCAACACACAGAGACTCCCCAGCTTCTCTGTCAGATGGAGGATAAACCAAACCCAGCTGAGACTGCTGGCTGGGATTTATATAGGCCAAAAAGACCCGGCCTGGAGCGTGGGGAGCAGTCACCCACCCAGCACTTTGGCTACTCCCAGTAAGAGCCGGCCCAGATCGACTTTACAACCATACTAACAAAAAACAGTGTCAGTCAGCACTAGCTGCCGCTGACACTTAAAACTACCTGCTCTTACCTCACCGAGGCCAGAAATCTCGGTGACACATACCTTACATCAATGATGGCCCCTTGCGCCTTCCTACAAAACCTAATGCAATCACAGGCCCCTGTCTTGCTCTAGGATTGGACACAAAGTTAGATTGCTTTGGTTTTCAGTCACATTGACAGGTCCAGCAGTTGGAATTTGTCTGGCATGGGAAACCTCCCAGTACAGCTCTGCATAGTGATGCAAGGTGAACTCATGACATTGATCCTGTGATTTACGTAATTCCACTACTTTTCCTTCTTGTTGCAATTTCAATGTTGAGGAATCAGGAGTGTATTTTTATGAGTGCATCCCTTTTACCTATAATAGTTCTGTGCAACAAAAATCATACCAGTATAGTGGTCCTAGGCAGCTGCTGTTCTGCTCACCTGCCTTGTTCCCCAGGGACCTGGTGGTCTAACCCGCCTTCCCCTTTTCCCGGTGGATACAGCCAACACATCTGCTCTGTCCCTCCAAACAGGCTGCAACCTGCTTCCCAGCAAGGCCTCTCTTCCTTTGCCTGTAGCGAGCATGTGGCTACTACCTCCAGCTCCTAAAGGACAAACGCATACACTCTAATTGTCAACAGCCAATGGCTGACCATGGGTACTTTAGGTACCTCCCCCTTTGTGAGGTCACCTCAACAATAGCTTGTCCAGCTCTCTAGTTCCTTGCAAAAGTGCTTCTGTTTAATTTGTCTGTCCGTATACTGGCTCTGACTGTTTTCTGGATTTGTTGCTTTGCTACATGACCTGACCTATGCTAAACCCCTCTATTGACTCTTTGCTGATTTCTCTGACCTTGGACTGTTTGTCAGATTGCACATGCGCGTTTCTCTTGACCTCCTGTGTGTCAAACGGAGAATACTCTAGGAGGCAGCAGCCTGGTGGTTCCCTGGCAGGGAAGTCCAGATCTTTGTACATAGACTACAAGGAAGAAAAGGGACGGCCAGGATAATGCTCTTAGGAATAGTGACGAGTCAAACCTTTGGTTCCACAGCCACTGCCTTAATTTCTGTAATACTTACCAACAGGTCAAGAGTTAGTACAGTTGAAAAAAATACATATTTCTATTAAAGAAAGTTCAAACAAGAATTAATAGGGGATGGGAATTGAGGGAAGAGAAGTGGGAAACCATAATTCTACACATTTTCATAAGTGTTAATGTTATTTAATTCTAAGAAAAATCAAGTCTTTTTTAAAACTGTAAACTGTTCCTGCTGTGACCTCTGTCTGGGGTGAAAGAAATTGAACTTTTTCTTCTCCAGACAAGGACAGTGCCCCTTCTAATTTGTGCTTATTTTATGCGGAACAGCTTCGCCATATTTTTTTTATAAATAGTAACATAGTTTAAAAGGCTGAAAAAAAGACATCTGTCCATTCAGTTGGAGATTTTAACCTCCCAGACATTGACTGGGGTCATGATTCTGCCTCAACAGCAAAGGGGAGAAAATTCCTCAACTTGCTGCAGGACCACTTTATGGGCCAGTTTGTAGAAGCTCCCACTAGGAGCAATGATAATTTCTAATGATGCAGAGCTTGTTGGAAATGTTACTGTTCGAGAAACACTAAGTAATAGTGACCACAATATAATTATATTCCCCCTAAACTATAAGAAGCAAACTCTGTCAGGCAGAGCAAAGACACAGAATTTTTGGTGATGGATCATGTGATGGACCATGTGATGCGCGCAGTGACGTCACCAAAGGTCCTTTTCTCCCAGGTCATCAAAGAAGAAGAAAGAAGAGAATCGGGCAGCACGAACAAGTGGATGAGGTGAGTTTAATTTTTTTTTTATTTTTGTAACCCCTCCATCCCTAATTTACTTTGCATTCTGTATTAAGAATGCTATTATTTTCCCTAATAACCATGTTATAAGGGAAAATAATAATGATCAGGTCCCCATCCCGATCATCTCCTAGCAACCCTGCGTGAAAATCGCACCGCATCCGCACTTGCTTGCGGATGCTTGCGATTTTCACGAAGCCTCATTCACTTCTATAGGACCTGCGTTGCGTGAAAAAACGCACAATATAGAGCATGCTGCGATTTTCATGCAACGCACAAGTGATGCGTGAAAATCACCGCTCATGTGCACAGCCCCATAGAAATGAATGGGTCCGGATTCAGTGTGGGTGCAATGCGTTCGCCTCATGCATTGCACCCGCGCGGAATACTCGCCCGTGTGAAAGAGGCCTATCTATTAAGCATCCATGAGGGAAATTATCAAATGCATTTGTCCAGGTCCAAGAACAATATATCCAAAGCTTCCCCTCTGTCTAGGCTTCTACTCAACTCTTCACAGAAGTAAATCAAGTTAGTCTGACAACTTCTGTCCTTGTTAAACCCTGCTGATATTATTTATGGTAAAATATTCCTGCATATGCCCCCTTAAGAACCCACAAACATTTTTCCCACAATGGAAGTTAAGCTTATTGCTCTGACCCTTGGACAGACTTTGGATTGCATAAACTCTGTTTGAAAAAAAAAGGGGGGAGTATAAGCAGCTCTAACCTCTCGTACCAGCTGTGGTTCGGTGCGTAACCCTTTCAACCTACCCCTGGTCGGGTCAAAGAAAAAGAATTGGATAAATTGGTAAGGGGGCACTCGGTTAGCCGGAACCATATGGACTCAATTGAAGATATACACTCACCTAAAGAATTATTAGGAACACCATACTAATATGGTGTTGGACCCCCTTTTGCCTTCAGAACTGCCTTAATTCTACGTGGCATTGATTCAACAAGGTGCTGATAGCATTCTTTAGAAATGTTGGCCCATATTGATAGGATAGCATCTTGCAGTTGATGGAGATTTGAGGGATGCACATCCAGGGCACGAAGCTCCCGTTCCACCACATCCCAAAGATGCTCTATTGGGTTGAGATCTGGTGACTGTGGGGGCCATTTTAGTACAGTGAACTCATTGTCATGTTCAAGAAACCAATTTGAAATGATTTGAGCTTTGTGACATGGTGCATTATCCTGCTGGAAGTAGCCATCAGATGATGGATACATGTTCTCATTCTGTTTACGCCAAATTCGAACTCTACCATATGAATGTCTCAACAGAAATCGAGACTCATCAGACCAGGCAACATTTTCCAGTCTTCAACAGTCCAATTTTGGTGAGCTTGTGCAAATTGTAGCCTCTTTTTCCTATTTGTAGTGGAGATGAGTGGTACCCGGTGGGGTCTTCTGCTGTTGTAGCCCATCCGCCTCAAGGTTGTGCGTGTTGTGGCTTCACTAATGCTTTGCTGCATACCTCGGTTGTAACGAGTGGTTATTTAAGTCAACGTTGCTCTTCTATCAGCTTGAATCAGTCGGCCCATTCTCCTCTGACCTCTAGCATCCACAAGGCATTTTTGCCCACAGGACTGCCGCATACTGGATGTTTTTCCCTATTCACACCATTCTTTGTAAACCCTAGAAATGGTTGTGCGTGAAAATCCCAGTAACTGAGCAGATTGTGAAATACTCAGACCGGCCCGTCTGGCACCAACAACCATGCCACGCTCAAAATTGCTTAAATCACCTTTCTTTCCTATTCTGACATTCTGTTTGGAGTTCAGGAGATTGTCTTGACCAGGACCACCCCCCTAAATGCATTGAAGCAACTGCCATGTGATTGGTTGACTAGATAATTGCAATAATGAGAAATAGAAAAGGTGTTCCTAATAATTCTTTAGGTGAGTGTATAAGCAAAAATATTTATTACAGTAAATACAATAGATCAACACCAGGAGGGTGTAACGGACATAGTATGGCATATAAAAACAATGGATCCACCTAAAAGTATAAAAAGACTCAAAAAGGGGGGCACCAAATGGTGTAAATATGGGGCAATAGCGAATGCCCACAAGAGATGCAGCAATTGTGCGCAAGAAATGCAGCAAAGTGTAGCAGTCCAATTAGTGGAGACAATCAATGTCTTTCCACGTGATCAGTGAGGAGGTTGGAGTTGCCTTGGATGGGCAGGCTGGAGCGCAGTAAAGGTGTACGACTTCTTTAGCTTGCAAGCTCAAAAACAGAATAAAAATTGTAGAAGCTGCTTGATTCCAAGGATATAGTTGACAGTGGCTGCTGGTACCATACGCGTTTCAGGGCTACACTTGCCCCTTCCTCAGTGGTCGACCACTGAGGAAGAGGCAAGTGTAAACGCGTATGGTACCAGCAGCCACTGTCAACTGTATCCTTGGAATCAAGCAGCTTTTACAATTTTTATTCGGTTTTTGAGCTTGCAAGCTAAAGAAGTCGTACACCTTTACTGCGCTCCAGCCTGCCCATCCAAGGCAACTCCAACCTCCTCACTGATCACGTGGACAGACTCTGATCACATGACCTGATCACATGGGACGGAACGGAAGGTCCTTGACACTACAGTGGGTTGAGACACCGCACGCCACTGTATACCACCGCACGCGAGCCAGAAACAACTGGAGTACTACCACCCAACACAGCAATCCTCAAGAAGGATAAAGTAGTACATGAGCAGTGCTGCCTGAGCTATTAATGAACTGTCTTTACACCCTAACTGTATATTAAATGCTTGTCTATACACTATCACTGTTGGAGTGAGAGACACTCCTACTTGTCTAATAGGTGATACCCCATTATTTGTGGATAAACAAGAAGCAGTCATTGGTGACGTTATTTGGGACCTGGCTTTTGAGCAAGTCCCATAACCATCCAGTTTGGACATTGATCGTCTCCACTAATTGGACTGCTATACTTTGCTGCATTTCTTGCACACAATTGCTGCATCTCTTGTGGACATTCGCTATTGCCCCATATTTGCACCATTTGGTGCCCCCCCCTTTTTTATTCTTTTTATCCTTTAAGGTGGATCCACCCTTCTTATATGCCATACTATGTCCGTTACACCCTCCTGGTGTTGATCTATTGTATTTACTGTAATAAATAGTTTTGCTTTTATATCTTCAATTGAGTCTATCTGGTTCCGGCTAACCGAGTGCCCCCTTACCAATTTAATTAACTCTGTTTGCCCTGACCTTCGCTTGTCCTTGACTATGGTTCTGCCTGATCCCTTGTTGTCCTGCACCGATGTCTCATGTATGTATATATATATATATATATATATATATAGATATGCTTTTATTTCCCTTTAACATAATGTCAAACCTATTGCTACTCCTCAAGAAGGGACAAAAGGTAGACCATTTTATTGTTAATAAGTATAAAAAAAATCCAACATGTTTTTAAACAGGCTGTTTCTTACCACCCACTACAATCGGTTTACCCATAGCCATAGCCGTATATCTCAATAAGTCCTTGACCTCGGAGTATCATATACAACTTTTCAGGGCAATCAGGGTGCTTTCAATTTGGGTTGAATTTATTCAAACGCAAATTGACTCTGAGAATCAATTCATGTGAATTGGACCTGAAACTAATTTCAAGAAATTTGCTCATCTTTATTCATAAATATTCTAAAAAACAAAACAAAACAAAAAAACAGAAGACTGATAGAACATTATGTCATTGGAATAGATGCCCCAGATATAAGGAAAACATGCATTTACTAAAACAGACATGTCAGGAAAGGTTACAGATCCTCCTTAACTCCTTCAGGATGAAGCCAATTTTGTTGTAATAGTTGTACTTGCACTGACCCAGGCAATGACGGGCATAGATCTGTTTTACCACATAGTGAACGCTGTCAAAACAAAATCCATAAAATTGGTGGAATTCCTTTTTTTTCCAATTCCACCCCATCTGGAATTTTTTTTACTAATAAGGCCTCTTTCACACATGGCTTTTTCAGTATTTTGCGGTCCGATTTTCACGGATCCATTGTTCCGTTTTTGTTTCCGTTGTGTTTCCGTTTCCATTCCGTTTTTCCATATGGCATATACAGTATACAGTAATTACATAGAAAAAATTGGGCTGAGCATAAAATTTTCAATGGATGGTTCCGCAAAAAGGGAATGGATATGGAAGTAATACAGAGTACATTCCGTATGTGTTTTTTTTGCGGACCCATTGACTTGAATGGAGCCACGGAACGTGCTTTGCAGGGAATAATAGGACATGTTCTAACTTTCAACAAAACGGAAAAACGGAAATACGGAATGAATACAGAGTACATTCATTTTTTTTTGCGGAACCATTGAAATGAATGGTTCCGTATATGGACCGTATATGGAACGCAAAAAACGGCCCCCAAACGGAAAAAAAAACTGTCGTGTGAAAGAGGCCTAAGTAAAATAGATATACAAGCATCTGCAGCTCAAACCTGATCATGCTGATTTGATAGGGTATTTAGTTGTAAAATGTGTTTTTATTTGCAAGGGTTTTCCAGCTACAATCTCTTTATAGCAGCTCATAAAACTATCTGAAAATGTTTAGAATTCACAATTTCCTGATAATACGTTTTAATTGCTGTCTTCAGCAATGAGCACAGCATTTGAGCACAAATCCATCAAAACTTAGAATACACCAGAGGACTTCCATTTGAGTCCATGTCTGCATCTTATATATCAATTTTATGTCAGGTTATTGGGTTAGCTAAATTTAGTCTATTCACATTGTTTTTCTGTTCGTTTTATGTCCCAAGGATGCATAGCTAAAGCCATTAATTACACTGCTATCTAAGCGGCCAAATGTTCTTAATCCCTCTGCTCAAAATAAAAACAGATTTTCATAAAGACCTGAGTGCTTAGCGACTGATTTACTGACTTTTACATATGCACTTTAGATTTACATGTTTACAGTAATTAAATATTTCCTGGTGAGAGTTTAGGATTGCTCTATGGGATTAATTTACAACCAATGGTATGCTTGACTTGGTGTTCAGCGCCAATGCTTCAAATACAGAAACAGACTTAAGACCTGAACAAGATTTTGTTAATGACTTGTTTACCGTACCATTGACCTTTTACAATAGCACTAAGCTATGTGTTGGATCTACAGTCTGCACTCTTCCTTTGCCCGCAACACTAATAACGCCTGTCGTTTCATATTAGATCACACATTGCTGGGCTCTCAGTTTCTGTCCATAAGAATAGTCAGTCTTCAAATATTGCTCCAGTATGGAGGTTCTCCAACTAATATATTAGTGAGCAGTAAGTTTGCTCATACCTTAAAAAGTGCTTAAAAGTGCTGCCACATGCTGTTAGGGTGCTGCGCTTTGGATGAGGAAAAACTTATGCAGCTTTTGCAACAATATTTTCACGTTTATGCTACATTTTCTTTCAGTAAAGGGAAAAAAAAAAAACTTAATTTTTCTCAGCAATGCAGGCACATATGAATATGGAACCAACACAGATGTCTTCAGCTGCCAAGCGCACATATAACACGTCAGCCAGTTTCGTAGATAGAAATCTGCTGACAGATCCTCTTTAACCCTTTACCGCTATTCGACGTGTATGCTAGTCATGGAGCACTGCTACTTGGCGCTCCATGATGAGTATACACGTCATGGCATTAAACTGTCACCATGTATGCAGACATGGTAACAGCGCTGAGACCCCGGCTGTTACACAGTACAGGCTAGACAATCAGAGTATTCTAATGCCGGCTGTCAGGTTCTGATGCCCACAGTCCGTGAGTGTGGGCATCAGAACCTTGTTATATATTTAAATATGTATAAAATAATGTTATTTAACCCCCCCCCCGGCAGCTCTTGATCTTCCCCCCTAATTTCAGGATGGCCGAGCGGGTGGGCGGGTGCGCAGTCCCCCTCCCCCACTCCCCCATTTTCTGGATGGCCAGAGCGGTTAGCAGAGTGTCAGCACACAGCTGACACTCTGCTCCAAATGACTGACATCGGTGCTGGCACCGATGGCAGCCGTTTCTTCCCCTTCAATGCCACAGTCCATAGGGACCACTGTATGGTAGGGGTTAACAGGGAGGGAGCTCCCTCCCTCTCCCATGGGGCCACTGCTATACCATTGCAGTGACCCCATGATTGACGGGTTCACAGAGGGAGGGGGCTCCCTCCCTCCCCCATCGGATGCTGCACTGCTGTGAAATCTGCCCTCCAAAAACGATATGGCGTTCATTTCCTTCTGCGCAATGCCGTGTGCCCGTACAGCAGTTTACAACCACATATGGGGTGTTTCTGTAAACTACAGTATCAGGGCAATGAATATTGAGTTTTGTTTGGCTGTTAACCCTTGCTTTGTTACTGAAAACAATTGATTAAAATTGAAAATCTGCCAAAAAAAGTGAAATTCTGAAATTTCATCTACATTTTCCTTTAATTCTTGTGCAACACCTAAAAGCTTAACAACGTTTGTAAAATCAGTTTTGAATACCTTGAGGGATGTAGTTTCTAAAGTGGGGCCATTTTTGGGTGGTTTCTATTATGTAAGCCTCACAAAGTGACCTCAGACCTAAACTAATCCTTAAAAAGATTTGCTTCTAAAATTCTAAGTCTTCTAACGTCCAAAAAAAAAGAAAATGTAATTTTCCCAAAATGATCCAAAAATTAAGTATACATGGTAAATGTAAAATAATAACTATATTTGGAGGTATTACTATCTATTTTGAAAGTAGAGAAATAGAAATTTGCAAATTTTCAAATTTTTTCCAAATTTTTGGTAATTTTGGTATTTTTTTATAAATAAAAATGAAATATTTTGACTCGAATTTACCACTGTCATGAAGTACAATATGTGACGAGAAAACACTCAGACTGGCCTGGATAAGAGTAAAAGTATTCCAAAGTTATTACCACATAAAGTGACACATGTCAGATTTCCAAAATTTGTCCAGGTCCTTAAGGTTAAAAATGGCTATTGTCACAGCCACTATCTCTGGCTGTGACCTTCTGTCCTTGCTCGTTCGGCGCTCCTCGCTGAAGTTTTGTTTCTGTGTTATTTGTGGTTCTGTATGGGTTAACTCCCCTGTGTTCCTATTAGGAGTTTATCCTCTGTCTGCTCCATGGGTGTGGCCCCTTTCTTCTGCACCCATGGAACCTGTATATAAGGCTGAGGTTTCCTCAGTTCTGTGTCAGCTCTCCTGGTGTGTGTTGTCTTGTCATGCTCCTGGTTTGTACGCTCTCTCCCATGCTGCTGACCCATGGGATCCGTGTCTGTCTGTCTGTGGGTTTCCCTACTTGTTCATTTACGTCCTTTCCCGTCCTCTTTGACGTCCTCTTTCCTGTCTTTCTGTTATCTGTTCTGCCAGCTATGTTTTAGTTACTTTGTGTGTTTTCATATGTCTGTGTTCAGCAAGCCTTTGCAGCAGAGTGCTATGCGCAAGGCCACGCAGTATACCACTGGTGGAGCAAGTCCTTCTCTGCTCATTGTCACTCCTGTTTCCTTGCTATGTATTTCTGCTTATGTTATTAGTTGCCCTGTTTTGTATTTGCCTGTCTGTTATGTTTGCATATGTGCCGTCGGTACCTTCTGGTACCTGTTGTCCATTCGTCACTGTCTAGTTCACGCTCCCGAGTGGACCCTGGCAACTTCCTGCGGCAAAGTCTAACCCTACCATCTAGGGCTCTAGTGAACACCAGGAGTTGCTTAGTCTCGCCCCTCTGGAGTATTACTAGACAGTGGCGCAGTGGGGGTTTTCTCCCACTGTGCTGACGGTACATAGAGCTCATGTTTTCTCTGTGCTGCCTTTCATGTTTTTGTTTGTGCAATAAACTCTTATGTGTCTGTACCTGATTTCTGTTTATTGCTTGATGACGCGGTGGTCTCTCCTGGGACCTCCAACTCGTGACAGCTATGTCATAAAATGGTTAAAGGGGTTCCCTAGGACTAAAATATTACAAATCATCACCATTTACTTCAAAGGAACCGAGCTTGCAATACCAGCACAACCCATGGAGTAGGGCTGTATTTGGAATAACTGCTTTGATTTTCTAATCCTGGATGGGTGTTTGAATTAGAGCATCAGAAATTACACTATTATGTTCGATACTCTTCTGGGGCATCTTTATTTACTGTAGAATTATCAAGGGAACAATAAAGATATCATATTGTCATCCCAAATTCTACAGCTACTGTTTTTCTGGCAGATATCTTTCCCTTGCAATAGCAGTGAAATAATAATCTTATTGATATAGGAGATTTATCTCTCTGTGCTGACTGTTACAGAAGGATAATATTTTATATTAAGTTTTCAATGCTAAAATACTACCGAAATGAACGAGTCAAATATTTTTTTCAAATACCCCTTTTTGATTGAAGTAGCCATACTGTAGTTGCCATTCCTGCTGATTTCATACAAAGGTACACAGACAATTGTCGAATGCTACATTGGACACAGAGGTAATCGCCCCTAGAAGGATTGCTGTTCATGCTTTGTTGTGTGCATGTCTTATGGGTACATTAAGTATGCTCATAATGCAAATTTCTAATAAATTGGTTTGTGCATCTCCAAGCAAAATGTAGGGCGTATATGTTACAGGATGCTTGTTTGTGACATTGCTTGAATACATTTTGAATTCTGGTGTCAAACAGTTAGTCCATCCCTTCCACTATATATATATATATATATATATATATATATATATACAGTGCTGCCCATAATTATTCATACCCCTAGCAAATTTTGACTTAAAGTTACTTTTATTCAACCAGCAAGTAATTTTTTTGACGGGAAATGACATAGGTGTCTCCCAAAAGATAATAAGATGATGTACAAGAGGCATTATTGTGGGGAAAAAAAACATTTCTCAGCTTTTATTTACATTTGAGCAAAAAGTGTCCAGTCCAAAATTATTCATACCCTTCTCAATAATCAATAGAAAAGCCTTTATTGGCTATTACAGCAATCAAACTCTTCCTATAATTGCACACCAGCTTTTTGCATGTCTCCACAGGTATTTTTGCCCATTCATATTTTGCAATGAGCTCCAAATCTTTCAGGTTGGAGGGTCTTCTTGCCATCAACCTGATCTTTAGCTCCCTCCACAGATTCTCAATTGGATTAAAGTCTGGACTCTGGCTGGGCAACTCCAAAACGTTAATGTTGTTGTCTGCTAACCATTTCTTCACCACTTTTGCTGTGTGTTTTAGGTCATTGTCATGCTGAAATGTCCACTGGTGCCCAAGGCCAAGTTTCTCTGCAGACTGCCTGATGTTGTCGTTGAGAATCCTCATGTATTGCTCTTTTTTGATGGTGAAATTTACTGTGATTAGGTTCCCTGGTCCATTGGCTGAAAAACACCCCCAAAGCATTAGGTTCCCACCACCATGTTTGACAGTGGGGATGGTGTTCTTTGGGTTGAAGGATTCTCCTTTTTTACACCAACTGGACACTTTTTGCTGAAATGTAAATAAAAGCTGAGAAATGTTTTTTCCCCCACAATAATGCCTCTTGTACATCGTCTTATTATCTTTTGGGAGACACCTACAGTATGTCATTTCCCGTCAAAAAATTACTTGCTGGTTGAATAAAAGTAACTTTAAGTCAAAATTTGCCAGGGGTATGAATGATTATGGGCAGCACTGTATATATATATATATATATATATTGTGGCAATGTGAATAGTGATGTGTACGGTGAAGCCCTGGAAGGGGTGTATATCTCACCTAGGTGAGATAAGTAAAGTCCAGGAAGATGGCGCTGGCTTCAGCAAACCTAGTTGCTGTAGCTATTTTTATTTATTTATTCCGGGCTGGATTTTATTGGATTGGGATGGTAGGTTTGGCAGTGGGACCTCCAAATCCACCCCCTCATTCCAGGGCATGTTTTCCTTTTTACCTGAGGTGATCGGAGGTGAGGCCTGCTGTAATCAGGCTGACATAAAGCACCTCCCAGTGTGTCAGTCTGAGGAGGGAGAGAAAGAGTGTTTGTGAAGCAGAGTCCTACTGAGGCTCTGGGTGTGTTGTCTCAGCTAGCAAGGCTGAGGGGCCACAAGGCTAGGGTATAGCCTGAAGTTTGGGGGATATAGTGATGCCTGCAGAAAAAGGGTCACTAAGTCAGAGTCGGAAGGACTACTGGACCACAATTCCCTAAAAGGTACTAGAATTGCCACAGCCTGGAGGCTGCTGGATTGATGGTGGCTGAGGAAAGCCACATATGATGTCCATGTGTGAACCGTGCTCTACGAGTGAGGTAGAGACGTATTTTGTTTAGGTAGTGCCTAGATGGGCAGGAGTTTATTTGTGTTTTAAGTGTTGGTGGTGTGGGAACCTCCCCCCACCCAGTGATGTATAACTGGACTATCCTGTATGAGAAGAGTGCCAAAATAAATGCACAGTTTGGACATGAATATCCGTTGTCTAGCGAGATATCTGCTAGTGTAACCCCCTGAAAAGAGACGATCCCTTACAATATGTTAATTGTTGGTCCTTGGTCCACCTGATGAATAGTGATGAGCGTCAGGGGCAATATTCGAATTCGCGATATTTCGCAAATATGTGGTAGAATATTCGTCATATATTCACGAATATTCGTATTCGAGATTAAATCTGCAATGTAAAAATCGAGTAAGATTATTTTCGTGATTCCGAAAAATCCGCAATGTAAAAATTGCGTAATGCGAAGTGGGTCAAAAACAAATATATAGCACTATAGAATATAGTGCTATATATTAGTTTTTTATAATATTCGTCTTTTTTTTCCATCTGAAGTGAACAGTCATTGGCCCACAAGCAACTTAAAGGATAACTGTCACACTTGGACCCTAATTTCAATTTTCATATATGTAGTTACTAATAACATAATATTCCAGAATCAGTTACTATTAGACTGACTTACCCCATATTTAATAAGATTTCACTATTCAGATTTCACTATTGAGTTAAGACGGCCGCCACTGCCCTCACCCTGAGGCTAATCCCACCTGCCCTTACTAGCCAGTAACAATAGCCCCCAAAAGTGTCAGTAACCAGAGCCCTCCCCCTAAAGGGTTAATCTCCTGCAGCACAAAGGGGTCCTCTTACCACATGTTGCTTTCATTTATACACTTATCAGACGGCAGATCTCCCTTCCCTGGTCTGCGCTGATTCAACTCTACTTCTCCAGCTCTGCTGAGTGAGGGAGCGTCTGCCAAGTACAGGGACAGGGAGAAGTGCACACAGCCCAGGCACTGTTATCAGCTGCTGGGGAGGACCTGGCTTTAATAATTTACTTACAGTCCCTGGCTGTCAGTAATCTGACCTTGCACGCAGCGAGCTTCTGTGTCCTCCGTCCTTTAACAGATAGACGGATCATGCCTAGCAACCCTATTTTAAGCACAGGTAAAAGTAGGCAGTACAGGGAACAAAAGTGTGGAATTAAGGGGTAATTGAACTCACAGTGAAAAGTTGAAATAGGGCCACCAAGGAGATATTAATCACCACAATCCAATACTCCAAAAAAAAAAAAAAAATACGACAGTTATACTTTAAGCAGGGAGGAATCATGACTTCAGATGGAAAAAATTACGAGTATTCTAAAAAACAAATATATAGTACTATAGAATATAGTGCTATATATTCGTTTTTTATAATATTCGTCTTTTTTTTTCCATCTGAAGTCTTGATTTCTCCCTGTTTAAGTTGCTTGTGGGCCAATGACTCATTGGACCACAAGCAAGTAGCAGGGAGGAATCATGTTTTCAGATGGAAAAAAATTACAAATAATCGATATAACGAATATATAGCACTATATTAGAAATATTCACAAATTCTCGAAGTTGCGATATTCATGCTAAATATTCGTAATTCGAATATTCGCACTCAACACTACTGATGAAGACCCTTTTCCAGGACTAAAATGTTCTGCATGACAGCAATGACCTTTTTCCCTCTTTTGGTGAGTACCTAATAACTGTAGTCAACACTAAATTTAAAAATGGAAACAAGCTTTAAAATGCAAATAAAAAACTTTGAAATACTTAGAAACATATATTAAACTAAGAACTGGCAGTGTTGCCTACATACATCTAGATTCCAGATTCCAATCTTTATCTAAAGAACTTGTGTATTAGGTAAGGCTGACTGGTAGATTTCTAGCAACTCATCTGCAAGACTCTCTAAATACTTAATATTTATCATACAAGCTGCCACCCTAGATGGGCCACTCACGTATCATAGCCTAAATGGGAAGAAGACTATGTGGCAAATATGAATAGAGAGCACAGCCAATTAAGGGTACGTTCACACAACCATGAAAAAAGGGCGTTAAAAATGACAAAACAATAAATTGTTCGTAGATGGCTTTATAATAAATTGCCATGAAAATAGACAAATAGGACATGTGCTATTTTTTTGATGGCTGTGTGACTAGACCCATAGACTGCAATGGTTCTGTCAACGGCCGTGTGACATCCATAAAAAAATATGGCCATTTTTCTTGTGTCAATGTACCCTAGAAGTGATAGACATAGTGTCATCCAGAATGAGGCAATTCAGAGTAAAAAAATAGGTAGAATTTTGTGTTAGGTTTCATCTTTAAGAGATCACTTTAATGTGTGGCAAACGGGCTCAAATAATTTTGTACAAAATTTATTAGCCAAGCATCTCTAATTTATAAGCATACCATGAGCAATTATAATGCGTTTTTGTACTTTATTTGGTTTGCAGAGAGTTGTTGCATTGTATGTTTTGTTCTAAGTTACATTGTACTACACACTTTTTTGTGGTGTTGTTATAGTATAAAAAGTACATCTTATTTTCCAATCTGCAGTGCACTTACATTGTACTACAGCCTTTTTTGGGGTGTATTAGTGGAAAAAACAAGTACGTTTTATTTGCCGCTCTGCAGTCAAGTTACATTGTTCTACAGCTTTTTTGGGGTGTATTAATATCCTTTTAATTTATTTTATTTAACAGTATGTCTGTCGCAGGCAGCAGAAGAAGGGGGGGGGGGTGGCAGCAGGAGTCGCAACGAGAGGTCTGAGCTCCCGGTGTCTTCTAGTGGTTGTGTCTTGACCAACAGCCAAGCGGTGCTTGAATTATTGACTCGGTCTTCTACTTCATCTCAAGTGACATCAGACACCTCCAGCCAAGAGTCGGTGGGTTCTTCAGACACAACGCTTAGTTGGCATGGCCTGGGCGCAGGCCCTGAGCCCTCACGTGTCCTCAACCTGCCTTTGTCCTTTTCTGTTACCTCTGCTAGAGAAGTATTATATGCCGTAGGCTCCACTTTTCAGTGAGGACGAGCTACTAGAGGACAGTCAGCAGCTACTGCCCAGCCAAGATCTGGAGGAGAGATGGCCGTAATACCATTGAGGAGGACATCAGTTATGTGCAGACAGTAGCGGATGATGATAAAGCCGATCGTACTTGGGAGCCGGGTGAAGAAGGGGCTTCATTATCATCAGGAGAAGAGGGTGGCAGCTTGCGTCTGAGGCAAAGGCTGAGCCAGCAAGGTGGTAGCGTGACCGGGAGTCAGCAGGATGGCAGCAGTGGGAGGTCGGGAACCAAACATGCCCAGTGTAAACCGCCCGCTTTGCAGGAGACTACCTGCCCGGGAAGTAGCGGTGCAGGGGTTCACGGAGGCAGCGGTAGCAGGCAGTCAGTACGGAGTGTTGGGGGGAGAATGCCATACTCGGCGGTGTGGCAATTTTTTTTTAGGCCGCCGGAGGAGGGGAACATTGCCATTTGCCGAATTTGTGGGCAGAAGATAAAGCGTGGGCAGGGTGCCACTGCCCTGTGTCAACACATGCAGCATCATCATAAGGTGTCACCATAAAGTGGCCTGGAAGAACTGTGGCTCAGATATGGTGGTCCAGCCTGCCGCAGCAACCGCTGCATCAC
This sequence comes from Bufo bufo, assembly GCF_905171765.1. Lineage (NCBI taxonomy): Eukaryota > Metazoa > Chordata > Amphibia > Anura > Bufonidae > Bufo > Bufo bufo. The sequence goes on from NC_053390.1 coordinate 395,267,266, forward strand.
CCACTGGCACGCACCCGGTTTCTGTCAGTCAAGGCTCCACCAACTCAGGCGAAGGGAGCTGTCTGTCCTGATGCTTCTGCTCGTCCTCCTCCTACACCTCGTCACGTATTCTGTCAGCAATCGATTACAAAAGCGATTGCCAAGAGACAACAGTATGCGTGCACTCCAATAGCGCAGAAGTTGAACGTGCTCCTGGCCAAGTTGCTGGTGCTGCAGTCCCTCTCTTTCCAAGTGGTGGACTCTTAACCTTTCAGAGAACTGATGGCTTGTACCGAGCCGAGGTGGAGAGTCCCAAGCCATCATTTCTTTGCCAAAAAGGTAGTACCAGCCCTGCACACATATGTAGAACAGAAAGTGGGGCCATTCCTTGAGCCTGTCGGTGTCTGCCAAAGTGCACGGCAGCGCCGACGTGTGGAGCTGTAACTACGGTCAAGGACAATATATGTCCTTTATGGCACAATGGGTAAATGTGGTTCCTGCCCAGCCACACCAGCAACTTGGCCAGGTGACGCCACTTTCGCCTCCGCGTTTTCACGCCATTGGTCCTGCGAAAATGTCTGCCTCTGCCTCCTCATACTCCACCATGTCCTCAGCCTCCACTGCAGGGACAATTCACAGTGCCCCACCAGCATACCACATGTGCAGGGCACGGAGGTGTCACGCTGTTCTGCACCTAGTTTGCCTGGGTGAATGGAGTCGTACAGGGAGGGAACTGCTCCGCGTCCTTCATTAAGAACTCTAACCCTGGCTTTCTCCTCGACAACTCATAATAGGAACCATGGTGACCGACAATGGGAAGAACATAGTGTCGGCGCTGCGTCAACGAGAGATGAGCCATGTGCCCTGCATAGCGCATGTGTTCAATCTGTTGTAAAGCGGTTCCTGAAGTCTTCAGCCCATCTGCAAGACATCCTAAAAATGGCCAGGAAACTTTGCATGCACTTCAGCCACTCGTACACTGCAAAGCACACCCTCCTGCAGTGGCAGAACAACGTCCCCCAACATAGGCTGATATGCAATGTTTTTACCCGTTGGAATTCCTCCCTCCATATGTTGGACCGATTATATGAACAGAGAAAGGCCATAAACTATTTCATGATGAAACAGGTGGACAGAGGTACTCCCCTGTGTAACTTTGATGTTAGCCAGTGGCAGCTCATGCATGACACCTGCAATTTGCTTGGGACTTTTGAGGAGGCCACTTTATTTGTCAGTTGCCAGAACTACGGGATGAACAACGTCATTCCAATGATTCATGTCCTGGAACAGATGCTGCTAAATCTGGCTGGCCAGGGGACAGGATATGTGGCGACTACATCACACGGCCACATAAGCCCTGTGGGGGCTGAACTAGAGGAGGAGGGGGACATTTAAGCACAAGCAATGTGTAGAGAAATGGGTGGTTTTTCTACACAGGTGACAGAAGAGGAGGAGCAGGAGCAGCCAGAGGAGCTACAGGGCGATGAGGAAGAGGAGGCAGAGGACCCAAACACACCATGGCAGTATGCAGTGGAGATGGAGGCAGGGAGTCCCTCCGAGTCACTTGTGCAAATAGCCCGATGCATTCTCACTTGCGTGCGTAGTGCCAGCCGAATTGTCACCATTCAGCAGCGGGATGACTACTGGCTCTCCACCATGTTAGACCCTTGCTACTGGTCCAAAATGGGGGCCTTTTTTACACCCGCTGACAGGGAGGACAAATTGAACTACTATCGAGACATCCTATACAGTCAGTTGGCCGCTGCCTATGTGTGCCATCGCCCATCCTCACGCACGTCTGCCCGGGGGGGGGCCCTCTGCGCTCACGTTCCACTGCCATGGCTGCTGGGTGAGTGGGGGGGGGGGGGCAGGAGCAGTACCAGCTCCATCAGCAGCAACTTAAGTCTAGAGTCGCTGATGAGCAGTTTTCTTTACCCGCCTACTGAAGAAACTACTCACCAGCAGCAGCAGGTAAACATAGAGCAGAACCTGAACCAGCAGGTTGTGGCATACTTGGAGTGCACCCTGCCACCCCACATCGAAGATCCCCTGGACTACTGGGCAGCCAAACTCGATTTGTGGCCGCAACTGGCCAAGTTAGTCCTGGACAAGCTTTCCTGCCCGGCCAGCAGTATGGCATCAGAGCGGGTGTTTAGTGCGGTGGGGGCCATACTTACCCCAAAGAGAACTCGCCTGTCCACCCAAAATGTGGAGAAACTGACCTTTGTGAAGATGAATCAGGCGTGGATCAGCGAGGGTTTTCAAATACCAGTGCCTGATGCATCATACTAGATCATCCATGGTGACACACCTACACTTTGCCAAAGAGGCCTGTTTCTTCTGGCTACCTTCTTTAGCTATTCTGATGCTGCCACCCGCCTGATGCCACACTGATGCCAGGTGCTCCTACTGCCAGCCACCATCTTCAGCTGGTACTGGTATTGCCCCACACCTCCCCACTCTGTCACTGTGCCACTCTGTGGTCTCCTCATGCGGCTACTACCTCACCACTATGTCACTGGGCCACTCTGTGGTCTCCTCATGCTGCTGCCACCTCACGGCTATGTCACTGGGCCACTCTGTGGTCTCCTCATGCTGCTGCTACATCAACACTATGTTTCTGGGCCACTCTGTGGTCTCCTCATGCTGCTGCCACCTCACCACTATGTCAATGGGCCTCTCTGTTGGTTCCTCATGCTGCTGTCACATCACTACTCTGTGGTCTCCTCATGCTGCTGTCATCTCCCCACTTTGTCACTAGGCCACTCTGTGGTCTCCTCATGCTTCTGCCACCTCCCCACTTTGTCACTGGGCCACTCTGTGGTTTCCTCATGCTGCTGCCACCTCAACACTATGTCACTGGGCAACTCTGCGGTCTCATCATGCTGCTGCCACCTCACCACTATGTCATTGGGCCACTCTGTGGAATTCTCATGCTGTTCCCACCCTCCCCACTTCATGACTGGGCCACTATTTTGCCTTTTTGGCCTGGTTGACATCATCATTTATTTGACCCTTCTTCTGATCTGTCAGAAGGAAGGAAAAATGAGACACACAACGGATCCTGTCTATGTAGCAGCTGTAAGGCCTGTATGACATGGTCCCTATTTTGCATCAGAATTGACTTATGATTTGGTAGCCAAAAGCAGGAGTGGGTACAAAATTCAGAAGACATGCAAATATTCCATTCACGTGTCATTTCTGTTTTGAATTCACTCCTGTTTTTTTTTTTTTGGCTTTAGCAATACTGATGGATTACTGACCAAATGCTGACCGAGTGAAGGCGGATGCTCAACAGACAGGATCCGTTTTTTGGGGTGTTATTGTTCTGACTCATCAGAGGAAGAGCAAAATAATCAGTGAAGTCAACACAAACTTACTGCTGACACCCTCTCCACTCTGTCAGGGGAGCTCTACTTGTATAAGCGTTTAATAGAACAGGTTCTGTAGACATCTATGTGGAATCAGCTGATGATGGTGTAAAAGGAGTGCGCTTCTTCTTGACGCTAACATCGACCTGTAAGGCTGAATTCACACTTGAATTAGTTGGTCAGTTTTGGCCCCGTGACTGTCATCTGCGTGTCATACTGACTCACAGTATTGTTTCACTACCACAGCAGACTCCTTATGCATGTTACTGCAAGGCACAGTGGTGCACTATACAGGCTCTCTGCAGCCAGGAAATAGCTGTTTTTTAAAGCGATTTGCCACTAATAAATTCGGATCGAAACAAATATTTTCGGAAAATTTGGCGAACCGACCAAATCGAATTTTTGAGAAATTCGCTCATCTCCAGTCATAACCTTCATGCCATACAGTAAAAAAATGTATACGTTATATATATACAGAACTTTTTTTTTTAACATGGGAGCCTATGGATGACAAATGGATGGCATCCTTCAGAGGTATCCTCACAGCCATGCAGCAAAAATGTACATGCTACAGTATATATGTTTTGTTTGTTTTTTCAAATATGGGAGCTTATTTGTAATGGATGTCTGATTTATGGAATACATTGGACGTTGGACCACAGCAGTTAGAGCTGTCACAAATAGAGGACACCATAAAAATGATAGGTGGAGAATAGAGATGTCTATATGTATTCTGGGACGGTGTTGAAGGATTTCCAGAAAATGCATCAGGGTATTGGAAAACCACTTTAAATTCTCACACCATACATATCTGGATATGTCTGATTTAGATACACATTAAAGAAGAACACATCTGTATATCAGGAGATGTGTCAGTTACTTCATGCTGCTACTAAAACATTTCTTTTTGATTTAAACTACTTTTTTTTTAAAGTGCAATTTCCTGATGCTCGTCCTCTGTTTCTTGTCAGCTCTGTTAATAAGAGTGGTCATCTAGGAGGATGAGATGACTTTATGGATACAAGTGAAGGCCAGCAGATGTGCTTACTGATTTGAATTTTATTGGAAGAGATTTGGGTTTCTCATATTGAACAGCTCTCAGTATGGGTGGTCCTTGGGTTGTTAATCCTTTGAGAGTAACACTTCCCTTACCAAATGGTATAGCAATACTTTAAGCAGGGATTTATCATTTTTAAGACAAGCAAATGTCTCAGGAGACTCCTATATCAATGTCTATGGCTTAGCACTGGACATCAATTTTCATGCAGAACTTTCAGTCTCCAATGAGGGAATAACCTTAGCAGATGGAACTGGCTAAAGTAGGATTTGCTTCTAATTCCTAATAACACTTCTATTCCCCTTGTGGTCATTGTGAACACTAGACATTTTTTAATCTGATCCCAAAAATGTAATCTTATTTAATTATTTTTGTCAGATAGCCTGATTATCCTATCAGTATAGCTAAGAGAAGATTGGTCTTAAACACAGATATGGTTAGTCGTCATTGTAGGGTCACATTCAGTCAAACTGCTGTCAATTCTCTTATAGTCATTTGAGATTTTATTTTATTTTTTGTGCATGATTTGAACTCTTTAAAGATTTTCTTCAAAAAGGTTAAACATTTCCAATTCAGTCATCAACATGGGGTTTCCTGCTTAAAGCATTGACGGCTGAAAAGCTAAAGTGTATTCTACTATTACTACTATACTATTTGGATTGCTTCCAAACATTTGAAAATGTATCATTTCCTTTTATCAACAGCTCCTCATACATTTTCAATAGCAATTCAACTTTTTTTTACTCATTAAAGGGGTTGGCTGACATTTTGATATTGATGGCCGATCCTCAGGGTAGGTCATCAACATCTGATCAGTGGAAGTCCAACTCCAAGCACCCCCACTGATCAGCTCTTTGAAGAGGTGTCCTCATAGCTTAGCAAGCACAACTATGTACAGTCAGGGCCGTTTGAAGGAATTTGGGGGCCCCAAGCAAAATAGACATGGAGGCCCCCCCTCCACGCCCTCCCCACCTTACGCACGGAAAGCCTATAGGAACCACAGTATAGCCATACAGTTTAAGTTCACCCACACTTTATATAAATAAAAAAGGAGGTTTACAGTGCAAATACTGCTGTTGCATTTAATGTGCATGAAATTTGAACATTTTCAACAAATGAACATTTGCAAAAAACACCATTGTACCATACAATCCAATATACATTAAAAAAGTGCACAATAACTAAATCCAAGATACTTAAAACACACACATTAACATTTTTCAGTTCTTACAAACATGTGCAAATGATCTAAAACTGCTGTTTGCGAACCTTGTTTTCTGCAAAGACAATCACAATGTCCTCCATGTCCAAAGACTGGCGAACATCACGCTCAATTGATGTAAGTGCCAGTTCTTACTTCCACCTCCCCCTCCCTGTGTCCTACTTACTCTCCCCCTCCCTGTTTTTTTTTTTTACTCCCTACCCTACCTTAGGTAAGTTCCTAAGTTAATTCAGTCCTCCGGCTCCTTCCCTGGACCCTGTAGCGTGGCCGAGCTCCTCGCTCTCTACCTCCAGTCCTGGCTGTCACTCAGTGCGGCCGGGAACCGCGTGGTACAGGTCAGGAGATTCAGTTTCCTGTTCCCGGCCGCGGCCGGACTAAAAGGAAGTGAGCACTCAGTGTACACTTCTTGTCAGTCCGGCCGGGAACAGGAAACTGAATCCCCTGTTCCTGTACCGCGCGGTACCTGGCCGGACTGAGTGACAGCCAGGAGGTAGAGGAGGAGAGCTCGGCCACGCTACAGAGCAGCAGTCAGCAGAGGAGGAACTCGGGAGATAACCAGGAGTGCTGCAGCCGCCTGAGGCTCTCTATAGAGCGCTCAGGCGGCTGCAGCCTTAAAGGAAGCAAAACAAGCACCGGCTCTGCTTGGGGCCCCAATAGTACCGGTGAATGCAAGAAACTTTGCAATATGTCTTATAAGAGAAACATGCTCTCCCTCTAATGACTGACTCCTCCCAAAACTTCCCCTCTCCATAGACTTCTATGGGCAGCATATAATCAGATTCTTCAATGAGCTGGCAGTCTGTCTGATCTCTATAGATGGACTTGTTGATTTTGGAGAGAGGAGAGACAATTTCTGTTTCAGATAAGGTATAGAATAAAGTTTCTAATATTCACCTGTAATATGATTTATTCAAAGTTTAGTGAAAGTACAGGGTCAATTAAATACAGTATTTTGTACCATTTTGTATCTACAGAAAATTAACCCTATGTAGCTTTTTTTTTTTTTTTGCTTTATATATATAAAATTCAATCCCTGAGTAGCCTGATTCTGATTTGCCCCCAATTTTTCCTGACATACATTTAATAGATTAGTATACATTGAAGGGCGCATGACTGTAGTATTAAAGAACATAGTTTATTGTCTGTTATAATAGAGAACCATAGGTCTGCACAGCATCTATATTCACAATAGGATATTTTCAATTAAGATTATTTACAAACTTGATTTAGTTTTCATTTGGATGCATCGCAGCAATAAAACAATGGTTGCACAGATTTGCATATCCTTCAAACATCAGTATTAAAACTTGCTTTTGATTTCTTCAGGACTTCACAATTGTGCACATAATGTTATAGTATCATTATTATTTTAGAACCTAATTTTCAGCATTAACTGTATGTATAAGGGAAGGATAATGTTTTCTATAGATATAGTGACCTCTAGTGTTCCCTGATGAAGAATTTAATGTCCTTATTATTTAGCTTTATTGTGTTTTTGGTAATAGAGAATTATAGATAATTATTTTTGTAAAACACAGGTAGAGATGAGTGAATCAATTCTAAATAAATTCGTTCTGCATGAATTGATCAAAATGGTGTTCACCAGTCTACACATCAGAATACAGTGAAGATGAAAAGATAATTACAATTATTCACGTCCCCACGTATCCCTTGGTTGAACTTGATGGACTTATGTATTTTTTCAACCATTTTAACTATGTATGTAACATAATCATTTTTCTCACAGGGACTCAAATCGCAGGGATAGTTGTGTGGCTGGGGTGACTTCCTGGCAAGACAGTGGCTGCTATATAGGCGCTCGGCCCCAGAAAAAGGATCACATAATGCCTGACAGTCAGTCTTAGCCAATCTTTAGTGACTATAGCTGTGATGTTATTGGGCAAGTCGTAGCCACTACATAGTGTACCACCCAGTAGGGATACAAAAGCTGTTAGATAGAGGAAACACAGAATGCAGGTAGTTTAGGGTCAGAGGATAGGAGTCAAGTTGTTATTGCACGACTTAGGCTACTTTCACACTAGCGTTAATATTTTCTGGTATTGAGAGCCGTCATAGGGTTTCAATACTGAAAAATGCGTTCCATTCCGTTTTCATACCGGAGAGCAAAACGCAACATGCTGCAGTTTGCTTTCCGTCCTGGGATGTGGAGCAAGATGGATCTGTCATGACCCACGATGCAAGTCAATGGGGACGGATCAGTTTTCTCTGTCACAATCTGACACAATAGAAAACGGATCTGCCCCCCATTGACTTTCAATGGAGTCCATGACGGATCCGTCTTGGCTATGTTAAAGATAATACAACTGGATCCGTTCATAACGTATGCAGATGGTTGTATTATCAGTAAAGGAAATGTTTTTGCTGAACCCTGCCGGATCCAGTAAAAAACGCTAGTGACATCCATTTTATTGATTGCTGCAGGATTTAAAGACCTAAATCTTCATCACATAAATCACATACAGACAGGATGCCTCAGACTGCCTATTGAAGTTACAGTGGACAGTGGGCTATTACACAAGAATGAGTGAATAGAGTAAAATAACCCCTGGCAGTCTCACTCAATCACGTGACAGGGCAGTTACATACGTGACACTAACCGGAGCACTCTAAACCTGAGACACCGGAGGACAAGAAGTCCTATTTTCGGGAGGAACCAGGCATGCAGCACAACACCCAGCAAATATCCGAAGCGAACATGGAATACTTTGCAAAGAGATTACAACAAAGGAAACATCTGGTAACCCAATACACAAGCATAGACATTGAAACCAAAAGCAAAACACCAAAAAGTGATAACACACTGACTTTTGGGACACACGACACAGATTTTTTTTTAAATATATTCAAAACCTTTGAGAACAATCTTAAAAGCGAACTATTTCATCAACTAGATGTTCTTTTCCTGAAAATATATTTAGAAGAAAATTTGGCCCCCAGAGGCTTACGGCTAGCCATGACACCCACATTCCCTGATGATCCTGATTTTAACTATGAGTGGAGCGATTATTTAGACGAATGCGCAGCGGGTCTCATCGGGATCATCATGAACAAACGAGAATTAATTACTGAGACCTACACCAGGGATATAGAACTAAACATTCAAGCCTTACTGCAATATTCCAAACATCCGGATTTCATCACTATAAACCATAATCTTACCAATAGGATCTACCAAATGGAATCCGATATGATAGCAACAAAATCACGTAAGCTACAAAGGGACAGAAAGGACAGAAAGTCAGACTCCTATCGAGATTGGAAAAAACAGAACCAATCGGATAACACCAGAACACTACAAGGCGAACACAATCACAATAACATTAATCCAGGACGAGAGTCAATTTCTAGACCACACAACCATCCGACACTAGACTATCCCAACAGACAAGCCACGACAGCCCCACTATACCATAAGAGGCGCCACTTCAACAACCAAAAATATCACAAACCACAAAATAGAAACCAAAACAAATACATGAAGCCAATCACAACCAAACCCTCCACCAGCAATAACTCTAAACCCATAAATGCACATTCCCCTAATATCCAACATGAAAATATAGATCCCACACCTAGAATAACCAGCCTGGACAATCACCACAAAATAGATAACCCCAAACAGGAAGATATCAAGCCAAGCAACCACTCCATCAACAATGAAACCGATATACCATGCGCTGAACTAACCGACACAGATCGTTTCCTTGAACGGTTTAGGGCACTCAGATCAAAGTACCTAGTATCAAAGAATCATAGAAGAGATACCCCTCCTAGAGAAAACACCCCCACCAACACTACAGAGGACACACTTAATCTCATGGACTTCCAATCCGCTACTACAGACGCCCTCACAAAGTCACCAGAGGGGTCATTTACTACTGATCTCACCCTACATCAGATTGCAGATCTCACCCTACATCTTACCCCTTCACCTACCAGCCCACAGCCCCGAGCAAACTACAAGCAGGATATACCGTCCGTATATACTGAGAATATCATTACCATCGACAACACCAGCTCAGCATCCTGCACACTGGTACCTTTTTATGTCCGGCCGATACTCACCAACATCCAACCCCAACCATGAACAAAACTACCCTTTACCCAAAAATCAAGCAATATTACAAACCAACACCCGGAAAAAGAAAAATAGACCACGAGGAAAAAGAGGAGGTGCACAGAAAACAAAAATTAGAAAAATACCACTAAAAACCTCAACTAACATACCAAATGCAGTTATAAACACCACATCAACTATCAAAATCTTCAATTTATCGACTCACAAACTGACAGCCCATGAGATTAAGCTCTTACAAAAAGGCCTATCCTTCTGCCCCCAGAATATAATCAACCCTCTGGAACTCTATATAGACACTCAGAAATTCAGAAGGAACCTAACTATCAAAAGACATTTTGAGATAGAAAATAACAAACATATCCCTCACTACCGGACCACGGAAAATGACCATACAAGCCCACCATACAAACATTTAGATGTGAGACCAAAATCCAACTTCTTCCCCCAACAGAGCCAGGGACACATTATTCCGACCTTTTTTGAGTTAATTGCGCAAGAAATCAAAGCAAAAATTAATGACACAAACACCCTAAATTATAAAGGGAACCTAATCAAAACAGAACTACTAGCCTTGAACAGTCTCAAAAACAATAATGACATAATCATTAATCATACGACCCGCAGACAAAGGTGGTGGAATAGTGATACAAGACACCGATGATTATGAACAAGAAGCAGTAAATATCCTAGGAGACCCCACCTACTAAGAAAAAAACCCCAACGACCCATTTCCAGAAATAACAAAAAAATTTAACCTAATGATAAAAGAAGCCTATGCACATCAGTACATAAACAAAAAAGAAAAAAACTTCTTAACCCCGAAAACACCTTGCATCCCATATTTCTACCATCTGTCCAAAATCCATAAAAGCCCAACCCATCCCCCAGGACGCCCGATAGTATCAAACACAAAATGTGCAACCAGCAATTTATCACAATATCTGGATTTATTCCTACAACCATATGTCAAACAGTTACCCAGTTATTTACATGATTCAAGTCAACTGATACGTGAACTACAAACAATAGAGTGGTTACCGCATTATGGTCTACTCACACTCGATGTTACTGCCCTTTACTCTAACATACAGCACGAAATAGGTATTCAATGTGGAAAAAACACTCTTGCAAAAGACAAGTCATTAAAACCACCTCAGATAGAATTTCTAGCAGAAAGCCTCCAGTTCATATTAGAAAACAATAACTTCATATACAACAATAACACTTACCATCAGCGCACCGGGACCACGATGGGGACGCGGGTAGCACCGGCGTTCGCTAATATTTTTATGGGGGAATTTGAGAAAACATATATATGGGGACACCAGATATATAAAAACAATATCGTATACTATAAAATATATATAGACGATTTGTTCATCATCTGGGATGGTGATGAGAAATCAGCACTTGATTTCTGTAACAGCCTCAACCTCAGAGACTGGAATATCACCTTCACACCTAAATTTTGTAGAAAATCAATAGAATTTCTAGACATCATCGTAACCAATCAAGATAACAAAATTATCACAAAAACCTTCTTTAAGACCCTAGACACGAACAGCTATATCCAATATTCGAGTTTCCATCACAAGAAATGGTTTAGGAATATTCCATATAGTCAATATAAACGCATAAGACGCAACTGCACCAATGATACAGATTTCACTGCACAATCAAAACTACTAGAAAAAAGATTCAAAGAGAAACAATATCCCGAAAAAATCATATCCGACGCATACAAAAGAAGCCGCGAATTAACACAATCTGAATGCCTATAACCAAGTATGAAAGAATCTGCTCCCTTGGAAACCGTTCATTTTGTCACACAGTACAGTACGTCCAATTCTGTCCTTCTACAAATCCTACAGAAACACTGGCATATCCTACTACAAGAGCCATACCTGAAAAAATATCTACCAAACAGACCAAAAATCACATACAGACGAGCCCCCACAATCCGAAACCTACTAGCACCAAGCAAACCAAAACACCATCTGAAAAGACACACCCCCAAAAACACAGACATTAAACAAAACCCCCAAAATACTAAAAAAACTGGCAGTTATAAATGCAACACTCAACGCTGCCTCTGTTGTAAGACCATCACACACAAAAAAAATTCTTTATCTCAAACACCAACAAGACCTCCTTCAGCGTCAACCATCACCTAACCTGTCAATCATCATATGTAATCTATATGATTGATTGCCACTGCGGACTGCAATATGTAGGACGCACCACCCAACCGTTACACTGCAGTCTAAATCAGCACCGTCACAATATACAGAAACTGTACACCAAACACATTTTATCTACAAAGTAGACACCAGATACATATCACCCCAATAGACTTCATACCACCTAATCCCTATAATAGATTCAACCTCCTCCAAAAAAGAGAAGTGTATTGGATCTATCAATACCCTCACTCCAAATGGCCTCAATGAAATACATGAAATTATATAAATACCAAAAAAAAAAAAACTCAACCCAAGTATACCCATGATTTAGGTACCTAGAATACAGACCTGCATATATATATATATATATATATATATATATATATATATATATATATTTATTATTTTTTTGCCTCCTGGGGGACAAGAACCAGAACCCCAGCACAGATGTACTGCAAAACAGAAACAGGGGTACGCTCTCTACCAAAGATACCACTTGAGAATCAGGATCTGAGGACTATGAGCACATGATCGGGAAATCCTCAGAACCATTCCCCACAGACAACAGAATAACACCCACTTATGCGGCACCACCCTGCACCCCCAGAGGAAGAAACATGCATCCTAACAGATGGATTGCACATTGCGATCCACATTATGTTGTATTTTAAATCTATTTTAAATCTATATATGTAACTAATGTTCTGTATATGCTATATATGTTTAGCTATTCACTTAGCCCCGCCCCTTCCCGTTAAGCCCCCCCCCTCCCCAGCCCGCCAAAAACTGGCTTTTAAACCTTGTGTAACCTGTCATACATAGTCCTGATGAAGGGGGCAATCCTGCCCCAGAAACGCATTGACTATATCGTATAATAATAAAAGATCTCTTAATACCAGACACTTCAATTGTGAAGTTTATTCAATCAAGATCTAGGCAGCGCCAAAGGGGTCCGCAACAACGTTTTTTAAAGGTTATATATATACGTGACACTAAGGTATTCCAGATAGTGTTTCTAGGAATTTGTATGAAAATAGTCAGTATGACATAGTGGGAATAACTGAGACATGGCGGGATGATAGCTATGACTGGGAAGTCAACTTACAGTGTTATGGTCCATATAAAAAGGATTGTAGAAGCTGAAAAAGGGAAGGGGTTTGCCTTAATGTAAAGTTCTGTCTAAACCCATACTCCAGTAAAATATAAGTGAGAGAAATGAACATGTGAAGTCACTGTGGGTAGAAATACATGAAGGGAAAACCAATAATAAAATACTGATAGAAGTCTGTTATATGTAAGTCACCTCATACAGTATCACAGAGAAAACTACTACTAATGGAAATAGATGAGGTGGCAAATTATAATAAGGCAGTCATTAAGGAAAATTAAAGCAGCCAAGCTGGAGACATAGAAGAGCATTTCCAAACAGAGTAAAACTAAAGCTAAAATGTTTTTCAATTATATAAATGATAAAACGATTAAACCTGAAAGTGCTGACCATTAAATGAGTGATGAGGGTGGAGTTCTAAGCAGTGATAAGGAGAAAGCAAATGTATAAAAAAAAAAATTTCTCCACTCTATTCACTGAAGAAACTGAAATGTCAGATATGATACAGAGTGTGAAAATAAAGTCCCCTTTAAATTTGGCCTGCCTGACCCAGGAAAAAATGCAACAGCGTCTTAAAAACATTAAACTGGACAAATTATTGGGTCCAGATTGCATATACAACCAAGAGAATTAGGTAATATAATAGACAGACCCTTATTTCTGATACTTAAAGACTCTATAATGATGGAGCCTGTTACACAGGAATGGCACCTTGCAAATCTGGTGCCAATATTCAAAAAGAGGTCAAAAACTGAGCCTGGAAACTACAGACCGATAAGTTTAAAATTAGGGTTAATTAGTTTACAAAAAAGACGACTGAGGGGAGATCTGATTACTATGTATAAATACACTGCTCAAAAAAATAAAGGGAACACAAAAATAACACATCCTAGATCTGAATTAATTAAATATTCTTCTGAAATACTTTGTTCTTTACATAGTTGAATGTGTTGACAACAAAATCACACAAAAATTAAAAATGGAAATCAAATTTTTCAACCCATGGAGGTCTGGATTTGGAGTCACACTCAAAATTAAAGTGGAAAAACACACTACAGGCTGATCCAACTTTGATGTAATGTCCTTGAAAAAAGTCAAAATGAGGCTCAGTAGTGTGTGTTGCCTCCACGTGCCTGTATGACCTCCCTACAACGCCTGTGCATGCTCCTGATGAGGTGGCGGACGGTCTCCTGAGGGATCTCCTCCCAGACCTGGACTAAAGCATCTGCCAACTCCTGGACAGTCTGTGGTGCAACGTGACGTTGGTGGATAGAGCGAGACATGATGTCCCAGATGTGCTCAATTGGATTCAGGTCTGGGGAACGGGCGGGCCAGTCCATAGCATCAATGCCTTCGTCTTGCAGGAACTGCTGACACACTTCAGCCACATGAGGTCTAGCATTGTCTTGCATTAGCAGGAACCCAGGGCCAACCGCACCAGCATATGGTCTCACAAGGGGTCTGAGGATCTCATCTCGGTACCTAATGGCAGTCAGGCTACCTCTGGCGAGCACATGGAGGGCTGTGCGGCCCTCCAAAGAAATGCCACCCCACACCATTACTGACCCAATGCCAAACCGGTCATGCTGGAGGATGTTGCAGGCAGCAGAATGTTCTCCACGGCGTCTCCAGACTCTGTCACGTCTGTCACATGTGCTCAGTGTGAACCTGCTTTCATCTGTGAAGAGCACAGGGCGCCAGTAGCGAATTTGACAATCTTGGTGTTCTCTGTCAAATGCCAAACGTCCTGCACGGTGTTGGGCTGTAAGCACAACCCCCACCTGTGGACGTCGGGCCCTCATATCACCCTCATGAAGTCTGTTTCTGACCGTTTGAGCAGACACATGCACATTTGTGGCCTGCTGGAGGTCATTTTGCAGGGCTCTGGCAGTGCTCCTCCTGTTCCTCCTTGCACAAAGGCGGAGGTAGCAGTCCTGCTGCTGGGTTGTTGCCCTCCTACGGCGCCTTCATGCTCTGGACACTACGCTGACAGACACAGCAAACCTTCTTGCCACAGCTCGCATTGATGTGCCATCCTGGATAAGCTGCACTACCTGAGCCACTTGTGTGGGTTGTAGACTCTGTCTCATGCTACCACTAGAGTGAAAGCACCGCCAGCATTCAAAAGTGACCAAAACATCAGCCAGGAAGCATAGGAACTGAGAAGTGGTCTGTGATCACCACCTGCAGAACCACTTCTTTATTGGGGGTGTCTTGCTAATTGCCTATAATTTCCACCTGTTGTCTATCCCATTTTCACAACAGCATGTGAAATTGATTGTCACTCAGTGTTGCTTCCTAAGTGGACAGTTTGATTTCACAGAAGTGTGATTGACTTGGAGTTACATTGTGTTGTTTAAGTGTTCCCTTTATTTTTTTGAGCAGTGTATATCAGGGGTCAGTACAGAGATCTCTCCCATCATCTATTTATCCCCAGGACTGTGACTGTGACGAGGGGACATCCTCTGCGTCTGGAGGAAAGAAGGTTTGTACACAAACATAGAAAAGGATTCTTTACGGTAAGAGCAGTGAGACTATGGAACTCTCTGCCTGAGGAGGTGGTGATGGTGAGTACAATAAAGGAATTCAAGAGGGGCCTGGATGTGTTTCTAGAGCGTAATAATATTACAGGCTATAGCTACTAGAGAGGGGTCGTTGATCCAGGGAGTTATTCTGATTGCCTGATTGGAGTCAGGAAGTTTTTCCCCTAAAATGAGAAAAATTGGCTTCTTCCTTATGGAGTTATTTGCCTTCCTCTGGATCAACTTTGCAGGATAATCGGCTGAACTGGATGAATGTATGTCTTTTTTCTGCCTTACAAACTATGGGGGTAATTTATTAACACTGGCATTTTAGACGCCAGCATTAATAACCCCTTGAGCTGGGGTGAGCAGGGAAAAGTCACAGGTTGCGGTGCAAATAACCTTTGCGTCGCAATCTGCGACAGATATACACCAGACAACTGGCGTATATCTGATATTAAATGACCCCCTATGTTACTATGTAAAATGTTGCTGTAGAAACAAGCACATAAAAACTTAGATTGAATCATGGAGGTAACATAGCAAAATTAACATTTGAAAATAACAAATACATATTAGGAATTTGTCTGATTACAATGAGGCTTCATCTGTGAGGGGCTTTCCCCACAGGTGAAGGAGCATCTGCCTGCCTTTTGATTGACAGGCTGGACATCTCTCCCAGTCCTAACAATCTGGGCACATAGTAGCGGCACATGGTCAGAAGCTCAAATTCAGCATCCGGAACAGCGACTCCCCCTGTGTTTAGTTTCACAGAATGTGCTGACTAACTTTGTGTTTTGTTTTGCAGCATCCATGATGATGTCTGTGAAAACACATTCGTCAATGCTTGTGAAGGGCCTGTTTTGGTCCATTTTGTGTCATCCACTTACTATGTGCACTGCTAGGCTGAAAAGGGGATTTCTAGAGCATCTTATACCAATGGTCCATAAAAACCTCTAACAAAACACGGATGTCATCTGTGTTCAGTAGTCAGTTAGTGGTTTTCACAATGCATCAGTGGGTTTGTTTGGTCTGCAACATGGACCATAGTGCATGTCTCACAAGGATGTGTGAATAAACACATTCAAATCAATGGATACTTGTGCTGTAGTCCATGATTTGGGATACAAATGTTGGTAAATGAGCTCTTCTACTCCTCCATCCTTTCTTCATAGTTTCTTCCCTCCCCCTCCCCCTACTTTTCCAAACTTTTTTTTTCTATTGTGGTTTTAATGAATGCCCTATTGGCATTTTAATTGAATACGTAAAATACTGTATTATGGATTATGCATCCTTACTGTGAATGTTTAATATACTTTTTTGTTCCTCTTATATTATTGTTTCTAGACTAGAGTGTTATTCTGTTTCATTGGATTTGTTAAGTGCACAAAATGTTGATGCAACAGTAAACACTATACTGTACATATAAAGAAAAATATATGATAAGAAATCTATTGTAATATAATAATTTACAGATACAATAGTGAAAGCAAATAATTTACTAAAAAGCAAATTAAATAATAAAGGGTAGATTTAAGTATGCAAAATAAATGTGCCATAGTATATGAAAATAATACTTTTGGCAAATATTTTGAAATTATAATGCCCTGTGAAAAAGTACTGCCAGCTTTATGAAAATGCCTCAAGCATCTGTGCTAAAATAATGTAATTTTTGTGCCATGTAAACATATTAATAACAGCATGTTTGAATTTGCACAGAGAAGAAAATGTTCAAGACTAAGGAATTTAGTATGCATTAGCTTATAACATTGTAAGAGGGGAAACACTCAAGAGACTCAAGAAATAAAATAAACGTGATGCATATGTGAACCTCATTTCACAAAGGGGTGCGAGTGACAATAATTCTTGTTCCACAGGATGTACACATCATCAGTTTTGTGGACTTCCTCTGTCATCCTTGATAGCTCTACTGATAGCTCATGAAATGTTATCCTCATTAATGTAATCACATGAGTGTGCGGGTCCAAAAATCCCACACTTCTGGCATGCTAATTGGTGAAAAAGTCTGTGATCTGGTTTCAGGGAATTTTGTCTCTCCCCTTTGCCACCCAGCTTTAAAGTAAAGATGGTCATATATTTGGAGATCTCATCCAGGCAGGGGCATAGCTATAGGGGAAGCAGGGGAGGTGGCTGCTTTGGGACCCACCCAGGAATAGGACTAAAATATTTTATTGTCAGGACCCCTCAATAGTATTATAAAATGACAATATGTGTATATACAGAGACACTGTAGGAAACAGATGGAGCTGCTGTCTGGCCTTGTCTGAAAGAGCTATCTTCACTAGCCACGTTGGAAGATAGGGTTGTGAAGAAGCTGCTAGGGGGTCCTGTTCAAAAATTTGCTGTAGGGCCCAGTCTTATTTGTTTTTGTCCCACCTTAACCGCATTTAAATCCGTTGAGCGTCTGTTCTGTTTGGGGGCCATATTTTTTTTTTTTTTTTACCCCTTCTTCTCTTCTTCTTATCCTCACCTCTTCTGTCCCCCCCCTCCTCAAACTCTCCTCACAGCCCCCTTTTTTTTTTTTCTTCTTTTTTTTTTGTTTCACCCCCACTTCAATACAGGAGGTTAACAAATAATTGACAATACTGGGAAAGTAAGGGTTTAAACACTAAGACTATCACATATGGGTTAGATGAAATCAGGTAGTTCAGGGTGAGGTTGAGAAAAAACACTAGGAGAGGAGGAAAACGAGGCACACAAGGGGGACCCGGGCAGGGGGGGAAAGCCGGGATGGATCTCACCAGTCGAGCATCTTCTCAGGGTCTTCCAGTCTGGTTTCACCCTCAGCAGACACTTCCGGAGAGTCCCACAGGTGGACAAGAAATTGGGAGGGAGATCAGAAAGGGAAGAGAACAATCCACCGACGACCCAAATCAAAAAGCAGCATGAGGAGTCCACCGGAGCTTTGACATCTCTGCAGGCATTTCGGCATCTCTGCAGGCGTTAAAGGAAACAAGTCGGAGCGAAGTCTCCACAGGACAGCGGGAGGGCAAACGAGGCAGGCATCGGGCTGACAGGAATAGAGGAGATGGGAGCGCTTTCACCTTGCAGGCAGGGGAACGGAGCAACAATTGGAACAACAACCGTCCCCTCCCGCTGCGGTCACATAGCGGGAAATACAAACGAGGAGTCACCAGGATCTAGAGCCATCTTGGAGACAGCCAACACGGAGGTAAGCTGGTGAGGGACGCTCACGTCATCATGTCCTCACTACCAACCTATATTGAGCAGTTCATGAGAGGAACTCATCAACATAGCTGTTTTGTAGGGAGGAATGGGCTAAAATTCCTCCAAGCCAATGTGCAGAACTATTCATTAATTAGTAGAAAAATTTAGTTGTAGTTGTTACTGCACAAGGAGGTCACGCGAGATACTGAAACATAATCATAAATATTATATTACTACTACTACTACTACTACTACTACTACTACTACTATTATTATTATTATTATTATTATTATAATATTTTTGACTCATTTGCTTGATCTGGTTATCTTTATCTAATTTTAGAACTTGTGTGAAAATCTGATATAGTTATAATATCATGAAAGACTTGTGTTGTAATATATAAATAAATTAAAACACTAACTAGCAGGAGTTAGATTACAATGTGAAATTCATTATACTGCATCTCCCATCATGTGACTACCATAGCTTCTGTTGGCCGGATGTAATGTTTACACAGCTTAACCTCTTTTAGAAAGATTTATATTTTGTGCAAAAAGTCTGAAATGCTTCTCCTGAAACATGTTACTATCACATATCTAATCATTCCAGAAGACGTAGCTACAGATGTTGCCTCCATGAGCTGTACCGAGCTGAGCGATGGTCTTACACTATGAACAGGGACAACCGTTTCCCAGTTCACATCTCCCCACAGTCAATAATTCTTTGCGTTACACACATAGCAGATTAGTTCTGATAAAATGTAAAACTTAAGTGAAGAGGTCTAATCTTGCCAAGTGCTGGAAGAGTAAACTTTTTTTTTTTTTTTTTTTTTTTTAAATGAAATTCTAAATTTGTAAATTCAGAGACAAAACAAGTTCAGATTTCAGGAAACTCAAGGCCCTTGCTTAATGTGAAAGGAGCTGGCTGTGGAAGGGAATTGATCTCAAAATTGGATAGTATAAACAGGTCCCCTTCAACAACAAAATGTGCGATACAAACATACTGGTGGACCATTGGAATGACATGAGAGACCCATGGCCAAGTAGAATGAAGTAGCCTTTACTACAACTGCCAACTGAATTAAATGATACAATCAATGCTTAGAGTTCAGCCAGAACTCTGTACTGTGGTGACTATCATTCTAAGTTGGTGAAATTCTTTTAGTGCAAAATATTATTTTCCTTTCAATGCCTGGAATTTTTTTTTTGTGCATTTTTTTTTAGTATCACGCTATAGACACAACATAAAGACTGGAAATGTAACCTCAAGATTACAATTGTGGAATAAGACCAGGGGCATAAATAGGAAAGGCTGCTGAATAGCAGATTTTTGAATAGCACCTCCTCCCCTTAGTGCATTAACATTACACACCAAAATGCACACTCTTGTGTGCATGAGGCCTAAATCTGTTGAACGAGTTTTAAAAAGTAGCCCTGTCTGATCCAACAGATCTAGGCAGCATAGGAAGAAGAGGACACCTGCTTGTGGTTGCGACAGCTAGCAGGTAAACAATGAAGAGAAGGAGCACTGCTTTCTCTTCAAACAGCTGATAAGCGGGGTGTCAGGAGTTGACTGCCCAGCGATTCGATATTGATGACCAGGGGCGTAACTACCATAGCGGCAGACCATGCGACTGCTATGGGGCCAAGGGCAAGAGGGGGGCCAGTTGGGATCATCCCCTCTTCTACTTGGGGTGCAAACTTGGTCAGGACTCTACCCTCTAAAGCAGGGTTTCTCAACTCCGGTCCTCGGGACCCAGCTACCAGTCATGTTTTCAGGATTTCCATAGTATTAAGCAGGTGATATAATTAGTGATCCCATTCCACTTATTATATATATTTTTTAGGTATTGTTACCAGGATGGCATGTTCATACAAAGCCACCGTGAAGTTCCCCTCTCTGACTGCGGTGCATCTCGCTTTCCCTGGGACTGACGTAGCTCCGCCCGCTGTTCAGCCATTGGTTGACCCTCTACCGAGCCTTCTGGCCGGATTGGCTGTCATGCAGGGGGTGTGTCCGGCGTGGTGGGGTATCACCCTTTTAATCTCAGCGTTCTGCGAGCCGCTTCGCGGCCATTACAGCGCCGATTTGTTGCACACCAGCACACTGCCCCTCAATCTAGAGGTGGACGGCTTAGGCAGGATGGTAGGTTCCAGTGATTACGCCGTGCCTCACACTAGAGGAATTCGGTCATAGACCTTACCTCTGCCTCCTTGTTGCAGCCTCAAGTGAATATATATATCAGAGGCTGTGGCCTTCAGTCACGGTGCATGTTTCTCCTGATGAAGTGCACCTTTGTGCATGGAAACGTGTTGAGCATAGATTACATAGGACTGTGTCAGAGGAATCGGTGCTCTTGACACACTAATCAGAGTCAGCGGCTCCTATCCTGTCTCAGTCCTGCACCTGTATTGTTTCAGTGCAGTGGATGTTTGCGCGCTGATATCCACTGTTAGTTGAGGTGATATCTGGTGCTATACATGGTACCAGGTACCCAGTTGTACAGTACTTCACCCAGGTTTCACACCTAGGACCTTGTGGTGATATGCCCCCCAGTGTTGGTGGGTTTTAGTTTGTAGGACACACCGATCATTCTGTTCCAGTACATCTCCACCTTCACTAGTGTGGTTATGATGATGGTTGGTCCCATAAATTAGTGACGTTTCAATCAGCTGCTTTGTGCAGTTTGGGTAGATACCCCTATATTTTATCCAGACATTATAATAAAGCCTTTGTTATTTTGTTTTAGCGTCATTTCATATATATATTTATTCAATAGTTTATTAGGACGCATACCTATTACACCATCCTCTAGTTGTTAATTTGATATAATTAGTCTCCATGCATCAGGACTTACCACAGGTATTCATTCTGTGGGATATTCTCAAATCCTGACCGGTAGGTGGGTCCCGAGGACCGGAGTTGAGAAACCCTGCTCTAAAGGAATGACTTTTAGCAAGTGAGGCAGTGGATAAAATGACCCAAGGGTCATTGAAAGGGGATTAGGTGGAAACCCTTCTGTCCTGTGGCAAGGGGGGGCTGATTTGATCCTTGCTATGGGGCCCTTACTTCTCTATGTATGCCACTGTGATGACCTGTCCTCAGGATTGTGCATAAATGTAAAAAAAGCTGACAACCCATATAATGGCGCTTTAAAGTAAAAAATATATATGCAAATGGTATCCATTTTTATTTTATTTTTTTACTATCAAAATTCTGTTTGTGGAGCACCTTAATACACTTTACTAAAAATATATGGCAATTGTGAAAGGGAATATTATTATTGATATTTTGGGTAATCTCAATAATTTATATTCATAAATAGGCGCGAGTCGTCTATTGATGACTCCGCCTATTTATACTCTAAATATACTAATTTACCTTGGTTGCCCTTACTCTACACTGAACTATATGCGACTTACTACTGCGGCGGCAACTATAAATGACTGTACATTGCGTTATGAATAATAAAGGAATTTGTTAACACAACAACAAGTTTACAGTCTAATTAGTGCTATCATTATATATATTTATATCAAAGGACATATAAATATATATACTTATAGTTGCACACAGTAATATCTAACAACACTACAAGACACCTAAACTACGCTACACACAGTACAATTCCACACCACAAACTACACTCACATACATACATATAATTAGCAGCACCCAACCCAGCCTGGCTATATACTGTCCCTATGGAGATATTACACTGCAAGGGTTAATATACATGCAGGCCAGGGAACACAATGCAGACCAGGGGTATAGTGGCACTGCAAGGGTTAACACATCAGGGGCTGCTGGGAATGCATGGGTTAAGGACCTGCAGGACAGTGCAGTAGGGGTTAATGGTGGCAAGGGGGGCCAAGGATCAGGGGTACAGGAGGGATTGATAATGCAGGGCAGGGGAATAGTAGGGGTTAATGCAGGGGTAGATAGGGTTTGGTGGCAGTGGGAAATGCAGGGCAGGAGAATAGCAGGGGTTGCTTATTCCAGTCCAGGGGTATCTTCTGAGCGCTGACTGCGCTCTCCTTCTTCCTCCTGGCCTTGAGCGCTGCTTGCGCTCTCCTTTCTTCTGGGGGCAGGTCAGGGTTCTCCTCTGAGCGCTTCTTGCACTCTTCCTCTTAGGGATTGGGCCGACCGGGTTTCTCTCCTCTTTTCCGCCAGCGCAGTGCTGCCTGAGCTTTCTCAATGGGGGGATCTTCTCTCTTCCTGAGCGCCGCACGGGCGGGGTATTTAAACATGGCCACGCTCGCTCCAGTCTTCCCGCGCTGCTGGCATGCGCAAGCACGCCTGCAGCCAAGTCCACGTGGGCTGGCACGGTGATATGACATCACCACACCAGCCCGCACGTCCTGGATCGTGCTTCCAGGCGGGGGGATCCTTTGATCCTCCCGCCTGTGAAGATATTGCATACCTCTGGTGCTGTACTCATAGCGCCGGAGGTACGCAGCATACAGGGGCAGGGGAGCTCTTTGTTCTCCTGTCTCTGTCATCAATGGGCAGAGAATTTTTATAACAATAGTCTATGGTGTCGCACTGCTACATGCGACATGCTGCGACTGCAATGCGACAGTCGCAGAAAAATCCATTTCTAATGTGCGACACCATAGACTATCATTATAAAAATTGTCGCGCGACATTGGTGCGACAAAATGTTGCACGCCAAATGTCGTCATGTAGACCTAGCCTTAGTCTGGACTTTGACTAGGCCACTACAAAACCTTAATTTTGTTTTCTTTCAGACATTCAGAGTTGGACTTGTGCTTTGGACCATTGTCCTGCTGCAGAGCCCAAGCACACTTGAGCTTAACCACCTCCGGACCGCCTAACGCAGATTCGCGTTCCGGAGGTGGCAGCGCTGCGCACAGTCACGCATATACGCGTCATCTCGCGAGACGCGAGATTTCGCTCCAAGCCGGCCCGCGCATGCGCATCGCGGGCCGGCAAAAGTTAAAGAACAAGTTAGTCACCAGCCTGCCAGCAACGATCATTGGCTGGCAGGCTGGCGATTTTTAAAAAATCCAATCACAAGCCATATAACAGATCATATTAGTAAATATGATCTGTTATATGGCTTGTCTGCTCCTGTGCTGGTCCTTTTCGTCGGTTGGATCCAGCACAGGAGCAGACTTCACAGTGAGTAGCACCAACACTACACCTTAGCCCCAGATCACCCCCCTGCACCCCAATTAACCCTTTGATCACCCCTTTGATCGCCCCTGTCAATCACCAGTGAAAGGAAAAAAAGTGATCAGTGTAAACTGTCACTTTTTTTTTTTCACTAGTATTGGCTGTTAGGTTTTAGGGATAGTTTAGGCCCCTTGGTTAGGTAGTTAGCGTCAGTTAGCGCCCACCCCACCGCACCGCAGTCACTTTTATTCGCTGAATAGCGTATCGCTAATCAGCATTTGTACTTTTATAGTATCTGTAAGTGATCAAAACTGATCACGGTCAGATCTATAATAGTATTAGTGTCACTTTAGTTCGCCCTCCACCCAAAACGCAGTGTTTGCCCGATCAGGCCTGATCGGTCGCCCACACGTGCGTTCACCCACGCCCGCCCCACCGCAGTGACAAAAAATATATATTTTTTGATCACTGCACATTCATTTTACACGCACTGCGGCGATAAAAAAATCAGTTTTGATATTTTTTATCAACCGCAGCGGCCTCCGGTACTTCGCTAGCCTCCCCTTTGTAAGACAGGTTTGCTTTTTTTCTTGGGTAGTCTCAGGGAATACCCCTAAATTTAGTAGTCCAAAATGTCAAACAGGGGGTATTCTTCTGAAGAGGCCTACAGGATTCTGACCCAGTCGGATGAGGAGTGGGAACCCTCATCTGATGAATCTAGCGGGTCAGAATATGAACCTGTGGAAAGCAGTGGCTCTCTGACCCAAAGTTCGGACGAGGAGGTGGAGGTCCCTGGCAGCACCAGGCGTACCCGGCCCCATGTCGCTAGACCACAGGTTATGCAGGATCCGCTTCAAGAGCAGCAGAGTGGGGCTGTCGCTGCCGGATCACGTGGTGAGGCATACACCAGCAGCGCAGCCCTCCCTGGACCTAGTACCAGCACTGCCGTACAACATGGTGACGTGGCGAGCACCAGAAGGGCAGTTGAAGCTGGTACGGTGGCACGTGCACTAGTTACCCCGTCGCAGCCACCGCAAAGACAGGCCCGTAGAGCCCCTAGAATCCCTGAGGTGCTGGCAAACCCTGATTGGCAGTCACCAACTTCAGCCGCACCTGTAGTTCCCCCTTTCACCGCCCAGTCTGGAGTTCGGGTTGAGACGGCTCAAATCGGTTCGGCCCTGGGATTTTTTGAGCTGTTCTTGACTGCGGAGCTCTTGGACTTAGTCGTGGCAGAGACCAACCAGTATGCCACACAATTTATATCCGCCAACCCGGGAAGCTTTTATGCCCAGCCTTTCCGGTGGAAACCAGTCCAAGTTTCCGAAATTAAAATTTTTTTGGGCCTTCTCCTCAACATGGGCCTGACAAAAAAGCATGAATTGCGGTCATATTGGTCAACGCACCCGATTCATCACATGCCCATGTTCTCTGCTGCTATGTCCAGGGCACGATTTGAGGCCATCCTCCGTTTCCTGCATTTTAGCGACAACACCACCTCCCGTCCCAGAGGCCACCCAGCTTTTGACCGGCTCCACAAAATTCGGCCCCTCATAGACCATTTCAACCAGAAATTTGCAGATTTGTATACCCCCGAGCAAAACATCTGCGTAGACGAGTCCCTAATACATTTTACCGGGCGCCTTGGCTTCAAACAGTACATCCCAAGCAAGCGTGCCCGGTATGGGGTCAAATTGTATAAGCTCTGTGAAAGGGCCACAGGCTATACCCACAAATTTCGTGTCTATGAGGGAAAAGATCAGACCCTGGAGCCGGTCGGTTGCCCTGACTACCTGGGGAGCAGTGGGAAGACAGTCTGGGACTTGGTGTCACCCTTATTCGGCAAGGGGTACCATCTTTATGTGGACAATTTTTACACAAGTGTGGCCCTCTTTAGGCATTTGTTTCTAGAACGGATTTGCGCCTGTGGCACCGCGCGAACTAGTCGCGTGGGCTTCCCCCAACGGCTTGTAACCACCCGTCTTGCAAGGGGGCAGAGGGCTGCCTTGTGTAACGAAGAACTGCTCGCGGTGAAATGGAGAGACAAGCGTGACGTTTACATGCTCTCCTCCATTCACGCAGACACGACAATCCAAATTGAGCGAGCAACCCGTGTCATTGAAAAGCCCCTCTGTGTCCACGACTATAATGCGCTCATGGGAGGGGTGGACTTCAATGACCAGATGTTGTCTCCGTATTTAGTTTCCCGCAGAACCAGACGCTGGTATAAGAAGGTGTCTGTATATTTAATTCAATTGGCGCTGTACAATAGTTTTGTTCTCTACAGTAAGGCTGGGAGAACACGATCTTTCCTCAAATTCCAGGAAGAGATCATCGAGAACCTCCTTTACCCAGGAGGTTCCGTGGCCCCATCCCCCAGTGTAGTTAGCCGTCTACACGAGCGACATTTCCCCAGTGTCGTTCCTGGTACCTCAACCCAACCGTCACCCCGAAAAAGATGTCGTGTCTGTAGCAGGAGTGGAATAAGGCGTGACACCCGCTATTTCTGTCCTGACTGTGCTGACCACCCTGCCCTATGCTATGGAGAGTGTTTCCGGAAGTACCACACACAGGTACACCTAGCATAGGGATTGCATCTCACAGGACAGGCACACAGGGCTATTAGGGCCCTTTTACTCTCAGCTGCTGCAAACCTCTCCTTTCACCTGGGATAAAGTGCATAACGTACTTCGCCACATCTTTGGGCGATTTGCGCTTTGCACATTGTCCCATGGGGAAGGAGAGGTTTGTTCTATAAAGGTAAAAAAAACTAAACAAAAAAAAAATTACCGGTAAGTAAAAAAGTTAAAAAAGTTTAAAAAAGTTAATATGTTCTGTTCTAAAGTTAATAAAGTTATTGCTTTGCGGCCTGGTTTTTTCTTTTTTGTTTTGTTTTTTTTACCTTCCAGGTGGACCAACCGATCGACCAGCTGCAGCACTGATGTGCATTCGGACAGAAGCATTGTGCTGCTGTCAGATTACACGCAAGTCGGTGTATGCGGCGCTGCAAGACGAGATTTCTCCTCTGCAGTAAAAGATATGTTTGCCGAGGCATATGAGCTGAGGAGGTGGCGGTGTTCATATACTTTGGCAAACACTTTGTATATATAAAAAAAAAAATCCCGGCAATGATTTATTCATCCACATCGATTGATGTGAATGGAGAAATCTGGTTTGCCAGGGCATACGAGCTGAAGTGGGTATGGATGTTGGGCGGAGCTCCTATGTCCTGGCAGACGCCTTTCCCCTCCTTTTTCTTTTTTTGGCAGAGATTTTTTCATCCACATTGATCGATGCGAATGAAGAAATCTGTGCCGTTCATTTTTTTCTTTCAGCCCAGAGGCTGAACGGAAAAAAAAAATCTCATTACCCGTATGCTCAATATAAGGAGAATAGCAGAAACTCCTAATGCTGGGCATACATGTAATGATTGCGGAGACCCTCAAATGCCAGGGCAGTACAAACACCCCACAAATAACACCATTTTGGAAAGAAGACACCCCAAGGTATTTGCTGAGGGGCATATTGAGTCCATGAAAGATTGAAATTTTTGTCCCAAGTTAGCGGAAAGGGAGACTTTGTGAGAACAAAATCCAAAAAATCAATTTCCGCTAACTTGTGCCAAAATTTTTTTTTTTCAATGAACTCGCCATGCCCCTCATTGAATACCTTGGGGTGTCTTCTTTCCAAAATGGGGTCACATGTGGGGTATTTATACTGCCCTGGCATTTTAGGGGCCCCAAAGCGTGAGAAGAAGTCTGGTATCCAAATGTCTAAAAATGCCCTCCTAAAAGGAATTTGGGCCCCTTTGCCCACCTAGGCTGCAAAAAAGTGTCACACATGTGGTATCTCCGTATTCAGCAGAAGTTGGGGAATATGTTTTGGGGTGTCATTTTACATATACCCATGCTGGGTGAGAGAAATATCTTGGTCAAATGCCAACTTTGTATAAAAAAAATGGGAAAAGTTGTCTTTTGCCAAGATATTTCTCTCACCCAGCATGGGTATATGTAAAATGACACCCCAAAACACATTCCTTACCTTCTTCTGAGTACGGAGATACCAGATGTGTGACACTTTTTTGCAGCCTAGCTGGGCAAAGGGGCCCACATTCCAAAGAGCACCTTTCAGATTTCACAGGTCATTTACCTACTTACCAGACATTAGGGCCCCTGGAAAATGCCAGGGCAGTATAACTGCCCCACAAGTGACCCCATTTTGGAAAGAAGACACCCCAAGGTATTCCGTGAGGGGCATGGCAAGTTCCTAGAATTTTTTATTTTTTGTCACAAGTTAGTGGAAAATGATGATTTTTTTTTTTTTTTTTTTTTTTCATACAAAGTCTCCTATTCCACTAACTTGTGACAAAAAAAAAAAATTTCCATGAACTCACTATGCCCATCAGCGAATACCTTGGGGTCTCTTCTTTCCAAAATGGGGTCACTTGTGGGGTAGTTATACTGCCCTGGCATTCTAGGGGCCCAAATGTGTGGTAAGGAGTTTGAAATCAAATTCAGTAAAAAATGACCTGTGAAATCCAAAAGGTGCTCTTTGGAATATGGGCCCCTTTGCCCACCTAGGCTGCAAAAAAGTGTCACACATCTGGTATCTCCGTACTCAGGAGAAGGTGGGGAATGTGTTTTGGGGTGTCATTTTATATATACCCATGCTGGGTGAGAGAAATATCTTGGCAAAAGACAACTTTTCCCATTTTTTTATACAAAGTTGTCATTTGACCAAGATATTTATCTCACCCAGCATGGGTATATGTAAAAAGACACCCCAAAACACATTCCTCAACTTCTCCTGAGTACGGCAATACCACATGTGTGACACTTTTTTGCAGCCTAGGTGGGCAAAGGGGCCCATATTCCAAAGAGCACCTTTCGGATTTCACTCGTCATTTTTTACAGAATTTGATTTCAAACTCATTACCACACATTTGGGCCCCTAGAATGCCAGGGCAGTATAACTACCCCACAAGTGACCCCATTTTGGAAAGAAGAGACCCCAAGGTATTCGCTGATGGGCATAGTGAGTTCATGGAAGTTTTTATTTTTTGTCACAAGTTAGTGGAATATGAGACTTTGTATGAAAAAAAAAAAAAAAAAAAAATCATCATTTTCCACTAACTTGTGACAAAAAATAAAAAATTCTAGGAACTCGCCATGCCCCTCACGGAATAGCTTGGGGTGTCTTCTTTCCAAAATGGGGTCACTTGTGGGGTAGTTATACTGCCCTGGCATTCTAGGGGCCCAAATGTGTGGTAAGGAGTTAGAAATCAAATTCTGTAAAAAATGATGAGTGAAATCCGAAAGGTGCTCTTTGGAATATGGGCCCCTTTGCCCACCTAGGCTGCAAAAAAGTGTCACACATCTGGTATCTCCGTACTCAGGAGAAGGTGGGGAATGTGTTTTGGGGTGTCATTTTATATATACCCATGCTGGGTGAGAGAAATATCTTGGCAAAAGACAACTTTTCCCATTTTTTTATACAAAGTTGTCATTTGACCAAGATATTTATCTCACCCAGCATGGGTATATGTAAAAAGACACCCCAAAACACATTCCTCAACTTCTCCTGAGTACGGGGATACCAGATGTGTGACACTTTTTTGCAGCCTAGGTGGGCAAAGGGGCCCATATTCCAAAGAGCACCTTTCGGATTTCACTCGTCATTTTTTACTGAATTTGATTTCAAACTCTTTACCACACATTTGGGCCCCTAGAATGCCAGGGCAGTATAACTACCCCACAAGTGACCCCATTTTGGAAAGAAGAGACCCCAAGGTATTCGCTGATGGGCATAGTGAGTTCATGGAAGTTTTTATTTTTTGTCACAAGTTAGTGGAATATGAGACTTTGTATGAAAAAAAAAAAAAAAAAAAAAAAATCATCATTTTCCACTAACTTGTGACAAAAAATAAAAAATTCTAGGAACTCGCCATGCCCCTCACGGAATAGCTTGGGGTGTCTTCTTTCCAAAATGGGGTCACTTGTGGGGTAGTTATACTGCCCTGGCATTCTAGGGGCCCAAATGTGTGGTAAGGAGTTAGAAATCAAATTCTGTAAAAAATGATGAGTGAAATCCGAAAGGTGCTCTTTGGAATATGGGCCCCTTTGCCCACCTAGGCTGCAAAAAAGTGTCACACATCTGGTATCTCCGTACTCAGGAGAAGGTGGGGAATGTGTTTTGGGGTGTCATTTTATATATACCCATGCTGGGTGAGAGAAATATCTTGGCAAAAGACAACTTTTCCCATTTTTTTATACAAAGTTGTCATTTGACCAAGATATTTATCTCACCCAGCATGGGTATATGTAAAAAGACACCCCAAAACACATTCCTCAACTTCTCCTGAGTACGGGGATACCAGATGTGTGACACTTTTTTGCAGCCTAGGTGGGCAAAGGGGCCCATATTCCAAAGAGCACCTTTCGGATTTCACTCGTCATTTTTTACTGAATTTGATTTCAAACTCTTTACCACACATTTGGGCCCCTAGAATGCCAGGGCAGTATAACTACCCCACAAGTGACCCCATTTTGGAAAGAAGAGACCCCAAGGTATTCGCTGATGTGCATAGTGAGTTCATAGAACTTTTTATTTTTTGTCACAAGTTAGTGGAATATGAGACTTTGTAAGAAAAAAAAAAAAAAAAAAAAAAAATCATCATTTTCCGCTAACTTGTGACAAAAAATAAAAAGTTCTATGAACTCACTATGCCCATCAGCGAATACCTTAGGGTGTGTACTTTCAGAAATGGGGTCATTTGTGGGGTGTTTGTACTGTCTGGGCATTGTAGAACCTCAGGAAACATGACAGGTGCTCAGAAAGTCAGAGCTGCTTCAAAAAGCGGAAATTCACATTTTTGTACCATAGTTTGTAAACGCTATAACTTTTACCCAAACCATTTTTTTTTTACCCAAACATTTTTTTTTTATCAAAGACATGTAGAACTATAAATTTAGAGCAAAATTTCTATATGGATGTCGTTTTTTTTGCAAAATTTTACAACTGAAAGTGAAAAATGTCATTTTTTTGCAAAAAAATCGTTAAATTTCGATTAATAACAAAAAAAGTAAAAATGTCAGCAGCAATGAAATACCACCAAATGAAAGCTCTATTAGTGAGAAGAAAAGGAGGTAAAATTCATTTGGGTGGTAAGTTGCATGACCGAGCAATAAACGGTGAAAGTAGTGTAGGTCAGAAGTGTAAAAAGTGGCCTGGTCTTTCAGGGTGTTTAAGCACTGGGGGCTGAGGTGGTTAAAGTCACAAACCGATGGCCGGACATTCTCCTTCAGGATTTTCTGGTAGAGAACAGAATTCATGGTTCCATCAACTATGGCAAGTCGTCCAGGTCCTGAGGCAGCAAAGCAGCCCCAAACCATCACACTACCACCACCATGTTTGACTGTCGGTATGATGTTATTTTTCTGAAATGTTGTATTAGTTTTACGCCAGATGTTAATGGATGAACACCTTGCAAAAAAGCTTTACTTTTGTCTTGTCAGTCCACAGAATATTTTTCCAAAAAGCTTGGGGATCATCAAGTTGTTTTTTCGCAATTGCGAGACAGGCCTTTGTGTTCTTTTTTGTCGGCAGTGGTTTTCGCCTTGGAACTCTCCGATAAATTCTATTTTTGCCCAATTTCTTTCTTATTGTACTGACCTTAACTGGGGCAAGTGAGGCCTGAAATGCTATAGATGTTGTTCTGGGTTGTTTTCTCACCTCCTGGCTCATTGATGCTCTTGGAGTAATTTTGGTAGGTCAGCCACTCATGAGAAGGTTCACCACTGTTCCATGTTTTCTACATTTGTGGATGATAGCTCTAGCTGTGTCCCAAAGACTTAGAAATAGCTTTGTAACTTTTTCCAGATTGATATATGTCAATGATTTTCTTTCTCATCTGTTCTTGAATTTCTTCAGATCAGGGCATTATATGTTGCTTTTTGAGATATTTTAGCCTACTTCATGTTATCAGACAGGTTCTAAGTGATTTCCTGATTCTACAGCTCTGCCAGTAATCAGGGCCAGGTTGTTTGGGATAGCTTTCTTGCCTTAATAAATGAATTCATCAAAAAACAGATTTTTGTTCTCACTCAGTTTATTTTTGTCTGGTAATCAAATTTGTTTGATAATCTTTGAAACAAGTATGACAAATGTGTAAAAAGATATCTGTAAGGGGCAAATACTTTTTCACAGCACTGTATAACAATATGTGTTCTCACCGCATATATTTAAAAAATATATATATAAATATAATATTAAAACACAAAATACAGGGACATCCTGACATTACTAACTTGGAGTTACCTAGACTTAGAAACTGATTTTTGTTCTCTATGTATATATTGATCCTCAGAATTCTAATACCTACTGGTTAGATGAAAGTATTTGCTGTTTTACCATGAACATACATGTAAATCCTCTTGTATATTTAGCAGCTTTGAAACAATGTTTGTTAAACAAGCAAATTTCACAAAGAATTTTAAATATTCTTTATTTTCTGAGGAATCAAAGGCAGGAGTCTTAAGACACGGATAGAAGCAGGCATGGACAGTACATTGTATGACAATGCATAGCTGCTGGCCTTGAGCAGCTCTTTTAAGTTCTAAGTTATTTCCAGTTGCAATGCTGTTTCAAGTTGGAAACGTCTTCACACTAGCTAACTACAGAACTATACTGTGCTATGGAAGCTTATTTGTGGTATACCAAGAATTACTTAGTGGTGTATTCCCCATCTGGATTATATTAGCATTTTGCAGAGCACACCATTTGCATACTAACCATGTGTCTTCTATGAGTCTCAATGCTAAATTTTCTTTTTTTTTTTCTAACATGAAAATGAAAAATTTCCATGCAGCTGCCACTAAGGGGAGCTCAGTGCAAAGATTATTACAGCTTCTTTTGCAGACAATGGTAACTGTATAAATTCCTCTGAACTTAGCTCCACTAGTGGTGGCTTAAAGGGAACCTGTCACCTGGATTTTGGGAATAGAGCTGAGGACATGGGCTGCTAGATCTGCGCTAGCACAGCCGCAATATCCAGTCCCCATAGCTCTGTGTGCTTTTATTATGCAAATTAACCTTAGATGAGTTCTGTCCCTGAGATGAGTGCAGCGTGAAGGAGCCCAGCACCGCCCCGCATCCTTCGAATCTCCTCCTTGCTCCCCGACATCACAAAGCTAGAGCGCCATAATCTCGCGATGCGCGAGCTAGCGCATGCGCAGTGTCAGCATAGTGTTCCTTCCCTGTGCTGGCATCAGCCTCAGGGAACGAACTGCGCATGTGCTAGCTCGTACATTGCGAGATTACGGCGCTCTAGCTTTGTGACGTTGGGGAGCAAGGAGGAGATTCGGAGGATGCGGGGGCGGTGCTGGGCTCCTTCATGCTGGACTTATCTCAGGGACAGGACTCATCTAAGGTTAATTTGCATATCTATAAAATCTTATTTTTGACACAATAAAAGCACAGAGAGCTATGGGGACTGGATATTGTGGATTTGCTAGCGGCGATCTAGCAGCCGATGTCCTTGGCTCAATTCCCAAAATCCAGGTGACAGGTTCCCTTTAAGGCAGACCATTGTGTAATATAGTATGTAAGTGAAAGAAGTGATTAGGATCTGTATGGGGGAGATTTACCAATGTATTTATGCCAGTTGTCCAACATAGCAGTCAGATAACATGGCTGTGACTGAGGGTGACTTTTCTTATTACAATTTTGTTTATTATACTTTATTTTGCTTCGAAAATCTGAAATCAACGGCATTGTGCTTTGCATTCCACATTCTGTAGGAGTGTTTGATGCACGCCTAATGGGAAACTTGGTGGGGCTTACTAGGTTTTGCTATGGGCCCTATGATATCTTTTTACTGCCGTACAAGATTTTTTATTTATTTAGAACTAAAATCTGTATTTGCTGTCACGATAAACTAATTGATATTGAAAGCTGAGATAAGGGGAAATGTTGATATGATACTCCAATTTTCTAATTCTGTCTCAGTGAAGATGTTTATAAATGATGCTAAGAAGCAATAGATCAATGCATGGCACGTGGATGTGCGATGCATGTCTTTTTCTCTACAGATTGGCATAAGGGGCAATGTAGATACGACACTCCAATTTCTAATTTTATATTTTACTAACATCAAATATGAAAGTCAAAGGGTACAATGTAATACTTCATTATAATAAAGTTATTATGATGTAATTCCTTGTGTTATTATTGCTTTCTATAAATGTTTATATAACTTTAACACACTGGCATTTGTACGGACTGTAGGTGGCTGTGCTGTCCAGCACTATGCATTAATATTGAACATCTTAACTTGTCCTCAAAAGCAGTTTATTCACAGCAATGTCACCTGTATTGCCATATGCTGCCTGTTACTGGAACAGACCAATTGTAGATTTCTGTCAGCTAAAAACACGGCAGTGTTTCTACAGATATCTAGTATGCAATGCCTTACAAAATATACTTACAGTGGTTGACCAATTTCTAAAACTATTTTCCAATAGCTACTACAGTCCTCAGCTGCTGCATCCATAGGGTTGAATTTATCATGCAGTTAACATTTGAAACCAGTTTTGCTTGAGTCTGCGTTGGCGTACTTTGCTCCAAATTTATGAGACATTGCATGTTGTTTGTTAAATTTGGACCATCTTTAAACTTTATACTTTTGTCTAGATATGCTACACTAGTTTTTTTTCTACTCCACCCTCCTACTGGAATAAGTCTGCAAATTTTTGTCTGACTTTTAAAAAAAAAAAAAGTACAGTGATAAATTTAGAGTGAAACTAATTAATATAATTAACCACACACACTTTTCAATCCACTTTTTTCGAAACTGGAGTGATTGGTGTAAAAATGGAAAAAGTCGCTACATTTTTGTTCAAGTAAGGCCAAAAAGTCCCAAAGCCCTATTTTACAACTATTTGTAAGTCAGAATTCATGAGTGCAGAGTGTGATTCACTCTATAGAGTAGTTGGCGTCTTTCTGACTGTGGGGTGGACAGGTGTCTTTAAAGAGCTCAGGCAGGTGCTACTAAGTTAGATTAATGAGTGGAGTACAGTTGGACTTTTTAAAGGCACAGTAACAGGTCTTTGAGGGCCAGAATTCTTGCTGTTTCTTAGGTGTTTAAATACTTATGTTCAGCAGTGCAAGACAAATAATTCTTTAAAAATCATACAATGTTATTTTCTGAATTTATTTTTTAAATTCTGCCCCTTTCGAGTGACAATGCACCTACAATGTGAATTTCAGACCCCTCCATGATTTCTAAGTTGGAGAAGTTGCAAAATTGCAGGGTGTTCAAATACTTCTGTTCCTCACTGTAAATTATATAGACATGTTAATACATCTTTAAAGTGTACCTGTTGTTTCAGATAATTTTTCAGAATAAGCTGTCCTGTTCCAGAATAAGCTACATGTGTGATAACATTATATCTGACCATTATTTGTATGTGGCATTTTTAGCAGTTTTTCCTCTGCAGGCTGCATCTATAAATCTCATTTGTCTCTGAAATAGTGGTTGAAGTCTAGCTGCTATCATGTCTATCTATACACTACACATGGAGACAGCAAATTTTGCTTCCTAATTCTCACTCATTTACTCGGATGCACCATATAGGACATTATAAAGAAGTACTGAGCAGTATAGATGTGAATAAAGTACTTGGGGTGAGATAGAACACTTCCTATGACTACTTTTCTTTGCTCTCTGTGCTCTTCTCTGCTCCTGTCCTTCCCCTTTCCAAAAACTTTGATGGAATTATGTAATCTGATCAGTGAGCAGGCAACACATCTTGCTCTTATAGATGGATGTTATAGGGGCCACCCACAGACACCGTTGCTCTGCTTACTCCCCTCAGTCTCAGCGGCATGGACTCAACTCCTCCTTCCCTCCTCTTCCCTATGGGTAGGGGCAGACAGAGTACACAATTATAGATCCCAAACAGGAAAGCCATGTGTATTCTGATTTTGTACAGCACACTGATGTGGCAGTATGTCTGTCAGAGAGACAGAATATAAAGCTTTACTTTTAGACACTCAATACAGTTAGTTTAGGGTTAAATAGGGATAGTGTTATGGAAGTAATTGATAGACCGAGAGAGAGATTTTAGCTAGGGACAGTATAGGTCTTTCAAACTCAGTGTAGTGTGTATTTCACTGGGCTTCAGCCATTGGCAACCATTGAGGCTGTGCTTTCACTGCAAAACAATATTTAAAGTTACAGTACTTTATGTTTTCTTAGTGTGTAGGAGCCAGCTTGAAGCCCAATTAACATAAAAAATAAAAAATGCACTGACTGACATGTTTTAATGTATCATAGTTGCACTGGATTCTATCCAATTGTGCATTTTTTTCTAAAACACTGTTGCAATGTTTATTAAAATAATAAGTCACTGTATATATATATATATATATATATATATATATATATTGTTGTGTACTTTGTCCAATTGCACATTTTTTTCAGAAAAAAAAAAACTGTTGAAAAGTTTCTTAATGTGTACCAAACCTGACCAGATATATTGTGAAAACTGTAATACAATAATTCTATTAATCACAAACTAAAGGACCTGAAGTGTTGTTCTGTGTTATTTACTCAGGGACTGACAATACAATGTGACTTCTGTTTGTTCAACCATTTCTAGACCAGTCCATTTACACCCCCCCCCCCCCCTTCCTGACCAAGCCTAATTTTGTGAATATGACATGTCACTTTATGTGGTAATAAGTTTGGAATGCCTTTCTGAGACAATTTTTTTTGACACATTGTACTACATGTTAGTGGTAAATTTGCATCAATTTGTCTTACCTTTAGTTATAGAAAATATCCCAAATTTATAGAAAATTTGAAAACATTCATTATTTTCTAATTTTGAATCTCTTTGCTTTTGCAGATACAGTAGTTATACCTCATGAACTAGTTAGTAATTAACATTCACCATATGTCTACTTTATGCTAGCATAATTTTTTTTTATTTTTTAGGACATTTAAAGGTTTAGAACTTTAAAAGCAATTTTGGATTTTTTCAAGAAAATTTCCAAAATCAACTTTTTAAAGACCAATTCAGTTTTGAAGTCACTTTAAGGAGCTTACATAATATAAACCATCCATAAGTTACTCCATTTTAGAAACTACAGTACTCCCACTATTCAAAACTGATTTTTAAAAGTTGCTAACCCTTTAGGTATTCCACAGGAATTAATGCAAAATGGAGGTGAAATTTCAAAATTTCACTTTTCTTTTGCAGATTTTCCATTTTAATCAATTTTTTTCTACAACATATCAAGGGTTAACAGCAAAACAAACCTCAATATTTATTACCCCATATGTGTTTGTAAACTGCTGTATGAATGCTCAGAAGGCAAGGAGCACTATAGGGATTTTGGAGGGCAGATTTAGCTGGAATGATCTTTGGGCGCCATGGTGCACTTGAATAGATTCTGAGGTATTCCTACAGTGGAAACCCGCAAAAAAGACCACATTTTAGAAACTACACCACCCAAGGAATTTGTAGGGGGTGTAGTGAGCACTTTGATCTAACAGGTATTTCATAAAATGTATACTTGTTTGTGAAAATGAAAATATTTTTTTTTTACAACAAAATGATGCTTTAGTTCCAAACTTTCTTCTTCAAAAGGGATAACACTAAAATATCAACCCACAAGTTGCTACCCATTTTCTCCTAAATACATAATCTCCCCACATATGGTTGTAAACTGCTGTTTGGGGATACACCTGTGCTCAGAAGGGAAGGAGTGGTACCTTGATTTTCTAACATGGAATTTGCTGTAATAAATTTTAAGAGCCATAACTTTTTAATTTTTTTTGTTGACTAAACTGTGTGAGGGCTAATTTTTTGAAGGACAAGCTGCAGTTTTTAGTGACACCATTTTGGGGTACATTTGGCTTTCTGATTGCTTTTTATCTAACTGAAATTCTGTCAGTGTTTTTTTATGAGGTTCATCATGTGGTACATTTGATATGATAACTTTATTCTGCAGGTTGATACGACTATGGCAATACCAATTTTATATTGTTTTTTTCCCATGTTTTACTACTTTTGCTAAATAAAATCCCTCTTTATTAAAAATCTGTTATATTTTGCATCATCAAATTCTAACATCCATAATATTTTTATTTTTATGCCAACATAGTCTGAGGGCTTGCCATTTTCAGGACTGTACTTTTTATTGGTACTATTTGAGGTATATAAGACTTTTTGATGATTTGATATTTTTATAGAGCTGGTCGTTTCGGATATAATGATACCAAATATATCTATTTTTTCAGTTTTACACAATAAGAGCATTTTCTTAGAGCCATATTTTTTTTGCACGGGGCTAATTTTTTGCAGGATGAGGTGAAGTTTTTATTGGTTCCATTTTGGGGTACATACGACTTTTTGATTGACTTTTTTTGGGAGGTGACTAAAAGCTGTTTTGGCATAATTAGTATTTTATTTAACTTTTTACAGTGTTCACCTGATGGGGTAGATTATGTGATATTTTTATAGAGCCGGTAGTTATGAATGTGGAGATACCAAGTAGTTTCTATTTTGTAAATTCTTTCTATTTTTTAAAATTTTTAAATAACTTGGGTATGGAAAGAGGGCGCTTTTTTCACACATTTTTTTATTTTTTAAACCCCTTTTTATTTATTTTTTATTTTACAATTTGCATCCCCCATGAAGTCATACAAGACCATTGGGGGACATTTAACATCACCTTTTTTTTTTTCTCCTGTAACTGGGGCTGGCCTAGTAACCCCAGTTACAGGTGGAATACAGCCCCCGCAGAGGAAGCGGATGAGATTGTAGACTGAATAGTTACCTCATCATCTCGGTCACAGCAGGATGATGTTGGTGTTACCTCTTAAATAAGGGCACAGTGTATTTCTCATGCTCCTCTTCCTTGTGACCCTAAACAAGGCTTTTAATTTCAATCATCTCTACCTACACAGGATGCCATTGAAGATGTTCAAGATAGTCTCCCTGTTGATGAGTTGTGTGTCAGTGTGTACAGTAGATTGTCTAGAGGTGCAGGTTCGGTTGGAGGCAGAGGGCCTGATGACTGAAATGTATACCTGAGTTGTGGTGGTAGTAGTGGCACTTACAGTCATGGTGGTTGTGATGGTAGGGGCATTGGTAGCCATGACAAATATAGATATGGGAACCATGAGGGGTTGGAAAGG
Organism: Bufo bufo; assembly: GCF_905171765.1. Lineage (NCBI taxonomy): Eukaryota > Metazoa > Chordata > Amphibia > Anura > Bufonidae > Bufo > Bufo bufo. The sequence continues at coordinate 395,306,338 of NC_053390.1, forward strand.
AGTCCATGACATATAACAGTCTGAGAAAAGTGGTAAGGATGATGATGACAATGATGATGATGGCCATGATGATCATGTGTTAGACAGGACAGGGGAAATGAAACAGAGTTATGGTTCTTTGACAGAACCAATTCTCCCCAAACCAAAACAATTATGTGATGAAAAAATCCAGTGATAATATAATTTTAATCCCACCTTGCTAACTGGTTGTAATCCTTATTTATTCACAAAACAGGTATTAAAAGATGAAAAGGCATTGATTTTTTACAACACCCCTTTAAATTTGAGTTTAGTTGAAGAGCAAGTGTTTAGTTACAGTAATTCATACATGTAATTCTCACAAGGAAGTTTAAATCTAAATTAATATTTTTGTGCAAAAATTTTGAGAATAGAGTTTTGTCAAGAAAAATAAAGTTAAACAAAAGTATGCCAAATTAGTATATCGTCAATTGAACACCCTACAAGTCACCTAATCGTGGCTGGCATAGGCCCTCTTACAGAGCCTATATCTTAATATATTGATTGATTATTGCACCCCCTACATAGGGATATTCTTTGTTATTTGAAGGGTACAAACTATATTGTATGTGATTTAAGAGATTTCCACTGGCAGGAATATTACAAGTTAGCGTTAGACGTTGAGTACTTATATAGCTCTATTCCTCATCACATAGTGATTGAGGCGGTTCAGTGTTTGATGAGAAATGGTTCCGTCAAAAACCAGAACCATAATTGGGAAACAAGTTGAATGTGGTTTGTTTAATATTTTTAACGGTGTTTGAGGACAAATATACTGTTGACAATCCATTTACACAGCACTAAACTTTGATGATATCTTGTTTTGTCAGATATTGAACACATAAAAATGCCACAAAAAGGAGGCAATATCAATAAGTTATTTCTGCAGTGATAAGGCAAATGGATTATTTGGATGAATTCCATGGACCATCTTGGACTGATTGAGAAGAATGATTTTAGTGTATTCTTGTAGATGTAGCACTGCTTTTTTAATTGTGTGTCTATTGTTACTAAAAATGAGCAAATCAAAGCTGACGAAGTCGAATTCGTTCCGAAATTCAGGAAAAATTTGATTCTGAACTAATGCAAATTTCTTTGCGCTTCGTGGTAATGAATCGCAATTTTTCCTAACATGGCGGCTAGCTGGCTACAATGGCGGCTAAAATGGCGGCTACACGTGTGAGGACATGGGGCAAGAAACTCTGGGAAGGCGGGATGACCCATAATGCCATGCATGCAGCCAATCAGCAGCCAGCCCGGTGATGTCACAGCCCTATAAATACGGCGGCCATCTTAGAGTCTGCCATTCACTATGGTACTTTATTCAGGGACAGACGTGTATGTAGACGCTAGGGAGAGTGAAAGAAAAACGAATTGTTAAAAAAAAAAAGGAAAGAAGCGATTCACTAGTGCAGGGAAAGGATAGTGAGAGGAATCATTTCACAGGCAGGGAGAGACGTGTGAAGATGCTAGGGAGAGTCATAGGAAAATCCTCATTGTGAAAAAAAGCAATTTACAAGTGCAGGGAAAAATTACTTGGGGATCCAGATAGTCTCATAATACAGCTCTGTCATTCCAGCAATTAGTTATTGCGGTGCAAGTGCTATGTTGAAAAGCCTAGTGGCTTTTATCTGTGGAAAAAGATAAATATATGACGCAGGTCACTTTTGCTGTTAATTGCGCTGCTATCACTTAGTGGCCTATTTCAATACAATACGAGAAATATTTACGAAGGTCACTTTTGTTGTTATTTGCGCTAAAAGAGTTTATTGTCATATTTCACTACAATACGAGAAATAAAGACGCAGTTCACATTTGGTGTTATTTGCGGTAAAAGCGTTTATTGCCATATTTCTAGAGAAAAAGAGAAAAATAGACTAAGTTCATATTTGCTGTTATTTGCTCTAAAAGCGTTTATTGTCATATTTCACTACAATATGAGAAAAATAGACGCAGTTCATATTTGGTGTTATTTGCGCTGAAAGCGTTTCTTTTAATATTTCACTACAATACGGGAAAAATAGACGCAGTTCAGATTTCATGTTTTTTTGCACTAAAAGTGTTTGTCATATTTCGCTATAATACAAGAAAAATAGACGCAGTTTACATTTGGTGTTATTTGCGGTAGAAGAGTTTATTACAATATTTCACTACACTTTATGAATGAAGCAGGCAGAGCAGGCATGTAACGTAGTGAATGACGTTACACTGCCACCGCCCACCCGGCCTGCCTACAGGAGTTTCAAGTGAGTACCATACTACATGGATTTCTCTATGCTGCAGAGCATTGCTATAGTTTAAAACAGCGCCCATGCCTAAACGTTACCTATTAATACTACAGTGAGCAGGGCCCGGTGTAATAGGATACAGTGACTGCACCAGGCCCCGCTGCCATAACAACACCAGATCCCGGCCCTCCCTGCTGATACACCGCCGGCCATGCTGTGCAGCATCGCGGTCGGTGATGTATCAGTGTAAACGGCAGTATTCGCCCCATAAGGCGAAAAATACGGTAAATAACATTAGTAGGTGAGAAGCCTTTGTGGAACTTTGTGGTTCTCTTCTGCATAATTGCCGAATGCTTTATAGCACTAGGCTTGATAGGACTCAATGTGCAATCTGCAGCAGAGACCAACTTCTCTATTTTTTATTTTATTTTTTTCTTCTTTGCACTAGTACTTTATTGTATTGGACTATATGCAATCAGATCTAATGTATATATACTTCTGCTTCTTCCCTGTATATGTAACTGAGTACTAGCCTCATCCCAGTTGTCCCTCTTTATGTATTTTATCCCGCTGAATAGTGTGGACTCTATTATATGTTTTTAAAGGATTGTATGTAATAAAGAGATTTTTTACTAATAATATGGTCGTTTGTAGTTTAATGACCTGGGCATACACATCTTTGCTGTAGGTTTTGTTTTAATTTATTTAGTTCAGCTAAAAGTATGTCAGACAGAGAAGTGACAGGCCCTGCACAGGGGAATGTCAGAGGCTTAAATGATTCTCTCGCAGGCACAGGTCGCAGCAGAGTAAGGGGGCGTGGCAGCAGGGGTTTCTTCCTGAGGCCTCAGGTCCACATGTCAGCTAGTGGTCATGTCTTGACCAGCAACCCAGCAGTTCTTGATTGGTTGACTGGATCTTTGACTTTGTCGCAAGTGACAGCAGCACCGGCAGCCTGAGTCTAGAGTCGTTGATGAGCAGCTTTCTTCACCCGCATAGTGAAGAAACTACTCACCAGAAGCAGCAGGTAGACCTAGAAGAGGACCTGAACCAGAAGGTGGTGGCATACTTTGACAGCACCCTGCCAGCCGTCATAGAATATCCGCTGGACTACTGGGCAGCCAAACTGGATTTGTGGCCGCAACTGGCCGAGTTTGCCCTGGGAAAAGCTGTCCTGCCCGGCCAGTAGTGTGGCATCAGAGTGGGTGTTTAGTGTGGCGGGCCATAGTTACCCCAAGAAGAACTCGCCTGTCCGCCCAAAATGTGTAGAGACTTACTTTTGTCAAGATGAATCAGGCGTGCATCAGCCAGGATTTCCACCCACCAATGCCTGATGCATCAGATTAGATCATCCATCTCCACACTATGTCATCGTGCCACTCTGTGGTACCATGCTGCTGCTGCCATCTCCACACTGTCACCGTGCCACTTTGTGGCCTCCTGATGCTGCCATGTCCACATTATGTCACCATGCCACTTTGTGGACTCCTGATGCTGCCATGCTGCCGTGTCCACACTATGTCACCTTGCCACTCTGTGGTATCATGCTGCTGTTGCTGCCATCTCCACACTATGTCACCGTGCCATTTTGTGGCCTCCTGATGCTGCCATGTCCACACTATGTCATCTTACCACTCTGTGGCATCATGCTGCTGCTGCTGTCATCTCCACACTATGTCACCTTTCCACTTTGTGGCCTCCGGATGCTGCCATACTATGTCACCTTGCCACTCTGTGGTATCACGCTGCTGCTACTGCTGTTGCTGCCATCTCCAACTATGTCATCTTGCCACTCTGTGGCCTCCTGATGCAGCCATGTCCACACTATGTCACCATGCCACTCTGTTGCCTCCTGATGCTGCCATCTCCACACTATGTCACCGTGCCACTCTGTGGCCTAATCATACTCCGCTGTCACCTCCACACTTTGTCATTGTGCCACTCTGTGGCCTCCTGATGCTGCAACCTCCTTCAGACCCTGTCATTGTGCCACTTTGTGGTCTCCTCATGCTGCTTCCACCTCACCATTATGTCATAGGGCCACTCTGTGGACTTCTCATAATGTTACCACCCTCCCCACTCTATGACGGGGTCGCTATTGTCCTTGTTTGGCCTTCTTGAAATCACCATTTATTTGACCTTTCTTCTAATCGGTCAGAAGGAAAGAAAAATGAGACACACAACGGATCCTGTCTATGTAGCAGCTGTAAGGCCTGTATGACATGGTCCCTATTTTGCATCAGAATTGGCTTGTGATTTGGTAGCCAAAAGCAGGAGTGGGTAGAAAACACAGAAGACATGCAAATATTCCATTCACGTGTCATCTCTGTTTTAGATCCACTCCTGTTTTTTTTGGCATTAGCAATACTGATGGATTACTGAGCAAATGCTGACTGAGTGAAGGCATATGCTCAACAGACAGGATTCGTTTTTTGTGGGTTGTTGTTCTGATGGATCAGAGGAAGGGCAAAATAATCAGTGACGTCCTCACACACACACTTACTGCTGACACCCACTCCACTCTGTCGGGGGGGCTCTACTTTATATAAGCGTTTAATAGGGTGTAAAAGGAGTGCGCATCTTCTTGACACTAACATGGACCTGTAAGGCTGAGTTAATACTTGAGTTATTTGGTCAGTTTTGGCCCTGTGACTGCCAAAATAAGTGAAGTGTGCAGTGATTCTAATAGCAACGCCTGTCCTCTGCATGTCATACTGACTGACAGTATTATTTCACTACCCCAGCACACTCCCTATGCATGTTACTGCAAGGCACAGTGTTCTACACCCATGTAAAGGCTCTATGCAGCCGGGAAATTTTTTATCGCGATTCGTCGCGAATATATTCGGATCGAAGCTAATTTTTGGGGAAAATTCGGCGAACCGGCCGAATCGAATTTTTGAGAAATTCGCTGATCTCTAATTGTTACTATTGCAATAATGCAGATGGCTCATTTATTTGTACACACTGGCACCATGATATAAAAGGCTTGAAAAAACACGTAGCACAAAATAGCCATTGTCGCTTGTCTATGCACTGAACTCTTATTAGCCTGGTTTTATGTGTACTTTAAGCCCTTTTGTGAACTTATAATTTTTCTTTTTTTTTTACTCCTTGCTTTCCTGAAGCCATAGCTTTATGAGGGCTTGTTATTTTGTGGGCCAATGTGTACTGGTACCATTTTATATTGCATAGGATGTAGTGGAAAGCTGGAAAAAAATTCCAAATGGGGTGGAATAGAAACAAAATGCAGGAAAAATTACTTGTTACTATCATTCTCTGGGTCAATATGGTTATAGATATATTTACTTAAAATTTTAAATAATTAAAAACAACTTTAAATGTCATATTCTGACCACCCATAACCTTTTATATTTATGTCTACGGAGCTGTGTGAGTGCTTATTTTTTGAGGGATGATGGGATGATCTTTATTTTTTATTGATACCATTTATTTTTAATAAAAAAAATCCCCATATGGGGAAAGAGGAGTGATTTGAATTTTTATATTCTTTTTATTTATTTTTTATACAGTGGGGGAAATAATTATTTGACCCCTCACTGATTTTGTAAGTTTGTCCAATGACAAAGAAATGAAAAGTCTCAGAACAGTATCATTTCAATGGTAGGTTTATTGTAACAGTGGCAGATAGCACATCAAAAGGAAAATCGAAAAAATAACTTTAAATAAAAGATAGCAACTGATTTGCATTTCATTGAGTGAAATAAGTATTTGAACCCTCTAACAAAAAAAGACTTAATACTTGGTGGAAAAACCCTTGTTTGCAAGCACAGAGGTCAAACGTTTCTTGTAATTGATGACCAAGTTTGCGCACATTTTAGGAGGAATGTTGGTCCACTCCTCTTTGCAGATCATCTCTAAATCCCTAAGGTTTCGAGGCTGTCTCTGTGCAACTCTGAGCTTGAGCTCCCTCCATAGGTTTTCGATTGGATTAAGGTCCGGAGACTGACTAGGCCACTCCATGACCTTAATGTGCTTCTTCTTGAGCCACTCCTTTGTTGCCTTTGCTGTATGTTTTGGGTCATTGTCGTGCTGGAACACCCATCCACGACCCATTTTCAGTTTCCTGGCAGAGGGAAGGAGGTTGTCGCTCAGGATTTCACGATACATGGCTCCGTCCATTTTCCCGTTTATGCGAATAAGTTGTCCTGTGCCCTTAGCAGAAAAACACCCCCAAAGCAAAATGTTTCCACCCCCATGCTTGACGGTGGGGACGGTGTTTTGGGGGTCATAGGCAGCATTTTTCTTCCTCCAAACACAGCGAGTTGAGTTAATGCCAAAGAGCTCTATTTTGGTCTCATCAGACCACAGCACCTTCTCCCAGTCACTCTCTGAATCATTCAGGTGTTCATTGGCAAACTTCAGACGGGCCTGCACATGTGCCTTCCTGAGCAGGGGGACCTTGCGAGCCCTGCAGGATTTTAATCCATTGCGGTGTAATGTGTTTCCAATGGTTTTCTTGGTGACTGTGGTCCCTGCTAATTTGAGGTCATTAACTAACTCCTCCCGTGTAGTTCTAGGATGCTTTTTCACCTTTCTCAGAACCATTGACACCCCACGAGGTGAGATCTTGCGTGGAGCCCCAGAGCGAGGTCGATTGATGGTCATTTTGTGCTCCTTCCATTTTCGAACAATCGCACCAACAGTTGTCACCTTCTCTCCCAGCTTCTTGCTAATGGTTTTGTAGCCCATTCCAGCCTTGTGCAGGTCTACAATTTTGTCTCTGACATCCTTGGACAGCTCTTTGGTCTTTCCCATGTTGGAGAGTTTGGAGTCTGCTTGATTGATTGATTCTGTGGACAGGTGTCTTTTATACAGGTGACTAGTTAAGACAGGTGTCCTTAATGAGGGTGACTAATTGAGTAGAAGTGTCTAACCACTCTGTGGGAGCCAGAACTCTTAATGGTTGGTAGGGGTTCAAATACTTATTTCACTCAATGAAATGCAAATCAGTTGCTATCTTTTATTTAAAGTTATTTTTTCGATTTTCCTTTTGATGTGCTATCTGCCACTGTTACAATAAACCTACCATTGAAATGATACTGTTCTGAGACTTTTCATTTCTTTGTCATTGGACAAACTTACAAAATCAGTGAGGGGTCAAATAATTATTCCCCCCACTGTATTCTTATAAATATATTTTGTGTAGTGGAATATCAATAAGAACCTTGTTTGACTGGGGTTCCTTAGACCCAACAAAGGAAATTAATCTGACAGTGAGTTCATCTATATACAACATTAGCATGTCCACTTTTAATTGCGTTGTGAACAGTGTTACCACTACACACAACATATATCATTAATAAGGTTTACTAGGTTACATGGGAATCAACTTATAAGAAATAGACCCTAGTGGCAAATGATTGGCTCAATACTCAGCTCCAAAAGGTGCTGTCTTTTTCAGGACCTTTGGCATCCATTATTGTATGTTCAATACTGGTCATACAGTATATTTCTTGCACATATACAAATATGTAATAACATGCTTCAACGTTAGATTGTTTTACTATGGTGACATCATACGCACCAGATTTGAACTGGTCACAGAAGATAACACAATAGAATTTACAAGTATTTTTAGTTGATCTTTAACCAAAAATCTAATAACTGAATAATTTTAATATTGCTCTTGTATATAAACTTCATGATATAACTAGGTCAGTTCGATCATTTTTTAATTTGCCATGTAAAAAATGTTTCCTAATAGGACTTTGCTGGGAACACCCACATCGACAGCAATTTTGCATAGTTCTGCAGTCAGAAGATTTATGTTTCAATGAAAAGCACATCATTAGACGTTGCTATAAACTCAACTATCCAAAAATAACTCATACTCTTATACAGCAAAGTATAATTAGCTATAGTAGTAAAAGCAAGATTTAGTAGTCACTCCAGCTGGCCAGGCTCTTCATGGCCAGTACGAAAGCCTGGAGTTCAGGAATATCATTAGAGGACAACACTGACTAGTTAGTCTATTTACTAGCTTTTGCCACACTAGAAACTAGGAACAAATTAGTTTGATATAGTATTTCAATGACACAGGACATGTTCAAACAGTTTCTATCTATTTAGTGGAATACTGCATGATTTTATCATGAATGACATACTCAGACCCTCCATATATTTCATTTACAAGCAGAAGGTTGAAGATTGCTGTTTTCTAGTTAAGAACACTTAGACAATAGTGAACAAGTTATGTTATGAAGACTATTCTTTGATAGAGCTGCAAAATGCAGAAAAATGAGATGAGAGTTTAGACTAACATCATTTAAACATGTACATTCCCCTAGTGCTCATGTGGGTTTTCCCCAGCAATCTGAAAGACACTTTTAGGTTATTTGACATTATATGAAATGGCCTAGGAAGAGGTGCTTGCGGAACCTAAGTGCTTGTGGAGTACAGCTGATCGGCAGAGGTGCCTGGTGTTGGATCCCCACTGATTAGATATTAATGACCTATTCTGATGATAGGCCATCAATAAAAAAAAATCCTTGAAAACCCAATTTAACCTACAATAAATAAATTCCACACCCAGACCCCCCCCCACCCCCAACCATGCAAGAGATACATAAGATATAGAGTACAAAAGCACTTTAAACAATTCATGTACTGAGCTTATTTATTTTCTTTTTTCCAAGTGAAGCAAGGTTAATTATGATTGGTTCATCAGCAGAAAATAAGCAAAAAAGAACAAAACATTGGAGAGTTCTAAAAATTTGATGTTTCCAAAAGTGATTAGTAATTTGATTTTATACTTAAAATTGATCACAATTAAACTATGCTCATGACTTAGGTGATTCACAAATTCCAACCATAAAAAATATAGTTAAAATAATATTTCAAGGAAATGATGACTACTAGAAGAAGAAATATTTAGAATACATAGAAGGAAAAAGGACTGATTTTAATTTCTGTTCTTCAACCCATAAGCAAACTACGGGCTGTTGCTTCCCAGTTTGTAGAGGCTGTATCCTAATTGCAAACTACAATCCACCATGAATCTACAACTCTATAAGGAGTGCCCAGGATAGGTGTGGAAAACTGAAATTTTACAATAACCATGCCTCATTGTCAGACCATTTCTTTAATTAATATTAGGTGTATGTCTGTTTTTGTAACGTCTTAATAAATCTGCCTTATTTATAATAGTGCAGATTTAATTTAGGCCTCATCCGCTAAGGCTTCATTCACACTACTATAGAAAATATACCAGTGCTAATGCTATGCTCATTATATAACTGTGACATTCTTGTCAGGGGACCATAATACTAGGGGTACTATGGGGGGGGGAGGCATAACATGTATTGAGGATAGTGCAGGGGTTGGGATAAAAAGCAAAAAAACAAATGTAATTGATCAGTTTTTAATGGCTATTTTTAACGGATGTTAAAAGCTGATGGAAAATGGATGCAAAACGACCATTACAAACAGATAGACATCAGAAAACCAAAATGACCATGAAAACTGACAGTGTGTCCATTTTTTATGGTCATGAATGCAACCTAAATTAATAAATCATGTATTGTATATTCTGCACTGCAGTGTGTATATGTGTATAAGTCAATTGACAGAGAAATATCATAGATTATTATAGTCTCCAGAAGAGATTGAGCACATATCATATCTTCCTTCTCCAAAGACCAGGACATTGCATACAAAGGCTTATCTGTGTGTATTGTGTATATTGTTATTGTCCTTCCATATCTAAACCTCTGACATAAAGTTCATTCACCCATTAACCCACCCACTTTCTAACAATATTAAGATCTATCCAGCAAAGCTGACAAGTGAGCCACTCACCAAAGGAAGCCTCAACCTAGTGTAACTAATCTTGTGGTTGGTAATTGGTATGACAACTGGAATATTTAATTTTTTCTTTTTGTAAATGGTGTGACACCGTGAGAGATTTGGTATGGGAAAACAGGTATTTTCCTCCCAGCATGTGCTGTTGGGCTGATTTACAGCCAGGTGTGGTCAAATACCGGACCGGATTTTAAGTGCCGGTCCGGGTTTTGGCAGCACCTGGCTGTCCTTAAATAGGCATCTGGGCTCAGAAGCGAGGTCTCTGTGTTGGGATCTGGGAGCCTTGTGTCTGGATGAAGGCTTGCTACCTGTTTGGTGTGAAAACAGGTTGGTGCTGCTATCAGCAAGGACTCTTTGAGGCAGAATTGCTGCATGGTGTGAATTACCACCAACACCGCAAGGTGACTTTCTGTTTGAATATGACTGTTTGTTTTGTCACTTCCCTAAAGTGTGAATAAAACACTGAACTGTTCGATCCAAAGAACTTGTTGTTGCCTCTATACTGCGTCCGCTAATCCTGTCTACCAGAGCGAGTCCCCACAATAGTTAAAAAAAGAAACCACATCAAACTGGCAATAAAATACGCTTATGATAAAAATGTAATTCTCTTTAAATTGGCCAATGTGACATGTCCTGGGCCCATGATTTTCATTCTGAATAACTTGACTTCTTTCCAGCCTGAGACAGAATCTTACTTATATAGCTTCCAGCAAATGTTACCGAATGAAATGAATTATGAGGATTCCATAGTAGAAGCAGAGCGTGTGGAGACAAACACATTCTACTCACAGATTATGCCTGACTCTGCTTCTATTTTTCCATTAGATTAAAACAATACTATTGAGTCCGCTTCTAAAAGAAGTAAAAAGCTGAAGCTCTACTGTAGAGTCAACTACTGTACTCTCAGAAATCATCTTGGGACAAAATATGTGGTCATATCATCTTGCAGCATCTTCCCGAGCAGTGTTCAGCGCTGTACATTGAATAGCTATGCCACATGACAGGGTGGAAAACTTGAAGATACACTATGATTTTTTAGGGGAAAAGCCTGCCTTTACCTAAATCCTTACCCATAACACGAAGAAAAGAAAAACATGCCAAAAGTCTTTAGCTTTCCTTTACTTTAGCTTCAATAGAGATATAGCTTGTCTCCGTTGGACACCTCCATTGAACATGGTTAACATATCATTTAGACAGGGGACATTATGTCAGGAAGAACATAGCGTGCTGACCTGCACAGCCAGGCTCTTCCAGTGATCATATACATGTGCATAAAAGAACACAGCAGATAAAGACTATGGCTTAGACTGTCACATATGCTGAATGGCTAAACCAGCTGTTGATATGAATGACTTGGAAGAAGGCATTTGGATGCATGGTCTGGAAAATGCAGAATTAGAAGGGATCATCTTGAAATGGTTGCAGTGTTCAGTACAGTAGCAGCTTGTCTTGTGAAAATTTATAGGCAGTATAATATAAAATTGTACTCTGGAAGAGGTTACTTGGGCTATTAAGTGTTTGTAGCATCGCTGACATGTTCTGTTCTAGTTTTTACTCCACTGGAAGTTAGAATACAATTGTCTTATAATAGCTTCACACATATACAGTGGGTTAAGGTCATATTACAATACTGTAACTGGATAATAATCAAGCTAGCAATCTGCTGTGTGCTATGATGAATTGAAGCTTCCAAATATTTCCGTCAAACACTAATGCGATATCAGATATTACAGTGTCCCCCTAACAGTACCAGCAACACAGTGCCCCCTAAACCTCAGAAAGCCTGAACAAAACCTGAACATGTATGGACAATTTTACATAGTAAGGCTCATGCACACGACCATATGTATTTTGCGGTCCTCAAAACACGGATCCCCAAATAATATGGATGACGTCTGTGTGCATTCCGCATTCTGTGGAATGGAACATCTTGGCCATAATAGAACAATCCTATCTTTTTCTGTTATGCGGATAATAATAGGACATGTTCTATTTTTTTGCGGAATAGACATGCGGACATACGGAAATGGAATGCACACGGAGTAACTTCCGTTTTTTTGCAGACCCATTGAAATGAATAGTTGCACATACAGTCTGCAAAAAAATAAAAATAAATGGAACGGATACGAAAAGAAAATACATTTTGTGTGCATAAGCCTTAAAGGGAACCTGTCACCAGTTTTATGGTGTCCTAACTAAGGGCAACATAAATAAGTGACTGATTCTCTTAGCACAATGCTGGGTCACTTTCTTTAATTGACCCAGTCAATCTGCCAACATCTTGTATTGAAAAGCTCCAGCTGATAATGATGAGTCCTGAATATTCATGAGCTCCTGACTCTCCCCGCCCACCTGCTGCTGAATGACAGTTATTTTCCATATGAATCAGCAGCAGGTGGGCAGGGGAGTGGCTATAGCTCTGAATTAAAAAACACTGGACTCACTGACATCACGCTGGACTCAAATCAGCTCATTAGCATGCGGCATGCGGCATCTTTGTGTGTATATTATGAGATAACCATCTGTCACACCAGTAAGTGAATACATCTAAGGTACTTTTTAGTAGTTAATGATTATATATAATTAGTTAGATTATAATCAAATATCCACATGACAGGTTCCCTTTAAGTCTGAGTTCACATAATCGTTTATCTTTTCGATCTTCTGATCTGTCAGATGAAGAGGGGAAAAAAACAGGATCCTGTAAAAAAAAACAGATCCTTTTGCATCAGTTGGCAATGTTGATTTGATTTAGATTTCTCTTTCGTTCATTCACTATGCATTTCATTAATTGATAATAATAATAAGCTATTAACACTTCTATTTTTAAAATCACTTACTTTGTAGCATTGGTCCCATATCTACCAAAAACTTTTGCACGGTATGTATCTGTATGCTTACTGTGTGTAATTTACAAGTAAGGGAGGTACATTGATGGCACCCCAACTTTACCAGGTTTGTCTGCCACCCGAATAATTCTAGGTACAAGCCAAGATTTAGACAAGATGATGATGGTCTTGATTTGAAGATCTGATTTAGAAAGAAGCATGATTGATCACTATAAAGAAATTAATTGAAGCAGAATGTTGGAGCTGCCATGGCTATTGCAATGCCTTTCAGGGTAAATATCACACACGACTTTGCCCTTTTAATGCTGGCTAGACCCAGGTTTTCTCTTACACATGACATTTTCAAGCAGCTATGTAGCAGAAACTGGTGAAAGACATGGAATGCACATCAAGCGACTCCATACAAATATATTCACTTTTGTAAAAGCCGCGCATGCTGCTGGGTTTCAAAAGAGAACAGAGGCTCACCATCATGTTATAGGAAGCGTGGTGTTTGTGGTTAAAGAGGCAGGACAATTTGTGGAAGGGAAGAGAAGCAGGATAGGATGGTATGTTTGCTTACACGGAGAGAAAGATTTTTTTGTCACGCAATGTTATGAAGGAAGAAGACATTTCAATGCCTCTAAATGCCTGGATTAATTATACAATCTTTGGTTTGCAATAACTAGAGATGACTGACTTTTTTCTCGGCAGCTTTGGGGCTTATCAATCATACCTTGCTGCTAAATGATCCTTCACTAAACTGGTGGCACATTCTTTGTGAGAGTAATGTTTGCGTGTGTGAATGGCTATACACTGCTGGAGAATGCTGGAATGTATACAGTCACAATGTTTAGCCATATCTGCAAGTAAAGCAGCAATACTACAAACACAATACACGGCAATTCTGTATTTAGACAGGTGTCTGCCTAAAGAATGTGTTAATGACATTGCTAGGTAGCTAATGACCCATGTTTTGCCTAAAGATACCTATTACATGGGTTGTCTGCATTTAACTATGGGTGACCTATCCTCAGGATATGTCATCAATATCAGAATGGCGGGGGTCCGACACCTGGCACCCCCACCGATAAGTTGTTTGAAGAAAAGGCAGTGATTGTATGAGTGCTGCCTCCTCTGCTCTGTTTACCTGCTCACCGCAGCAATTGCTGTGGTGATCAGGAGTAATTGTAAGTATGGCTTCTCCATTCACTTCTATTGCACAGCTCCTTCCTATGCACTTGAGCAGACAGAGCTGTCCCATAAAATTAAATGGGGACGCCATACTTGTAATTACTGTGGCGAGCAGAGAAAGCAGCTCTGCTCTCTCTTTTAACATCTGATTGGCAGAGGTGTTGGTAGTAGGACCCCCGCTAATCTCTTGAGTATAGGTCATCAATAGTAATAAGCGGACAACCCCTTTAAACATGCAGATTAGGAGACATTTTTTAAACCACTTGGACTAAATGTATACCGTACACATGTTACAATAGAAAAAATGGATAAAAAAGATACTAGCTGCTGCTGAACAAACCAATACAGATCGTAGGAAGACAGCTAAGGCTAAAGGTTCGTATTATTTTAATTTCTGAACTACTTTACAAATACAAAGGAGGAGATTTATCAAGAGTGGTGTAAAGGAAAACTACCCTAGTTGACCATGGCAATCAATCAGATTCAACCTTTTATTTTTCAGAGCTGGAAAATGACAGGATCAATCTAATTGGTTGTTATGGGCAGCTACGCCAGTTTTCATAAATCTCCCCCAATAAGTTCTCCCAGCATTGTGTAGTGTCCCCATTACATGGAACTGGATCCATACTCCGAAAGGCACCAGGAAAACATAAAGAAGATGAAATGAGGGACAGGGAAGATATATTAAAAAAAAGAACTGGAGGGGAATAATTCTGTTTGTTTATATAAGTAGCAGGATAAGGCCAAAGAGATCATGAAGCTTCTTTACCTTTAATGAAAAACAAAAATGGGACATATTATAGAAACATAGAAACATAGAATGTGTCGGCAGATAAGAACCATTTGGCCCATCTAGTCTGCCCAATATACTGAATACTATGAATAGCCCCTGGCCCTATCTTATATGAAGGATGGCCTTATGGCTATCCCATGTATGTTTAACCCCTTAGTGACCAAGCCTGTTTGGGCCTTTATGACCAAGCGTTTTTCTTCCTTTTTTTATGGTCTCGTTCCAAGAGCTATAACTTTTTTATTTTTTCATCTATATAGCTTTATGAGGGCTTGTTTTTTACGGGACAAGTTGTAGTTTTTAATGGCGCCATTTTGGGGTACACATAACTTTCTGATTAACTTTTATTAACTCTTTCTGGGAGGGAGATGGGGAAAAATAGCAATACTGCCACTGCGTTTTTACATGATACATTTTTTGGCGTTCATTTTTCGGTACAAATAACATAATATCTTCATTCTCTGGGTCAGTACGATTACAGTGATACTAAATACTTATAATTTTGTTTACGTTTTACTACTTTTTTTGCAATAAAACACCTTTTATTAACCCCAAAAATTATTTTGCATTGCCACTTCACAAGACCCATAACTTTTTTTTTATTTTTTATATGGAATTGTGTGAGGGCTTGATTTTTGAAAGACGACTTGTATTTTTCATGGGTATGATTTTGGAGTAAATGCCGCTTTTTGATCGCTTGTTATTACGTTTTTTTTCGGTGGAAACTAAGAATAAATTCGAAATTCTGTCTTTTTTTATTTTTTATTTTTTACGGCGTTCACCATAGGGGATAATTTATGTAATATTTATGTAGTCCCGGTCGTTACGGACGCGGCAATACCAAACATATGGGGGATATTTTCTTTTTGCAATTTTTTTCATTGAAAAGCGTATTTTCAATGGAAAAAAAGGCATATTTTTTTATTTTATGGAATTTTTTTTATTTAATAAACGTGTCTTTTTTTTCTATTTTTTTTACTACTTAATAGTCCCACAAGGGGACTATAATATACAGTATTTTGATTGCTTTTAAAATGTAATGCATTATCTCTATAATGCATTGCATTTCAATAGCAATGCTATTCGAACATTGACCAGCAGGCTGCGCCAGAGAGGCACAGCCTGCTGGAAGTAACTGAAGACAGGCTCGGGCCCTCATCGGAAGCAAGGTAAGCTTCCCAGCACATCAGCACCCCGCGATCGCATTTTCGGGGTGCTGATGGGAGACAGAGGGAGTCCGCTCCCTCTGTCACCACTTTACATGCAGCGGGCGCCATTGCGCCCGGCATGTAAATGGTTAAACAGCCCGGATCGGCACTCCTGCCGTTCAGGGCTGTTAGAGCAGGGACCCGGCTCTCATGTGAGAGCCAGGTCCGCGCTCCCCGCTGCACGGGGGAGCCGCGCGGCGCTTAAACTGGGCCGCCGTAAAAACGCGGCGGCCCAGCCTAAGGCCCCTTAGTGACCGCCGTAAAAACACGTATGGGTGGTCACTAAGGGGTTAAACTCCTTCACTGTATTTGCAGCTACCACTTCTGCAGGAAGGCTATTCCATGCATCCACTACTCTCTCAGTAAAGTAATACTTCCTGATATTACTTTTAAACCTTTGCCCCTCTAATTTAAAACTATGTCCTCTTGTCGCAGTTTTTCTTCTTTTAAATATTCTCTCCTCTTTTACCTTGTTGATTCCCATTATGTATTTAAAAGTTTCTATCATATCCCCTCTGTCTCGTCTTTCTTCCAAGCTATACATGTTAAGGTCCTTTAATCTTTCCTGGAAAGTTTTATCCTGCAATCCATGTACCAGTTTAGTAGCTCTTCTCTGAACTCTCTCCAAAGTATCAATATCCTTCTGGAGATATGGTCTCCAGTACTGAGCACAATACTCCAAATGAGGTCTCACTAGTGCTCTGTAGAGCGGCATGAGCACCTCCCTCTTTCTACTGGTAATTCCTCTCCCTATACACCCAAGCATTCTGCTAGCATTTCCTGCTGCTCTATGACATTGTCTGCCTACTTTTAAGTCTTCTGAAATAATGACCCCTAAATCCCTTTCCTCAGATACTGAGGTTAGGACTGTATCACTGATTTTATATTCTGCTCTTGGGTTTTTACGCCCCAGGTGCATTATCTTGCACTTATCAACATTAAATTTTAGTTGCCAGATTTTTGACCATTCCTCTAGTTTTTCTAAATCCTTTTCTATTTGGTGTATCCCTCCAGGAACATCAACCCTGTTACAAATCTTTGTGTCATAAGCAAAATGACACACTTTACCATCGAGGCCTTCTGCAATTTCGCTGATAAAGATATTAAACAATATGGGTCCCAGAACAGATCCCTGAGGTACCCCACTGGTAACAAGACCTTGGTCTGAATATACTCCATTGACTACAACCCTCTGTTGCCTGTCCCTCAGCCACTGCCTAATCCATTCAACAATATGGGAGTCCAAGCCCAAAGACTGCAATTTATTGATAAGAACGAGAGAATGAAAGCAGGGGTGGGTTTTATCTCACAGGGAGGCGCCACTCTTTGCTTAATCAATTGTATTGATAAAATTACCGATTGATTATATTAAAATATCTTAAAAATATTTTAAAAATATTTTTAAAGTATTTTACCAGAGTCACTGTATCTGACGGGCTGGAAATTGATTGTTCAGCGGATTAAAACAATGAATCAGTATATTTCCAGCAAGAATCATACAGAACCACATCAGTGTAGTGAAACTCGGTTCGTACTTACTTCACCCAGGAGGAGAGATGGGGGATAAACTCAATACACCCCCAAACCCTTCCTCCTGCGCCTGGTTCGCTTCTAGAATGTCAGGAAAGAACAGCAGTCCTGTGGCTGGAGCTTCTTGTCAATTCCTTTATTTGGAAAAAATCAGGGTGGGGTGAGGAGGAGGCCCAACGCGTTTCGGGGATATATAGATCCCCTTCATCAGGAGCATATACAATAGGCGACAAACTGGCTTCTTTAAACCGAATTTGGCGCCAAAAAACAGATTGTGAGGTGTCACTTCCGGTCCGCGTGTACCCATGCGTTCCAGCATGGAACGCAAACCGGAAGTGGGGGCCGACAGATGAGCAAAGTACAAGACAAACAAAATCATACAATAGTTACAATGATTGGCTACATTGAGATACTTAACAGTGTGCCCGGATACATGCCGTATGACTACTGAAGTCCCATATCATCTCGGCCGGCTAAGGGCGCGTACCCGGAAGTGACATCACTTCCGGTATATGACATTCACGATCTTAAGGCTAAATCATAAATGAAATGGATAAATAAATATATAAGTAAAGTCTAGCACTAGGGAAGTGCTTTTGAGAGCCAGTCGACTAACCCCCTCTTTTTTTCTCTCTCGTCCCTAATTTATTGATAAGCCTTCTATGTGGGACAGTATCAAAAGCCTTACTAAAGTCTAGATAAGCGATGTCTACTGCACCTCCTCCATCTATTATTTTAGTCACCCAATCAAAAAAATCAATAAGATTTGTTTGACATGATCTCCCTGAAGTAAACCCATGCTGTTTTTCATCTTTCAATCCATGGGATTTTAGATGTTCCACAATCCTCTCCTTAAGTATGGTTTCCATTAATTTCCCCACTATTGATGTCAGGCTTACTGGCCTATAGTTGCCCGATTCCTCCCTACTACCTTTCTTGTGAATGGGCACAACATTTGCTAATTTCCAATCTTCTGTGACGACTCCTGTTGCCAGTGATTGGTTAAATAAATCTGTTAATGGTTTTGCTAGTTCACCGCTGAGCTCTTTTAATAGCTTTGGGTGTATCCCATGAGGCCCCTGTGACTTATTTGTATTAATTTTTAGACAGCTGACTTAGAACCTCTTCCTCTGTAAAGACACATGAATCAAAAGATTCATTAGTCTTCTTTCCTAACAGAGGTCCTTTTCCTTCATTTTCCTTTGTAAAAACTGAACAGAAGTATTCATTGAGGCAGGCAGCTAGTTCTTTATCTTCTTCCATATACCTTCCTTCTTTTGTTTTTAATTTGGGAATTTCTTGTTTTAGTTTCATTTTTTCATTTATGCATCTGAAGAATGCCTTATCGCCTTTTTTCCCTGACTGAGCTAATTTCTCTTCTGCCTGTGCTTTAGAAGCTCTTATAACTTGTTTGGCCTCTCTCTGCCTAATCTTATAAATTTGCCTGTCATCCTCGTTTTTTTTTTTTTATAATTCCTAAATGCTATCTTTTTGTTTTTAATGATTTTGGCCACTTCTGCTGAGTACCACAGTGGTCTCTTCCTTTTTTTGCTTTTACTGTCAAGCCTAATGCAATTTTCTGTTAGCTTCAATAGTGCCACTTTTAAGTAGTCTAATTTCTCCTGGACTCTAATGAAACTGTTCCAATCTGATAGGGACTCGTATACCACTAATCTAATTTTTGAAAAGTCAGTTTTTCTAAAATCTGTGTGGTGTGACTCAGTCACGGTACTTATAGTAAACCACACTGACCGGTGATTACTAGATCCCAAGCTTTCCCCTACAGTAATATCATATACCAAATTCCCATTTGTGAATACTAAATCTAAAATGGCCTCCTTCCGGGTTGGCTCCTCAACTACTTGCTGTAGAGATAATCCCAGTAGGGAATTTAGAATATCTGTACTCCTGACAGAACTAGCTATTTTGGTTTTCCAGTTTACATCAGGAAGATTGAAGTCTCCCATAATGATAACTTCCCCCTTCAATGTCATTTTAGCTATTTCCTCAACTAGTAAATCATCTAATTCTTTAACTAGGCTAGGTGGTCTATATATCACACCTATACGAGTTACCTTATAATTATCAAGCTGCAAGGTAACCCAAACTGACTCTAAATTGTTCTCGCTAACTTGTATCAAATTAGATTTTATGCTATCTTTCACATACAGGGCCACCCCTTCTTGCCTTCTCTGTATTTCCTGTATAGAGAGAACCCTGGTATTGTTATATCCCAGTCATCACTCCCCTTGAACCACGTCTCAGTAACAGCCACTACATCTATATTCTCAGATGCCATTATAGCCTCAAGTTCATTGATCTTATTACCTAAACTGCGAGCATTTGTAGACAAGAATCTGAGTTTGTCATTTCTTAACCTTTGTGCTACTGGCATCTTCTGGCATTGTTCCGGGGGGCAGTTGGACTGCTGGATTATCACTCTTTTGCCCCCCTTTCCTAGTTTAAATGCTCCTTAGCAAATACTTGGAACTGTTCACCGAGGACATTCGTTCCCTTCAGAGAAAGATGCAAACCATCTTTCTTGTACAGTTCTTTTCCATTCCAACAAGAGCTAACATGAGACACAAAGCCAAACCCTTGGTTCAGACACCATTCACCAAGCCATACATTAAATTCCTTAATGCGCATCTTCCTGTCATGCTGAAGGTTATGCACAGGCAAATCTGCAGAGAATGAAACAGTTGATGCAACCTCCTGTATATCCTTTCCAAGTGTGTGAAAAGCTTCTTTCACCATTGAAACCTCATTGCAAGCCAGATCGTTTGTCCCAAGATGGACAATAACATCTACTTCCCTTTCCTGCTTTGCTTGCCTAACAATATTAAGGATCCGTTGTCTATCCCTGCTAGCGGTAGCACCAGGGAGACATCTCACAACACCATTCTCCTCAAACTTCACACCTCTTATGATGGAATCGCCCACCAACAGCTGCTTACTATCAATCCTCACCTTCTCTTTTTTGTCTTTGGCTGCAGTCTTGCATACTTTAGGCATGGGAGATGATTGTTTCTCACCCACTGTGCTTGAGCCATCCTCCATGTTGCTCTTGCACTCTGAAAGTGCTGCAAATGAATTATGGAGAGCCACAGACTGTGGGACATGTCTTCTATCCACAACTCTCAGTCTACCAGAACCTACAGTAACCCATCTTCCATTTCTAGGGGGCCTCTGTGGCAGTGGCATTGCAATGTTCTCAGCCTGAGTTTGTTTAATGGTTAATTTACAAATCTCATATTTCAAAAAGGTAATTTCCTGCTGCATTATGGAGAGCTGTCTACAGATCAGACAATATCCAAACCTCTGAAGAGTGGAACCTGAAATAAAAGCACAACAATTCCTGCACAGAACCAGGTCTGCCATTGTAAAGAGGGGAAAGATTTTAAACAAACAAATCTTACTTGTTTAGATTGTATCCACCTCCAGATTACCTCCTGAGTATCTCCTGAATATCTCCAATTAACTTGTAAATCAGCACTTGGAATAGCAGCCTTGGAAAAGCAGCATGATATTAAACATGGAAAGATGAATAAAATCATGGATCTGCAGCTATTAAGTGTAAAATTTGACTGGTATTTTTCCAGCCCATTTTGCACCATTTGGGAGTTTGAATATGTCTGCAGCTCTGTTAGAACTGGTCCAGCATGGTAGCTCAATGGTTAGCACTTACTGAAAGAACTACCTTCCTGGCTGCTTCATGGGAGTCATGGACTCATCTGTTGTATCCATTTTTTTTACACCTGGGGCTTCAGTCTGTATGCTGGGGAAAGTAATGACCCCTTTAACAATTTCATATGCCTCTACCCAATAGATTAGGCCATTTCTGGATTTTCATCAGAAAGCAGCCACCCCCTTTAACCCGCAGTCCATTGGCAAATTAAAAAAAAATCAAGATATCACAATAAATTATTCACAATAAATTATGCCAAATAAATTAATCTCAATCAGGGACATTTATCACTTTTTTCCCACTACTATTGTGGTGTAAAAAAGTAGCGAATTATAGTGCACAATATATTTGCCATAATTTGTGACTTTTCACTTCTCTTACCACTGTTCAAAAGTGGTGAGATAAGTCGATGGGGCTTAGAGGCAGGGGGCATGGTCTCCTGTGGCTCAACAGATTTACTGTCATTTATGCTAAAGACTAGTGTAAATGATAATTCAAATATATGCTAGATCATTGCTGGAGCATGTGAACTGCCTGGAGATGTGCCAAATTTATTAAGAGGTCTGTGCCTCTTTAAACACAGCTCTTTTTGGGTAGTCTATACAAATCATTGAGCAACATGATATTAAGAATAGTCTGCTTTTTAGAGACATTGACTTTGAATGGGTCTGTTCTGCAATACCAGGCCATGGTTAAGTGTTCTAAAGTGAATACAGTCCGTTTAGCCAGCTATTCTTTATCTATGGACCTTGACTCTTAAAGGGGTTGCTCACCTTTATGACTTTTTGTACAGACCCCATATTGTGGCCAGACGAGCAGTGGTTTCATACTTACCTGATTCCCATCACTGCAGATCCTGGATTTCCACACATCAACATCCGTTCTGATGCTGGGTCATTTGACCACTGGAGCCAATGACTGGCTGCATTTGTGAGGTGTCACCCATCTGTCATGTCACTGGGTCACCAAACTGGATGTTGACATGGGGAGACACGGGACCTGCAGAGCCGGAGGGACAGTGATGGATTCAGGCCCCAATCGGCAGGGACCAGGTAAGTATAATTCCCATTGGGAGTCTGCCCATGATGTAGGCTCTGTAAAAAAGGTCATAAAGGCGAATAATCCCTTTAACAACACAATAAGATAGTAGTATTGTTGTAAGAAAACTGTTATATTTTTTAGACATAAATCTTTCATATAGCTAGATTCTCTGTGTGGCTAAAATGCAAAACCAAGTCCATATGCAGATTAATCGCTCAGTTTTTCTTATGGGAATTTGCTCACCAGACCCACAATGTCAACCACATTAATGTCCTCTATCCGCATGATCCTCTCTGTTTTGGCATCTTCAGCTTCCACGCTTGCTATCTCCAAGCTTCACTCTATCGGATCCTTATTTGGGTCAAATTTCCCAAGTCTGCACAGCCCAGTGACCTGCCTCCAGGTTCACACTGCAGAATAAGTGAAATGACGGAGAAAAGAAAAAGGCGGGAATAGACTGGGTGGATTCTGGTTAAAAACTGTATCCTGTTATTTTATTTAAACTTACAGCATGGGCATCTTGTACATAGACACGTAGAATAAAAGCTGTTAGCACCCAACCGGTTTTGCCATTCCAGAGTAGTTTTAAATCTAACTGCTACTGACATATTGTGGTTCAATTTGAGCTCTGAGGCAAGTAACATTCTATATAGGGCAGATTTATTAAGACTGGTGTTTCCTGTGACAGTCTTGGTCTGAAGTCCATTGGAGTTAATTGCGGCCATTTAAAAAATGTGGTGCTTCTTCTAGAAGTTTGTGCACCACAAAATAAAATCTAAGCCATCTATGAGCTGGTGTAGATTTCACCTATAATTTATGCCACTTTCTAGTGTAAATGATAGTTAGTCCTCCCCTCCAACTAAGCTCCTATTCTCACCACTTTGGAAAATGTCGCAAATTATAGTCCACATATTGTGTGTGCCATAGTTTTCTACTCTTTAACACCATAGAAGGGGCATAAAGTTGTTAATATATATGCCTCTATGACTTTTTAGGCTGTTTTCACATTGTTCATAATAATAAAAACTCCACAAAAGGTATGTTTTCTGTTCTCACCAGCCCCTAGCACTGTCACCAATTTAGCATGGTCAAAACTGCTGACAGACTCCCATTAAGCCACTTTCACACTGCTGTTCTTGGGTCAGTATTTGCAATTGAGCGAGGTACAAATCTCTCCATTATTATTGTATCTCTATGTAGGTTTCATTCCTGTTTTTGGCTTATATATACTAATGCAAAATATTGAGCAACATATTGTCCTGTGAAAGTGGACCTAGATTCAGGTGTAGAGCCACGGGTTAGAGACCACTTGAGTTTCACTTTAAATGGGTTATGCCATGAAAAGTATATTATGCAACGATCCGGGCATTTCAAGTGATTATTAGTGGAATCTCTGGGGCTGTGTGTAAGGGACTATTTTATGTAGAGGGGAGGAAGACGGGGAAAGGAACTTAGACAACTGTGCAACTTAGACAACTGTGAACTTAGACAACTAATTGCAATGTTCTCCTGGAAGATGCAGTGGCTTTGTGATCACATGTGACAAGCTGCTTCCCACCCACAGAAAGTGAAGAGACCAAAGCTGCAGAGGGGGGCGAGTAAAGAGGCTAAAGCAAAAAACAATTACACTGGAAAGCAGATTTTTTTTGCATTTATAGTTGAAATAATGGTGTGCATTACTACATTTTTCAATTTGTGGGATTTTTTTTAAACCAGCCTATTTTATTTAACATCTCGCTATATGTATGGATTAAGGGCAACTAGCTTAGATGTGTGTTATTTTTACAGTTTGATGTTGGGCATTAGTGAAATGCAGAGTGCTAGTAATTTAAGAAATCCCACCATGTGCAGGCATGGTGATTGACTGCTTGATTTCCTACGCTGTAACTAACCACAATATATGGATGCCAAATGCCGTGCCCAAGTATTTATGCTTATGTTGAAAAGTATGGTGGGAGAGTTTGATGTGTGGTATAAATGTTATGGGTGATTCACTTCAGCAGATTATCACCTTGTCAAGCAGGACATAGGCTTTCAATCTTTTTTTACTCCTCAAAGGTCTAACCTAACACTAAATGTTCTGTATCAAATCCTTAAGAACATAATGTGGCTCTGCCCACGAGTTCAGTCCAACTGAAACAACTGGATAAAATTACATCTTATTTTTAAAAGCCAGTAAACACAGTTTTAAATAGAAGGTTGTAGTAATCACATCTGCTATTGCTGCCAATGTCTCCTCTGCACTATAGGGGCATCAAATACTATAAAATGGAAAAACTGTTTATTACCACGTCAACAGGTTTTGCATTGATTGGCTGAGACGGGCCAACCCCTTTATGGGGTTAATGAACTTTTGGGTACTTTGCCAAAGACTGATGCACGTGGATGTATAATGACTCCAGACAAACTCCAATATATCTATGGGCCCATACTGTACCCTGTATGCTTCCGAATTAATATGGAGTGATATGGGCTTTTATCAGTCAGTTTCACATGGAATCTAACAGAAATAAAAGTTTTGGCATGGCCCAAAAGATGTCATATAAGGAGAATATACTAATTCTAAGCATTGATATGGGCACCATACAGAGACACATGGAGAACCAATGGCTCCATGTTACATCGTCACAGGGATTCCATGTATTGGGTTTGCACAAATTGCTCTGCCGTGTACATGTACTCTTATGCTGGGTAAGCACACCGCTTGTGGCATGAGGCAGCATGTTTACCACTCACATCTTTTAGCTACATAAAGTTTTTTCTATTTGGTCTCAGTCCAGTTTTGCTTAAAAAAACTAAAGAAATTAAAAGAAAGGAAAAAAACAGGTGTCATATTATAATTTGTGAAATTATAAGTGAAACGGAGATGACAACAAAAATTCCGCGTGGGAAAAAAATCCTTTGCTGGCTGAAAATATTACTAATCTTATTAAATCTATGAACAGATGTGGGAAAGCTTACATAACTGGATATTTGTTTCCAATGAAACATTTTTATTACATGTATACCTGAGGGCTGTTAATTTTTTGCAAAGTTGTTAAATTGTTTTGAATATGTTTTTCACCAGAAGGATTTAATTCTGTAATCGCAAGTGTTTTCCACAGCTCTTAAATTAATTATAAATGGAATTAATCTTGCATGAAATTGTGTGCATGCCCAAAGTAGGTCATTTTGTTTGCCAAGTAAAGCCAAATTGGCTGTGCAGCTGTGCAGGGGTCATCATAGGATCTCATACCATGTACTTACATGTAATAACCAGATTGCAGCTGAATGCAGATGTGTGAAATTGTAGAAGGCAAGGTTCTTCTGTTCACACGTTTCTTGCGACCATCTGAGGTATATGTAATACCCTAGACCTGGGGGTACTACAAATTGTAAATTTTTATGTGATGCATTGTATTGTTTGTTTTCTGGTTGTAGCTACCAGCAAGGAAAGGTTGGCAGGAACAGGGTTAACCAGCATGTTCCTCCCCTCTTGGTAGGAGGGGGTTGGTCTTGCTTCCTGTCCACAGGCAGTGAGTCCTCTGTTACAGATTCTTCAGGGCAAAATGCCCAAATTGTCCTCAAGTAAAGCCTCAAGATTCCAGACAGCAGAGTGAACTGTTACTTCTGCCTCTACAGACACTGCTGAGAGGTGCAGACTACAGCCAAGTCGCCCATCACCAAATAACCACTAGGCTAGTATCAGCTAAGTGTGGAATTGCAGCCATCCAACCTGCCTCCATATCCTTGCTGGTGCTAGAGAACAATTGCACTAAAGCCTTCTGCTACTGTATGCATTTCAAGTGCTACGTTGAACTTAGTAAAAAAGACTTTATGACGCTTAACTCTGGTCTTATCCTCCAGCAATATAATTCCACTGCACCAAATCCCAAGGAAGCAACGGCCTGAAGGAGTACACCGTAACACAGCCACACTACATCAGGGCCACTACCACTTTCGTCCTCTGGGGCTCCTCAAGGGGTTGCTGCATATACAGTAGGACTATTCCACAATATACACCTTTGATGAATGCTTTCAACTATTTGTCACATAATCTGACTGTGCCATTTGGCTAATAGGTGCAATCAGAGTATAGTGGTCTGTACAGATCATTCCCCTCCACTTTGAGTGGTGATGGACAGTTAGTTGCATAATCAGGTGATAGATCTGCTTTAAAATGTTGAAAGTTCAGAAAAGACTATAGGATGCAATGGTTGCAGATGCTTCTGAGCCCTAGAGCTTGAAATGATCCCTCCATCATTTTCTTACTATCCTGTAGCAAACAGGTTGAGACCACCAGGTTCGGGTGCCCATTCTCAAGTGACCTAAAAGCAATGACATAGTTAACCTATGGCTGGGATGCCTCAGGATAATTATAAAACGCACACACACAATACATAAAGGGTAAGCTCTTAGTATTCCTCCATCTACTAATTTTGTTAATAACCCTTCTTTGGTCCAAAGTCTAATGAATCACAGAAACCAAATATAACTCCTTTTATACCAAATGTTATTAAGGAGAAACATGTCCTGCACTAAATAGACAGTGTATATCACATACATTAAAGACATATCTTTTATGTTGAAAAATAACAATGGTGTAATAATTTCTACAAGCCCATCATGAAGCTGCCAATTCTTCAGCCCCCAGGAATTATTAATTTGTTAATAACACATAGCTGAAGCCATTCGACCTCTATGGCTTATTGAAAACCAGATAAAGAAGATACTGTATAAGGCACTAACTCAAAGCTAATATCGGAATAACTGTAGTGCAATAAATTAGTTACTATGACTCACAAAAATACAGGATATGCCATAAATCTCTGGATTAGGTCCTGGGAAGGTTTTTTCCTTCATGATTTTTTTCTTCTTCATAAAACAATATGTATGAAATGGCTTTGGCAATAAAACATCTGTTTTGAGCCAAATACTGTATGTTCATGATGCTCGACTTCAGAAAACTCCAGATGACTTTGAAAGTTCTGCTTTCTGTATTTTGACAAACAGGTGACATAATGCACTGTTACACTTTGGCTTTGAGAACACATTTTAAATGCTGCCATTGGACACTCTGATCCTGTTGTAATTAAGTAACCTGAATATATGTAAAGCATTTAAACAATGGACCTGCTTTACTAAATATAATTAAAAATGCCAAAAATCTTATATGTGCAGTATTTATATATATTAAAGAATATAACATGATTCAGATACTATTGGGCCTCTATCACACGAGTGACATGGATGGTGTCAGGATCTGTTCAGAGAGAAACTGATGGTTTTGCATGCAAATTGAAAATTGAATCAGTTTTGTTGATTGTGTTCAGTGTTTCAGTTTTTTCTGTGTGGATACAATCAGTTTTTTAAGCATTTTTCATGTGCGTGAAGAAAAACTGAAGAATAACAATCTGCATTTCTTAGCAGCCATCAGTGAACGCATTGCATTCGGATGCCTTCTGTTTTTCACACAAACTCCATTCACTTTGATCGAGCCAGTGCTTTGTGAAAAACAATATAGAACATGCTGAGAATTTTCCTGAATGCAAAGATGATGTATGAAAACCGATGCTCATGTACACAGACCCATTGAAATTAATGGGTCAGGATTCCATGTGTTCACTACAGTGTCGGACTGGGGTGCCTAGGGCCCACCAGTGGAAATCATTCTAGGAGCCCACCCTACAGCTACCAAAAAGAGATAATACTTTCATACTAGTTCATTTTTCGGGCTTATGCACATGAATATTTG
Organism: Bufo bufo; assembly: GCF_905171765.1. NCBI lineage: Eukaryota > Metazoa > Chordata > Amphibia > Anura > Bufonidae > Bufo > Bufo bufo. Next base: position 395,334,418 of record NC_053390.1, read on the forward strand.
CAGTTTAGCACACAATACAGTATGCAAAACATAACGGTATTGTGCACTGCTCTATATCAAATTGTTTCTCATTAAGCAGCTCATTGTAGTTGTCAACCTAATCTGTTAAGGTCCAAGGTCCCTTTACACAGGGCGACAGAGCAGGATATTGTTGGAAAGGAAGCGTACACAGCACAATCTACTTCCAGTAAATGAATAGTGTTGATCACGAATATTCGAATTGCGAATTTTAATCGCGAATATCGCCACTTTGAGAATTTGCAAATATTTAGAATATCGCAAAATATATTCGTAATCGTGAATATTCGATTTAAAAAAAAAATACCAGTTCATGCGAATTTTTATGCGAATTCTTTAGGCGAATTTTATGCGAATTTTCGCAATCAAGAAAATAATGGCTAGAGATCATGAATTCGCAAATTCTCGAATATATGGCGAATATTCGCCCAAATATTCGCGAAATATCGCGAATTCGAATATTGCCCCTGCCGCTCATCACTATAAATGAAATTTTTATGTGCGCACAAACGATCAAATTACCGTACCCGACGAATGAGCGTTTCATTCGTTCATCAGGCAATCAGCCTACACAGCACACACCGCAGCCAGTACACCCAAGAGCTACTAAAGTGTGCAACACGGTAACCTGTGTCACAGTGAACTAGACTGTGACAATATATCTATTTTTATTTTTTTACATAATAAAGCATTTTTAAAAAAATCATGTTTCCATTTATGAAAGCCATATATTTTTTATTTTTCTGCCAATTATCTTATGATGGGGCTCCTATTTAGCAGGAAGAGTTGACATATTTATTGTTGCATTTTTTGGGTGCATGTGATTTTTTGATCGTTCAATAGTACACTTTTTTGGGGCAAGGGAACCCAAAAATGGCTGTGTTTTTTTTTATGGCATTCACCTGAGGGGATAGGTCATGTCATATTTTTATAGAGCAGGTTGTTACAGACGCAGCGATACCTTTTTTTAAAATTTCTTTTAAAGGGGTTGTCTCATGTCAGACAATGGGGGCATATCGCTAGGATATGCCCCCATTGTCTTATAGGTGCAGGTCACACCACTAGGACCCCCACCTATATTGAGAACGGAGCCCTGAAAGTGACGAAGGGCGCACTACGCATATGCAGCCGCCCTTTATTTATTTTCTATGGGGCAGCCACACATAGCCGTTCACTGGCTCGGCTATTTCCATCTGGCCCATAGAAGCGAATGTGACCGGTGGCCGGTCATGAGCAGTGCACTCCCATTCACTTCTATGGGAAGACCGCTTGGTGGTGGCCAGACCGGAGTCCTCCAGCCAACACCTTGTGGGGCTCCGTTACTGATATAGGTGGGACCCACATCTATAAGACAAGCCATATGCCCCCATTGTCTGAGATAAGACAATCCATTTAAGTTTTACACAGTGAAAACATTTATGAAAAGAAAATATCTTTTTGTGTTACCACTTTTTTTATTTTTTTGGGAGTACATAGGATTTTTAGATTGCTTGGCATTAGACTTTGTTTTGGCACAGTTTTTATTTAGTTTTTTTTATGGCATTCACCTGAGGGGATACCTAATATATGTCTGTTTTTTTTTTCTGTTATTTATAAATTTATATGACCTTATTATGGTAAAGCTGCGTTCTTTTTTTTTTACTTAAAACCTAGGTATCCTGCAGGTTAATCATAAAAAATAAAACAAACTTGTCATGTCCACCACTGAGTCACAGGCATCTTCTGTTTCATGGGGAACACATCAGTCAAGATCATCTCGCCACCTTCTGTATGTCTCTGTAACTCTGCTCTTCCTATTGAAGCGGCAGGCAGTGCCGCCTGCCAGCAGAAAGCTGGGGCTGCCTGTCGCTGCTGATTAATATGTAGACTGTAAGTAGGCAGGCCGACCTGGTTCACTACATGCATCGTATCTGGATGGAAAACTTGCTTCTGTAAAATTAGGCTTATATAGTTTTTTGGGGAATTGCTGCATAGAGAAAATTACAGTTGTAAATATTGCATAGTTTATAGAAGGGGGGTAGCGAGGTTGGCTAGATGGGGCGTGTGCCCCTGGCACAGAGGCTGGGGGGGTGCACCCACCCGGCAGTTCCTTTCACCGCTGGGCAGTTCCTTTTCATAGTGAAGCAGGGAGCTGTCCGCTCCCTGCATCACTGTTCTGCTGATCTCCGGCGCTCCCCCTTCAGGCCGCACATCTTAATGTTGGCTGTGTTGGAGGAGAGCTGAAAGCTCGGAAATCAGCCTCCTGCACAGCCAGAGGCGCGGATGTGTGGGAATGAGTCCTCAGGTCAGGGAAACAGGTAAGTATTTATGGTTTTTTTCTTCTTTCATGTAGCTGGAGAGGGCACTGGGGGCACCAAAGTGGGCATAACTGCAGTGAGGGGGAACAAGAGTGGGCATAACTACAGTTAGGGGCACAAAAGTGGACATACCTACTGTGAGGGGTGCAATGTTGGCATTTCTGCTGTAAAGAAGGCACAATGCAGGCATAATTACTGTGAGGGGGCACAATGTGATCATTAATACTGTGTGGTAGCACTAAGGCGAAATGCCCTAGATTACCCTGTTATACATTGGAATGGCTTGGTCTTACAGGGCCAGCACAGCGCCCCCTGCTGGTGCTTTCACAGGGGCAGTTACCATCTCTTCCTTATATTATTATTCTTTTTGCTTTATCACCACAGGGACCTTGTTCCGGATCCAGCGGACGATACTCAGACACACTAGCGACATAGGTGTCTTGGTACCACCGTGTACATTATGATAGATTTTATCAGGTGACTGGGACTGGGTGAGAATAGTTATGCATGGGGGGGGTGATGGAAGAGGGATAGGGGAATAGGGAGTACATCAGAATTCTTGCCCCAGGTGCAGGATAGCCTAGCTATAACTATTGTGAGCATTCAGAATGAATCATTAAACTCTACCTACATTAATCTACTGCCGCTTATAAGGACATTTGCCTTACTGTGTAAAATCAGGTTTCTAATCTAGAATTAAAATGCTGGTTATATATATATATATATATATATATATATATATATATATATACACTGCTCAAAAAAATAAAGGGAACACTTAAACAACACAATGTAACTCCAAGTCAATCACACTTCTGTGAAATCAAACTGTCCACTTAGGAAGCAACACTGAGTAAAAATCAATTTCACATGCTGTTGTGCAAATGGGATAGACAACAGGTGGAAATTATAGGCAATTAGCAAGACACCCCCAATAAAGGAGTGGTTCTGCAGGTGGTGACCACAGACCACTTCTCAGTTCCTATGCTTCCTGGCTGATGTTTTGGTCACTTTTGAATGCTGGCGGTGCTTTCACTCTAGTGGTAGCATGAGACGGAGTCTACAACCCACACAAGTGGCTCAGGTAGTGCAGCTTATCCAGGATGGCACATCAATGCGAGCTGTGGCAAGAAGGTTTGCTGTGTCTGTCAGCGTAGTGTCCAGAGCATGGAGGCGCTACCAGGAGACAGGCCAGTACATCAGGAGACGTGGAGGAGGCCGTAGGAGGGCAACAACCCAGCAGCAGGACCGCTACCTCCGCCTTTGTGCAAGGAGGAACAGGAGGAGCACTGCCAGAGCCCTGCAAAATGACCTCCAGCAGGCCACAAATGTGCATGTGTCTGCTCAAACGGTCAGAAACAGACTCCATGAGGGTGATATGAGGGCCCGACGTCCACAGGTGGGGGTTGTGCTTACAGCCCAACACCGTGCAGGACGTTTGGCATTTGCCAGAGAACACCAAGATTGGCAAATTTGCCACTGGCGCCCTGTGCTCTTCACAGATGAAAGAAGGTTCACACTGAGCACATGTGACAGACGTGACAGAATCTTGAGACGCCGTGGAGAACGTTCTGCTGCCTGCAACATCCTCCAGCATGACCGGTTTGGCATTAGGTCAGTAATGGTGTGGGGTGGAATTTCTTTGGAGGGCCGCACAGCACTCCATGTGCTCGCCAGAGGTAGCCTGACTGCCATTAGGTACCGAGATGAGATCCTCAGACCCCTTGTGAGACCATATGCTGGTGCGGTTGACCCTGGGTTCCTCCTAATGCAAGACAATGCTAGACCTCATGTGGCTGGAGTGTGTCAGCAGTTCCTGCAAGACGAAGGCATTGATGCTATAGACTGGCCCGCCCGTTCCCCAGACCTGAATCCAATTGAGCACATCTGGGACATCATGTCTCGCTCTATCCACCAACATCACGTTGCACCACAGACTGTCCAGGAGTTGGCAGATGCTTTAGTCCAGGTCAGGGAGGAGATCCCTCAGGAGACCATCCGCCACTTCATCAGGAGCATGCACAGGCGTTGTAGGGAGGTCATACAGGCACGTGGAGGCCACACACACTACTGAGCCTATCTTTGACTTGTTCTAAGGACATTACATCAAAGTTGGATCAGCCTGTAGTGTGTTTTTCGACTTTAACTTTGAGTGTGACTCCAAATCCAGACCTCCATTGGTTGAAAAATTTGATTTCCATTGTTTAATTTTTGTGTGATTTTGTTGTCAGCACATTCAACTATGTAAAGAACAAAGTATTTCAGAAGAATATTTAATTAATTCAGATCTAAGATGTGTTATTTTTGTGTCCCCTTTATTTTTTTGAGCAGTGTATATAACTTAAAGAGGTTGTCACACTTCAGCAAATCGCATTTATCATGTAGAGAAAGTTAAATGAAAGCAGTTACTAATGTATTGTGATGGACCATATTGCTTCCTTTACTGGCTTGATTTATTTTTCCATCCATTATATACTGCTAGTTTCCATGGTTACAACTAGGGATGAGCAAATCAAGCTTCGGTTCATAGATTCGAAGTTGATTCGTTAAATACTTTTTTAACCCCTCAGATGCAGTGTTCAATGCTGATCACGGCATCTGAGACTCCCATTCAGGTTAATAAAAAATGATACTAACCTCATCATATTTTTTTATTTTCAGCCACCATCTTAGGAAAAATGTATTAGTTAAAGCGAGTAGTTGAGGAGCCAACCCAGAAGGAGACCATTTTAGATTTAGTATTCACAAATGGGAATTTGGTATCTGGTATTACTGTAGGGGGAAAGCTTGGGATCTAGTGATCACCAGTCAGTGTGGTTTACTATAAGTACAGTGATTGAGTCACACCACACAAAAACAAAAGTTTTAGATTTTAGAAAAACTGACTTTTCTAAAATTAGATTAGTGGTATATGAGTCCCTATCAGATTGGAACAGTTTCAATATAGTCCAGGAAAAATGGAACTACTTAAAAGTGGCAGTATTGAAGGCAACAGATAATTGCATTAGGCTTGTCAGTAAACGCAACAAAAAGGAAGAGACCACTGTGGTACTCAGCAGAAGTGGCCAAAATCATTAAAAACCAAAAGATAGCATTTAGTAATTATAAAAAAAAAGAGGATGATATAGAAATTAATAAGATTAGGCAGAGAGAGGCCAAGCAAGTTATAAGAGCTTCTAAAGCACAGGCAGAAGAGAAATTAGCTCAGTCAGTGAAAAAAGGTGATAAGACTTTCCTCAGATACATAAATGAAAAAAGGAAACTAAAACAAGGAATTACCAAATTAAAAACAAAAGAAGGAAGGTATATGGAAGAAGATAAAGAACTAGCTGACTGTCTCAATGAATACTTCTGTTCAGTTTTTACAAAGGAAAATGAAGGAAAATGACCTCAGTTAGGGAGGAAGACTAATGAATCTTTTAATGCATGTGTCTTTACAGAGGAAGAGGTTCTAAGTGTCACAAGACGCCGGGGCGCTCGCTCTCCTCAGCACCGCTGGCGTCCCGTTTCTGTGCAGGACCGAGGACGCGCACTGCGTCCTCGTCTCCTTGGTGATAGGGGGAGGGACGGACCGGCCGCGCATGTCTCCTCTGCGCCTCCAGGGTGCTCAGTTTCCCCAGCAACCAGGGGAGGTCTGAGCACCGAGCTGGGCACTCGGTGCTCAGCTGTTCTTCCTAGTGCGAGTCGCTTATCTAGATTTTTGTAAGTCTTTTGATACCGTCCCACATAGAAGGCTTAGGGGGTGGGCGGGGCTGACTGATTCACGCGCATAACAAAACACAAGGTGCATATTAAAATATATAACACTATTTAACGACTATATAAACTGACTATGGTCTCTGCTGCACTGGCCTCTGCTGCACTGTACCATATTTTTCGCCCTATAAGATGCACCTAGGTTTTAGAAAAATATTTTTCATTACACCTCAGGTCAGACCAGCAATCAGACCCCTAATGTTAATCAGACCTCAGATCAGACCCCCAATGGCTCAGATCAACCCTCAAACCTTTAGACATCTATCAGCCCCACAATGTTAGCCATCTATCAGCCCCCCAATGTCAGCCATAAGCCCCCCAATGTCAGCCATAAGCCCCCCAATGTCAGCCATATGTCTGCCCCTCATGCCTGCCCCTTATGTCTGCCCCTCATGTCAGCCATATGTCTGTCCCTCATGTCTGCCCCTCATGTCAGCCATATGCCTGCCCTTCATGTCAGCCATATGTCTGCCCCTCATGCCTGCCCCTAATGTCAGCCATATGTCTGCCCATCATGTCAGCCATATGTCTGCCCCTCATGTAAGCCATATGTCTGCCCCTCATGTCAACCATATGTCTGCCCCTCATGCCTGCCCCTCATGCCTGCCCCTCATGTCAGCCATATGTCTGCCCCTCATGTCAGCCATATGTCTGCCCCTCATGCCTGCCCCTAATGTCAGCCATATGTCTGCCCATCATGTCAGCCATATGTCTGCCCCTCATGTAAGCCATATGTCTGCCCCTCATGTCAACCATATGTCTGCCCCTCATGCCTGCCCCTCATGCCTGCCCCTCATGTCAGCCATATGTCTGCCCCTCATGTCAGCCATATGTCTGCCCCTCATGTCAGCCATATGTCTGCCCCTCATGTCAGCCATATGTCTGCCCCTCAGACAATGTCATAGAGCAGACAATGTCATAGAGCATCAGACTGCCGGACAGTTACCTACACCGGTAAGCAATATTTTCCCACAGCATTGAGCACCAGAAGGCTTTGAGGTTTTCCAACATCCCATAAGGCCCGGACTGCTATATTTTGCGGACATTGGGAAATAAAGCGGACTTCGTGACAATATTACCTTCATTGAAAGGGACATTGCCTTTAGCATCACTTGGATGTTTATTACCCTTATCTAAAGGGACATTATTACTAACGCTGTCACAGAATCTGCTGATCATAGATCAGAAAAGTGGAATATTGGGAATATACCCAGGTGATAGGACTTTTTACCCATCAGACCGTGCAATATATCAAGGATCCTTTTTTCATATATAGGATCCCACTACCAGTGGATTGTGCTTTGAATATTTTATATATTTTTAGGGGTATTTTAATGTGATCACATTGTATATTATTCTGGAAATTGTGTCGTTTTAATTATATGTTGTACAATTTTTGCTGCTTATACTCCATTGTTGAGTTGGCGGCCATTAAAGGCTGTTGATGTGACCCACATAGTGAGTGCCAGTCGTCTTTTTATCTATTTTCAATTTACTTTGACTGATTGGGTGATCAGTTTTCGACTAGAGCACCCTTGCCACATAGAGGAGGGTGGTGAGCTATCCACAAAATTGATTATAATGTCATAGAGCAGCAGGAAATGCTAGCAGAAAGCTTGGGTGTATAGGGAGAGGCATTACCAGTAGAAAGAGGGAGGTGCTCATGCCGCTCTACAGAGCACTAGTGAGACCTCATTTGGAGTATTGTGCTCAGTACTGGAGGCCATATCTCCAGAAGGATATTGATACTTTGGAGAGAGTTCAGAGAAGAGCTACTAAACTAGTACATAGATTGCAGGATAAAACTTACCAGGAAAGATTAAAGGACCTTAACATGTATAGCTTGGAAGAAAGACGAGACAGAGGGGATATGATAGAAACTTTTAAATACACAAAGGGAATCAACAAGGTAAAAGAGAAGAGAATATTTAAAAGAAGAAAAACTGCTACAAGAGGACATAGTTTTAAATTAGAGGGGAAAAGGTTTAAAAGTAATATCCGGAAGTATTACTTTACTGAGAGAGTAGTGGATGCATGGAATAGCCTTCCTGCAGAAGGGGCAGCTGCAAATACAGTGGAGGAGTTTAAGCATGCATGGGATAGGCATAAGGCTATCCTTCATATAAGATTGGGCCAGGGGCTATCCATAGTATTCAGTATATTGGGCAGACTAGATGGGCCAAATGGTTCTTATCTGCCGACACATTCTATGTTTCTATGTTTACCATAAAAGCGCAAGGAAATTCGGCTTCGTGGCAAATCAACTTTTTCTTAAAGTTCAGATCAAATTCCGCTTTGGATTCACACTAATAATAAATGTCAGAGTGGGACAACTCTTTTAATTCTCATGCCGGCTGTAGAATCCAGTCATATTTATATACTGCTTCGTCCATTTATACAGGCAGATTATTTCACCTGTTCCCTGCCCACCCTGTTAGCCTTCACTGTGACTGGAATTCCACTTCTGCTTATTGGGTTATAAAACCTAATGCTAAGGCATTCTGACTCCAGTAACGTGCAGGGTGCGAAGATTCTCGCTGACAAGCTCCGCCCACTTTTGTGCCCTCAGTGCTGATGTTCCTATGACCCATATACACTGGCAGCTGGCATGGATGGATCCAGCATGAGGATACAGCTAAGCCTGCAGACGTCAGTAGTAAGGACCCATGCACAGGCAGCTTGTCTCTCCAGCAAGGACAGCTCACACATCAGACCTCAGTGTTGCTCCCTCCTGCAGCCTAAGCTGGTGCATGGAACATCGTCAGAGCAGGTAAAGCTGATGTCACAGGTCAGGTGGCACTTAGTGAAATATTAAAACGGGGTCACTGTAGAAGACTAATTAATTGAAAATACATTACTTTGTTTAGATAGAAACATACAAAGAATAACTTGGACAACCCCTTTAAATGTGGGGCCTAGTCAGGGGTGCACCACCAATGAGACAAGGTGAGGTGATTGCCTCAGGCAGCACCAGGTAGGGGCAAGAGGGGGCAGCAGAAGGGGGATTATGTTTTTGCAGTATAGTATTGGGGACAGTATGTGGCGCTGTATTACAGTGTATATTTTTTAGCTCTGTATGTAATGTTTTTCAAGTATGTCTTTAACAGTATGGCTGGAGGGAAGGAGTTAGGTTAAGAAATTGGCATTGGGGTTTGGGGCATCATTTCAGTTTTCGCCTCAGGCAGCAAAACGGCTAGGTGCGCCCCTGGGCCTAGTGCAGTATCGCCACAGTGAAAACACTGATTTGAGATTCTTTTATGTTACTTCTAGGTGGTTGTCTGAGACACAGAACTGTATGTCTGTAACCTATTAATAATAATAGGCCACTTTCACACAGTCGGTGTTTGGTCAGTGTTTGATTAGTGATTTCCATCACTGATTTTGAACCAAAACCAGGAATAAACATGGAGGTAAGGAATATTGGAAAGATTTGAAGTTGTTCTATGCTTTTGTCCCGCTCTTGGATTTGGCTCACAATCTCTGATGGAAATCATTGATCAACCACTAGTGCGAAAGTGGCCTTACAGTATATAGAGGGCTTAAATCATGTGAAACAGACCCTTCTATTTGGTGGTCATAGTATCATGCCTGATTTTAATCATAAATTGTTTGCTAAATAAGCCAAATTGGCAGCAAATCTCTTAAAGGGGTTGTCTCATCATAGACAATGGGGGCTAGGATATGCCCCCATTGTCTTATAGGTGTGGGTCCCACCGCCCGCAAGGTGGTGGCTGGAGGACTCCAGTCCGGCCACCACCATGTTGGCTCCCCATAGAAGTGAATGGCACATGACCAGCCACCGCTCTCATTCACTTCTATGGGCTCGACGGAAATATCCGAACCGGCCCCATGGAAAATGAATGGAGGGCAGCTGTGCATGCACAGTGCGCCCTCCTTCGCGGCTCCGTTCTCTATATAGGTGCTGGTCCTAGCGATATGCCCCCATTGTCTATGATGAGACAACCCCTTTAAAGTACCTGTGCATCGAGGTTGCATTGCAGACAGTACCTAAAATATTATGTAAGATACGAAAATATAATTTTCTGTTACTGCCTTACATGTTTCATGGGGTGCTGTATGTATGGAGAAAAAAAAGGAAGAATACATACAACACACAATGCAGTATCCATACATACACCAGCCAATGCAGCATGCCACAATTAGATTTCTGTCAGATTAATATGTATGGACAAGGGCCATTTATGGCTCCATACAAAACAGAGCCATGTTAGTGTCATGTATATGATGTCTAAATCTGTTAAGAGCTTACGATCCGATCCACATGATAGGTGTGTTATTATGACTGTATTATATTTGCTGACCTATAGCATCCCAGAGTGGTAATAAATTCAGTGCAATATGTCCTAGTGGCACGATTATGTACCCACACATGTATGTTTTCTGTTGTGCCAGTGACATGCTGCTTGAAAAAAGTTAGACTTTAGTTGGTTCTGGCACAGATGGGACACAGCAGAAAATCAAATGATGTCAGAAATGAGAACTTGGTTTCACCTACTCCTACAGCTGAAAATGCGGTATGATGAAAATCCCACCCATCCCTTCGAGGTCTGTAATAGTTGTGGAAAATTTCTGTGATCTCTCCTCCAAGTCTGTGAATTCCATTGCTCAGGGATATAAGTGAAATCATTGCTTAATGTTTCCTAATGGTATGGCATACATATGTGGTTTGAAAAAACATACTGCTCTTTGCGACAACCACCCAAGGTTAAAAGAATAATATTTTCTAAGCACTGCAATGCACATGTATTGTTAGAACATAATGGTAGAATATAGTTATCACATTTGGTTTCATAGTAATCGCATATTTTTATTATTTTTATATATATATATATATATATATATATATATATATTGTGGGGACTCGCTCTGAAAGACAGGATTAGCAGACGCAGTATAGAGGCAACAACAAGTTCTTTGGATCAAACAGTTCAACAGGCAAGTGACAAAACAAGCAGTCGTTTTCAAACAAAATGTCACCTTGCGTTGTTGGTGGTAATTCACACCATGTGGCAATTCTGCCTCAAAGAGTCCTTGCTGATAGCAGCACCAACCTGTTTTCACGCCAAACAGGTATAAAGCCTTCATCCAGACACAAGGCTCACAGATCCTAATACAGAGACATGGCTTATTTAAGGACAGCCAGGTGCTGCCAAAACCCGGACCTGCATTTAAAATCCGGTCCGGTATTTGACCTCACCTGGCTGTAAATCAACCCAGCAGCACATGCTTGGAGGAAAATGCCTGTTTTCCCAGACCAAACCTCTCACTGTGTCATATACCCCCCCTTTGTTCAACCCTGAGAGGGTGAACACACACCAGACAGTGTACCCGGGACAGGGCATACGCATTTCCCTGTAACCGGCCTGCCCTGTGTTCTACCAAAAACCTAAAGTTTTGTAGGGGGAGAAACAATCAGGTGACCCGGGCATTTCTGTCCTTGGCCTGGCTCATCCACTTGAGAGGGGAGTGGTCAGTCACTAGGTGGAATTTTCTCCCCAATAAATAATAGCAGATTCTAGTGCCCACTTAATAGCCAGGCACTCTCTCTTCACTATACTATACCGAGTCTCGGCTGGGGAGAGCTTACGGCTGAGGAAGACAACGTGTTGCTCCTCCCTGTTGACTTTCTGAGACAGTACGGCACCAAGGCCTACTTCGGAGGCATCGGTCTGTACTATAAACTCCCTTTTGAAGTCGGGCATCACCAAAACCGGGGACCCGCACAGGGCCGACTTCAAAGCGGAGAAAGCCTCTTCCACCCGATCATTCCAGCGAACTATCAGCTGGTTTAATGTATGACATACAACCGTGCCTGAAAAATGCAGAAACCAAAAATATCGGCGTTCACGCCATCCTCACTGCTCTTGCCCGCATCCTCTACCAATTGTGGGGACTCGCTCTGGTAGACAGGATTAGCGGACGCAGTATAGAGGCAACAAGTTCTTTGGATCAAAAAGTTCAGTGTTTTATTCACACTTTAGGCAAGTGACAAAACAAGCAGTCATATTCAAACAAAAAGTCATCTTGCGGTGTTGGTGGTGATTCACACCATGCGGTAATTCTGCCTCAAAGAGTCCTTGCTGATAGCAGCAACAATCAGGTTTTTTTTTCACGCCAAACAGGTAACAAGTAGTGTTGAGCGAACAGTTCGAGCATAGTTCGGGTCCGTACCGAATTTTGGGGTGTTCGTGACACGGACCCGAACCCGAACTTTTTCGTAAAAGTTCGGGTTCGGGTTCGTCGTTCGGCATGTATTTTGGCGCATTTTGAAAGGCTGCAAAGCAGCCAATCAACATGCATCATACTACTTGCCCTAAGATGCCATCGCAGCCATGCCTACTATTGGCAAGGCTGTGATTGGCCAAGTGCAGCATGTGACTCAGCCTCTTTATAAGCTTGTGCGCACGTCGGGACGTGCTCACTCCCGATGTGAATAGAACAGGGATAGACGCAGCTGATGCTAGGGCGAGAATAGGCAGGGATAATTGAATAACTGGAAGCAAATTTCTCTCCTCCACCTGTGATTCATCTGAACAACTGCAGCTGAGCTGCTTTTTTGATAGGGATTGGCTATTTTTAGAGTGGCCAGAGTGATTTTTCCATCCACATGTACCTGGGCTGACCGCCGGCCGCCATTTTGCGACTTGTAGTGCTGCAGCAGAAGCTGCCACAGTGTGCATTCCAAAGCTCCAAACAAGTCAGACATCTACACCTGGGATTCAGACCAATAGCGATTTAGCAGCACAGTCCAAGGCTATTTTTTTTAAAGGTTGTGCAGACCATTTTGTGGCACATGTTACTGGGCTGATAGGCGGTGGCCATCTTGGGACTAGTGCTGCAGCACAATCTCTCCCAACGTCCATTAATCACTTGTAATAGTGGTCTGTGCCATAGAAATCCTACATCAGGGACTTGGGTGTGCTTGTGTCACCCCTACTAATACCAGTCCACCTGTAATCCATACAGTGAAAAGCCATAAAGTATTCCAGTAAGGGAATTTTTTTTTTATTTAAAAAAGGCCAAGTTAGTTTATCTGGCGTTCAATATACTAGATACAGTTAGGCCTGCGTTTCATACATCTGGAATTAGCAAACTAATGTGCTGGGGTTGGGAAAACATATATGTACCCATACTAGAATCTGTCAAAGAAAGCGGTACTCACATATAACAGTCATTCCATCTGTAATCCATACAGTCAAAAGACTGAAAGTATTCCAGTGAGGGAATTTTTTTTATTTAAAAAAGGCCAAGTTAGTTTATCTGGCGTTCAATATACTAGATACAGTTAGGCCTGCGTTTCATACATCTGGAATTAGCAAACTAATGTGCTGGGGTTGGGAAAACATATATGTACCCATACTTGAATCTTTAAAAGAAAGCGGTACTCACATATAACAGTCATTCCATCTGTAATCCATACAGTCAAAAGACTGAAAGTATTCCAGTGAGGGGATTTTTTTTATTTAAAAAAGGCCAAGTTAGTTTATCTGGCGTTCAATATACTAGATACAGTTAGGCCTGCGTTTCATACATCTGGAATTAGCAAACTAATGTGCTGGGGTTGGGAAAACATATATGTACCCATACTAGAATCTGTCAAAGAAAGCGGTACTCACATATAACAGTCATTCCATCTGTAATCCATACAGTCAAAAGACTGAAAGTATTCCAGTGAGGGGATTTTTTTTATTTAAAAAAGGCCAAGTTAGTTTATCTGGCGTTCAATATACTAGATACAGTTAGGCCTGCGTTTCATACATCTGGAATTAGCAAACTAATGTGCTGGGGTTGGGAAAACATATATGTACCCATACTAGAATCTGTCAAAGAAAGCGGTACTCACATATAACAGTCATTCCATCTGTAATCCATACAGTCAAAAGACTGAAAGTATTCCAGTGAGGGAATTTTTTTTTTATTTAAAAAAGGCCAAGTTAGTTTATCTGGCGTTCAATATACTAGATACAGTTAGGCCTGCGTTTCATACATCTGGAATTAGCAAACTAATGTGCTGGGGTTGGGAAAACATATATGTACCCATACTAGAATCTGTCAAAGAAAGCGGTACTCACATATAACAGTCATTCCATCTGTAATCCATACAGTCAAAAGACTGAAAGTATTCCAGTGAGGGAATTTTTTTTTTATTTAAAAAAGGCCAAGTTAGTTTATCTGGCGTTCAATATACTAGATACAGTTAGGCCTGCGTTTCATACATCTGGAATTAGCAAACTAATGTGCTGGGGTTGGGAAAACATATATGTACCCATACTAGAATCTGTCAAAGAAAGCGGTACTCACATATAACAGTCATTCCATCTGTAATCCATACAGTCAAAAGACTGAAAGTATTCCAGTGAGGGGATTTTGCTTATAAAAAATAATATATTTCATTGTGGTGCGAGTTGAATCGCAACAATGAAGAAAAATACTATTAAGGGACGAGGACGCGGTCGTGGTGGTGTCCGTGGAGCCTCTGTTGCTGGTAGAGGACGTGGCCGTTCGGCCCCAGGCGCACACAGTAGGGAACGAACTCCCTCAACTAGCCGGCAGAATGTACCGCAATATCTCGTGGGGCCCAATGCCGCTCTTAGGATGGTAAGGCCTGAGCAGGTACAGGCATTAATCGATTGGGTGGCCGACAGTGCTTCCAGCACGTTCACCACATGGTCTTCCACCCAGTCTTCTGCGGAAAGCGCACAGGTGGCACCTGAAAACCAAGCCCATCAGTCTGTCACATCACCCCCAAGCATATCAGGGAAACGGTCTGAGCCACAAGTTATGCAGCAGTCTCTTCTTCTGTTTGAAGACTCTGCTTCCAGGGTTTCCCAGGGGCGTCCACCTAGCCCTTCCCCAGTGGAGGAAGACATACCATGCACTGACGCACAACCACTTATGTCTCCAGATGAAGAGGACATGGGAATACCACCACAGCAGAGTCACCGACTCTCTGATGATGACGAAACACAGGTGCCCACTGCCGCGTCTTTTTGCAGTGTGCAGACTGAACAGGAGGAGGTCAGGGAGGGAGACTGGGTGGAAGACGATGCAGAGGACGATGAGGTCTTAGACCCCACATGGACTGAAGGTCGTGGCGATGACTTTCACAGTTCAGAGGAAGAGGTAGTGGTGAGACCGAGACAACAGCGAAGCCAAAGAGGGAGCAGGGGGCCAAAGCAGACGAGCCGCCGCCCCCAGAGTTCGCCTGCTACTGGACATCGCCAACAGGGACCCAGCCCCACAAAGGCAGCTTCAAAGAGTTCCCTGGCATGGCACTTCTTTAAACAATGTCCTACCGACAAGACCCGAGTGACTTGCACGCTCTCCCATCAGAGCCTGAGGCGAGGCATTAACGTTCTGAACCTCAGCACAACCTGCATGACCAGGCATCTACATGCAAAGCATGAACTGCAGTGGGGTACACACCTTAAAAACCAGGCACTCGCTGAGGCTCCCCCTGCTCCCTCTACCGCTGCTGCCTCGGCTTCCGCCTCGAGAGGAATGTTGCCACCTGCCGAGCAGCAAACAGAGGATGTGCCACCGACACCACCACCACCGCCACCGTCAACTAGCGTCTCCACTATATCACACAGCAGCGTTCAGCTCTCAATATCTCAAACCTTAGAGAGGAAGCGCAAATTCCCCCCGAGTCACCCTCGAGCCCTTGGCCTGAACGCCAGCATTTCTAAACTGCTGGCCTTTGAAATGCTGTCATTCCGGCTGGTGGACACAGACAGCTTCAAACAGCTGATGGCCATGGCTGTCCCGCAGTATGTGGTTCCCAGCCGCCACTACTTCTCCAAGACAGCCGTGCCTTCCCTGCACATGCAAGTGTCCGATAAAATCAAGTGTGCACTGCGCAACGCCATTTGTGGCAAGGTCCACCTAACCACAGATACGTGGACCAGTAAGCACGGCCAGGGACGCTATATCTCACTAACTGCACACTGGATGAATGTAGTGGCGGCTGGGCCCCCGGCGGACAGTTCCTTGGCGCACGTCCTTCCGCCCCCTAGGATCGCAGGGCATCATTCTCTGCCTCCTGTAGCCTCCTCCTCCTACTCGGCCTCCTCCTCCACTGCTTCCACCAGCTCATCCGGTCAGCCACACACCTTCACCACCAACTTCAGCACAGCCCGGGGTAAACGTCAGCAGGCCATTCTGAAACTCATATGTTTGGGGGACAGGCCCCACAGCGCAAAGGAGTTGTGGCGGGGTATTGAACAACAAGAGTGGTTTCTGCCGGTGGGCCTCAAGCCAGGCCTGGTGGTATGCGATAATGGGCGAAATCTCGTGGCAGCTCTGGGACTAGCCGGTTTGACGCACATCCCTTGCCTGGCGCATGTGCTGAACTTGGTGGTGCAGAGGTTCATTCACCACTACCCCAACATGTCAGAGCTGCTGCATAAAGTGCGGGCCGTCTGTGCGCGCTTCCGCCGTTCACATCCTGCCGCTGCTCGCCTGTCTGCGCTACAGCGGAACTTCGGCCTTCCCGCTCACCGCCTCATATGCGACGTGCCCACCCGGTGGAACTCCACCTTGCACATGCTGGAGAGACTGTGCGAGCAGCAGCAGGCCATAGTGGAGTTTCAGCTGCAGCACGCTCGCGTCAGTCGTACTGCCGAACAGCACCACTTCACCACCAATGATTGGGCCTCCATGCGAGACCTGTGTGCCCTGCTGCGCTGTTTCGAGTACTCCACCAACATGGCCAGTGGCGATGACACTGTTATCAGCGTTACAATACCACTTCTATGTCTCCTTGAGAAAACACTTAGGGCAATGATGTTAGAGGAGGTGGCCCAGGTGGAGGAGGAGGAGGAGGATGAGGGCTCGTTTCTAACACTTTCGGGCCAGTCTGTTCGAAGTGGCTCAGAGGGAGGTTTGTTTAAGCAGCAGAGGACAGGTTCACAAGTCGCCAGCCAAGGCACTGTACTGGAGGACGAGGAGGATGAGGAGGAGGAGGTGGAGGGGGACGAGGATGACGCAAGTTCACAGCGGGGTGGCAGCCCAGGCCCATCACTGGTGCGTGGCTGGGGGGATACGGTGGACGATGACGATACGCCTCCCACAGAGGACAGCTTGTCCTTACCCATGGGTAGCCTGGCCCACATGAGCGAATATATGCTCCAATGCCTGCGCAACGACAGCAGAGTTGCCCACGTTTTAACGTGTGCAGACTACTGGGTGGCCACCCTGCTGGATCCCCGGTATAAAGACAATGTGCCCACTTTAATTCCTGAACTGGAGCGCGACCGTAAGATGCGCGAGTACAAGCGCACGCTGATAGAGGCGCTCTTGAGAGCATTCCCACATGTCACAGGGGAACAGGTGGAAGGTGAAGGCAGAGGAGTGGCAAGAGGTCGCCAACGCAGCTGTGTCACGGCCAGCTCATCTGAGGGCAGGGTTAGCATGGCAGAAATGTGGAAAAGTTTTGTCTCCACGCCACAGCTATCTGCACCGACACCTGATACGGAACGTGTTAGCAGGAGGCAGCATTTCACTAACATGGTTGAACAGTATGTCTGCACACCCCTCCACATCCTGACGGATGGTTCGGCCCCATTCAACTACTGGGTTTCGAAATTGTCCACGTGGCCAGAGTTAGCATGTTATGCCTTGGAGGTGCTTTCCTGCCCGGCGGCCAGCGTTTTATCTGAACGCGTATTCAGCACGGCAGGGGGCGTCATTACTGACAAGCGCAGCCGCCTGTCCACAGCCAACGTGGACAAGCTGACCTTCATAAAGATGAACCAGGCATGGATCCCACAGGACCTGTCCCTCCCTTGTGCAGAGTAGTCCTTATTAACTGCCTAAAACATGTCTTGTTGTGCTACGGGCCACTTCTTTATTTGATACAAATTTTATGAAACCCACAGTTGAATGAAACTCTTCTCTGTCTGGGCGCCGGGGCCTAACCAGATGAAAGTGGCCGGTTAAACTAACGGGTGACATGAAGCCATAACCTCTGCCATGCTACCTCTGTCTTCTGTCTGGGTGCTGAGGCCTAAGTCAAATAAAGCGGTCTTCTGCTGTGCTGGGGGATATGAAGCTAATCTCTGACCTCTCTCCTCTGTCTGGGTCCAAAGGCCTAAATCACTGAAAGAGGCCTTCTCCTGTGGTGTGTGATATGATGCCAGAATATGTGCTGTGGGGCCTCTCTCCTCTTCCTGGGTGCAGGGGTCAAATAAACTAAATTGTGGCCTACTCCTGTGGTGGTTGATATGATGCCTGATTCTCTGATGTGGAACCTCTCTCCTCTGTTTGGGTGAAGGGGTCAAAGTAACTAAATGGTGGCTTCTCCTGTGGTGGCTGATATGATGCCAGAATATGTGCTGTGGTGCCTCTCTCCTCTTCCTGGGTGCAGGGGTCAAAGTAACTAAATGGTGGCTTCTCCTGTGGTGGCTGATATGATGCCAGAATATGTGCTGTGGGGCCTCTCTCCTCTTCCTGGGTGCAGGGGTCAAAGTAACTCAATGGTGGCTTCTCCTGTGGTGGCTGATATGATGCCAGAATATGTGCTGTGGTGCCTCTCTCCTCTGTCTGGGTCCAAAGGCCTAAATCACTGAAAGAGGCCTTCTCCTGTGGTGTGTGATATGATGCCTGAATATGTGCTGTGGTGCCTCTCTCCTCTTCCTGGGTGCGGGGGTCAAAGTAACTCAATGGTGGCTTCTCCTGTGGTGGCTGATATGATGCCAGAATATGTGCTGTGGTGCCTCTCTCCTCTTCCTGGGTGCGGGGGTCAAAGTAACTCAATGGTGGCTTCTCCTGTGGTGGCTGATATGATGCCAGAATATGTGCTGTGGGGCCTCTCTCCTCTTCCTGGGTGCAGGGGTCAAAGTAACTCAATGGTGGCTTCTCCTGTGGTGGTTAGTATGATGCCAGAATATGTGCTGTGGGGCCTCTCTCCTCTTCCTGGGTGCAGGGGTCAAAGTAACTCAATGGTGGCTTCTCCTGTGGTGGCTGATATGATGCCAGAATATGTGCTGTGGTGCCTCTCTCCTCTTCCTGGGTGCGGGGGTCAAAGTAACTCAATGGTGGCTTCTCCTGTGGTGGCTGATATGATGCCAGAATATGTGCTGTGGGGCCTCTCTCCTCTTCCTGGGTGCAGGGGTCAAAGTAACTCAATGGTGGCTTCTCCTGTGCTGATTGATATAAAGCTGATGGTTGTGCCATCTGACATGGTTGCCAGGGTCTGATTCAATGGAGGCCTACTCCTGTGGTGGGTGATCTAAATGCCTGATTCTCTGCTGTGAAACCTCTCTCCTCCGTCTGGGTGTAGGGGTCAAAGTCTTTCAAAGTCGCCTTCTCCTGTGCTGATTGATATGAAGCTGATGGTTGTGCCATCTGACATGGTTGCCGGGGTCCCATTAAATTGTGGCCTACTCCTGTGGTGGTTGATATGATGCCTGATTCTCTGATGTGGAACCTCTCTCCTCTGTTTGGGTGAAGGGGTCAAAGTAACTAAATGGTGGCTTCTCCTGTGGTGGCTGATATGATGCCAGAATATGTGCTGTGGGGCCTCTCTCCTCTTCCTGGGTGCAGGGGTCAAAGTAACTCAATGGTGGCTTCTCCTGTGGTGGCTGATATGATGCCAGAATATGTGCTGTGGTGCCTCTCTCCTCTTCCTGGGTGCGGGGGTCAAAGTAACTCAATGGTGGCTTCTCCTGTGGTGGCTGATATGATGCCAGAATATGTGCTGTGGTGCCTCTCTCCTCTTCCTGGGTGCGGGGGTCAAAGTAACTCAATGGTGGCTTCTCCTGTGGTGGCTGATATGATGCCAGAATATGTGCTGTGGTGCCTCTCTCCTCTTCCTGGGTGCAGGGGTCAAAGTAACTAAATGGTGGCTTCTCCTGTGGTGGTTGATATGATGCCTGATTCTCTGCTGTGAAACCTCTCTCCTCCATCTGGGTGTAGGGGTCAAAGTCTTTCAAAGTCGCCTTCTCCTGTGCTGATTGATATAAAGCTGATGGTTGTGCCATCTGACATGGTTGCCAGGGTCTGATTCAATGGGGGCCTACTCCTGTGGTGGGTGATCTAAATGCCTGATTCTCTGCTGTGAAACCTCTCTCCTCCGTCTGGGTGTAGGGGTCAAAGTCTTTCAAAGTCGCCTTCGCCTGTGCTGATTGATATGAAGCTGATGGTTGTGCCATCTGACATGGTTGCCGGGGTCCCATTAAATTGGGGCCTACTCCTGTGGTGGGTGATCTAAATGCCTGATTCTCTGCTTTGAAACCTCTCTCCTCCGTCCGGGTGTAGGGGTCAAAGTCTGTCAAAGTCGCCTTCTCCTGTGCTGATTGATATAAAGCTTATGCTTGTGCCATCTGACATGGTTGCCAGGGTCTGATTCAATGGTGGCCTACTCCTGTGGTGGGTGATCTAAATGCCTGATTCTCTGCTGTGTAACCTCTCTCCTCCGTCTGGGTGTAGGGGTCAAAGTAACTAAATGGTGGCCTACTCCTGTGGTGGGTGATATGATGCCTGGTTCTCTGCTGTGGGACCTCTCTCCTTTGTCTGGGTGCTGTGGTCAAAATAATAGTAAGTGACCTTCTCCATTGGTGGGTGACTTGAAGCCTGATTCTGTGCTATGGGACCTCACTCCAATTAATATTGTTTAATTTTTATTTATTTTATGTTAACTCATCATTTGCCTATCTACATTTGTTTGCAGGGGATTTAACTACATTTTGCTGCCTTTTGCAGCCCTCTAGCCCTTTCCGGGTGTGTTTTACAGCCTTTTTAGTGCCCAAAAGTTCGGGTCCCCATTGACTTCTATGGGGTTCGGGTTCGGGATGAAGTTCGGGTCGAGTTCGGATCCCGAACCCGAACATTTTTCGAAAGTTCGGCCGAACTCGTCGAACCCGAACATCCAGGTGTTCGCTCAACTCTAGTAACAAGCCTTCATCCAGACACAAGGCTCCCAGATCCCAACACAGAGTATACAGCATATATATATATATATATTTTTATATATATATTCATTTTAGGGCTCATGCACACGACCATTGTTGTTTTGCGGTCCATTTTTTTAACGTATATGTTGTTCTGTATGTGAGGTTTTTTTTTCTCTGATTTATGTCCTCTTACGGTTATTCTACAAATTATATCCATATGGTTTCCATATGCGATCCCTTTTTTGCGGATCAAAAATAGAAACAGTAACTTATTATTCACCAAACACATGAGCAATATGGGCTGGGCATAGCATTTCTACAGTATGGATCCACAAAATACGGATGAAATACGGATGACATACGGATGTGTTCCGTGTGCATCCCGTATTTTTTGGAGACCCATTGACTTGAATGGGGCCTTGGACCGTGATTTGCAGACAATAATAGGACATGCACTACTTTTTTGTTGAACGGAATTACGGAAACGGAATGTACACGGAGTACCTTCTGTTGTTTTTGCGGATTCATTGAAGTTAATGGTTCCACATACGGGACGCAAAAAAACTGACGGAAGCGGAAAGAAAATACATTTGTGTGCATGAGGCCTTAGATGGATGGCTTGGTCACATGTTGTAGTCACTTCAATCAGCGGCAAATTGAAGCATACATAGTGCTCACTGTAACTGCTGAGGTTTGGCTTCTCAGCCTAGCTCTCATCTCCCTGCATGTACTATTCTAATAAATGTGCTGTTTTACATGTGAACTGTATTTACTGGAGCATATTTATCAAAACTAAATGAAAAAACTGTTTGTTGCCCATAGCAACCAATCATAGCACAGCTTTCATTTTACCAGAGCAGTTTAAGAAATGAAAGCCAATGTCTGAATGGTTGTGGGTTAGACAAAAGACCACTACTCAACATCCCTCTTCCCCTTTGACTCCACTTCTACAGGATAAGGTATATTGACTAGTGGACTATACCACTGTGAGTGAACAGTGGGTTACATTAGATCACAAGGGTATTGAGTAGCATGGGTGACAAGCAGGTTGCTTTGCGCCTCCTCTAAGAAATGAGTCGTGGTCTCTCACTATCTTGAGGTCAATGTGTAAACATGTCTGTAGTTCTTATTGCAGCTTGATCTAGTATTTGCATTCTTTGTATTTAGCAAAGTTTAGCAAAAATTTGATCTGAATGCTTTGCCAAATTTTTCTAAAAAATTTGCTAATTCAGTATTATTTCATCACAAAGCACATTAAATCAGCTATATCCTGGCCTGCAGGGAGTGTGTATCTCAATGCACATCACTGTGCATTGCAGCAACATGCATAGCTAGTCCTTTCTGGTAGTGAAACAGTTACTGTCACAGGCAGGTGGACACCCCAATAAAAGTAGAATTAGACAGCTTATTCACCCGAATTTGAGAATCAAGGCGCAATAAAAATACGTATCTATTAAACAAGGTGGACACCCAATAACAGTTAATTTACCCATCTTATTCACCCCAATTTTAGGATCAGGGCCTAATGGAATTGCTTATCTATTTAACAAGGTGGACACTGTCCAATTATATAGCTCTGTGCCCTACACAGGGATTGATGCAAAGTGGGCTGTCTCCTATGGATCCCTTCAGCTTCAGATTACTGAGCATACACTGTCCTTGCACTGTCCCTGCAGTCTCCCTATGCTCACTCTACAGCGTGTAACTTTCTCTATGATCTCCCTACGCTGTCCCTGCACTGTCCCTGCACTCTCCCTATCCAATATTTCACAATTAAAGGCTTCTTGAACACCGTCCCTAGTGCTTGCCATGTCTCTCCCTATGCTTAGCACACAGTGAAATGGCTTACACCACATGGGATGAGGCTTTTCTAGGGCTGTGACATCACAAGGGCTGGCTGATTGGCTGTCTGCATGGTATTATGGGTGATCTTGCGCTTCTTAGTTTCACTTTGTAGCACATGTAGCTGCCATTTTAGGAAAAAAATAATTAATTACCACAAAGTGCCAGGAAATGTGGATTCATTGTCAATTACATTTTTACTAAACTTTGGTTCAAATTCCAACTGTACTACTGTATGTTGAAGATGTAAACTGAGTTTTTTTTTCCCAGGTACCTATCTGACTGCCTATGTATGTAAAATTAATGTATTAGTAGGTGGCAGATTGTACTGCGCATTCTCAAACAGGCCAGACACTGTAGAAAGAGCTGGAAAGGAGGATATAGTGTGTGGATACAGTATAACACATATGGGAGCAGAGTAAAAAAAAAAAAAGATAAAACTATTATTAAAAAAAAGGATAAAAACTGTAAACCAACACACAGAAGTGAGTTTATATTTCCTGTCCTGGCAGGATTAGCATTCTGCAAATGCTTCTGTATTTTGTATTTTTATGTTTCATGAAAAATGAAAGAAATGACCAATAAGAGTTTTCTAGAGCAATTGGATTTTTGTGGTGGCATCCAGGGGACAGGATGATGGCCACCATTCATCAGAGTGATGGCATATTAGGAGCCACAGTGGTGACACACAGGCGACAGTGATTGCATACTCATAGGACAGTGATGGCATACCAAGAGGACAGAGTGATGGCATATTAGGGGCAGAGTTTTCTACAGTTTTTGTACTTTTTTCATACAATGGGTTTTATTGCTAGTGGTTTTATAATCCTCAATGACCTCAACTATAGAGTTCATATGAGGGTTACTTGGTCCACTATAAGTTTCCTTTAAAATTTCTCAAATAAAGAAATGAGCAAGACTGAATTCAGATAGTATATATATCTTCTATGTCCATCAGATGGGCATGTAATATTGATTTCTAAGTTGCAGGTGTTTGCCGTCTGCTGTGACGACTGGATAGAAACAAGGTGTAAGCCAATACATGTTCTCCTATTATAGGGTTATTATACTGCATTAAAAACACCTCACTAAAAGTACACTGTCTCTTACAGCTGTCAGGGACTACTATGATAATATGGCATGTATAAAAGGCAACTAGAAATAAATTGTCTTATAGACCTACCTGACAGGATCTAGTATTTGGGTGAAAAAGAGAATTTCTAATCTCTTGTTATGTGTTTAAATGGTGGGTTTATTTTGTATTATTTAAAGGGAACCTGTCATGTGGATATTTGATTATAATCTAACTAATTATATACAATCATTAACTACTAAAAAGTACCTTATATGTATTTACTTACTGGTGTCACAGATGGTTACCTCATAATATACACACAAAGATGCCGCCTGCTAATGAGCTGATTTGAGTCCAGCGTGATGTCATTGAGTCCAGCGTATATTTAATTCAGAGCTATAGCCACTCCCCTGCCCACCTGCTGCTGGTTCATATGGAAACAAACTGTCATTCAGCAGCAGGTGGGCAGGGAGAGTCAGGAGCTCATGAATATTCATGACTCATCATTATCAGCTGGAGCTTTTCAATACAAGATGTTGGCAGATTGACTGGGTCAATTAAAGAAAGTGACCCAGCATTTTACTAAGAGAATCAGTCACTTATTTATGTTGCCCTTAGTTAGGACACCATAAAACTGGTGACAGGTTCCCTTTAACCTTTTCCCTAATTTTTAAACAGCTAACTCGTATTAGTTAATTATGCAGCTATATAAATATCCAAAAATTTTATGCAAAAAGGATATTTGATGAGAGAAGCTGCATCTGTCCAGTGATCCACGGCACGGAAACATATCATTACACGGTAGACACTCAAATGAATGGTCCACCAGGTAATGAAAGTGGCCACACAATTTGCTGAGTGGTTTACCAATGAAACTATGAATTGACAGGATCCTACAGAGTGGCTGTGTGATAAAGGGGTGTCGTTTTTCATGTCCATATGAACTAATAAGGTATGTAGAAACGGGTTGTCTTCATGAGGTGCAAAAGCTTCCAGCAGAGTTAATATCAAGATATAATCCTAGCTATTCACAAAAGTTAGTATGTATTAAGCAGACTTTTATACCTTTCACAAAGTTAGAAAGCAAATAATATTACTGAGGACCCAAACTTTTTTTTCATCTTCAGAGTCACATTCAACTCTCTCATATGGTCAAGAGCCAAATAAGTGTACATTGTATTTAAATATGTTCCTGAGTGTTCTGTGAACCACCTTTTGTAGGGAGGCGGAGGCCTAAACTACAAATGATTCTTGCCCTTCTAAATATTTGATTAAATGTTCTCACAGAAGGTACATAAAGGCACAAGAACAGAGCTAGGTCAGAGAAATGTGCGCCCCCTTCAGAGGATTCATTGGGAAGGTATGGACATATATAAAATATTACCACACTAAAAGGCCCCATGACCATAGTTATGGTCCGCATCCGAGCCGCAGTTTTTGCGGCTCAGATGTGGACCCATTCACTTCAATGGGGCAGCAAAAGATGCGGACAGCACTCCGTGTGCTGTCTGCATCCGTTGCTCCGTTCCGAGGCCCCGCAAAAAAAATATAGCATGTCCTATTCTTGTCCGTTTTGCGGACAAGGATAGGCATGTCTACAATGGGCCGCCCGTTCCGTTCCGCAAATTGCGGAAGGCACACGGGCGGCTTCCGTTTTTGCGGATCCGAGGTTTGCGGACCGCAAAAAACGTCAAGGTCGTGTGCATGAGGCCAAAAGCAAATATTTTTATATTCAGCTCTTTAGGTTGAAATCATTAAAACAATTTGATTCAAGATATGTACACAAGCATGTATTAATAATTATTTTGTCACTGTCATGCTCAGCAACTTCCCACGGAGAGTAGTATACAGAGGAAGAGTTGCATTAGACGCGAAAATAATTAATTATCTCTCTTCTGTTTCAGAGGAGGCATAATTAATATTTCCAGTACTTAATATTTCCACCTACTGATGTAAAATACTACAGGAGGCCCAGCAGTATTTCCAACACTTCTTAGGCTGCTAGCAATTCTCCTTCCCTTCCTGTTACCAAGAGATGTAGCTGTTGTAAAGAAGAACTCCTCTGCAATGATGGGCTGATTTCAGAGGTCAGTGCCTGTATAGAGTAGTGAGCTGTAGGAGACTGTAAGGGGAAAGTAGGGGATTTTTTTTGTAGGATATATATATATATATATATATATATATATACACACTGCTCTCTGCAGTGGTCTGCTTTATTTTTGGCCCAAGCTGCCCTAGTCCCCCCTCCCTAGTGTTTCTGCTCCAGATTTCTTCTTAATGTCTCTTCTCCAGGCGCCCCCTAATGCCTTTGTTCCAGGTGCTTCTCCGATTACCACTGTTCCAAGTGCCCACCAATGACTCTGCTCTAGGTGCTCCCACTAATGCCCCTGATCCAGGTGTCCCCTAATGCCTCTGTTCTAGGTGCCCTAACTATTACACCTGCTCCAGGTGCCTTCCTAACGCTTCTGCTCTACGTACCCCCCACTATTGTCCCTGCTCAAGATGCCCCCTTATGCCTTTGTTGCAGGTGCCCCCCCACCACTATTACCTATACTCCAGGTGCCCCCTGCCTCTCCTTCAGATACTGTATATCACCAATTTACATCCTTTGCTCCTGTTGCCCCTCTAGCACCTTTGCTTGGGCCTTGTAATGGGGGGTTGTCTGCCCAAATGGGGTTTGATCTGCAGAAGAGTGTATGACTTATTCTAAAAACAATTATGTGCAGTGCGTCACATTCTGCAATGTTGGCAAGTAGAGATGGCCTTGCGGTTCGCCCGGTGGTCGTTTCGCGGCAAACTTTGCGTGTTCGCGATTCGCCGAATATGCGAACATATGGAGATATTCATGCCCGCCATATTCTTTTACATTGTGAAGAACTTTGACCCATGACACATCCATCAGGTGGTACAGGACAGCCAATTGAGACGTTTCAGCACATGATCATACCCCCTACCTTATAAATAAACCTGATCTGGCCGCCATTTTACATTCAGTGTTTTGCCAGTGTAGGGAGAGGTTGCTGTGTGGAGCAGGGACAGGCTGTTAGGGACACCAAATGCTAGCTAATAGGGCCACAAAAGTCATTTTAGGCCCTAGTATAGGTGTGCTATCGATAGGTGTGATACACAGAGGGGTGCGATATACTTATAATATACTTTTATAATGAATCAAAAACACATAGAGCTATATAGTGATCACCTGGAAGTCAGGGGCCTAGGGGCTAGGGGCTTACTAGGGCCATTTTTATATAGGGTGAGGTTCCGGACGGGGTCGCTCTTATCGGGGCTGGTGGTCTGTGGTTAGGCTATCAGGGCCAGAATAGCACCCCCCTGTAGGGCTATATCAGGGACCCACCCTGTCCTTCAATACCACATCATCATCTATCCCAGGGATAGATGTTTTTTTGCTTTCCCTCCTGGATTCATGGATGTGCACTGGAACCCCCCGGATTGTGGTAGGACATATGGTTTCTGATTTGGTGCCGCCGAGCACCTGATTTAGTGCCGCCAAGCACTTGTTATTTCCTACCACATCTATGCTTTTTGCTTAACTTTAATAATTTAATTTATTTTCATTTTGAGGGATATCTTTTCCATTCACACGTCCGCAAAATGGGTCCGCATCCGTTCCGCAATTTTGCGGAACTGGTGCAGACCCATTTATTTTTAATGGGGCCGGAATTGCAGACAAGATTAGACATTTTCTATTATAGTGCCGGCGATGTGCGGTCTGCAAATTGCGGAATGCACATTGCCGGTGTCCGTGTTTTGTGGATCCGCAAAACACTTATGGACGTGTGAATGGACCTTCATAGTAAAATTATTAAAGGTTACGTTTTATCTTCATGTATATTCTAATGGATTGCCTTCCGTGTACAATGTTATAATATACGTTCTATGTTAGAAAGTATATTATAGTGCATTTGTATTGTGCGGCAGTTGCGTGCGGTTCTGCTGCGATACTGCAGGTATATAGAGGGACAAGCGTTATTGGAACAAATAATTTCTACTGGTGTGATATACCAGTCGTCCCCCAAAAAAAATGATTGAAGCGAGGTGTTATATACCAATATACTTTCTTTATAGTGCATTTGGGTACTGTATAGTGCGCATGCGCATGCGCATACGCGAAAATTATATTGCCGATATTTCGCATTGAAAACAAAAATCAATGGAGATCGCAAATTCGAATAATACATCTGGTATGTCACTGTCCATGTTGTGGGACTATTTGTGCACTTCTAGTAATTATTTCTTGGCTGCAAATATGAGCTGAAGGTTTTTCAAGTTTGCCTGCCATTAAAATGAATGGGACCCGCCGCGAACTTGCGGTTTGCAAGCATTTGATTGCGTTCGCGAACCGTCCTGGCAGATGTTCGTCCATCACTATTGGCAAGTATAGTTTGCATGATAGCAGCAGTGATATGTCATATTTAGAGGCATCACTTCTGTAGTGTAAACAGAGACTGGTGCTGGAGAGTTAGAGGACTTAACAAGTAAGCATTGTCTATTGTATTTTAACACATCATTTTAGCCAGATTATTTTTTTATAGCTAAACCAACCTGAACCATGGATTGGGAAAGTGAACAGGTTCATGCCCCTACATAACTACAACTTTCACAAGATAGGTGATAAGTTTCAGACTGGTGGGGGTCTAATTTCTGTGACCCCCATGATCTGAGAATGCTGTCCAAAGACCCCTCTGTGTATGAATTGAAAGTAATGTATAATGCAATTGAATGGGGTGGATCGTCGCAGCACATATGCATTACCACAACTCCAGGCACACATGGTACTTAGGATCCCTGTTCTCATGATCAGTGGGGGTTTCAGCAGTCAGACCCCCAACAATCAGACACTTATCACCTATCCTGTAAATAGGTGATAAGTTGGTATGGTGGAACAACCCCCTTTAACTCCTTGGCGACCTCTGCCGTACATGTACGGTGGGAGTCATCACTTTAATGATGGTGCCCACTCACATGTCCAGTGAGCACCATAGCCACCGGGTTTCTGCTGTTTCAAACAGCAGAGGCCTGGGGAGGATGTCTTCACCCCTCAGATGCTGTGGTGAAATGTGACCACGTCATCTGAGCGGTGAAGACACTGGAGCCAATCGCTCCCGCGCCCATAACAGCGTTCGCCAACTAAGATCAAGAAAAACTATCCAAATGTGGAATCTTTATTATCATGTGGATGTAACAGGTCGATTTTACAGCAAAGGAACGCTTTAAAAACAAAGCATAAAATTGCTTTATTTCCAATTCAACCCATTTAGAATTTTTTTACAGCTCCCTACTACATCATATACAATATTAAATAATGCTATTAGAAAACACAACTTGTCCCGCAAAAAACAAGCCCTCATAAGGTTATGTGAACAGAAAAAAAGTTATGGCTCTGGGAATGAGAGAAGTGAAAAATAAAAATGCAAAAATAGAAAATCACAAGGTCCTCTAAAGGTTAGATGTAGATAATGTGTAATATGCGGCATGTATGCCTATCCCCTTAAATGTGCTATACTTAATCGGTTAGGCATGCATGTCTTTTATATGTATATGTTTAAGTGGTGTGTGTGTACAGCACATGACCTATGTATCAGTGTCAGCAGTGTAGCATGGAGCCAATGTGCCATACGTGTCTAAGGTGTGATTGGTGTGTTGCATGATGTGTCCTATGTGTGATTGGCTTCTATGTTCATTCTGTATATAGGCAGCTTCTGTGCCATATGTTTGTGCATGCTTATTTATCTTTTTGTAGCTTTGTTGTTATTTATTGAATGCATTGGGACCCAGACATGCTTCTTGCACATAGGCTGTTTGTTGTGTCTGCCATTATACTTCATCTAGTTTATAATATATACCATATATATCACTGTATCAGTCCATATATTAATCTAATTCTCACAATTTGGTGCTTCTAGGGAAAAAACTATTTAATGCACAATATGGTTATTTGTTTCAAACTGTATTGAAGGCCATCACAATTCCTAATATTTCCATATTACTGTAGGGTTGGTCCCCAGACTTAGTTACACTAGTGAGCCCTATGTACCCCATGCTGCCACCATGAGCAAGCATAAGAACTTATATAAAAGATAAGGTGTTCTGGAAAAAAAACTGATTAAAAGAGTTTTTCAGGACCCAGTATGGCCCGTAAATAAACCTTACTTACAAATAACATGCCTGTAGGAGAAAGTTTGAATATACTTACCATTCTGATGTTGTATAGATTGACCACCCTGACAGGCATATAATATAGTTTTTTATTATAATTTTATTATTAACACACTGGTAGGAAAAAATGTGTAATGTACAGTACTTACTTTGACAAAGTTGTGTGGATTGACCTCTTGGGAATCTGGCCACGTTGAGGCTCGTTTTCTGAATATCCAGATTCTGCCAACATCATGTCCTTTACCAGGTTTCCCACCTGGGTTATGGATGTGGCATCACTTATGCTATAGAAGAGGTCATAAGTATCTCTCTCCCTGGCGCATGAACAGATGTGATTAATTCAGGAGTTTGAGAAAGCACCATCCACAGCGGAACTGATGTCCCATCCATAGCCCAAGCCAGAAACCTAGTAAAAGATGAGACATTGGTGGAAGGTGGATTTTCTGAAGAGGAGCATCACATGACCAGGTTCCTGAGAGGTCAATTCACACTACTCTTTCATGGTAAGAATGTTACAAACTTTCTCCTACCAGTGTTTTAAAAATTTAATTGTAATAAAAACTATCTTTTCAACTAGTGTTTTTGCTGATTCCGACAGGGTTCAGGAAAAACACTTCCATTACTGATAATACAACCATCTGCATCACTTGTGAATGGATCCGTTTGTATTATCTTTAACATAGCCAAGATGGATCCGTCATGAACTCCATTGAAAGTCAATGGGGGACGGATCCGTTTTCTATTGTGTCAGATACGTCCTCATTGACTTGCATTGTGGGTCATGGCGGATCCGTCTTGCTCCGCATCCCAGGACAGAAAGCATGCTGCGGTTTGCTCTCCTGTATGAAAACGGAACGGAATGCATTTTGGAGCATTCCTTTCTGTTCAGTTACGTTTTTCCCCATTGACAATGAATGGGGACAAATCGGAAGCGTTTTTATTGAGACCCTATGACAGATCTCAATAACGGAAAATATTAACGCAGGTGTGAAAGTAGTCTTAGGTAGGTTTCAAGGTCTTAGTAGACAATCTGTTCTCTAAAAGTTCTGCTCCACAAGCAATCTATTTAGCTCAATGTGATGATATTTTTTTTTAGAAGTTCCTTGTGGTTCTCAGCTCCCTAGATGCTTTTGATGGTAACACAAAAGTCATAATGTAGCAAGAAGATTCTCTGAGGCTTTCAGGTTCACGTTCAGGTTTTTTGAGGCAGTTTTGAAGCCAAAATCAGGAGCAAATCATAAAAGGTGAGAAAGTATTAAGGACAGATGCAACTTTTCATGTTTTTTTTTAATCCACTTGTGGTTTTGGCTTCAAAAACTGCATCAGAAAACCTGAATGTGTGGCCATAACCAAACACAGTAACAGTGTCAAGTTAAAGACCTTAAATAAAGATAGCCTATCTGCAAACAATTATCTTTGTGAAGTTATGCTAAGTCAGGAAAAAAACATCTGTTCTTCTTTTAGTTAATGTCATGATATCTAACCTATCAACAATAAAAGGTAGGTTTTAAATCCATGAACTCGCTCACAGAATAAAACTTGGACATACTATACAAAGAAAATGAGTAGATCGATAGCCGTATACTCGACTTTAAGCATACTTTTGGCAATCTCTTCTTGTATGCACTTTGTTATGCCCTAGTGAACTCTTGTTCTGAGTACATTTATAGAGCCATTTCAGAACAAATCAAAATGTACTGTGGCTGAAACATTTCCTCTGCATTTTCTATTTGGCCCTTGTAATGAATTTGTCACAAGGGTGTCATGCTGATTTTTTTATTTGTTAGAAAGTATTTGGCAGTTACACAAGTAAAAAAAAATGAGAAAATGAAAAAATAATAACAAATATAATGCAAGAAACAACATCAGCCACCATGAAATAGAAGCAACATTGAAAAATTGCTATACTGTGTTTTCTCTCTCATTACTTATGAGCCCTATAAACCTTGTGAACGTATTGCTTGTATTATGAGTGAGAATGGAGTATTAAAGAGGACCTTTCACTTGTATAAACTATGTGAACCAAGTATGCTGCCATATAGAGCGGCGCCCGGGGATCTCACTGCACTTACTATTATCCCCGGGCGCCGCTCCGTTCTCCCGTTATAGGCTCCGGTACGTTTGCTTTTTAAGTTATAGTAGGCGGGTCTTCCCTTGTCCTGTGGGCGTCTCCTTCTCCTAGGCTGCAGCGCTGGCCAATCGCAGTGCACAGCTCACAGCCTGGGAGGTTTTTTTCTCCCAGGCTGTGAGCTGTGCGCTGCGATTGGCCAGCGCTGCAGCCTAGGAGAAGGAGACGCCCACAGGACAAGGGAAGACCCGCCTACTATTACTTAAAAAGCAAAGGTACCGGAGCCTATAACGGGAGAACGGAGCGGCGCCCGGGGATAATAGTAAGTGCAGTGAGATCCCCGGGCGCCGCTCTATATGGCAGCATACTCGGTTCACATAGTTTATACAGGTGAAAGGTCCTCTTTAATGTCCATAAACCATTAATAGTTATAATGTTTTTTCAAGAATCAATATGTTTATGAAATATAAGTGAAAAGACTAAATGTTGAGTGAATATACTGTATATCCACCTCACTATTCTACCTTATATCTTGTGCTCATTTCAATATGCCAGTTAATGCAGACTGATATTGAAGTTTAGAAGTGATAAGTTTATATAAACCAGCGCAAAAGGGGGTATAGTAGTTAGGGATGAGAGAATTTTATATTTTAAAGTTTGTGTGTTGGTTCGTGTTGTGGTATTTACTGAATTGCGTTATGGATTCCGTTACCACGAACCATAACGTAATTCCATGACGGAATGCCTTTAGAGGCATTCCGTTATTCATTTCATCATAATAAAAGTCTATGGCCAGCATAACAGATTTGTCCGGTTTTAGTTATGCTGGAGTCCTCTCCTGCATAACAGAAACCGGACGGATCCCTTATGCAGGCCATAGACTTCTATTATGATGGAATGAATAACAGAATGCCTCTAAAGGCATTCCGTCATGGAATTACGTTATGGTTCGTGGTAACAGAATCCATAACACAATTCCGTAAATACCACAACAACCCGCACACGAACTTCAAAATATGAAATTCGCTCATCCCTAATAGTAGTAACTGCCTGCAGCAACCAGATTCCTGCTTTTATTTGGGTGAGGCTTTTTAGTTGCTATGAGCTACTGCACCACTTTATCCTTTCCCTAGTTATTAATCTCCCTTTTTTTATCATTCATTCTCCCTACCTATTACACTATATCCTAAAATAAGACACATTCAGACTAGACAGTCAAAAAATGTGCCACATTTTCCACAGCGGCTCATATCAAATCTGGTGTACCTTTAAACTGTCTGGTCTTATGTCAAAAGTGTATGTCAACTATTAGTTGGCTTACTTTGTGCCTGAATTGAGCCAGTATTTTGGCGCACAAATTTTTAGCATATTTTCTTTCTTTAAGCCATGCCTCCTTTCCTACCAGCCTGCCTCATTGTCTTCTGATTGCACTATTACTTTATATGATGCATTCAAGTTTTTAAATGCGAATCTTATACATTTTTGCATTTTTTTTTTACTGGGAGCCCCTGTAATCCTTTTTTTTTTTGCTTCTCGGCCTTTTAGCTAAGATCAAGTTTAGTATCCATTCTTATCAGTGGCTAGTCTGTTGCTGCCGGTATGGAGCAGGTAAAACGCACATGGAGTGGAAGCTTTCAAGTGTATGCAGATTAGCTGATGGCTACCTTTAGGTACTTAGACCAGTGTCGGACTGGGGTACCTAGGGCCCAGAAAAATAATGAAGGGTGGTCCCTTGGGGTTTACCCCAAAATAGACTACTCGTAAATAGACAGAAAAAATGTAAAAAAAGGGGTAGTGACGTTTTAAAACCTAACTTTTAATAGGATAGTTATAAATCCCACCTGGGAAAAGGACCCCTACCTGACAAACAAAACATAGACACAAAAGAACAGGGGACCTGGTGTGACAGGTACACCCAATGGTCAAATGAACAGGCACGTCCAGGGGTGGGGCGGGACGTGAGTGTTTGACCAATAAGCGTAAGTAAGCAAGATAGCGCTGGTACTGAAGACCGTGGCTTGTGCCGTGGTCTATAAGCATGCCAGGGAGGCAAAAAAGAAAGGGTAGGTCTTACCGGTGGATGGGCAAGAGGACCAGCCGGTCCAGTGCCCTTAGGGGAGATGTTCGCACGTATGGATGCGTCCCTTTGTGCAGGATGATGGTCACTTAGTGCAGGAGGGCCACAGGGAAGAAACTGTCCCTGGTGTTGCCCTACTTGGCCTAAAGCTGCCCTAAAGTGCCTGCTAATACGGGGTCCGATCCCCGCAAGGGGTGGCCCCGTCCGGAACCTAGCCCTAAAAACAGTGACCCTAGATAGCCCTGTAAGGACGGGAAAAGGGAAAGGCCCTATGGGGCTCAAAATGGCCTGGGTCAGCCAATGAGAGAGAGAGGGAAGGGGATATGGGTGCTAATGTGGATAGATGTATAAGGAAATCCTACACTAGTGTAGATAAATACTCTGTGTCCCTACGCGTTTCGTTGGAGAGTAAAAGGATGCTATATATGTCCTAAAATAAAGGAACTATAGGTAGTTGCCTATGGCAAACCCCACAACTCGTCGGGGGACAGGGGTAAAGGGTACAGTATACCTCCCCTACTCGCAACCTATCTGTATGATCAGGACAGATATGGGGGAGGGAGAAAATGCAAGTGGCGCAGACTTGACGGGACTAGACAGTCCTAGATAACCCAGAATCCTATAAAATGAGAGAAAACACATAGTGGTGCAGTCAGTCTGGGGCGCGCAATACCTAGATATGGTTGCATAATATGGCACTCAGTCTGATGGCATGTTGAATAAAGTTACTCACTGTTAGGCATGGGGGTCATGTGACTTCTCCTCATAGGATGCGGCACAGCAGATACAGGTGCCGACCATCTGCCTGGGCGTCTGACAGCGCAAAAGGGCGCGCTGAGAGGTTTAAATGTGAGGTAGGAGGTCCTGAACGCATGCGCAGTGGGCGCCGCCGCCGCTCACGTGCTTGGGAAGGTGTCACGTGACGCGGGCGGACGCGTCCTTGAATGCACATGCGCAGATAATAGAGCTGGCAGCCGCATCACGTTGTGAACTCACTACGTCACGCCTGCCCATATTAGTCATGTGATGGGGGCGTGGCAGTGACGGATCGCTGCAGGAGCTGTCCAGCTGTAAGTATGGGAGTGGCTGCTATGTGTCATAGTCCAGCCCCTACAACAGCATACGTACCGATGCTGGGGGAAGAGAGTGGCAATCCACCCCAGCATGGGACCAAGGAGGGGACTTATTTGGCAGTCCATTGGCGGGCATAGAAAGAAATAATAACAACAGCAATATAGGCCAAACAGCGCACGGCTATACATTAGGGTAGAAGACTAACTACAGAGAGTCGCTACCGAATGAAAGTCAATCAAACAGACAATCAAACCATCAAACGGGGTCATAGCTGGAATATAACTTCCCCCTGCTAGAATAGTGATGACATATCCCATATCGCATATCGCAGAGCGGCCCCCAGGTTGATTTGGTCCGTACCATGAGAAATCAGCCCATGGTATATCTGGCATGTATGGGGTCAGAGATGGAAACCGCGATATGCGAATTAGGCATGGTGGAGATAATTAAGGGTAAGGCTCCAGACACATAAGGTCCCAGTGGGAGGGGAGACAAGTATGCAAGCGGTAAGTGTATATGGTCCATGCTGCAGGTAGCCAATCTAAAAAAGACTGTGTGCTAATGCTGTATATAATGTACAGTAAGCTGACCTAGGAGGGGATCACAGGAAACAGCCATATTGTAATTGGTCATTCAGGCCGAGGGGTTGGGTGGTCTTAAGTTTAAAAATCCACCAGGACTCCCTCTGGAGGATCTTTTTGTCCCAGTCTCCCCCTCTTGGTGGTCTCCTAATGTGTTCTAGGCCTATGAAAGTGATGACTGGTTGGCGTCCGTCGTGGGCAGAATGAACGTGTCTTGCCACTGGGGTATCCCTGTTCTTGCGGATATCCCCCATGTGTTCACCTATGCGTACCCGCAGCTCCCTGCGGGTCTTGCCCACATATCTCATGCCGCACTCACAGGTTAGAAGGTAGATAACCCCAGTGGTGCGGCAATTGATGAAATCGCGGATATGATGGATAAAGCCCTCCGCATCCGCTGGCAGGGACTTACACTGTATGATGAATTTGCAGAAGGTGCAGCGGCCGCACCTAAAACAACCACGGACTGGACTAGGCAGCCACGTATTTTTCTTAGGGGGATTATAATGGCTGTGGACGAAACGGTCTCGCAGATTAGTCCCCCTCCTAAAGGTCACCGACGGGTGGGGGCTAACTGCGTCGACCAGGTCAGGGTCCATCAAAAGGGTGCTCCAGTTCCGTCCAAGAATCTCTTTAATTTTGGCTGCAGCAGTGTCAAAAGTACCTATAACTCTTAGTATATTAGGACTCTCCACTTTCTGGTCCCCAGTTGGATGCAGCAGTCTAGTGCGCGTCGTCTGCTGTGCTCGCTGGTAGGCCTGTCTGAGGGTGTTGTCTGGGTATCCCCGTGCCAAGAAGCGTTCTCTCAGTTCACCTGCCTGCCGTGTGAATTCTTGCTGGTCAGAACAGTTACGTTTGAGCCGCAAGTATTGGCCCACAGGGATACCCCGCTTCAAAGGGACGGGATGGCAGCTGTCCCAGCGAAGCAGGGAATTGGTGGAGCTCTCCTTGCGGTATATGGTGGTCTGTAAACCTCCTTTAGTGTCTCTCGATATACATAGATCAAGGAAGGGGAGGTTGTTCTGTACAATGGATGAAGTAAACCTCAGATTAATACTGTTGTGATTTAACTCTTCCACCAGCCTACCGAAGTCGTCCTCTGAGCCGCTCCACAAGATGAAGATGTCATCTATGTAGCGGGCCCAGAGGACGATGAACTCCGTGTACCACCCAGGCACGTCACTGAAGACAGTGGTCTCTTCCCACCAGCCCAGGAGCAAGTTAGCATACGATGGCGCGCAGGAGCTGCCCATCGCGGTGCCCCTGAGCTGGTGGTAGATGCGTCCGTCAAAAAGGAAGCAATTGCTCGTAAGCACAAAGTTCAAAAGATGGATAACGAGCTCATTGTGCGCCGTGAACTGTGAACCTCTAGCCCTCAGATAATGGGCAGTGGCTGCAAGACCCTTGTCGTGGGGGATGGAAGAATACAGGGCCTCAACGTCGATGGAAGCCAGGAACCATCCAGGTTCGAGGTTGAGGTGCTCAAGTTTCGAGAGTAAGTCACCTGTATCCCTCACATACGAGGGGAGGGATTGCACGAAGGGCCCTAATATGCGATCCACATAAATGCCGCAGTTTTGCGGGAGACTACCTACCCCTGACACTATGGGCCGGCCTTTGAGAGGCGAGGTACCCTTGTGGACCTTGGGTAGGCCGTAAAACGTGGCCATTATGGGATGTGCTGGGTAAAGGAATTCGAATTCCTCACTGCTAATAAGTCTATCTGTTTTAGCTTTAGATAGGATCTCCCTTAGCTCCTGCTGGAGTCTGGGGGTCGGATCAGATGTTAATATCTCGTAGCCTTGTTTGTCTCTGAGAAGCGTGAGGCACATGTCTCGGTAGGCCGAGGTGTCCAGTATGACCACATTCCCCCCTTTGTCGGAGGGCTTGATCACTATATTACTGTCCTTTGACAACTCTAAGATGGCTTGTCTTTCCTTCCAGCTACAATTGGATCTCATATGGTTAGTAGTAATCTTGGACAGCTCAGCGGTAGTCTGTCTGAGAAAAACGTCCACACAGGAAATGTCCCCCACCGGGGGCATTTTGGTGCTCCTGTTTTTTAGATTGGTGAAGGGACCAGTGCCATCTGGGCAGTCTGGAACAGTGTCCAGGTTGAACAGAAAATGCACATCACTCAGGATCTCCACCGGCACGCCCAGCTCACGGCTCTCCTTCTTGTCTTTGAGCTTGAAGTATTTGTGCCACTTCAACTTACGGGCGAACAGGTGGAGATCCTTGGTCCAGCGGAAAAGATCAAATTGCGTGGTAGGGACAAAAGACAAGCCTCGTCTGAGTACCTTATACTCTGTCTCTGTTAAGGGACGGGATGAGAGGTTAATGACTAGTTTATCTTCAGTATGCCCTACTAGTTGGGTGGGGGGTTGATGTTGCGGTTTCGGAGTGGGTAGTGCATAGTTTGTTCTAAAAAAGAGGCAGATGATGAAGGTTGCGGAGCAGAGGGTTGTTGGTTGATAGGCGCGCATGGTACTTGGTCGTATGACTGGTAGGTGTTATAGCGACCGCCCCGACCTCCCCGGCGTCTAGATCTACCACGCCCACGTCCTCTAGTTCTAGGGTATCTATCCCTCTCACTATCTGAGACGTCGGTATCGGTGGAAGACACGTCCGTTCTTTGAGAATAGTCTGGGGCAGTGAGGAATAAATAGGCCTTGTTCTCCTTGAATTCCTGGGAATCCCTAGCGAACTGCCTGTGTTTTCGTTCCTTCAGATGGTATTGGTACCTTTCTATTGTATTCTGTAACTGGTTCTCTTTGGTACTAAAATCGGCCTCTTGTTTGAATTTTTTGGTGGTCTCGATTTGATCCGCTAAATTCCCCTCTGCTCTTGTAAGTAGTGCCCTTTCTTCATCTAGCAGTAACTGCATGAACCGCAGGGAACTGGCGGTGGCCTCCTTCTCCCACTTCTTTAATAACCCTGGATTTTTGATCCGGCTGGATGGATTAAGTGATATGCGAAGGCCTCGGGGGACTATCCCTTGTTTGATATAGTTTTCTAATGCCTGTACCTCCCACCATGAACTGATGTGTTCCTTGTATATCCGGGTAAGTTCTGTAAGCGCCCCGTTCAGGGTGGGAGTGTACTTTTTTTGGGTAAAGGCCTGTTCTGAGAAGACAGTTTGGGCTTCAGTGAGCCACGAATCTCTATCTAGGCCCGTGGTCAGGAAACCTGCCATGTCCCCTAATGGGTAACAGAAAAATAATGAAGGGTGGTCCCTTGGGGTTTACCCCAAAATAGACTACTCGTAAATAGACAGAAAAAATGTAAAAAAAGGGGTAGTGACGTTTTAAAACCTAACTTTTAATAGGATAGTTATAAATCCCACCTGGGAAAAGGACCCCTACCTGACAAACAAAACATAGACACAAAAGAACAGGGGACCTGGTGTGACAGGTACACCCAGTGGTCAAATGAACAGGCACGTCCAGGGGTGGGGCGGGACGTGAGTGTTTGACCAATAAGCGTAAGTAAGCAAGATAGCGCTGGTACTGAAGACCGTGGCTTGTGCCGTGGTCTATAAGCATGCCAGGGAGGCAAAAAAGAAAGGGTAGGTCTTACCGGTGGATGGGCAAGAGGACCAGCCGGTCCAGTGCCCTTAGGGGAGATGTTCGCACGTATGGATGCGTCCCTTTGTGCAGGATGATGGTCACTTAGTGCAGGAGGGCCACAGGGAAGAAACTGTCCCTGGTGTTGCCCTACTTGGCCTAAAGCTGCCCTAAAGTGCCTGCTAATACGGGGTCCGATCCCCGCAAGGGGTGGCCCCGTCCGGAACCTAGCCCTAAAAACAGGGACCCTAGATAGCCCTGTAAGGACGGGAAAAGGGAAAGGCCCTATGGGGCTCAAAATGGCCTGGGTCAGCCAATGAGAGAGAGAGGGAAGGGGATATGGGTGCTAATGTGGATAGATGTATAAGGAAATCCTACACTAGTGTAGATAAATACTCTGTGTCCCTACGCGTTTCGTTGGAGAGTAAAAGGATGCTATATATGTCCTAAAATAAAGGAACTATAGGTAGTTGCCTATGGCAAACCCCACAACTCGTCGGGGGACAGGGGTAAAGGGTACAGTATACCTCCCCTACTCGCAACCTATCTGTATGATCAGGACAGATATGGGGGAGGGGAGGGAGAAAATGCAAGTGGCGCAGACTTGACGGGACTAGACAGTCCTAGATAACCCAGAATCCTATAAAATGAGAGAAAACACATAGTGGTGCAGTCAGTCTGGGGCGCGCAATACCTAGATATGGTTGCATAATATGGCACTCAGTCTGATGGCATGTTGAATAAAGTTACTCACTGTTAGGCATGGGGGTCATGTGACTTCTCCTCATAGGATGCGGCACAGCAGATACAGGTGCCGACCATCTGCCTGGCGTCTGACAGCGCAAAAGGGCGCGCTGAGAGGTTTAAATGTGAGGTAGGAGGTCCTGAAAGCATGCGCAGTGGGCGCCGCCGCCGCTCACGTGCTTGGGAAGGTGTCACGTGACGCGGGCGGACGCGTCCTTGAATGCGCATGCGCAGATAATAGAGCTGGCAGCCGCATCACGTTGTGAACTCACTACGTCACGCCTGCCCATATTAGTCATGTGATGGGGGCGTGGCAGTGACGGATCGCTGCAGGAGCTGTCCAGCTGTAAGTATGGGAGTGGCTGCTATGTGTCATAGTCCAGCCCCTACAACAGCATACGTACCGATGCTGGGGGAAGAGAGTGGCAATCCACCCCAGCATGGGACCAAGGAGGGGACTTATTTGGCAGTCCATTGGCGGGCATAGAAAGAAATAATAACAACAGCAATATAGGCCAAACAGCGCACGGCTATACATTAGGGTAGAAGACTGACTACAGAGAGTCGCTACCGAATGAAAGTCAATCAAACAGACAATCAAACCAACAAACGGGGTCATAGCTGGAATATAACTTCCCCCTGCTAGAATAGTGATGACATATCCCATATCGCATATCGCAGAGCGGCCCCCAGGTTGATTTGGTCCGTACCATGAGAAATCAGCCCATGGTATATCTGGCATGTATGGGGTCAGAGATGGAAACCGCGATATGCGAATTAGGCATGGTGGAGATAATTAAGGGTAGGGCTCCAGACACATAAGGTCCCAGTGGGAGGGGAGACAAGTATGCAAGCGGTAAGTGTATATGGTCCATGCTGCAGGTAGCCAATCTAAAAAAGACTGTGTGCTAATGCTGTATATAATGTACAGTAAGCTGACCTAGGAGGGGATCACAGGAAAAAGCCATATTGTAATTGGTCATTCAGGCCGAGGGGTTGGGTGGTCTTAAGTTTAAAAATCCACCAGGACTCCCTCTGGAGGATCTTTTTGTCCCAGTCTCCCCCTCTTGGTGGTCTCCTAATGTGTTCTAGGCCTATGAAAGTGATGACTGGTTGGCGTCCGTCGTGGGCAGAATGAACGTGTCTTGCCACTGGGGTATCCCTGTTCTTGCGGATATCCCCCATGTGTTCACCTATGCGTACCCGCAGCTCCCTGCGGGTCTTGCCCACATATCTCATGCCGCACTCACAGGTTAGAAGGTAGATAACCCCAGTGGTGCGGCAATTGATGAAATCGCGGATATGATGGATAAAGCCCTCCGCATCCGCTGGCAGGGACTTACACTGTATTCGGTAGCGACTCTCTGTAGTCAGTCTTCTACCCTAATGTATAGCCGTGCGCTGTTTGGCCTATATTGCTGTTGTTATTATTTCTTTCTATGCCCGCCAATGGACTGCCAAATAAGTCCCCTCCTTGGTCCCATGCTGGGGTGGATTGCCACTCTCTTCC
This sequence comes from Bufo bufo, assembly GCF_905171765.1. Taxonomy (NCBI): domain Eukaryota; kingdom Metazoa; phylum Chordata; class Amphibia; order Anura; family Bufonidae; genus Bufo; species Bufo bufo. Next base: position 395,376,118 of record NC_053390.1, read on the forward strand.
CCCAGCATCGGTACGTATGCTGTTGTAGGGGCTGGACTATGACACATAGCAGCCACTCCCATACTTACAGCTGGACAGCTCCTGCAGCGATCCGTCACTGCCACGCCCCCATCACATGACTAATATGGGCAGGCGTGACGTAGTGAGTTCACAACGTGATGCGGCTGCCAGCTCTATTATCTGCGCATGCGCATTCAAGGACGCGTCCGCCCGCGTCACGTGACACCTTCCCAAGCACGTGAGCGGCGGCGGCGCCCACTGCGCATGCGTTCAGGACCTCCTACCTCACATTTAAACCTCTCAGCGCGCCCTTTTGCGCTGTCAGACGCCCAGGCAGATGGTCGGCACCTGTATCTGCTGTGCCGCATCCTATGAGGAGAAGTCACATGACCCCCATGCCTAACAGTGAGTAACTTTATTCAACATGCCATCAGACTGAGTGCCATATTATGCAACCATATCTAGGTATTGCGCGCCCCAGACTGACTGCACCACTATGTGTTTTCTCTCATTTTATAGGATTCTGGGTTATCTAGGACTGTCTAGTCCCGTCAAGTCTGCGCCACTTGCATTTTCTCCCTCCCCTCCCCCATATCTGTCCTGATCATACAGATAGGTTGCGAGTAGGGGAGGTATACTGTACCCTTTACCCCTGTCCCCCGACGAGTTGTGGGGTTTGCCATAGGCAACTACCTATAGTTCCTTTATTTTAGGACATATATAGCATCCTTTTACTCTCCAACGAAACGCGTAGGGACACAGAGTATTTATCTACACTAGTGTAGGATTTCCTTATACATCTATCCACATTAGCACCCATATCCCCTTCCCTCTCTCTCTCATTGGCTGACCCAGGCCATTTTGAGCCCCATAGGGCCTTTCCCTTTTCCCGTCCTTACAGGGCTATCTAGGGTCACTGTTTTTAGGGCTAGGTTCCGGACGGGGCCACCCCTTGCGGGGATCGGACCCCGTATTAGCAGGCACTTTAGGGCAGCTTTAGGCCAAGTAGGGCAACACCAGGGACAGTTTCTTCCCTGTGGCCCTCCTGCACTAAGTGACCATCATCCTGCACAAAGGGACGCATCCATACGTGCGAACATCTCCCCTAAGGGCACTGGACCGGCTGGTCCTCTTGCCCATCCACCGGTAAGACCTACCCTTTCTTTTTTGCCTCCCTGGCATGCTTATAGACCACGGCACAAGCCACGGTCTTCAGTACCAGCGCTATCTTGCTTACTTACGCTTATTGGTCAAACACTCACGTCCCGCCCCACCCCTGGACGTGCCTGTTCATTTGACCACTGGGTGTACCTGTCACACCAGGTCCCCTGTTCTTTTGTGTCTATGTTTTGTTTGTCAGGTAGGGGTCCTTTTCCCAGGTGGGATTTATAACTATCCTATTAAAAGTTAGGTTTTAAAACGTCACTACCCCTTTTTTTACATTTTTTCTGTCTATTTACGAGTAGTCTATTTTGGGGTAAACCCCAAGGGACCACCCTTCATTATTTTTCTGTTACCCATTAGGGGACATGGCAGGTTTCCTGACCACGGGCCTAGATAGAGATTCGTGGCTCACTGAAGCCCAAACTGTCTTCTCAGAACAGGCCTTTACCCAAAAAAAGTACACTCCCACCCTGAACGGGGCGCTTACAGAACTTACCCGGATATACAAGGAACACATCAGTTCATGGTGGGAGGTACAGGCATTAGAAAACTATATCAAACAAGGGATAGTCCCCCAAGGCCTTCGCATATCACTTAATCCATCCAGCCGGATCAAAAATCCAGGGTTATTAAAGAAGTGGGAGAAGGAGGCCACCGCCAGTTCCCTGCGGTTCATGCAGTTACTGCTAGATGAAGAAAGGGCACTACTTACAAGAGCAGAGGGGAATTTAGCGGATCAAATCGAGACCACCAAAAAATTCAAACAAGAGGCCGATTTTAGTACCAAAGAGAACCAGTTACAGAATACAATAGAAAGGTACCAATACCATCTGAAGGAACGAAAACACAGGCAGTTCGCTAGGGATTCCCAGGAATTCAAGGAGAACAAGGCCTATTTATTCCTCACTGCCCCAGACTATTCTCAAAGAACGGACGTGTCTTCCACCGATACCGACGTCTCAGATAGTGAGAGGGATAGATACCCTAGAACTAGAGGACGTGGGCGTGGTAGATCTAGACGCCGGGGAGGTCGGGGCGGTCGCTATAACACCTACCAGTCATACGACCAAGTACCATGCGCGCCTATCAACCAACAACCCTCTGCTCCGCAACCTTCATCATCTGCCTCTTTTTTAGAACAAACTATGCACTACCCACTCCGAAACCGCAACATCAACCCCCCACCCAACTAGTAGGGCATACTGAAGATAAACTAGTCATTAACCTCTCATCCCGTCCCTTAACAGAGACAGAGTATAAGGTACTCAGACGAGGCTTGTCTTTTGTCCCTACCACGCAATTTGATCTTTTCCGCTGGACCAAGGATCTCCACCTGTTCGCCCGTAAGTTGAAGTGGCACAAATACTTCAAGCTCAAAGACAAGAAGGAGAGCCGTGAGCTGGGCGTGCCGGTGGAGATCCTGAGTGATGTGCATTTTCTGTTCAACCTGGACACTGTTCCAGACTGCCCAGATGGCACTGGTCCCTTCACCAATCTAAAAAACAGGAGCACCAAAATGCCCCCGGTGGGGGACATTTCCTGTGTGGACGTTTTTCTCAGACAGACTACCGCTGAGCTGTCCAAGATTACTACTAACCATATGAGATCCAATTGTAGCTGGAAGGAAAGACAAGCCATCTTAGAGTTGTCAAAGGACAGTAATATAGTGATCAAGCCCTCCGACAAAGGGGGGAATGTGGTCATACTGGACACCTCGGCCTACCGAGACATGTGCCTCACGCTTCTCAGAGACAAACAAGGCTACGAGATATTAACATCTGATCCGACCCCCAGACTCCAGCAGGAGCTAAGGGAGATCCTATCTAAAGCTAAAACAGATAGACTTATTAGCAGTGAGGAATTCGAATTCCTTTACCCAGCACATCCCATAATGGCCACGTTTTACGGCCTACCCAAGGTCCACAAGGGTACCTCGCCTCTCAAAGGCCGGCCCATAGTGTCAGGGGTAGGTAGTCTCCCGCAAAACTGCGGCATTTATGTGGATCGCATATTAGGGCCCTTCGTGCAATCCCTCCCCTCGTATGTGAGGGATACAGGTGACTTACTCTCGAAACTTGAGCACCTCAACCTCGAACCTGGATGGTTCCTGGCTTCCATCGACGTTGAGGCCCTGTATTCTTCCATCCCCCACGACAAGGGTCTTGCAGCCACTGCCCATTATCTGAGGGCTAGAGGTTCACAGTTCACGGCGCACAATGAGCTCGTTATCCATCTTTTGAACTTTGTGCTTACGAGCAATTGCTTCCTTTTTGACGGACGCATCTACCACCAGCTCAGGGGCACCGCGATGGGCAGCTCCTGCGCGCCATCGTATGCTAACTTGCTCCTGGGCTGGTGGGAAGAGACCACTGTCTTCAGTGACGTGCCTGGGTGGTACACGGAGTTCATCGTCCTCTGGGCCCGCTACATAGATGACATCTTCATCTTGTGGAGCGGCTCAGAGGACGACTTCGGTAGGCTGGTGGAAGAGTTAAATCACAACAGTATTAATCTGAGGTTTACTTCATCCATTGTACAGAACAACCTCCCCTTCCTTGATCTATGTATATCGAGAGACACTAAAGGAGGTTTACAGACCACCATATACCGCAAGGAGAGCTTCACCAATTCCCTGCTTCGCTGGGACAGCTGCCATCCCGTCCCTTTGAAGCGGGGTATCCCTGTGGGCCAATACTTGCGGCTCAAACGTAACTGTTCTGACCAAAAAGAATTCACACGGCAGGCAGGTGAACTGAGAGAACGCTTCTTGGCACGGGGATACCCAGACAACACCCTCAGACAGGCCTACCAGCGAGCACAGCAGACGACGCGCACTAGACTGCTGCATCCAACTGGGGACCAGAAAGTGGAGAGTCCTAATATACTAAGAGTTATAGGTACTTTTGACACTGCTGCAGCCAAAATTAAAGAGATTCTTGGACGGAACTGGAGCACCCTTTTGATGGACCCTGACCTGGTCGACGCAGTTAGCCCCCACCCGTCGGTGACCTTTAGGAGGGGGACTAATCTGCGAGACCGTTTCGTCCACAGCCATTATAATCCCCCTAAGAAAAATACGTGGCTGCCTAGTCCAGTCCGTGGTTGTTTTAGGTGCGGCCGCTGCACCTTCTGCAAATTCATCATACAGTGTAAGTCCCTGCCAGCGGATGCGGAGGGCTTTATCCATCATATCCGCGATTTCATCAATTGCCGCACCACTGGGGTTATCTACCTTCTAACCTGTGAGTGCGGCATGAGATATGTGGGCAAGACCCGCAGGGAGCTGCGGGTACGCATAGGTGAACACATGGGGGATATCCGCAAGAACAGGGATACCCCAGTGGCAAGACACGTTCATTCTGCCCACGACGGACGCCAACCAGTCATCACTTTCATAGGCCTAGAACACATTAGGAGACCACCAAGAGGGGGAGACTGGGACAAAAAGATCCTCCAGAGGGAGTCCTGGTGGATTTTTAAACTTAAGACCACCCAACCCCTCGGCCTGAATGACCAATTACAATATGGCTGTTTCCTGTGATCCCCTCCTAGGTCAGCTTACTGTACATTATATACAGCATTAGCACACAGTCTTTTTTAGATTGGCTACCTGCAGCATGGACCATATACACTTACCGCTTGCATACTTGTCTCCCCTCCCACTGGGACCTTATGTGTCTGGAGCCCTACCCTTAATTATCTCCACCATGCCTAATTCGCATATCGCGGTTTCCATCTCTGACCCCATACATGCAAGATATACCATGGGCTGATTTCTCATGGTACGGACCAAATCAACCTGGGGGCCGCTCTGCGATATGCGATATGGGATATGTCATCACTATTCTAGCAGGGGGAAGTTATATTCCAGCTATGACCCCGTTTGTTGGTTTGATTGTCTGTTTGATTGACTTTCATTCGGTAGCGACTCTCTGTAGTCAGTCTTCTACCCTAATGTATAGCCGTGCGCTGTTTGGCCTATATTGCTGTTGTTATTATTTCTTTCTATGCCCGCCAATGGACTGCCAAATAAGTCCCCTCCTTGGTCCCATGCTGGGGTGGATTGCCACTCTCTTCCCCCAGCATCGGTACGTATGCTGTTGTAGGGGCTGGACTATGACACATAGCAGCCACTCCCATACTTACAGCTGGACAGCTCCTGCAGCGATCCGTCACTGCCACGCCCCCATCACATGACTAATATGGGCAGGCGTGACGTAGTGAGTTCACAACGTGATGCGGCTGCCAGCTCTATTATCTGCGCATGCGCATTCAAGGACGCGTCCGCCCGCGTCACGTGACACCTTCCCAAGCACGTGAGCGGCGGCGGCGCCCACTGCGCATGCGTTCAGGACCTCCTACCTCACATTTAAACCTCTCAGCGCGCCCTTTTGCGCTGTCAGACGCCAGGCAGATGGTCGGCACCTGTATCTGCTGTGCCGCATCCTATGAGGAGAAGTCACATGACCCCCATGCCTAACAGTGAGTAACTTTATTCAACATGCCATCAGACTGAGTGCCATATTATGCAACCATATCTAGGTATTGCGCGCCCCAGACTGACTGCACCACTATGTGTTTTCTCTCATTTTATAGGATTCTGGGTTATCTAGGACTGTCTAGTCCCGTCAAGTCTGCGCCACTTGCATTTTCTCCCTCCCCTCCCCCATATCTGTCCTGATCATACAGATAGGTTGCGAGTAGGGGAGGTATACTGTACCCTTTACCCCTGTCCCCCGACGAGTTGTGGGGTTTGCCATAGGCAACTACCTATAGTTCCTTTATTTTAGGACATATATAGCATCCTTTTACTCTCCAACGAAACGCGTAGGGACACAGAGTATTTATCTACACTAGTGTAGGATTTCCTTATACATCTATCCACATTAGCACCCATATCCCCTTCCCTCTCTCTCTCATTGGCTGACCCAGGCCATTTTGAGCCCCATAGGGCCTTTCCCTTTTCCCGTCCTTACAGGGCTATCTAGGGTCACTGTTTTTAGGGCTAGGTTCCGGACGGGGCCACCCCTTGCGGGGATCGGACCCCGTATTAGCAGGCACTTTAGGGCAGCTTTATGCCAAGTAGGGCAACACCAGGGACAGTTTCTTCCCTGTGGCCCTCCTGCACTAAGTGACCATCATCCTGCACAAAGGGACGCATCCATACGTGCGAACATCTCCCCTAAGGGCACTGGACCGGCTGGTCCTCTTGCCCATCCACCGGTAAGACCTACCCTTTCTTTTTTGCCTCCCTGGCATGCTTATAGACCACGGCACAAGCCACGGTCTTCAGTACCAGCGCTATCTTGCTTACTTACGCTTATTGGTCAAACACTCACGTCCCGCCCCACCCCTGGACGTGCCTGTTCATTTGACCATTGGGTGTACCTGTCACACCAGGTCCCCTGTTCTTTTGTGTCTATGTTTTGTTTGTCAGGTAGGGGTCCTTTTCCCAGGTGGGATTTATAACTATCCTATTAAAAGTTAGGTTTTAAAACGTCACTACCCCTTTTTTTACATTTTTTTTGTACCTAGGGCCCACCAGTAAAATTTATTTTGGGGGCCCACCACATGGATAAACTTCCTAAAAATTTACTTTTGATCAGTATATCATAAAATATATCAGGTAAGACATCTATGCTACCCGGCCTACTTAGCTGCTAACCGTCCTATTTTACTGTACTAGGGCTATATTGGTCCTGTGGGACCCGTCTTACCTGATGTATTTTATGATATACTGATTAGAAGTAAATTTTTAGGAAGTTGCCCTCAGTGATATTTGTATTGTTATAGCAACTGTCTGTTAGATATTATTTTCGGTGATTTTGTCCAACATACGGATACATTCAAATATAATAGATAATCTAACAAGTTTTTTATATGAACATAGGCTGGCTGTACACTGAATATATGTATGTAGTGCAGTAAGTCTACTGTGTTATGTGCCACTTGTGCAGGGGGTGGGAGACGAAGGGACCACTTTGCCCAGGGGCCTACCAGGGGGTTCCCCTGCACCCCTGTGGGCCAGTCCAAGCCTGAATTAGACCCTACATATCGAAGCCATGTGCTAAGTTATTTGACAGCCCAAGGTACAGACGTGCCCCAGAAGTGGTGACCCTGGGATGCTTAAACTCACTGGCACATTTGCACGTACTTCACTTTCTCACATTATGAGCACACTCTCTTTTCCCATGCCTTCTGGCTAGGCGAGATACAGAATTTTTATAATTCTGCCTAACTGTCTGGGCTGTAATGGCACACATACTGTACAGTTTTATTAATTTTTGTGTCATTGTGTTTACTGTCCACATTCGTTCATCACATGGATTCTTCTGGATGCCCTGCGCTTATGGAGGTCTTGGGGGAGTGGTTATTAGATTATTTACCTCCGTGCAACTCCTAGGCTCCCCCTTCTGGGAGGAGGGGAAGATCTCAACTTGGGCATAGGACACTTAGAGTGGCTGTCCAAGTGGCAGCTAGAACATAATACGGCTCTTCGTAGGCTTTGGCTAAAGATGACCACCTTTCATTGATCCTTGAATGAGCTTCTAGGTCAATGGGATGGGGACTGGTTTATGGGGGCCTTCTCCTACTGAGAGGTCTTGTGATAGACGTTATCCTTGTGCACTTTTTTGTGTGGTGCACTGTACTTTTTTGCACTTGGGTGAAGTATATCACAACCTCGGGAAATCTCATACATTTTGCAGTTTAATGTATTATCCTATGCTGGAAGCATCTGTAATTATTTATTTTCAAGTGTTTTTATTTTTCTATTTACGACGCAACTACTGTATAAACATATGAGACACTGGATCACTTTAAGCAGAGGGTAATGAATGGTGGCTACAAATGTGTGTTCCATATGGTTTCTTAACCTTTGCATTTTAATGTTGGATGCTCCACAGTCATATTGTTCACACCTTTTGTAGTCATAGCTAAATTAATGATTATGTGTGGGCTCTTTATTGACTTTATTCATTGCTCAATAGACAAGTTTGGTGATCTAGCATGTCAAGTTACACCCACTGATTACACCCTGTGATTGAAGTCAAAGCTGAAACAATTTAAAGTTGAAACACAAATGAAATACGACATGAAAATACATGAACACAAAGATGAAACAAAATTCATCTAAAATCTAGAAATCAGAAAGAAGATCTTTGTTAAGTCTGTCATAAGCAAACCACCATAGTGGAGACTGGGTTAGGCTACCAGAGACATCACAAGGCTTTACAGTATTCAGAAGGTAGATATGATTCTATATAGTATGGTAGTCAAATTTCCTTCCTGACAAATATCTGCTTGTTTGGTAGAGGTGAAGCGCTGCACTTACATGTAGCAATCACCTCCACAGTATGAAGATAAGCAATGGCTACTGCTATCTCTCGTCCCCATACAGATGCATTGTTTCTGGGTAGCAGAGATCCGCTGCCCTGAAACAATAATTTAGGTGTCCACATAAACAATTATTTCACCCAATGAACAAGTGCTTCGCTCATTCATTAGGTCTGTGGCACCCTTAGATTATCAGGAACGAGCGTTCGTATGCTTGGGCAGTGTAAACTGAGCATAAATAGTATGACAATGACAGCAATAGCAGCTATCACCGGTTTCGTAGCTTTGGCTGTCTGTCTGTTGCAAAACTATATCTATAAGACCAGTCAAGATGTGGCAATGAAAGCAAAATAGCTGCTAAATATATAGGTGGAGTTTAAAAGCTGTTGTTTAATCCCTATAAATATCTAATTTACTTACATACTTACAATTTTATTAGCGAAAATGTGGCCTTGCTGTCCACAGTAATTATTTAGTAGATGACATTCACAAGAGAAAAACTGAACAGATTGGTTAGTAGGAATAGCATTTTCTCTGCACACGGTGTTGGTTGACTCATAACTCTCCATAACTCATCACTGTGCCACTAATAGCTTTAGGGCTATCTGTACCCATCCATCTACATGCCAAACACTTTAGTACACAAGAGATAATCCATTTCTATATACGTATAAGGATATGTACTGTATGTGAAAGCACTGACTAGAAAGATGTTACCATTGGCATGCCATGAAAAAGGTACTTCAATGAGGCCTTAAGGAAGCCATCTCCTTTCTGAAGGAAAAACCTGTCATGAATGGATTCTCAAAGATAAACTAGATTTTTAGAAGACATTTATAGGACATGCCATAACTGTTTGACAAGTGGGATAACTTGCTTTTGGGGTTCGCTACCCATTGGAAGAATAGGGATCATGACCCTGCTTCATAAAAAGACATAAAACTAAAATAAATATGTGATAAGTAGGGAAACGATATTAATGTTTTAACAACAGTTAGTGGCTGTAAAACATAGAGAATGCAGTATGGAAAATAAACTTAGCATGAAAGTGTAATAAACTTTTTTTTTCTATAATTGTTTAGATATTAGCAATATGATCTGTGATGTACCCATAGTCTCCAAGTATTTTGAATATACATAACATTTTTATACAACCCCAATTTTTACATTCAAAAAAAGTTGGGACACTGTATAAAATGTAAATAAATGTAAATGAAAGCCAATTTGCAATTCTCATAGACCCGTTTTTTATTGACAGTAGATCATAGAACAAATATCAGATGTTCAAAGTGAGACATTTTACAATTACATTTTGAAAAATAACTCATTTAGAACTTGATAGCAGCGACGCATCTCAAATAGTTAGAACAGGGCCATGTCTACCATTGTGTAGCAACTACTCATAGTCTGTAAGTCTGGGAAGTGAGGAGACGAATTGCTGAAGTTTTGGGAGAGAATTGTTGTCCCATTTTTGTCTGTAGGATTCTAAGTGCTTAACAGTCCAGGGTCATTGTTTCGGGATTTTTTGTTTCATGATGTGCCACATGTTTTGTGTTGGTGAAAGGTCTAGACTTCAGACAGTCCAGTTCAGTACTCACACTCCTATTTTGCAAAGCTATGCTCTTGTGATGGATGCATATTGGTGTATGTGGTTAAACATTGTCTTGCTGAAATATGCAAGGCCCTCTCTGAAATAGATGCAGTGGCATACTAGGGGGGGCGTGGGGGGCTGTTCGCCCTGGGTGTCGGCTCTCAGAGGGGTGCCAGAATCAATGAGTGCTTCCATCAATGCAGATGGAAGCACTCATTGCTGGAGCGCCGGGGGCTGCGGTCCTGTCACTCACCGCTCTGCTCCCCGCGCTCCTCCCCTCCTTCAGGCCGGCAGTGCACAGAATGGTGAAGCAGGAAGACTTCTCCCCGCTCCACCATTCAGCCTGCAGGCACAGATCATGCTGTCGGCCTGTGTGGGCAGAGCCTGCAGTCCATAAAACTGCATAAGCTCCGCCCACACCGTGCTGCAGAGCGATATGTGCCTGCAGGGAAGAGAGGACTGTGAGCTTCAGGAACGGGACAAGGTAAGTTTTTTTTTTGTTTTATTTAGTTGTTTTGTTTTTAATACAGAGGGGGCACAGAGGGCTTTACCACTATGGAGGGGGCACAGAGGACTTTATTACTATGTAGGGGGCACAGAGGGCATTACTACTATGGATGGCGCACAGAGGGCATTACTAATGTGAAGGAGGCACAATGGGCATTTCTCCTATGGACGGGGCACAGAGACAAAGGGCATTACTACAATTAAGGCACAGAGGGCATTATTACTGTGAAGGGGGCACAATGGAGATTTCTACTATCAAGGGGGCACAGAGGGCATTACTAGCACAGTAGGGGGCACAATGGGCATTATTACTATAAAGGGGGCACAATGGAGATTATTACTATGATGGGGCACAATGGGGATTATTACTTTGAAGGGGGCACAATGGGGATTATTACTGTGAAGGGGGCACAAAGAGGGCATTACAAATGTGAAAGGGGCAAAATGTGGGCATAACTACTGTTAGGGGGCACACATCTGTACAAAACTACTGTGAAGGTTGTACAATGAGGGCAATACTACTGTGAGGGGGTATGGGGGGGGAACACCCAAGGCACGCCACTGAACAGACGTCTGTATGGAAGCATATGTTATTCTAAAACCTCTGTATACTGTTCATCATTGATAGTGCCTTTCCAGATGTGTAAGCTGCCCACACCATAGAAACTAATGCAACACCATACCATCAGAGATGCAGGCATTTTAACTGTTCACTGATAAGCTAGATGGTCCCTTTCCTCTTGAGTCCACAAGACACTGTGTCCATGGTTTCATAAAGAATTTAAAATTTTGATTCATCTGACCATAAAACAGTTTTACATTTTGCCTCAGTCTATTTTAAATGAGCTTTGGCCCAGAGAAAACAGTGATGTTTCTGGATCGTGTTCACATATGGCTTCTTCTTTGCATGATAAAACTTTAAATTGCATTTTTGGATTGCAAGATGAACTGTGATGACAGACAATGATGTCTGCAAGTTTTCCTGGTTCAATGCAGTGATTTCCAGTGCAGAATCATGCCTGTTTTTAATGCAGTACTGCCTGAGGGCCTGTAGATACGTTACAATACAGTACACTTTAGTGATCACAGTAGAAAATTGACAGTATAATCCCATACATTACTATTCATGACAGGACAGTACAATACACCATTGGTACAACAATAATACAACACAGTGATTTGAAGGATTTCACACATAGGTAGTTGTTATACATTCCCATAGCAGTCGACACAAACAATTTCCTTTAATTTAATTTTTTGCACCTTAGTAGAATTAGACGGTTACTGAAGGTTATGGGTGTGCATTACTGTTCATAATCGCCATACATGTCTTCCAAATTCTTTCCTTCACTACCTCCTTAAAAATGTCTAGATGGCAACCAACAACCGAGCTTACTTTCCTGATAAGCTTGTTGAGCTCATTAGCCCAGCCACCTGCACACTACTTCCCCAGCATTTGATTGCGAAAAAGATGGCACTTAGGATATTCAAGTGATTTCCTCATCTTAGATATTCGTGAAAACAGTAGGGCTCCTGATGGTCAACAGGATCAGCATGTGGGAAATGTTTTCATTTTCAGACTTTTTGTATAACTAATATAACTTGTAAATCTAAAATGTTAATGATAGTGTGCTCGGTTTTTGCTATTATTTTGAACACAGAAAAAATAGCATAATTTCAGTTAGATGTCTCTTGTTTGCAGGTCTATGTCACCTTATAGTCTTCATCTTTTACATCCTTGTCGTATGTAGGTCCAAAATCCTTAGCTGGTTATTTTTTTAATATATCTTTAATGGTCAGAGCTGTGTTTTTTCATACAGAGTTCAAAATCCCACACATAGACATAGATTTAAAACATGCTGGCAACTAGCAACTGGCTTTATTATTGAGCTCAATGTGCAGTGAAACGTCTACAAAAGACCACCCTTTTCTGTGACAGATTTTCAATTCTACCATATATTATGCAAAAGGTGCTGGCCATTTTCAACAAGAAGACAATTTCTCTAGAAGAATACTTTTGTGGATTATCTCAAAGAGGTTTCATGATTGTACATTATTTGTGCAGTATTTGGTATGCTCCTTCTAGTGGTGGCTGCAGGGAACCAGAATGCTATCTGTTAAATCTATATCTAGAGAGTATTTAGAGCTCTGCATGAGATAAAAAAAAGCCCCAATTAATATATAGATGTATTACATAGAAACATAGAAACGTAAAAACATAGAAACATAGAATGTGTCGGCAGATAAGAACCATTTGGCCCATCTAGTCTGCCCAATATACTGAATACTATGGATAGCCCCTGGCCCTATCTTATATGAAGGATGGCCTTATGCCTATCCCATGCATGCTTAAACCCCTTCACTGTATTTGCAGCTACCACTTCTGCAGGAAGGCTATTCCATGCATCCACTACTCTCTCAGTAAAGTAATACTTCCTGATATTACTTTTAAAGCTTTGCCCCTCTAATTTAAAACTATGTCCTCTTGTAGCAGTTTTTCTTCTTTTAAATATTCTCTCCTCTTTTACCTTGTTGATTCCCTTTATGTATTTAAAAGTTTCTACCATATCCCCTCTGTCTCGTCTTTCTTCCAAGCTATACATATTAAGATTCTTTAATCTTTCCTGGTAAGTTTTATCCTGCAATCCATGTACCAGTTTAGTATTAAGAAATCAAATATCGTAGTGTTTGAAGCTCTCAAGATTAGAGCAAGACACTAATATTCAATGTTGGATATTCACATTAAAGAAACACTTTACGTACTAATAAAATTTTTAAAAATTGACAAGCTTTGCGAACCAAAGAAATACATTTCTACAATTTTATCTTGTGCCTGTTTGTTTTAAAAGTCCAACTCTCTTTTAAATGTAGGCTAAATCAACTAATGTCTGACTGTCTGCAAATGTTTAAGATCCCAATGCAATTATCACTACTAAAAAAGCTTAAACACTGCTAAGTTTTATCATATTCATGAAAACGTGTAAATAAGAAAATGGAAACAAACATATCCAGTACAGAACACCATTATGTTACTGTATGTGAATGTAATACACAGGGCAGGGCAAGGCAGGTACTGACAGATTTGTGGGTCACCAGATGATGTAAATGAATTCATTTCTCTCCTCCCTGCCATGGCATAATGGGAGTTGTACTATTTGAATAAGTAAAGAGACTCGTGTTGAAGACCACTGATCTAAACCTTTTGAGCTCCACACCAGCAATGATTTTCTGCTAGAACAGAAGTTCTTGAATTCCTTGCATGCTGTAAAGAGTTTCATTAGATAAGTAAAGAATGATGCTGTGATGTAAGGATTACTCTACATGTTCCATTTGTCTTATGACAACTATCTTTACGGCCCTTAAAAAGTACATGGAGAAATGTTTCACTGTTAAGTTGAAGTGTGAGGATCGCGTTTCAGGAGGATACACGCAAACCTCACACATGAGTAACATAATCTCTAGAAACATTGTTTAAACTGTAAATTCATTACACCATATATGTTGTTGAAAGGTTTAAGCTGGCAACTTCACGATCTACCTCATTGTGGTTTTCACATAGTGATGAATTAGCTGCTAAACACTAGCTATGGTTTTAGACAAGTTTCCTCTGCACAGTAAGGATCACATTAAATTACCGTCTGCCATTCAGAGTGATAACTTCATTTCATGCAAGCACAATCTTATTGGGTTTGCTAAGTGAAGTATGAGCAGATCCTGGATTTACAGTCCCATTCCATGGTCTACTGGTAGATGTCACTTCTTTGCAAACAGTTGACGGATATGTTCACACTCGGCAGGTTTGTTGCAGACATTCTCGTGACTGAAAAATCGATTCAATTCATATGAATGTTTTTGTTTCTGTAGAAGGTGCGTGGATTTCTGCAAGCCCCATCCTATAGGACAGTCGCAGAATTTTTACAACATAATTGCTGATTGTGAACATAACCTAAGAGTTAGAGATGTTGTCAGTGTGTTAATTCCCAGGTTTAAAGGTAAAGGTCCTTATTCTTTTACTACCTATAATGTGCAGTGCAATACAAATGAAGAATTTAGATATTGTATGAATGACAGGTTAATAGTGAGCTTGATTTATATTAAAATTAACCCCTTCAGCCCCCGACGATATTCTGCTTTTGTTTTTCAGTCCCTGCCTTCCTAAAGTGGTAACTTTTTTATTTTCCCATTCACATACCTGTATATGGGCTTGTTTTTTGCAGGACAGGTTGTATTGTTTAATGGCATGATTTACTATTGCATACAATGTAGTAGGAAGCTAGAAATTCCAATGTGGTGGAATTGGAAAAAAAATGCAAGTCTGCCACAGTTTTATGGGTTTTGTTTTTACGGAATTCCCTATTTGTTAAAAATGACCTGTTACCTTCATTGTCCAGGACAGTACAATTACAACAATAACACATTAAAATTATTTTTTTCTTTTCATTCCCATAATCTGACCCCCATAACTTTTATATGGTTATGTTTACAGAGCTGTGTGAGCTCATTTTTTGGGTGCTGATCTGTGGTTTTCATAGATAACAAGTGTGTAGGACTTCTTGGTTACTTTTTGTTTATTGAAGCAATGTTGAATTTTAACACTTGATCCTTTGGTCCTTAGTGGAGAAAAGCCACCACCAGAGGTGTCTGGAAGTGGCATACTCCTCCCTCCATTCCATTGACAACATATGCGTGTTTGGATGATCTGAGCATGTGTGTGTTTTGGGGAAGGGGGTTCAGGAAGAACAGCTGTTGGCTGAGCAAGCAGTGAAGGACCCTCACTGTGACATTCTGAGTAGAGATATGCAATATATGTTCTGCATCTACAGTAATCCATAAATAACATAAATGTTTAGCTCCTATGTTACAAATTTCTTCAAACATAATGGTTCCACAGTATGTTTATGGCTCTATAAACTAAGATAGCTGGAGGTTACACTGCTGTGTATTAACAATCACAATAATATCATAGCTACAGGTCCGTTCTCCTAGTAGCCTAAATGTCACAAAAATATTGTGCTGTATGACTCATAGCTATTAGTACACTGTATTCATGATGGTAGTGCTCCCCTCGATCCTCAAGGTGGAGATCAACAGGTTGATCGGTATACATATATAACAAAACAGCCTGGAAAGGAGAAGAGAGGAAGCACTCCCATCCTGAATACAGCAAACTCGTAACATCATGTTGCCGTATGTTTGCATTGCTCCTATTAGCCAAACTACACAAAACATTACATTTTGGCTAATAAGAGTACACACCTCCAGTAATAATATGCTGCCTTACATATAGCAATATATTTAGATCATAGATTTGCTTTGCCAAATGTAGAAATAATCAAAGTAGAAATGATGAACATATTGAAGCTTGTTATGAGGAAGAGTTTCAAGATGTTTGAAGAATCTACTGATTCCATATAAATGAATTCCTGCCACCCACCATGTTTAGAACTGTGGCTATGTCGTTTTGAGAAATGAGAGTTTTAGGCTGATATTAATTCTGTCATTATAATCCAAAAGTAGGCATTTTATATAGGGAATTTGTCAACAAAAAAAGAAGCCATGAAACTGTACACATAAAATAATATTTTAAGAATACAATTCCTGCTGTGCTCAAGACAAACATTTCCAGACAGTTTGGTCGGTTAAAGTATTGTACATCTACACTTCCATGTAGTCCCTGTGACATTTCTTAAATGCATTCATTTTATAGCCTTCTGATATACTTGTACAACTGCACTTAGTTTGGAAAGCTAAGTAACTGTTTTATCTTAATGTGTTGACTTTTTAAAATCAAAATATTTTTGTTTTCTGGACCATCCGGCACCTGAAGTGAGGCTGGCCACACGTTTGGGGACAGTTCATGAGGGACTTGGTTATCCACATTCACTGGATTCTCGTGTGATGTATTCTTATCATGTGCCTCATCTTTATCATGTGCCTCATTATACATCTGTGTAGCCAGCTTCCCTCATCATAGTTGTCTTTTTGTTATCTGTTACCCTACATTGAGCTTTATTTTGTTTAGCCTATCTAGGCTTCTTTTTTCCCACACAACCCACTGAAGAACCCTGTTTTGGGAGGAAATGCGTTGGGATATATAAGGGAAATGTTTATTTACTAATTAGGGTGTATCAGGGTATTGTAGGGTAGGAACGAGGACAGAGGGTATCCACCATCAGGGGATACCTCCGGGCTTAGGAGCAAGTAGAGTTACACTAGGGAAATATATTCCATCTCAAGAGTCCCCGTATTGCCCACCACACTATACCTAAGTGTTTGTTTATCTCATATTATTATAAAGATAACACAGGAATTCATATAGCTGACTAGGGTTAACATATGTATACATCTGGACCTATGTTTTTAGGTATTTTAAGGTACTTTAATAAAGATTAAGGTTGTAAGGGTCCTTTTTGATTGAGTTTTCTTTTTGATTATTTGGGGACTTTAGTTAAATAGGGAATTATATAATTTAATAAGTTAGATGTCTAATTGGGTGAAATGTACCCCCTGGACAATTCTGGACCATTGTGCTTGGACATGCCTATTATTTAGAGCTCTCAGTTTTTAGGAGCAAAATACAGTATAGATAAAAATAGAAGACTGAGTTCTGTTAACCTCTTACACAATTGCAAGAGGTTAATCTATTTCTGCTCACTCAGTCTTGCACTTCGCCTTCAAGTCAGACCTTAATATAGTTTATGCACCCTGGATGCCTACTGCCTTCACTAACTGATAATGAGTGATAAATCCCCTAATTATGCATATACTTTTCTCCATCAGTCAAAGAGTTGAAGACTCTACAAAAGGCTATGGACTCTTTTAGAGCTTACAAACACTAAAGAAACAAACAAAAGATTAAAACTTTGATACAAAATATGCAAAACAGTTATAAAACAAAAGAGAGAAAATTAGAAAGAGCTAACACAATCTGTATGGTATCTTGTAGTTCCTTGTGAGCAGGAGGGGCAATGGACCCAAAGCTCAAATATCAAATCTGGCCCCAACCACTTGAATTCCACTTTATTGTCTAAAATATGCTTTTATTATTTCTGACCTTGGTTCAGGATTACGAACTGCATTTTAACATAGGTCAATGAGGTGAATGGATAGTTGGTAATAGTGAGAAGTGACATGGAAATTCTATTTTTCATCATCAGTTGATTCAACTCATTATAGGGGATGAGAAATTTTCAATTGAGATACACACCCTAAGGTGTCAAAAGTCACACTCAGAGAAGAGTCTCTAGGTGCCTTGGTCCAAAACACCCCTATCCTGCAGTAAAAACTGTGATCTGATTATGTTTCAGTCAACTATGTGGGTGCCAAATATCTGCAGTCATGTTACATTTTCATTAGAATACTTCACAATACTTCAAAGAGGTAACTGGCAATAGAAAAAACACATAGTAAATATCAACAACTTATTAGAAATAAAGATACATCTGTTTTAAAGTGAACAATTATTGTGTGACTAAATATGAAAAGACATTTTATTACCCTGCCCTTGTGCAGAGAGAATACAAATTTCATGCAGCTGTTTCCTTTTATTGTTGTTTTTTTACTCTAGGAATATTTCTTGTTGGCATGTTGTTATTTACTTATTTTTGCAGCCCTTTTCAGGAATATTTCATTTAGACAATTAATATCTCTCTATTCACCCAACCTGTTATTCACAGAGTTGTATCTATCATCTGATTGATAGACCTGCTGTCAAAGTCCCATAAGGTAATATTATTCAGATATAGCTATAAGCAGGGTTTTGTTTTGCTTCCTGGCTGCCCTTTTTCAGTATGTTTGTACAGTACTCGCAGCTGCAAGATGATGTTTTGGCCTTTCCTATTAAGCGTAGCAGATGTAAAGGATATGAGGCTACTGGAAGTATAATAATTTGACAGAGAACACTAGGAGGAAGCCCACATTTTTCGCCACAAACACTCAGTCCATTGATCCCCCTGAGGAAAAGAAATAGCTTGCTACTCAAGATCCCAGTCTTATTTAGATGCATAGTTCACATTGAAACAGGGCAAAACTAACCATAAAAACACATTACTTTATATAAAGAAGAAGCTAATCACTTTGACAGGGCTAGCAAATCTGTCTCAATAAGAACATTAGCTTCTCTCTCAGCAGCTATAGCTTCTTTCATTGGTATTAGCACCATAACATTCTTGATGCCAGATATTGTTTTCTTCAGGAACTGGTATTCTAAATATTTCACTTTGCAAAATCAGTACCTTTTTCTATACTCCCAAATTATTCTGATGCTGGTCATACTGAGGTAACAGCCCTGAGGTTAGCCCTGTTCAATTAAAATTCCTGATAACCCCCTTAAACGATATCTGTCACAAGCAACCTCCCTATCGAACAATTTGAATAGATTGTCTCTTGTTCTTCGAAGGCCCTGAGCTGATACTTTTTCTTAATATGCTAATTAGGTATTTGGTAAACTGAGGGCATCACCATTGCTCTTGTTGCATTCAGACTCCACTCCTTTCTTTGCCCAGCAACTACCTCTCTGATTTTCTGCAGCCTGACCCTGTTATTAAAAGAAGCCAAGAAGGGGCTGGCCACAGAAAAGAGTGGACACTTCACATAGCAACAAAAGCAATGGTGACACCCTCATTGCACCAAAGGCCTAGTTTTCATATTTAAAAAGTATTATAACTCGGGGAGGGAGCCTCCGATCAACAAAAGAAAAACAGCATTTTAATGAGGTGAACCACAGCTATGTGCCTATGCAAACAGTTTGATACGGAAGTTGCTGCAAACATACAGATATTTATATAGAAATTCCAAAAGTGAAACTCATATATAGATTTATTACACACAAAGTTCTATATTGTAGACTCTAATCTATTAATAAACACAAAACACCTGCAAAGGTTTCCTAAGCCTTTAAATGGTCATTAAGCCTGGTTTAGTAGGCTACAAAATCATAGGGAATACTGATAACTTGACAATTGTCCATAAGGCAGTCATTAAAACCCTCCACAAGGAGGGTAAGCCACAAAAGGTCATTGCTAAAGAAGCTGGCTGTCCACTGAGTGCTCTATCCAAGCATTTTGATGGAAAGTTGAGTAGAAGGAAAGAGTGTGGTAGAAAAAGATGTACAAGAAACAGGGATAACCACAGCCTTGAAAGGATTTAAAGAAAAGGCCATTCAAGAATTTGGGGGAGATTCACTACGTGCTTCAAGAGGCACCACACAGATATATCCAGGAATGGGCTACAACTGTCACTCTCCTTATGCCAAGCCACTCATGAACCAAAGACAATGTCAGACGTGTCTTACCTGGGCTAAGGAGAAAAAGGACCGGACTGTTGCTCAATGGTCCAAAGTCCTGTTTTGAAAAGAAAGGAAGTTTTGCATTTGGAAATCAAGGTTGCAGACTCTGGAGGAAGAGTGAAGAGACACACAATCCAAGTTGCTTGATGTCCAGGGTGAACTTTCCACAGTAAGTGATGGATTTGGGATCCATGTCATCTGCTGGTGTTGGTCCACATGTTATATGAAGTCCAAAGTAAGACATTTTAGAGCACTTCATGCTTCCCTCTGATGACAAGTTATATGGAGATTCTGATTTCATTTGCAGGACTTGACATCTGCCCACACTGCCAAAAGCACCAATTCCTGGTTTAATAATCACAGTATTACTCTGGTTGACTGGCCAGCAAATTTATCTGACCTGAACCCTATAAAGAATCTATGGGGTATTGTAGAGTGGAAGATTAGAGACACCAGACCCAACAATGCAGACAAGCTAAAGGCCGCCATCAAAGCAATCTGGGTCTCCATAACACTTCAGCAGTGCTACAAACTAATTGCCTCCATGCCATGTAATGTAGAAATTCATGCAACCCTGTACATACTTTCAGTAGGTCAACATGTCCGTATAAATTTTTTTAAATTGGTTTTATATAAGTTTCTAATTTTTTGAGATACTGACTTTTGGGTTTTCAGCTATTAGCATTAAGAATATTAGAATAAAAGAAAAATAGATCACTCTGTGAGTAATGAATCTATATAATATGTTTCACTTTTTGAATTGAATTACTGAAATAAATAAACTTTTAGATGATATTCTAATTTATTTTGATGCACCTGTATAGCTGGAACAATCAGGAGAAGCCCCTGTGCCAAAAAATCTCTGTGCAAATAAAGTGGGTGGGTTGGAGATGGTGTGGCCTATGTGTGCTGACAAATTTAGAATTATTAACACCAGAATGTGGCACAAATTCTGCTTCCATAGATTTGGTGCACAAACATCTCTCAATACACCAGAATTAAGCCAGCATATTTTTTATTTATAAAGACTGGCCTTTGATATAGCAGTTTTAAAGGTATAGTGCAAAGCTAATATATTGATGACCTTTCTTCAGGATCAGTAATCAATATCAGATCCCTGCCAATCAGCTCTTTGAAGATCGTGTGCAGTGAAAGAATAAAGTGTCTGCAGCACTGGCATGAGCGTCGTGGCCTCTTCAAACAGCTGATCAGTGGAGATTCCAGGAGTTGAACCTCTGCTGATCTGATGTTGCTGACCTATCCTGAGGATAGATCACAAATATACTAGCACTGCACAACCCCTTTATTAAATTCGCCCCAATCTGTAGCAATTCAGTGGAATAATTTTTTCTGTAAGTCATCATAGCAAATAGAATTTGATATAGGACCTTCTGTAGCCTTTGTTATTGTGGTCATCTCTCTTTTAGACAGAGAAAGATCTAATTGAAATATAATGTGCTATAGTTTCCCTGGGGTTTATGAGATGTATAGTGGCCAAGAGAAGAATGCCTTTTTCTGTCCTGTAGTGACAGAATCGGATACGTACAATACTTTAATGGAACATTTTTCATAATATTTGTTGCCAATGAAACACATGGAAATAAATGTGTAGGGTTAAAGAAGGGAGGAAATCAAAGCTGCTTCTGGTGACAGAAAGGCTATGGAATAGTTATGAAATGTGCGTTATAATATCCAGGGGAAATGATTGCGTACAGAAGTACAACCTTTATGTGTGTTGTGTGACCTTACATTCAACAGTACCCACTGAATTACTGCAGTAATGTAAAAGACCAAGCCCAGTATTAAATCCAGAGTTATTGACGATGGGAATATCTTTCAAACTCTACATGGCAAACACTGCAAAGAAATAGGCTTAAAGGATACATGATATATGATGCACCCGATGGCAATTGATGACCTCATTATATTTAATATAGCTTGTTCTAGTTCTTATTTTACGATTAGTTGTAAATGACTATAGGAAAGAAATAATTATAACAAGAGTAAAGCGATTATTGCAGGATTATGTGTGTTACCATTGGTGTAACCTCTAATAAAAAAATCTGAAGCTATGTATAATATGCTAATATGTATTGGGAACAAGCAGTTGTACAATATTAAAAGTATACCTCCACTTAGAAAACTTTTCATAAAAAAGTACAGGTGATTATAAGCAACTTTGTATTATATTTTATTAAAGAAAAATGCTTTTATCTCTTTCATCAGGCTACTTTGCTCTTTCCTGCTTTTAACATTTAAGTCTATGGAGATATGGGGTGAGACTACTTGATGGCTGACACACAAACTGAATTTTCTTAGCTTTGCTACACTTATCATTTTTGAGGATACTACCCTATATCTAAATGGATAAGGCTCTACCATTGTTCAAAGTAAGGTAATAAATCACTTACTAGCTGGCAGTGTCTCCTCCTCCATCCTCTCTCCATAGACTTTTGTGCGGTAGGCTGAATATGAAGACTGTGCTATTAAAGATAAGAGCCTGAGTGAAGGAAAGGAGGAGAATAGCAGCCCAAGAAGCCCAGGAGTAAGGATAATTCTTTAATAAGATATAATACAAACAGAATTTTCTTAGCTTTGCTACACTTAGCACTTTTGAGGATACTATATCTAAAAGGATAAAGCTCTACCATTGTTCAAAGTGAGGTAATAAATCACTTACTAGCTGGCAGTAGTCTCCTCCTTCCTCCTCTCTCCATAGACTTTTGTGTGGTAGGCTGAATATGAAGACTGTGCTATTAAAGATAAGAGGCTGAGTGAAGGAAAGGAGGAGAATAGCAGCCAAAGAAGCCCAGGAGTAAGGATAATTCTTTAATAAGATATAATACAAAGTTTCTTATATTTACTTGTAGCATTGAAAATGTATTTAAACCTGGAGGTAATGTACAGTTTTCTTACTAATCTACTTTGAAATTAATATATGAATGTGCAGGTGTCACCCAGTCAATTTAAAGTGTTTTTGCTGGATAGAACCCACTATTATGTGGGTTCATCATATATACAAATTGTCAAGATGATTGCTTCCCCCACCTTTGCTTGTGTGCTAGACCATGTGGCTAGAGCTGAGGGATTCCAGTACAAAGGCCCTGATTTATCATGCATTCACTCTACAATTCTGGTTTCAAAGAGCTGCACAATGGGAAGATGAGACAAATTTATCAAACCACGTGTGACATTTGATAAATGTGGCATAAAGTATGCAAACACAGATTCAAGCAAAACTGACTTAAAATATTCCCGTCATGATAAATCCCCCAAAGAGTTTTGTTACCTGGAGCTGGCTTCTAAAGGTTTCAAAGGATTGACAAATGGACATCTATGTCAACTGAGCAATGCATCCCCCAATCCAATACTATGAGATTAATTAAGGGACAATGTACAATTTACTCTGCATTATACTTTCCCCCTTATTAATTGACTGTCCATTCATATACAAGGTATTCAGATAAGTAACTAGAAAGGCAGCACTGAAACTGAAATGAAGGGCTCAAAGTATAAACAGGTTTAAACCAAAAAAGAAGGGCTCATATATTATTTTATGTAGGAATAGATCCTATCTGCCACAGTCAGGCAACTAGAAACTTGTAAATTTTGTTATCTTCTCCCTTTTATTTTGTAACTGTTTTGCTTGTTTTTCATTTTTATTTTTAATTTTTTTATTTAATTTTTTGTAAGTACTGTACCTTTTTCTATTAAAACCTAAAACTTTAAAGAAGCACACCAACAAAAATATTTTCTGGTCAATTAGAAAGGTACAAGATGTAAACTGTAGTGAAGGTAATATTCTTACTGGTGACTGTATTTGTAAGTTATAAGCTCCCTTCTGATCCTAAGGCTACTTTCACACTTGCGCTTGATCGGATCCGTTCTGAACGGATCCGATCATATTAATGCAGACGGAGGCTCCGTTCAGTACGGATCCGTCTGCATTAATAACTTAGAAAAATTTCTAAGTGCGAAAGTAGCCTGAGCGGATCCGTTCAGACTTTCAATGTAAAGTCAATGGGGGACGGATCCGCTTGAAGATTGAGCCATATGGTGTCATCTTCAAGCGGATCCGTTCCCATTGACTTACATTGTAAGTCTGGACGGAGGCGAGCGGAGCGGAGGCTGAACGCCGCCAGACTGATGCTGTCTGAGCGGATCCGCATCCATTCAGACTGCATCAGGGCTGGACGGAAGCGTTCTGCTCCGCTCATGAGCCCCTTCAAACAGAGCTCACGAGCGGACAGCAGAACGCTAGTGTGAAAGTAGCCTACTGTGTCATGCGAACAACACTCTGCCTCTCCAAATGACACAGGACAAGATGTCAGTTACTTCTCTATTCATTCCTATGAGACTGACATTGAAGCTCTCCTAGGAATACATAGAGAATCTGGCTTCCTTTGGCTTCCTGTCCACACATAAGATGCTGTGTTATTTGGAGAGTCAGAGGGCTGGTCACATGACATAGCTGAGCATCAGAAAGAATGTTATAACTCAACTACAGTATCTGGTAAGAAGATTACCTTCACTACAGATTACATCATGTTACCTTTCTATCAGGACAGAGAATACACATTTTTGTGGGAGTACTTCTTAAATAAATTAGTCCCTGTATGTGCTAAAACAATCAATAACTTGGGTATTTTACCTGTTTGATGCCCAAACACAGTATGTATTGGTGTGTACTGGTGTATTAAGAGATTAGCATCTTCTTGGTCGTAACAGCAGGTGGTAGCAGGGTATATTTTGGGCATGTGGATTATGTGGTCTGCTTTATGCTCCATTTGGAGCCTGGGTGAAAGATGTGGTCAAGACTGAGTTAGTTAGTTAGTTAGTTAGTTAGTTAGTTAGTTAGATCAACGCTTTTAAGTCACGCCATGTCATGTGGTTGGATGGTGTGCAAAGTATGTGTATTTCACTTGTTGAGTGAAATACATTGAAATTAGGTGAGTATCTATTGTTTTTCTGACTGTTAAAAACTGTCTTTATGCTAAAAAGAGATATGAATTAGAGATAAGTGAATTGGATCTATAGAATCAAAATTAGATCAGAATTTTTTTTAAAGAAATTCAAATTCATTAGAATCAGAATTTCATGAGATTCAGCTTGGGAGGGTTTTTCAAGAGTGAGAGAGTTCGAGCAAGATAGACAGAGATTTTCTAGGAATTTAAAGCAATTGTATCCAAATAGAACTTCTTGACCGACTTGGACAAATCGGACCCAAAACTAATTTTAGAAAATTAATTTAACTCTAATATGAATATTAAGCAGGAATCATTTCCAGATGTAACTACCCTAAAAAGAAAAACTGAATGTAACTGCTCTTTGACTGCACATCTATAATTATATCCACATGCTCTCTCCTTTTTGGGAGAGGAACATCATATACGCAAGTGAACGATATGAAAATCATGGGAGTTGGCTTTATTGGTATAAAATCCTGTATTCAGATGGTTCTGATTCTGAATAATTTATTTTACAAAGTGAAAAAGAAAACTAAAAATGAAAAAAGAAAAAGAAAACTAAAAGAGTATTATTTGAGCGGGGTTCTATACTAATGCTTACTTGCTTAGTATACCTTAAGACTGATCACATTGAATGTCCGCGCTTTGTAACCGACAAAATGAGCCTACAATAAAAGAGCGTCAATTTTCTGTAACCATGGCTGAATATAGCTTTCCACACCCATAGGATTCTTTGGTGTCTGTAAACAGGACATATGGACATCATAGAGAAGCGTCCCATGCTTCGCAACCACTACATCCTGCCCAATGTATGTATTGCACAATACTGCAGTGGCATCTTCTAGTGAATCTGATCACTAGGGGCTTCAGAAGCCAGGTCAAGGGGAGCCACATGAACACCAGGAGGGAGCTGAAATTGAAAAGGGTGCAGAGAACCCTGGACATAGCCTTTATATAGATGAGAATTCAGAAGTTTTAAATAAAATCATTCAAGGAAATACATGGTTACTTTGTGCCTGCCTTGGCTTCTCTTTGCATTAGTTAAAGGTAACAGGTAAGCTAGGTTCACATCTGTGGAACTTTTTGATTTATCTGTTTCGGCATGAGGATGGAAAAATAATGGAAGCCCCTGGTTTCTCCATATACCAGACACCAACGCCACCCTATTATTGGGTCCATCTGGTTTCCGTTATGGTATAACTAATTCTGTCAGATAAAATACAGGAGCATGCAGGAGTGTTCTGCCTTGCTTTTTTGCAGAAATCTATAATGGAAGTTCCTGTCAGAACCTCAGCTGCAGATGTTAACCTAGTCTAATAGTGAAATGCAGAAAAAGATCCATTCAGAATTGGGATCTAGTATTTGGTGTGTCGCACAGTGTTTCAGTAGATTATGGGTTTAAATCACACATGGCAACATTAGTGTAGATATTTTGGACCACATTTATTAATACCTGCGTTTTAGACGCCAGTCTTAATAAAACCCCATAGCTGGTGGTGGTTCCGCCAAAGTTATGAAGAGGTGCAGGCCTCTCCATAACTTTGGCGCATCCAGTGCCAGATCTAAATGTAGAACAGCCCACCCCTTCCCTGCCCACGCCACACCCACAATTTTAGACCTGGGGTGAGCGGAGGAAAAGTCACAGATGGCAGCGCAACTAAATGTTGCGCCACCATCTGCCCCTGGAATGCACCTAATTTAGGCGTATTTTTGATTAGTAAATTACCCCCTTTATGTGTGTCCTATGTGTTGTGCGTCATTTTTCTTACACATGCAACATGCATGGGTTAATTGGACTCCTATGAAAACATTTATAGTCTATACAGCTCACATAAAGAATGTAGATTGAAAAACAAAATGCATCCTCTGAAATAATAATTGTTAAAAACCCCAGATATAGACTTACAGTATGCTAAGGGCACTGCATTATTGTTTTTCAATACATTTATATTGTTTAAAAAGCTAAGGGTACTTTCACACTTGCGGCAGAGAGATCCGGCAAGCAGTTCCGTCTTAAAAATGCCTGATCAGTCGAAAAAATGCATTGAAATGCTGGATCCGTCTTTCCGGTGTCATCCGGCAAAACGGATCCGGCATTTATTTTTTTCAGTCTGTGCATGCGCAGACCGGAAGGACGGATCCGGCATTCCGGTATTCTGAATGCCGGATCTGGCACTAATACATTCCAATAGGGAAAATGCCGGATCCGGCATTCAGGCAAGTCTTCAGTTTTTTCCGCCGGAGATAAAACCGTAGCATGCTGCGGTTTTCTCTTTTGCCTGATCAGTCAAAATGACTGAACTGAAGACATCCTGATGCATCCTGAACGGATTACTTTCCATTCAGAATGCATGGGGATAAAACTGATCAGTTCTTTTCCGGTATAGAGCCCCTGTGACGGAGCTCTATGCCGGAAAAGAAAAACGCTAGTGTGAAAGTACCCTTAAGCTACTTTCACACTTGTGGCAGGACGGATCCGACAGGCTGTTCACCATGTCGGATCCGTCCTTCCGCTATTTCGCCGTGCCGCCGGACCGCCGCTCCGTCCCCATTGACTCCAGGGGCCGCCGGACTAAAAAGTCGGACATGCAGGACTTTTTAGTCCGGCGGCTTTCACCGTGCACCGCCGTGCTGCGCCGGAGCTCCGCCCCCGTCCCCATTATAGTCAATGGGGACAGAGCGGCGGTCCAGCGGCACGACGAAATAGCGGACGGACATGGTGAACAGCCTGTCGGATCCGTCCTGCCGCAAGTGTGAAAGTATCCTTACACAGTAGGAAAATAATATACTTTGCTGTGTAGCACGTATTGTTTTGGCAAGAATGGCAGAAGTTAGATATAAAAATGAAGACATTATAACCTAAAACACAATGAACACAAGGTCTCAAACAAATTCAAAGAACTTATTGGCTTGTGAAATATCAGCAAAGCTGCATTATTACAGAGGGAACAAATGAATGCAAGATATAAGATAATAAATAACAGGGCATATAAATAGAAAACAGATGATGTACAGAACAATGTTAAATTAAAACATCAGAAGCATTTTTGGATTCAAGTTTAGTGATAGCCAAGGTGTTAGTGGTGCAGCATCTCTACCTTTAAACTCTTGAAAACAGGACTAGTTTTGTCCTTGAGGACACATTTTTTGATTTTGCCTCTTTGCCTTCCAGAAGTAATAACAATTATATTTTCTTAAAAGTAAACGAGGCTTTGGTATTTTTGTTAGATGAATTTTTATGGGTTTTCCAGAATTTTACAAGATTTGGCCTATCCTCAGGATAGGCCATCTGTTACTGATCTACAGGTGTCAATACAGCAAGCCCCTGACAAGCAGAGGATGGGAGTGGCAGTGGCCCAGATGAGATGTTTTTGTGTCACTATGCCCTACCTCAGGACATTGCTCCCTGGGGTTCGATGCAGTGAAAAAAGGTGAATGGAAGGAACCAGGCAGAGATTGTAGAACAAAGAACATCTTTCTTTGCTGAGTGCAAAAAACAAATAGCAGCACATCCACCAGTAGTTCATACAAAGTGCAATTTCTCATCCAGGATAATGAGGTATAGTGGCTAGCAGAAGATGACAGAAAGAAGTTTTCTAGCTGACAATGTCTCTCTCTGTATTCCCTTCCTTACGGTTTTACTCTGGCACGTGTGGCTATAGGTGTCCACTGTATGATGCAGGCTTCTAGCTATGCCTGTCCTGGACTGTGGTGATGGTGTCTTAATGTGTTTCTCACCACCTTGCAGCGGAGTCTTGACAGCTTGATTGCTTAATCACTGATATACGCCATAGTTCGCAAATGTTCTTTAGACTAGGACCCTGCAGTCTCTCTGGGGTGATGAGCACCTCCTAGATGAGCCGCCTTTGGTCCACATGACCTCGCTTAGTCCATCCTTTGGCAGGAAGTCCAACCCACTCCTACCAGAGGAGAGGAACCATATCAACCACACCTCATCTGCTGGTGAACAAAGTGTATAGGATGACATTGCACTACAAACCATTTACAATGGTAGTACCCAGGGCCGGCTCCAGGTTCATGTGGGCCCTTGGGCGATAAATCCCAGTGGGCCCCCATGAGGCATTTTTTTACATTGACATGTCCCCCTGTGGCTCCTACACGGTATAATGACCCCCAGTGGCCCCTATACAGTATAATGACTACTAGTGGCCCTTCACACAGTATAATGACTACTAGTGGCCCTTCACACAGTATAATGAACCCCCAATCCCCCCCCCCCACTGTATAATGACCACCTGTGGCCCTGCATTCAGAATAATAACCCCCAGTCGCCCCCATTTAGAATAATGACCCCCAGTAGCCCCCACACTGGGGGAACACTGTATGGAGGCGGCTCTGGGGGTGATTATACTGAATGTAGGGTCATTGGTGATCATTATACTAAATGGGGGACACTGGGGGTCATTATACTATGTAAAGGGCCCTCACAGTATAATGACCCCACAGTGACCCTCCATTCAGAATAATGACCCCCAGTCGCCCCCACACTGGGGGTTATACTGTATGGAGGGGGCACAAGGGGTTATTATATTTAATGGGGGCTCTGGTGATCATTATGCTAAATGGAGGGTCAATGGGGATCATTATACTAAATGGGGGGCACTGGGAGTCATTATACTGTGTAAGGGGCCCTCACAGTGTGATGAATGACCCCCCAGTGGCCGCCTCACATACCTATCATTGCAGGGGAGCTGGTGGTCCTGTCATTCACTAACCGCAGCTCCCTGCGCTCCTTCTCTACGGCGGCCCGCTGCAGCAGTGAGCCAGGCCTGGAGGAGAGAAGGAGATGTGCAGTGATGTAGCTAGAACTGACTGGGCCCCACAGCGAAATTTAGTACGCCCCCCTCCCCCCCAATGTGTGTTCACATTACGTTTTTCCTATCGGTTTGATGTATACAAATGTGCAGCACTCCACGTTTTTGTATCCTGCAGAGTCAAGTAAAAAATGCATACGTCAACGTATATGTTTTTTTTACCATGGAACTGTATGGTGAATGGACGCCACTGTACGGCATCAGTCTGAGGCATCTGTTAACGCAGACATTTTTGGTATACATTAAATGGATGAAAAAAATAGGATGTGAACCCAGCCCTAGTGTCAGAATAAGGCTACTTTCACACTTGCGGCAGAGAGATCCGGCAAGCAGTTCCGTCGCCGGAACTGCCTGCCGGATCAGGCAAAATGTATGCTAACTGATGGCATTAGTAAGACTGATCAGGATCCTGATCAGTCTTAAAAATGCCTGATCAGTCGAAAAAATGCATTGAAATGCCGGATCCGTCTTTCCGGTGTGATCCGGCAAAAACGGATCCGGCATTTATTTTTTCACCTTTTTTTCAGTCTGCGCATGCACATACCGGAAGGATGGATCCGGCACTAATACATTCCTATGGGAAAAAATGCCGGATCCGGCATTCAGGCAAGTCTTCAGTTTTTTTAGCCGGAGATAAAATCGTAGCATGCTACGGTTTTCTCTTTTGCCTGATCAGTCAAAACGACTGAACTGAAGACATCCTGATGCAAACTGAACGGATTAATCTCCATTCAGAATGCATGGGGACATACCTGATCAGTTATTTTCCGGTATAGAGCCCCTGTGACGGAACTCTATGCCGGAAAAGAAAAACGCAAGTGTGAAAGTACCCTAACCACCAGTACACAGCGGAGCAGCGTGGCGGAAAGGGGAGGCCGCCATGTACTGACAGAGCGCTACCTGGTCCTGGTGGTCAGGGGTGAGGACTGTGCTTCCCAAGGATCATTTTCTACTGGGAAATACAGTGCACAGTATAATACACTAGAATCTATATAATATAAAGATATTAGCCCTACCCCCGAATAATAATACAATTAGGGGGTCATTTATTATATAGAAATACGTCTATATTAGGCGTATTTCTGACACAGATGTGGCGCAAAGGTCCTTAACACCGCAATCTGTATCTTTTCCCGCTCATGCCAGGTCTAAAAAAAGTGGTGTGGGCAGGGAGGGGATACAGTTATGGCCATGCAGTTATTGGATACCACCGCCATATAGTGATAACACCGCCATATAGTGATAACACCGCCATACAGTGACCGGATAAAAGGGTAGAGGGCACAGTACAGGGAATGACTATGGGCACTGCACAGGGTGTGGTAGGAGGGCACAATGCAGGGTATAAAGGGGCACAGTACGGGGTGGGGGGCACAGTCACATGACCCTGTGACGTTAGAAGGTCCTTATGGTGAATGCGGTTCAGATGCCACCATAATGAGAGGCAGAGGAGTGAGACAGGGGCCCGGGGCCCTGGATGGACAGGAGGGGTGGACACAGCAAGTAGGTGGAAGGGGCTCTGAGGGGGATTCATACAAGTAGTGGCAGGAGGTCTGTGCAGGGCAGCAATAGGAGATCGGAGGGTGGGACAGGAGCTCTGGATACATAAGGGAGGAAAGGAGACCACAGGGGCTCCATGAGGATGAGATAGGACAGAATGGGGGGGGGGGGGGCAGGTGTCATGGAGGAAAACTGCTTAATGAGGCAGTAAAACCACTAAATAGAATGAAGCAGCCAAGACAAGAGCCAGTCACAGTGCAGACTCACTCACAGACTGTGTTCACACTGCTTTGCTCCAACTCCAGCCCTGCGGTCTCTCTCCTCAGGCAGCGTGTGTCCTGTGTAGAGGGGGCGTGTCCTGTGTAGAGGGGGCGTGTCCTGAGTCCCTGCAGCTCAGAGGGCCCACCAAAAGGGTACTGCGTATGTGAAATGACAGCAGTGAGAGCTTCCATCTGTATTGATGGAAGTGCTCATAGCAGCACAGTGGGCCCCCCCAGGAGCATTGGGCCCCGGCACTTGCCCGGGGATGCCGGGTTATGACGCCGGCCCTGGTAGTACCCCAGGTCTGCAGTATTACATCAACATCCTGTATCCCTCAAAAGCTGTAATGCAGTAGCTGTTGCTTTGGAACTGCACAGCTCTGTTCATTGTGTAATGGTTGGAATGGTTACTGCAGTGCTGCTCCCATCAAAGTGGGAGCTACTCTAGAACAGCTAATCAGGGCAGGGATGTGTGTCGGATCACTGATGATCAGATACTGATGGTATATCCTGAGGCTAGGCCATCACTTGAGAAACTCTGGAATGCCCCTTTTGATGCATGCACATTAGCATTTAATTTATATAAATTTTTATTTTGGTAAAAATGCAGAAAAAATCATAAATTATTTTCTAAATTTATGTTACAATGTCTTACGTACATCAGAATACACTAGGACTTCATAAAGTTTTATTTAACCTTTACTATAATCTTTTTGGTATTTTTATATTCCATTTTTCCCCTTAGGCTCTCCCTTTGAATGTCGCAATCATGACTAATTGTAGCATTCATAGGGTTACATGGCAAAGATCAGCGGTTTCTCTGATCTTCTCCATTAGAGCAGGACTGTATCTTTGTGTTGTAGTGTATATTACAGTGTGTATTTCACTCCTGATCACATAGGTACAATCAATAGTATACTGTGCCAGATTCTAGTGTTTGGTGGCAGTGCTATGCAACATTTAACAACCCAATGGATTGTACTGTGTAGTTCCTAAGCCAGTTATAGGTAATATGTGCACCCTCTTGTCATAACCGCTTTAAATAAAATGAAAGAATCCAATTCATAGAGGTCCAGGGTAGATAGGAACCGTCACTGGTGAGACTTTCATCCTCTCTTTCTAAGTCTACACCAGCTTGAAGCTTTATATTTCCCACCTTCTTTAAGTTGGATATACATAACATAATATTGGAACATATATATTGAGCTAAAATAGGAAGTGCATATACTGTAAACTCAAATGAAGAGTCAAAAGTGACACGAAGGTCTTTGTTGACCAAAACTAATATGGAATAATAAAAATGCAGTCCGTGAGGTCATAGGTATTTATATATCATTTATACATACTGTATAGCTTCCATCCATTTAATGACCAGAAGTGCTGTAATGATTTAAAAGGATTATCATACCATCTGAATTAATTCAACATAAGAAAAAAGCCCTGGTTGTGAAAATGGCTTGTTATCCATTTAGTAACATCTGACAGACTTGCTGAGCTACTTCTAAAGCGGGGCCAAGAATGGCTGTAGGTTGCATTCCTAAGAAGGCAGACAGCTATTTCAAGTGAGCACACGCCAACGAGCGGCCAAAATCCCAAAGAATTTCTCACTGTCACTCTTCACAGGCAGAGGGTTACTGAGGGATGCTGAAAAATGACACGCTTGCACACTTCGGAAAAGCTTCTGAGTATTTCATGGAATGTCTTCACTTGTCAGAATGTGTAATCCATATCAAATTTGCATGAAACAAATTCCTAGACAACACAAAGCTAAATCTGTGACACAGACTGCCTCCTGGCACCTGTAGACATACCACTTACTGACTCTAGCAACACTTCATTAATTACACGATGAGTGCACAAAATACAACCAGTGTTATACACATGGCGGCAAATAATAGTCCTGTCTTTTTCATAACTTGGAGCCACCCTTTTAGAATGGAGCAGCAGACAAGCACTTGGCTATCACCAGTAGCCCCAGAGAGCTAAATGCAGTAACAGTACACAACAATGACCACCAATCCATTCCAACCAGGGAGCATTAGGCCCCTGTTCTATTGATTGGTGGGTCCCCAGCTGTCACATCCCCACTGATCAGAGACTTATCTCCTATCCTATGAGTTGACGTAATGTGGCAACACCCTTAACACATGTATGTTTTAAATATACAAATTAGAGCACAACAGGCTGTATGCTACCTTATCATCCCAAAGGAGTTTTCTGGCAGTATATTGATGGCCTGTTCTCAGGATAGGTCATCAATATCTGGTCTACAGCCAACACCCCTGCACCTACACCAACCTGCTGTTCTGCAGTAGCTACGATGCTGGAACTACACAGGGGCGGCTTGGCCATAGACCTTACAGGGAAATATCCCTGTGGGCCGATGCTCAGGGGGGCCGGTCAGTGAAAGTTTTGGGGTATGTATCTTGTACTGCTGGCAGTATTTTGTGATGCACTGTGGTATTTGGTTCTGTTGGGGTGGTATAATGTGCCACAATATGGTATTGCTGGCGCTGCCTTCCATCAATTTGGACCCAATTATAAAATGTGGCCACTTAGTATTTTTTCCAAGGCCACTTTAAGCTCCCAGTCCACCCCTGGAACTACAAAACTTGTTACTGCAGTGCTGCTCCCAATGAAGTGACTTTCTGCGCTGGGGCTACTGCATCTTCTTCACAACAGTTGATCTGCGGGATGCAGAGTACCAGATATGGATGAGGATAGTCCAGGATTATAAAAATACCAGAGAATGCCTTTAAAGACTAATCATCCTTTCAATTTTTCCCATAAATCAATAGAACGAACAGTTATAAGAAACTTTGTAGCATATCTTATTACAGAAATATGGAGCTTTCTCCACTTTGCTTCCTGAACTGACCCCTCATTTTGAAATCAAGACAGGTCTCACAGGTCATTTACTCAATTCTAATACAAAAGTATAAAACACTGCTATTTTTTTTTTTTAGAAATCCAGATTTCTTAAGAATGGGTCATCAATGTGTCCCCTCACCCACAGGGGTTCCAGGAATCAGACTTGCACCAATCAAATATTGATAGCCTTTGCTATGGCTAGGCTTGGAAAACAGCCTAGTATATTTATACACTATATGTTACATAATGTACAAAAAATGCAAATATAACCTAAATATCACCAACAATGTGTTATATGTTTTCTCAAACCATCAATGCAATTCATCATGTTTCTGGTACACTATATGACACCTTTTTGGCAACAGATTAAATACATGACTTAAATGTTCATGGCGTTCCTCCATAGTTTTAATAGGGAAGCAATTAAGTAATGGATGAAATACATGCCAACATACTATATTATATGAATTGTCTGTGGACACACAATTCCCATAGTGCTCCTTTAATTTAACTGGATTTTACTACAAAATAACAATGAAACGTTTCAGCAACAGAGTTCTGACCCCTAGCTGGTGTCCACGACCGCAAAGAAAATATTATGAAACAAGCATAACTTTAAACTGTACAAATCCGCAGGGTAATAATTTGGTCTATAGCAGCTTCTTGACCTCCATATAACAGAAGGTTGTTCATTTATAACATTACATGACTGATATCAACTGGGAAGCTACATTTCTAGTTAAAGCCCTGTACAAACTTAGGGTCCATTCACACGTCCGTGTGTGTTTTGCGGATCCACGGATCCGCAAAACACAGACATCGGCGATGTACGTTCCGCATTTTGCGGACCGCACATCGCCGGCACTTAATAGAAAATGCCTAATCTTGTCCGCAATTGCGGACAAGAATAGGACATGTTCTATATTTTTCGGGATCGGAATTGCGGACCCGTAAGTGCGGATCCACAATTCCGGATCCGGGCAGCACATCGTGCTGCCCCATAGAAATGAATGGGTCCGCAAAATGCGGAACGAAATTGCGGACGTGTGAATGGACCCTTAAACGTATTAAAAGTACATTAATATATGTACTAGAACAAATCAGTATCATACAGGATGTGCCATAATACTGTACCAAGAAGAACAGTAGAATTCCACAGAGTCCCGATTCCACAACTTATTTACTGCCTTGTTAAACATGCATCATACAGTACTACTCAAACTGACCAGTTGGGGTACACTTGTGTGCTCTTTCATTTAAACAGTACAATATAGCCCTTTCAATACAATAGATTAATCTAAAAAAACATCCTACCGGGTCTTCAATCTTATGAGTATTCATCAGATCAGCTAAAAAATCATCCTGGTGACTTTCTCTTCTTATCAGAGGAAATTCATGAAGAAACACGGCTCCTTGGGTATGTTCACTAAATACCTAAAAAATAAAAAATAAATTATGTTCAGAACATTTACACTGAGAAATTTTCTCTGTATGTTTTGTTTAAGGAAAATCATTAACAACAATAGTAATATTAGGACCAACTTTACAACCCTTTTATAGGCATCCATCCCTTTTTCTTGAAAACCTACCAAAATGTATGGTAGCAAAAAATTAGGGGATAGATGGTAGGTAGTATAGCTTCAGGACAATACAAATTTGTTTGTACTTCATAACCATGGAAACACTTAGATCTGCACAGTGGCGGTCTTGACCACCACGCAAACCACACAATTGTGTGTGGCTCCCAGCCTGTCATTCGACCCTCTCCAGGCCCCCTGTCACGCAAGTGAGACAGCGCCATAGCTTGCTTCAGGTTATGTGGCACGGGAGCCAACACCTCCCATCCCCGCCGTTTACTCTCATAGGCCTCAGGACACTCGGTCTAAAGCCTTTGAAGCAGTACAACACCAGAAGAAGTCTCTTTCACCAGGTCTGTAGGCGGTGAGATGAAATCACTTCCTCATTAGAGATGTCGCGAACATAAAATTTTCAGTTCGCGAACGGCGAACGCAAATTTCCTCAAATGTTCGCGAACGGGCGAACCGCCATAGACTTCAATAGGCAGGCGAATTTTAAAACCCACAGGGACTCTTTCTAGCCACAGTAGTGATGGAAAAGTTGTTTCAAGGGGACTAACACCTGGACTGTGGCATGCCGGAGGGGGATCCATGGCAAAACTCCCATGGAAAATTACATAGTTGACGCAGAGTTGGGTTTTAATCCATAAAGGGCATAAATCACCTAACAATCCTAAATTTTTTTGAACAACGTGGTTTAAAACATCCAGTGTGTGTATACGATCAGGTATGATGTTGTATCGATCAGGTAGTATAAGGGTTACGCCCGCTTCACAGACATTGACAGACCAAACTCCCCTTTTAATGCACTGCAAACAGTCCATTTGCCCAACCGCAAACTCCCCATTTGCACAAGGTTGGATTCCAAGCTAGCCATGTCCCGTTGATGTCATTGAAGGTTTCTTCCTCCACCCAGCCACGTACAACACCAGTCTTATCTGCAAGGTATTGTGACACCCTGTAACGGTATGAGTGGTGGCCTGGCCAGTGGCCACAGTACAGTCTGTGGGCCAGACACTCACTGGCTTGCAACTGCGATTATATTTATTACAGAGAAAAAATTTATTGACTTTAGTTTTATCTGCAAGGTATTGTGACACCGTGTAACGGTATGAGTGGTGGCCTGGCCAGTGGCCACAGTACAGTCTGTGGGCCAGACACTCACTGGCTTGCAACTGCGATTATATTTATTACAGAGAAAAAATTAATTGACTTTAGTTTTATCTGCAAGGTATTGTGACACCCTGTATGAATGGTGTGCACACAATACAGTCTGTGAGCCTGCAGCCTCTCACTGTGTGGCAACTGCGATTATATATATATTTTTAAATAATAAATTGACTTTCTTTTATCTGCAAGGTACTGTGACACCCTATATGAATGGTGTGCACACAGTACTGTCTGTGATTGAGCCTGCAGCCTCTCACACACGGGCAGGCAACTGCAATATATATAAATATATATAAAAAAAATAAAAAAAAATAAAAGTGGAACACCTAATCACACGGTCAGAGACATACATTAGCCTCCCCAACAGAACATACCATCATAAAGCTCAAATACCTCCATAGCAGGGTCTAATACCACCATACAGCCCTAAATACCTCCGAGCAGCATCTGATACCAGCATGTAGCCCTAAATACCTTCACAACTTTGCCATATAAACAGGGGAGGACACAGGCAGCAAAGAGCCCCTGAGCAAAGGATGTACCTGCCCCCCCCAAAACCATACATACAAATATAAACATAGTACCTGCCCCCGCCCCAAACCATACATGCAAATATAAACATATATGTGCAAATAAAAAACATCTTGTGAATATGTTTACAATATGTATATACACTGCTCAAAAAAATAAAGGGAACACAAAAATAACACATCCTAGATCTGAGTTAATTAAATATTCTTCTGAAATACTTTGTTCTTTACATAGTTGAATGTGCTGACAACAAAATCACACACACAAAAAAAAATGGAAATCAAATTTTTCAACCCATGGAGGTCTGGATTTGGAGTCACACTCAAAATTAAAGTGGAAAAACACACTACAGGCTGATCCAACTTTGATGTAATGTCCTTAAAACAAGTCAAAATGAGGCTCAGTAGTGTGTGTGGCCTCCACGTGTCTGTATGACCTCCCTACAACGCCTGTGCATGCTCCTGATGAGGTGGCGGACGGTCTACTGAGGGATCTCCTCCCAGACCTGGACTAAAGCATCTGCCAACTCCTGGACAGTCTGTGGTGCAACGTGACGTTGGTGGATAGAGCGAGACATGATGTCCCAGATGTGCTCAATTGGATTCAGGTCTGGGGAACGGGCGGGCCAGTCCATAGCATAAATGCCTTCGTCTTGCAGGAACTGCTGACACACTCCAGCCACATGAGGTCTAGCATTGTCTTGCATTAGGAGGAACCCAGGGCCAACCGCACCAGCATATGGTCTCACAAGGGGTCTGAGGATCTCATCTCGGTACCTAATGGCAGTCAGGCTACCTCTGGCGAGCACATGGAGGGCTGTGCGGCCCTCCAAAGAAATGCCACCCCACACCATTACTGACCCAATGCCAAACCGGTCATGCTGGAGGATGTTGCAGGCAGCAGAACGTTCTCCACGGCGTCTCCAGACTCTGTCACGTCTGCCACATGTGCTCAGTGTCAACCTGCTTTCATCTGTGAAGAGCACAGGGCGCCAGTGGCGAATTTGCCAATCTTGGTGTTCTCTGGCAAATGCCAAACGTCCTGCACGGTGTTGGGCTGTAAGCACAACCCCCACCTGTGGACGTCGGGCCCTCATATCACCCTCATGGAGTCTGTTTCTGACCGTTTGAGCAGACACATGCACATTTGTGGCCTGCTGGAGGTCATTTTGCAGGGCTCTGGCAGTGCTCCTCCTGTTCCTCCTTGCACAAAGGCGGAGGTAGCGGTCCTGCTGCTGGGTTGTTGCCCTACTACGGCCTCCTCCACGTCTCCTGATGTACTGGCCTATCTCCTGGTAGCGCCTCCATGCTCTGGACACTACACTGACAGACACAGCAAACCTTCTTGCCACAGCTCGCATTGATGTGCCATCCTGGATAAGCTGCACTGCCTGAGCCACTTGTGTGGGTTGTAGACTCCGTCTCATGCTACCACTAGAGTGAAAGCACCACCAGCATTCAAAAGTGACCAAAACATCAGCCAGGAAGCATAGGAACTGAGAAATGGCCTGTGGTGACCACCTGCAGAACCACTCCTTTATTGGGGGTGTCTTGCTAATTGCCTATAATTTCCACCTGTTGTCTATCCCATTTGCACAACAGCATGTGAAATTGATTGTCACTCAGTGTTGCTTCCTAAGTGGACAGTTTGATTTCACAGAAGTGTGATTGACTTGGAGTTACATTGTGTTGTTTAAGTGTTCCCTTTATTTTTTTGAGCAGTGTATATTCTTTTCATACTAGGTCACTCTGCCCAAAGCATAACTATACACACCCAGCATCCTTAATGCCCCCACATAGTAATTATTCCCCCCTTGTGCCAGTACATAGTAGTTATGTCCAGATATGTGCCCCCTCACAGTAGTAATGGTCAGATATGTGCCCCCTTCACAGGAAGTTAAAAAAATATACTCACCTAGTTCCTCATGATCACAGTTCAGCTGCTGGTGCTCCACAGCAGTAGCGGGATGTAGTGTCACACATTGCTCTGCTGGTCTGTGTAGGAGGAGGAGAACAGCAGATTCCTGGCCGCACCGCTCCTCCTCATACACAGACCAGCAGTGTGATGTTTGACACTACATCTGCTACTGCTGTGGAGCCAGGTCCATATTTAGACTTGATGTTGCCCTAGGCACTTTAGTGCCAGCTTTCTCCCCCCCAATGAAGTCCAAATCTGATGGTAAAATGCTCCCTAGGCCTTCAGCTATCCCTCAGGATTCCCTCATACACTTGGACAATTAAAGGACTGACCTGTTACGTGTGCACTTGGCAGCTGAAGACATCTGTGTTGGTACCATGTTCTTATGTGCCTACATTGCTGAGAAAAATTATGTTTTATTATATACAAAGGGGGGCATTACCATTATACCTAGAGGCTCCGCTCCCTCTGTAACTGCCGCCCCCTCTGCACTTTAACATGGCACGGTGGGATGACATTTTCACTGCCAGACCCTGTCAGAGTAGACAGGGAGCGCCAGTTGCAGAGACAGCAGAGCCTCTAGGTGCAATGGTAACACCCCCGTTGCTCCTAGAGGATCATTTGCATATATTCAAATATTCATTTTTTTTTCTCAATAATGCAGGCATATATAAACATGGGCCCAACACAGACCGGCACTGATGGGTGGCTTTAGCGCTGCCCTAGCCATTTTACAGGCTAAGGCAGCGCTAAAGCATGTCCATTACTGCCAGTGACATCACCGGGCTCACTGCCAGGCGGAAGCCACCCCCAAATAGTATCCCCAGTGGTAATAAGGCTCCCTACAGTGCCCTCAGTACTAATAAGGCCTCCTTGTAGGACACCTCTTATAATCTATAAGGCACTTCTGTAGAGCCCTCAGTAGTAGTAATGCCCTCCACCACTGCCCACAGTATTTATAATGTTTCCTGCAGTGCCCCCTGTAATTATAATACCTCCTGCCATACCCCCCGGAGTTATAATCATCTCTGTAGTGCCCCCATAAATTATAATGCCCGTCCTCTCCCTCCAGTCTTCTATACCACGCAGTCTCAGTAAATAACACGAGTCATCTCCCACCAGTCTTCTATATGATACAGTCCCATGTAAATAACCTATCTTCCTTACAGTCTTCTATACCATGCAGTCCCATGTAAATAACTTCACTCTTCTCCCTTCAGTCTTCTATACCATGCAGTCCCATGTAAATAACACCAGTCCTCTCCCTACAGTCCCAAATAAATAACTTCTCTTCCGTACAGTTCTCTATAACATACAGTCCCATGTAAATAACTTAAATCCACTACTTCACCCCCTCCAACACATAGTCCCATATAAATAGCATCACTTTTTACCCTCCAGTCTTCTAAAATATCCAGTCCCATATCCAGTTAAATAACATATTTCCCTCCCACTAAGCAGGGAGGAGGTATAATGGGGAGAACCACATGTCCCAGCATTTCTCTGGCACTTATATTCATTCCATGGCATCATAGGTCTCCACTGCTGAGCGGTGCCTCTTTCTGCACTGGTCACATGACGGTGACCTCATCACAGGTCCTACCTCCACTTCCACTGCTGAAAAGATCACATGACTATGATGTCATTGAAGGTCCTTCAGCTATGGAGTGTAGACACAAACGGGCAGCAGATTCGCAGTAAGTGCTAATTAGCTCTCCCCCAAAAAAACTCTGCCCCCTCTGACTTCCACACCAAGGTGCCCAGGTTACCCAGTTGTCAGAGGTAACGAATGAAAAATATAATAACATTAAAAAAAATGCCTCTGCTGGCACTGGGATGGGCCCCCTCCCTTGCTGGGCCCCTGTGCAGCTTAACCAGCTGCACAGGCGGTATGTCCGCGCCTGCATATAAATACCATATTGCAGGACAAAATATCTCCTCAACAGAGCCAAATAAATACCACCATGAAGTACAAAAAACCTAGCATTATTGTCCCCTGACAACCTTCCCGCCACTGGCAGCAGCATTGTCGCAATTTAAACGTCTTACCTCTGTTTGGGACTTGCAGGACAGGAGTTGAAGGGAGAGAATGTTCTGGTAGAAGGTAGAATGGAGTGGATAAAAGGAGGTGTGACATCACAGGTCACATGTTGCTAATGTTTATGTGGTAAAAGGTATAATAGATCCAGTGTGTAGAGATATATAGTATATGCAACAGTGTACTGATGTGAGAGTTACAAGGTATAATATATGCAATGTGTACAGCTATATAGTATATATGTACAGCAAAGTACTGATATGTGAGGTATGAGGTATAATTGATGCAGTGTGTATAGGTATACAGTACATACAAAAGTATACTGATATTTGAGGTACGAGGTATAAAAGATGCAGTGGGTACAAATATATATTATATGCAACAGAGTACGGATATGTAAGGTACGAGGTATAGTAGATGAAGTGGGTACAGCTATATGTGGACATTTATACATTATGGTCACTGTGTGAGGTACATGAAATACGTATTGGGGGTTGTAGCTGCCTGCAGTACTGTATATGAATAAGATATAAGGTACTTTCCAGTTATAATGTGGCACTTCTGAGGGATAAGAATCAATGAGGTATGAGGTACTACTTCTGAGGGAAAAAAAGAGTGGGGGCACATGGAGAGAAAAAGGGAGGGCCGCCTTTTACCCACTCCATTCACTCCACTCTTGAAGTTCTTCGCCATGCTGTCAGAGGTTGACGGATCTGTGATGATGCCATCACAGGTGCTGGCAGCTGCACCTTCCTACCCTGGGAAGTATACCATTCTCTTTTGCAGTTCCTTTACTAGATGGTGCAGGACCTGTGATGATATAATCACTGGTCCTTTAGCTTTCTGACCTTCTGGATTACACTGATGACAGGGACTCTGGCTTGTATTAAATGCAATTAGGGTACAGGACCTTACATCATCCGCATGTTTGTGGTCTGCCTCCATTAGAGGTACTCCACTGACTACAAGGCAGGGAGGATGAAGAAGGATCACATGACCAGAGTTGTACTCTGGCTGGAAGGCTTGCAAATAATGACATGCAATCAGACTCAGCCAATCAGGATATATATTGTATGATATTGGATATTGATATATCATAGGCACTATATAAGAGCCCAAGCAAAGAATCCATGTGTAATCTGATGTGATGTGAAATTGATGCGATAGGACAGTGGTAGCGAACCTATGGCACAGGTACCAGAGGCGGCACTCCGAGTCCTCTCTGTGGGCACCCGCACCATGGAAAAATTCTAAGGTGTACCAATATGCCTTATACTTCTCCTGCCATTCATCAGCGCAGGGTGCGCTATTAACAGCACAGGAAGCGCACTGAACATAGGCAGGCTGTTATAGCTAAGTGATAAAGTACATGGAAGATATACTATACTAAACTGTAGTATTCAGGTTACATTGCTGTGTTGGCACTTTCCGATAAATAAGTGAGTTTTGGGTTGCAGTTTGGGCACTCGACCTCTAAGAGGTTCACCATCACTGCGATAGGATATCTGACAAAGAAGAAAAAATATTGTATCTTTAAACACAAAATACAGTTAGGTTAGTACCAGAGAGTTTAGTTTTAGGGATGAGAAAAAATTGTTAGATTTCATTAATTGACAGAGAAACAGGTTTTAGCTAGGTACAGGACAAGGCCAATGTGGTGAGCATGTCATTGAACACAGTCAGGCTTCTAGCCATTATTAGTGAGTGCTATATTGCTACAACAATATTTAAGGCTATAATACTCAATCAGCCCAATCTACTGTATTTTTCGCCTTATAAGATGCACCAGCCCATAAGACGCACCTAAGTTTTAGAGGAGGACAATAAGAAAAAAAGTATTTTTCATTAGAACTCAGGTCAGACCACTAATCAGACCCCAAATGTTAATCAGACCCCAACAAGCCCTCAGATCAGTGCTTGGTAAACTGTGAGGGGCTGCAGCACTCACCAAAGCAACCTCTTCAAACTGCTGATCATCAAATGGGGTGCCATGTGCCATGGACTGATTGAAAAACTTCCCCTGCTACCAGAATAAGAGCCCAAGGAAAGCTGTCACTGTAGCCAACAACTGTTGACACGCCAGTTGATAAAACTAGAAACTCTGGGGGAATTTATCATTTACTATGGTTTTGGTAAAATATTTGTTCCTGCTAGAGAATCTACCTACCAACCATTTGTATTACAGTATGATCCTAAACTGGACACATGGATCATTGGTTATTTTTTCTCTGACTAACAGACTAATTGTTTTACACTGTCAAAAATCATTCTTTTTGTGCTTGTTGAACCACAATTTTCTTAGGAGGATCAGCTGTGATCTTTAGTTATACAGTGTGAAAAAAAAAAGAATTCCTCATATTTCTGCTACCTTGACCCATGTGAATTTGATGTCTGTGATTACATTCCTGTGGTTAAAGGGGCTGTCTCATCTGGAACATTGGTGGCATATCATTAGGATATTCCACCAGTGTTAGATAGGTGCAGGTCCCACTCCCATAGAAATGAATACAGGGCAAACATGCATGCGTGGTGCACTCTTATTCTCTTTGGGAGCTTCATTCTAGAGACAGTTATGGGTCCCAGAGGTGGGAGCCGCACATATCTGACATTGGCGGCATATTCAAGCAATATGCCACCAGTGTTTGAAGTGAGGCTACCCCTTTAACCGTTTTCAGTTTTCTGGTTTTAAATGGAATTGAGTGTTGAATTCAGAAGACTGTATACAAACCGGATTCCAAAAAAGTTGGGACACTATACAAATCGTGAATAAAAACTGAATGCAATGATGTGGAGGTGCCAACTTCTAATATTTTATTCAGAATAGAACATAAATCACGGAACAAAAGTTTAAACTGAGAAAATGTACCATTTTAAGGGAAAAATATGTTGAATCAGAATTTCATGGTGTCAACAAATCCCCCAAAAGTTGGGACAAGGCCATTTTCACCACTGTGT
This sequence comes from Bufo bufo, assembly GCF_905171765.1. NCBI lineage: Eukaryota > Metazoa > Chordata > Amphibia > Anura > Bufonidae > Bufo > Bufo bufo. The sequence continues at coordinate 395,420,622 of NC_053390.1, forward strand.
GGCATCTCCCCTTCTTCTTACAACACTCAACAGACGTCTGGGGACCGAGGAGACCAGTTTCTCAAGTTTAGAAATAGGAATGCTCTCCCATTCTTGTCTAATACAGGCCTCTAACTGTTCAATCGTCTTGGGCCTTCTTTGTTGCACCTTCCTCTTTACGATGTGCCAAATGTTATCTATAGGTGAAAGATCTGGACTGCAGACTGGCCATTTCAGTACCCGGATCCTTCTCCTACGCAGCCATGATGTTGTGATTGATGCAGAATGTGGTCTGACATTATCTTGTTGAAAAATGCAGGGTCTTCCCTGAAAGAGATGATGTCTGGATGGGAGCATATGTTGTTCTAGAACCTGAATATATTTTTCTGCATTGATGGTGCCTTTCCAGACATGCAAGCTGCCCATGCCACACGCACTCATGCAACCCCATACCATCAGAGATGCAGGCTTCTGAACTGAGCGTTGATAACAACTTGGGTTGTCTTTGTCCTCTTTGGTCCGGATGACATGGCATCCCAGATTTCCAAAAAGAACTTTGAATCGTGACTCGTCTGACCACAGAACAGTCTTCCATTTTGCCACACTCCATTTTAAATGATCCCTGGCCCAGTGAAAACGCCTGAGCTTGTGGATCTTGCTTAGAAATGGCTTCTTCTTTGCACTGTAGAGTTTCAGCTGGCAACGGCGGATGGCACAGTGGATTGTGTTCACTGACAATGGTTTCTGGAAGTATTCCTGAGCCCATTCTGTGATTTCCTTTACAGTAGCATTCCTGTTTGTGCTGCAGTGTCGTTTAAGGGCCCGGAGATCACGGGCATCCAGTATGGTTTTACGGCCTTGACCCTTACGCACAGAGATTGTTCCAGATTCTCTGAATCTTCGGATGATGTTATGCACAGTTGATGATGATAGATGCAAAGTCTTTGCAATTTTTCGCTGGGTAACACCTTTCTGATATTGCTCCACTATCTTTCTGCGCAACAGTGTGGGAATTGGTGATCCCCTACCCATCTTGGCTTTTGAGAGACACTGCCACTCTGAGAAGCTCTTTTTATACCCAATCATGTTGCCAATTGACCTAATTAGTGTTAATTGGTCTTCCAGCTCTTCGTTATGCTCAAATTTACTTTTTCCAGCCTCTTATTGAAATTTTTAATCAACGTATTTTTCCTTTAAAATGATACATTTACTCGGATTAAACGTTTGATCTGTCATCTACGTTCTATTACAAATAAAATATTGACATTTGCCATCTCCACATCATTGCATTCAGTTTTTATTCACAATTTGCTTAGTGTCCCAACTTTTTTGGAATCTGGTTTGTAGTTTGCATACTGGGAAATGTAAAATAAAGCTTGTTAGATATATGGTTTCTGATAATAGTGATCTCCCTATATTTCTCTTAGATGCAAGTGCTCCTTCTTTGGTTTAAACACATACTTGAAAACCAGTAACACATAAACAACTATGCTGCTAAAGATTACTGTCTTGTGAAAAGTAAAATCCACTGAACCGGTAGAATGTGCATTTTTGTATTGTATAACAGTTTGATGAATTTGTGTCTTCCGGAGCGGACATCCTGAATACAAGTCTGAATCATAACAATGAACATTTTAAGACATAAGTAGAAGTAAATACAGCTGTTTCGTGTACTCTTCAACCTATGAATCCAGGCTTTGCCATTTGTGATTATTTAGCCTTTTCCACCAGACTTTTGGGGAATTTGGACAACACCTGTAAACTTTATTTTATATAACGATTACATAATTGAAGATCACTTAAAGACCTTCAGTTGTCACACTTTATTTGTAATAGATGCAACTCCGAGGAGGTAACACATTGCCACCAGCCTTTTCCCTAACAAGGAGTTTGTGATGTAATCCATCATGAGAGGTAACTGGTGACATCTAAGATCTCAGTGTGTAGACAGAATTGTATAAATTTAGAAATTACAAACAGACATCAATTTAGGTTCAGTTTCTTGAATATTTTCTAATGATTTAGATCCTTAATTAAATGGTTTCCATTGTAGTTGTGTTTTAAAGCTCAATTCTTATTACTTACAACACAACAAATGAATTATCATAATGAAATTCAATCATGGACTACAATGCTAGCGACAAGCACTCAATTTGGATCTTACACTTAATTTCTTTAACCACCTCAGCCCCCAGTGCTTAAACACCCTGAAAGACCAGGCCACTTTTTACACTTCTGACCTACACTACTTTCACTGTTTATTGCTCGGTCATGCAACTTACCACCCAAATGAATTTTACCTCCTTTTCTTCTCACTAATAGAGCTTTCATTTGGTGGTATTTCATTGCTGCTGACATTTTTACTTTTTTTGTTATTAATCGAAATTTAACGATTTTTTTGCAAAAAAATGACATTTTTCACTTTCAGTTGTAAAATTTTGCAAAAAAAAACGACATCCATATAGAAATTTTGCTCTAAATTTATAGTTCTACATGTCTTTGATAAAAAAAAAATGTTTGGGTAAAAAAAAAATGGTTTGGGTAAAAGTTATAGCGTTTACAAACTATGGTACAAAAATGTGAATTTCCGCTTTTTGAAGCAGCTCTGACTTTCTGAGCACCTGTCATGTTTCCTGAGGTTCTACAATGCCCAGACAGTACAAACACCCCACAAATGACCCCATTTCTGAAAGTACACACCCTAAGGTATTCGCTGATGGGCATAGTGAGTTCATAGAACTTTTTATTTTTTGTCACAAGTTAGCGGAAAATGATGATTTTTTTTTTTTTTTTCTTACAAAGTCTCATATTCCACTAACTTGTGACAAAAAATAAAAAGTTCTATGAACTCACTATGCCCATCAGCGAATACCTTGGGGTCTCTTCTTTCCAAAATGGGGTCACTTGTGGGGTAGTTATACTGCCCTGGCATTCTAGGGGCCCAAATGTGTGGTAAAGAGTTTGAAATCAAATTCAGTAAAAAATGACCTGCGAAATCCGAAAGGTGCTCTTTGGAATATGGGCCCCTTTGCCCACCTAGGCTGCAAAAAAGTGTCACACATCTGGTATCCCCGTACTCAGGAGAAGTTGAGGAATGTGTTTTGGGGTGTCTTTTTACATATACCCATGCTGGGTGAGATAAATATCTTGGTCAAATGACAACTTTGTATAAAAAAATGGGAAAAGTTGTCTTTTGCCAAGATATTTCTCTCACCCAGCATGGGTATATATAAAATGACACCCCAAAACACATTCCCCACCTTCTCCTGAGTACGGAGATACCAGATGTGTGACACTTTTTTGCAGCCTAGGTGGGCAAAGGGGCCCATATTCCAAAGAGCACCTTTCGGATTTCACTCATCATTTTTTACAGAATTTGATTTCTAACTCCTTACCACACATTTGGGCCCCTAGAATGCCAGGGCAGTATAACTACCCCACAAGTGACCCCATTTTGGAAAGAAGACACCCCAAGCTATTCCGTGAGGGGCATGGCGAGTTCCTAGAATTTTTTATTTTTTGTCACAAGTTAGTGGAAAATGATGATTTTTTTTTTTTTTTTTTTTTTCATACAAAGTCTCATATTCCACTAACTTGTGACAAAAAATAAGAACTTCCATGAACTCACTATGCCCATCAGCGAATACCTTGGGGTCTCTTCTTTCCAAAATGGGGTCACTTGTGGGGTAGTTATACTGCCCTGGCATTCTAGGGGCCCAAATGTGTGGTAAGGAGTTTGAAATCAAATTCTGTAAAAAATGACGAGTGAAATCCGAAAGGTGCTCTTTGGAATATGGGCCCCTTTGCCCACCTAGGCTGCAAAAAAGTGTCACACATCTGGTATCCCCGTACTCAGGAGAATTTGAGGAATGTGTTTTGGGGTGTCTTTTTACATATACCCATGCTGGGTGAGATAAATATCTTGGTCAAATGACAACTTTGTATAAAAAAATGGGAAAAGTTGTCTTTTGCCAAGATATTTCTCTCACCCAGCATGGGTATATGTAAAATGACACCCCAAAACACATTCCCCACCTTCTCCTGAGTACGGAGATACCAGATGTGTGACACTTTTTTGCAGCCTAGGTGGGCAAAGGGGCCAATATTCCAAAGAGCACCTTTCGGATTTCACTCGTCAATTTTTACATAATTTGATTTCAAACTCCTTACCACACATTTGGGCCCCTAGAATGCCAGGGCAGTATAACTACCCCACAAGTGACCCCATTTTGGAAAGAAGACACCCCAAGCTATTCCGTGAGGGGCATGGCGAGTTCCTAGAATTTTTTATTTTTTGTCACAAGTTAGTGGAAAATGATGATTTTTTTTTTTTTTTTTTTTTTCATACAAAGTCTCATATTCCACTAACTTGTGACAAAAAATAAAAACTTCCATGAACTCACTATGCCCATCAGCGAATACCTTGGGGTCTCTTCTTTCCAAAATGGGGTCACTTGTGGGGTAGTTATACTGCCCTGGCATTCTAGGGGCCCAAATGTGTGGTAAGGAGTTTGAAATCAAATTCTGTAAAAAATGACGAGTGAAATCCGAAAGGTGCTCTTTGGAATATGGGCCCCTTTGCCCACCTAGGCTGCAAAAAAGTGTCACACATGTGGTATTGCCGTACTCAGGAGAAGTTGAGGAATGTGTTTTGGGGTGTCTTTTTACATATACCCATGCTGGGTGAGATAAATATCTTGGTCAAATGACAACTTTGTATAAAAAAATGGGAAAAGTTGTCTTTTGCCAAGATATTTCTCTCACCCAGCATGGGTATATATAAAATGACACCCCAAAACACATTCCCCACCTTCTCCTGAGTACGGAGATACCAGATGTGTGACACTTTTTTGCAGCCTAGGTGGGCAAAGGGGCCCATATTCCAAAGAGCACCTTTCGGATTTCACAGGTCATTTTTTGCTGAATTTGATTTCAAACTCCTTACCACACATTTGGGCCCCTAGAATGCCAGGGCAGTATAACTACCCCACAAGTGACCCCATTTTGGAAAGAAGAGACCCCAAGGTATTCGCTGATGGGCATAGTGAGTTCATGAAAAAAAAATTTTTTTGGCACAAGTTAGTGGAATATGAGACTTTGTATGAAAAAAAAAAAAATCATCATTTTCCACTAACTTGTGACAAAAAATAAAAAATTCTAGGAACTTGCCATGCCCCTCACGGAATACCTTGGGGTGTCTTCTTTCCAAAATGTGGTCACTTGTGGGGCAGTTATACTGCCCTGGCATTTTCCAGGGGCCCTAATGTCTGGTAAGTAGGTAAATGACCTGTGAAATCTGAAAGGTGCTCTTTGGAATGTGGGCCCCTTTGCCCAGCTAGGCTGCAAAAAAGTGTCACACATCTGGTATCTCCGTACTCAGGAGAAGGTAAGGAATGTGTTTTGGGGTGTCATTTTACATATACCCATGCTGGGTGAGAGAAATATCTTGGCAAAAGACAACTTTTCCCATTTTTTTTATACAAAGTTGGCATTTGACCAAGATATTTATCTCACCCAGCATGGGTATATGTAAAATGACACCCCAAAACATATTCCCCAACTTCTGCTGAATACGGAGATACCACATGTGTGACACTTTTTTGCAGCCTAGGTGGGCAAAGGGGCCCAAATTCCTTTTAGGAGGGCATTTTTAGACATTTGGATACCAGACTTCTTCTCACGCTTTGGGGCCCCTAAAATGCCAGGGCAGTATAAATACCCCACATGTGACCCCATTTTGGAAAGAAGACACCCCAAGGTATTCAATGAGGGGCATGGCGAGTTCATTGAAAAAAAAAAATTTTGGAACAAGTTAGCGGAAATTGATTTTTTGGATTTTGTTCTCACAAAGTCTCCCTTTCCGCTAACTTGGGACAAAAATTTCAATCTTTCATGGACTCAATATGCCCCTCAGCGAATACCTTGGGGTGTCTTCTTTCCAAAATGGTGTTATTTGTGGGGTGTTTGTACTGCCCTGGCATTTGAGGGTCTCCGCAATCATTACATGTATGCCCAGCATTAGGAGTTTCTGCTATTCTCCTTATATTGAGCATACGGGTAATGAGATTTTTTTTTTCCGTTCAGCCTCTGGGCTGAAAGAAAAAAATGAACGGCACAGATTTCTTCATTCGCATCGATCAATGTGGATGAAAAAATCTCTGCCAAAAAAAGAAAAAGGAGGGGAAAGGCGTCTGCCAGGACATAGGAGCTCCGCCCAACATCCATACCCACTTCAGCTCGTATGCCCTGGCAAACCAGATTTCTCCATTCACATCAATCGATGTGGATGAATAAATCATTGCCGGGATTTTTTTTTTTATATATACAAAGTGTTTGCCAAAGTATATGAACACCGCCACCTCCTCAGCTCATATGCCTCGGCAAACATATCTTTTACTGCTGAGGAGAAATCTCGTCTTGCAGCGCCGCATACACCGACTTGCGTGTAATCTGACAGCAGCACAATGCTTCTGTCCGAATGCAAATCAGTGCTGCAGCTGGTCGATCGGTTGGTCCACCTGGAAGGTAAAAAAAACAAAACAAAAAAGAAAAAACCAGGCCGCAAAGCAATAACTTTATTAACTTTAGAACAGAACATATTAACTTTTTTAAACTTTTTTAAACTTTTTTAACTTTTTTACTTACCGGTAATTTTTTTTTTGTTTAGTTTTTTTTACCTTTATAGAACAAACCTCTCCTTCCCCATGGGACAATGTGCAAAGCGCAAATCGCCCAAAGATGTGGCGAAGTACGTTATGCACTTTATCCCAGGTGAAAGGAGAGGTTTGCAGCAGCTGAGAGTAAAAGGGCCCTAATAGCCCTGTGTGCCTGTCCTGTGAGATGCAATCCCTATGCTAGGTGTACCTGTGTGTGGTACTTCCGGAAACACTCTCCATAGCATAGGGCAGGGTGGTCAGCACAGTCAGGACAGAAATAGCGGGTGTCACGCCTTATTCCACTCCTGCTACAGACACGACATCTTTTTCGGGGTGACGGTTGGGTTGAGGTACCAGGAACGACACTGGGGAAATGTCGCTCGTGTAGACGGCTAACTACACTGGGGGATGGGGCCACGGAACCTCCTGGGTAAAGGAGGTTCTCGATGATCTCTTCCTGGAATTTGAGGAAAGATCGTGTTCTCCCAGCCTTACTGTAGAGAACAAAACTATTGTACAGCGCCAATTGAATTAAATATACAGACACCTTCTTATACCAGCGTCTGGTTCTGCGGGAAACTAAATACGGAGACAACATCTGGTCATTGAAGTCCACCCCTCCCATGAGCGCATTATAGTCGTGGACACAGAGGGGCTTTTCAATGACACGGGTTGCTCGCTCAATTTGGATTGTCGTGTCTGCGTGAATGGAGGAGAGCATGTAAACGTCACGCTTGTCTCTCCATTTCACCGCGAGCAGTTCTTCGTTACACAAGGCAGCCCTCTCCCCCCTTGCAAGACGGGTGGTTACAAGCCGTTGGCGGAAGCCCACGCGACTAGTTCGCGCGGTGCCACAGGCGCAAATCCGTTCTAGAAACAAATGCCTAAAGAGGGCCACACTTGTGTAAAAATTGTCCACATAAAGATGGTACCCCTTGCCGAATAAGGGTGACACCAAGTCCCAGACTGTCTTCCCACTGCTCCCCAGGTAGTCAGGGCAACCGACCGGCTCCAGGGTCTGATCTTTTCCCTCATAGACACGAAATTTGTGGGTATAGCCTGTGGCCCTTTCACAGAGCTTATACAATTTGACCCCATACCGGGCACGCTTGCTTGGGATGTACTGTTTGAAGCCAAGGCGCCCGGTAAAATGTATTAGGGACTCGTCTACGCAGATGTTTTGCTCGGGGGTATACAAATCTGCAAATTTCTGGTTGAAATGGTCTATGAGGGGCCGAATTTTGTGGAGCCGGTCAAAAGCTGGGTGGCCTCTGGGACGGGAGGTGGTGTTGTCGCTAAAATGCAGGAAACGGAGGATGGCCTCAAATCGTGCCCTGGACATAGCAGCAGAGAACATGGGCATGTGATGAATCGGGTGCGTTGACCAATATGACCGCAATTCATGCTTTTTTGTCAGGCCCATGTTGAGGAGAAGGCCCAAAAAAATTTTAATTTCGGAAACTTGGACTGGTTTCCACCGGAAAGGCTGGGCATAAAAGCTTCCCGGGTTGGCGGATATAAATTGTGTGGCATACTGGTTGGTCTCTGCCACGACTAAGTCCAAGAGCTCCGCAGTCAAGAACAGCTCAAAAAATCCCAGGGCCGAACCGATTTGAGCCGTCTCAACCCGAACTCCAGACTGGGCGGTGAAAGGGGGAACTACAGGTGCGGCTGAAGTTGGTGACTGCCAATCAGGGTTTGCCAGCACCTCAGGGATTCTAGGGGCTCTACGGGCCTGTCTTTGCGGTGGCTGCGACGGGGTAACTAGTGCACGTGCCACCGTACCAGCTTCAACTGCCCTTCTGGTGCTCGCCACGTCACCATGTTGTACGGCAGTGCTGGTACTAGGTCCAGGGAGGGCTGCGCTGCTGGTGTATGCCTCACCACGTGATCCGGCAGCGACAGCCCCACTCTGCTGCTCTTGAAGCGGATCCTGCATAACCTGTGGTCTAGCGACATGGGGCCGGGTACGCCTGGTGCTGCCAGGGACCTCCACCTCCTCGTCCGAACTTTGGGTCAGAGAGCCACTGCTTTCCACAGGTTCATATTCTGACCCGCTAGATTCATCAGATGAGGGTTCCCACTCCTCATCCGACTGGGTCAGAATCCTGTAGGCCTCTTCAGAAGAATACCCCCTGTTTGACATTTTGGACTACTAAATTTAGGGGTATTCCCTGAGACTACCCAAGAAAAAAAGCAAACCTGTCTTACAAAGGGGAGGCTAGCGAAGTACCGGAGGCTGCTGCGGTTGATAAAAAATATCAAAACTGATTTTTTTATCGCCGCAGTGTGTGTAAAATGAATGTGCAGTGATCAAAAAATATATTTTTTTTGTCACTGCGGTGGGGCGGGCGTGGGTGAACGCACGTGTGGGCGACCGATCAGGCCTGATCGGGCAAACACTGCGTTTTGGGTGGAGGGCGAACTAAAGTGACACTAATACTATTATAGATCTGACCGTGATCAGTTTTGATCACTTACAGATACTATAAAAGTACAAATGCTGATTAGCGATACGCTATTCAGCGAATAAAAGTGACTGCGGTGCGGTGGGGTGGGCGCTAACTGACGCTAACTACCTAACCAAGGGGCCTAAACTATTCCTAAAACCTAACAGCCAATACTAGTGAAAAAAAAAAAAGTGACAGTTTACACTGATCACTTTTTTTCCTTTCACTGGTGATTGACAGGGGCGATCAAAGGGGTGATCAAAGGGTTAATTGGGGTGCAGGGGGGTGATCTGGGGCTAAGGTGTAGTGTTGGTGCTACTCACAGTTCAGTCTGCTCCTGTGCTGGATCCAACCGACGAAAAGGACCAGCACAGGAGCAGAGAAGCCATATAACAGATCATATTTACTAATATGATCTGTTATATGGCTTGTGATTGGATTTTTTAAAAATCGCCAGCCTGCCAGCCAATGATCGTTGCTGGCAGGCTGGTGACGAACTTGTTCTTTAACTTTTGCCGGCCCGCGATGCGCATGCGCGGGCCGGCTTGGAGCGAAATCTCGCGTCTCGCGAGATGACGCGTATATGCGTGACTGTGCGCAGCGCTGCCACCTCCGGAACGCGAATCTGCGTTAGGCGGTCCGGAGGTGGTTAAACAGACCCAAATGCTGATATTTAGCCCAAACTTCTAAATGTTGGCATGAAGCTTCTATTAAATTTTGTTCCATACGCCGTGTAATTTTAAAAAAATCTTATTCGTTTAGTGTTCCCATATTTGCCAATATGCTGTTTACCCACTATTAGTTCAAAGTTATCTGTGTGGTATCTGGATATAGTTCAAAGCTCCTAGCTGGCAGACCAACCTGCAAGAACTGCAAGTTACTTATAGTTAGGGATGCCTATTGTAAGATCAAGGAACTGGCATATGATGGATGTTTCACTAAACTGTTCAAATCTTATAAGATCTAAAAAGGAGAAAGGATCTGGAAATAAAACACATGGCCAGCTTTCAAGATGACTTACATATCTTCATCAAGCTTGGAACAAAATAACATGAAGATTCATGTGTATACACAAAGGAACAAGTTGGAGTGTTGCTTCTTAGATATGCCTTAAAAAGCAGAATTTTCAATATAACCAAGTATTCAAAACTTCTCTCCTCCAGAAAGAAGAAAATTGTGGTGAGTCATTTCCATACAGATATACGCCATCAATAAGGGAGCTGGCTTAGATTTAGACAAGTGTAAAGTCCACTTAAGTTATGTAGATGCTGGCACCTCTATATAA